>NC_138499.1:40454212-41798337 GCF_964252035.2 Podarcis erhardii | reverse complement strand
TTCCAAAAACCCAGCTGGAGAATGCGGGCATCGATCCCGCTACCTCTCACATGCTAAGCGAGCGCTCTACCATTTGAGCTAATTCCCCCTCTGCAGGCAGTGGTGAAATTCTGCAATGGAAAGTCTCCTCTTGAAACAGCTATGGCATGAGTCTTTACTGAGTCAGGGATGGGGGCAGAATCATTTTTGAACAACAAGCTGAAGAGGAGCTTCTGGCAGGCACTCTATAAAGCCACTCTCCCCCTCATTGCTGGATGGAGAGCTGGAGGCAGGAAGTCACAAAAGTGCAAGTGCTAAAGCGGCAGTCTTTGCGATGCCCCCTGCTGTACGTCTTCCGAAGGTTCCCATTCCCACCATGAAAAATAATTTGGGGAAAAAGCATGCATTGACATCTGACTTTCTAATTAAGGGATCTGCCTTCTGAACTCCCATTTACCTCATCCTGCTTAGCAGAGTCATAAGCAACAGGTTGGTGGTGGGGTTGTTTTTTTAAAAAACCCAAACATAAATAAATCTGCCCCCTGGGGAAAGCGTGCCTCTATCCATGTATCTTCTTTCATTCTTACATACAAGCCCTCGACTGTATGGGGCAATTCCCCTGTTTATTTCGTTTGACAGACTGTGATCAAAAAAAGCCTTTATTTAAAACAAAATAAAAAACACACCAGGGAATGTTAAACATTTATTTTTTTATCTTGCTGATTATTTTTCCTGTTAAAATAAACAAAGGAAAAAAGCATTTGCTGGAGAATGCGGGCATCGATCCCGCTACCTCTCGCATGCTAAGCGAGCGCTCTACCATTTGAGCTAATTCCCCTCCCTGTGCAGTGTTTGCTGCTTAGCCTATGGTGAATCGCCGTAGGAAATGGGATTTCCTTAAAAAATAAAATTCTGCAGTTTACTTTCTAAGCAATAAAAAAACCCCCAGGTTTAGCTCCATTTGAAAGAGGATTGAGGAAGTGGAAGGGGTGCATAAGCGGCGGCAAAGAGATGATCCAAAAAGATCCTTTGCCAGACGACTGCGGCAGCCTGCACCATCCACCTCAGACAGCTCCAGCTTCACTCTCTCCCCTGGCTGGTTCCCTCCCTTTGGCTGGAGGAGCATCGCCCCCTCCCAACCCTAGCTGCGCATTTCATTCACAAATACTGATCCGGTTACAACTATCGGGTAACCTGCTCTATCTAAGCCATTAGTTTTCGCATTATTAAGCAGCAGTCTGTCCAACAGCGGACTGGTTCTCGTTTGGCCAGCAGCTACCTGTATAAGGAAGGGAAATAAACGTGTGACATAAAGAGAGGACAACTGGAGAATGCGGGCATCGATCCCGCTACCTCTCGCATGCTAAGCGAGCGCTCTACCATTTGAGCTAATTCCCCTTCCTATCAGTGTTGCGCAGTCGTCACTCTTAGTAGTTCCATAGCAGGAAATGAGCTGCCTGGTCTTATGCACTGGCATATTTTGCTAAAATACTTCTTTCTTGAAATCGTCCTTTCACAACCTACTATAAGCATAGTATCCCATACCGGTCCTACTCAGAGTAGACCTATTTAAATGAATGATCATGACTTAGGTTAATAGCTCAGCCGGTACAGCAGGACACTCTTTAAACTCACGGTCATGGGCTCAAACCTCACATTTGTGCAGTGCAGGGAGTTGGACCAGATGATTCCTTGTGGTGGTCCCTTCCAGCTCCATGATTGAATTCAATGAGTCTGCTCTGAATAACTTAGCTGGATAGAGCCCAGTGTGGTGCATTCAGTTTTTAGGATTTCAATACACAATACTGCAATTTTGAATATATTTTTATTTGTCTTATGTATTGGATAGTCAACTTATTTTCTTACTCCTCTGTTTCCTGCTTCCCACTAGCAGCAGCATCCCACATCCACACACAAAAATATACAAAAGAAATTACTGGAGAATGCGGGCATCGATCCCGCTACCTCTCACATGCTAAGCGAGCGCTCTACCATTTGAGCTAATTCCCCTTCGCTCCGGCTCCCTCAGCGCTCACCCTTCAGTGCGTCATCGCAGGAAATGAGTTGTCTAGCTAGCTAGCAAACATCCATGCAGTTGTTCCCTGGCCGGCAGTTCGCGCGAGCCAGCAGCGAAACAACGCGGTGCTGAACATCTGTGCTTTTAATCCTCTCCTTCCGGGAGTTTAACTCTCTGGGCTTGGACAGAAGGCAGATAATTTATTCTTCTGAAGTGAATTAGCAACACCAGTTTTCAAAGCATTTCAATACTGTTACAGGCACGGATCGAATCTCTGGAAGAGCCACGTGCAAGAGCAGCCAACGAAACCCCAGCCAGGCCAATTAAAGGAGGAGAGATGGGGCAGAGAAAGGGGAAAGATGAGAAAAGGGTGTGCTGAAAACCCAGGCCAAATCTGGAGAGCACGATTTTAAAGAGAGGACATCTGCGGGTAGTGCTGCCCTCACAAGGCATTAACCCCCCCCCCCCTTGGCAAGAGAGATAAACCGGGCCAGAGAAAGAAGGCAGAGACAGAACTGTTACAGAGATATCCAAAGGAAGTTTATTGTCGCAGGCTATGTAAAAGAAAGGCAGTTTAATCATCATCAGTATTCTGTATTGATTGCATGAAGGGGGGCACAAACTAAAATGAGGATTCCCTAGGATACTTGTGTCACAGCCCAATCTAAGGGACACCACCACCACTATTTGTTTGTTTGTTTGTTTGGCTTTCTTTTTAGATGGAAGGAAGGAAACAAGAGACAGGAGAAGGTGCCTCTGCAACGGTCCCTTTCATAGTTGTGTGCAGAAGATACTTTGGTAGGTCTAGCTTTTTTCACCTTGGCTTGTCTAAGGGCACCTGTCAAAATGCCCTCTTCTATACAACAATTTAAAATAGAGGAGCCCTGCCCTGCTTTGCATCTGGATCGCCCCAAGAGGAAAAAAGGAGCAAAACGAGCATATGAGGTCAAAAATAAATTCAGAATAAAACTGATCTCCATACACTAGTTTGGAGTTAAAGGCAGGTTTGATTAAGCTGGACACTACTACGCCAGAATACTTAGGCTGCTGCGGAGTAAGTCTAATTGGACTCAGTAGGGATCTACCGTACTTCTGAGTAGACGTGCCTTGGTTTGTACTGGTAATCCTGTAGTCTAAACTGCAGCCCTATGTCTGCAGGCTGGAACAGTGCAGCTCAAATTTCAGTGGAACTTCTCCCAATCTGCCAGCCAAGGAGATGAATCACCAAGGAGAGATGAGTCACCAAAGGTTAAACTGTTCATCTTGTGAGGGGAATTAGCTCAAATGGTAGAGCGCTCGCTTAGCATGTGAGAGGTAGCGGGATCGATGCCCGCATTCTCCAATTTATGCTTGTCTTTTGTGTATTTTAATAGAATATTCAAAAGTAAGTTTGGTTAAAATTCTGTGGTGTGTTTTAATACTGTTAAAAGTTGGGGGGAGTTTCAGTCTGGTCACCTCACCTCAAAAATAATATTGTTTGAACGCACACGGAGAGGACCTTCATAAGGGAATTGATCTACTTCCAGGGCCTGAAACACCAGAGGTACCCGCACCCTTGGATCCTGAAGATCCAGTGAATAAGGTACCACCCTCTGAAAAATAACCAGATTTATTCAGGATGTCTCTGCAACTTTTGCAGAGTGTGGTGTGTTTTAATACTGTTAAAAGTTGGGGGGAGTTTCAGTCTGGTCACCTCACCTCAAAAATAATATTGTAGAGTTGGAAAAAGTTCAGAAAGGGCAATCAAAAATATCAAGGAAATGGAGCAACTCCCCTATGAGAACAGGTTGCAGCATTTGGGACCTTTTAATTTAGAGAAAAGGCAAGTAAAGGTGATATGATAGAAGTGTATAAAATTATGGATGGCATATAGAAAGTGGATGTTTTTCTCCTTCTCAAAAAAATAGAATTCATGGACATGCAACTAGAACTCACTGGACAGTTTTATGGAAATCAGTGGAGGGGAGCCAGCTCTTGTTCTTGGGTCCCACAGAAATCTGTCTGGTCTCTGTGATAAGATGATGCTGGCTTGATCCAGCAGGCTCATCTTATTATATTTTTATGTTTAGTGTCCTATATTTGAACCGTGGGTGGTCAGATTCCAAGAATGCCTGCAACTGATCTCCAACACATGTTCAGCAATCTTGCTCAAGAAGAAATGTTAGAAACAGGTCAAAACTTATGTTTAAGTACCTTGCATCAAGGAGAATTCCAAAATCCTTATTAGGGCAAATCCTTTATCTGGCTTTCCAAAATGTCAGAAAACAAACGGTTGCGAAAGAAAGGGAGGGAAAAAAAATGGATGATGGCGAAGCCATGGAGTCTGCATCTGATTACAATCTTAAAATGGAATGTGGGAGTAGTAGTATGCAACAAAGTTGTTCCATTTGTGCAAAAACTTCCACCTGTATAATGGAATTTCCTTCTCTTCTCTCCCTGTGTGCCCCCTCCCCCAGATCTGCTCAAGAGGCTTGGAGGACCTCCCAGAAGAGATTTCCAGTGCACATCAAACAGAGCCTCTGGTTAGGATCTTAATGTTCAAACATGTATATATGAGAGCAAAATAATCTTTCAAGTATCCTGGTCCTAAACTGTTAGGATTTAAGAGGTTAAAATCAGCTCTTTAAATTGGGCCAGAAACAAAATGAGAGCCAGTTCAGCTGGCCAAGCACTGACAGGTTTAATATGATCAAAACATCCAGTCCCAGTAAAACAATATTGTAGTCCTATTTTGCATCAACTATTTTAGATCTACTGACTGTTTTTAAATAAAGATCCATGTATAATGCATTGCAGTAGTCTAAATGTGTGTGTGCACCAGAGCATGGTCCATCCAAGGTACGGTTGCAGCTAGTGTATCAACTGAAGCTGATAAAAACTGTTTCAGGCTCTAATGACAGCGCTGGACTAAGCACCCTCAGACAACAATTTTTTAATTACATTTCTCTTCCATCCATATAACTGAGTTCCCTTAGCAGTTTTCAATTAAAAATATAATATACAATACAAAATGTAAATTATAAAAACCTTCAATTATAAATAAATCAAAGCAGCGAAAGCTAACACAAACACAGAAATTATTTCTCTAACACTTTACAGGGAAGGAAGGATGAGGAATATATGGCCTTCCGGATGTTGTTGGAATTCATCCAACAACTCCCATCATCCCTGACCATGAGTCTTGCTGGCTGGGACTGATAGGTGTTGTAATGTCCAGCAACATCTGAAGAGCCATAGACTCCACATTTGTTCTCTACAGTCAGGAAGGAGGGTAACATGAGTTATGGTATGAATTCAACCTATAGCCTTGTCTTTCTGTTTTGAGCAGGAAATAAATTCCCTTGCATGAAACACAATAGTATTGTATTAAATACAGTAGTATTTAATGTTGGAGCAACTGCAAATTAAAAGGGGTAATGTCCTTCAGGAGCATAAATCACTCCATGGATGAACTAATAGCAGGTGCAAGGTGTGCTGAGCCAGTTACTATGGTAACAGCCTAGTGCTCCAACTATATATTTGATAATATATGTCAGCTCAGTTAGTCTGTGAGTCATCAGTCCATTGGTGTTACTAGTCCAGTGTTACATGTTGAAATGTTGGAGTTTACAGTATTTGGAGCAACAGAGATACTTTTTATTTGTATGTATCTGTATATAGCTGCATCTGCAAAAGCCTACAAGCTGTATAGCTCTACATCTAGAACCGTTTTACTGAGCCTTATCTTCTGCCATACAGTGGTACCTCGGGTTAAGTACTTAATTTGTTCCAGAGGTCCGTACTTAACCTGAAACTGTTCTTAACCTGAAGCACCACTTTAGCTAATGGGGCCTCCTGCTGCTGCCATGCCGCCGGAGCACAATTTCTGTTTTCATCCTGAAGCAAAGTTCTTAACCTGAAGCACTATTTCTGGGTTAGCAGAGTATGTAACCTGAGGTACCACTGTAGTAAAGTATTTGAATCTTAAGCTGCTTCTGTGTGGTGACTGGAACTGTGAGCAACTATCACTGCGTGTGCATTTCATATCAGTTTCCCAACATTTAATACACTAAACCAGCCACTGTAGGTTAAGGTTTTATTCGACTACAGCTCCATCATCCCTGACTATTGGACATACTGGCCGGGGCTGATGGGAGTTGGAGTCCTTCACCACCTGGAGGCCACCCCATTGGCTACCTCCGCAAACTCCGTAATTAACCCTTTCGCAGCCTCACTTCCCGACACCAGAGCGACAAATGCCCTGGAGGGCTCTCTTCTCCTCTCAGTTGCTTCGCGTAGCCGCCTCCCTACATCCCTCCCTCTCCATCCACCCCGGTCAGTCGGTATTTTCCCTTCCCTTATCTGCCCCCGCCTTAGCCGCCACCCTCTCGACGCGCAGAAGCAGCAAACGCCAGCGCGAGGCGGGGCTAGTTTCCAGGAAGTGACGTAGGGCGCAAGGCAGAAGTCACGTGCTCGGCGCCCGTGTGTTTCCTGGCTGGTGGGGGAGGGGTTTGGACAAGATGGCCGGATCCACAGGTCTGTGTTGAGAGGAAGGCGGGGGGGCGCCTTGGAAGGGCTGGCGGGGGGCTTTCGCCGGGGAGGGGGGTTCTCTCCCTAGAGACCCTGGTGGCGCGTCCCCGGCGCGGCTCATTCCGTGGAGAGCGGTCGGCGCCAGCGCAGCCGGGCCAAGGTTCCGGCGCCGGCGGGAGAGGAGGGCGGGGAGGCCGCGGGGGTTGGCGCTGGGGCCGGAGTCTTCCTCTTGGTGGTGCAAGGGATGCGGGGAGGAGACGCCTGCGGGGCTGGCAGAGGCAGGCGGTGCAGCCGGGAGGTGGGGAGGCCGAGGCAGCTTTCCGCTCCTGGGGTCGGTTTTTGTTCAGGGGAAGGTGGAATTCGGGGTCTTCGGACCTCCTTCTCACGCTCGGTTCGGGTTTGGGTGAGAGGAAATGTGGCGTTTCTTGAGTCTCTCTTCCGCCCTCCCCCCGCAACGTAATACTGATAAATATGCCCCCTCTCTTCGAAAACGAAGCCGACCCCAGTGGCATTTAGGTGGCTTTTAATATCGCCGATTTCTATGTGCAGGCGTTGCTGGTTGCTGAGGGTAGGACAGATACGTTCAACAAAAAAACACACAAAGTGTGTATGGGGGCGTGTAATTAAGTTCTGTCTTGGTCTTTTTGCTGATGAGGTCCGTTGTCAATCTTGCGTATGAATTTTTGTTACTGGCACGCTTCCCTCCTTTCCCGTTTGTGATCTTGTCGAAGTATTTCCTGCAAAACTCCAGAAGGAAATTTGGTTTTGCTGGTCACCAGTTAGCGATGAGCTTTGAGGCTTGGTATTGAATTTACTTTCTGTTTATTTTAATCGTATTGCTGAGGCAGTAGGCTAAGGGAAACCAAAACCTTTAATCCTTGGACCTTACAGTTCCCGTTTTCCTGACTTTCTCTTTCTTTTCCTTCCTACATCCCCTTTTATCCCAATCCCATTTCTTGCCTTTTTTTGTATACTGCCCACTTTTCAGCATCCCCACTTTCCTAATTCCCCACACCCTTCTTCCCACTTTCAGTTTATTCTTGTTCCTACCACAGCTTTTCAATAGTATGTCTCAATTCTCCCCACTTCTCATAAAATCGTAGAAATGCAAATGTTTATCAGTCTTCCAGTTCATGCGGTTATTGGTGAAGTGGAAATATTGCAGCTGAGTAGTGCTTATGAACGAGGGGTGGCAGTTATTCAAAATTAATGTGAAGTAAAATCCATAACTTATACTATGGATTATGTTACAAAGTTCATTTGAGATTTAAACATGTCAAATTATTATGGCATGTTGTCCTTGAAGTCTGTTGCTAATCATAGATGGTGTTACCAAAGAATTTTACTTAAATAATAACCTTTAATAACTCTTTAATAACCTGGGTCTACTTGCTTGAACTGTAATTATCTTCCTTTTCATCGTTGGCAATATGTTTTGCACCTGGATCTTTCACAGCACTGATAGGTACTGAATTTGAAAGGGTATTTAAATAATTTTGACTTTGTGTTCCTGTATTCAAGCCTTTTATTTAAACACCATTAATAGGTGATTGTTTTTGTAACTGTGGTTGGTACCTTGTGCTGAATAAACTGTAAATAATTTTAACCTGGAAGCTGTGCATATTGTTCAATTATCTTGAAAAGGCATTTTCTTTCAGATTCACAACATGTATATCTATTAGTCTAATTATTTTTAATTGTGTTACAGCCACATAGGAATTAGCCAAATAACGCCATACATTAATAAAAATTAAAACTTCTTAATAATATCAAACCCACCCATAGCCCTGTTTTAACATTTGTCACAAAATACCTTCATAAGTCAGGCTTGATGGGGGATGGGTGGAGTTTCAAACCTAGTGGGGGAACACTTGCTTGATCTTAATATTCTGTGATGGAACACAGAATACAAGCTGCTAAGACAGTCGGTCCCAAACCATTTAGTGGTTTAAAGATCAAAACCAGTTCTACTGGGAAATACATTGTACATACATGTGACTCTGTGTGGAGCAGGTTGCTATGCACAGATCTGCTTAATATTACAACTCACTTTTTCAACTTTATATGTTGTGCTTTCCCAATAATCATGAAATCTGGATTTAAAAGTATTGTTAGCATGAACATAATTGCTGTTTTGCATTGAAGTTCTTGAGTGACAATCAAAATATAGGATGTCGTATTGGATCCCATGATGATCTCCAGTTACCTGTATTTGTGCCAACGCAGAAAAAACGAAATAAGCAGTACAGTATTTCTATGTCCAGACATATGACTGCTTGGCTGTTTTTACTCATTTAATAAATGCAGTCAACAATACATCCACAGTATTTTAAATAGCAACTCATTTCAGTTATTTTTTACTGATGAAATACAAAACATAAACTGATACATACATAATTTATTTTTTCCATTAAACATTTACAACTTATTTATAACAAAACTATTCAGAATTTTGCCAGAGTTTGCTGCAATTCAGGCCAGAATTTTGTTTTTAGAAGCATGTCTTTCCATGAAAACTAGGGTGTTGTAGGATAGTCTCTGGGTATCACTGACATGCCTTTCTTAATTTGTCTATTAACCATAAACTGCCTTACATAGCTCCCATCAAACTTCATACAAAAACAGTTTCCAAGCTGTGTTCTCTTAAGGGAACCGTAAGCTTCTGCAGCAAATGTAAACAGCTAATGAGAGTTCATTTCATACTCTCATTATGAATCTGCCTCTGGGCGAGGAAAAGCTCCTTTCAAAGATAACACTCAGCACAGAAAATCCACTAATTTGGGGTTATTATTTTAATTTACTAAATCTTTATTGGCACATTTTCGAAGCAAAAGGAAGAACAAGCAAGTATAGGTCCTCTGCATGCAGAAGATGGAGAAATGCTATAGTGTCACAGAGAGAAGGCAGAATTGCTTAACACCTGCTTTGCCTCTGTCTTCACCCAAAAGGAAAGCAATGACCAAGCTGGTGATAACAGAATAAACAATGCAAGGAGGGAGCTGCAGGCCAAGATAGGAAAAGAGTGGCAAGGGAACACTTAGTTAATAAAGGAATTCAAATCTCCATTGCTTGATGGGCTGCACTCAAGGGTACTAAAAGAGCTTGCAGATGTGATCTCCAAGTCTCTGCCTATAATAATTGAGAAATTTGTAGAACAGGTGAGGTCTCTGCAGATTCTCCCCATCTTCAAAAATATGAGAAAAGAAGACCTGGTATATACATAGCAGTAAAGGGTTGGTCTGTGAGAATTTAAGAAATAGTGCTTTGATTACTAAGACTTTGCATGGGTTTCTATAAACAAGTCATGCCAGACAGAGTTAAAAGTGTGGTTGATCATGAGAATGATGGGGGCATAGTGTATCTTGTTTTCAGTAAGGCTTTTGACATAGTGCTCCATAATATTCTTGCAGGGAAGTTGGTGGATTGTGGACTGGATTGGGTGACTGTTAGGTGGATTTGTAGTTGGTTGACTGAATGAGTGAACCCAAATAGTTCCTCATCTTGGGGAAAAAGTTAAAAGTGGGATGCAGCAGCATTGTTCAGTGTCTTTATAAATGACTTGGATGAAGGAATTGAGGAGATGCTCATCAAATTTGTAGATGACACCAAACTGGGATGGGTAGCTGCAGAAGACAGAATCAGGACTCAATATAATCTTAACAGATTAGAGAACTGGGCCAAAACTAACAAAATGAATTTCAACAGGGAAAAATGCTATGTTCTACAATTAGGCAGCAAGAACCAGCTGCACAAATATAAGATAGGGGAGTCCTGGCTTGCCAGTAGTGCATGTGAAATAGATGACAAACTTACTGTAATAGGAATCCACAGTGTGATGCAGCAGCAAAAGAAGTATAGTGGCCAGATCAAGGGAAGTCACAATACCACACTATTTTGCCTTGGTCAGACCACACCTAGAATACCATGGCCCGTTCTGGGTGCCAGATTTAAGAAGGATATTGACAAACTGGTAGGTGGACAAAGTAGGGCAACCAAGATTAGCCCAGGTCTGGAAACTAAGCCATATGAGGAATGGTTGGGGGAATTGGGTATGTTTAGCCTGGAAAAGAGGAGACTGAGAGGAGAGATGATAGGCATCTTCACATGTTAAAAGGGATACCACATGGAAGATGGGGGCAAACTTGTTTTCTCCTGCTCTGGAGGGTAGGACCTGAACCAATGGCTTCAAGTTACAAGAAGAGGGATTCTGACAAAACACCAAGAAGAACTTTCTGACAGTAAGAGCTTTTTGACAGTACAACAGACTACCTTGAAAGGTGGTATACTCCCCTTCCTTGGAAGTTTTTGAGCAAAAGTTGTATGGCCACCTGTCATGGATGCTTTAGTTGAGATTCCTGCATTGCAGGAAGTTGGACTAGATTACCCTTGGGGTACCTTCTACTCTAATTCTATGTTTTCATTATGCACATGGATATAATATTTAATGCTGCAGTTAGGGGAGGTAATTATTGGTCCAAAAGGGGGGTATTTTTGTAGTCAACTGAACATGTAGCTAATCATGCAGAAAGAAATGGTTCTGGCCTTTATCAGATGCTAAATGTAGTTTTGCATGTTTAGAAATATCTGTTCTTTGTACAATAACACAGAATGTTATTGTACAGAATGTGAGTCTGAGGCTGCACAGCAATACATACAAATGTTTTGTCTATTATCCAAATGTTCACCGTTTGGTAATGGTGATATGGTTATATGCAAACAAAGATAGTGAGCAGCTACAGCATGTGAGCAATTTTAAAATTTAGTCTGCAATACATTGCTGTATTGTGAGGGGTTCTAATTCAAAAACTATTTTCCATGGCAACCATTGGGATTCTTAATCTTAGCTGGAAACTATAGCAGGGCACTTACGGAGATATTTTGGTGTGTAAGGGGAAACTGCTTATTGGCTAGTGTAAAGCATGCTTTTGGTTGTGTGTATGCTCAAGCTGATTTTAGTCATATGTCCTGGAGTGAGTGCATAGGGAATTACTGCTTTGCTTATAGTGGCGCAAATCCTGGTTTATTTAACTTCCCTTTTTCTTTTAAAGCCAAATATATTTGTAGTCCTGCTTGAAGCAGAGTGAGGTGGGGAAGCTTTTACTCTAAGAATGAAAAATGGCCAGTAATGGTGATAACCTTCCCATGGTTAGGATTTCCTGCTCTGTTTTTTTGTAATTATAAAAGGCAACCACTTTATTGGAATCTACAGTGTATTCCTTTACCGGTTGTGTGATATCACAGTATGGCATAGGTCAACTCATTATCTCCCATTGCTGTATTTCAGCATAATGAATACAGATTTAGATCTCCAGCATCTTTGGTATTTAGAAGTCTTGAAGATATTATCTGTTAAAATCCCTTAGCACTTTTCTCTCCCAAAATAGCCACCTGAGCATGCTTGTGGTCAAAGCAACTTAGGGCAGGCATTGCATGCTTGCATAATTGTTTGACCTATGCAAGGGATCAGATATGTACAAACCTGCTTTAGTAACCTGATACAGTCGTTTGAGCTGCCAGTACAGTTTGTGGATTTGGATCATATTTTGAAATGCATCCTTTTATTTGTAGGAAAATGGTGTATTGTGAATTTGCTTCTCTAATCCTTTTCATACAACCAGTCCTCCATGAGAAATGAATGCTTTCCTGTATTCTTATTTTTGTTATGAAATGGGAAGTAACTGATTTCTGCTCTGAACTGTTGTTTAGTTAGACAGTTGCAAAGAGCAGTATTTCTTAAATGCCTTCTAGTTCTGAAGTTCATCTCAATTAGAATTTGTGTGCACAATATTCTTATTTAATATGCAGTATGTGTGACTAGGACCAGTTCAGATGATGATATTGGCTTTATAATAAAAGATAATGAACAATATCGTTGATTTTCTGTAAATTGTTGTGAGACATATAGTGAAAAGCAGGATTAAGTGCTAAACAAATAAGCCCGTACCCCATGCATTGAGCCCCTTCGTTCATCCGTTTGTAATGTAAGCAATCAAACCAGGAAGCACCTAATGAACCATAGTGCCCTCGGAAACTAGGCTTACGAGCTTTGGAACAAGCTAAGACAGTTAACCCACTTAAAGTATGGTTCAATATTCTAGCTTGTTTCAAATCTGGTGACCATAATTTTTTGGGTTTGCTTATGCTGCAGAGGGAGGAGCAAATAAGCTGAGTGTTTGGGCAAAGACTCATATTTATTACTAGTTTAATAATTACTATATATTTATTTATATCCCACCTTTTCCTCTAATGGTACTCAAGATGACTTACAGCTAAAAATAAGAGCCGCTTATTTCCTCTTGAACTGATAAAAGATTGTCTGAATGTAACCAGTATTCCACAGAGAAGTAATGACTGAGTAGTGCTTACTGTTGTAACGCTGAGGTAACTGTCATATATTAAAACTTACTTTCTGAATCAGAAAATGGATGAACTAAATGGTGAAAATTATGGCTGTATATGACTTCCAGATATGAAATTTGATAATTTAATTTAGACTGTCACTTAAAAAAAAAGACCCATAAGAAAATCAAATCTGCAAATATGATGTTGCTGAGGAATTTAAGATTCCAAGTTGTATGATACTTCATAAGTGGAAATAAGTTTGTTTTTCACATTGATTGCAATTCAATATGTATATCAGTAAAATGTGTTATATGCATAAATTCTCAGGTGTGGATTTTTTAGTTGGCTCAACCAGGCCTTCATGCTAAGACGTGACAAGAGATCAGCTGTGATTTTGAACATCGCTATTTACATTGCTTTACTTTTTTCAAATAGTTAAAGTCCCTCGTAATTTTCGCTTGTTGGAAGAACTTGAAGAAGGTCAGAAAGGAGTAGGAGATGGTACAGTAAGCTGGGGCCTCGAAGATGACGAAGACATGACACTTACAAGGTGGACGGGCATGATTATTGGACCACCAAGGGTCAGTACTATAAGTTAAATCTTCATTTAGTGGAACTTTTCAAACATTTGCAATGCATGGTTGTTAGCTATGGGTTATGCTATGGGGTGAATCAACTAAGTCAAAGAGTAGACTCATCAATTTGAGTGGATTATTCTGAGTAACTTAATTGGATTCAGCCCAAAGATTGATGAATATCAGAATTCAATTAGGAATCTTATAAGCTATAACAGAAGTTAGCCCTATAGCTAACCTTGCTTTTTCACAATTGGTAACAATCGTAGAAAGGTGTGGAATGGTTTCTTATACGCCCAGGTCAATATGGGGGCCACATAATTGTAACATTAAGGACAATGGTAATTTTTTTACATTTTATTGAATACTATCAAATCTGTATTTAGATGACAGTGTCTCATGGTGACTTCTGCTCAAGTTGAAGTGTTCCAAATGCATATTCAGTAGTATGCAATTGTGGCCCAGCACAGATGCATATTTCTGTTGTGTGCATTCAAACAACACATTGATGATATTAGCTATCCTTCATTAAACAACAATTTCAGCTCTGCCAAGAAGCAGTTTGGACCTTCAGAAACATGAGATGTTCTATTTTGCTTTTTAACTTATAATATACCACTTCAGTGTGTGCCTGTTAGTCACACTGAGCTTATGGCACCAAATATTCTCCCTTCCTTTAGTTTTATGTGTGCTTGTGTGTGCAGGCATAACAAAAGTAACTTGATGTGAATGGTGACAATTGACATGGCTATCCAGTGTACACAGAGTTCTGTGGCCTTCCCCTCCTTTCCCTTTAAGACCTGCATGTTGGCAGCAGAGCCTGGTATCATGCTAGTCACATCTCATTTGTTTTGTATTATAACCCCAGGATCTACTCCCAACAGCTTAGTGTGAAAGAGATTCAGCCATTAATAAAGAACCCAGTATGCCCTAATGACATTCTGAACCTTTCAAATTTGTTTTCAGTACTGGAACTGAACTGACCTCAGTTTTTAACACAAGTCCGTGCCTGATTAGATTTCAGCAGCCTACTGTAGGTGGGAAAAGTATTTTTATTTTATTTTATGCTGTTAGGAGGCAGAAGCCTTTTCCAATCTATTGCAAATTAGCCTGGTCTACCTTCTCTCCACCCCTTCCATAAGCCAACAATCTGCTCTGGCTTTCCCTTTGAACCTTGGCTTGAGAAGGTTGGAGTAGCAGCAACATCTGGATCACTTCAGGATACTGTGGCTTTTTGGCTTGGCTGCTCTTGCCATGCACTCCAAAGGCAGCCCCTACCCTTGCATTACCCCAGACACAATTAGTCTTTGAAAATCAGGTATCTGCATATTGTATGGCTGACATATTGCTAAAATATAATGTAATATAATTAATATAATATAATAGGAGTATTCTGGGCATCCAGGAATTGGACAGAAATGTAATTGCTTTCTGCCCATAGGCAAAGTTAAGATTGATTGTATTTCTTTGCCGCTTTACATTCAAATGAATCGCAAAGTGGCTTACAAACAATAAATATCAATAACATAATAGAGCATAATAGAACAACAGAAGTACAGCATAAATCATATAAAATAATTAACCAATCTACCATTACAGTCTATAAAACACTATTAACAAAGCAGCAACTAAAAAATAAGGTAAACATCACAATTACCAGCAAAAGTCATATGATTAACAAATCAATATGTCATTTATAATTTATAAATAGCAGCTAAAAAATAAGCTAAGCACTGTTAAGTTCATACACAGACTCTCCACACCCCTATGACTCATAGTATTGCATTCTATTCAGTTCATTAAAATAAACACAATGCCTGTTGCTAAGCCAGCTCAGCTAGATGCTGCACTTGATGGGGTTTTCGGTTAGTGAGCCATGGTGCAGACGGTGGTTTTTCGGACCTACCACTGGTGGTAAGGCGGACGTTGGCTTTGGGTAGCCCACCCAGGCGCCTTTAGTAAGAAAACGGCTTAGATTACCTGACTGGTTCAGCCATTAGGTATGAATGGTAGCCTTGAAAATAGGGTTATGCCTGCAGTAACTTGTTTTACTGGCTTCCGTGATTCTAGCATAGAGTATATACAAAGTTTTCTGGATAGCAAAGAATAGGGTTAGAAAAACTTAATCTCCAGACTTCTCACATAAAATTGTATGATCTGCCACGATTTTCAGACATAGCTAGATGCCGAGCTTTCTCTTGTAGATTCAACCTGAATTATACTTTGGCCAAATGTGTCTTTTTATTTTTTTATTAATCTGCCAGTTTTGCAAACAGAGGGCTTCTTCACTTGTGTTTTTCCTTAGGATGTTCTTTTCTTCTGGCACTTTCTTCAGTTCCTGGGGAATTGGAGTGAACTTTTCTCCCTTCACCCTCATATAGTTTTCAGTGCATATGTGTGTTTCTAGATAGCACGGGGGGGGGGGGGACGGGGACATACCCAAGGAGTAAAATACAAGAAATCATGGGAACAGTAGTAGGAAGAGGTTATGGTGAACTGCAATTTTGGAGGAAGCTGCTATAAGCCAAAAGTAAATTCTGACCAAAGATAGAGAGGATTTGGTACTAATATTGGGACCGGTTTCCTTTTATTTTGGTTTTGAAGATCATTCATAAAGTTAGCAGCATTGTTGTGGAGCAGCATCAATCATTGTTTCTGCTTCAGCATCACACATACTGAATGTCCTAAAGTTAGTATCAATTTGAATTTGTTTTGATCCCATTTTACTGTAGTTGCATTATTTATATATAGAGACTGAGAGCAGCTAGGGCAAGGCAATTCTAGTTCTGTTTCTCCGAAACTGGCCTGTCAATGTGCTTACTTAAACATCTTTGACACAGTAGTCAAAGCTTAGGCAAATCTGTCTTTTCTGAGAAAAGGGGATCCCAGCAATGTTAGGATTTGAGGGTGTTCTGGTCAGTGTTGTGGAAGGAATAGTAAATATTCCTGGAACTCAGGCTAAATCTAGCTAAAAGGTAAGAAGCAGTCTGGGTAAGTGATGAGAAATTATATACTAAAATGCTGTGGGCAGCTTCTATCTTCTCTGAAGATGAAGGGATACGGCATCTATGGGATAGGGAAAGGTTTTAATTTAGTTAGTTTGGATGGTCCCTGAGCACTGAGCCCAGTAGGTTTTTGAGCAGCGGTAGTGAATCTCGGGCCCTCCAAGACTCTCTGGACCTTGGAACCCTCCCTCGTCCACATCCCTCACCAGCACTTCTTGTGTGCTTCTGAAGTGCTGTTGCCTGGGGGGGGGGGATGAATGTTTGAATTCTGATAATGGCTCTTGTTTGCCTGGATAGAGGTTGGTGTTTGGGTGTGTAGAAAGCTGACTTTTGCATGGCTGAAATGTAATCTACTGAAAGGAGTAACGACTCACAGCCACTGCTCTGCTGACTTTTGCCTACGTTCCTACTCAGTTTTGGATCTGGCTGCATGCACCACTGACATGTTGCCTGCCTCCCAAGGTTGCCCATGAGAGAATGTGGCCTTCATGGAGAGAGAGGTTCTCCACCCCAATGTAGAACATTCATGAAGGGAATTCTCAAATCTTTATTGTCTCTCCCCCCCCCCGCCAAAAAACTATATACAGTTTATTTAAAACAGTTCTGTGTCACCTTCCTTCTGCGAAGCCTTAAAGGTGACCTATAAAAATTTAAATGCAACCATAATAGAACCCACAACAAAATTACCATTTATGAATTATACCCAGTTGTGCCTGCCTGTGTGTGGAATGCTTGCCCAGCAGGACTTCCTCATTCTTCCATTCCTCCTGCAGCCTCTCACACTTCCATTTCGCTGCTGCTGCTGCTTGTTTCAGTTTTTAAGCAATCAAGATGAAATTGCACTGTCTGATTACTAGAGTGACCCCTGGTCACAATTTTCCCAGATTAATTTGATATGCATATTTGTTCGGAGTGTTCAGTAATTTGAGTGCTTCATCCACACTGAGATCCAAATGAGTCATAAGGTAGTTTTGACAATGCCATATAGTACACAATTCAGATTATTCAGTAACTAATAAACTAGAACGTAATTTTGATTTTAATGATAAGCCACTTTACTCAGTGAAATAATAAAAGAGTTAAATATTGTTTTTAGGGCTGACAGGTGTTGTGAAGGAACCAACATTGTATTTCAGATCAGGGAGATGCCTTGAGTGGGGTCGTTGTGAACTAGGTATGTATATACAGGCCCAGGATCCACAAGGCTACTGCAACACGTGGAAAGTAGGAGGAGATAGTTTCTCATATGTGTAAGGGAAGAAGCTTTTTAATTGCACGGGTGATGTTTTTTGGAAGGTCTTTCCACTTTCCACTATATGGGTATTGGGCTTCTTTACTCAAGCACAGTTCAGTTCGGAAAGCAAGCGTGATTACCTTCCTCTTTATCTCAGCAACTACTAGATGCAGAAGCCTATCCTAAGTTCTGTCACTTCCTTCTTCTCAATTTTGGTTTGTTGCAAAGTTCTGTTTGAGGTTATTGGCTGCCTTCTGCCACCTTTCTTCCGCGTTTACATGTATATATTTCTCACAGTTTCTCTATTAAAAATGGATCCTTTGAATGATGGTGGCATTGAGGTTGGCTGTTTTGTGAGTATTAAGGGGAAGATACATCTAGGTTTTTCATTTTATAAAAATCTTTGGGCAAGAAACCTGAAATAATAGTTACCAGGTGAAGGGGAAAAATCTGTCATGAAATGATAACACCAGTTTCTTCTTTCTAAGCCTTAGTTAAGCTGAAACTCCTTTGTTGCTTTATAATTATAAGATACTTATTTGTCCCAATCCTGCTAGTGTTACGTACGTATCTCTAGATGGCTGGAGAACTGGGGGTATATACAAGCCATGTTCTTCAGCTAGTCTGCATGCACGGAGCCCTTCAAAAAATATTAAAATTTCACCAGTCAGCTGTTAGGAGAAAGCAGGAAGCTGAATTCACCTGCTACCCCTCTTTCCTGCCAAACAGCTGGTCAGCAGAGTCTTACCAATTTTGAAACAGCTCTGCACACGATCCTTGAGATGGGGATGACTGACTTTGTTTCAATATTGTTATTTGGAATGCTTTTAGCTTTCAGTATGATTAATTCTTTTTTTCCCTCCTCTGTTTACTAGACAAATTATGAAAACAGAATATACAGCTTGAAAGTAGAGTGTGGGCCTAAATATCCAGAAGCACCTCCAACAGTTAGATTCGTAACTAAAATTAATATGAATGGAATAAATAATTCCAATGGAATGGTAAGATGGAATGCAAGATGATCAAGCCAGTTTATTTTTTGCAGAAAAGCTGTTAAGGATTCTGTTTCTTTTTTAATCTCCCAAGGTTGTATGTTCATCTGCTCTTATATGCCCCCAATTAACACATTAATTTGTAAATTGTGCTGTCATATTATGTGTTGGTGGTACCTATGGAGAAGGGGTTGCATCCACATTTAGTCATTTTTAGAGCAGACCCATTGAAATTAGTGAAACTTAAGTTTGTCATGATTAGTTTGCCCCATTGATTTCAGTGGGGTTTATTCTGACCAAGTCTGGATCCATACCAAAGTTATAAAGTCACAGTAAAAACAAGAGGCTTAATCAATTTTATGTGGTGTGAAATAGTTAAAGGAATGGAAAGCAATTTTTAAAAATTGTGACTGCCAACATTATCAACTTCTTACATTAGTAAACATTTTGTGTATAGGAACGTGCCAAAGCCACAAATCTCTTTCTCTGTGTAGGAGATTCATCTAGGAAATGTGTAATGTTTGGCATGCCCTTGGGTCCATATATTATAATTTTACAATTGGAGCCGTAATTTGGAGTACTGCAAATTAAAGGAAATCTATTCATCAATTATAGTTTGCCTTTGCTGTCATGTTAAATAATTAAATTTTACAAACTTGGTCCTTTTAGCTCCCGTTTTTCTATTATGATCAGTCCAACTAAAGCTGCAGAAGTTGCCCAGTGAAAATGACTCTGAGTCTCTCTCAGTCAAGTACAGGAATAAATTTAAAGCAACAGCACATCTGTGGTCTGTGCTTGCTCTGTGTCAGTTGTGTTGGTTCCCCCCCCCCCAGTTGAGTAGGCCATTGATTTCAGTGTAATGGACTGAAAATCCATTAAATGGGAGCTGTAGACTTGCAAGTAGGTTGCTGATTTGTGAGTGAACAGTCAGGTAAAAACTGATGAATCCCAAACAGACTTAAAGTTATATTGGAATTTTGTTAGGAAGAACTGTGACCTAGCTCTAAAATATTCTGTATAGATCAGGGGTGGCTAACATTTTTTGGGGTGTGTGTTTCATCCAAGGTTTACATTTGCACTTGGCCAACACTCTGGAGGCTGAATGTCAGCAGGTGGTGTGGCTGCTCACACTCACACATGCATGCACAAATGTACAGGGCCCACTGCTCCTGTGGGTCTGATTCATGCCATCTGATTGAGAAAGGGCTCTCTTGCCCCTTCCCTGCTCATCAGATGATTGAGACTACTGTGAGACTGCTGGGGTGGGCAGAGAGGTTTATCCATCCTCCGCAGCCCTTTGTCACATTTATTTTTATTTTTAATTAGGGACTTGGCAGTGTGGGGGACAGCGGCAGAAATTTACTTGGTGGCCAGTGGCTAGCCACCCTCAATACAGACCCTCTATAGAATGTCCTATAGTATAAAAATTCATTGTGGAAGTACTGTGAGATCTTGACTATTGTATATCCCAGACCTATAAACACATTTTCTCGGGTTGCTTTTTTTTTCATGGCCTTTAGGGGTTTCATACATTCTTTACTTATTAAAGAAACAGTATTCTTTGTTACCTTGCTGATTCATCGCAATAGTTTCTGTTTTATATTCCAACAGCTGCAAGTGTATATTCTAAGTTCCTTGAATTGTATCCAAACTCAAATTATTCATAAGAGACAGAATAGTTGGCCTGTTTTTTAAAGGATGAATTAATAGAGAGGTTAAATCGCTGCCGCACTATCCAATAATTAATTAGTTGATGCATGCTGACATTTACATGTTTCTGTTGACTATGTTGCTAAGTTAAAATGGTCAGTTTTTACTAACCTATCCATGAGATATGACAAAACATTATTTTCACCTGCCTTCCTCCTCTTGAACTGTTTAGCAGGAGATGCCATATGTTTTGAAAACTTTCCCTGAATAGCTATAAAAACTAAAAAATCTTCAAAAGGAGCCACAAATTCTCATCTTTGACATTTGTATCCATAGTGGTTTATGATGAGTCACAGTGATAATTAAGGCCTCATTCCTACCACTGTACTAGTGCAGCTAGTGTTAGCACCAGACCATAGGAGCAGGTGCCTGGTGTTTAGGTTGTCTGAAAACTCAATGCAAGCATGCTACTACAGTTATGGAATTGGTTATTTTATGTGCCTTACTTAAATGTACACTTTCTTTCCTTACAGGTGGATGCACGAAGCATACCAGTGTTAGCAAAATGGCAAAATTCTTATAGCATTAAAGTTGTACTTCAAGAGCTAAGGCGTCTAATGATGTCCAAAGAAAATATGAAGCTTCCACAACCTCCAGAAGGACAAACTTATAACAATTAATTTTAGCTGAATCCCAAACTTGTCTTAAACAACTTCTACTTATGTTTAATGTCTTGATTCAATCTCACAATGCAAACCACCCACACATTAAGAGTTTCTGCTGGTGTACGTGATCTGGACATTTGAAAGAATATATATATGTATATGTATGCCCCATATGTTTTCAGGCACAATCAGAGAAAAAAAAAGGCAGCACAATTATTTTTCCTCTTTACCAAGGCACTATAATTTTAAGCATAAACCTGAAGTAGCCTAAAATTGGAGCTCCGGTGTTTCAAGACGAAAGCATGACAGGAAGTGTCAGGTTGCTGTGGAATAATGTTTCAGAAAACTTTTTCTCAAGAAGAAAAAATACAAATGGCATGCTTTATCCATCTTGCTTTAGTAAAAGAGCTGCAGATAAAATTGTTTCAGTAGCAGGTACTGCAAATACCATTGCTCAACTTGTTTAATTTTTGCAAAGGTGTGGGTGCTGACTGCTAGTAGTGTCACAGAATACGGTCAGGATTGTTTTGATACTTGTATTTATAAAATGGGGAAATGATTTTCTTTTAAGCGGCTCCTGTGTGTTACATGTAATGGACATTGCAAATATTTGTTTACAGTCTTTGTTCTAATAAACCATGCATTTAAGTTTTAGTGAAGCAAAACAAAAAAGGAAAATAGGTGTATGGATATGTGATTGAGAATAAAATTAGTCTTCAAATGTAAATAAAATGTGGAAAGTATTTGAGACTGTCCTTATCTTTCTGTTTAAGTTGTGCCAGTAGTACCTTGCAGCACTAAGAGGTCAGATGTTGCTCCTAATCTGCGGCAGTGTTCCACTCACTTTGTATCTTAGGCTGTTGAAGTGATTTCAGCCAAGCCAGATCCTTAGTCTAGGCACAAGTTAGGTTCTACATGTGTAATACTTTTTAAGACAGAACACAAAATATTGACGACAGAATGGACACCTAGTTGTAACTTTACTGCTTTCATAACTGCTCATGCCCATGTATCTCATATTATTGCGATGCTTTATTGCTTTTTTTAAAAGCAGGTTTGCTATTTAAAACGATGGGTTATATTCCACAGTGTCACTTAGGTTGACACTACAACTTCTGTTAGTTGAATGGTTAGGGGAGCAATTTTGGGCTTGGTTAGGGACCCTCCAGATCAGATGTAGGGGAAACACATGAAGCTTCAGGGGGAAATCACTGAAAATTGCTTCTCTCCTTATTCCAATGACTGAAGCCTTATACTCAGCTATCAAATACAACCCTGTGAGAATAGGGGAAAAGAAAACTGTTGGTAAGCATTTCAGTGCTATCTTAAAGTACTTTGGTATTGCTGCTGGAAGGTTCGGGAGGTTTAGCGGAGCAGGATTGCAGTTCTTGGAACGGCTGCCCTAAATTAATCATGTAAAAAATATATCCAGTTGCATGGACAGGTGCACAGATGACCTCTCTTCAGCAAAAAGAACATACCAGTGGAATGTTGCAGTGTGGATAATTTGCAAGAGAAGACCCTTTTAGAATGAAAAGTTACCTGGAGCTTGCATATATACACTTGCTAGGCATGCTGTGGTCACTGTATTGACCAGTCTGCATTGTGAGTGCAATCTTTTTCCTTGCTTGAGCCATTAGAATAGGTGTGGGAGACCTTTGACTCATGGGCAAACTTTGCCCTCTAGGTCTCCTCTCCTCGTGTAACTGACATTACTGCAAAGGGATAATCAAGCTTAAAGTGAGCTGATTATTCATTTGCTGGAGCAAGATATGTTCCCATCATTGTGAGCTCATGGGAGAGGGGGATGCAGCTCTGATAGCACCAAGCTAGACCTTTCCATGTTAACAGTTTCAATGGAAACAACTTGGGTGTTGTTGGAATAAATTGCCCCCTCTTTTCACTTCCCTATCATCGCACCTCAGCCTTTTGAGAGCACCCCAGTTCTTCCTGCCAATGAATTGCTGCCTGTAATCCTGTTTTGAAGCCCACCAAGCTAATGGCCATCATCATACCATGTGTTGGTGAACTTGATGCAATTTAATTTTGTTGAGTGAAGAAATATTTCCTCTTGTCTGTCCAGAAGCTGCTGCCAATAATTGCCATTGGGCAGCCCTTAGTTTCTAGTACTATGAAACAGGGAGAAACTTGCTCAGTCTCACATATTATAGATTCGCTTTACAATTTTTTATCTGGTGTTTTTAACAAAGCAATAAAATGGTCTGGGACCCATCCTCTGGTATCACCTGTTACCTGCTCCTGTGCCTATACATATGCACATGTGAACCTGCATCTTGCAGGCATGTTCAGTTGGGGGATCTTTACTGGAGGTGATCTACATCTACTGTGGCTTGAACCATTAGTAAAGAAAAAGCAAGATTGTTGTAAGTTACACAGGCTACCCCATGGCCTGGACCATAAGCTGAAACAGTTCCTATCATAGAATGCTATTGCAGCTAGTAGTCACCTCTGAAAATTAGGGAAACTCGAATGGGTTGCTCTTGATTCCTGCTTTTGGGATTTTCATAGGCACCCATAGGCTAGATCCAGCTGGACTCTTCTTGTGTTCCTACGAGAGCTTTCCTTACATGGATTATTTTGTTGTTTAGTCGTGTACGACTCTTCGTGACTCCATGGACCAGAGCACGCCAGGCACTCCTGTCTTCCACTGCCTCCCGCAGTTTGGTCAAACTCGTGCTGTTGCTTCGAGAACACTATCCAGCCATCTCGTCCTCTGTCGTCCCCTTCTTGTGCCCTCAATCTTTCCCAACATCAGGGTCTTTTCTAGGGAGTCTTCTCATGAGGTGGCCAAAGTATTGGAGCCTCGGCTTCACGATCTGTCCTTCCAGTGAGCACTCAGGGCTGATTTCCTTAAGAATGGATAAGTTTGATCTTGCAGTCCATGGAACTCTCAAAAGTCTCCTCCAGCACCATAATTCAAAAGCATTATAGGTGGGCACTAAGGAGCCAGACTGTATGCAGTGGAGGTCTAAAGCCACCAGGGGGAGAAGCTCAAATGGAAATAACAGATTTTGTGTATGTAGAGATCAGGAAAATGAGAAAGGCAGAGAGAAGAAGCAAGATGCTACAATTACCTGTCCTGTGGGATGAAGGGCAGAGAGAAGTCTGAATTTCACTGTGACTTATACATGCACTGTCATGACTAGGTTGAGAGTTATTGGCAAAGGCTAAGCAGTGGAGGGCTAATCTTCCCTGATGTCTGATGCATACAGTTTTCTAGGCTCAAGCTATGATAAGGTGGTTGAGGATAAGGTAGCGTTTGTAGGTCATCCTTGAGCTAAATCTGCTCAACTCTGGGTTCTTTGGGACCCTCCAAAAAAGTTCAAAATTATTAAAAAGGGTTTGGGGGCAATAATGGTAATTTGTGCTCTTTGAAATAGTTCTGACTGACCTGAAGAGAAAACTAACTGCTGAGAAGCAATGGAATGGAGCGGGGAGGTAGCAGGTGTGTAAGGGGTCTAGCTAGGCTGAAGAAGTCTTGGTTCTGCAAGTATCTATGGAGTGAGAGCAAGCTTGGAAAAGAGTGGTGCAGAAAAGACTTCTGGAGGATCTCGAAAATGTAGATCAGTGTCCGGTGTAGGATGCTGAACAAGGTGGGAACTGAGAGGCGCCTAAGTATAGGAATTAAGCTTCCTAACTGGGATTAAATAAATAATGCCAGTTATTTATATATAAATAAAATAAAATGGCTCCAACGCAAAGACCAAGGCAGGACTGGACACAAGGGACTTTTAAAAGATACAAGTAGTAAATTGTCAACAAGTCAATCACATCTCACAGCCAGGTGATTAGAAATGTTTCAGAGGAAATGCATATTTAGAGACTTAATCCAGTTACAGGGGAAGATGTCTGGTGGAGGATGACTCTTTCTAGGTTCTTAGTAAGAAATAAGAGTGTCTGTTTGCATTAGATATAGAAGTTCAGGATATATAATTAACCTTTTTGCCATTAATTTTATGACTTGTGCCAAGGCTGTTTGAGAGTTAAATTACTGTAAGCCGCTACAGCTTCCCCTCACGGGACTGACCTTATACCACTGTCTCTGTTTGTTTGCAATAGTACTGCACTCTTTTACACAGAACAAAGCCAAAATAAATGCTTAGTTTCAGGGCATATGCAGAGTTCCAGCTGAAGTGATATTCTTGGTAATGTGCCACTACCAGCTTCCATGTTTCTGCAACCTCTTCACTGTGTGCTAATTGTATTAAATATCACCCCAGTACTTATTGATAAATGATTTTAAAGCTAAAGCTGTCAAACACTTATTTGTGTGCCTGTTATGATGGAAGATTCAATGTTTGTGCCCCTAAGTATCCTCAGGTTTGCCATATTTATTCTGAAGTAGAAATTAAGATAGAGCTTCTATCTCTTTCTCCCCCTCCCTCCTAACATAGCTGAGAAGGCCATATTCCCACAGCAGCATGCCTAAAGGAAAAACTGTTTTGCACAGCATCACAGAGCGATTCTGAAAGTTTTGTGTAAATCACAAAACTTTTGTCTCTTAAGAAAGGTCAAGGGGTTAGGAGTGGCTGTTAAAGGCCACACGCTTCCATTTCCCCCATAATTCAAGGGCTGCCTGAAAGGTAACTGCAAGATGGCCACAGAGCCTGTTGATCTCTGTTGTGTTGCTCACTCTGAACCGTTGCATCATTCCTCTCTTGTTTTCCTACTGTATAAACAGCCAGGCTGCTGGAAAGCTGTGGAACTCGAATCTAAGGCCCTGTATGTAAACATGCAGTATTGTTACTGTTTTTCAGTTTACAGTAAACACAGAGCTGTGATACGGTGCAGGGGATATCCAGTATTCCTGCCCTCAGAGAATACGTAGATAAAATATCTGTTGAGTAGATTCAGAGGTGTTTCCCCAACTATGGTTTGTCTCCTCTCTACTACCCCAAGTGTATATTAGCATGGCAGCACCTGTGCTGTGGAACTCCCTGCCTCTTGACATTAGGCAGGTGCCTTTACTGTTTTAGACAGCTGTTGAAAACATTTCTGTTCTAGTAAGCCTATCCAGACACATGCTTTAGTTTACATTTGTTTCATTTTTTATTGTGCTTTGTTTTTAATGATAGCTTTCTTCATGTTTGTTTTTATTGGTTTCTTCATTTTAATCATCCATTATATATAACAGAATCTGCACACTGCTTGGACTTTTTTTTTTAGGAAGCAGTTTATATTTCCCCAATAATAATAATAATAATAATAAATAGTAAATGATTATTTAAAAATGTGAATACATTGAATGTCACCCATTATCCGTATCCAAAGTATATATGAAGTACTACCTATCCATGCATTGTTCCCTGTCTCTTAAAATGAAGCAACAATGTCCTATAATTAAACCAAAGTAATAATGACCTTATTGCGTGGAAGCTTCAAGGTTAGGTAGGCGGGCTGTGCACCTTAAAATGTTTTCTTTTGTCACCTTCCTGCTTCAGATACTGATTTGGGGGAATCTTTAGATAAAATACCCTGTGCCACTCCCCATCTGAGAGCACACACCACCTTCTTATAACCTTTTCCCACTGCCTATTTGTTTGCCTCCTTCTCTTGAGACCAATCCACAGCGCATCCCAGAGAGAAGACAAGTTGTAAACCATGAATTGGTTACTATGCCTTCTTTTTGCTCTGTTCACTTAATCACTTGTTTAGGGGGAGTAGGTAAACAGGCAACGGCAAGACCCGGAAACTCCAGATATTGGCAGTGGGCCCAGGCTATGGGTATCATTAGATGCCAGATGATGCCAGCTCTGTAATGCCTGCCTTGGTGCTAATCATTGTTATTAGTGCCTTTTGCAGCCTTTGTCTTTGCTTGTTGCTTGAATTATGGCATTGCACAGGGCACTGCTGAAATCTGAGACCCTGAGGTCTGCCACTGTGGCCAGCCATTATGTAAACATAACATTACAATACAGTGGTACCTCAGGTTACATACACTTCAGGTTACATACGCTTCAGGTTACAGACTCTGCTAACCCAGAAATAGTGCTTCAGGTTAAGAACTTTGCTTCAGGATGAGAACAGCAATCGTGCTCCGGCGGCGCGGCAGCAGCAGGAGGCCCCATTAGCTAAAGTGGTGCTTCAGGTTAAGAACAGTTTCAGGTTAAGAACAGACCTCTGGAACGAATTAAGTACTTAACCTGAGGTACCACTGTATTGCATTATTTGAAAAATGTTAAAAATTTAAAAACATACAACGGTTTAAGCAGCAACTTAGGCTAAGCAATGAGGTTCCCTCCTGATGTTGTTTAACTACAGCACCCATCAGCCCAGCCAGTAAGGCTAATGATAAGGATGGGAGTTGTCGTTCAAAAACATTGAGGATACCCCATTGACTAGCCTTGCTTTAAAATACAGTTGGTCCAACATAAACATTTTTTTTTAAACAGTCCAATAAAAGCACATCAAAGGCATTTGGGAGTGGAGTTTTTAGCCATTTTAAATCCTAAGCAGAAGGGTCAACTATACCTCTGTTGGGAGTTCAACAGAGTAGGGGTGCCACTCCTGAAAAAGCCCTGTCCTAGTGCCTGCCCGTCTAATCAATCTTAAAGGCAGATTACTTGACCAGGGCCTTTGATGCTGAACTTGGGACATAAGCAGTTACAGATAGCCTTGCCGTAAGCCATTTAGGACTTTTTAACGCTCAAGACTCATGCTTTGAAATGGAGCTGGGAACACACTAGTTACCAGTTCAACTGATACAGAATTGTTGCAATGTGTTCAGAACGCTTAGTGCCTGATATAAATTTTTACATTAAGTGACTGGGAAGTATGATGACCAAACCCTCCGCAATCGCCACTTGATTTTAAACCCTAAGACTTCACATTCTCTGTGTTGTTCAGGAAAGACTCTGTGTTCAGTTGGTTGCCTGCCCAACCCTTCTGGTGGGAAAGTCACCTATGAAACAAAAATCTGGTTCTGACAGGTTCTGGGTGACACAAACACGCAGGATCTGTGTGGTGCTGCTACTGAAGCAACCCAACCCACAACATAAGTCAGTGAGCCCTTGCTGCACAGCAGTCAGTAAGTCCTCTCCAGCTGCATTTGTCAACCATTGATTTGCAGACAGAAGTCCGAGGTCTTCTGCTGCCACTTGTGATTCTCCAAAATGCCAACCCTCCTTTCTTGCAAGAGATGCACAGATGATGGTGAAGAGGAGATGCTGCTAGCCGAAGATCGGCCAGATTTGATTGAGTCTCTTGATCCCAGATGCAACAGCAGCAGCAGCTGCTCAGGAAGGGTGAACTTCCTCCAAGAGAAAGAAAGGGAACGCCTATCTGTCCATGAGAGTCTGGATTATTTGCCTTCCCACAGCAGTGTTTACAAGAAGTGGCTGCAGGGACAAAACTACAGGTAATAAACAACCTGCTTCTTGTACACACTGGATATTAGCACTGAGTTAGTAACACCGAATTGGAACCCCATTCGAAATTCACATGAAAGGGAAAATAAGCAATGGGAGTTGTAAGGGAGTTTGGAGTCAGGGATGCACCTTACAATTTACGCAATTTTCCCTCACTCCAGCATAAGGGATCTGCCTACTTCAATAGGCCTTTGCAGAACAGGCATGAAGAGGGCATGCCCACTATGCTGGGACGCCTGTTTTAAGAAATCCAGCAGGAGTTGGGATATTGGAGTTCAGGGATGCGTGTCAGCACCTGTGCACCCCCTTACCCCTCTTTTCTTCCCAGGAGGTTGAAAGGGAAGCAAATAGAAATAACAGGAACCCAGTTTACAGAGGGTTTGGAGGTGTGTTCTGCTGCCACGCCATCCAGTGTAGTTAGGTAGGTAATTAGTTATTGGTTTTAGCGTTATTTTGTGTTAAATGGTAAGCTGTATTGCTTTAAAATGTGGTGAGGCCTTCTACAAATGGGGCTACCTCTGTTCAGCCCCGGATTTCTGCTCCAAAGTCCTGTTCCAATGGCACCACTGATACCACTAGAGTTACAGTGCAGCAGGAAGGCAGTACATGTGTGCAGCCTGTGATTTTTTTTCTTTATTAAAAAGTCCATGGGTATATAGAAATGATGCCTTTAGGTCTGGGTTTTGCTGCTATATACCAGTTAGCATGGGGTCAGCTGCTTCTGTTTTAGAGTGAGTTATATAATTAATACTCAATTGTCTACATTAGGATTTCCTGACAAAACACATGTTTGTTCTTGCTTTGATTTAAACTTTATGAGAGTCAGTGATATCGATAGAAATGGCTTTGGAATAAATATTTTTCATTAGCTTCAAGCTTGATGCAACAAACTTTGTAGTGATCAGCTTTAACTACTAAGGTTTCTTTGGGCAAAGATATCCAAACCAATCAAACTAAAGTTTAAAACAAAATAAAAAAATTTGGTATCTGAAGAAGTGTGCATGCAAATTTGGTATCTGAAGAAGTGTGCATGCACACGAAAGCTCATACCTAGAACTAACTCAGTTGGTCTTTAAGGTGCTACTGGAAGGAATTTTTTTATTTTGTTTTGACCATGGCAGACCAACACGGCTACCTATCTGTAACTGAAACTAAAGTTTGTTGGTTTGGTTTCATGTTGCTTAACTTCTCTCAATTCCTTCATTGCACTGATTAAGAAAACATTTTCTATAACTAAGTGTGCTGTTCACTCAAACAAAGTATTTTTAAAATCTGACCACACACTTACCTCTCTTGTTCAAATCAATGGCATGCAGGTGTACCAAAATATGAGTGGGGGGAACATGCCCTAAATTTCCTCAGCTTGTACAATAATTTACGTAAGAGTCAGATAATTTAAACCTGCATTTTTCTTAGTCCCCAACATGATGACCAGCAGAGACTAAATAATGGGTCAAATATATTTCAAATGGACATGGTGAAAAATATCATTTTGTAGCTTAAGTATTAAAAGCACATCAAGAACACCTGGGCTTTCTACCTGTTCCTAGAAAGATAATTGAAGTGAGTTGCAGGCCATGAAATGGTTCTGTCTTCACTTGGCTCACTCCACTTGCACATGGAGGATTCTGCCCCCCCCAACAGCTTTCACAGGTCAAACATATTTTCCTTTATTTCCGCTTTGCGCATATGACTGTAAAATATTATTACATCGAATGATAAACTTAAACCAAAGTGTTTTGGTGCCACCTATTGGGAACAGAGAAGAGTGCACTCAGATGTTGGGGGGGGGGGGAATGCTTTGTTAGGGACCAATGAGGAACTGCCACATTCTGAAGAGATGCAAAACACAGGAAACTCTGCTGGCAGGTTAGAGCAATTTCCAAATCCACAGCAGGGCAAGACCTTCATTTGTACCAATCTGAATGCCACAAAATACAGCAGGGAGGGAAAAGGTACCAGGAACATCCTAAGCATGTCTTCTTAGGAGCAGTTTATAAAAACATAAAACTCGCAGCTATCTGCCAATCACCCATTCCCACCACCCTTCTGAGTAATACCCCTCCCCACCTTCTCACTATATAGAAAGGTCCGGTGACTTCTGTTTCAGTGTATCTGAAGAAGTGTGCATGCACACGAAAGCTCATACCTAGAACTAACTCAGTTGGTCTTTAAGGTGCTACTGGAAGGAATTTTTTTTATTTTGATAAAACTTGGTAATACACAGTATTGCTGCAAAAGTGCAGGTTACACATCTATAATTGTTATAAGAAAGAAAGTCCACTGTGACCAGGAAAGGTTGCAGTCTACATTGGATGGATTGATTACAGACTGAGTTTCTGCTGCAGACTCTGTTTCTTCAGAGAATAACTAGGTCTGGGATTCTTGGAAATGTTAAATAGACCCAATTTCCAGTGGGAAGTGGATCCTTGGATCTATTGTTACATTCTTGCATCAGAGCAGTCATAAGAGACATCACACCTGCTTATTTTAGCTGTTAAGGCAGCTGTAGCGGATAATCAGAAGAGCTAAATGGAGCATATTTGTTACCAGTAAACGATATCTTGAAAATTTATGCTTGTAATTCTCAACTGTTGTGTCTGGATTAAATTATGAAAATTAAGTCAATTTGCTCTTGTTGCAATTTGTTTTGCAGAACCTAAGATTTGGATCAGGGACAATTCAAAGGGCCAAGTTAGAGATGTAGGCAATACTTGCCTAGGGATATGGACTAGAAGCTTTGGGGAAGAAAGAACAAGGCATATGGGTGGAACAAAGAAGTCTCAGTCCTTCACTTCTGAGTCATTAGTTAAAGAAAATCATGGCTGGAAAGACAGGAACACCTTTCAATCACAATTCTTCTGAGAGATTCTCAGAAGAAACTGACAACTCTTCTTTTCAAAAACTGCGATTCCAGAATAACTGTTTAGCATTTTAGATGCATTACCAAAAGGCTACTTATTAACATTCTGAGGTTACTGCAACTGATACCAATTCCCTTTTATTTTTATTTTTTAGAATGGACTGGGATCGATGGTTGGTGATGGGCATCATTGGAATAATAGTAGGAACAGTGGGTTTCCTGATCCATCAAATAATTGATTATCTCATTAAACTGAAATGGGAACTGGTGAAGAACTACATTCAGGTAACACAGCAGAAAATAATAATCTCTCTATTCAAATTGCTTTGGGGGAAGCAATAAATATTGGCATCATGCCACCTCTGTCCCTGATGACCTCTCTTTGTACAGACACTGAATGACATACTCGGGTAAAGTGTGCATAACAATGCACAGATTTCTAAAAATAACATACAAATAATCTTCATTAGGGGAGACTGCTTTGCAATAAAAATTATATTAGTGAAGATTGAATGCAAATTGTGTATATTAAGCATAGCTGTCAACATTTCCCTTTTTAAAAGGGAAATTCCCTTATTCTGAATAGGATTCCTCATAAGAAAAGGGAAAAGTTGACAGCTATGATATTAATAGAAATTTGCACTAAAATGCTGATGAATTATATATATTATAATATTATATGTATTTATTATATATATATTTGTAGGGCCCCCAATTAAATATAGGTACCTCTCCGGTGGGAAGGTAAACGACGTTTCCGTGCACTGCTCTGGTTTGCCAGAAGCGGCTTAGTCATGCTGACCACATGACCTGGAAAAACTGTCTGCGGACAAACGCCGGCTCCCTCGGCCAATAAAGCGAGATGAGCGCCGCAACCCCAGAGTCGGTCACAACTAGACCAAATGGCCGGGAGTCCCTTTACCTAAATATAGTGGACTGACCGCACATTACGCCAATTAAACAAATTTCTACAATTTATCACAGGCTATCTTGTGTGAGGGAAAACTTAGTGATTTAGAGTCTCAAGCAGGAGTTCATCAAATAAGAAAAGTTTTATTTACAAAAAGAGGTTGGTGAAACCAAGTTGGGTCAGGAGATGTGTTCTTTCAGGTAGAAGTTAACTTATTAGTTAAACTATAAAGATGTCACAGGCTTAAACACAGAAGTCTATGCACAGCTTTTCTTAAACTTCAGTTGCTAAAAATCAGTTGTTATACTTCAGGTAGATGGTCAGGTTTCTAGAATAGGTGGTAAAATGCTTAATTCAGTTTCTGTTCCTTTACTTAGCTACGACAGGTGTTACAGTTAAATACTTTTGACACAGCATAGCTTCCTTCACAGATTAATATTTTGGTTCATGAGTGAAGGGCACTTTTAGTCAGTTACCCACTCTTTTAGCAATCCCACACCTGAGGCATTCTAATTAGTATAACAGACCCAGGGGATCACCTCACTCCTTGTTACTGGCTTGGAAGTCTTCTGTATCTAGAAGAACTATCCCCTCCTGGCTATACTGAGGCCCAGGTAGACTGTATTCCTACAGCTGCTGCCTTCCCTGGCTCAGACTCAGTCGTTCACTTAACTCCAGTTAGCTGTATTCTGTCCCAAGACACTTAACACGGTCTTACTTTCTAAGCTACAACGGCGCTTAGATATTATCTATAGATATTTTCCTCAGAACAGATGTTTAACCCAAATTTGAACCAACTCTCTCAGACAAACCCTATCCTAATCACTGTCTCCCACCTCAAATTAAGCCCTATTTAAAACAAAAAAACAAAAAACAAAAAACCACCAACTCCCTCAGAAACTGCTCCTTTTATTCTCCCTCCAGAGAGGCTCCAGCGCTCTGGTAGGATTCTGAGGGACTGCACCACCAGTCTCTGGTCTGGCTCTGCTGCCTGTCACACATGCCATATCTACATCATACATATTACACTCTTATATCACTTTATATCAATTCGTGCTTCTCAAAAGGATCCCAGGAACTGTAGTTTAAGGATGCTACAGGTTATTAGGTGACCCCCTCAATGAGCTACAATTCCCAGCACCCTTTCAAAACTACAGTTCCCAGAGTTCTTAGGTAGCAGCCATTATTGTTATGGTGTAGATATGACAAGTAATAACATGTTAAAGAATGAAGCCGCAAAGTATATTTACATTTTTATTTGTTGTAAAAATGGGAATAACAACTGCCATGAATGCACCACACAGGGGTGCAGTATATATTAACTATAGTCCCATGGTTGTAGCAAAGACCCCAAGTCAGTTTTTAAACACTACACTACACCAATTTTGTGTTCTCCAAGAGAGACTCCAAGAGAACTAATACTTTCTAGATAGGCAACTGAAATAACAGAAATTGTCAGTGGATTTAATAATGGTTCCCTCAGTGTTTATAGCTGATGTGACAGGCCCAATACTGGGCCTGTGGTACACACACAGCTTAGTTTCTATTTTCTTTAGATTGAGGCCCAGAATAAATTGGTATGCTGGCTGCTTGAGCAGTCTGTGCGGAATGTGCATCTTGTTGAGTCTGTTGACAACAAGAACGCAGTTGTCAACAGAGAGGACATCATGGTTCAGTCAGTCCATCTGGTCTTATTTTAATGTGGCAGAGGTTAACAGCATCAGCATCAAGGTGAAAACAAATGGAAACTAACCATTATACTTAAGACTGCATCTAGCACAGCATGGCAGGATCTAAGAAGGAATAACCATAGAGGGCATCTCCTTATAGCACCAGTTGCAACATCTTCTTCCATGGGCGTAGCCAAGATTTTTGCTGGGGGGTGGGAGGCTTTTGTTGGAGGGTACAGAACCTCAGATTTGTATTGATTTGTATTGATTTAGGAGGGCAGCTGCTCCCCTTGCCTCCCAACTACACCCATGCCTTCACCTCTCTGTTACACATGCTCTTGTTGGCATTCGTCTGCCTTGAGAGACAATAGAGGAGTGCGACTTTAAGGTTGAGGTCAAGCTGTTGGAAGGTTGCAGCCCCTGCTGTAGCTGTAGAGACTGATGTAGGAGAGACATGTTTTGTTGCAGCTGGGGCATAATAGCCAGTTGTCAACTGTCTTTGATACACTCAATTGTCTTTGTCTGAGATTTCAGGCTCAGAGCAACCGAAGAATAGAAGGTAGGCAACAAAATTGGGAAGAGGCCTTTGACAAAATCTTGACATTACAAGTCACATGTAAGCAAACTTCAGGTAATCAGAGGAGAAGATTCCAATATAAATTATGTATATCCCTTTAGTTTGCAAAGAAGTTGACCCAAATTGCATGTATCTGGTCTTCCTGGATGACTGCAGAGTAAGCACATGTTTGCAATTTACCGTCAAAGATCTGACCTGAGGCCAAGACAGGAAATCTGTGGTAGCTTGCTGAGCCATTTAAATTTGGGAAACAAAAACAGCATCTTTGACTTACAGGCACAAGAGAATCCAATCTCAACAAAATGACTTTTTTCTTGCAAATTTGTGGGAGTCAATTTACTTGCAAAGGGCAGTGGAGACAACATGATTCTGGCTAACCCAAACACAAACAGTTCAAAATGGAATGGGATGACAGTCAGACAAAATTGGTGGAATGGAAGGCATATTTTATAACTTTCTATAATAATTCTATAAGGTATTCACTAAGAAAACCGTACAGCCTTTGTTAATTGGATATTGGGATATATGGGTAGTTATGATATTATTCAGGAAGAGCATTTTGATGAGCATTTGCCTTGAGAAAGATGAGGGTGCAAAATCTTAAAACAATTAATAGTCAAATTACATTTTAAGCAATATTAAAATAAAGTTTGTTCTAAATAGGAATCCACACACAATCCTATACATGCCCAACAGTAAATCCCATTGATTTGAATCGGAATTTCTCCTAGGCAAACAATTAGAATTGTAACCTCAGCTAGGCATGCAGTAAAAGGGATTTCTTGAAAATAAAGTAAGTTGTATTTACCGGTATGTCAAGTGACACTAAAAGTGCCTTTTTGTCTTTAATCCTTTAAAATAAATCTGAATATAGTTAATTAATATGCAATATTTGTTACGGTTGCCATATTTCAAGAAGTAAAGATCTGGACACCCCAAAGTTGTTGAGGAAAACTGAAGATCCAGGACAAACCGCTGCCTGGATATTCCCCCGGACATCACTTCCGCCTTTGAAATCCTGGTAATGTCCGGGAAATCTTGGACGTATGGCAGCCCTAATATATGTGACATGGGATCTTGCTATTTTCAGATCAGACAATACTCCCTGTTTAATGGCTATTTCATTCAAATGATCAATTTCAAATATTGTAAAACAGAGAGCATAAATCCACATGATGACTTCCTTCTATGAACATGTGTTCTTTAAAGACACGTATTCAGCTAAGTGTACTCAGAGCAGACTCATTGAAATTAATGGACCTAGCTTAGTCATGCTCATTCTTTTCAATAGGTCTGCTCTACATAAAACTTAGTTGAATACCATCCTTGGATTGGTTGCTTGAATGACATTTTTACCAAGAGCTGTAATGGCTGGTGAGGTGGTTTGGTAGCTGAAACTGCTGGCATCTGCTATATGACAATTGTGTGTTGGAGGGGGGTCCTGTCCATGTATTTTAGCAATGGGAGAAGTTGATGGGGGCAGATGGTGCTGTACTCATCACTGTGCAAACAGGATGCTGCAAGATGGGCAATCGGTCTGATCCTTAAGGCTCTTACGTTCTTCTAATATGTGGATTGACGATGTATTTGTTTCCTGCTTGGCAGGGGGTTGGACTCGATGGCCCTTGTGGTCTCTTCCAACTCTATGATTCTATGATTCTATGGTAAATGAATATCCTACCATATTATGCAGTTTTTCTACCAATAACTATTTATTTTGTAAAACTGGCAGAAAGGCAACTTTCATATGACCTGGTTATACATACTTGGAATTGGACTGGCTATGATCATTGTATCCTCAGGATTGGTTGTGGTAAGTGCTGAACACCTGCTTCTTGCTCAGCTTTTAAAATATCAGGATATGATATGTTTGCCTGGGTGGAATGTGTCCTGTGATAATGCTTGTTGCTTGCCTATGTGGAAGATAGAAAAGGTGTGTGTATTTGTGTTTTGTGTGTGTAGAAACTAGCTTACTGTAGAAGGTAAAATTCATATTAACTTTTCTGTCCAATTTTGCCCCTGGTCCCACCTACCCCTAGCATGTGGCCCCTGGAAGGTTGCCTCAGGCTGAAAAAGTTCTTACACTCCTGATTTAGGCATGTTTACCTGATAATCCAGGACACGGGTGGTGCTGTGGTCTAAACCACAGAGCCTAGAGCTTGCCAATCAGAAGGTCGGTGGTTCGAATCCCCGTGACAGGGTGAGCTCCTGTTGCTCGGTCCCAGCTCCTGCCCACCTAGCAGTTCGAAAGCACGTCAAAGTGCAAGTAGATAAAGAGGTACCACTCCGGCGGGAAGGTAAACGGCGTTTCTGTGTGCTGCTCTGGTTCATCAGAAGCTGCTTAGTCATGCTGGCCACACGACCCGGAAGCTGTATGCTGGCTCCCTCGGCCAATAAAGCAAGATGAGCGCCGCAACGCCAGAGTCATCCACGACTGGACCTAACGGTCAAGGGTCCCTTTACCTTTTTACCTGATAATCCTGTCGACTGACAAATCATGACTGGATATTGGATAACGTTTGATTCGAGTTGTGCTATGTGAGTTTATGTCGCTGCTACAATAATATTGCCTTTTCCTTTCCCCAGTTCTTTTGTCCAACAGGTGTACCAAGTGGATTACCGGAAGTCATAGGTTTTCTGAACGGAGCTTCTATTCAGCACATTTTTAATATCAGAACTTTTGTGGGAACTTTTGTCTCTTGTGTTCTGGCTGTGGCATCTGGGCTCTTCTGTGGACCAGAAGGTCCCATGATTCACTTGGGGTGAGAAATTAATATTTTAAAATTTACAGGTTTTAAAGAAAATAGGGATAGGCAGAATGGAATGGAGGATATTGGGAAAAGGCATTAGATGACTGGCACCCTGAATAAGCACACTTCCTACTGCAATATTTTGTTGCAAGCCCACTCATATATATAAAACACATAGATAAAATCTTAAGAGTCTAATTCCTAATATAAAGAATGAATTTAATTTATCATTGCTATTATATTAAAATTATTAGTCACTTTTTCTTGCCGAGCAACTCAAAGCAACTTGCAACCAACTAGTTTTGCATGCCTTCTGCCTTCTGCCATCTGGTTATTTGATTTCTTTAATCTGAAACTTTGTAAATCAGCAAATTAAATATACCATTAATTTTTCACAATACTTTCCCCAGTGCAATAATAGGATACGGATTGAGCCAGTCCAGGCCAAAGATCCTTGGAATGAATCTCCCCTCCTTCACCAGATTTTGGAACTCAGCTGACAAGTAAGAGACCTTATCAAATAAGTATGCAATAATTAACTAAAAAGGATTACTGGCTGCCTTAATTTAGATAATATGTAAAAGTAACAATAGAAACATGTAACTGCAATGGTGTCTTCAGTTGTGTATCCAGTGCTATCAAACAGTGCAATGGGACTTTACATTCTTCTCTGCCATTTGGCAGTCTCCACATATTTGGGGTGAGCCTGAGGGCTGCAGGAGGAATGAATAGAAGTAGAAGTTTGCTTGTGCAATGTGGATTCAGCTATACTGCTGAAGAATTGTATAGACACTTTCTTTAGGAGAAACAAGGGTCCATTTTGGATGCAAAGATCCAGACAGCTTTCCTCCTAAATCATGCCTCCACAGCAGCAAATACAGCATTTCAAACAGCAGTTCACAGTGCAATGTATATGTCTTTACCTGGAAGTAAGACAAAAGGTGGTCATTGGGGCTTAATGCTGTGTGGTGTGAGTGTGGAGCAGAATCCACATCCACCTGTGTTTGTCTTGACTGGTGAAGCTTGATTAGTGGAACCTGGTTATGTTGCATTTTTGAGCACCATCATTATGAAGCATACAGCTGCCAAATAGAATATGGTAAAGCTGCTATGTTGAATGCATAGAATAAATGAGGTTTAAGGCTGCTCATCTGATTTTTAATTGCCTTCTCACATATGTCTCAATAGTGGCTTACTCAGTTATAGAGCATGAACAAAACAGAACTTTCAGGTCAAAATGGTCAGGGGATTTTTAAATGGATGTTGCTCACATGAAATGACTTCATGCAATGTGACATGGAGAATGCTACTTTTGTATAAAATAACATATTTTCAAGATACTTGGATGCGATAAATCACCAGATCTTGCAGTATGGACATGGATCACAAACACTTTATCTTCTATTTGTGAAATGCTGGCATTTGCAAATCCATGGGGTGCCCTGTAAGATCTTACTTTAAACAGGATCTATTATACCAGTGTTATTGTTCATGTCAAGCCTGCATTTGGAAAGCTTTGAATGATCAAGTTCCATAGCTTTAAAACAGTGGATTATAAAAATATGTAAATAAAACATGTGCCTTTGACCATACTGTTTGTTATATCTCCAAACAAAAAGCCATTACAAACTATCTGTGGCTCAAGGATAACCAGACAGCCCAAATAAACATGATACATTTTGCTTTTTAACTTGCCTCAACAATTAGTGAAATAACTTAGAGATGTGTTTGTTAAGCTGTTACTTATGGAAGAAATTTGCCCCGTGACCAATGGCACAGATTTCTGAAGTATTTTTGCATGTTCATTAAAATCCCCATGGCAGTTTGAATCCACCTGATACGGGTCACAACCAAATACATTGGCCCTTGAGGTCTATCTAGTAATAGAGGACTTGGGTTAATTCAGTTTGACAAGAGTTGGCTAGATTGCTGTTGCGTAGCTTGCTATGGGCACTTCCAGATGACCTGTTCATCCTGATTCATTTGCAGGGAGATAGGACAATGTTGGCTGCTCAGAGAGCATTCACCAGTAGTGGCTGGTGAGGCAGTAGGTGTAGGGTACCCAACACAGCAGGTTTCTGAGAAGCAGAGGGGCAGGTATGAGGAGCTTGGCATAGTGCAGCGCATGGTGGCAGAGCCAACCCAACACTCCTGCCTGTATGCACCACACTGAGCTCCCTGAATTGGAGCCCTTCCTGTCTCGATACACAGCAGCAACCTGGTGGGTTGGGAAGCCAGGAGAGCAACAGACCCCTCCCCCCGCTAGTGCCTTACCAGCTGCTACTGGTATTCAGTCTGATTTGCTTGCAGGAAGGTTAGTTGACATTGCAAGTATTAGCCTACATTTTACGGTACCTTTCCCAATCACTTTCCTCACCACAAAAAGTCTGAACTTTTGGAGAAGTGGATTTGTTTCACAAGCCCTCCTAATAAAAAAATAGTTGTGAGACTTGAATTTGTTGTTGCGGGATTGAATCCCACCTGAAAATAGCAACAGTCTGGAAGTGCCATATACACTATTCAAAAGCAGGTATCATTTTGACTTTATTTTGATCCGAGAAAATATGTAAAATTGCACTTATTTCAAGCTCATGACAAAGCAATTAATTATGCATTGTATTTTAATATTCTGTCGGAAGCCACTCAGAGTGGCTGGGGAAACCTAGCCAGATGGGTGGGGTATAAATAATAAATAAATAAATTATTATTATTATTATTATTATTATTATTATTATTATTATTATTTCTTGAACTAAAGATGAAGAAACAAAATTTAAAAAATCCTTCCAGTAGCAAACTTAGTTGGTCTCTAAAGTGCTACTGGAAGGAATTTTTTTATTTTATTTCGACTACGGCAGACCAACACGGCTACCTCCCTGTAACTAAAGATGAAGAGTATATCTTACTTATCTAAAGTAATGGGATTATCCTGAAACTCTATTCTCTCCTCTCCCCCCACCCCATACTCTTCTTTGTTACAGGAGGAATTTTGTTACAGCTGGTGCTGGAGCAGGGATTGCCTCTGTGTTCCATGCTCCAGTGGGTGGACTTCTATTCACACTGGAGGAGGTGGCCTCTTTCTGGGATATCAAGCTGGCCTGGCAAACGTTCTTCTGCTGCATGACGGCTGCCTTCACCACAGATCTCATCTCCTCTTCTCTCTGTGGGTTTGTCTACAGGGGCCAATTTGGATTTTTCAAAGCAGAGATGAGGATTTTATTTTGGGTATGTACTACATCCACACTAAATTAAGCCAAGGCCACATGTGTATTTCGCTGTGCCTGTTTATTTAAAATATTCATATTCCACTTCATCTTATGTTCAAGGTTGCTTATGCTATGAGGAAAAGCTGCCACATTGGGGGCTTTTTATAGTTTAGAGAAAAGGTGAATAAGAGGTAGCCTGTTGTTGTTGTTGTTTAGTGGTTTAGTCATGTCCGACTCTTCATGACCCCATGGACCAAAGCATGCCAGGCACTTCTGTCTTCCACTGCCTCCCGCAGTTTGGTCAAACTCATGCTGGTAGCTTTGAGAACACTATCCATGGCTGATAGCCATGTATAAATTTATGTGTGACCTGGACAAAGTGGATGGAAGAAAAGCTTCCCTTCCCATAACACTAGAACTCATAGTCATCCCATGAAGTTGAATGTTGGATGATTCATGCAGGCAAAAGAAAGTACTTCTCCATGCAGCACATAATTCAGAGGTAGGCAACCTAAGACCCGTGGGCCGGATGCGGCCCAATCGCCTTCTCAATCCAGCCCTTGGACGGTTTGGGAATCAGCATGTTTTTACATGAGTAGAATGTATTCTGTTATTTAAAATGCACCTCTGTGTTATTTGTGGGGCCTGCCTGGTGTTTTCACATGAGTAGATTGCGTCCTTTTATTTAAAATGCATTTCTGGGTTATTTGTGGGGCATAGGAATTTGTTCATTTTTTTCTTCAAAATATAGTCCGGCCCACCACATGGTCTGAGAGACAGTGGCTGAAAAAGGTTGCTGACCCCTGACATAGTTAAACGGAAGAATTTGCTCCCATAGGAGGCAGCAGCAATCCCCAACTTGGATGGCTCTGAAAGTACATTAGACAAATTCATGGAGGATAAGGCTATCGGTAGCAACTAGCCATGATGACTGTGCTCTGGCTCTACAGTCAGAGGCAGCAATGCTTTTAAATACCAGTTGCTGGTAACCACAGGAGGGGAGAGGGCTCTTGTGCTCAGGTTCTGCTTGCAGGCTTCCCATTGGCATCTGGTTGGCCACTGTGAGAACAGGATGCTGGACTAGATGGGCCATTGGCCTGATCCAGCAGGTTCTGCTTATATTTTTTTAAGAATCATAATTTAAATTCCATAAAAACAGAATTACAAACAAGTTGAACATCTAAAACAGCAGTAATAAACACCCAGCTCAACTGATTTCAGCTCCCAAACACCATCCTGAATAAAAAAAGCCTTGCAGACTCCTTAACATTTTCTAAAAATTAAATTTATATACAACACTTCATCTGAAGATCATAGGATAGTTTACAACATAAAAACATTCTTCTGAAAATGATCACAAGTTAACTTTCTATGGAAGGCCATTCCACAACCCTGAACAATCACCCCCCCATAAACTCAAATCTTTGATGAGGTTGACTTGACCTCCAACAATGATAGAACACTGAACAGGGCACCAGATCAGGTGGGAATAAATCATTCTGTTAGGTGTGCATGTCTAAGGCCATAAAGAGCTTTAAAGATTAAGAACAGTGAGTGGTATCCAATGCTAATTGTACTCAGAGCAGACCCATTCAAATGAATGAACATGACTAACTTAGGGTCATTAATTTCAATGGGTCTACCCTGAGTAAACTTAGTTGGCTATAACCCAGTGTCTTGAATTGTTAGCAGATGGCTCCTGCCTCCCCATAATCACCAGAACAATATCAGAAGATCATGGGTAACATTCATCCTGGTTTTAGTGAATACTCTGGGCAGGAGCAGATGCATCTTAGGAATCCTGCAGAGCAGGAAACAGCTTTGAGGCAATTGGGGGGGGGAATCATGTGTGGGGAACCCAGGCTGCTTCTCCCTTCTATATTTCCCCACTTTGAAACTGATTTCTTTAAAATAAGGAAGTTCCTACAATGTGCCTTTGACCCTCTCTTAACTTGCTTGCTCCATATGTGGATCTTAATATGGGAAAGACCACAGTTCGACTGATTTAAGGCATATGCCACTTCATACTTCTCGTGTGAATATGCCATAAAACACAGGAGACTGTTTTATAAACTGGAGAGTAATCCAAACAAAGATTGAGGCGAAACATAGTTGAGGACAAGTAATACCTTCATAATATCGGTGTTCTTGGCAAGATTGGAGACTTACGGAGAGAACTGAGTGAGAGAAACCTTTTGCAGAACAAACTTGTTTTATAGCAGTGCTTTGAACAATCCTAAAAACTGACTAGAAGTACCAATATAGTTTTCCATTTCATGTTCGAATTCTTTATCTCATATGATTTCTTGCAGGCTCTTCTTTAGTATTCCTTTGTGGACTCATCTTCTTTCTCATCTGATCCTCAACCAGATGTATGATAAGGGAATTTAGCAAATATAATTGAATGTGGATGTAAGGGAAAAGTGGGTAGGAGGGAGAGAAAACTCTTAAGAAATAGGCTCATGGAAACACACTTATCTGTCCAAGAATGTCCTCCTGAGCAATTTAGGGACTAGCTACTCATTTTATTTATTTTTTTGCAAAACGTATTACAATGACGTCATCATTATGTGTCCAGAGCACTGCCTAGTCCTATGTTGTTAGATAAGTTTCAATTCTTAAGCCCCAAGAATGTGGACAAGGCAGTGGCGTAGCGTGGGTTGTCAGCACCCGGGGCAAGGCAAGTAATTTGCGCCCCCTAACCCATGGATTTGCGCCCCCTAACCCTACCCCTAACCCTAACCCCCAGATGTTGCGCCCGGTGCGGCCGGCCCCCCCTGCACCCCCCACGCTACGCCACTGGGACAAGGTGCTTGAATTGGTCAGGGTGACCACTTGTGCTCTGGACCCTTGCCCCTCTTGGCTGATAAAAACTAGCTGGCCAGGGAGGTGATTTATGCCTCCTTGTGAGAGTGAATGGTCCCTGCCTGCTTGAAGGAGGCAGTAGTAAAATCATTCCTTAAGAAATCCTCACTGGATTGGGAAAATCAAAGTTATTACCGACGAGTTGCCAATCTTCCCTCCTTGGCGAAGGTTCTGAGCAGGTGGTCGCAGACCAGATCCAGGCACTCTTGGAGGAAACTGATTTTCTAGTTACATTTCAATTGAGGTTTAGGCTCAGTTTTGGAGCAGAAACTGTTTCGGTTGTAAACTGTCCTATGGGCGTAGTCAAGGAGGGGCAGGGAGGGGCAGCTGCCCCCACCCCAGATCAAGTGAAACAATAGGAATACTTAACTAACTGACCAATCACGTCAGTTCTGTCCCTTAACAAAAGTCCTGTCCCCCCCAACAAAGTCTTGCCCCCCCTAACAAAAATCCTGGCTACACCCATGAACTGACCTGTGACCATCATATGAAGGGCTGTATAGAAATTAAATAAATAAATAAAACAAGTTAGTTTTAGTAACTTGCATACATATTTTGGCACATCTATGGCATGGTTTCCATACTTGAGCAAACAAAGTTTCTGCAGGCATAACAAATAACAAAAGTATGTTCAAAATGAGTACCTAATTTTAATGTTACATTCTAGGCCCAAGGACAGGCAGGGGGTAAGCAATTGACCAATAAACTGTGGTCCTTGGCATCTTCAGTTTTCCCATATATGTAGGATAATGATACTTGACACATTGTTTTGCCCACTGAAGTAACTTTTAAGTGCTGTTAACCTGAGAATATAATTCTCTTCTGGCTAGACAGGATAAAACTGGCACAAACCCCTGTCTTCTAGATTTGTGCTAAGCCACCTTACTGTAACAAAGGGACACAGACCTTGGCAGATATAATGAAAAGAGAGTTGAAACTTTGGATTGTATTACAACACCTGCCGTAGGAAAGTTAGCCTAATCATGCTACATTTGTGAACAATTCATTTTTATCAGATAGCATTTACAAAGAACTGCTGTTCCTTCGTGGATAGTTCGATAAAAGAATGTAGGCCAGCATACATTTGGTACTTTATAATATCTATTAACTTAATATTGATAGCAAAAGAGATTACTCATGGATTTGCCAGACATAAATACAAGCAGTTCTACTGCGTCCGATCAGACCAACAGCTTAGCTCAGACTTAACTACTGTACATGCTTGGGAGACATTTCCAAAAGAAGCTATTATGTCACCCTCCACCAGGGCCCTGGTTACCAGAGCTATTAGCCACTGTTACAGAAGAAGAAAAGATGTGGCAGGTTTTTGTTTAATTCCACTCAAACTCAGACATTTGGATTTTGGGTGATTTCAGAAGGGTCAAGAATAAAAGGCAAAAATGAACGGAAGATGTCCAAAGGTGCTGTAGAAGTCAAGACTCACTTTATTTTTAGAAAGTTGTTTGACACATTTCAAGCTGTGCAGCTTTTTCTTTCCAAGGGTATTTCCCTTGTGCAACTCTTTGCAGAGAAAGCAACGTTCTTTTTGCACTTGCCTTGTTTAGGTGAAGAGACAGGTGGTATATGGTGGGGGAGAGAACTTGCTCTCTCTGGAAAGGGTCTTGCAAGAAAACACATTTTCAAGGGTATTTAAAGCCCTAGTTAGCTCATTTTGGGGCTGTGTACACATTACCAGTTTAAAACTCAACTAGGCCTCCCCCTCCTCAGTTTGGATTAAAACTGGTTTGGGTGAAAACATGTCAAAATGCAGCATTTTATAGGAAACAACAGAATAGATACAGGATTGTGGCTTACATTGTGCATATACCACTTGTGCATCTATGATCAGAAACAGGTACTTGTTGGTAGTGGCACCTGGTTGGGTTTATGGAACATCTTCCTTTGAGGAAGTTTTTACTCAACATGAAGAAAAGCCACTTTGCCACAATTGCCATACAGAACAATACAGTGGATTATAATGACTTCCGCCTTGAGTTACAGTTTATAGTCCTTTATAAGTTTATTTAGGATATTTCACAAAAGAGCAATTGATTTTGACTCTCACTCTCCTGGAGGAACTGTTGCCAATGTGGTTTCTACCACAGCTTCACTGTTTGTTTTTTTGCTTGCCAGCTAGGCTAGATAATCAAATGCTTTCATTTAATTTAGTGTGGGGCTCCAGGGAAATCTGGCTGCTTTCATGTTTTATAGCCAAACTCTGAGCAGAGAGCTTGTGGGTTATGTCAAGAAAAAAACCAACATTTATTTTCTTCAGTTTATGCTGAACATAGCAGTGTAAAGAAGTCTTAAGACCCTTGATTTTCCAAGGGTAGGATTTTATGGAAGTCTGAATTTATTATTTATAAATTCTGCAGTACTATGCACACTTAACCTGGGAATAAGTGTGCATAGGACCAAGCAGCACAACTTGCTACTACTCAGAACAAAGTGTAGTTCATCTTGGTTGGATTTAAGTTTTAAAGAGCAGGAAAAATGTGAAATGTACTCAAGTAGGAACTATGAACCAAGATAAATCTTATGAACTCATGCTGCAAATGCAATGCACACTGTGTTAGAAGAAACATGTTAGAAGACAAAAATAAATTATATATAATGCATATTTCACTTGTAATAGCTTATGGTTCAGCTTCAGTTATATCATGCAGGTTCTTTTTTTCTTTTGGAGCAAGCTATATGTAGTAGAATCAAGGGGCGACTCTTTGCTGGAGGTATGCCAGCCAAGTAGCTATAGGGCAGTGCGGGGGAACAAAGTTAAAATGTTCATTACTGCTCCACCCACTTTCTACCTCTGGCCCCACACAGCGTTGACATATGAACCACATAAGTTTGCCCAGAAGGAATGCAGCCCACAGGCTGAAAGAGGTTCCACACCCCTGCTATAGGATATGGTGGAAGCTCCCTATATCTGGTGCAACACCCAATATGCCACTGCTGTTGCTTATTCACTGGTACAACTCTCCAGATATGCTGGCTGAGCACTCCATCAGTACATCTGTTCCTGGAGCCACTGGATGCCATATGAAATTGTTTCTGGCATATGGCGGCCCCCAAACCCAATCCTGAGCAGGCAAATACAAGTTATAAGCAATTGAGCAAGTGCTTCTGTTTTAGGGAAATAGGATTGTATGGGATTACTTGCATCCTTTAAAAAATCATTTTTGTTGGTATGCATGTGTTTGATGGAGAGCAGTGCAAATGTGTAGTAAGGCTCTGCTGGTTTTACAGACCTGTAGAAGATGTACATCTGCTGTTAGGATGTTCAGAAGGTCAACAATGTAGTCTTCTGTACTAAAGTACCCAGCAGTCTCTGTAAGGCTACAGTCCCCAACATGGTACATAGGAACACCATGTTGCCATTGGCACCCACCAAGTCTCCCTTTCTTCCATTTTTTAAATGTTCCCCCTTTTTGGAGACTTGGTAGTTTTAGCTGTTCCTGTACTTATTTGGGGTTTGTGTTTTGCCTGTTTTAGGGGAGGTGGCTTCTGAGTATTGTCATTCTATGAAATGGGTATTTTGTGGTGCCCACAACAGTTTCTGAGATTTAAAAATATGCCCCTCGGGATCCCCTGCTTCTTAGGGACATATAGGAAGTAAAAGGAATCAGGAAGCAATGAGCTTGCCATGGAATTAAAGAAGAGTTCTAGATTGTGATACAGTAGCGAAAAATGCTAATGCTTTTCTAGGCTGTATGAACAGAAGTATAGTGTTCAGATCAAGGGAAGTAATAGTACCGCTCTATTATGCCTTGGCCAGACCATACCTGGAATACTGTCCAATTTTGGGCACCACAATTTAAGAGGGATGTTGACAAACTGGAATGTGTGCAGAGGTGGGCAACCAAGTTGATCAAGGGTCTGGAAACCAAGCTTTATGAGGAACAGTTAAAAGAGCTGGGTATGTTTAGCCTAGAAAAGAGGAAGTTGAGAAGATATATGATAGCCATCTTCAATTATCTCAAAGGCTGTCACATGGAAGAGGGAACAAGCATTGTAGGGTAGGACTCGAACCAATTGGCTTCAAGTTATAATAAAGGAGATTCTGACTAAACATATGGAGAAAATTCTGACAGTAAGAATTGTTTGACAGCAGAATATTCTCTCTCAAGAGGTTGTGGACTCTCCTTGCTTGGAGGTTTTTAAGCAGAGGTTAGATGGCCATCTGTCATGAATATTTTAGTTGAGATTCCTGCATTGCAGGGGATGATCCTTGGGATCCTGTCCAACTCTACAATTCTATGATTCTATGAAATTAAAGAACTACAACAGGAATAAAATTGATTAAAACAACTCAATGTCTGAAAAGATTTCCTTGATAGAGAAACCTCAAGGATATATACAGCATGACAAGTTCTTTGGGAGGCACTGGCAAAACTTAGAATTTCAAGGGAAAACATGCTGTTGATTCTTAAATAATAACTGGCACATCCAACAAAGTAGGCCAGCCTATCCAGTAGCCTATTCCAAGCTTATTCTGGTTCTATGCAAAACTAAAGGTAGAAGACAGCATCAGATAAAATAAAGAATCTGGCATGAGGTCCTTGGCTATTACAAGTACAACCTGCATTTTCTACATCTAATTTCTGCTTCTTCGAGTTGTTGTATCACACCTCTTTTAACAGAGTGAACTGCTGTATGTCAACTAAAATGGCAAAATTAACAGAACATATTGTTTCTTTCCTCTTCAATGCAGGTTAAGAACTTACTGGACATGAGTGTGTTGGCCTTCGTTCCAGCCATTTTCCTTGGAATACTTGGAGGACTTTTAGGAGCTCTTTTTGTTTTTCTGAATATAAGAATTAATAGATTACGCATGTGGTTCTTCAACACAATTCCAAAAACATCTCTCAGAAAAACAGCTAAGCTCTTAGAATCTGTGCTGGTTCTTGTAAGTACTTAATGGTGTTTTGCCAAGTGTTCCAAAGTTACAACTGTGCTAGCTAGAATTAAGACCTAAGTCTGAAAACATAAAGGTTACTAGAACAATGGAAGGTGCTAAGTTGCCACATAGAACTGGCAGAATAACAGCAGATACTCAGAGGCCCTGAATCTATCTCCTACCAATATTTTCCAGTCTTTCTGAATTATGCAGAAGTCTAGTCATTAACAATCAGGTTAGGATGGTAATTTACAACAGTTATTGTTGATATTGCTACATAATACATTGTTTGGTAATATATCCATAATTCATAAATTTATGTTTAGCTGTTCAGCTGTTCAGACATATTTTGATCTTATCACATGCACACAAATTTAAACAGAGACTTTGGGGTTAGGGACCCACATATATGGAAATAAAACAGATAAGAAACAAGGTAACTCTGAGTACCTTCCTGCTAAGAAGCTGCTGATCTCTAGGCTATGAAATGAGAGGTCCTTCCATGCAATAAATAAAAGATTATTTCTTCACTGTATTTTTTATAACAACTAGCTTAATTAACTATTGGAACATTATTATTACTAATATTATTAGTAGTAGCATTTATTTAATTTCTATACTGTCCTTCATTTAAAGATTACAGGCCGGTTTACAATATAAAAATGCAAAAATACACACCATAACAACAAACAAAAAACAATAACATGGAAAGATTACTTCAAAAAGTTTAAAACAAAACAACAAAGCTTGCATTAGAATTTTGCTTAAGAATGGAGATTGGCAAATGCAGTTGATGCATGAATAAGGATTCTGAGTGCAGGGATCTTTGAAGCATAGGTTCATGGGATTCCACGTCAGCATCTATGCTTCTTGGCCTGAGTTTAATAATTTCTTTTGTAATTAAGGAATTTCCCCTTATTGTTCTTCAATACACTCACACATTTCTCCTCTGACTGACTGCTCTCACCACCATGTGAAAACTCAGTAGGTCACACATGGTAAATATTACTGGCAAAATGAGTGTTTATAGAATAGGCAAGTCCTTGCATAATGAGCAACATTGTCTATTGTTTGGATGCACTTGAAAAATATGGGTCAAGGCACAAAAAAAGCATTTGAGTAGAGTTCTTGCACACAGATCAAACCCACTATACTCACCTACCCTCCTTAACTTCCTCATAGTTCCTTCCCTAGCCAAGCAGCAAGAGAAGGTGGACAGACATCATGCACCTGTTAATTCTCCTGTGCGATATACTTAAAACATAGAACACTTATTACAGGTAATTGCCTACTGTAGGAAGGTGGGAGAGTGGGCAGTGGGTCCAGTGAACTGCCTCTTGCTTTGGAGTAATGTAGCTTCAGTTCCTGCCTGCTTTAGCAACAGAAGAAAAGCAGTAATAGCATGCTCCCCTGTCCTTCACTGACTTGTCTTCACCTCCAGGATGTGGTGAGTTCAGCCCTTGCTGCCTTAATGAATAGAAGGCAGGACAACAGCAATCATGGCTGGCTCGATCGAGGATTCTGCACAGCGTTAGGGCTCGCCCACACTTCCGCTTGTCTTATACCTAGAAAGCAAAGGTCTGAGAGGTTATCCGCTTGTCCTGTGCTTTTTAAGTACAAGTTCAAGTAGTTTTTCATCTGTTCCATTGCTTATCCTGGGAAAACCTTCTGTTTACTACTGAATCAGAACCAACATCAATCTGCAGACAAGCTGACATTTTTTTCTGATTCAGCGGTAAACAAGTAGGAATGCTAGATATCTTGAAGAAATGTTCCAGTAACTAACGGAAGACAATTCCAATCCTAAAACCAGTACAAAAGAAGTCAGAATTCTAGTCATGGATTGCTGGATTGTGAACTTTGATATTAGACCTTTCAAGAGCTTAAATACACCTTTCTTATATAAGCGTAAACTTGAGTGGGTGTGTATAAGGGTAAATTTGTTTATTTTATATTCAACATTTCTCTCTTACGTATTTTTAAAAACATGTATAGGTTTTGACCATTACTGCAACGGTCTACTTGCCATATTTCTTTCACTGTACTCCGGTCAAGAACCTGCCAGAATTTGAACCATCTACTAAGCCAGAGAAGTAAGTAGTGAAAAGAGAAATGCAGGCATCTTTATAAGTGCCACTGGCTTCTTCATTTTCAGAATTGGTCCCTTCATGAAGCTTAAGTGCAACTTCATAAGTTGTTGGTGCCAGACCAACAATTTGCTTGAATATGGGAGCCCAGGAAATGAAACGTTTCCATCCATCCATTCCATCCATCCACCCACCCACCCACCCATCCATCCCAACCTTCCTATCCATCCTATTCTGATGTTTCTATTTAAGAAAGCTTTCAGAATGATGTCATGGAATCATAGAAACAGTTGGTTGTAAGGAAATCACAGAAATAATCCACTTGGGTAATTCTCAAATGATGCATCTGAAGTAAATTTCAATAACACAGTACTTGTGTCCACCCCTCTTTATATGGCACGTATGAAAGGTTTCAGTAAATGCTTCCTCACAAATCAGTGCATGAGATATTGTTAGCCTTTCCTCCTCAATTCCTGTTTGCACTATCTTAGCCTCTCCTACACCTCTCCTATAGCAGCCATTTTGTGTTATGCCACACCCCTACAGCAGCCATTGTGCGACCCCCACTGGTTACCACAGCACTTTATTAAAATTCCATATGTGCCCCGTGGCCCCAAAAGATAAGTGACCTCGCATCTAGAGTTATCAGTGGGCTATAGGCTCTTTTGTGACCGGACTGCTCCCCATTATACACATTGCAACACAAGGGCTTAAAAAGGAGAGCTGTCTTCTGGATAAAGAGATGGAGGCTAACTGCTTAAGTACACAACATATGCACGATGTCAATCATATAAACACAAAGCTAACTCCTCTTCCTAAACTAAGTTTAGTTCCAAATTTAAAGATATAGAAGTGAAACAGTTTACCAAATCATTGAATACTTTAAAAAGAACCAAACAAGCACCAATCCTAGAGTTATTCAATGGATAATAAATATTTTGGAGAGATATTGAGGACTTCAGATACTCACACATGTGTTGAAAGAACATGTGAGGGGGAGTTGTGGGTCCACATGGGCTAGTTCCACCCCTAACTGGTCTTTGCTGGATGGTGAACTTTGATATTAGATCTTTCAAGGACTTAAATACACCTTTCTTATACTTAGTTGGTTTGTTATGGGGCTCTACATGTGTACTTTCCCTTTATGAAAGGGAGAATACAGATTGGGTGCATATAGTGTTCTATGCACTTACATGCTCCTCTGTTGCATTTGGAGCTGGGAGGAAGATATGTCTATCGAGGATGGTGATGACTGGCCCAGTCTGCTTGCTCTGCCTCACATGTTATTCAATACATGTAGTATGTCTGAACCCCCTTTTGCAGTATGTATTCTACTCATGAATACAATGTTGTTTCTTTTATTTTTGATTTTTCAAGTATAAGCCAGCCTACGTGGCACATTTCAGAATATAACTGTCCCCTGGGAACAATCCAGACTGGACCAGATGGAGCGAACTATTCCAACCAATCCTTTAATGAAGGTATGCAGGAGGGTGGGTGGGGAGTAGAACTAGGAATAGGAATGACCAGCATTCATGTAACTGCATTTCTCCAACTATGCTGTTTCTCTCCAGAACACAATTTGAGCAAAGTCTTTGATTTCACTGTTACTTGGGGTTGAATAACAAACTAGAAACAGTTTCTGAGGCATTCAAGGAGATCAGATGCTTCTTAACCGTGTTATGCTCTTCTACACTTTTCTAGAGACTTTGGTAGCTCAGCCCTATTTAGGACTTTGGTCACAGGACATGATAGCCAGTGGCGTAGCGTGGGGGGTGCAGGGGGGCCCGGCCACACCGGGCACAACATCTGGGGGTTAGGGTTAGGGGGCGCAAATCCACGGGGTAGGGGCCAAATCCACGGGTTAGGGGGCGCAAATTACTTGCCTTGCCCCAGGTGCTGGCAACCCACACTATGATAGCTTAGGTGGATAGGCAGCTGATGATAGCTTAGGTGGATAGGCAGCAATACTAAAAGGACTTGCCTTGCCTATCTGCCCAATGAATCTTGAGTTGGAAGATGTGGCATAACAAACAGCAACCACAGTCACAATGATCCATCAGCATCAGTGTCCTTGGTGCTCTGTAGAGTTTAACAAGCAAAAGCAAATCTAGACAGGCCTCCTCCACATCATCCTTCTAATCTATAATAGACAATGGGAAAAACAGAAGGTGGCATGGAAGTAGAGAGGGGAAGGGAAGGTAGCAAGGGATGGATCTGAACAACTTACATGTCCTTAATTGTGGTTTACAATTGCCAATTGAGACTGAACAGTTAAGCCATTGGTTTTGTGAAAAAAGTAATTTTGAGACCTGTGCAGATGCAACTCCACACAGAAGCCTGTTTGATAAACTATCTGGACATTAGAGCCCTTCTGTTTGTTCTTTCTCTCACCTCCCACCTTTCCAATCTCATTTAAAGCTGCTGCTCTCTTGGCTGAGAATGGGATGAGAGGAATCACGTACTTATTCAGACGTGGAACTCACGAGGAATTTGGATATGCTTCTCTTTTTACGGCACTTGTATTCTACTTCTTGCTTTCCTGCTTGACAGCAGGCTCCGCCATTGCAAGTGGTTTGGTTATACCTATGCTGTAAGTATTGCATTCATTTTATGCTACTATAGGATGCAGGTATCTCTATGGAAATCCACAATATGGTGAAAGTCACTCAGTACATTCCACTTACACCACACATTTTCAACATTGCAACTGCCTGCATGTAAACCAAAGAGGTTAGTTATTTACTACATATGGTGGTGGGTAAAAATAGTCATGTATACCATCCACCTCTTATTCTGGACAAAATAGACTTGCATTTATGTCTCATATAAGAAAAGTGGGTCAGCTGCCTTCAGAAAGATGCTTAACAAGTGGCTGAAAAGAGCAGGCAGATCTAATGATTTATCAGAGCCTTTCTGTCTTTGCATCTCAGGTTGGTTGGGCACCTCTAGGCTGGTACTTTCTTGCAGGTGTGTTGTGAAATGTATTATTGGCACAGTAATAGCACATTAGTGGTGGATTTATTCTGCTTTATTATTTCTGCAATGCTTCCTCAATGTTATCACATTATGGTTGTCTAGTGGGACTATGGTACAACAAAAGCAGGACACCTCCACCCCTCAGAACATCTGTAGTATGTAAAGCAATGGCAAGTTACAGGATGTGCACTGATTGGAAATGAAGCAGTGACCACCCCAAAACTTTGGCAGGTGTAAATAGTATTGAAAGTGGGAATGATAGCAGCATGACCACAAATCACCGTGCCTGTGCAATAAAAAGGATGCCTGGAGATATTATTTTGAGTTCGTTTGAGATATATCTGACACTCTATTGCCAAAACTTAGCTTTTCTTTTCAGGTGATTTTTAAAAAAATCAATATGCAGCTTCTACTTATATATCATGCAGTAATCAGAGACCTTTCCTCAAGATGCTGCTCCTGTTTATGGGGGAAAAATCACAAACATTTCAGTTTCAAATGCTGTGGGGTATGTGGCTGTGTGTATGTCAGAGGCATCTGTTGACTAATGCTTGGGACATCACTAGAGATTAGCAACACACAGCTCCTACCAAACCATTATGAGAACTTTTATGAGAACTTGTATCCAATGTAGCATGAAGTCACTTGTTCGGCAAGTGCAAGGAATTATCATTGCAAAGTGAAATTTCCACCATTCTTCTCTCCCTGAGCACTCCCTAAATCTGCTCTGGAGATTCCTCCAACCTTTCCTTCTCAGAGAAGAGTTTCATCTCACCAGGGTAAATTTTGCACTCATGGAATGAGTGCATTGGATGCCACCTTTAAAGTTCAATTAAAATAATTGATTTGATGTCTAAGAGTGTTGAATGCTGCTCTGCTGTTCCACATCAGTGTTGGGGGGCACATATTGTCTTTTAACAGGAAATGTGGAAAACACCAGACTATCACCTCCTACTGAAGCAGGGGTTCTTTTTTTATTTAGTTCATTGAAGGCTTCATGCTTCCCTCTCCTGTGCTACTTGCCTGTGATTTTATCTAACATCATTGGCAAGCAAGCAAGCAAGCCAGCCAGCCAGCCAGCCAGCCAGTTTCTCAGAGCATAGCTGGCCCACCCTTTCAGCAAGACAATCCCCTTCTATAATTCAGAGACAGGATGTCATGCTATAGTGCCAGATCTCTGCTAGCACAGTTACCAAGAGAAAATGAAAACCATTTATCTGCCCAGACAAGTGTCTTTACTGTCTTCTTTTCCTTTGCAGGTACACAGGTGCATTATATGGCAGGATAGTTGGCTTGATACTGGTTTCCATTTTGGGGGTTCAGACTGATGAACACAGTGCATGGATTGATCCAGGGTTGTTTGCCGCAGTTGGAGCTGCTTCTTTCTTCAGCGGTGTTTCAAGGCTAACCATCTCCCTAACAGTTATAATGGTATGCAATAAACTAACTTGTATGCTGTTTCGCCATTGGCCGCCATGGTGTTACCAAATGCCTCAAAAGCATATTTGGTATTTTGGTCTCTGAGTAGTAGACTGGCAGTGTGGAGGAGCACAGTCGAAATCAGCAGCAGTTTGCCCTGCTTCAGAAAGCTCTGTGGTAGAAAAACTGGAGCCCTGCCAGAATCCTTGGAGCACGTGGGCAGAGGTTCGTTGTCCTTTTCACATGGTCAGCAACTGAGTAAGGTGAAGAATGAGGAGGTTGCTCTGTACATCTTTACAGGCAAGCATGTAGGACCCAACCTCCCCTGGGCTGGTGATGTGGAGCCCTGATTGTGTTAGTAAAATGTAATATCTGAAAAGCAAAACAAAACCAACAAATCCCTGTCTGAACGTTTTCTAGTCTCTGTGTTGAAAGCTGTGTCCAGCATTATTGACTTTTAATAATAAAAAGGTCAGAAACAGTACAGCTACTACAGAAAAGCTGTAACTCAGAGTACGCAGAAATCATGGCACCATTAAGAAAATTAAAAAAGCTGAAGGGTCTGCAGTAATGTTGGCTACTCTTCAATATTCCTTTTTGAGATGAAAAAAGGACTTGGACGTGACAATGCAAAAGCATAGTTAAAAGGTGGTGACCTTGAATTGTAAAGTGCATACATTTTTCCGATACCGTTTGATAGGTTCCAAAATAATTTTGGAATGTTTGCTTTGGCTGTCTATGCAGTCTTCCATTTGGAAAGAGTTATATGGTGGTGATGAACAGGTTAGTAAAATGCTTTTAAAAAAGAAATACCAGACCCCACAGGCTTTTGCCCACTTCTTCGTTCTTGGCTGCTTCCCTTTTCCATGTTGATACTCAGCTCTCTTTTTGCCTTTCCTTTTTGCTGAAAGTACTAGGTCTGATGGTAACATTTCCACATGCTCCTATTCCAGTATGGAGAAAAGTCCATTTCATCCAAGTTAAATAACTGTGCTTAAGCCCATGTAACTCTATATGAGGCTTAAGACTGTTTGTTTAAGTATTCTATATTATCCTAATTAATTAAATTAGCTATTGCTTGATGGCCAAAAGGGCTTCTCAGTGGTTTACACTTTATAAAATCAATGTAAAAAAATATAGCCATACATAATTAAAGTACACAATAAAACACTTCTATCAAAATATTAAAATAAGCACCCACAATTAAAATGCATAACAAAACAAGCTCATTAAAACAGCATAAAAATTAAAAACAATTAAACAGGAGGTTCAAGCCAGGAAATCAGGGGAATGCTTGTTTAAGCAGCTGTGACTTCAAGAACCAGCAGAATGCCAATACAGACAGGTTAAAATATTTTATGTTGAGGGATAAGCTTCAGTTAAGTACATTTGTATCTGCAGATGCAACTATATGGAGACATGCTTTACAAACAGATTATTCAGCTATTGCAAATGGCATGCAATATGCAGTGTGGCAGGAAATAAAATGAATGAGATCAAGGGCACTTCCAGACTATCACTATTTTGGGGTGGGATTCATACACATACTGGCAAATTCAGTATGCACAATTATAGTTGATTAGGAGTTCTTGCACAGCAAATCTACTTCCCAAAAGCGATGGGAAAATGTACTGGAAAGTGCAGGATAACACTTGCATTGACTTAACATCTTTTGACCTGCCCACCAACAAATCAGAATGAATGTTAATAAAATAGCCAATGTTCTCTAATCTCCCTGCAAGCAAATTGGGATGAATGCCCAATAAATAGGTCATCTGGAAGTGCCCCAAGAGTCCATTGGCCAGGCTGTCTCTACTGTCCACTGAAATATCTCCTCAGGCAGAGGATCTTGGATGACAAAAATTATTGCAATGACCCTTATATGGCCCAGAAACAGGAGTGGTTGGAAATCCTCTACTCAGTCTCTTAAATTGTATTATAGGTAATAAAGTGCTCAAAGATCACTTCTGATTAAATCTTGGTATGAACCATTCACATTGTCTCTTTTGGGAAGCCCAAATGGAATAAAAGTAGAATGCTGTTGGTTCTTTAGGCAGCAATAACTTAAACATTGCTGGCTCAAGTGCAAACCTTACAGCTGTAGGTGCACATCCAGCCGGAAACTAGTAGTAATCTCCTCATGCAGATGGTAAGAACTGGCTTTGGATGATAAAATGGAACGAAATCTGAATTGGAGAAAGATATAATTGTACGTCTCAAGAGCCAAATACAGTTGCAGCCAAAAGTAACAGCTGGCCTTATTTGTGAAGGGAGTGACAAGCCAGTAGTGAGGATTGGGAGGGCAATGGGTTTTTTTGCTAGATGGGAACAGTCTTAGAGCAGTGACTAGGATAGACAGAAGCAGAATCACAATGACAGTTCTGTGTACAACCGGAAGTGCAGCTGGTGCTCCAAATACCTTCAGTCAATGTCTGCAGCTACAGCTATTGCTCATGCTCTAGGATGAACTGTCTCAGTAGTTGCTCATGGTTAAAGCATGACTTCAGTTTCTTTGTATCACGACACTGGATCACAATCTTGCTGACATTTCCTCTTGGGAAAGGAAAATAAATTTCTAAAAGGTTTCCATCTGTTACAAAACCCACCAAAACATCTGTCAGCGTCATTAAGCGCTTTTCTGGCTGTGCTTGACATACACTAGCGGCAGCAATTTCAGAGTGGAAGTGTTCTGTTGAGCAAGCAAAAATGGGCAAGTGCACCTACCTTTTTCTGAAACATCATTGTTCAGAGACTTCTAATGGTTGTACCAACCTTTATGCTGTGATTTGAGTAACATTGCTAGAACCAATGTGTTAGCTAATTGAGTCTGCTCTCAGATTCCAAGCATACCTTGAGTAGAGTGAAACATGAACATGAATTCTATATGGTCCCAAGCTCTAACACTTCCTTATAACCCCTCCACCCTGGCACTTGAGAATTGCAAGCATCAATTTTATGTATCCCTTCGATGTAGGAACATCTAATGTAGGCCTGTTAAAGGTGAAGTTAGAAGAAATGCCTCATCACTTTGTCTACATTGGAAACATAGTGAAAGTATGAACTATGCAGTATCCCATAGTCTGTAGAGCAATCTGGAGTTGGAAGTGAAAAGGAGGAGATTAATAGATCAAGGGATATGTGTGTGTGTGGTGGTGGTGGTGTGTGTGTGTGTGTGTGTGTGAAGATTGACAGAAAATTGATTTTAAAAAACCAACCTTCTCTGTTCTTAGGACTGCAAAATTATCTGGGCTCGTCTGTCTTCCAGGCTTCAAGTGTATGCTGTACTGTTGTTTGTTATAAATGAAAACCAATACAATGTATTTTAAAATCTCCAAAACTCCAGTGATAACAGGATGCTAGCATAGTGATGCAGCCCTCTGGAGTTAGTAAAAATATAAAAACCTCAGAATTATTAGAGTTGTGCGTCCTTGGTGTAAATCACTTTTGTAAAGTGTGTTAGACAGTTCTGAGCTGGATTATGCAGTATCTTTTTCAAGAAGAGAAAGGGAACTTGGTGAGGAAGGCAGCTGTTAGGTTTTAAGGAAAGTTCACATTTACCACAAGCCACTTGCCTTTTTATGAACGTAAATAAAAATGGTGCCCTCTTTGCCTTTACAATTTTTTTTTTTGCACCTAATGACTTCATTTTTAACTAGATTCTCCCCTCCAATGAATTTGAGTAAAAAAGATGGTCAATAAAAGTCTGCTGGATCAGCAGGCCCAATTCTAATGAGGTTCCATTTTGACTACATTTTCAAAACCAAAAGCCAAACCGAGAAACAAGTTAACCATGGTGTGACTAAGAATGAGGACCAGGGCTTTTATCAGTAGTTTTATGTAAAATGTGTCTTTTGAATTTCCTGGGCAGCTGCCCTCCTCTCTTTGATGTGCCATGCCCTGTTGATGCTCTTAATGAAATGCATAAGTATGTGTTATGTAATAAAACTATAATAATAGACAGGGGGCCAACTGGTTATAATGATGTGGGGCATACATCACTGTAGGGCTTACAGAAAAATTCCATCAGTGACTAAAATAAGGTTAGTTTTTTCTAAAAGCCTCTGAAGCATTCCACTAAGCGTGCAATTATGTATGAGGTAAGCAAAGTGAAACTAATTTGCTGATTCATGAATTATAAATCTGCCTATTAATGGTATTTTTCCTTAATCCATTAGCAGTGCTGGCTGTATAGGAGCAGAAACCGTCTGTATAGGAGCAGCAAGCCGTCTTTAGCATGGCCTGTTACCTCTATAAGACCTAAATTACATAAGATAGCAAAATCAAGCATAGCTAGTAAATCTTTCCTTGTGATCTGCCCCCTAAGTGCACTTTACATTGCACATGATTAAAAGATAAAATTTACTGGCTGTTAAGCTGTTTTTCCTGTTTTTCTTTCTCTTCCTTTTCTTCCATTTTTTTTTTTTAAATATTAGCACCAATTTGTCTACTTCTTATATCTGTCCCTTCAGTGTAAGTTCTGTTTCTACAAGGTATAGGGCATGGGGAAGGTTTACCTATTATGAGCAGCCCAAATCAAGTAGCAAGTTTTCTTGAGGTGGGGTCTTTTCAGATTATCAGTTTATAGAGCAGCAGGTGTGTCCTTGTCCATTTTTTTTTTTTTTGCTTGAGATCTAGTTCTATTTGAGGATACAGCGTTTCCCCAGAAGCCAAACCTTATTGGAGAATTTGAGTCTTTCCCCAGTTAGTGCGGTTGTTATGATCTAGAGAACTGTTCAGAATTATATTGTTTCAGTACCATTATTTTGTGGTGTCATCATTGCGCACTATACTTGACTTACTAACAGCCAAGAGAAAGATCACTGTCCTGAGGAGACTACAATCTAAAATAGTTAAAATTATATTTATACATAAGTGTAGTTATAAGGAATGAAATTAACATGTGTGTTACAGAGTTAAATTACATGTGAAGAATAGGATCCAGATAGGAGCTCCCATATTAAAAAACATAAAAAAGCAACTGTGCACCATTCTGATTTGGGAGAAGGTTAGCTGTTGGGGTGGTGGTTCACTCTTTCACTCCTTGCTATTTTTCTGATTAAAATTGCCCCTCGTTTCAAGTTGCTGCTTGACCCACAGGGAGAAATGTACAGATTTATCATGGGTACTTGCATGTTTCTTCCGATGGGACAAATAATAGCTTTGGTGAGAATAATTTCAATCAGGAAAATGGCATAGAGGGAAGGCTTTAAGCCTCTTTCATGGTGCTTTTGTACTGTTCCAAATTGCCCATTCCATTGCAGCTATATTTAAGTGTTGAAACAGAGGTGATTTTGTACATGGCTCTCCCTTACCATGTCTAGATTGGTCCACGAACATCTACCTGAGAGTAGCTGTTGTGAGAGTGACATCCATGATGATGGGTAGCACAATTCCACCCCTCTGTTGCATCCTATATTGTGCCTTGTACTCAGGGGAACCACACAGCTGCTGAAGCTGACTAATCTCATGGCAAAGTGTGAAGAAATATGTCTTGACAGTTTCACATGCAGTAGCTAATAATGTAAGACTTCATCTTCAGTGTCTGCTGAGGTGAAACATTCAAGTAGATTCTTTACACTTGCTTTGTAACAGTCTTATCACCTGTGTGAGTCTCCTCTTTGTAGGTTCAGTGCTCTCTCTTTCACACATCTCATGCACTGGAGCACACATAATTCACCTATTATTAAATAAGGGCAGCAAGGCTATGTCAGTTGCCACACATCAAGGTTATTGCAAGAATAGTGAGGCAACCACCGATCTATATAAATGGGCTGGATGTTGTAGAATTACCTTTGAAAGAAGACATGCAAGACGTTCTGACCAAGGTTCAATACAGATAGGGCAGTCATTATTTTTCTTTGCAATGTCCATGGGTGGGACTGCATAGAATCATAGAATTTTAGAGTTGGAAGCGACTCCAAAGGTCTTCTAGTCCAACCTCCTGCAATGCAAGAATCCTGCCCACAGCCATCTCTGGGTGGGTTCGAACCACCAACCATCTGGTTAACATCCAGATGCACTAACCCATTGTGGCACCAGCCCTACCTGTCCTGTCAGCCTGTCTCTGATCACTCCCAGGGTGCAACCCCATTTTCATCCTGCTTTGCTACCCAGACTTTCCAGCCACTTCAAGATGCTCTTACCTGTTCAGGGATGCAGGAGAGACTTTAAAACATCAAAGTCAGCCCTTCGACTACCTTATACATTTTAAAAAAGTATTTTAAAATGAATTTTAGTGATGTTCAACACAAAGGGTAAAGGGAGGGAATGGATGGAGAAGGAATAAAAGTGAAAGTTACATGGACCAGGAATTGACTGAATTGTCCATCCTTAGCTGTGACCCCAAAATAGGGATTACTGGAGAGCAAAAAAGCTCTAAAACGCATCTGAGAAATGCATAGTGTTTCTGTTTGAGCTGGTTAAGAAAAGTCTTTTGTTTCTTCCGGCAGCTTCTTATCAGAATGCTTCCTTACTTTGAGAATCCATACTTTAGTGGGTCCTCCATATTTTAGTGGATACTGGTTTTCTTCTTCTTCTTTTGAGCCTGTGAGCACATCAGGCATGCTTAGAAAGTGCTGTAGGCATCAGTCTCAGGATGGCTGCAATGGAATGCAGGCATGACCTTAACTGAAAGGGAGTTCCATAAAATTTGGCCCACAATACTCTCAACTCTCAAACAATGCTATTCAAAAAGTGCTGAAAGTGGCTGTTAATTGTAACATCATGTTGCTATTATTTCTTAGTTTGGAACATAAAGCCTACAGTATTTTGTTCAACAGAATTTTTGTACCATGTAATTGTAAATAAAACATCTAACCGGTTTCTTTAAACAGATGACCTCTAATTATCAACAACACACTTCTTTTCTAGTAATGCATGTTCTCATTTCCCTGCTACTTTAGGTAGAGATCACAAATGATGTCCAGTCCTTGCTACTCATCATGCTGGCAGTCATGCTAGCCAAAATGGTTGGTGACTGGTTTAACATGTCTCTATACAGTTCTTTACTGAAGCTGAAATCCATTCCCTACTTAGATGCTGAGCCATTTGTTTGCCATAGGAAAAAATGGTGAGTGTTTTCTTATTTTCCTATTGTGGCTGTTCTATGAGTTAATATAAAATGACTGGATGTCTTTAATTTGCTGATTTAGAGATTGATTTGGCCATAACATCTGATTTCTTCTGAGTTAGGGACAAACAGAAACCTGGAAGGAACCTACTGGTAGTTCAACTTCTGGCTGCATCAGAAAAAAACCAAACAAGACAGGAAAATACAGTAAATGCAGAATCATGTCCCTTGAAAACATAAAATGCATAGCAAAGCTATCTCCATGTATATATCAGATGAAGACCTATCTGCAATTGCCTCCTAACACAAGAAGCAAAATGAGTTTTGTTCTACTATCACAAGAAACTGCTTAAATGATAGTGAGTGTTGGCATTGCAGCATTTTGGCAAGGAAAGAAGAGCTCTACTTCTGGCCCATTAATCTATTTTCTGGAGAAGAGACATTTTAAGTGTGTGTCTCTTTTCTGATACAAACTTCTGATATATAGTGATGGGAAAGAGGTAATATATTCATTGTGGCCTTTTTCAGCCAAGGCTGGGCATAATCCCCAAATGTTGAGTAGGCTTCCCATTAATAAACCAATGAACAATGGGAACAAAGCTTTCTATTCTTTTTTCTTTTCTTTTAGCACATCATAGATATTCACTTTTGCTTGTAAAAAGTTATGTCAGATCATACAGTGTGTTATGTTCTAGATACTGGATGATTAAGCTGTGTCTAACAGAGGGATGCACTGTGATTTCTAGTTTTGCTGCATACCACCATAAATTGTCCCCTCCCTGTTATAAAAGCTAGCTAACTGGAACACTCTGAGCTGCTGGTTGCCAGGGAGTGCTTTTTAATGAGGGCAAGAGTACTCAAACACTTCTATAACTTGGCAACTCTTCCTGCTTTTATAAGCCACTATACACTTCAGAAAGAAAATATCTTACAGCCTACTTTTTAATGGGACAAGTTAAGTGCTGAGTGAATCTGGTGCTTGTTCTGTTCTAGCTTAACGTTAGCCTTGTCAAAATTCTCTGTGTTTCTGCATGATATGCCACATAAAACTGATTTGAGGAGCCAAGAAATCAGACTATGATAAAGTAATTGTACATTGTTTTAAATAAAAGCATGTTGGAAAGTGGCACTACATTAAATAGTTGATTGTATTGCATAGTTGAGCTTTTGATATTGCTGACTTGGATTTTCTGAAGTAGGAGTTTGTACATTTTTAACTGGAGCGAAATGAACTTATAGAGAAATCACTCTGAAAATTTGCATGTTGAAACTGTCACCTTGAAATTAAATGGGTTGGTTTTGTGTGTATGTGTGTGACTAAGAAAGAGAGAGACCCGGCTCACACATCACATTAACAATAGTTAAAATAAACTGTGGTTTAATATGAGCAAGCAGCATGCTGGTTTTCCTGAGCATGTTGCTCCTCCCGCATTCTGGCTGCTGTTGTGCTGCTGGAGAAAGCCATGGTCTGGCTTGTGTTGTCTGATCCCAGGCTCATGGTTTCTTGTCCCTAAACAAACTACAAGTCACAATCCAAGAACAAACTTTGGCTTCTGGACATGCTTTGTTGGGAAAGCGACAAACCATGAGCCTGGGTTGGGATTACCCAACAAGATAGACCATGGTTTGTCTCCTGGTAGTACAGCAGTAGCAGGAGTTGGGGAGGAACAAAGTGACCGCAATTTCAACAGTGTGCACCAGCATGCTCCTTGTTCATGTTAAACCATAGTTTATTTTAACTATGGTGTAGTGTGATGTGCAAACCAGGCCAATAAGAAAATCAGTGTGACCAGACACAAGTTTCAGGGAAAAGAAGGTGTTGGCATGGCTGTCACGATACTGGTGCATACCTCTCCATATTGTGGTGTGATGTTGTGGCATGACTTTCTGTGCTATTTGGAATCCTTTTTTTAAAGGTACTAATCATGATCCATCTTTTCCTTAGTCTCCCTTGGCCCTTCAGTATTTTTGGAAAACATTTTTGGCTAAATACGGTACTTTTTAATGACTTATATCTTACTATTTAACTTACATGATAACCTTTGTTTCCTTCAGTCTTAAGTATATTCTATTTCCTCAAAAGTAGACACTCATTTCTGAATTATTAAAGAATAATAAGCCAGCTGGCAAAGCATGGGAACCCCGTCTTGTATGCACAGCTTTGGCAGAACAATAGGATTGCTAGTCACAATTTATTTATTAGTTCTAACACTGACCCATCTTACTGGGTCTTGTAAACATTACTGAGATAATGATGTGAAACACCTTTAACATACTAGCTAAGTTATTATTGTTATGATTTGAAGCTTAGCACAACAATCCTTACACCAGAGGATCAGATTTCTCTGCTTAATTCCCCAATGTGATGATTTATAAGCCTGGGAGTTTTATGAAGGACGAGGGTATAAATCTATAAAATGAAATAATAGTTGCTTTTTCTTTTAAAATCTTCCACGTGACACAGTTGCAGCCACGTTCCTGGGTATAAACAAATTTTAAATAAGCAAGTGGAGTCTGCAACCAAACGAATCAGTGTGGAGTGCTTCTGTTCAGGATTCTAGCCACTCTATTCCATTCTCCTCCTCACAGTTTTGTTTCTCTTGCCCAATAGTTAATCAAAATTATGTGCCCACTGAGCATGCTCAATCCTCATTGGGCTCCTTTGGGGAGGGGCACACTGGTGCCTAGTCTGAGCTACATTAAACTCTTGGATATCTTGATTGATTTCTATATGCAGCTTTCACTTACATTCCTGGAGACATTTAGAACATTCCCAGGGAGAACCAGGAAAGGACTTATGAAATAGTTCTCCACCCTTTGCATAGGCCTCATCTGCACCAGAGTGCCTCCCCTATGAAGGAAGGTTAATTAATATCAACAGGCAAACCACTTCCATGATTGCCACCTAGCGAATTTTCTGTACGATCCAGAGTTAAAATCTTAACGTGGCTGCCTAAACGTTATTGACAACCATCAATAACGTGGGGAGAAAGAGTACACTCCCTGAAATGGTTGATGGGGGAGAGAATCTATCTCACCCCTCAAGGATCCTGTTACCTCAAGGGTCATTGAGTTTCTCTCCCTACCAGACTTTTTTGAGGCTGTTACTCCTGCCCCCTGCAAGTTTATGGAGAAAGAGCTCTTGCCATTAATATGTGTGTGTGTGTGTGTGTGTGTGTGTGTGTGTGTGTGTGATTGCCCTTATCACAGTGCTGAGTTTCAACCTCCCCTCTCAGCCCAGCACTGTAAGGATGTGTGTGTGTGAGAGAGAAAGAAAAGTGCTATGTGTGTGTATGGTTGTGGTTTCCATGTGTGGTGAGCGTGCAGTCGTGGACTTCATGAGTGGTGACTAACTATGATGCATACATGCAAGAGAGAGGGTGTGTTTTCTGGCTTACAGTCACCACTGGAGTGTGGCCCTTGGAGACTTGACCAGTCTTGAATGGACCAAAAAAGTCAGCCAGCCAGCTCTAATTCCAACAAACAGTGCATGAAGTGGTAACTTTGTTTCTAGAGGGTACCATTCAAGGTGGTAGATGGCTGAATGGTCCTTTGTACAGAAATTCACTGCATGTAGAAAAATGGCATATCAGAAAGAAGAGTATAATGTTTTCCCAGATACTTATCGATAGTTTTCTATGTGTACAGATTTTTCTTTTTTGTATGGAGGACTATTAAATCATGGGATTTGTCACCTGCAGTTTGAAGTGGTGCAACCAGATAAAGGCTAATCACCACAATTGTCATTTGTTAGAAGTAAACTAAGACTAGAGGCTACTACTTGGTATAGTAATCCCATCTGTATTCAAAAATTTTGTAGGCGGCCCAAGAAATAAAATACTACCTTTCACCAAGGGCCAAATTCCTACTCTGCATGAAGCTCACTGAGTGACACTGGGTCAGTCACTATCTCTTTGCCTACTGTACCACACAGTGTTGTTAAAGGCGAGAAGCATGTCCAATGTCCTGAGCTCCTTGGAGCAAGAGTGTTGAAATCCTCTAGCGACAACAGATTTTCTCTTAAAATTTGGACTGTGCCAACATGCCTCTACAGAATGTTCATGGTGGCCAACCAAGCTTTATAAACAACACTTAAAATAATATAAATAGAACAGATGTGGTACAGATGTTCTCTGATATCTGTACAACATGACCAGAGCAGTTGTTAATGTTTCATATATCTCCCAGAGGTCATCAGTGATCACAGCAGCTTATTGAGCTTGGTGAACAATTGGTGAGAACCATTTTAACTGTTGTTATGTTATTATGAAAGTTTTATTTCTTCTTTACATCCTCCTCCTAGTTCCAAGAACTTTTTGTAATCTGAACATAATTTTCTGGGGATTTCATTTTGAATTAAAACATTTTTTAAAAAGCAGAAAAACTCATGGAAACTGATTAATGGCTCTTATCTTCTCTTAGAAAACTAATGCTTACATCTGGTTGGTTTTATCAAGCATCTTACTCATAGGCAGGAAAGTCTTGATAATAACTTTATTGGCTAATTACATTTGAAACAACATATTCACAAAATAAAACCAATTTATTTGCAGCTTGAAGTAATTCACCAGCACATTATAAAGTCATCAAACACTCATGTGGTACGGTGTGCCTTGTTCCTTGTTTACTAAATAAATTGTTGGCTGTCTGCTTTATGTCTTTCAGGTTAAACCTGGAATTGTTTGCTGCCAGAGATGTCATGAAGCTTCATGTCAGGGTTCTCCATGTAAGAGAAAACATTGCTTTCTTGGCTCAACTCCTTGCCAACACCAGCCATAGCGGATTCCCAGTGGTTTACAAATCTAAGCCAGATCAGGCAGAGGTGTTCCTGGGAACAATTACGAGGTAAGAAGCCACTACATTCTTCCCAGAAGATAAGTGGCCCCTAAGGCCAATATTTAGAACAAAGAATGACGGCCTTAGCATACTGTATTAATGAGAAAACATGTCATGAAGTAGAGGGCTTGTGATCTGCAACAGTTTTCTCTTTAAAGTTTGGAACAACTTTTGCCAGTGCGTGTTTGCATAAACCACTCCGTGTGTTCTTCTGTGTTAACTGTGCAACATTCCTTTAGAAACAGGCACACACCTCAAGGCACTTGGAGGCTTACAAGAACAATGAATCAGAAGGATGTGTGTTATCAAACTGATCACAATTTTTATTTATTTCAAATATCATTGGCAAACTTCCCTTTGTTTACTCTTACTCAAGTTCACCTCTTTCAAGATAAAACATGTCAGAATTCGGATGAAACAGCAAAGTCTCTAATGCTTGTGATGGCTTGCTTCAGTAAACAGGAAATAAAGCCAGCAAGCACTTCCACTCCAAGAGAACAGAATATACATGGCTTTGTTTTCTGGCCTCACAATAATTTGGTTTGTAATGCTATGGTACACAATTGTCTCCTATCCTTCAATAACTTGTATCAAAGCTGACATTTGTTCTTAGTGAGTTGTCAGTCTGTAGACAGAAAGAGCCTTTTGTGAATTTAATGTTAAAAACAACAACCCTACCTTTGTCCACAACTACAGATAAGCAGGAATCTTTATAAATAGCAGATTTTTTCTATATAACCCAGGTTTTTCATTTATTAAAAAAAGTTACTCAAGCCACTCTGTGAAGCAGCATATGAATTATTTAAATAAAAATATGGACATATGAAATGTTTAGTAGTCATACAAGAGCACAAATAATGTAAAGATAGGCTATGTTTTATGATGAAAGCTACTGCCTTTTTTAGTGCAACAGTTACCTGTTTAGAGGGAAATTCTGGATGTTATGGAGGCCAGATGAGCTTCATCAGAAAAGAGACCAAGAAACAAGAGAGAGGAAGTTGGGAAACCCGCCTTAAATGCCCTCTATAATGGAGGATTGCATCCTGTGTTTGTACACAGCTGTGGTTGTTTGGCACAGCTGGGCTCTTCCTAGAAATGCTTGGCAATAATTTCCAGTTTCTGTTTTCTTTTCATGTTTTTAAAAATATCTCAGAGAGATTACATAACTACTCATTCCTCCTGCTGTTCTCTATTTTATAAAGAACAGAGCACATTTACAACTCAAATTTGTACAATATCAAGAAAAAGACAATGGAGCAGCAATGCTACTGCTTTTAAATTCTCATTGAACAGAGAACTCAGTTGTTGATATTGACCTTGGGTATCTGGTGCATGCAATCGAGCTCTTTAGAGTAAGTGGAGGGAGTCACAGTTGAGAAAAGAAAGTAAGGATGAGAAAGCAGTAGATATGGGAAAGGCCAAGTGAAAATGGTCATGGCCATCACTCAGCTGTATAGGGAGACCAATGACTACTTATTATAGCTACTCATATGCTAACAATTTCCAGGGAATGATGGCATCTAAATATAACTGCTAGGGTGGCATGTCCTCTGTGATAGTGGTTTTGAGGTAACTTTGCAGCAACTAGCAATTTGGCAGCTTGCAAACTAATTGGGAATTGCTGATCCCCACCATAACATTTGCTGTCCCACTCTTGCTGTTTGGGTGGAAGCCAGTTTGGAAATTATTGGTAAATACTGAGGATACAAATGTTGGTAAGCATAAGCAAGCTTCCTTTGAAAAACTTTCTAGTCAAAGACACTTCATTTTCTTGTTGTACTGCTCTGTCCATAAGCTTTAATGAGCTTTTTTTATTACATAATTTCAAGAAGAATAAAACATGGAAGCCATGTTATTAAGCAAGTGGTCAGATTCACATGTTTGACTCAACTATTGTTAATTATGTAGTCCTTGTTTCCTGTTGTTTGGTCCAGTGCAAATCATTGCTGTTCTGCTCATCCCTTACTGATATCTGTAATAGATTATTTCACAAACAAGCAAACCATACAAATAGCCTCTATCCCATCATGGTATTTCAATCAAAAAAGAAACCAGCAACAACAAACTGTTATTGGGGGAATATCCCAACATTATAACTTTTGGCTTAGTTTCGATGAGCAAACAACAAGAAGATGTGTGCTTATGTGGGTGGGTGTATGACATATATAAGAAATTGGACACATTTAGAACAGAACACCCTGCCTTTTTTGCCGTCTAGACAACTGTTTCCTTGCTTACCCCCAACCATTAATGCATTTTTCCCAAGAAAAAATTATAAATAGTTGGAATGTAAGCAGGGACCTCTTTACTCAGTTAAACCTGAAAACCTGGAGATGATGGACTATGAGTATCCACTTGATCACATCATTTGGGCATTTCAGAAGAATAAAAAACAGTTCCTTAAGATGAGTCACTTGATTTGAAATCTATACAAGTTATCAGAGTGTAATCCATGATGTGATGGGTGAAGTAATGTGCATTTCATTTCAGTTGCATCAAATTTTAAACCCTAGTGATAATTTCCCCCAATGTTCCTTGTCACACACAGCTGTTTCACATATTGTGAAGGGCAAACGAGATTCTCCTATTGAGTCAGCCAATCAAGAATTCTTGATAAGTGTATCTATATGATGCACTAGTACCTATATGAATATTTGTAACATTCATACTTTAAAATGTCACATTTGTACTGTATGCCTACAAACAAAATAGGTTGGATCCAGGTTCAGTTAACAAGTTGTTGTTGTTGTTTCTTACTCGCCTGCACCATAAGATCCCAAGGTGGGTTGCAGCAATGTAGCAACATAAGAACCTGCCTTATACCATGTCAAATCATTAGTCCATCTAGCTCAATATTGCCTATATTGACTGCATGTTTCCACACAAGAGTCCCTCCCAGCCCTTCCTGGGGATTTCAGGGATTGAATCTGATACTTTCTGCATGCAAAGCAGATAATCTGTCAAGTGACCTGTGGCCCCATCACTAAATACAATATTTAAAATTGTTTAGAACAAGTTACTAAAATATGGCTTACTGTGACTGCATGAATACGTGGGCTCCTGGAGAGAGGCTTGCAATCACTTTGCTCCTGCTTAGTCCTTTTTGCTCACACACCATGCTGATCTAAGGCAAGGTTTGGCTTAGCATGTTGTCTGAACTTGGATGTACAGTATGGTTAAGCTCTGTCCTTGTTAACTATGACCTGTAACAATGGTATGATTAGCAAAGGGAGAAGGTTTAACCACAAGCCCTGGTTTGGCTTAGCGCAGTGTGTGATGAAGGAGCAAAAAGCACCAGGGAGGAGCAAATCAGTTGCGTGTGTGCATTTGTGTGGCCATGATAAGCCATGGTTTGGCTTACTGTGTCATGTGAACCAGGCCACTGGGACTTAAGTCATGACCCATTAACTTCAATGGATCCTAAATTCAATGAATGTCTGGATCCAACCCAAAGTGTGAAGAGACCAACATATATTCTTATAATGTTTTTCTGTCATTGTCCTGCTGCTTCCGTTAAATGATATTAAAAAGCATACGAGAAACCACAGAACTACACTGCTCATGGCTCGCAAACTATGGTGTCCACCAGGTTGAATATGTTACATTAAATAAACATAACCCACTCATTTATTTCCCAGCTGTCCACTGCAATAAAACCAGAACTGATGCTAATAAATGATCGAGCCAAAATGCTTGTCTCATTCTTTCCCTTGTTAACTTGCCCATACCATTTTGAACTTCCCATCACTTGCCAATTGTGAGAGTGTCTGATAGTTGTAAAATACCGCACTAAATCACAAAACAATGGGAATAAAAAGTGAAGGTGTCTGCCACATCTTCACGTGAATCAGTAAGGGATGAGAACCCAACAGTACTAGGCACTGTGAAAAATGTGTTATCTGTTTGTTTGAGAAGTAGGAAGCCTAAGGACTGTGTTCAATGTTATTCCTATGCACAGCAGACCCCCCAAACAGGTCCATTAATTGAAATGAATCTACTCTGAGTATAATTTAGCTGAAAACATCCCTATCGTTTCTACATTTTAACAGTTCTGCAAACCTGTACCACACTACAGTTTTTGGAGTTCTTATCAGAAAACTGTGACAATTTTACAGTTCAGATGTAATGATAAACTATGGTTTCTTGTCCCAAGAATGAACCATGTGCCCAGTTACTCCTGTCTCTCTCTTTGTATGCCTTGCTTTATATTATGTCGTTTTAAAGGAGTTTTCCATGATGACTGAACAGGAACACTGTGGTCATAACTATGTTTGCATGGGACGTGCATTCTATATATGCCTGGCATCTACGTTTCCATTACCTGGGAACTAGCCCTTCAGGACCACAAATAACTTAGAGTGAATACTTTAGTGCTAGGAGAATCTTTCCCCTGTAGGCTTGGCTGTATTCTGACAGGCTTCTCTCAGGTCTGATAGAGCTGATCCAAAAACTAGCTTTATTTCTTTTTTAACCACAATATATAGTAGCACAGTGTGTGTAATTTTAGGGGTATTGTTCTGGGTTTGGGTTAGAGTATCCTCACAACTATTATCCCTCACAATTATTATTATTATTCGTTTATTATCACCATTTGTGGTTCACAAGACACCTGAGAAGGCAAGGCCAGAGATTTTTTCCAGGAAAAAGGTGAATGGCAAGCTAACTTACAGAAGGCTTGTTCCAGAAGTGGGGGAGTGAAAGATTAGGCAAAAGTGAACTGTGAGTGGCTGCATGGTGTGATGCTTCAGTTTAGGGAGCAGGGGGAAGAAAGGGGGATGCTGTGGAAGCTGGGAAGCTAGAAAGAGGGGGAAATCAAAGGAAGGGAAGATGTTACTTATTGCAATAGAAAACACTTCAAAGGGAGGGTGAATGAGGGTCCTCAACATTGGGGTGAAGAGCAGGTGTGGCATGGCAAGGGTTTACCAACAAGTATTGCAGGACAATGGAGTGAGAGATGGGCCCCCAAAGCTGGGAGTTCCATGAATCCATCACACTGCATGTGTGCCTGCAAGAGTGCTCTCTTTAAATCAAGCTGAGTTCAGGGGGCCAAAACCAGTTATAGCCTTAAAAAGACAGAAACTGGCAGCAGCTCAGGTGGCAACAGAAATAAAGATTTCCAGATGAAAAAGGGAGGTTGATGGCCTGTGCTTTACTGAATAGACTCATGCTTCAGGCTAGGTGAGTGCATTTCAGTACTATTTGGAGGAACTCTGGGCTGTGAATAGTCACTTGGTAAGTAGTAAGGGGTTTTCCTGATTGTGTTACGATCTGGGGAACTTTTGCCTTTTGTGCATCCAAGAACTCCTTAGCCTGAGGCACAGAGGAAACGGAAGCTCTCTTGTTCATGGTGACTAGCGCTGCAAACACACTTTGTCCTGGCATGCCAGCTTTTGCCAGCTACCTGTTAACAGGCATGAGGGGATTGTGAGCCAAGGTGTTCTTATGGGGACAAAATGGAGACAATCTTGTGCTCTCTGGTAACATGCTGCTTAGCAATCAAGATAAGAAACCATGGACCAGAGCACGCCAAGCACCCCTGTCTTCCACTGCCTCCCGCAGTTTGGTCAAACTCATGCTGGCACCTTCAATAACACTATCCAACCATCTCGTCCTCTGTCGTCCCCTTCTCCTTGTGCCCTCCATCTTTCCCAACATCAGGGTCTTTTCCAGGGAGTCTCCTCTTCTCATGAGGTGGCCAAAGTACTGGAGCCTCAGCTTCATGATCTGTCCTTCCAGTGAGCACTCAGGGCTGATTTCCTTAAGAATCATCTTAAGCCAGGCCTGTTACATCTTAGCCAGGCCTAAAGATAATGTAGTTAGGACATAATTCTTTTCTCTCTGTGGAGCCAGTGTCTCTCACCCACCTTATTTTCATAGAACCATAGAATTGTAGAGTTGGGGTCATCTAGTCCAACCTCCTGGAATGCAGGAATTTTGATACCACTTTTCCAAATGGGTGTCAAAAGCAGCTTCTGAGACTGAGTGCCAAACTAGATATTATAAGACAGACCTTTTAAAAAAGTATTAGTGTACCACCTTTGAAGATAGTTTGGAAACTGTAGCTAGTGTGGTATGTGGCCACCTAATTCAATCAATCTCCTTTGCTGGCATCGTATACATGGATCAGAACACAACACAGTTGACAAAACATGGCAGGATCTACATTAGAATAAAACTGTTCAGACATCATGAGGTACGAAGATGGCTCTTATGACCTATGGTGATGTAATTTCATAGTTTCACTCAAAAATCTTGCCACATTCTCCACAATGTCATGCTTTGGTATTCAGAGCCATATGCCATATGGTATCCAGCCATAGGGCACACCATTTGGCAGCCCTAGGATTTTGCACAGAAATTTGGATTGGATGCATTCCAACGATTGGTTAACTGCACCAATCCATAATGGAACACCATACAGGAGTTGGGGGCTACTTTGGTGTTAAAGACCTTTAGGGAAGCTGGGAGCTGTTAGAGAAGAAATGGGTGATAGCCAGAGCTAGAGTATCCTCTCCATTAAGTGCAAGCTTACAATGGTATTTCCAGGAAGGGTTATATTGGATGCCTAGGTATTTAAAGTTTTTAACCTGTTCCGACGGGTTTCCACTGATCTCCCACCTATGAGGCTTCCAAAATCTTGAGAAAACAAGCACTTTAGATTTTGTGAAGTTCAGTTCTGGTCTGTTGCCTATACAATATTCCTGGCTGCTGCACACCTAATTGTTGACAGGCTCAAGATGAGCAGATCATATAACACTAATCTTGACACAGCTGTGCAGGATGCCTGCAAGTTTCTAGGCCCAATTCAAAGTGCTGGCTTTTGCCTTTAAAGCCCTATACAGTGGTACCTCGGGTTACATACGCTTCAGGTTACATACGCTTCAGGTTACAGACTCCACTAACCCAGAAATAGTGCTTCAGGTTAATAACTTTGCTTCAGGTTGAGAACAGAAATCGTGCTCAGGCGGCGCAGCGGCAGCGGGAGGCCCCATTAGCTAAAGTGGTGCTTCAGGTTAAGAACAGTTTCAGGTTAAGTTCAGACCTCCGGAACGAATTAAGTACTTAACCCGAGGCACCACTGTATAGCTTAGGACCCCAATATCTTTTGCAATATCTTTTGCAGTAACTCTTGCTGTATGAACCAAACCCTTCAGTCTTCTTCTGAAGCCTTTTTCAGGTCCCCCGTCTGAGGTAGGTTTGGAAGATGGTAACAAGGGAAAAGGCCTTTTTATCTATGGTTTCCCATCTATGAAACACTCTCCCCAGTGAGCTCCACTAGCACCATGATGAACATCATTTCAGTGCCAGGTTAAAAGCTATCTCTTCTCCCAGGCATTTGATGGATTATGACAAGCTGGTTGATAGGCTATTGAATGAAATGTCCTTGCTGCAGGAGCTTTTGTTTTTCCCTTGCTGGATTTGTGTATGGGTTATTGGAAAGGTTTTATTAAAATGTATTGCTTTATATGTTATGCCTTTTGGCTTTTAACCTTTTTTTGTAAGTCTCTTAGGGACTTTTGTGGTAAGTGTCTTATAAATAAAGAGAGAGAATTGTTGTTATATGGGCACTGGAGGGTCCAAGTTCAAATGGCTGAATGGCAGGAGGGAAGGGATTGCCATTGGTCTGATCAAAACTATCCTCCCCAACCAGCTTGTCTCTCTTTCCCTCTTTGGTTGTGAAGAGGGAGAAGAAAGTAATTTTGAGGGGACAAACAACAGGAAAGGAAAGGGCTGAGAGATCCCTCTTCTTAAGCACAGAAACTGTTTTCCATTACAAATAAGAACACATTTTCCCCGTAGACATACTGCCTCTTCATCACTCATGTAACATTACATCTTGTTTGGCTCCCTCACAACACATATTGTATTTTTTTATTGCGGCTCAGTCTTTGGGTCATTGAATTTTGCTATTCAAAGACTCCTGCTATAATAAGCACATTTGTTAAGCTTTTGTATCAATTTGTGAAAAGTATAAACAGTAATTACCAAGGAACTATTCTGTTTTCTTTGCGTTTAGTTGTTGTTTAGTCTTTGTAATGTAGACAGGAACCTGTTATTCACCAGGCAGAAATATGGACAAATCTGTCAATTTTTGGTTTCTCTCAGTTTCTTGTTTTTCAGTTCACTTCATCCTGTTTCCATATCAACTGAACAGTGGGAGGTTCAGGACAGAAAAAAGGAGGTATTTCTTCACACAGCACGTAGTTAAATCACAGGATTCACTACTGCAAGCTGTAGTGATGGTATGGGTGCATGAATAAAATTCTCTTACGAAAATTTGTCAGTATCTTAGTGTGAATTTCTTCTAATTAATATGCTTCTGTGCAGTTTTGACAAATATTCACATTTTTGCAAGCAATTTCCTCTAATGCAGCACATTTTTGTGTTACTTTAATTAATGTTTGACTTTTGATGTGATGCAAACTTTCCCCTAATGTATGCATTTTGTACATGTGGTTTGACTGGAGAACTGCATTGCAAAATTTGGAGAAAAACAAATTTCAAAGGGGAGCTGTGTTTCAGTTTGTATGTTGGTTTGACAAGCACAAATTGGGTAGTTTCTCATTAAAATGCCAACGGAATTGAATTTCTCCCCCATCCTTGTGTGATGGCTACCATCTTAGATGACTTTAAAAAGGCTTTAGGCAAATTAATGGAGGGTAAGGCTATCAATGGCTACTTGCCACAATGGTTGTGTACTATCTTCAGCATACTGTGGGAGCACAAGCGCTTGTGCCCTCTGCTTACTAATCACCATGACAACAGTCACTGTGAGAGCAGTGCACTTTTTCTGTTCTGAACAATGCAGTAAATCTGCTGTTGCTTGTTTGTCTTGTCTGCCTTTCAACAAAAGGAAATATTTTCGATTTATTTAGCAGAACACAAAAAGGTGATTAACCAGAAACCATAATGCTGTATCATGTCTGTACAAATGTCCAACACTTTGCCTGTAAAGATAAACTAGTGAAAAACTTGTATTGCCAGTTTAGCAAATAAGTGAAACTTCTGGCAGTTTACCTGCCTTTCTGTGTAATTTCATCACTGAAGCAGCTCCTTCTCCTCCCATCCTCGGAGCTTACTGAAATTTCAGTGGTTGTTGGAAATTGGTAGTCTTCAGGCTAAACCATTTTGCAAAAGAGTGGGCATTGCCAGAAACTGACAGTAAGCCAGCATAAAAGTGGGGAGGGAAACTCTGCCAGTTCACTTGGGTGGCAGATATTTTTTGCTCATTTTTTGATAGTCTGACATTAATAAGCCAGCATAGTTTGTGTCTTGTATTGGTTGCTCATGCATTTTTTTAAAATTGAAGGAGTTCATCCTAAGCATTTCCTCTACTGCTAAAAAATATGACCTTAGGCAATGAATTGTCACTAGCTAGCTGTCTGTGAGTTTATTCATTCATTCATTCATTCATTTATTCATTCATTCATTTATTCATCCATTCATTCCTGCCTTTCCAAACTGGTGGATTCAATTTCTCAGGATTCATTCTGACAACAGAGTTATTTGAAGCTCAGCTATTTTTGCAAACTGAGGCTTGTTTCTGGTGCCCCAGGAAATAAGGCATTGTAATTAGATGACTTCAAAATGTTGCCACACTCCACATTAGAATTATACTAATGTGTGACTGGTTCTCTAGCAGCTATCTCAGAACTCCTATGAATTCTCATACTGCATACTTAGAAGTGAAAGTGTGAAGTGCTGGTAGTACCCACACAGGTAGTAGCAAAACATCTCTGTAAGGAAAAGTCAATGTACCCTCTTAGTTTTCTTGACACTGTTTTCAAAAAGAATAATAAGTTACATTTAATATTAATTTGCATAGTGAGATTGCTCAAACCCATAGCTTGTTGGTTAGGAACATAAGAATGCCACCTTATACTGAATCAGAACTTTGGTCCATCTAGCGCAGTATTGTCTACACTGACTGACAGTTGCTCTCCAGGATTCCAGACAGGGGACATTTCTACCAGGGATTGCATCTGAGATTGGGTTGCCATACGTCTGGAATTTTCTGGACATACCCTGAATACTGTTGCTGGAAGAAGTGTCTGGGCGGAAATTGGGAAAATGTCAGGAAAATCTGGACATATGGCAACCCATGTCAGCAGTGCTGTTTGGGGTGTGATTTTACTTTTTAAAAAGCTCCAAAACATCCCCTCTCTCCCCCCCTCTCTCTTGCTATTTTGCCCAAAAAGCTCAACAACTTTGCCAAAAAAGCTCACTAACTTTTGTTTCACTTTTTGAAATATGGCGGCACTAACTTGAGACCTACCTGCAAAGCAGATGCTTCTGCTACTGAGCTATAATCCTTCCTTAGTTTCACTGTGATAGCAGACTATGGTTTGCTCATAACGGGAACTCATCAATTAAGTCCTGTGTGTGAGAGGAGTGGTGAGGAAGGGGGAGCCCTTGAGCCAGTTACTTGTTAAAATTCCTCAAATCTATAATTTGGAAGATTGTTCGAAAACATCCATAGTCTTGAATTAGTTTCTCTGGTAAGAAATGGCTCTTGTATTAGAAAGCAATGGCAGAGCAGATGTACTCAGTAACAATAATGACACCACTGACGAGACAAACACTTTCATGATGATGCATGGGAACACTAACTCCAAACTGCATTGTTTAGCTAATGCATGCTTTCACTCCAGTAAAGTGCAGTGTCACATAACTGAAAGTAAATCGAAGAGATCATAGTTTAGAAAATATGACAAAGTTGAAAACTTAAAGCTGCATTATGCAGTAATATCCTTTTAGAGATAAATAATTGATCCAAAAGACTACGTCTGTGTTATTATATGTTTATTAGGTATACTTTTTCCTCTGGTTGGCAAACGAAATCAAAAACTTGCTAAGCCAACATTTGCTTGGGGACACGTGTGTTTCATCAGTGTAACCATATGTTTTGAGTACGTGCCGCTTAAGAAAGAGAATACAATGAGATGATACATTGACCTATTTTGACAATTCAACAGGGGAAATTTCAGTGGGTTTTATCCAGTTCTTTGGAGTACATCCATTCAAATCCATGAACCTAAGCTAGTCATGCTCATTAACTACAGTGGGCCTACTCTGTGTAGGACTAGCATTAGATACAACCCAATGTCATAATTGCTTTCAAGGCCTTCCTTCACTATAAGTGTATTGCACAAAAAAAATGTGCATTAGTTTCTCATTTGTTCTAATCAGATTTCATATTCTCCCTCGGCTTCTCCTCTGGACTATTTCAGCTTCTGAGTAGCAAAAGCACAATATGCTCAGTTAAAACATTAATTGCTATTGTCATTTCTGTGTATAATTTAATTACTTGAATGTCACAGGCATCTAGAATACTTTATAGCTATTGTAATACTTTGGAAAGTATGCCGTCCCCTGCAGCACAATTCTAGTGTGGGAGTGCTCTTTTAACTACGGTATGTAGATTTTTGAAGCAAATCACAATCAGGATTTGCCTCCTCTGTTTCTCTGGCATATAGCTCATGCTTTTGTTGAGTGCATGTGTGTGTACACACACATATTTTTCAAACATTTACCTTCCACTATGCTAGAGCATATATCTATTACTGTTTTTAGAGGAGCAAGGAGCACTATTTAATCTATGTTTAAAATAGAATAATTCTTTCTTTTCACAAGAAGGCTGTTCCTATCCTTTACACATACTGACAGGATATTATGCTGTTCTCATTGAAAGGGTTTATCATGCAAAGACTAAGGGCTTACTTTTATTGATCATGTAGAAAGCCACTTAAGTGACAGGAATGCAGATTTACCCAAGTCAGGTGTATAAGCAATAGTCACAGGAACAGTATCTTCTATAGACCAGTTGAGGGTCACTTTCCAGTTCCTCCTCCACCTTCAAAACTAATTTTTCCCATTCATATGCAAATTTAAGTGATTAATGAAAACTCATACGACTGATCAACTAAATATGGTGAAATGGCCTTAGTTCTTGTATGCAAAAGGTTTCCTCCTGAAAATCTGATCAAAGTACAAATAAAAATAAAAATATTCAGATAAAAAACAAATAGATGATCATCCTGCTCAAAAGAAAATGTCCAGTGCAGTTTTCAAATCTTTCTTCTTTGCAGCTTTGAAAGAAAACTCTGAGAAATAAACTTTCTAAGAGGCTACATTTTTCCAAGATTAGCACAATAAAAAAGAGTCGTTCTCTAGGAAGAGTGCTTAATACAGTAAGTGGGGTACTTTTTTAACTGAATATTTTGTTCCATTTGTGATTTATTCAGAGCATATTTAAGTTTATCTTCCCATACTTAGGTGTTTGGTGCCTGAAAAAACGCATGAAGTGTGTGTGTGGTGTGTGTGTAGGTCAGAACATGTAGGATAGTCCTTACCCTTGGAGGCCATGTTCCAGCCATGACTCGCTTCTGCTGCATATTTGGTAGGGAGCCAGTATGGGTACAGATGTATGTAGGGCTATTCCATAAGGGTGGGAATACTGACTGTCCAGGATTTTCATCTCCGTAGAATGTCACTGAACCTGCAGCATCAGGAATGTGGCTGGTGTGTTTGTTGGTATACAGGGAATGGGTCTAACCTGTGTGTTCTTGTTTGGCATCCATGTCTACCAGATATATGAATAGGCTTCTGTCTGTCTTTTAGACCATGGACTTTTAGCACCAAGGACAGCACAACATTTTTAGCTGACGATCATTTTTTGCTTTGTTGTTGTCTGGTTGTTTCCCACCATCTCCTAGCTCCTTCTTTGAGAAACCCAGTCCTCAGAAGTATCACCTCTCCTGATATGTCTAGGATTAAACCAAATGAATGAGAGCCATGGGATAAATTTTGTGAGACTGGAATAAACAACATGAGACACTCTGTATTTCTTAAATAAGAACTATGGATTGTTACAAACTGTCCAGAAAATCAAGGCCAAACACCTAGACTGGTGCAATACCAAAATGTTGAACATTTTATCTTAGTTTGCCTTTGGAACCTTGCTCCCTCCTGAGCCTATAAGATGATGAGGCAAGTACAAACTACTGCCTGAAAGCAGAGTGTATATATGATTTATTGAGGGTGGCATCTGATTATGTCATAGTCAGAGAAGACCCATTAAAATAATGACTAACTTAAACCCATTAATTTCAGTGGGTATACTCTGAGTATCACTAAGTCACATGCTGCCCTTTATCATAGTGCTGTTAAAACTGCAGTAAATAACTGAACACAGTAGCGTTGACATTCTTCCATAAATCGCTGCTGCTAAAAATGTAGTAAGGCACAACAGGGAATTTGAAAAAGAGCAAATGGGAATGGGAAAATGTCTGACGTGATACACGATGTGTAGCTTCCAACCCTATATTGTAATCCGACCTCACTAAACATGAACATATGCAGTCTACAAAGGTGATAATGTTGGGAAGTTATAAGATTATAATTTAAATAGCAGTACAGGGTTACCTCAGGTTACGTACTTAATTCGTTCTGGAGGTCCGTTCTTAACCTGAAACTGTTCTTAACCTGAAGCACCACTTTAGCTAATGGGGCCTCCTGCTGCTGCCGCACTGCCTAAGCACGATTTCTGTTCTCATCCTGAAGCAAAGTTATTAACCCGAGGTACTATTTCTGGGTTAGCAGAGTCTGTAACCTGAAGCATCTGTAACCTGAAGCGTATGTAACCCGAGGTACCACTGTATCTAAATGCAAATAATCTCTTAGTCTATACATGAATAATTTCTATATAGTTATTTTTTCTTTGTGCAGTTTTTTCTAGATCACTCTAAGGCAGCTGTCTGGAGCATAGTGTAAAATGTCTATGCCGAAGAATGCCATCATTTCACATTGTTTAAAAAGTAAAGGGTTTTGAGAGCCAGTGTGGTGTAGTGGTTAAGAGCGGTAGTCTCGTAATCTGGGGAACCGGGTTTGCGTCTCAGCTCCTCCACATGCAGCTGCTGGGTGACCTTGGGCCAGTCGCACTTCTCTGAAGTCTCTCAGCCCCACTCACCTCACAGAGTGTTTGTTGTGGGAGAGGAAGGGAAAGGAGAATGTTAGCCGCTTTGAGACTCCTTAAAGGGAGTGAAAGGCGGGATATCAAATCCAAACTCTTCTTCTTCTTCTTCTTTGCTTTGTTGCACAGATAGCTGTGTAGGTGTACAAAGCTCTTTCAGAGTGAGCTGGAGTGATGTAGTGTGTGAATTATAATTCTGAAAGGCAAATGAAAAACATATGTAGCCAAACTACAGCCTGTGGGTGGCTTTGAGGTAAGTATATGATGTTAACAGCTAGATTCAAATATGGTCATGATGGGAATGTTAATATGTATGGAAAGACTGATCATATATTTGTCCTATAGTGCAAGTATGTGATGGAGTCATCTGCAATTGAAAGTTAGCTAGGTTCATTATAAACATTATTTTTTTTTACAATACCACATCTTGGAAAAAGAGATGCAAGAACCTCTTCAGGGAATTTTGTTCAGTCTCAGAACCAGGCACAGCAATTAAAATCCTCTTAAACATTTAGGTGCATGTTTCCCTTTGTACTTTCTATTTCTGATCACCCAGCAAGAGCAAAAGTGACATGGAAAGGTTGAAAGTGTACTTTGAAAGAGCAAAATAATTTGTGTATTTGACAAAACATACTACCTTTATCATCTAGCAATTTCACTGATACCTCCTGGCTAGGTTTTGCTTTGGATGTATTTAAATGCATTTTTATATTTTATTTCATTTCTTCAGTTATTGGTTCTTTGGATTCCTTCTTCACTTGTTTTACTATCAATTTACACTGGCTTTGTCAGAGTGTATGTTCTCCTTCACCCCAGTTTACACCAGTTGCTTAGTTGTAAAAATATTTCTTTCTGCCTTTTATGGTTTTTGTTGACTACCATTTAACCACATTGTCATAATCTTGGACTTGTTTGCACCCTTTCTAATTTGTACTCCACCAGAGGAAGGATCATTGTTGATGTGTTTTTTGAAAAAATATAAATGAATGCAAGAATTTTCTTTTTAACAGGGTAATTTTGTGTTTTTGTTTTGTGCCCAATGGAATGATTTATTATGTGACTCCACCCTGTGCGCCAAAAAGGAGGAAGGCTGGAGTAGAATGACATCAGATGAATAAAAATAAAGATAACTTTGCTCCCCCCCCCAAAAAATAATAGTTCTACATGTTTCTATTCTTCCTTGGGTGCAGTGCTAAATAATGTAGCTCCAGCAGCAGCTATAGAGTACTGAAGAAAAGGGAGTATCTTTGGTTGAAAATTCCCCCCTTATTAGAAGGTCTGGGGCCCTGAGAGTTGTGGATGGTGATGCTGGGGAGCAGGAAAAACTTAATGCAGCCATTGCATTGTCCGAGAACTCAGTTTGAAGGCTGCCTCATTGTCTTTCTCTACACTGTCAAATGTAAACCTCACTGAACAAGACCAGGCACTTCCAACAGGTAGATCGTGATTTACCGGTAGATCATTGGACATCTGTGGTAGATCACTGGTAGATCACTAAAAAAGGTAAAGGACCCCTGACAGTTAAGTCCAGTCGCAGACAACTCTGGGGTTGTGGCGCTCATCTCGCTTTACAGGCCAAGGGAGCCACCGTTTGTTCGCAGACAGTTTTTCCAGGTCATGTGGCCAGCATGACTAAGCCGCTTCTGGTGAAACCAGAGCAGCACACGGAAATGCGGTTTACCTTCCCACTGGAAGTATCTACTTACATTTTTGGTGTGCTTTCGAACTGCTAGGTTGGCAGGAGTTGGGATGGAGCAATGGGAGCTCACCCCGTCATGGGGATTCGAACCGCTGGCCTTCTGATCGGCAAGCCCAAGAAGCTCAGTGGTTCAGACCACTGTGCCACCCAAAGAAGTTCAACAAGTTTGGCTCCCCTAAAAAAGCTAAACATTTTTTCCTGCACCCCCCAAAAACATGGCTTTCCTCCTCCCTAAAAGAAGCTCAACAACTTTGACCTGAACCCCACAAAAGGGGGTAGTCACTGCCAGTTTTTAACTCTGTGAGTAGATCACAGACTCTTGGGAGTTGGCCACCCCTGAATTAGACTAATCACATCAGTTGGCTTTGCAGCATATTCTGGTTGAATAAGTTGTAGCTGCATGGAGTCAGTTACTGTTCTTGGAAAGATATTTATAATCAAGTTGTATAATTTTGCCACTCACAGGATTGTACTCGGTGCTTTCAGTCTATGGGTGCAATGTCTCTTGTGCTAACAGAGGTCCATTTATAAATGCAACAGAAGAATCCATCACAACTGGTCGACTTGTGAAATAATTGTGCAACAGCCTGTATGTACATACAAATAACACTTTTCTGCTTGTGGAACCTTCTGCACAAGAAGATCTGCCTGACTCCCTTCAATTTAGTTCTTCATTGGATGTACAGTGGTACCTCTGCTTACGAACTCTTCTGGTTACAAGCTCCGCTAACCTGGAAGTAACTGCTCCTGGTTGCAAACTTTGCCCCAGGATGCGAACGGAAATCACGCACTGGAGGCCCCATTAGTGAAAGCGTGCCTCAGGATAAGAATGGTTTCAGCTTAAGAACAGACCTCCGGAACGAATTAAGTTCATAACCAGAGGTACCGCTGTATACCTCATATTCTTAGACACATTTCTGTAAAGTCAAATGTAGACAGTAAAATGCAGGATGAAATGTGATGTCTTGATTATCTTACCCATAATATAATTGCTTGGACTTCTTCTTCTTCTTCTTCTTCTTCTTCTTCTTCTTCTTCTTCTTCTTCTTCTTCTTCTTTTATTATTATTAGAATATACCCCTACAACAATTGCTTAATCTACATTGAGTGCATTTTGTAACTATTTTGTCAGGGATAATAATAATAATAATAATAATATGTCTGCCAGTTCCCTAATGTGTAGAATTTTCTATATCCACAGAGAAAGAAATTTTTGTGCAAGGGTGGGGTACAAGACCTTTCCCGTTCTGATAGCTTTAGTATAGTGCTCAAGAATGAATAGTATCTAAGGTGGGACCTTTGGGTACAAATGGGCAATCTTAAATGTGTGTCTTTATGATGCCTGTTTCATAGCGAATATCATAAATTAAAAATGCTCTAAGGCCTTGCCAGGCTACCTTTGAAAAGAGGTTCTTTCCTAAAGGGGTTTCTTCCTTTCTAAATAAATAAAGAGCAGAGTAACAATTGCCAGTTCACCGTCTGATCTCTAGAACTTCCTGTTAAGCCCAAAATATAGTGCAAGAAACATGCTTGGGCTGCTGTTTTAGAGACTTGATGATGTGATAGGAAGGATATGTGCAACATCAAAGAATGATCTTGTTATACTTCTGAAGCGTGACTTCTGCAAGTCCAAGTGAAATAATGGGTGCTCATTTTTCTCTTGAATGTGGCAAGTTTAATAGCCTTGGATTGTTTTTCATTAGTGGTGTTCCAAAACTTTCCTTCATTGTACTTGCGGCATAGACGTATTGCGTGTCCATGTGCCTTTTTCATTATCCGGATTTTTCTTTCATTTCTCAAAGCCTAGCTCCTATGTGATTCCCTGCTGGTTTATTTCAGGCCAAAGCTGAATAATTTGGAATATGATCAAACTTACCAGCTAGACACGGGTGGCAAACAAATGTTCCTTTTCTTTTGCATTGTGCTAAATGGGACATTTGTTTTACTCCTATAAAACACAGCTAGTATGGGCTTGTTTTAGGAAAATAACAAACTCCAGGTCAGAACTAAAACAGGGTGATTTTCATTTTTGGCAAAACACCATTATTGCTGTTTTCGTTTCTTATAGCTTTTTATGGTGATCAGATATCTAATCTTCAATTGCCTTTCAAGTAGGTGAAATAATTCTCTTTGGAGCAGCAGATGCACAGAAATTGGCACCATATGTATGTAATCCACCTGACAGCACAGCATTTTATAAGCTTCCAGCAGCCATCCTTACTAACATTTCAGGCAGCAAATTCCAGAGAAGGTGTCATTTTCTTGCACCCAGACTCCATCTCTCTGTATCCTGAACAATGAGCGTTGTACAGTGGTCAAAGGGGCCCTGTTTGGAGTTTTTGCTTCAGGTGTGAAAATGTTTGAAGTAGGGCAGCTTTGGTTAGGGCACACATACAATACGTAACTACAATGGTTTGTTACATCACTGCTACTGCTATGTTCTACCTCTGCTAACAGAGGCAATAGACCTTTGAATACCAGTTGCTGAGAATCATAGGTGGGCAGTGTTGCTGTGCTCAGGTCATGTTTGCTGTCCTCTAACAGGCATTGGGTAGCCACCGTGAGAACAGGAGGCTGGACTAAATGGGCCATTGGCCTGATTCAACAAGCTGTTTTTATGTTCTTATGTTATGAAGCAGAGTATGGAGCACAGTTCAATTCAGAGCTATTATTTAAGAATACCAGATAAAGCATGTTCATGCTTGGGGAATTCCTAAACCCTTTATTGCCTGAAGAGGAAAACAAAGTGGCATGGATAGTTTCCAGAAGGGTAACTGAGTGAGTCTGCAGCAGCAAAAACAATGAAGTCTTCATGGCATCTTAAAGACTAACACATTTATTGTGGCATAAGCTTTCCTGGATATGAGTCAGCGAATGCTTATGCTATAACAGATTTGTTAGTTTGCACAGTGCCACAAAGACTTTCTGTTGGAATTGATAGATATATTGAACACACGCCATATTTCCATTAACTGCCTTTGAAACACCCCAACTCCGAAGCTTCCTTTGCATCTAGCCTGAATGGTGTAGCTAGTCCCACACTGACCTCCACTTACATGATATCTTTTACAGTGGCTTTGATTGCATAGCAAACTGTACTCTACTGGCTCTTTATATGAACCTCAACTGGTGTAGGAACAAAGTCAAGTTAGGTAGAAGTATTGACTTGTGTCCGGGATAAGTTAGAGCAGTCAGCCTCATGGGAGCCTTTTAGTGACACCTGATCTGGGTTTAAAGACTGCTCAAATGTGAGGGGAGCAATATTGTAATAGCCAGCCCCACCGATAACTGATACACATTTTTCTGAATGTCAGAAGTGAGCTCATATATGTGTAAGGGGGGGGGGCTCTTTTCAGGCTCTGTTCATGTCAAACAATGATGCATAGGTCAGGGGATGGCAATGTAACACCCATTCATCCAACATGAATATGTTCATTCTACTCGGATCTAATGTCTGTAAATGGCTCATGTATGTCTGTACTGAAAACGTTGTCTAATGTGTGAACATGAAACAGCTGTCACTCTTTTCAGGCTCATAGTTTTAATGAAATTTAACAGTGTCTAGAAAAAGTCAACTCATAACAGAATTGAATGGTAGGTATAAATGAAATTTCAGATGGCCAAATGGGAAGAGGCCAATGGCTAAGATTCCAAATGTAAAACTGTCATTGTAATGAGCTATCTCGCAGGATTTGTATGAGGATAAATATTGTAACGCTCTTTGCACATTTACAACCAGATAATAATTTCGCATTGGCTCCTGCTGTTTACATTAACAAAATGCCTATTACCTATTAAACCTCCACTTGAATGAACTAGAGAGTAACTGAATACAACCTTGCTCAGCTTGTCTTTAGATTGCATGTCAAGTCTTCCGCAAGGTATCATTTGATATATCTGTTAAACCAATTCTGTTTCTCTGTGAGGCAATTTCTTTCAAACAGACCCATAATAACAGCTATTTGAAAATTGAATCAGGTTGCAGATATATATGGTTTTGAGTACAGCTGCTGTTTAAACCATAATATCTTGATTTAATACAAAACATGATGCAAGATGGATGTATAATGATTTATATACCATAGATAAAGGAAAGCTGTGTGAGAGATGCAGATTATATTTTTAAGAGAAGGTTGCTCAAACTTTCTTTTTCTTCCTTCTATCAAGTATAACTATTTCTTTTGCTATATGAACTTATAACAAAACTAATTATAATTGAATGGTCAAATTTAATCAATAGAAAAAGAAGAGCAAATAACAAATCCTAAACCAATGGAAGTTCTGTAGGGTGTCAGTAGGTCATATGAGCAGTAGGTGGTATGACCAGCTGTCATTAAAAAAACCAATAATTCTAACGAAGATATTGCTTTTGTGCGGCAAACTGAATTTATTGTGTTATATACCCTCCAATTTAAAACTATACTGGTGTTCAGTTTGCCATACATACATGCTGTAAGCATAAGAATTTAGCTAGATCAGACTGACATTCCACCTAATCCAGCCTATCACATTCACTGTAGGCCAACCAACTGCATCTGACTTTATGTTTGTCATATGTTCCAAAGAAACTGTAAGTCTCTAGTGCCCCGAAGGAAACTAAACCTAGTGGTAGTGCAACTTTTGAACTTCCTCTCCTTTTAAGGAAATAGAGAACACAAAATAATAGGGATTTGGTTCTTACCTGTGAATTTTGGCCTGGCAGTATGGAAGACTATGGTGTAACACTTCTGTTAGTTGCTAATAGTTGTATGAGCTCATCCCCTGTCTGATATTTATTTGAATGTTCACTGGGAGTACAGAATTGAGCCATCATGAAGGCCAATGCCCAGAGGAACAACATAGATAAAAAATTCTGGATAAAAAAATAATCTTGGTCTCATAGCTATTTTGGAGTGGTCATTAGGTCTGTTGATGAATGTATTTTTCATGAAACTAGGCTTGAGCTCTGTGTGCTATTGGAAAACGAAGCCGTCTTTGAAAAGGAGACTACAGAAGACTCTGAATCTTGTGCACCTCTTCTTTCCTATCAGAAGGTAATAAATGTCCTTTTATTTATCTTACACACACACACGGAACAGGGAACACTTCTGGATCTGAGGACCAGGGTGGGCATTTACTGAGGCTTACCCCCTAGCAAAGGACCCACTGATTTTCTCTGGAGCCCCCCAGATTTTGCTGTTTCTCCTCCTCCCTATTGCTGTCTGTTCACTTGTTCCTTTTAAGTAAGTGAGCAAGGAACAGCACTTTCCAGTCCCCTTATCCTCTCATGCTAAGTGGCTCTATGAATTAGGCCTAATGGAAGAGGGCAAGTGAAAGGGCTGTAGATACAGGAATGTGAAGCACATGGGTCCACTCAATGAGGGATCCCACTCTGGGCATCTTGCCCAAGGGCCTGCTAAAACCTGACACTGGCCCTCCTGGAGATCAGACTGCTAGTTTTGAAAGTAGTGGTTGTTAAATACTACATATGTGTTATACAACTCCGGCCTTCCCTTGCTTCCTGCTTGTAGTAGCCTAGCTTTATTGGTTATTCTATTCCCAGAGTGGAATTTTTTGCTGCAAAAGGCTGGTAAGAATGTGAGTGACTGTTTTTCCTGTGTTCAGATGTAACAATTTCAAAGTAGTGGAACACTATAGTAGTGCTTCAAGCAATATTTCTAGGAAAATCCAGTTCTACAAGGGAGATGATTACATACAAGTTTGTAGGGCTGATTATTATTGATTATTGAAATAGTTTATTCTGTGACTTTGATGATTTTGATAAATTTTAGTTTTGTAATAAACCTGTAATGGAATATATTGTTGTATTTGTATGTGTTGTGAATCCATGTTGAGTTGGGGCATTGCAGAAAAATAGAATATAAATCAATCCGGCATGAGTTGCCTCTCCCAGATCTCAATCTGCTGTTTTTGTTAGCATCTGTCTGTTTCAGGAGACAATGGAGTATGCTTCTTTAAGTCAAACCGCTGCATTAGCAGCCCCAAAGTGACTTCCCTAGGGTGCAAGCCTGGCCAATGTCTATGGAGGTCCTGGGTTGCCTATACAACAAGATGTGGTCCAAAGGAAAGCAGAGCAATACAGTTAGCACCAGTTTGGCTGCAGGAGTTGCTGAAAGGAGGCATACAAGGTGCCATCCTCCATCTTAAGGACTCCACTTCATATTTGTGTAGGGTTTACTCCTTAGTCTTTTCTTCTCCCAAAGATCCACAAGGCAGCAGAGGTTTAAGATCAGAGTTTTCCTTCTCCTAGATGGGCTACCCTCCAGGGTAGGGAAACTCTATCTGCTCTCACCTTGCACTACAGCATGTACAGAAACCATCACCTTGACCTGCTGGATTTAGATGTCACCCCCACCCAGGACCTTTGTCCCATAGGGTAAAGAACTTCAGTGAATTTTTCTGTACTAATAGGTTTCCTTGCTAGAAACTGAATCTGGTTGCATTGCACTGCAGTAAATAATAGTAATGCACCTCGTCTATTGCAGATCAGAGTTGAAAAACTGCCTAATCAGCAACGGATGACCATGTTGTTGGGTCGCTACACTACGGACCCTCAGTATCAGCAACGCTTCATCAATCTGGTAAGAGCGGAGCCAGCTCTGAAAACAAACATTTCCTCCACGAACAATGTGTTTGTTATATTTTCTCTTCTGTTTATGACGGCTCTGTCAGCTACACTGATTTACATAAACACTGCCAATCCCGGGACGCTACACTCTCAACAAAAGTAGCCGAGTACAAACAGCATTCCTGAGTTTTAATTCATATTATATAAACATAACAGATGTTGATACGATGAGCCAACAAGAAAATACAACAAAGGCAACCATTTCAAGGGGGTTTGCGATTAAAACATGTTCCAGATTGGCGAAAAGATCCAGTGTTAATGGAACAAATCATTTAAATGTCAGTGTTTGACTCCTATGGAATTGCAAAGACACAATGTATAGCGAAGCTCTTGAATTTTCCCTGCTCTCAAACAGCACAAGGAAAAACTTATTTTCCTGTCTCTGTATTCCCATATATATTTTCATATTTCACTGCTGTTTTGTTTGGATCTCTCATAAAGTGACTAGAAGAATAGCAGCAGCACTGTGTTGTCTGTGAATGACAATATTTTATTTACAGTAGCTGGAGGACAGTCTAAGAACTGCCTTATGTCTTTCTACAAGCATTGTCTCCTACCTATGGCACACACACAGCAACCTCTTTAAGGTGATTTTGGTTAACCTTGTGGTTGTGATATAAGAGAGGTGGTAGATGGTAGGTATGTTGGATCCAAGTGGTTGGGGGCTCTCTGGCTGAGGGCTTTCCAGTTTGTGTCTTGAGGACCATCCGGAACCAATATGCAGATCACACTGAGCAATGCTGTGTACATTTCCAGTGGAGCAATTCATCAGGGGCAACCATCAACATGAGTTGAAGCTTCTGAGCAGTTGTCAGGGAAACCCCAGCAAGAGTGTTTTGCAGCAATCTAGCCCGGGAACTATAAAAATGTGAGTGATTGTCACCAAGTGAGAATGTTTCTTGACTTGGGGTGTTTGTTTTTAGTTTTAGGAATTGTGTATCTGCATTAAACTTTCTGCTGTGACAATTTAGTAAATGTAGAAACAATGGATTTAACCTCAAGGCCACTTCATACCTGATGTTTCCTTGACCATGAGATCACCTCTCTTCACATCAGCTTCCTGACTGGCATGGTTGTGGCAAAATACACTTGTGCTGTGCGTCTAGCTTTTCCTACACAGAAATAATCTCCATAGCTTTATGTGTGAAACCCTGACTCCGCTTTATGGAACCCATCTCCATGTAAGAAGAACACCCTATGTTAGCAGTTCTCAACCTGTGGGTCCCCAGATGTTGTTGGACTACAACTCCCATCATCCCTGAGCTCTGGTCTTGCTAGTTAGGGGTGATGGGAGTTGTAGTTCAACAACATCTGGGGACCCACAGGTTGAGAAAGGCTGCCCTATGTGCAGTGACTCTTTGCTTTGCTTGTAGCAAAACTGGTGGCTGCAGTGGTTCTTCAGCCAAACTACCTTGTATTCTGAGTGCCAGAGTGGTATTTAAAATTGCCTTCTTAGAAATAGATTAATTTTATTTCCCCTTTTTGTTCTTTCGTTCTTTCTTTCTGCAAGTGTCTGCTGTGGAATGCTGTAGGATGTCATTAAGAGCAATGTAACAAAACCTCACTATAAAACGTATTTGGTTTAACAAACTGCCACATGCCTATCAAAGCCACGTAGAACTCTTGAACGTACCATTGGAGTCTAGCTTTAACTGCCCTTCCCTGTATGTTCTGTGTACATTCCTGTATCAATGTGAAATTCTAGTGAAAAATGAAACCACTATTATACCATGTTTTTTAAAAAAGAAATAATTTGAATGTACAAATGAGATAAAACAACAACGACCACTGCATTGTGCTCTTCTTTCATTTGGGAGTTAAGATATGATAAGGTTACACCTGTTTTCTCTTAATGTGTCCTTTACTTTATCTTGCAGGAGCCCTACATAAACAAATCTGCAGTGTCCGTTCAAGCCCATTTCTCACTGCAACGCACATACATCATATTTCGGTCTCTGGGCCTTCGGCACCTGACAGTTGTTGATTTGCAGAACCAGGTTGTTGGGATAATCACCAGAAAAGATCTGATATCTTTCCAGTTGGAAGAGAAGCTGGGACTCCAGCAGTCATCGAATCAGCTTTACTCTGATGATGAGCTTTTAGACTAGGAAGCAATCTGAACAGGGAATGCTCAGTTTAATTTCATAAAGAACAAGTATGTATGCTCATCTTTAAATCTGGATGTGTGTGTATTACAGTGTATCCTCTGCATAACAAATGGATATGCCTTGCCTAATTCTCCCGGTTACCAAATCAAAAAATAGGGACAAATAGATTATCCAGGCTTTGAGTTCATACAGTTGGGATCTCATTCCCAACTCACACAGTTCTTTCTCATTCCAATCTCAGATAGGATATAATAATAGCATATAAGGTGCAAACAGCAATCATTTTTATTGATTTATGTATTGACTCTTTTATTGCTTTATTTTGTGGAAATTTTTATATTGCAATGTTAACATCTTGTGTAAATCACATAGGGATGATGTGTCTTAAATGGTATAAACACATCATTAATAATTAAGTATTCCTACCTAAAATCATAATAGGTGTGCTATTTCTTCCTTATAAGATGGTACTAAGGGCCAAACTATATGCAACTTTAGTCACATACTATAGTCCTGTTCTTAAGTGCAGGTTTCTTCCCCCCCCTCTCTCCCCCCTGTCTTTACCCGGGGGTGCAAGGGCTGCGGGGCACCCTGGTGCCAAATTCTAGGGAGTGCCAGATGTATTGGGGGGTGCATCAAATGTATACCTACTGTATACCGGTCCCTCTCAAAAGTCCCCGTCCCCCTCCTCCGTCACTCTGTTACTCCATAGCATCAAATATTCCCAACGAGTCAGGAAACAAAAGCAGTTATTTCTGCTGCGTTGTTGGATGTTACAGGTGAGCGATTTTCCTCCCCCCCCCCAAAAGGTCAACAACTTTGAGTTTGACCCTCTAAAAATTTGGGGGTGGCTAAACTAAATTTGGGGGTGCTGGGTGGATCTTTGCACCCCAGCGGCGCATATGCTAAAGACGGCCCTGCTCTCTCTCCACCCCCACCCCCGGTGTGCTCAGGCATGGACTGGCCTGCTGCATTGCAGGGGGTGGACTAGATGACCCTTGTGGTCCCTTCGAATTCAACGATCTGACTCATATATTCAAGGAGTCTATGAATATGATAGCAAGATTCTATGAATGTGTATCATGAACTTTCACAATGGGTAAAAGTACCACGTCTGTAAAGGCACAGTCTGTAGTACATCCAAAACTCTGTTCACTGGTTCTTTCATTTCCCCTTCCTTTTCATGTTTTATACTATGTGATTTGTACCAATAAATGAATAAAGTTGCTGCTCATAGACAGTGGCGTAGCGTGGGGGGTGCAGGGGGGGCCGGCCGCACCGGGCGCAACATCTGGGGTTAGGGCAAATCCACAGGTTAGGGGGCGCAAATCCACAGGTTAGGGGGCGCAAATTACTTGCCTTGCCCCGGGTGCTGACAACCCACGCTACGCCACTGCTCATAGATGAGAAATAAAGAGTGATCACCCTGAGTGGTACATGGACACTAGAAGAATAGGATAGAAATGTGTATATTCATTACTGTAAGTTTATTAAAGGCTTTTCATTAGTATAAATGATAAAAATATTGCATTTTTAAAAAATAAGCAAGGTTGGTGAGTATGGCATTCTATGCTAAAATATTAACATCAGCAGATTGCTGAGATCTTCATAGGATAGTTCTAATGTGGACCGTCCTTCTGCTGGTTGGGTTGCAAGTACATTTCTGTTCATAGAACAGAAACTTTCCTGCTAGTGCTACAACTCTGAAACTCTTTTCACAGATTGGCCCACATTATTATTCTTTTGGACACCAAGTAAAGATTTACTTGCTTTTGAACACATTATTTTGGGTAGAACTGTCTCTTTGCTTACTGCTGTTTTTCTTCATTTTTTTCCTGTTTTCCGTCTAACTGTTTGTCATTTGCCCTCTTAAGCATCTGTTTGACTGTAATGGTTATATAGACATTATTAAAAGAAGTTCAGTTATTTTGGGGTGGACCACTTACTCAAATGGTGGGGCCAATTTTGATTCCAAGTTCTACACAAATACATCTATTTGTTACTTGTTCTATCAAATTTACATAAAACGCACTGTGAAATGTATTATGCAAAATAAAAAAGGTATAGCAAACAGAAAGATAAATTTTAACTTAATTTCTTAAGTTTTATTTTAACTTAATCCTTTACAACACCAGATTTTGGACTTCTCTATTTTTTCCAGCTGGGTTGAGATGGTACCAGCCTTCATGTTGGTGGAATTTTCTCCCTAGGTAAATGGGTTCAGCCTGTAACATTGTTGTGCAACATTTATGACTAGAATCTTTTCCATTTTACTAGTAAATAAAAACCTGAATAAGTTCTGTTTGATCACATCCCAGTGTACAAACACAGAAAATCATTTAAAAGTTTCTCTGCTATGACACTACTGGAATATGTGATTCATCCTATGAATAATTTTATTAGATTTTATGCAAGCAAAGTAATAAGGGAAAAAACTCCTCAGGAAGTAGATGGGCACAGATTATTCAGACAAAAGATAGGAGTATCAAGTGGGGCAGTGATCTCATGCTAGACACAGAATTACTAGTAGGTAAATATTGAGGTTTTTAATTAGTATTGCTTGATGAAGTCTTCCATCATTGTGATCTTTTCCTGAATTTTGTTGCAAAATTCAAGAAATGTCTGAGAAAATAAATTGCTTGTTACACTTTAAAACAACACAACAGCAACAACAAAAACCCTTGAGTTTCAAAATGGGGGTAAGTGGTTTCTTCAGGACCCTGATTCTCAAATTCATATTGGGCAGGGGAGCATTGAAGACATAAATCCTTGGAGAAAAATGGTAGTAATGGGGAAAAGGAGAGTAGCCTATGGAGAAGTGCAGAAGCAGGCCTTGGGCACACACAGTCCAAATATCTAGACTTGGTTCTGTTTTCCATTTATGGGTAGCAGTTTATTTTTCCAGTTTCTCAGAATCATTGATTTATTAACCAGCTTTGCAGCAGATCAGCACTGTGGCTGTCCTTTCATTCATGCTCCTTTCATAAGGTTGCCAACTTATTTTCTTAAATGTTTGCCAGAGACGCCACATGTCACTGAGGATCCTCAGCTGTGCTGTCTCTAATAGGCAGACAGGCTCTAGAGCTAAAAAGCAAATGCCTCAATGCTTATGGCAGTCTGGTCTGCAACCCTTCATAAGCTCCTCCGTGAATTGTACATGTTTGTGTGCGCACATATGCAGAAAGTAATGTATTAGTTAAATGCCTGCAGCTTCTTTTTGTTAGACATTTCCACAATCAGTATTGTTCAATTGAACAAGGAAGGAGACAATCTTCAAATATCAAACAGAACTTTAAAAAAAATCTGATGATTGTCAAGGGGTGAAAGGGTAAGCAGAGCTGAGGTGCTGTGTCTGCTTAACTTTCCATATTGATAGGCCACAGCTTGGGTGTCTTAGAAGTTCCACGGGACTATGCTTTTCGGGACTCAACTCCAGGTTCCCTGACCATGTGTTTCCTGACCTATTGGACTACTGGACTACCTGAGTCAAGGGGTGAAAGGGTAAGCAGAGCTGAGGTGCTGTGTCTGCTTAACTTTCCATATTGATAGGCCACAGCTTGGGTGTCTTAGAAGTTCCACGGGACTGTGCTTTTCGGGACTCAACTCCAGGTTCCCTGACCATGTGTTTCCTGACCTATTGGACTACTGGACTACCTGATAGCATGTGCCCTTGGGACTTTATACACCAGCAGGACCAATTGCCAGGGGTTCAAGACACATTGATCAGCAGGTAAGGTCATTATGTTGGAGAGGATGTGGGAGTAAAGGGTCTTTCTACTATTTGTTATGGTTATGGCAAAAAGGCAACTAATTTTTTTGGTGGAAGCATTATTGGAAATGTCAGAACTCACAAGTTAAATTATTGCATGTAGACCTAATGCTAGCCTTGCTACTCACCTATGACAGAAAATAAAAACCTATGACATGCAGAACTGCTTACCTTTAGACTAAAGACCAGAAGACTGGAAATGGCGAGGCAATGGAAAATGATGTATAAACTTTCTGTGGTCAGGTGGTACCAGCAACTATGTTGCAAGAAGGCTACCAAAGAACAAGAGACAGACAATTAATTTGAAACCTAACACTTTATTAAACTATTTGGGGGTGGGATTTGGTCACGTATTGGGAAATTCAGGTTGCACAATTATAGGTGATTGGGAAGTCTTGTGCAACGTATATGCTTCCTCCCAAAATTGGACTTCTGCAGTAATGAAAGTGATGGGGAAATGCACAGAAAAAGTGTGGGATTACACTTGCTTTTATGCGATGTCATCTAACCTCCTTGCAAACAAGTTAGAATCAATGGCCTACATAAAAATAATAAATAGACAACATTGTCTAATTTCTCTGTGAAGAACTCAGGATAAATGCTCAATAAATGTGCCACTTGGAAGCACCCCAAGTTAGCACAGAAACTGCCAACCATGGAACATTTCGAAAATATTTTCTCAGTTTATAGCTGAGATAAATGGGATTGACAGTTACCTGATGGAAAAATTGTAGTAGGTTGCTGTTTGTCAATAACATTGCTGGATTATATTATTAATAAACAGGGATTCTGGTATGCAGCATTCAATTCCAAACCAGGAATGCCCCTCAAAGAAGGAAGCAGAATGTCCTGCTTGCTTCCACCTTGTTTCTTCCAAACTCAGAGTGTGCATTTTAAAGGAATCTATTTTGTCCCTGTTTTATTAGCTCTTGGATTTTTCCTCAGTTGCCTTTTCATTACTAAGATGTTTGATTTGATATATGGAACCTACCTGCCAGAAAGAACCACTAGATGCCACTCTTTCCAACATCTTCACAAATCTCGGCTGGATTTGCTTAATGAACTGAATGAGTCACAGGCACACAGCCCACCGTGTTTGAATAGAACTGTAGCGCCACAGTACTGCAGAAATGACCTCAGTAGATGTTTATCGTTTTTGGATCATTTTCAGTGGTTTTGTGCCAAGGTAAAAGACGATACAAGTAGAACTAACGTCCCAGGGTATGATTTTGAAAACCTCCACTTGCTTAACCCTTGAAATACTGTTTTCTGAAGAGAACATTATTGACAGAGGCTGAAGGAGCAACTGGTCATTCCATTCCTGGGGGGTAGGAGGGACCTTTCTGAATGAACTGGAACTGCAAGCCAGTAGCACATCTGCGGAGCATTTGTTGCAATTTGGTTCACGGCTGCTTCTGCATCAGCCTATGTCAGGTCTAAGGCCAGCAAGTGCAATATTGCAAATCAAGTGGTTGATTTGAGGTTTCATGGATATAATCAACTATCATTAGTCAACACTCAGTTATCTGAATGTCTCTATTCAGTATGTGATCCTCGTGTACTTTGTAAATTACACTTCTGTTTATCATTCTAGATGTTTATTTTGGTGTTCACAGAGTAGCATTTTGTTTTACGCTCACCTCAGAGCGCTTGAATCATGGCCAGCAATTCAAGCCCATGCACCCAATAAAAATAAATAGCATAACAATGAACTAAAGGAATGTTGTCATATGTGCTAGAATATTAAATTGAATGGGTGGACCGAATAAGATTATGCTGTGACCTCTTTATATAATTATCCATGCACTGAAGCTAACTCAAAACAATAGATTTTCAAAACACTGTTATATCCTGAAGTTGAAAATGAGTGTGGAATAGTCCCTAAAAATCCATGGTTGAGCAAGAATTTTTTTTTCCTGACATCTCAGAATATCAGGTTTGCCCCTAGTAGCTAGGAAGGTGGTAGATAATTTCTGAGAGGAATTTTTATATGGTTTCTGAAATAAATGCAGAACTTGGATTGGATCCAGTCTTTGCTCCCATGGCTGGAAGGCACTACTAACTAAGCAGAGTTCTACTCTGGTTGGTGGTGGGAAAAAAACCTCTGCAAGGTGAATCCAACCCCTTGTTTTCAAGGACCTGATCCAGAATGCAAGAGACAGGATCAGGAAGCATCTAAAGATGCTGTCATTGTGAAGAGTCATGAACATTTCTCATATGTATGCATGTAACTGACCACCTTCCAGTAAATTTCATGAATTTTGACATTGATTCAAACATTTAAAAAAGCATGTGGTGCACAGTTATCACTTTGTAATGAAGGTGGAGTGTGCATGTCTCAATATTCTTCACATCTAGAAAGGATCTAGACGGGCCTTTTATGTTTATGGAGTTTGTGGTGTAGTAAAGTATTTAGAAATGCAACTTTGACATGCATTATGTGAAGTGGTACAGACCTAGAATGGGTTTTTTAAAGGCATTTTGTGACAGGCACTTGATTCTCTGTAGCTACACAAACGTCCATCTTATGATTCCTTCTCTATCCATGTTTGTTAATGATGTTGGCATCTATCTGTCTTGGGCTACAATGGAGGAGTGATTGTTTGTGGGTGAAATCAAATAATCGGAGAGTTACAGTGCCTGCTGTGGCTGTAGGGACAGATACGGGAGAGACATGTTTCGTTGCAAATGGAGCACATTGATTATTAATGTGTTTAGGAAAATATAATGAAGGAAACAGCCCTAAGCAAGGTTGGTCCATAGCTTTTTGCTGCTTGAGGTGCTCACTCCTATTCCATGTTCAGAAGCTGCCTGGACTGGCAGTTGCATCTTACATCAATACTGGCACTGGGAAAATGTCTTCCACTATATTTGAGTCCAGCAGGCCAGCTAAGAGGGTATATGACAAGCTTCTTGGCACATATAACTCTATTCTTAACATCATCTCCCTGCTCTGCTGCCTCACTTTGCCTAATGATAGAGATGGCCTTGGTTTAGATTGTGAAAGTCATGGGAATTTGTTTGACTGCATAGCTGCCATAGTTTGCTACATCTATTGGCTTTTGAATTCCTAATTTCTCCTGAGTTGTCCCATGGAAAATCACTATTAACAGTTCGCAGACTAAAACTATGGAGTTATGGGGCCATAGCAAATGTTTTTATATCTCCAATGTTGCTTATGCAGAAAGTTCTGAGGCAGATCAGAGTATGGACACCTCACAAGCTCCTCTCTGTCCTTCCCTAATGGGAGAAGGAGAAAAAGCACAGCCTACCTATGGTAGGGGGAATATGGCGTCAAGTCATTGGCAAGCTCTTAGGCTCTGCCTATTCTTATTTTATGGGTGGGACTTGAGAATGAATGACAACTGTATATGGGAGAAACAGCAGACTTTGCTTACCTTTCTTATGCATTTGCGTGGCGATTCCCGCCCCCTCCCACAGATGAAATAAATAAAGACACAGGACACCAGAATTTAGGTTAATGGGCGAAAAATGGCTACAACTTTATTGATTACAGGTAAGAGCAGTATTGGCTTTAGGCACTGGCCCTATCAGACTAACCGGTATAACCGGGAAGGGTTAAGCACCAACAGGGAGAGTCCCCGAGATGCACATCCCTAGGCGCTCCCCAAGGGGTTACCGCTCGGGAGCGCACTTTAGGCCCTAGCCTCCATAGGTTTCGGATGAGGCAACGCCCCCAGGAGTCCTTTAACGAACTACCCTTCAACATTTGGGGGAGGTGATGGCGTTTCTCCCCCCATCTCATTTGCATAATAATACCCCTGCCAATGCCTAACTGCCACACGAGCCAGGCTTGCCGCCAATACCCTCAAACCTGTAACCAATCCCTGATACCCTGGAAAATGTCAGCAAGCCAAATATTGTTACCAGCATCGGAAAGGTGCATGTCATCCCCGCGGTAGCTGCTGAAAGAGAAGAAAGGGGCAAGCATGGGCTGCCCCGACCTTAAATGCCCCTTACAAGTCCCGCCCCCGCTGCCAGCTGATCGGCTGGCGCGGTGAATAATGAATCTTAATGACCCCGGGATTCCCCAGGTCCCGCGGGGCTGCACAGCCCCGTGAGGGTGTGAATGGGGTGTGAGCCCGCAACCCTCCGGATGTCGGGAGTGGCTTTGTAGCACAAAGATGTCTATAGTACTCTGGGCTAGATAATGGCTGCTGTGTTGTGTATAACATAAAGACTTGCTTCCAGCAATGAAAACTCCTTGGCACAGATAAGGTCATTGTGATATTCTCTCATTTTCCTTCAACATATGCCTAATATTTATACTTCTGATATTCAGAAATATTCAAGCCAAACTGAAACTAATGGTAAGAAATAGCTTTCCCAACCTCACACTTTAAAATAGTTTAAATTTGGCAAGATAGCATATGCTTAAAAGTAAATGTAAGAGAGCATAGAAAGAATAGAGAGAGATTCCTTTTCCAATATCTCTTGAAAATGAAAGCAATGTCCCTCAACAGACATTGATTAAGTGAGGAAAAATGAACTTCCACCAAAATCATGAAATGCATTTGAATTGTGCCAAGTGTTTTGTTGTAAAATGATGAGATCCCCTTTCTTAGCAGCTCGTATACTTTACCAGCAACACATGAAGTATTTCATTATCTCATATGCTATAGCTGGCACACATCAATTTTAGACAGAGAAAATGCATGCATGTTATTTGTTTATTTGATGGTTTGTTCTTCCGTGTGTTAAAGGTGACAAATAAATGGTAAGGTAATTATGTTATTTGGCACCAAGAACCCCTGCTTAAGAGCATAATTCTCCAGAAGACTGTTACTAATTTATGTGTCTCACTGATATACTGTGAACATTGTTTGCACATATAACCAGGCTTAAGCAAGAGGAATCAAGAAGCAATTGTTGCCAGGCAGATGGCTAACTTAAGTCACAGGCACTGTGGGAGGCAGTCTGCCTCTGAATATCAGTTGCTGGGAATCACAAGTGCTCTTGTACTTGATCCTTTCCTTAAGGCTCCTCATAGGTATCTGGTTGGCTACTGTGAGAACAAAGTGCTAGACGAGAGCTTGGGCACCACTTAAGATTAAGTCCAGGGTTGCCACCCAGAGATTCAGTCAGTAGTGCAGAGGAGTATAGGCTTTTCTGTAGTCACAGCTTCTTAATGCTACTTTTGGTTTGCAAATCAAACATCTGGGCTTTGTTCCATGCATTTGTATGTAGTTTACCTCTTAGCTCACACTCCAGGTTCTAGACAACTCTTGGTTTGGCTGCATATAGCATCCTTCCCCAACCTAGTGCTCTCCAGATGTCTTAGAGATAGCCAACAAGGTGCCTTCCTTTTGTTATTGGACTATAGCTCCCATCAGCCCCAGCCAGCATGAACAAAGATGGGAGTTGTAGTCCAAAGCATCTCCTAGCCGTCTCCACCGTATTACCCATTCAAGATTTATAGAGGTTTGTGCTATAGTCCTTCTAATAAGCAGCCATATTTTGCAAGCTATTTGATGTGGTCCTACTCTAAAAAGATTTCATGAGCACTACTGTATTTCCTTCAGGGTCTTTGCTGGTATTTCCCCTGGAGTGTCAATATTGTAAATGAGGTAACAATTAAACTAAAACAAATCCTATGAACTTAAGCATTTAAAAATAGTGTGGAAATAGCTTATGGAAAAAATGTGTCAAAACTTTATACCACTAACTTTTCTTTCTGAGATAAGGGCTTAGGTCCCAGAGCTGCCAATTACTGCTTGTTCTAAAAGCCGAGACAAGCATGTTTACTTGGATGTATGTCCCACTGTGTTCAATGGTGCTTACTTCTGGGCAGGCATATATGAGACTGCCCTGTTAGACTCCTTCCTAGTCTCCCTGCAGTGATCTCCTGGAACGAACTGAAGACATACATGCATTTGCAGCTATAGTATTGAGAACTCTGTGCTTTCACATTTTGTTTAAAGCCTGTTGCTTTGCTTTCCTTTTAAGAAAATGTAAGGGATTTGGAGAGCAAAGAAAGAAACTTCTAGGTGACCTTTCTCATTTTAATGAAAGGCAGATTTTTTACTCTGGAGTTTTAATTCAATGGACCTGGACATTAATTTAACCTTTACAAGTTCTGTTTTAAAGTGCATTAAAAATTATCTAGATCATTGCTAAAATTGAAGTGCTGGAGTTCGCTTATAGCCTTTGTAGTGCTTAATGTTTTAAAGCTGACCAGAAATTTCAGATCATGAGAAAAACATATCATTAAAGTTCTCTATTGTGCCCCAGCACACTATGATTATATGGAAAGGACAGATTAATAGGGAGTTCTAAGTGTGTTTACTCAGAGGTCCTGTTGAATTCAATGGGACTTACCATTTAGTATACATGTTAAATTTGTTTTGTTTCTGAACTTACCTTCAGTTTCTATAAGGCAAAGAACTACTAGACCATAGATTTCAAATATTTAGTTTTGTCTCTGCAATTACAAATGGATATGAGTTTATTCTTTTAGAGTGTGTCTCTTGTGTTCTCAGCAAATGGCAATTCTTTTGATTCTTTGGAGGAAGTAATGACATTTAGGATGTACTTCTAAACACATTTGCTTGGTTTGTGCTGCACAAGTGGTAGCCAGTATAAGTTTGTGGTATAATATATCCCATTTCCATCTTGCAGTGCTTGACACAATGGCCTGGTTTTCATATCATGCCAAACAATGGCGTAGTGCTATATGTGAATCTAGTTCAGCAGCATAGCTATGGTTAGAGATTACTCATTAATGAGTAATTACTCATTTATATCTGGTTTATAAACCGTAGTTAATTTTAACCATAGCTTAGTGATATGTGGAAACCTGGACCACCTCCTTAACTATGGGTAAGGTAGGAGTAACCAGAACTCAAAAGCTTCAGATTTGTGAGTGAAAAGTGGCCAAAAACATTCAAACTGCTGTCAAGGCTCAACTGCTCTTGCTGGTGCAGTAAAAAAAACAACAACCTATGGTTTAGGTGATTGTCTTGCAGATACCTCATCTTTAACTATGATTAACATTCATCTGTATTGTATGCTGTATTGTTTTAAACACTTGATTGGAAGCCGCCCAGAGTGGCTGGGGAAACTCAGCCAGATGGGCATGTATGTATGTATGTATGTATGTATGTATGTATGTATGAATAAATAAATAAATAATAATTTATTAACTGTAATGGCTCCTACTCTCAGACACAGTAAACATAGATCAAGATACAGGTTTTATAGTCATTAGATCAGAATCAGGGCTTTAAGATGCATGCTTAAGCACAATCTAATACATTGCCTCAACACCCGAAACTCTTCCTTTGTGCTCCTTGAAGTGAAGCAGGAGGGCACAGTCATTTGCATGGTTCTTGTCCCAAGCAATGTGACTGGGTAAGCAAGGGAGTAGTCGGGGGCCTGACACCACTGGTGCATCCAATGTTCCATCCTTGGAAAAAGAACCTGGGTCTGCTCAGCTGGCTCATTGTCTGATTCACACACTGCCTTGGTTTCTGGGGAAACCTTGCTGTCAGGAGGTGGGGTGATGGCTGGCTCACATGACTCTCCCTCCTCTGCTGGGATGGCTGGCAGCAGCTGGTTATGGATGTCTCCTAGTGGACTACTCAGACTCTCTCTGCCAACAGTTTCACCCATCTCCTCCTATTCCTACTCTCCTTCTGACAGAGCCTGTCAGGACTGCCCTTCCCTGCTTGTCACCATAGACCTCATGAAATCTAGTCATCGTTAAGAGTTATGTGTGAACTAGGCCATTACTTATCTTCTGTTCTGCACTTCCCTCTTTCAGCATTCTGTTTTTTTTCCTGCCCCCTAAAGAGACTTTACTGATTACACACAATCCTAATATTTGCGCTGGCTTTCTGACCCTCTGATGTCGATGCAACAGCATGTTTGGGGTAGTGGTGATATACTGGTATAGCTATTAACAGGTCCTTAGTAAGTGTGCATTAGTAAATCAGATTTTATAGATTTTACTTTGCCTTATCCCTTTAGGCTCAGGGCAAATCAAGACACTGAAAACAAGGCACATCACACATAGCACATGGAAACAGGTGGCCCAGTTTGGGTCACAGTAATGTGACCCAGTTTGAGTCTCCCAAGATGCCTTTCTTTTGATGTTCTGAACTCTGTTCTGTTATTTCTTTGGCAGCCTATCTGTTTGCCAGGCGTTTGTCTAACGCAGCAATCCAGAAGTAGGAGGAATGTGCCTTACACTTTTCTGGAGACATACACCATACATTTAAGGGCACCACATAAATGATTGGTCATAATAATAGTATTAAAGCAGCCATCCATATGGTTTTGATTTTGACCCTCAGTCTCAAGCTAATATTTTGCCAACAACCACCACAGAAGAACTTTGGTGGAATTTGTTGACTCATCAAGAAAAAAAGAGAGACTATTGCAGTGTTGGCATTGGCACCTGGCGAGCCCACTGAAGATTATGAATATGTTTCTCACTGAAACATTGCAGGTATTATTAAAGCAATTTCCATGATAGCATTAAACCAACTTCCTATAGACTGGCCCCTTTTCTCCATTTCCTTTATACAAACCAGCCTGTCTACTTGTAGACCTCCTGTGTACATCAAGAAGATGATATTTGCCAGATTGATAGACTCCTCACTGCAGAGTACCACCACAGATTTTTCTTTCTCTCTCTCCCTCCCCCCCCCCCAACTTTGGAAAATGTCATATTTGACATTATTCTTGCTTTGGCTATGATTGTGTCCTCTCCCGCAACCTACCTGCCCACATTTTGGAATTTTAAAGGCCCTGATAGCAAGGCTTTTAAAGTGGTTAGGGGTTGGAAAAGTTCCAAATACGTAGAGTAAGAAATGCTGTATTTGTGTTTTTTTTAATAAAAAAACAAATTGCCATTTATTTAATGGCATCGCATAGTCTATGACCCTTAAGAACAAATTATGTATGTAAAATATTTATATACTGCCTTTCATTTGAGATCACAGGGGTAGCGTAAAAAAATACATTAATATTGCAATACAAAATAAAACAGCCATGAATAGGCAGTTTTGAAATAAAGAAATACGAACAGTGTATACGACTCAGCATTTCAGTTCATCTCTGCTGGGATAAGATGATGGGGGAAAGTGTGAATAATAGACTCATTAGGCCTGCCGGGCTTGCCAACACAAGTGTCTGTGTATCCTAAAAATACACAGCACTCCTCAAGACCTATGGAGACAGATTTAGGATACAAAGAAACTGCAGGCCAGGCCCTGAGGGGAAATCAGCTGCAGGGCCCTTTCTGTGCGAGGGTTGCCCTGGTGAAGGAGAGGCAATTTTGCATTAGCCACCACACAGTGCTGCACCACTGTGACTGAACAGCAAAGATAATAACCAAATGCTGATAGGTGCAGTAAAACAAGATCAGTTGCCCTTTACAGCAATAATTAGTGCTCCTGAAGTACAACTTGAGTTTACTGATTTTTTTTTTAGGCTTAACCTGATTGTTGCTCATTATAATACTCAGATCTGAAGACAGATGGTTGACTTTAAAAAACCTTTTTTTCATACCAAACACTCACTAAGTAAATGAATATGGTTATCTAGTAAACTCAGGTTTGCTTGTCATATTTTACCGATTTGTTTCTTTCTCATGCATTGATTTCAGCCTCATTTCCATCAAGACACTGAACATTCTACACCAAAGCAAAGTCTGAAGCAGTCTTCATTCTGACAAAAACTCAGTTTGGCTTGGTGGGAGCTGCATGCTGCATGAGACTTTCTAGATCCTAGCACCGAGGTGGGGAACCTGTGGCCACCCAGATGTTGCTGCACTACACCTCCCATCCTCCCTTCCTCCTTGACCATTGGCCACACTGGCTGGGACTGATGGTAGGTGGGAGTTCAACAACATCTGGAGAACACACATTCTCCACCTCTGCTTTAGAAGCTGAACCTGTATTGCACTGATTCTCACTTACAGTTAATCTATCTGTTAATAATATTGCTTTGGTAAATTGCAGGCACTCTTGACATGGGCGTAACTTGTCTCAAGTAAAACTGTGCCATCTGTTCCAAGAGATGGAGAAAGAAACAGTAAGTTCAAAGCAAATCATATCTTTCAGGGCAGATAAGGAACCTTCCTGCACAGTATTTAAAGTCTCTGGAATGGTATAGGTTCAGCGTGTATGTGAAAGAGGGGGCTCAGATTTTCACTGCCAGCAAAATGTTTGTTTTAACATAGCTGAAGATCTCATGTGCTGGGCTTGGTATCAAATTTCTTCACTGATGTAACATAGCTGTGGGATGTGAAAATGCGCACTGTATTCCCTCTTATGTGGGTTAATCAACAGGAGGTTTGGTATGTGGTGTGAATGTACAGAGAATCCTGTACTCCAGAAGACGTTGGGCAAGATGCTGTTAGGACCTGTCTGTCTGATTCTGTAGTCTTCAGTTTTGTGCCATCTCTCCTTTGTGCCTCTTCTGAAGGGTTATATGGTGCATAGTGTTGTATGTTCATTGGGGGAGACATATTATTTTCATCTGTGGGAAGGTTTGCAGCCAAGCACCCTTTCAAAACGACATGGTGAGAAACTGTAGCATTGCAGAAATACTGCAGTACAAAAAGTGCTCTGCTTTTATTTATACATGGAAGAGATCTTTATCAGGATTCCAGTTGGAAGAAAACCACAATTTCACTAGTTGGGGGAGGCCTTGCTTTTTTCTGCTCGTGCTCGTGCTCTCGCTCCAGATTCTGTTCAAGAAACAATAAAAGCAGCAATAAAGTAATAACTGAAATGAAATAATTGCTGCTGTTGCTGCAGTACTGAAGAGCAGCAAGCGGAGTTTCATAGTAAGAAACACCCTGTTCTTTGTTTAAACACCCTTTATGAACTATGCTGATTGCATGAATCCACAGGAAGGTAAAATCAGGGTTGGAGCTATCTAATTAAATAAGCATGTCCTCTGTGTGGTCCATTTCTAATGCATGCATCAAGGAATGCCTCCAAGTTAAATCTATGGGATATACTCTCACTTTAGTGCATGCGGAAGCACAGTTTGCAGACTACATGCCTTGTAATTATTTGTAATTAATTACCAAATACAGAGGAAGATACGTGGCTGCCTTTGTGGCTGTATATGATAACACAACAAAGTGAACTATTAGGTACTCTAAAATAGCACACACATTCCAGCTAGCTACTAAGAGAAGCCTAACTTCACTTGGGTGCTAGAAAAAAATGCAACCTGTGACGTTAATAAAGATAGTGCGACTCGTACAGCACATTGTTCAAAAATAATTTTACACCATTTATCAAATATGTGAGAAAGAGACAATTAGAGAGTCCCATGAAAACTTACAAACTATCTAAAAGAAAGTGAACTTGCAATATCAGATTTTACTAGGTTCTTACAAATTCTTGACTCCGTTTTTCATTTTTTCTTGTTTTTTAAATACAGCTATGGGTTTTTCCTTGTTTTTTAAATACAGCTATGGGTACTGAAATGTGTATTTGGATGTGAAATGTATGAGATGTAAGTATTAATAGTATCATGTCCATCCTCTACTCCACCTCCTCACCTCCTTGCAGTGAAATATTTGAGGTCAGTTTGGGAGAGTCAAAATGACTTCAGGATTGCTCTCCTGTACTATTTCAGACACGTGGTTTATATACTTATGTGTGTGTGTGTGCCTTGTACATTTATGAACGTTTATTTTATACTTGGGACCTTAGAATTCTTATAACAGGAGACTTTTGTGATAAGGAGAAAGATGGGGAAATGCTCTGGAAGGTGTGGAGATAACACTTGCTTGATGCAGCATGGTATATCCTCCCTGCGAACAAATCCAAATGAATACTCAATATACAGGTTGCCCGGAAGTGGCCAACACCACTAGGGGGCTGAACTGTATGTCCGAGGTTATGACCCTATCCCTGCACAGCAGCATTTTCCATTTCATTCACAGAGGCAGATAATGAAATTCAGTTCTGGAACATAACCATGCCAGTGAAATGTGAATTTATTGGGGGGAAAACTCCAGCTATTATTTTCTTAGCTCTCTCCCTCTGTGGGTTGCTCATGATCTTGGTGGGGGAGAGTACCATTTACTCTTTTAAAAAAAACAGGCAGTAAGGCAATTTCCTAAGCTGGCAGGTAATCCGATCTGTGAGAGAGGAGGGGGTATTGGACTCAGAGCCCAAAGTCAATGGAATATAAGCAACTGACAAGGCTCAAGGGGCCAAGACTGGATTTCTTATTCAGTCCAAAATTTGATTGTTTTATTTTTGTTGTTGAAAAAGGCATATCTCTCGCTTCTGCTCTTGTTGACTTGACTCAGCACTTTTCAGTCAGGGAAACTCATATTGTGGTCAGTCCTTAGACAAACCAGGGGTTTACATCACATGGTTAGGACTGTAATAACATTAGAAGTGAAGCATATTAATGGGCAAGATTCCCATGCAAATGGTTATAAACTGTTTTTAATATTGTGTTTTAATGTTGTGTCTCGCCATGGGACCTTAGAATGAATGAATGAATGAATGAATGAATTATAATAGCATTAATAGTGACTATTTCTTGTTCTTGGGGCAGCTTTTCTGATATGAATGGGGGCTATTTCAGTGACAGGATGAAGTGTTAAATAAAGTTTATTAATGGATGTTCCATAAGTGTTCAAAGACTGTGTTGCCAGCAATCTTTACAACCACCATGCAAGGCGGGCTGAGTCTCTTTACTTCACATTGCCTACTAGAGAGCAGATGCTTAAGTTCACCCAATGAACTGGGCTTTGAACTGGAGACTTTGGCTGCATTTGCTCTTTACCTTTAAAGTGCATTTAAAGATGCCTCTCCAAGAATCCTGGGAACTGTAGTTTACCCCTCATGGAGTGTCAATTCCCAGCATCCCTTAACAAACTACACTTCCCAGGGAGGGAGAAAATGTGGTTTGAATGTGCTTGAAAGTTATAGTGTAGCATATGCTTTTGACTTGTAAACTCTAGCAGCTCTCACAAAATATGAATAAGGACAGCAATCCATGCATGCTGAAAGACATAGAAAAGGAAACACACTAACACACTGCACAGATTTTCTGTAGAATAGGCAAGCACATGCTTTTTAAAAAAATCCCAGCATCTTCACAGACCATTAATCTTTCCATGTAACCACAAACAATGCACTGTGCAAACCCGAAGAATCATTTCCTACCATTGTTGCTTGGGGGGCTTAAGAGCAATTTAAATGTGATCACTATTTATACACACCCCGTTCTCCGAAAGCCATTTGTTCCCTCTCTCTCTCTCTCTCTCTCTCTCTCTCTCTCTCTCTCTCTCTCCCTCCTGAAATAAAAAGACTATGAACAAAAGAGTTGTCTGTATCTCCAGTGAGAACCTCAAGTTTCCTCTATTTTCTCTGCAGCTCTTTTTCTCTAAGAGTTAAATCTGCAGAAGGGGAAAGCAGGAGGGGGGAAAGCAAGCTAGACTTTATGTCTGTACTTGGTGGGATCTATTAAATTACTGTGGGATGTTTTTAATTATGCCACACATAAATGGCTCCACACAACAGCATTTGGATCCAAATGTGAGCCTCATTGACGTGTGCTCTGCATTAGCTCTGCAATGCACTTGCCTGGCACTTGTCTGTGGTGGCCCCTTTGTGGCACCTTAGCAGCCTGGGATTTGTCCTTTTCCTTTTCAAGTTGGAGGATGGGAGCTCATGCTGGCAAAAGGGGAAAGGAAATGGGTAATAAAACAGAGAGCTAAGCGGCTCACTGGAGCCAGCAATACTGGGGATCTGGTTAATTGCTCAAAAATGAAAAAGATTCAGGATTTTTCATGAAATCCCATAGGTGCACTTGCCAAGCCTCAAATATTAGATTGAATTACAGTTTCTAATTCCTCCTCCTCCTCCCTCATTTTACCCACAGCCATGTGTCTTATTTCTTCCAAAGGCTCTTCCACATCACAGAACAGTCACTCGAAGGGGGCTAAGCTAAGCATTAGGCACTGTTTTTTCTGCCTGCTACTTGCTTTACTCAGTCCGATTTCTTTATTCCTAACATTTTGCCTTGTGGTGTCCGGTAAGGGTGGGGGGCAGCTCCTTCTCCTCACCTCCTGATCCTCCTGGACATGGATGGTTATTCATTCTGTTTTCTTATGCAGGAACCTTGCCAGGGACCTTACACTGAGCTGATGCCTGACAGCTGATTGTTATATCCATGCTGAGGGTGAGCCCCTTCAGGCCATAGGCTGTAGGGTAAAGAACAGTGTATCTGAATGCATCACCACAAAAAAGAAAAATCCTGAATGTTACAACCCCAGAGTGGAACAGCTGTCGTATCTTCCTCAGCCAAGGAGCATGGTGGTGGGTGGGTGAGGAACAACACACAACCAGAAAATACTGTTGCACACCACCACAATCTGAGAAGTGAGAAATTTCACGGGTTCCATGTGCTTACCCAGGGTTCGGTTTCCTCAGAATGAGGGACAGTGGAGACTGAGGTGTCTTTATGATATATGGTTTATCCATCAGAGCCTACAATGGAAGTGCTCACAGCATTAACACCCCAAGAAGGTTTTGCTTCTCCCACAGCCACAGCCTTGGATTCCAGCAGAAGTCAAGCATGGCTCTGGCTCTCTGGATTCTGCCTGCTTCTAGGCAGTTTTCAGGAGTGAGCAAGACAGCAGTAAACCACACGTAAGTGGAGTTAACTCTTTATTAAACAACAACAACAACAACAACAGGATTTGCACTGGAGTGTCAGGCCTAATAAGCCTAGCAACTCTTCTTTGGTAGGTCTTGCCCCTATGAAGAAGCTGTGGAGAATGAAGGTCACTGCTTCCCTATAGCTGTCCCCTCCTCTTCAGGGTTTCTCCCAAGCAATCTGAGATTGCACCTGCATGCTTGTCTTTTCTCCTTCCACTTTATGCTTCCTCTGGTTCTGGGAGACCTGGGTGGAGGGGACCTTATCACAACAGGAGGGGGAGACACCCGTCTCTTTACCAGGTGGACTCCTCTCTGCCTCCTGACCTCCCTCCTTTCTTCTCTGCCACAGACTCTCTCTGCTCACTAAACCCTCTTTAGCTTCCAATACCTCCTCCCAGTCTTCTCCCTCTGACCACTCATTTTCACCCCACCACCCATCCCTGGGTTCTGAGCCTTTTTTGCTTGGTTCCCTAGCTGGTTCCTCCCAGCATTCCTCTGCATCCAACCAGTCCCTGATAATAGTACATAGCAAGAAGGTTCAAGATCCACCCAGAGAGGAAAATACTCTTTTTACGAGCAGCCAAGAGGAGGTGCAACCACAGATGCACACTCAGAGCAGCAGCCTTCCACCAGCTCTATCCTAGGAACACCTTAAAAAAATAACTGCCTGCCATAGCATGAAAGGGTACAGCAGATGGCCTGGACCAAGTAGATTAACAGCCAGTGTGGTGTTGGAGATAAAGTGTTGGACCTGGGAGAACAAGGTTCGATTCCCTACTCAGCTATGAAGCTCACTGGGTGACCTACGTAGGGGCACTCATAATCTCTCAGCCTAACCTACCTCACAGGATTGTTGTGAGGATAAAATGGGGAGGGGGAGAACTGTATATGCTGCCTTGAGCTGCTTGGAGGAATGGTGGAATATATTAAATATAATAAATTAATGAAGGAACTGCCAGGAACATCTTGGTCACTGCTGCTGGTCATGGCTTGGGCCGCCTCCTCTAGGCAGCATGGAAAAGCATGTGGGATGCATCCTGTACCTGGGGAGAGTAGAACAAACAATAGATAGCAGCTGGCACACAATAGGTGGCTGAACCTGGCTGCACAATAGATGCTTGTGGGGAAGAAGGCAGAGGGGTGCCACCAGGTTGCAGAGCCACTGCTTTCACCTCAACCTCACCCCAAAAGTGGCTGTGATCCTGCAAAGCAAAAATAAAATCAAATCAACTTTCACGAATGTTTGGTAAGCAAAGACTGGAACCAAGTGCCTGGGCCTTTACCAACAGAGGGTTTACTTGCTTGTGAAGATAAATACCTCCACAATGATCCCCGCTGTTGGGGTGTGGGAAGGGAAAGAGCTTTAGAGCAGGCATAGGCAAACTCAGCCCTCCCAGATGTTTTGAGACTACAATTCCCATCATCCCTGACCACTTGTCCTGTTAGCTAGGGATGATGGGAGTTGTAGTCCCAAAACATCTGGAGGGCCGAGTTTGCCTATGTCTGATTTAGAGGAATCAAGTTCAGATAAGACATACCACGTATAGTGCATGGGGTGACATGGAAGTATGGGAGACAGTTGCAGTAGTTGCTTAGCTGTATGGGATGCTTTGTTCTGTTGCCCCCAGTTGTTGGAGTGGAGTTTGCATCTGGAGTCCCAAGCCAAGGGAAGATTTGAGGCAAAGAACTTGCATTGCTGATGACCAATGTGTTGTTTTAACACAGAGCACTGAACAGACTTAGTTTTTGTGAACCTAGGCCTGCTTTTCTGCATTAGTTTTGCCATTCTGCCAGCTAGGATGCGGGGCCAACCCAACCATGAGACAGAGTGAGGCAGTGGCCTCAGGTAGCTTGCTGGGCATGAGGGGTAGCCATGAGGTGGCTGTTGTTGTTTTTTTTTTGAAGGGGGGAAGAACTGTATGGGCCACAATGCTTGCCCTGCCTAATGTTTCCTGCCCATGGCCTCAGCTGCCCTGGAGAATACTGTCCTGTTGTCTGTGCTGAGGTAAAATCCAACTGCCAATCTGGCCGCCTTCTGTATGTGAATGGGTGAGGGTAGGGGTGGAGCGAGTGCCATCTTGTTTTTCGCCTCAAGCAGCAAGGATGAGGCAGACTGTGAATGGGCCTGTGTCACAAGGCTTTGCTGGCATTCTTGTACAAAGAAAGCTAAACAAACCTCCATACTATGCTGCACTAATAAGCCAATGGTGTAACTCCGACACCAAACATAAAAATACATTCCATACATAACGTTGGCACAACCTTTTGGGAAAGTGCCTCAGAGCTGTGTTAGCCCTGCATCTATAAATCTCCATTAAATCAGTTTGACCGGGGTGAGTGTTAAGAGAGAGAGCTGCCAGAAATAGCTCTTTTCCTGCAAGATGTAGAAAAGATTACAGCCGCGACTGAAGGGAGGGTGGGGGTGGCAGTGGCGGCAGAGTGGGGGTGGGGGGTGGAGTGGAATCAAACCAGAGGAGGCAGGAGAGCTGTGAAAGGCATCTCATAAAAGTCTCATTTGTTGGAAGGCTGGAGGAAGTGGAGGCAGCTCTGGCACACGTGTCCACGGTGCTAAATTAGCTGTTAACACAAATAATCAAAGTGCAAGGCCCATCAAGCCGCTGGCGCCAGCAGAACGAGGGAGTGGCCAGGTCAACGCTCCCTCCAGAGCCAGCCAGCTAGCAGGTGGAGACTGTGCGAGGGGACTTGACAGGATGGAAGTGCTTAGAGAACACATTGATCCACTGACAGAGGAAAACGCCACTCCACTCCCACTTTCCAGCTATTGTGTGCGGCGAGTGTTTGGTGTGTGTTTTTATTCCTCCCCCCCTTCTCCTCCTTTGACTGACTTACTTAATTCCACCCCCACCCCCAACAAGTTGCTTAAGTCAAGAGCTGGAATGCTCAGTCCATATTTGGCATTGGCATCAGCCAAGCAGCTGAACAAAAAACAAAGCCAAGAGTTATCAAAGGTCGCAAAAGAGCTAATCAACCCAAAAGCTTCCCTTTGAAAAGAACAAATGCTTTACAGAAATAGGATTCGAAAAACAATATATGCCATAGCTGGAGGGTGTGTTCCTACATTTTTATTTCTATTTTAAAAAAGCACTAACAACACTCAAGCACCACCCTGGCTTTTTTCAGATGGCTCAGCCTTGGGAAACAGAATTATCTGAGCGCAGAAATGAGGAATCACACCCTCAGCGCAATCGTATTGTCATATTAAACTGTTTGGATGATGATAGGATTCCTAATTTGTTTGTTTATTTATATCCCGCTTTTCTCCCAGTACAGAACCCAAGGAAGCTCCCACCATGAATTAAAACAAACAGTGGTACCTTAGGTTACATACGCTTCAGGTTACAGACTCTGCTAACCCAGAAATAGTGCTTCAGGTTAAGAACTTTGCTTCAGGATGAGAACAGAAATCGTGCAGTGGCAGCACGGCGGCAGCAGGAGGCCCCATTAGCTAAAGTGGTGCTTCAGGTTAAGAACAGTTTCAGGTTAAGAATGGACCTCCGGAATGAATTAAGTACTTAACCTGAGGTACCACTGTACAACTAAAACATGCACACCCACTATATATATGTAGAGAGAGAGAGAAGTAACCCTATTAAAAATAGCATGGAAAATACTTAAAACCATTTAAAAGCACACATAGCAAATGAGAGAATGTACAGCACCCACCTTCAGAAGACCCTGCCACAATGGTCAATGCCAGTGATAAGAAAGCAGAAAGGAGGTCAGACTACACTCCCATGGCAAGGAGTTGCACAATTTGGAGAAGCCACCGAGAAGGCCCTGTCTTTTGTCCTCACCAAATGTGCTTGTCAAGGTGGCAGGACCGAGAGAAAGGCCTCTCCAGAAGATCTCAAGGTCTGGGCAGGCTCTTAAAGGGAGATACAGGCCTTCAATTTGCCTGTATCCAAGTTGTATATGGCACTTTTAATTGTGCCTGGCAATCAACCATTAGCCAGTGGAACTGTTGTAACAAGTGAGCAATCTGCCCATAGCATCTTTGACTTGCTGAACTTTCAAGCACTTCCCAAAGACAGCCCCACATAGAGCATGATGTTGCAGTAATCCAAACAGGATGTAACTAATGACCAGATCTCCTGGAATGGGCACAACTGGCACACCATTGTTAAATGAACGTGCAGATGCTCTCCCAGTCACTACCAACCCCATGGCATCTAAGCTCAGGGTTGAATCTAGGAGTACATTCAAGCTGTGAACCTGAGTTTTCATGGGGACTATAACTCACCCAGCACAAGTTGAATCGCTGTTTGCTGATCTGCTTTTCAATTGACCAGGATAAGCTTTGTCTTATCTGGATCAAGCTTTATTTGTTCTCCCTCATTCAGTCCGTCACTGACACCAGAGAACAAAAAAGTTCCCTCAGATTTAAATGATGAGAACCCCCAAATTCTGGGCAACCTCTCACAGTGCTTTAATGTAGATATTTAATAGCATGAGGCACAGGACAGAACCCTGAGGGATGTCACAAGCCAATGGCCATGGAATCAAACAGGAGTCCCCTAGCACCACCTTCTGGGCTCTCCTGTCCAAGAAGAACATTGGTTTCAAATCCCATTCCAGGGAGGTGGCCCAGAAAGACACCAGAGTCAGTGGTATTGAAAGCTGCTGAGATGTCCAGCAAAACAAACAGGGATGTGCTTCATCTGTTAAGCTCCTGAAGTAAGTCATCTACCAAGGCGATCAAAGCAGTTTCCATGTCATAACCTGGGAAATGGGTGTTGTCATTTGTGCTGATGGTATGGTTTTCTTTGTCTATTGTTGGTGTTGGGCATCTTTTTTTCTCCTTCCTTAGCAAATAGTTCCCTCAATTCTAATTCATTTTCCATTGTCTACCACCTTCAACTATTTCTGAAAGATTACTTCTGGTGCAATTCTTCTTCTTTTGCTTCAGTGAATGATACAAATCTGGGTGAAGCATCAGTCACAAGACTATTGACACAAACTTCTGACTTGTTTAGTTTGTAATGGTGGATTTGTCTCACTAGCCACACAGCACAGAACAAGTAGTCAACTGAACCGTCTTTGCTTGATTTGTATTTCATGGTGGTGATATAGAGTTACACAGTGTCTCCATTTCTTAATAGCTTGTGTTTTTGAATTTGGATTGCTGGATCTGGTGGTCTGTGGTCACTGATTGGAATAAGTCTTATTCTGTAAAGATCCAAAGGAAAGTGCTCACATCCCTACAACTGCCAAGGCTTCTGTTTCGGTTAACAAGAGCCACTGTTCTGTGTCTGTTCATGTTCTTTTTGTATATGCCCTGACATGACCTAGTTGCATCAAAATAAGCAAAAATGTCCAGTTAATTCAAGAGGGCTTGAAATAACTATTATATCTGGTTATCTGTTTCACCTCAGCTTGCAATGCAGTGGGTTTTCTTCATTCACTTGTTCATTTCCTTTTATTGTCTGTTGTTGGGTTCTGATTTATTTTCACCTTGCCATCAGGTGCATTGTTGGTAGGGCTGTACTACTTAGACATGGGCGTAACGTTATGACACAAAATGGCTTCTGTTGCTCTGCCCATTGCTTGCTCTGAAACATTTTCTTCAACCATCTCAGCAGTTTTCTCTGTCGCACCCCACCTCCTGAGAATTCTTCCCAGTCCTCAAACATCCCTTATATGAGGTTTTTAACCCCACATAGACTGACAACTTTCCCTCTCTCACAGAAGGTGGCTTACACTGCTTTGTTTCCTGAACAACCAAACACTTTGAACCACCAGACCAGCTTAGCTTGTCAGAGGCTTCCACAATGCAGGACTGTGTAGGTGCTCTAGAAAATCTGTCTACTAGGAGAAGGGCTGTAGTTCAGTGGTAGAGCACAAGATCAGGTTTCTTCTTTTGCCTTGTCAGCAGAGCAGTATCAGCTGCTTACTGCACATGAGGTTTTATCTGTTAGCTTTATGCACTAACTGTAGGTACACTGAACAAGAGAACTCAACTTCCAGGTTCAGCATGACTGTCCACATTCCCACCCTAACCACCCCAATATGAGGATACCTCCCAGTTTCCACAAACAGCTTTTTCAACTGCTAACATGTTCTTATATCCGTAGAGTTCTTAATGTTTAACCCAAATAATCATGGAAACTGTAGTTTCTCAAGGGTGCAACTTCACAGTTTCCAACATCCTTAACAAACTAAAGTTTTCTGGATTCTTTGACTGTTAAAGTGGTACTACCTGGTAATGAAGAACTGCTTTATTACTTTTGTTCTGAGAAACTTACAAAACTCAACTCCAGTTTATTCCCGCTTCCCCTTCTCTGTCCTGCACACCATATCAAAAAGTCTTGTGGCCTGGTTTGGGCAGTCAAGGCAGTGCTGTAGAATGTGCAAGCCTCTAAGAATCTCTCCCCTACAAGTGAGAAAGGTGTTGCTTATTTATTTCTTTTCCAGGGAGTTACTGCTGCCAAAGTGGTAACTATGATCCAAGCTAAGCCTGGGGCAGAGAGAAGGATCCTTCTAAATCCAGTTTCAGTCCCTGCCAAATTTTAGGCCCCTACCAGAAGTGTTAGTAATGCTAGAACTCTTTAAGAAATGGGCTGCGGTTAAACAAGCTATCAATCCCCCACAACCCCCAGTAACCTCATCCTGCAGAAAAGCTGGAGCAGCTTCAGCAAATTCACTGCATCCTTTTTTGTTGGGGTGGGGGCAGAACAACATATAAAGAAGGTGTTTGGAATTAGTAAGCCAGCATCAGAGAATTCTGCCTTGACAATTAATGTTTGGCTAGCTTAAAAATAACTGAAGGGAGGGGCTTTAAATGGGAAACATTTGGCAGGTTTAATGAGGCCTTCTCTAAGAAATGACACCAATAACTTTGAATGTTGAGGATTTTTGTTTGTTTGTTTAAATATTATTAAAATATAACCTTCATGCATGCATGTGAAACCCGCTAATCAATTCCATAAGTGTATATGCAGTCAACTTTTCACATTTATTTTTTAAAGTGCCAATAGGAGCTTTTTCTTGAGGCTAATTTCAGTGGTGTATGAGGTTTTTTTTTTTAATCGGGATCATGGCTGGAGAGGGAAGGGTTAAACCTCCCCTCCCCACATGCTGTGGTCCCCATGAAAATTGCGCTTCAACACCCAGTATGAAAGGGTAATATCCCAGTGGTAGAGCATCTGTTTTGCATGGATAATTTCCCAGTTTCAACTTCTGGTATCTCCGGGTAGGAGTGGGAACATCCCCTATCTTAAACCTGTTGACAGTCAGTGTGGATAATACTGAGCTAGAAGAATCAGTGGTCTTGATATTTCTTAACATCAAATTTGACTGTCAGTTGCCCTCAGCTCTGTTAGGGATGCTATTCTGCGTTGAACCTTCCAAGCCAAAGTATTATTGGGCATTATGTGCAGTCATGTGTCCTGACAGTTTGGAAATAAAGTGAGCAGCTGGTACTAGAACAGGCATAGGCAAACTCAGCCCTCCCAGATGTTTTGGGACTACAACTCCCATCATCCCTGACCACTGGTCCTGTAAGCTAGGGATGATGGGAGTTGTAGTCTCAAAACATCTGGAGGAGCGAGTTTGCCTATGCCTGTGCTAGAAACACCTTCTTCTACAGCAGCTTTTTATAAGGCTTCCAAGGGCAAGGGGTGAGAAAAATGATAAGAGACTAGCCTAATCTGATAGAAAGAGGGATTTCTTAATCATTGGTTTTTTGATCTAAGCAAATCCCTCTTCATGTTAGCCTAACCTAATGTTGAGTTTTTGCAAGTAAATCTGAAAGTACCTTAATAATTCTAAACACAAAATAGGCATGTCTTCTTTGTCTCTTTAGACTTTTTTAATTTTAAAAAATTAAATTAAATTACTGTTATGCCACCTAAGAGATTCTGTTCCCTTCAACAAATGTCTTTGAGTAAGCCTCATAAAGTTCCAGAAACTTCAAACCAAAAACTTCCATAAAGTTAAAAGAAACCTTTTATCTTGTCTGTCTTTTTTTAATTTAGAAAAAGCTTTACATTCTAAATCCAGCATCAGTAGTGGCATGACCCTGAGTTACGAGAAAGTTAGCAGCTTAAACACCGCAACAAGCTTCAAAAGCTATGTGCGATTTCTATTTCCAGATGTTGAAATGAAGAAGTATTGAAATGTGAGTTCAACCTGCTATTGTTCAGAATAGTTAACCAGTCTGATTTTAAACTGCATTTGCCATTTTTAGAATTGTTCCTTCTTTTTCTTTTTTCTTTTCTTTTACTTTAAAAAAAATCTTAATGAAGAAAATGGTAGAAACTGGATTTTTCTAAATTGCTCTATGTGACTTTTAGCTTGTGTAGGGAAACCTGATCCAGTGGAGTGAGTTTTGGTTCCATACTGTAAATAAGGGGTGGGGATGCTTTGGCTTTCCAGATGTTGCTGAATTACAACTCCTATCAGCCCCAGCAAGCATAGTCAATAGCTGAGGGTGATGGGAATTTAATTCAGCACAAGGGCGGAGGAAGGGGGGTTGCGATGGGTGCAGGCCACCCTGGGCGTCACCACTGGGGTGTGTGACTAAATGCCAGGCGGCACTCACCGCAGGGCCTGCAGCGCATCCGAACCACACATCTTTCCTGGGAGTGACGCGGTGGCTTGGGCGCACACAGGCTCTGCGCTGCCCCAAACGGTCCACCCACTGCCTCCCCCCCAGCTGTAGGGCGGCTGAATGGGAGGAGGCAGGCAGACTCCAGAGGCCCTGTGGTGCGCCCCACCCCTATGGGTGGCTTGCCCTGCCCCTGGGCACGCCACCCCAGATGCCTGAGCAGTTTCCTCCACCGCTGATTCAGCAACACCTGGAGAGCCAGGGCTTCTCCACACCTGCTGTGAATGGACGGTACAGAGATGATTCGTATCCCCCTCAAATGGTTTCATGTGGACCCCACAAAATCCACCCAAAATTTCATGGCAGCAGTTGATTTTTGAAGAAATGTTGTTGTTTATTCTCAGCTGTCCTTCTCAGGCTGCATTCACACAGCAGTTTGTTATAGTTTCCTCACGTTTTCCTAACTTAATTTCTGCATTACATTTGAAATTTCACATGACATAAAAGCTACTTCCAGAAATATAGCAGAATAGCATTCATTTCTGTGTGATTTTTTCATGGAAATAAATAACACAGAAACGAACACTAAACTTAGACTCATAGAATCATAGAGTTGGCAGGGACCCTGAGGATCATCTAGCCCAACCCCCTGCAGTGCAGGAATATGCAGCTGTCCCATACGGGGATCAAATCTGCAACCTTGGTATTATCAGCACCACTCTCTAGCCAACTGAGCTATCCAGGCTTGTGCTATATTTCATTATATTTCTGAAAGTAGCTTTTACATCATGTGAAAGTTCAAATATAATGTGGAAATTAATACTTAGGGGGAAACGGAATAAACTGCCATATGAGTGCTTCAGCAGTACTCAGGAAACCTTCATTTTCCTTTGACTCTTCTAGGCATCAGTTGGGATAGATGGTATCTCTCTGTCATTGTGTTTGGAGCTGGATAACATCAGCCTAGAGGAGAACACAGCCAGCATTTGATGGGAGTGTTAGTATGTATATGTGTGTGGTGCTTTTAGCTCTGCTTTTTTGAATAGAAAGAACAAGAGCTCGGGCAGCACTTTAAATTCCTGCCAACATCATTGCTGTGCTCCATTTGTATGGTTTGTATGTGACCTGTCTACAGTGTGAGAGAGATATACATGTGGTCTGTATGTGTGTGAGAGGTACGTTTGTGTGTGTGTGTGTGTGGTGAATGCATGTGCATCCTGTGTGTACGTGTTAAGAGAGTATGGGGTGGCAACAAGCACTTTGGAGATGCCTTCTGCCAGTATGCAGCATTTGGAGGGCTGGCCAATAACTATTGTGGCCCTCAACCTTAAAAAAACAACAGGTGTTAACCACTTCTCTGACACAGGGGAACTTCATCAGCATATCTCTATCCCTGTCTCGTCTCTATAATACACCCAAAATACCATCACTAAATACAGGTTTACCATGCTTGAGGATGGATTGATAACAGCACCAATATTACAACATTTCTTGGAAGTATAAATTGTCCCATTGCACCAGCACTGCTCACCTCATACCAGCCTCAGGAACCTCAGCACATCAAATTATAGTGTCAGGCCACTGGAGAGCTTTGGTTCAGAAAGCAATACAATAAAATGGCGGTGATTTGGCCATGTGGTGGAACTGATCCCTCACATATTCACTGCTAGCAAAGAAATCTAGGTCAATGATACACTTGTGAGGCACTACAAAATCTGCCTTGTCTCATTGGAGGAATGCAACTTTAGTGGAAAATTTTAGAATAATGTATTTCAGTGCTTTTGCCATATTTGGTAGGAACCTATTGCACAAGCTTCTAAATAACCTTAACAAGCTGGTTGGGAAATTTTGGAGGGGAAATGGCAAGAAAGTTATTTGGGGTATTCTTTCAGCAGAAGCACCAAAGGCCTGCTGTTGATGCTAAGCAATAAACCTCACACTCCCTATGTCTCAACCAGTGATCTTCCCCTAATATTACTAATTCCTCCCCAAGAATGATTAATGGCATACTTCTAAATGGTTTGCAAAGCATATAATTTGGTTCTTTGGGAATTATGGGGCTACATGCACTCATGACTCACACAATGGCATTAATGTCAGTCATGGGTAACACCACATGTCCTTGCTGAAGAGGGTGAGAGTCAGATGCTAAAATTGTGGCCAGCCGTAGGAGGGAAATTTAGTGGGAAACAAGACTTGGAACATGAAGGTCAATACCAGCAGGGATTTGCAATAAAAATCTCTGACGTCTGAACAAGAGTGGAGGGAGAAGGGATTACAATAAAGATCACACCCTCTGCCATCTGGGGAGCAATCACCAGAAACTAGACAATCATAAATCAGTCCCCCCACAGCGCAACTGAAAATCTTCCTTTCTGAAAGCCTTTTGTTTTTAAAGGAATGAATTGGATCTTCTTTCCAGGCTATTGTCAATTGAAACTATTAACCTTTCAACCTGTTCTTCTCCCTGTGCATATCACAAGGGATCAATGCTAAGAACAGATTTAAGGGGGAAGCCCTGTCCCTGGACTCTTTACATTTCTGTCTCTTCATCTGACATCCAACCCATATTTTCACCTTTCCTTTGAGAATACTAATCTAACATAAGCAATAAAGTCAAGTACAACTGTATGATGCCAAACAGTGAAATCCATCATCCACCACATTCTTCTTGTACACTAGGGTACTGGCTTTCATTCCAATCAATCCTGGTGCTTTTTGAAAGACCTCAGAGGTGTTGAAATAGCAAGGTCAAGTCATACCAAATGTTGCATTAGGATGGTATTTCAACACTTTGTACCTCATAAGCCTGTAATTTTGATATTTTCTTGCAGTCACTAGAGTCTTTCAAGATGAACTATAATGAACTGCGCCTTGCTGAACATATTCACATACAGAAAATACTAAGTGTTTAAAAACAAATATGTGTTTAGACAAAGTTGCTAGTCTTTTTCTTTTTAAAAAACAGACTCAGGGCCTCTCCAGATGGCCTTTTTATTGTGCATTCATAATTATTTGTGCTTATGATGCTATAGGGGCACCCATATGTGATTTCGCTTTCAATATTGCAAAAATTTCAGGGTAATCCTTTCCAAAAGTATGTAATGTGTAACTTCCTGCTGAAATTCTGTCACTTTCCATACCACAAATGTTCTGTGTTTTTTGTTGCGCTATAGCCCTACTGAACAGCAATGATGTGCTAGCATTGGGGAATCACTACAGAACAGCCAATAAAGCAGAAAAAATCCACCAGTAATGCACTATTACTTAGTTATTTTGTTAAGATAATATGCTGCAGAATATACCTGCAATAAAACACCAGTCTGGATTGGCCCCTTAAGAACAGCTTTCTTAAATTGGTCACAAGACAAATGAATATGGTGTCAGATATGTGTGAATTGTTTTTGATTTTCTATAGCAGCTATAGTTTTTTATTTGCTTCACTTCACATATAATATGCTGATGCTTCCAATTGCAGTATATTATTCTTTTCATGGCTCCTCCTTGCCTTGTGGGCTAAATTGTTGAAAGGAATATTCAGAATGAAATGGATTTTGGGATCTACCTGTTGGTGCAGCACTTAGAATGGATTTGTAATACCACACATAGAATTTGGTCCAACATGCAGTCAGTTTTGGCATAGGATGTGACTGGCAAATGTAAGAAGGTTCAGGCTATTCATTTCTGAGGAATTCTGGGAGCTGAATGCATGCCAGCGCTTTAATCTAGGTTTTATAGCAGGGAATTTGCAGAATGCACCCTAAGATGGGAATGTAGTTGGCATGTCCTAGATCAGGGGTAGCCACTTGGTGCCCTCCAGATGTTGTAACTCCTGGCAGTTCCATTCAGCTTGGCCAATGGCCAGGCATGATGGGAGTTTAAGTCTAACATCTGGAGGACACTGTGGTAGCTATCACTGTCTTAGGTGGATAGCCAGCCTTTTCTTTTTGGTCACTGCTGATCCCACTCCCCCTTGCTTCTTTTGCACCTGTTGCAAAGGGTGCAGTGGTATAAACTGCAATCTCACTGCAAACACCGGAGTGGAAGTCTGTTGAATCCTTTTTGACATCCATGGTGAAAGATTCCAATGACCGCTTTACTGCAGGCATATAAAAATTTAGGGCTTATCAACACTTCTGTTTGTCCTGTGCCCTGCACTTTCCAGGGACGGATCTCAACTGTTTTCCACATGTCTCACTCCTTTCCCAGGGAAAACCTGCCTTTTAGTGCTAAATTGGAGCAAATGTCAATCTGGAGAAAACCTGAATGCTCCAATTAAAGAGCAGTTTTCCTGAGGAAAAGCAGTGTGACAAAGGAAGTGTGAATGAGCCCTTAGCCTGGTGAAAAAATTTGGGACACGGATAAAAGTAATTGCTGAAGGTTTTGTTTTTTTTTGTTTTTTTTTTTGCTCAAGGGCTGTGTTAACTAACACTCTCTTTGGAATATTCCTTCACTTGGATGTTAGTTTCTGTTTTAGTCCCTTCTGTTATGTTGTCTCCAAATTGTGACTCACACACAAGGATCATACCAACAATCACTTTAAGAGGAAGGCTGTGAAAGAGTCTTTTGGGAAACCATTCATGCACTTCTTCAGGAGGTTAGCAAAAGTATCTATAGAATGAGCTGAGTTGTTGATTTAGCTGAGGCCAGATTTGACATAGCCATGCTACTTTCCAGGATAATTTTAGCAGTTCATTTTGGTAAGCTTTCAGAAATGTAATATTGTTCTGGCAGACCAGAAATGTCTCCTGCACAAGTCCCCAATGGAAACGAAGGGGAATTGCACAAGAGCAAACTTTATTCTTAGCACACTATTATACAGTTATATGTCCGTTATTAGCCCTATGGACAGAGGATGTTTCACTTCTGTGTTCTATATAGCCGGGATGGTGTGTCCTGTTTCACTGCTTGAGGTGAAATGGGGAGTGCTACTTTGCCCTGCTGCCACCACTGATCCTGGCACAACCTATCTGCTCCTGCTGCTGCCATCTGCTCTGCTGCTACCATGCGTCCTGCTCCATCCTCTGCTGGTGGAGAAGCACCACCAGCACCGGTGCCAATTTTGGGCAAGATCACACCAATTTTGGTGTGATCTTGCCCCAAATCATGTGAGATCACCCCCCCCCCAAATGGCCACAAAATCAACACCAATGGCAGGTGGTGGACATGGCAGTGCACCTTTGGGCATGCTGTCATGGGGGTTTCTGCCGCCTGAAGCAGCGGCCTCACCTGCCTCATGGCTGGTACAGCACATAATACATTACCAGCTTTATAGACATGATTAATATATTATTATAATAGTATATGACACCTAGAATAACGATACTCCTGAATGTTCAGTTCTTAAAGGCCCCTAAACTTTCCTCAGCAGAACAGTTACTAATCCTTTGTGTGAAAAGGATTTTCAAATCTGACAAAGAATTCACCACTGTCTGAAGATTAAACAAGTCTGGAAATTGATAAATTCTCAACATTGCAAACTGGGCAAATGTGAATGGTTCTTAATGGGCAAAGCAATTAGATTTTATAGAAGAAGAGAGAACAATTGAGAAGGTGAAGGTTTTGCTTTTCAGAGCAATGGACCTTTGAGAACCACACACATTCTTTGCATGTTATCTGAATTATGTTCATCCTGTTGTGTTAAAGAAGAGGCACACACCCCACCAGTATCTTGAGCTTGATGTAGACATGACCTTTGACCTGGAAGTCACTCTTTCTTAATTTCTTCCTGCGATGGACTAAGAACGCCACATATACATCAGTGGAGGAATGACTACAAGGATTAAGAATCCCTGCAGAGCCCTGGAGCTCATGGGGTAACCTTGAGCCAGTCACAGTCCCTCAGTCTCACTCACTTCACATGAAGATTGTGAGAATAAAATGGGATAACCCCCATGTGTACCACGCTGTGTACCTTGGAGATGCTACAGAAATCTGATAAATAAACAAAACATATCAAATTAACTCTTTGAGGGTGGCCAATAATTTTTTTGAACAATTTCTTCTGGGAGCATTAAAGCGTTTTGTGCCATCTGCTTTGTGAGAAAGGGAAGGAGGGAGAAAACTCTTAGGAATGGGTCTGGTGGCTCCTTGTCTCAGGCAATGATGCTGAGAAAGCACAAATGAGCCGCAGTGGTGAACTCATGCAAATGCAATGCCCCTCAAGGCCACAGGAATTGTGGAAAGATTTGTGTAAATATCTCATGCATTCTTGTGCTGTAAGGTTTATGGAAATGAAAACCACAGTTGAAAAGCCAATGCCACATCCATTCCCCCTCCTCACTGCCTTTTAAAAAAATGACTAGAATAAGTTCACAGAAGATGTGATGAGTAGTCAAGAAAATAAGTTGTTCTTATTTCAGTACCAGGGAGGTAAAAAAAGAATGGAGTTTGCCATACATGAGGCAGGACAGGATGTGAGAGTGTGGAAGGAGGAGGCCATTTTGTATGTGTCGAATGAACTTCTGCCGAAGGCATGGAGAGAAGAATCTGGGCCACACACACACAAAGTGGAAAAGTTGTTTGAATGTGGATCACATGTATATGTCATTGTACTCTTATTCAGTTTAAAGTAGGGCTAGTCCAAGACATCTTCCTGCTTTAGGCAGAGCATCAAGTGGTGTCCATTCCCTGAATCTCTCACCACTCAAGTGAAGATTCATAGTACTCATGACTGGTCAAGTTACTTTGGTGCCTGAGGCATAAAATTCTACAAGGGCCTCTCCTAGCAGTAAGATGTATATCCGATTACTATTATTGTAGTAATACTATTATTATAATGTATTACTATTGTATAATACATTAAATAACAAGTGGCTGCCCTTCCATGATAGAATTAGTGGTTGACGTGACCACTCCACATAAATGTCTCCTAAGAAGTAAGCACCATTGAATTCAGTGGGGCTTATTCCATGGAAAGTGGGTAAAAGTTTGCAGTCATATTTCGGATAGAGTAGCCACTATTTTGTTCTTTGCTTTGTGTTGGCTAAACAAGGCCAGTGGTGTGACTGGTTGAGGACACATGGGACTAAGGGTAGATAAAATTGTAGGTATTTCTCTATGATGGGGTGTTGCCCAGATAAACAGGCCCAGAGTTCTGTAACAAATGGCAGTTATGGCAAACCCAGGACCTTGGGCAAGTCTGTCCTGCAGCAGTTAATCAATGGTACTGCACCTGAAGCAGGAAATACAAGTTTTAGTGGTGTCTTGGAGCAACTGACATTCCCTTCTAGTCTGAGCTAGGTAGTCAAGGTGGAAGTAGACAGTTTGGACTACAGCTACAACTGATGCTATATATCTGAGTTCAATGGCTGTTTTTGAATGACATAATTTAAAGGTGCTTCACATGTATTTTGAAATCTACAAAGCTGCTCAGACAAAAAATCTAGGAAGGTCATCAGCAGTGAGTTGCATTAGTTGTGGTATGAAGCAACTGCAGCGGACACTCTTTCATTGACCTCAGTTACATCACCTGGTTGCACAACAACTCTGATTAAACCAAAATAAGGTTGACAGCTCAGTATAAGTATGGTCAATCAAGTGTCCACAGTGCATGTCTTAGTGGAGAAATGAAACAAAAGTTGTTCAAAGAACTCATTGGCAGTTTCTACGGCAAATATACTCCAGGGTCTGCTTATCATCTCTGAATTTTTCTCACCTGTTTGTTCTTCTGTGTCTGAATTTGGTATGAGGGTGGTCAACTTATGCATCAACAAGAAAGAAGATACCACCATGAAAGATCTGCATAGAATTTGCATATGCTGATATATATGTACAGATGCCAATATAGAAATTAATGATGGTTCCCCATCTATGATTTTTAGCGCTTCTCAGTCTGGATGAAATGCCTTGCTATTTTCCCTCCATACTATGTGCTTCTTGAAAAGTGAGCTTGCAAGGATTTTTTTTTTAAAAAATAAACCCCTTCTTTATTTGAGAATTTGCTATCGACTGTCAAATGCACGCGTGTTTTTCCCCCTTCTCCCCTGCGCTCATCAGTTTCTCTGAAGGAAGCAGATCTCTCCTGACCCTCCTGGAATGCTCTGTGCTTATTTTATCTCTGAAAACAAAGCAAATTTTGTAGTGTTTTGTTCTATTTCCTACTTGATAGAATCCTTTGTTTTCATCTGCAACCTCTGCAGCTTCCAATATTTTACTTTATTTTTCACTCCTAGCAGCTTGTCGAGACACCAGGTTCAATAGTCTGCCACCAGGCCTTGCCTCAAGGTCGAGGATTCCCTCCTTTTCCTTCCCAGTATTGTCCTGCATCCTGGAGGGCCCTTCTTCATACAGTGCAATGGCTGCTGTGACAATAAGGACTGGCACCAGGCACACTTGCTGCCACGGTATCGGTGGCTGAGCGCATGCCAAACTCCGGTGACAATAGCATGACTTCAGATCCTTTATTAGGAAAGGAAAGGCCTAAATGGGAGGGTCCACTTACGAGCACAGTGCCACCTTGGTTCTGCCTAGTGCATTGTTCTTGTCAGCCTACAGTGGAAACTCCTTCCTTCTAAGCTTGTAGAGTTTAAAGACATAGATATATAAGCTTGCAAAGATTACACGCGCACACACACACACATCTTTCTGTTGGGCCCCTTAACTCATTCTTGCATTCATGGGTAGTCTAATACACCTGCACATTTATTGCGAAACACTTTGGATCTAAGAAGTGGATTTGTTGACAAGTGTACAGAAGGTCTAGAGCTTAAATTTGTCACTGCAGCAAAATTGCCATTTGGTGTCAGGCGAATCTCTTATGGAAGGGATGGAGAAAAGGTAGACCAGGATTTTCTGGCAGTAATGGAAGTAGATCACCAAAATGTTCTGACTCTCAGTTGTTTAACAACAATAAAAAATATACCCGAAATGATACTGTTGCAGCAAAGAAAGCGGTGTGTGATTATTGCATGTGTTTAACCTGAGGTGGCTTTTTGTGTCGAAGGACTGTAAGCTCAGTACAGTTTTGAGAGTTTCTGGGCTCAGAATTTTAAAATTCCAAGTATGTTTTGTTTAGAAATACTGTAGTATTTATTGAAATTTTCCAGTACAAAGAAGAAAAGCATACATTGTTGGCTGCCTTCTATGGTAAGGCACACACACACACAAATTTGTAAATCTGTCTGTGTTTGGCTACCCAGAGCTTAAATACATGACCTTTCACACAGCCTTTCAAACACATGCACTTGGAGAGGATCCCTAACTTGGCGCAGAGAGAGAGAGAGAGAGAGAGAGAGAGAGAGAGAGAGAGAGAGAGAGACCTGAAATACAGGACAAAACTGTATCAATACAGGACACAGCATTTTACATAGAAATATGGGACAATCCTGCATTATGCATGATAGCTGGCAACACTAGGCAGCCCCTGTCTTGTGGAATATATTGACTACAGAGCTTTTCTTTTGTCCAAGCCTTCTTGCCTTGGACAGAGAATGCAGATGCTTATTTATGAAGGTTTTTGAAGTAATGTTTCAAATGTTTAGCTGATGTTAGGGTTAGTGGTTTTTTAAACCATTGCTTTTAGCTTGATGTACTTAAGTGCATTTCTGCTGAACAACCAACTAACCTGCATTGTTATTTATTATTATTGTAATCCATGAAATGCTGGTAAAACAATGCATGCCACTTTGAACAGATGCAGCAGCGATGGAGAACCTGCAGCTTTCTAGAAATTACTGGACTACAGTTCCCACAATCCATGACCACTGGCCATGCTGGCTGGGGCTGATGGGAAGCTAGAGTCCAATTACATTTGGAGAACAAGTTTTCCATCCCGGCACTTTAGGCAAGTCAGTATATTATCAGTTTTGGAGATAATTTTGGAAGGCACACTAGGTGAAGTGTATATTTAGAACAGATAATTATAGTTCAATGAATCATTACGTGTCTTGTCTAAAGTCAATGTGGAAATAGGGACAAGCAGTTCTGCGTCTCCCTGAATTTAGGGCAGATGAACGTTAGCTGAGTAGCAGTAAATCTATCACTTTTAAAGCTTGCCTCCACTGATGGGTTCTGCCTTCCTGTCACAAGGAAGCTGTATCACTGGGAGGCATTTGACAATGCTTTCATGTCATGTTTGCATGCAGTTACCATGCGATACAGTGTCCCATGAATTGGCAGTAATATAGCTGTCACACAGCGCTATAATCATTTTGCGCAAAATGGCTGATAGCTCCTAAAAGGCAAGCGGGGTGGAGCTGGGGAGACCCTGGCTCTTCTCAGCTGGTGATTTATCCCACCACTTCTATCCCCCACAGCTGGACCTGTGTCTGTGTATTAGTAAGCAATGGCCAGTTCCCATTTCTCATGGTATATATATGTTTACAGTTGTAATGGCTTGATTTATAGTGTATGATCTATTGGTCCCCACAGAGCTTTTCCTAAGCCTAGGTTCTGGTGTGTGTGTGTGAGAGAGAAATATCTGTGTTCCTTTTCCACAGACTTTCCCAGTGTGAAGTGTAAACAGTGAGTGTTAGGGAAGTAAACAGCTTACACTCTTCCCACCCAAGCTGCTTCACATGAATATGTGGATCCCAAGGATTATCACACTTCTGGGAATATGAACATCAACTTAAGTGTGTGTGAGAGAGGGTGGGGAGGGGATCAGTGTGGTTCAGGAGATAGAATGGAAGCTTCTGACCCAGTTTTGAAACTTGCTTCAGATCACAGCCTCCCTTGGTATCCCTGGGCAAGCAATTATATTTCATCCTTCACTCCACAACTCTAAAAAGGGAGTAACAGCACAAGGGTCTGGAAGGTAAAGGCTGAAGTCTCTTAAAAAATGTCCTATTAATTGTTTTAAAAGCATAGATGGTGTGATGAAGTGGTTAGCATGTTAGACTAGGACCAGGGAGGCCATGTTTGAAATCCCCATTGAGTCATGAAGTTCACAGGGTGACTTAGGGCCATTTAATGCCTCTCAGGCTAACCCCCCTCACAGGGTTGTTGTGGGGATTAAATGAGGAGGGGGAGAACAATGTGCACCACCTTCAGCTCCTTGGAGAAAAAGGTGGGATACAAATGATGTTTTAATTTGCTGGAAGGTGCCCAGGCAACCCAGTCAGATGGGCGGCATATAAATAAATTGTTATTGTTGTTACTGTTGTTGTAAGTAGATAGGTTAGTAAGTAAGTAAGTAAGTAAGTAATAAATAAATAAATAAATAGTTATGTCTTTATTCTAAGAAGGAAATCTGCCATCATCATTTAAATATACTGGCGTCTCAGTTTTCTTAAGCTGTTTGACAGCCAAACTCGAAACCGCATTAGGGACTATAGTAGCTGCCACCAAAAAAGGCAGCTGTATGTTTGATTTCCTTCCTTCTTTGTAATCTCTAGTGCAAAGCTCACATATCTTGATCCTCAGGCCAGCAGTAGCTGACAGTGTCAAGTGGAGGCAGTGAAATACAGAATATTATGACATCAGGGCATGGATAAACTTTAGTATGTACAGTGGTACCTTGGTTCTTGAACATAATCCATTCTGGGAGTCTGTTCGACTACCAAAACCATTCGAAAACCAGGGCACGGCTTCTGATTGGCCGCAGGAGCTTCCTGCACTCAATCGGAGGCCAGGTAAGCTGCATCAGATGTTCGGCTTCTGAAAAACGTTCACAAACCGGAACACTTACTTCCGGGTTTGTGGCATTCGGGAGCCAATTTGTTCAACAACTAAGCCATTCGGGAACCAAGGTACCACTGTATATTGGAGGAAGACAGGCATTTTCCCTTTTCTTTTTAACAGTTGTGTGTTTATTGTAATGTCTTGCTTGGATCTAGTTTACCATTTTGCTTCAGGCTCTCATTGTTCCAGTTCCCTCCTTTCTCTCAATATGCAGTGCTTTCCCCCCTAAAAAAATGTTTAGGGGTACTCTCATTTTCCTACTCATATTGAAATACTGCCCCTCAATGAGGCCAAATCTAGATTCACAAAATGTTTAGGGCTGTGCGTACCCCTGCGTACCCCCAGAAAAAGTACTGTCAATATGTATCCATTTCCTTCTCTCCATACATCAGTAAGGGCCATAGCTCAATGGCAGAGCATCTGCTTTGCATACAGAAGGTCTCGGATTCAATTCCTGGCATCTCCAGCTAGGACTGGGAGAGATCTCTGTCTAAAATTCTGGAGAGCCACAGCCAGTCAATGCAGACAAGACTGTGTTAGATGGACTAATGGACTATTTTGGTATAAGGCAGCTTCTCAAGGATGGAGAAGTATATAATGAAATGTGCAAATGAATTATAATTTGCCTAGCCAATTTTTAACAACTCATGTCAATTAAAGCTTAACCCATACAAACACTGGCAAAGTAGAATGGGTGGGTATATATGATGCTCTTAACTTCTTGCATAACACAAATAATAGCAAACACAAAAAGTCTGCATTCCTGAAAGAAACTCCTGATTGTGGGACAGCCACCAATAACAGCTCTCTATGGTAAGGTAAAGGACCCCTGGATGGTTAAGTCCAGTCAAAGGCGACTGTGGGGTGTGGTTCTCATCTCGCTTCAGGCCAAGGAAGCCAGCGTTTGTCCACAAACAGCTTTCCGTGTCATGTGGCCAGCATGACTAAACTGCTTCTGGGACAACAGGACACCACAATGAGTGCCAGAGCGCACGGAAACACCGTTTACCTTCCCGACACAACATACATAAAATAATTAGCTGCATATTCTCAGTAGATTTAAATATCTCATTGGAACATAGGAATGGGCTGGGCCATCCTGTGACATAATGCCTTGTTCTTCTAACGTTTTAGTACATTTTCATTACTGCATATGCAATAATGATGTTTGAGCTCTGCTCCTTAGCTCCAGCTGTGTTAGACTCCCCTGCCCCCCCCCAATCTTCATTATTAAAAATGTGTTTGCGGAGTTTTGTTTATAGGGTCAAGATCCAAGCTTTGGGAGAAATAAGTGTTGTAAGAGCCGTACAGGAGATCTGAAGTAATGCTGCATGGAAATTTCTTTCACTTCCTCTTTGCAAGAAAAGGCTCCAGCACTGAAAGCTGTAGACTTCCCATCAAGCAGCCATCTGTGCAGCACTTGGGAACAGTGGTGAGTGCCTGAATCATCAAGTTTGGCAGTCATTTACCCACCACTCTGTTCCCTTTGGGCAGCTCTTTAGTGAATTTGGAGGAAAGGGGGAAGAGATGAGGCAGGACAAGGGAAGGAAGGATAGAAAAAGAGAGAGAGATAAACTGCCTTTTAGCTTCATGATTTATGTTTGGTCCAAGCGTAGTCCTGCTTTATTTTTTTCCTCTTGGAATTTATCTTGGACATGTTGTTTCAATATGAGACAATCAGCTGAGCTCTCTTTGGAATGTCCCCAGAGAGGAGAAACAGCCTCCCAGTAGGGTAATATGTTCAGCAGAACACTAAAATGCATTTTTGAACATCTGCGTTCTATTTATGCCTCCAGAGTACTTCCCATCAGCTTTAGGGGAATCAAAAGATGCTTTGAAAGATGCTCACCAATTCTTCATGCTTCACTGTAATTTGCAAGAGAGCTTGCTCTTTTAAGCTGGTTTACTTAAGGCATGTGATTGCTGTAGACCAAACATTACAAACCTATGGTCCTTCATAATGAAAGGAATCCTTTTATTGACCTGCTATTTGTAGATGTCTTAATAGGTTCTACTGATTAATCTTTCAGATACATTTTTTAGTTGTCACTAAGGAAAAGCTGTCATCAAGGAAAACACATCTGCTCAGGATGTTCAAGGAAGGAGTGATATATCAGGTTTTATTAAGAAGTGATAATAAAGGCCACACTACATGTTAGGTGGGGAGTTCTGCAATTGGAGTGCCTCGTGAAATTTCTTCTAAAAAGTTGTGTGTGGTGTTTGTGTGATTTGGATCATTGTGTGTGACTTAAATTGTTCCTCTAATCTGCTCTATTTCACAGAGGAGAAACTATACAAGCACAACTTTGTGGTTGCATGTTTTTCCTTCTGCACTTAAGCACAGCGCAGCTCAGGGAAGAGTGATTTGTCTTGGGTCCATGATGCAGATGGACATGTGTGACTAGTTTTTGGAGAAGAAAAGTGCACTCGGAGATCCAGCCACAAAACTATCATGTAAGATGGAGTCTGAATAAAAGAATATACTGTGAAATGCTAAAGAATGACACCAATTAATATACCACAGGGATGTTAATTTGTGATGGATGAATCTTGAGCTGAAGCAGGGTGATTCATAAGGACTTGGGGCTTGCTGGAAGTAAAGGAGCATCTGTACAAGGCAGCATAAGTCAAATTATTTCTGGTTACTTGGTGATTCTGACATAAGAAAATGTTGAAGAGAGGCAACTAGCAAAGAAAAATTAAATGGCTCTAAGCTTACCATATAAGGACAAACACCTAAGTCAAGTGATGAGATAAGGGGTAACAAATATCCAGTAGTGGGGTGTTGCCACTCACCTGACCTCTGGTCAGCTGTGTCACTGTAGCTTACTAGGAGGTAGAGTGGAAGGGGCAAGGCAGCTGTGAGGTTGGCATGCTGCAAATGCACTGGCATAGCCAGTGGTGATCCCACTGGTGCATCTACACTGACCTCACTCCCACCTTGCCCTTGCCCCTCCCCCTCTATGTCCCAGTAAGCAGCAGTGACAGAAGTGACTGCAGGTCAGGTGAGCAGTGCCACCCCATCCGTGCCATCCACTATTGCAAATACCAGACAGGGGAGGGAGAGATCTGTTATGGCGTGCAGGTCAACACTGTAATCCAAGGGAATAATTTTACCTAGAAAGCTAATCCTTTTTAGTTCTCTCCCCTGCAAATTCCATCCACTTCTGTCAAAAAGGGGGAAAACATGATAGCTGTTTTATAAATTTACCAATAGTAAATGGAGTGAGGGGTATGGAAATGAAGTGGGCCCTAAATTTTATGAGCTGCTGTTGCAGGAAAATCACTGTGGCTATCTTTTTAAAATTTGGCAAGCTTCATTCTCTTGGAAGAAATGATGAAAGCACTTTAGATCAAGGTGGGCTGTTTCCCAAAGTGTTAGATCATGATCTAAACCAAATTTTGTGGTCTGTATACACCACTAATATTCATGCAAAGTTTCATCTGCCCTATGAAGAATAATGAAATCTCATTGCTGAATTTATCAGTCTTGAAGGTAACATATTAAAGTCAATGAGCCTTTTTTCTATGCTTCATGGCAAATATCTCAGCCAGGGTGTTGGCTAGTTTAATTCTGCTTGATAAAAGAAGAGAAAAACTGCAAAAAATGGATTTTTTTTAATATAAAAAGAATACATTTTCATTAATTCAGTCAAATGTAAAACAGACTATTAAACACACACACACACACACACACACACACACACACTCCTTGAACAAATAACCAGGGCCTTGACTTGTGAAATTTCATTCTCATACGGGTGCTGAAGAAGTTCCCATAGTACTGTTTTGACTTGTTATCTGTCTTCACAGGATATACTCCCACACTCTTTCTTCCAGGGTCCCTGCTTCCTGTGGGTCTTCCCACAGCTGCCAGCATAGACAGCTTGCGTCTGGAATAGGCTTCATGTAAGCCTGAAGATGCTTATACTCTCTCACTCAACTGAGTGAGTCAACACACAAATGTGGCAGATGTTCAGCATCAGGAGGCAAAAAACTTGCATTTTGCACCATGCAGCAAAATCTTTTTTCTCTGATACCTTTAATTTCCTCTCCGCAGGATGTGGAATAATTTTCCTCTGCTGCTGCCATTCCTGTGAACTCAGGGGTCTGTGAATTTTACAAGGACATTTGCATTGCCATGTCATGTGTGCTCAGACTTAATGAGGCTAAGTTCACTGATGCGAGCTTTTCCTTGTTTTATTTCTTCCCCTCCCCATGGCTGAAAGATGAATGGCAACTCTGATAATATATGACAATTGTGAATTACTTAAGCACTTTGCGTATGTGAGGTGGCTAGTGACTGAGAAGGCAATTTTTAAACACCAATAAGCAATAATCTGTGGATATTAATGCATGAACCAGTGTTACAGAATCCCACCCACTGTACATAGAAACCCAGTCAGATGGACGGGTTTTTTTATTATTATTATTATTTCCAGGTATTTGAGTACTATCCTGTATAAGATGCTAGCTTTGTGGTATAGAGAATTATACTATGTGCCATACGGTATCCCACCACCATGTTGCTGACTACTGTTGAAACTTAGTGTAAGCTGATTCAGCTGGACACAGCTTATGGAACAACAGGTTGAAAAAAAGACACATCTAAACCAAGGAGCATAAACTTTGTCTTTTATTCTAGCTTATTATTTTAAGTAAAGTATTCAGACATAGATTTATCCTTTAAAACACAAGTGATATATCAAACCAATAATGTAATGTACGTTATAGTTTCTTTGGGAGATTCATGCTTTGTTATTTTTATTTAAAAAAAACACCCCCCAAACTCACTTTACATTTATTGTAAAGCTAGCTTGATGTTATGCCTTGGAGAATGAGTACTGAGACTTGTGCAAAGCACTTAGACAGTGGCCCCAATCCAAGGCAAGTTCATTAAGACAGGCAGATCAATCATATGCTCCCACTACACCACCACCAGCAGCTGTGCCATAACCACACCAGCAAAGTGTAATCACAATTCTATGCACTCCCAGCAGAAAGAAAGAATAGTGATGTCATGATGGTGGTGGTGATAAAAATAATACAAAGAAAATATGTGATTTCATTACTTATTCATTCATTTAAATTATTTAGATAATTCTAAAAGTGTTACCATGCCCCTAGCTTCAGGTGCTGGGGGATTCAGGGCAGGGCATCAGGGGTTGATGTTAGTATTTGGGCAAGTTCTTGTGGGAAAAGACAGTGTGTTAGGGCAAGGGGAGCTAACCTGTGGCTCCCCAGGTTTGTTGGATTCCAACTCCCATCTGCCCTAATGAGCATGTCCAATAGTCAGAGATGATGGGAGCAGGGATCCAGCATCATCTTGAGGACCAAAAGTTCACCGCCCCCTGGTTTAATGCTCCCTAGGTTGAAATTGCGCTTGGAAATAGGTTAGGAGCCACTATAATAATCTCAGTTCAGTGTCAAGGGAAAATTTGATGAGCATCCCTTCAATTCCTTCATCCAAGTCATTTATAAGGATGTTGAACAACAACAGGCCCAGGACAGAACCCTGCGGCACCCCACTTGTAACTTTTGTCCAGGATGAGGAGGAACCATCAATGAGAACTCTGGGTTCGGTCAGTCAGCCAGCTACAAATCCAGAGCACTCCCCTGATTTGTCTGGCATGACTTCTTTTTGAGAAACCCATGCTGGGTCTTGTGCTCAGAGATTGACTGCTTAATGATTTGTTCTAAGACTTTTCCTGGTATTGATGTCAAGCTCATGAGTTGGTAGTTACCTTGGTCTTCTCCCCCCGCCCTTTGAAGATAGGGACATTTGCCCACCTCCAATCTTTAGGAACCTCACCTGTTTTCCAAGAATTCTCGAAGATTATAGTCAGAGACTCTGAGATTACATCTACAAGCCTTGAACCCCCTCCCCAGCGCCACCGCCAAAATAAAAAAGCCATCATGAAGACTACTGCCATGGCGCCTGCCACCCTCTCGGGCCTGGAGAGGTGCCCCCCCTGCAAGCGGAAGCAGCAGAGGGGCCTTATGCCCCCTCCCCAGCACCACAGCCACTGAAAAACAATCAAAGAAGGCTGGCAAGCAGCCTGTAAACAAACAACGCAAAAGACTTACCTCAACCTGGTTGCTCACTGGAACACGTCCTGCAACCTGGAAGATGATCCTGGAAGGAAGAAAACCAAGTGAGGCTTGGTCAAAAGGGTCAGCCTCTTTTCTTTGGCCTTAGCCCCACCCCCAGCCGGCCATCCATTGTCCTCCCTGACTGAGGGTGGGTCAAAGGCCAACCCAAGCAGGTGGGAGGCACCCGTCCAGGTGAACCCCCGCTCAGTGCCGCAAACCCCGCCCACCTGTAGAAAAGGGAGGTGGAAATTACCCACCTCCAATCTTTAGGAACCTCACCTGTTCTCCAAGAATTCTCAAAGATTATAGTCAGAGACTCTGAGATTACATCTGCAAGCTCCCTTGGGCACAGCTGATCAAGCCCTGGAGATTGGAATTCGTTTAAAGTAGCTAAGTGTTCCTTTATAGCCTCTTTTCCTATCTTGGGCCGCAGTTTCCTCCTTACATCATATTTTATGTTAACACTAGATTGGGCATTGCTTTTTTTTCCCCTTCCCATTTATTTATTGCAAGGTAGATTCTGAACAACTCAAAAGCTGCAGATATTTGCTTCTGTTAACATTGGACCAACCTCCAAAATACTAAAACACATGCATGGTACTTGACCCTCAAATCTGAAAAGGGAGTGAGAGCACTTGACAATCACTTCTGTCACCTTCTTTATGCATAATGGCAACCTACCAATACTATTCTTGGGTATAGTGTACCTGTCTTTGGCCAGAACTCCATAATCCTTATTTGTCCAGCCATTTTACGAGAATACCAAAAAAGAATTTGGCTACTCACATTAAGAAGGAAAGGATGAATGGTTAGGCTGGTTTTCTTGTAGCAAAGGATCATATTACAGGTGGAATCTTGGGGTTGCCTGGTCCAAAATCAGACAATTATTCTTTATATCTAATCCTTCTAACAGAACCTTACATAAAGTGTACACTGCGGAAGAGCTTTGCCAGGTCAAGCAATACTCTGTAAATCACACATGCATGGCTTGAGCTCACACTTATTTTACAAATGAGTGGACTGCATATTTTTCATGTGAAGTATAAATGCTCCCTCATAGTAGAAAAACATTAGCTTCCATGAAAGGGCAAGTGATCTGCATCTAACAGAGGTCCCTCTAGCATATGCATTATTTTACATTCAGAAATTATTTACATCTCAAAGATTAGCTGCTGCTGCCACTGCTGCTGAAGCCACTTTCTCTTCTCAAGATGCTCCTGCCCTGTGAAAAAGAGAGTTGTGTTTTGATGAAGTCTCTCTGTATACAGGAATGTGAGCATTAATTAAACACAGACAGCAAGAGGTCTCTTCAGGTGGCATTTGAGTGAATGGCCTCCAGAAAGATAATTAACAAACTTCACATAAAAAAGAAACTGTTTTCTCACACGCTGAGCTAGATTAGTAGATGAGGGCAGTAATGTCCTGGAAAGGAGGTATGTAAACAAGAAAAGGTGGCAGTGTTAGGTTTGTGGTGAACTGGGTTTGTTAGTGACATAAACAGCATGAAGAAGACTTCTAAACAAAATCTCCAACTGATCAGTGGAGCCGACCCACCACAGGCCTTCGATGGTGCAGAGAAAATAACTTCACATTTTCAGAGGACACTAGTGTGTCTGTAACAGCAGGGATCCTCAGATTTTATTGTCACTGTGTAATTGTCACTGTTGTTGCCACCAGGTGTAATTTTCTTGGGTGAGCTGGGGCTGTAGATACATTCTTTCTTTTCAGCTTGTATATTGGAAGCAGTTTGGTCTGGCTTTCATGCTGTCTCTAACACTGTTTTTGCTAGTGATAATTGAATCCATTTGGACATTTCCCATGCTTGTAATTCCAGTGTAAAAACTATATTGCCTAGAATCAACATTCAGGTTAAAAACGGAAGTAGATTGAAACATGATTCTTTACCTGGGCTTCTGCTAACTGCTCCAGACTTTCATCCTTGTGCAGAGCACTTAAGCATGAACTTAAGCATTTCAGAAGTCCATCTGAAATTGACTAAACCACATCTTAGGCAACAGAATAACATAGATGCTTAAAATGGGTCATAGAAACACATATTTATGACTAAATATGTGGCCTGTTTTAGAGACATCGTGTCTCCGCAGTACTGATCCAAATTGGCATATTTGAACATTGGATAACAAGAAGTGACTTCCTAAATAATGGATTACATGGCTGAAGCTAGGCATCCACCACTAGGAAACATATTTATTTATCTGTTTCAAACATTTACATTCCGCATTTTACTAATAAATTCAAGGCAGTCTACCAAAATTAAAACAAGTAAAGCAACAATTCATACATTTAAGACAAACAGCATTTAAAGCACTATGATACCATAATGGACATGGCTTCCTTCAAAGATTTCTGGGAGCTGTAGTTTCTTAAGGGTACTGGAAGTTGTTAGGAGACTGCTATTCCTTTCGCAGAGCTACAGTTTCCAGAGTTCCCTGGGCAGAGGGATTGATTGTTAAACCACTCTTGAGAATGCCAAGACTGTTTAAAGTGGTATCATGGTGCTTTAAATGTACAGTGTGAAGGTAGCCTTAGATTTGCAATTTTACCTCCATAGCTTTGTGTCCTGTACAACTGGCATGTTTGGTAGAGAACAGGCCTGCTTCCTTCAGGCATTGGCTGTGTGAGTTCCTATGGGGACCTCTCTAGCAAAGATGATCCAGCAGGATTTGGCTCTCTGCCAGCCAGCAGCTGACAGGCAGAAGACCGAAAGCCTGCTTTCCCTTGCCAATCAGGGAGTGCACTTTAAGGCTCTTGATTGTGCATTGGCAGCTGCGTCTTTACCTGCCTCACACCTGACATTGCATATGATGTCAGATGTGGGGCAGGTGAGTGTGGTTTGGGGTAAACAGTCTCGTGGGCCAAATTTGAACCCTGGGAAAGGGCATATTTGGCCCTTGGATGAGAGGTTCCTCACCCCTCTTGAACATCAAGAGAAGCAGGCTCACCACATTTGATCTGATCCAGCTAGCTGTTATATGATTGTGGGAGCATGCTTCTGTGCTTCTATCCCTAGCTGAATGGGCTATTGCAAGTGCACAGATGATTTCTGAGCTGCATTGACCAGCCCCAGGCAATGCACACCTAATCTGATTTAAATTGCAATTGCTGTTTGGATCAGGGAGCAGGATTAGTCTCCCTGCTCTTTCCTTTCTGCCAAAGAGCTGTTAAACACAATTCAGAGTATCTGCATCTGGGTCCTGGTGTTTTGTAGCTTGTTCTTAGTTTTTCTGTGTAGGGCTTATTCTCTGTTAGGATATTTCTATTCCACCTTAAAAGGGAGCAGGATGTTTGTGTCACAGCCTGCGTATTTCTTGTTCACAGGATGTTTCTGTTGTGTCTTTGCTTTCGTTTCTCTCTGTGTGTCTGAGACACTGAAGCAGGCAGTCATGTTTTTTTCTTTGTTCTGACCAACGCTGAATAAACTTGTAAATATGCTCTCCTGCGTGCATCTTTCGCTGTGCATTATCTGCTGATAGAGCGTGCACCAGCTCTGGAATGTGGGAAGCTATTTCTGGGGCTCGTGTCGCTAATTGCTGATACTGCGTGTCTACGGGAGGTCGATGGACCGCAATGGAGACGACGTGGGGTCATGATGGACTCTGTCTCCCTGGCAGTATCCCAACAACAGGTTATGGGCCCAGATTCACGGCACTTACAGGAGAGTAAGACTGCGAGAGACTGCTGTGAGGTATGTGTGGAAAAGTCAAGGCTTTTCGTTGCTGCGGCAAAGTCTCTTTGAACTCCAGCCGGCTAATTGGCCTGGGAGTCGAGCCAAGCAGGCTTCAAGATTTATGAGCTGCCAAGATAAGAAGTTTTTGAAGGCATATAGGCTCACGGCTCAAGTAAAGAGCTGGAATGGAGTTTTTCCAAGCCTGAGATGATGGCACTGAGTGCCCAAAGTTAAATCAGCACAATTATGAGACTTGGGCAAGTTGCTGTGAGAGTTTGCTGCGTCAGTTTGGAGTGTGGCATACTGTGTGTGAAGCCCCTTCAGTTCCTATGACAGATAGATGGAGGGCCCAAGATTCAAGGGCCATAGACGTAATTGTCTTGTCCGTCTCTCTGGAGGAAATTGCTACGCTTGCTGGCAACACGACTGCACGTCAGATGTGGAATGCTTTGAAGATAGCCCATCTGCCAGTCATCCCAGCCCAGAGTTTGACTGCATCGGAGGCCCTGGCTGTTTCCCAGAATGCGAGTGAATGCAGGGATGCTGAGGGCACCGGTTGCAAGCTGCAGGGGGAGCTGACTGTGATGTCATCCCAGGCAGCATTCCAGCCTCCAGGGGGCACCAAGGAGTCGGCAGCTGAGAGCTCTGTTTCTCATGGGAGCCAAGGTCATCCTCACAGATACCGGAAGACCAGAGGTAAACAGAGACAGATGCCTGCAGATGGCCCGAAGCAGAAGGGGGGTGAAAAGCCCACGCCAGTGGAAAACAAGGCTTTGTTTGCTGGCACAGCTTCACCAAAGGCTAAAGGCAAGTTTGATGGCCAGGAGCAGGGGGGCAAGCAGCAAAAGCCCACGCCGGTGGAAAACAAGGTTTTGCTTGCTGGAAAAGCTGCTCCAAAGGCCAAGGCTAGATTTATTGTAGATTCTGGATGCACCCGCCATCTGTCAAAAGATAAGCATCTGTTTATCTCCTTCACACCTCAAGACAGAGAGATCCACCTGGCTGATGGAAAGACCGAATTGCAGGTGAAGGGACTGTGAAACTGGCAAGTCTGCACACTACCATCAAAGATGTACTTTATGTTCCAGGTGCTGCAGACAATTTGCTCAGTGTCCCACAGCTGACTGGGCGTGGCTTTGAGATTTCCTTCAAGAGGAGCATCTGTGTCATCAGGAAAGGCAAAGAGGACATTTTGCATGCAAAGTTTATGGATGGTTTGTTCTGTATAACTTATGATGACAATGGTGCTGTTGCTGTGTCAAATGTTGATTCTTGTTGTGTTGCACAAACTAACAAAGTTCTTCATGCAGGATCATTCATGAGGCACATCGAAGATTTTGTCACATGTCTTGGCAAGCGCTGGCCAAGATGCCTGGATTGGTTCAGGGTTTGAACATCAAACCTTGTAAGTTTCACATGAAATGTGTATCTTGTGCAGAGAACAAGGTGAAGGTTGCTCCAAAAGGCAAGGAGTCTAGCAGGCAGGCTTCCAAACCCTACCAGCTAGTCCACGCAGACCTGGTTGGTCCACTTGCACCCTCTTTGGGTGGAGCAAGGTACTTCATGGTTCTAATTGATTCTTTTTCCAGGTACATTCATGTGTTTATGCTCTAACAGAAATCAGAAGTGTTTCCTAGGTTCAAGGCATTCTGTGCTTGGTTGGAGAATGTTCACAGTAAACGTATCAGCTGTCTCTTTACTGATCAAGGCGGGGAATTCACTTCTCAGCAGTTTGAAGCTTTCCTGACTGAGAAGGGAATCCAGCATGACTTGTCAACTCCTAGATCGCCATGGATGAATGGACTTGCGGAGCGAGCAAATCAGACTTTGCTTCAAGGCCTGAAAACCTTGTTGCATGATGCCAATCTCCCTGAGAAGTATTGGGGGGAGGCTCTGTCCACGTTTGTTTACACTTATAATCGCAGACTGTCATCACCTATTGGTTGTACTCCCTATGAGAAGATGTTTGGTAAGAAACCTTACGTCAAGCACATGAGAATCTTTGATTCTGACATGTGGGTACACACCCCACAGAGCAACAAGTTTGGGAAGCGTGGGGCACATGGTTTGTTCATGGGGCACGAAAAAGGAGCATACAAGGTATGGATGACTGACTCTAAGTCCATTAAGTTCACAAAGAGTGTTGAGTACAATCCTAAGTGGGGGGAAAATGTGGGAATTTTCCAGAGTTACCCAGAGGAGGATGAAGGTGATGTGAAAAAGGCAGATGATGTTGAGGCAGAAGAGGAAGCTGAGGATGATGATGATGATGATCAGAGTTCGGATTCCAGCTCAGTGGGTGGCGCTGCTGCTGGTGTCAGCGACAGTGATGACACAGCAGACTACAAGAGCGCAAAGGCCTCAGTCAGACCATCTGATGCGTCTGACAATGAACTGGAAGAACCACTGTTCACCATTGGTCACTTTTCTCCTAAGAAGGAGGAGATGAGTCCAGAAGACGTGCATCTAGTACGCAGATCTGAAAGGGCGACAAAAGTCAAACCTCCAAAGAGATTTACTAATGAGTTTGCTAAGACGGCAACTGCTGTTCTTAGTAGCTCAGAGAAGGTTTGGGAACCTTCAAGCTTCAAAGAGGTTCAGGAGTTAACCTCTAAAGATGCTGAGCCTTGGCTTAATGCCATGAAGGCTGAAGTTGATTCCTTAAACAGGAACCAAACTTGGGAGCTGGTACCCAGGAATGAGACTGGTTGGCAGCAAATGGGTCTTCAAGGCCAAGACAGACCAGAATGGCAAGGTTGTCAGACACAAAGCCAGATTGGTTGCCAGAGGTTTTTCACAGGTACCAGGACAGGATTACCACGAGACCTACTCACCCACCGTCAAGTATGAGAGCATTCGGCTAATGCTCAAGATTGCTGCAGAGGAGAAACTGCATGTTTCCCATCATGACATTAATATAGCTTTTTTGTACGGGGTTTTGGGGGAGGAGCTGTTTATGAAAGAGACTTTGCACTACAGGCTGAGGTTCACCAGTCAGAAGACTGGAGGTCTTGAAATCTTTGCAGATGCTAGTTTTGGAAGTGACACCACGGATGGTACAAGCACTTCTGGAGTATGCTACATGTACAACCACTGTCTGTTTGACTGGTTGTGCAAAAAGCAGACAACAGTAAGCCTAAGTTCCTGTGAAGCAAAACTCAATGCTCTGTCATTTTCACTCATGGATTGTGAATGGTTGATGCAACTGTTTAAGGACATCAGAGTGTCTGTGAAATGTCCTATACAAGTGTATCAAGACAATAGATCCTGTTTGGCTTTGCTGAACTCAGAGAGTTGCAAGCAAAGAACCAAGTACTTGCAGATTAAGCTACATCGTGCAAGCGAGTGTATTCAGAAAGGACTCATTCTACATGGCAGGAAATGAAATTCCTGCTGATCTGTTGTCTAAGGTTGTTAACAGAGAACAACTTAAGGTTTATGTACAGAAGTTGCAATTGGGTTGAACCACAGGTACTACAGGTTACATGGAAAGGGGGAGGATGTTAGGATATTTCCGTTCCACCTTAAAAGGGAGCAGGATGTTTGTGTCACAGCCTGTGTATTTCCTGTTCACAGGATGTTTCTGTTGTGTCTTTGCTTTCGGTTATCTCTCTGTGTCTGAGACACTGAAGCAGGCAGTCATGTTTTTTCTTTGTTCTGACCAACGCTGAATAAACTTGTAAATATGCTCTCCTGCGTGCATCTTTCACTGTGCATTATCTGCTGATAGAGCGTGCACCAGCTCTGGAATGTGGGAAGCTATTTCTGGGGCTTGTGTTGCTAATTGCTGATACTGCGTGTCTACGGGAGGTCGATGGACCGCAACGGAGACGACGTGGGGTCATGATGGACTCTGTCTCCCTGGCAATGCTTAGTTACCAGCATTGAAGCTGATCTGGGTAGAATGAAGCTTAGTTCTGTTATACTGTATAGCTACTTCTGTTATATAGTCTGAATGCATAAACATAGTGTGGTGGTATATTTTAACAACTGGGCTGCAAATACTTCTCCTTTTTCATATGTTAGGGAGATAGACTTCAGATACCTTTGACACAAACAAAGGTATTCTGATGAGACTCTGCAAGCCAAGCATTAGTGCAGCTTTTCACCACCAGTAGAATTACTGTGCACTGAAATAACAAAAAAGGGAGATAGTAATAGAAATAAAGCAGGCACCATATGTGATGGATTGGGGTGTGTGTGTGTGGGGGGGGGACCAGCTTAGGAAGTTTAGAGTTCCTATCAGAGCAAGACCAGGAACTGAATCGGAAGCTGAAATGACTGTGACACTGAATTGAACTGGGTTTCCCATTGGTTTACTGGCAGAGATGGAGATCAGGTACTATGGATGATGGTTCTGGGTTTTGCAAGAAATAAAATAGATTGCATCCACTTCTCTCTGTCTCCAGTAAAGCTAGGGCAGAAGAAGCAGCTAATGAATATGAAGAACCTCTCCCAGGGTTAATTTTGTGTTGAATTGCTATACTACTGATTTTGGCCATAGAGAAATAAACTGTGATGTTACAGTCAAGCAGCAAACCTGAACATTTCATGGAAGTGGGTTTGTTGCTATAGAAGAACTTTTTGCACAAATATATGACAGAACAAACTTAATGATGAAATCATAGCAGCATGTTTTGCTGATAGTAAGTTTTTATAATTCTATCAGACTCATAAAGAGTAAGAGGTCAGTTCCATTTTTGCTTCATTTAGGAAATATCAAACCCACCATATTAATGTAGATTTTTATTATGCTGTTATTTTGAGGACTAACAGACTGAAACACTGTTAGAGCCTAGTGGTTAAGAACCTGAGCAATGAACTGGATCCAGATTCAGTCACGAACCCACTGGGTGGCTTTCGGCAAGGGTCTTCTCTCTGCCTCTGACTGCCATCTGTGAAATGTAGATCACAATATCAGCCTACTTAGCAGTTTTTGTGGGATAATGGAGATAATAGATATGAAGCACCTGAAGCACTAAGGGTGTGTGTGGAAATCATAGAAAAAACTTATTCTTGGTGTTACTTCCATGTTGCAAACCTTTGAAGTTTTCTATAAGGTTTTAAAGTTAAACCTTAAAAAGGAAAAACAATTCTGTATGAAAAAATGTGCAAAGAGAAGAAAGATGGGACCTTTGCAGTCAGGATGACTGTGTTTGATGGAAAGATCTGTTTTTGATTAACATGCCAAAAAGTACTTAGGTTGAAAAATTTACTAGATGCTTTGAAAGGCAAACCATTTAGAAATATGTCATAGAGTCAGTCCTGGGAATGATTTAAAAGCCAGTGTTCTCTTCCCATTCAAAAATAGAGGTGGGTGTTTCTACCTTTTTAGTGTGTCATTCGCTTAATAGAAATAATAACACCAGTGCTCTGAAAACCAAAATACTTGATAAGCATTTGGTGAAATTTGTTAGCCTAGGCCTGTGACTGCCAACATGGCACCTATGGGCACACATTTGCCCACAAAGGCCTTCTCTGGCTTCAAGGAAGCATTCAGTTGTAACAAACAGAGTATGCTCGGCTGTCTGCTTGGTTGCAGTGTGGTGTGGATCCCCCAGCAGTTTCTCTGGTTTGCAGATGTGCCCATGAGCTCCAAAAAGGTGGTGTCCCCAGTCTAGGCATTATAAATGTTTGCAATGGCATGCTGTTGTTTAGTCGTTTAGTCATGTCTGACTCTTCGTGACCCCATGGACCAGAGCACGCCAGGCACTCCTATCTTCCACTGCCTCCCACAGTTTGGTCAGACTCATGTTTGTGGCTTCGAGAACACTGCCCATCCATCTCATCCTCTGTCGTCCCCTTTTCCTTGTGCCCTCAATCTTTCCCAACATCAGGGTCTTTTCCAGGGAGTCTTCTCTTCTCATGAGGTGGCCAAAGTATTGGAGCCTCAGCTTCATGCAATGGCATATGGCAGTATAATATATTGGTTGGTTTGGTTGGCATCCCTCTGTCTTGGGAGACAATGGAAGAATGTGCCTTTGGGAGTGAAGTCAAAGGACAGTGTAAACTGGCATTTGCCTGGTGATTTTGCCAAGTGCTACCATGATCAGCCGATGATTGGCACTTGCAGAGCCCTGTGCCTCTTCAGCTGCACTAGGGAGTTCTTGAAGGGGAATTCCTTAATGCAGCAGATCCCAGGCTCACTTTAAGCTCCCAATTCTTCCTTTTGAGCCATGTCCTTACCTGCTCCACATCTGACATCACATGTGGGCATAGGTTTTGGGGGGAAATGGCCCCATGGGCCAAATTGGGACCCATGCTAGATCTAAGCAGGCCACAGGTGGGATGCTTCCGCCCCTGCAGATACACTTGCAGATACAGGTGTGTAGCAAAGGTGGAGGTATGAAGGCACCATTTGCTGTTCACCTGAATGAGGTCTGAGAGACAATTGAAGGAAGATCTCAAGTTCTGGCCCCTGAAAACCACTATAAGTCATGCACCAGGGCTCAGATGTAGACTCAGATTCTCTCCTGTCCTTAAGACAGTATTTCTCAATTCACTCTAGATGCATCTTTTCCCAGCTTGGATTTCCAGACATTATTGTGGGCTTGTCATCTGCTTTGGTACCTCATCAACCAGAGCAGCTGAACTAGTTTAAGTTCTCAGCAGCAATGAGAAGTTCACCAGAGACAATAAATCATTGACATAATGAATTTCTGGCTAGTGTGTGAGGTGATACAGAAATATATATCTCAGCAGATTGCAGCAATCTGTGGCATTCCCATCAGGTGATGAATACTCTGTTGGAACACACAATTCATATGAAGAGAACAAGCAAATGGAAAATAAGACATGCAGTATGGAAAAAATAGCATTTTAGTATATTTTTAGGACATTAAAAACATATATCTGTTTGGATTGTTCATGAAAGATGTAAGTGGCAACTTTTCTCTCAGGAAACAAACATGCCTGCACATCCCATAAAGAAAAGAGCTGATTGCCAGTGCCACTTAATCCTGCCTGGAATTAATATCAAATTCATACATATCATAAGAAAACTTATTTGAATAGTGTGTTTTGAAGTATTTAAAGCAAATGAAGTACTACAATTAGTGATCCCACAGCCACTCTGCTGCTGAACAATGAGCTGTGATTTATTAAAGTTATATCTCACCTTTATTCCATTATGGAGATAATGGCAATACACAACCAGTCTCACATCAAGGCACTGACCAGACCCCGACTCCTTAGCTCCAGCATGCATGCTGTTTGTGTCATAAGAATATAAGGAAAGTCTTGCTGAATCACCCCAAATGCCAACCTAGTCCAGCATCCTGTTCTCACAGTAGCCAACCAGATACCTAAGGGAAGACCACAGGCAGGACCTGAGTACAATAGGCTGTCCTCACACAAACTGAAGGTTTTCAGCTAAGCTGATTATGGGCCACCTTCCTCCATTCTTCTAGGCTTGGCTTGTAATTAGTTTTTTTAATTGTTTTTTGGGAGAATCCTGAAAAACAACAACCCAACTCTTGGGATTTTCTGAGTTCTTTCCAAGAAAGTTCATGAAACAAAACATAAGGGAGCTCTTAAGATGATTTAGCACTGAAAAGAGAACCTGGTGTAAGCTTCTCCTAACCCTAGCTGCTTCCAATTTAATTGCATTGCAAGGGGGTGGACTGGATGACTCTTAGGGTGTCTTCCAGCTCTACAATTCATAGAGCATGGAAAACTATGTTCCCCACACCAGTAAATGCCTTAACGTTTTATGAATTGAAACATTTGGTAAAAGCTTCACAGAATCTTGCGGCACCTTAAAAGCTACCAAATTAATCTACAGTGGTCCCTCGGGTTACATACACTTCAGGTTACAGACTTTGCTAACCCAGAAATAGTACCTCAGGTTAAGAACTTTGCTTCAGGATGAGAACAGAAATCATGTGGCGGCAGCAGGAGGCCCCATTAACTAAAGTGGTACCTCAGGTTAAGAACAGTTTCAGGTTAAGAACGGACCTCCAGAACGAATTAAGTTCTTAACCCGAGGTACCACTGTAGCTGCACCTGATAAGGCAAATTCTGAAATGAAGGAACCTTCTTCAGAAGGGGGCATCTGGAAGTCTTAGCAATGGGAACAACAGAATGGAGCATCAAATGCAATCGTTTCAAAATAACTATCATCTTAAAAGGGGGATTAAAAGAATCAGTACAGCACAACTGGATTAATTTAAACACACTTCTGGTTAGTCCTTAGCCCTGCTGACACAAATCAGGAAACCATGATTGTTTGGGTCACCAAACTAAAACCATTACCCTCCCAAAACAGACAATGCTGTGATTTATTATTTCTTCATATGAAAACACTTGTCAGGCAGTTGGTAAATTGCTGTGTCTGCAAAGCTAGATGATAATCTTATTTTGAAGCTTCTTGAAATGCTTGCTCAAAAAAACAACAAAACCCCCTATATAAATATATTCTAACTAATGACAGATTTTCCTTTTTTTGGAAGGGGAAATGGAGTGAAAATATTAACATCAGGCATAATAAAAGACTGCAGTGCTGAGCACGCTTACAAAATGGTAAATTCAAGTGCATTCAGTAAGGCGTCTTCTGAGTTAACATCCTCCTCCTCCTCCTCCTCCTCCTCCTCCTTCTTCTTCTTCTTCTTCTTCTTCTTCTTCTTCTTCTTCTTCTTCTTCATTTACATTTATTCCCCAACTTTTCCTGTTACTCCAACATACTCAACTCTCTCAATAAAAACAGATCTTCTTCCATGAGAGTCTTACTTAGGGCTAACCCAGCAGTGGGGACCCTTTGACTCACCAGATGTTATTATTTTTATTAGTATCATTAATTTATTAATCACCTTCTACCCAGTTGCTTCAAGGTGGTATACAATAAACACAATTTAGAACATTAAAAAAACAGCAGATACATTTTAAACAGTTCAAAAGCAATTCAAATGAATCACAAATCCCATCAGCCTTAGACGGCATGAGCAATGGGCAGGGATGATGGAAGTTGTTGTTCAGCTACATCTGAGCTAACCTAACCATTCTATCTTCCCTGCATGACAGCAGTTTGTGAATGTAGCTTTTCCATTTGAGAAATGTGCTAGCCTCTTTGCTTCTTTCTGTTCCACTGTATTCTGCTGCTTGTGGACAACTTAGAGGTGTCTGCTGAAATGCTTTGGCTCCTTAGACTTATCGTCTTGCAGTTAGAGTGGGTCGGTGAAATTGGGGATGTAGCAAACATGATTCATTAAAAAAAAAAAAATCCCTCAAGTCCTGGGACAAATTCTATGGGATTCCCACGTTTATTATGTGGGAAAGTGTTGAACATCTTGTATGCATTATTTTTTTTCATGCTTGGACTCTAACTCCCCGTCTGCTATGCTATTGGTTCCTATTAGGTATTGCTGCAAGGGTGGGGAACCTCTAGGGCCACGTTGCCAATTTTAAATTGCCAAGCGACCCATGCCAAAAAACATACATGAGCATTGTTCTTCCTCAAGAACTCATGCAAACATGTGCATTCTCCCATTCTCTCTTTGAAAAGAGTTGGAAATGGATTTGGGAGTATGAGGAACTAGGGTGGAGTTGCAGGGGGCGGGGGCAGAAAGAAGGAAGAGCCAGATTTCCCTGGCTGGTAAATCAGAGCAATTACTTTATTTAAAAAAGGGAAATTTGGAAATTGTGAGCTGGTAGGTAGAAAGTGTGCCAGGTCCAGTAGGGTTGGGCCCTTTGGCAAGATGTCTTCAGAGGCCTCCTTGCTGCTGTTGCCACCACTACCCATTTGCTTGCCCCATTCCTCTAGGCCTGGTCCAAGGGTAAAGGGCAAGCCAAACCAAGAAAGCCTCTTGTCTTGTGGTTTACTCAGAGCAGGCAGTGACGGGAATGTGGTGGAAGAGGAGGAGAAGCAGGGCCAGGGAGCTCAAGAGACTGGCAGTGGGCCCCTGGTGGGGCATAGAGACATTGCCAGTGATACCGACTCCAGAGGCACACTCTTTTCAGAAACATACTAATAGCCTGTGGTAGATTTTCATTCTTATGAGTGTGTGCACCTTTTGTATGCAGCGATTCAGCTATGCCTGGATGTTGGGACCTACCATATTTTTCGCCCTGCACTTTTTCCCCTCCAAAAATGATGGGGAAATCTGTGTGCGTCCTATGGGGTGAATGCAGGCTTTTGCTGAAGCTTGGAGAGTGAGAGGGGTCAGTGCACACCGACCCCTCTCGCTCTCCAGGCTTCAGGAAGCTATCCGCAAGCCTGGGGAGCCCGCGGGAGTTCTCGCAGGGCTCCCTAGGCTGCGGATAGCAGCCTCCTGCACGGAGCGCAGGGCGTGCTGAAGCAGAGCGCCCTGCGCTTCGGGCAGACATTGGGCAGCCCCACAAGCTCGGGGGACAGCGGGGAGGTGCAGCGCCGCCATTCCGCTGTTCCCTGACCTGGTTTGGATTCCCCGACCTGGTTTTTTTGGGGAAATAAAGGAAAAAACTAGGTGCGTCCTATGGGCCGGTGCGCCCTATGGGACGAAAAATACGGTAAGTCCCGGGCACCACAGCCTAGCCACCCAGTTATCACTCAGAGAATGGCAGACAATGGGGGCAGTGGAAAGCACATCTGGCATGAGCCCTGGGCTGCCAAGCACATGCTGGAACCCTCAGAGGCCAATGCTGGTCAATGTAGCAAACATTTTGAAAATAAGAAGCATTTTATACTTGGGGGAGATGGGTAGCCAGCATGGCATGTGCATGCTTACAGATCCTTGTTTTATTATTTTTATTATCCTTTTCTGCAACAAAATGGGGCTTATTTCCAAGTAAATTATGCTGGCTGTTTGCCATAATAAACATGACAAACATATTTACAAGTAAACAGGATCTCAGCGTAGCAGAAGCAAATCCTATTTTTTGGTATCATTATGGTACTATGCCTTAAGTTAACTTAAAATGCAAACCTGGGCATGCATTAAAACAAAAATCAGGGCTTGCACACTGTTTTCTGTTATTGCTCTAACAGGTCAGGAATGTAGAAGGAGTTGTAAAACATGGAATTGAGGAAGAGAGAGAAGAGAAAGGTTAATTATGTGCATCCCAAATGAAGTAAAATATATGGCTATCTAAAGCTCCCCCTCCCCATTAGACCATTAAGTTCAGGGTCTAAAATTACCTTTCTGCACCACTGTCCATATGTGCTCAGTGTACATTCCAGTCTTTTATTTCTAATTCCATAATCATTGCCATCAAGCACTATGTGGGCAACATACTGATATAAGAAACCAATGATTTACCTATTTACTCTTTCCCAAGGGCAGCACTGAGTCTAAGAGCAATTGCTCTGCTCTCAGACATCTTGCTAGGTAAAAGGCAATCCATCAGTGAGTCATCCAGTTGACACCTGCTGGTCCTGCAGTGTTAAAAGTGACATTTCATGGACAATGGGGTTAAATGCTGCTGAAATATTGAATTAAAATTAACAGAGGAAAATGTCTCCATCCAAACACATAGCACTGGGTGAGGACTATGGTCATGAGTGGCATCACATAAGTTCTAAGACCAAAGGTGTATTCAGGACCTGATTTTGATTTAGGTGCCACTGGAGTGGTGACCTGATGAGCTCCAATTTTACATCTCTTAATCAGCTGGCTATGACATTGGTGTCAATAACTGATCAACATATTTTGCATCACATTGTGTGATACAAATAGGAGCTGATTGGTGTTTAAGAAGGAAGGACTACAGTATATGGGCCCCTACAACAGGAAGGCCAAACATTTCTCATACCTGTTTTATACCCTGATTTTAGACTTTGTCATCAAATCACTGCTCCTTGAGTCATGCATAAAGTTAAAATAAAAAAAACACAAAAATTAAAATGAACAGACATAAAAAATAAACATAAAGTACAATAAAGTTAATTTCGAAGACAGAGGTAATTATTTTATATTGTTAATGTAGTCCAGCTTTCATTTTGCAAGAAGTCTAGGGAACCAAACCCTTTATTAATAGAACTTTCCCATGTTAAGGGATCACCTGACACTATTTCCCCCTTCATATTGTGAAACAGAGTTCTTGGTATTGCTCTGAATGTATCATTCCCATGAAGCCCTGCCCTTTATATTAGGGTTGAATAATTAGATCACAAGGTTTAGCATCGTGATGCAACCTGCTAGTGTTGTGCACATATATTATCACTTAAGAAAAGGTCACCTTAAGTCTAGTGCAGCACCAATTTCTTTTTTTCCCTTGGGAATAGTTCTAAGGGTGGTGTCACTCTTTCGGTGTGTGACTTCTCTGTCATCATTTAACAAGCCTAACCTGAAGACAACAGGCTGCATTGTAAGACCAGGCTTTGATTTTGCAAATTCATACACATACAAATAAGTACACACAAACACTGGCCTTAAGAACACTCCTTTTTACTCATGGGCAAACTACTGGCAAAGCAAAATCCAGCCCTTTTTTGTGCCCTCAAAGAATTTCTCATTGCAATACAAATAAATTAAAACACAAAAGAATAACCCAAACATACTACACACCTATATATTTAATGACACAGTCATACCTTTTGGGTTACCATTCACAAACCTGATGACATGCCAAAGGTTGCAATCCCAGCTGCAGTAGATTGGGGCACTCAGACAGGTTTTTTTTTTTTTTAAATGTACAGTAATCCCTCTATATAGCACTGAAATCTAATGGGAAAAGTCAGAAGTTAGCATCTTGTGTAAAGCTGGCTGCAATTAAGCCTGTTGTTTTTCTGGGCCTAAACATGGCTTCTGGATTGTGGCTGGATAATTTTATTTATTTATTAATCATCTTGCCATGCAGTGTGGGCACTTCTTTCTGAAAACTAAAATTCATGATGCTTGGGCACAATCTGTGGTGCAGTCTCAAAGTGCCATCATGCTGTCTCTATGGCAGAACACTGCCCTGGGACTGATCGTTCTGTGAACTAACATAACACACGAAAGTACAATTTTTAAATGAATAGGACTTCACCAATTAATGTGACCCTTAAAGCACTTCCAGGACCCCATAACAAAAGTGATAGGATGTCAGTTCTTAAAACCAGCTTTTAGATGCCCACTTCAAATAGCAGGTGTGGCTCTTCAGAAGTTGCTGAACTACAGGTTCCATCACCTCTGGCCTTTGACCATGCTTGCTGGGGCTGATGGAAGTTGTAGTTAAATGTATAGTAATGCCATGACCTAATTGCCCTGAGATATTTTACCATCTCTAGAATATGTAAATTTTCCATGTTAGGACAAGTAAGTTCTTTGCTCCTAAATGCCAGAGTTGTTTAGCACCTGCACTTTTCACTAATGCCAAATCAATTCATACAAGTTAGAATGCCTGTTGGGTATCAGTGGCAAAACATCAGTTGCTAGCATGGCTTTTGTTGTATGTATACTCTGATTCAGCAGCCCTCAATTCCCCACTTTGCTGCTCCCCAGTGTGTCCTGGGCATCTTTGCTAGAAGTACTGATAAGAGGATAAGCAATATGCTAAAGAAAACACTCTAATATCTTTGTGTTGTTATTTATTAGGTGTTTTAATAGTCAGTTAAATGAACATTTATACATTGACCATATATTTGACACGCATCCATGTTTGCTGCAAGCTTAATCCCCTTTGGGCCATAGTAGCTGATCAGAGACTCCCCAGTAGCTTCATGCACATTCATGGCATGTTGCTGAACTTTGATAACATTTGTCTCACTGTGTGGCCAGATGCCCCCGAGTTCTGGTTGTCCATGTGGTTGCATTCACTGCAAATGGTTACAGTATATGAACCACCTTGAAAATCCCATTAATAAGGGATTTTATTTTAAGGCTGAGATGGATTAATAAAACCTGGCTATTTGACCACCCCCAGTTATTCAAGAAGTTAGAATATATGGGTTATTATTATACTTGCTAACTTGTGTCTGTTTACAGCAGGAGTGGGACGCCATATGTTAAAGGCAAAGGGACCCCTGATCATTAGGTCCAGTTGCGGATGACTCTGGGGTTGCAGCGCTCATCTCGCTTTATTGGCCGAGGGAGCCAGTGTACAGCTTCTGGGTCATGTGGCCAGCCTGACTAAGCCACTTCTGGCGAACCAGAGCAGCACACAGAAATGCCGTTTACCTTCCCGCTTTATTTTAAGACTTCTTGCCCTTGTAACATTCTGCCTGTCATTTGCAGACTCATTTTACTTTGAAATAATAATGTAAGTCTACAGTCCTATACACATGTACCTGAAAGTAAGCCCCACTGATCTCAAACAAAACCCAAAACGTCATATTGCTGCTTCCTGTCATGAGCTTCTGGAATAGAATGTGACAGAACTCCAAATATGTAAATCTGTTCACATTACACAGTGAGACTGGACTTCTTAGAATAAAATTCCAGCAGAGATATTGGATTCCTGCATGACTCTCAACATCTTACTGTTTTTTTGTGTGTGTGTGTGGGGGGGGGGAGTTGTGTCTGTTACTTTTGCACATTTATAACCTAATTGCTAAGAAACGAGTGGTAGATATGGGGGGAAAACTGCTCTCCTTGAGGTCAGTATAAGGCTGCTGCAGTTCCCTAGCCCTGCGAAAAGGATGGCAAAAGTACCCTTGGTGATAAGCCAGAAGCAATGCTATAGACATTAGGAGACTTGCGCTAGGGATATAAGCTTTGAAAGAAATGAGGCTTTAATTGGTGAAGAATGTCTAAAAGTGAAGGCAGAAGGCCAAAAGGAGCCCTGGGTGTAACTTGAGCAATTCAAATGGAGTTTGAGATGAATCGGACTCTGTGCGTGTGAGTGTGTGTGTATGTGTGGAAGAGAATTGACGTAAACTTCCTGTGAGAACGCTGTGTTCGGTGGCCAGGCTTTGCTGAGTAACAGAGAAAGGAGTCAGAGCTGTGATTATTTGCACTGACCAGGGCTTGTCTGGCCGGGGCTGTGCTGTCTCCGCACAGTTGGACTAGATCACGCTTGACACAGTCGGAGAGGGAGAGAGCAACTTGTGGCTCCAGCATGTCGGCCCGCTAGGCAGGTTGATGAATGTTCTGAGCTTTAAGAGCTTGCCACCCAGGCCAGGCCAGCCCATCCACAATGAGTTACAGTTTCCCGATCTCCCTCCCAACGCCTCCTGCCCCCCCTTTCCCTCTCCACCACGACTGCTCTCCACATAAACACTGCTACTCTATCTTCAAAGCCCAGTCATCATGTCACTGTGTCAGTTCAGAGCAGACTGGAATCACCCTGCTGGAAAGCACTGGCCAAGCCTCTCCAAATAAACAGGATTAGACAAAATCTTTTCTTTTCTGTTTTCCATCTTGAGGGTGCTTCTCTCCTCAGTTCTTGTTGAAGAGCCGGTGGGGTGTTTTACCCCCCCCTTTTCTCCCTGAAAAATCGGGGGGGGGGGGGGACACAGGACAATGCAGGTTTGACGTGAACTATTTCACTGGTGATGGTGACACATTCCCTGTTGACGCCTCTTCCCAGAGGTTAGGTTGTGCCTCCTCCTGAGAATCTTTTCCGCAGGGGAGAGATGTCTGTGGGAAGGAAGCCTTGAGGGATTGCACAAGGCTGTCATCTCCCAGGGAAAAATGTGCTTTATTTCAATGTTGTTCCCATCAGCATCTTTCCCGTTCCATGCATCTGGTTTCATTTTCTGCACAATGGTAGTTTCAAGCTATTTTCTCTTCTTTTCACATCTCCCCCCCCCCACCCTCTGACCCATCCAGAAACGATGAATTTCATCTGTGCTTGAAACAGGCTGAGAAACAATAAAAAAGTTGTGGGTGCCAGGGGAAGATTGCTCTACAACCCACCACTAATTCCACAAGTCTTCTCTGCAAATAATTAGCAATAAAACCTTGCATTAAAACAATTTCTATGATGTGAAAACACTGCGCACCACACTCAGATGAGTGGATGAACTCAGGATGTGGCTTTTTAATTGTGTGAGATAAATGCTCACATTTTAAGCTGGATGGTGTGGTTGATTCAACAAGGATAGATTTCCCTAGTAAAGTTTAGTGTCCCCCCTACAGATTTCTTTCTTCTTTTTTTTTAGGTTTGGAAGATTATCGTCATTATATACTTATTTAGCAATATTGGTTAAAGAAGACACATACCAGTTGCTGCAATATGAAATAAACTATTGGTGTTGATGCTGACTATGCTTGTTCGGTCCTGAAGAAAACTTTAAGTGACAAAAGGTTGAGTCATTTCTGGATGGTTACAGACATCGCTGTTACAGTCATGTTGAATTTCCTAGCCTATGACAATTTTGGGGTACATCATGTCAGGCACCTGCCAATGAAAATACAGGTGCTTCTCAGATCTTTTTGACAGACTGAGTTGTTGAAACTAACTTTTGATAGATATAAGACTCATTTTTAATTGTTTGCTTAATTCAGGATGTTTTAATGTCATTGTGTATTTTAACTGTTGGTTTTTTTTTTAGTTGTAAACCACTAAGAAACTATTTTGACATATAAGTGATATAAAAATTAAATGACAACAATAGGCTTGCCATACATCTGGAAATTTCTGGACATGTAAGGAAATTGGATGCCTAAAATGGTGTCCAGTGGAAATCTCTTTTCTGGGTTTTTTTTTTCAATCAATCAATAAAATTAACAATAAGCTAAAACCAAATTAAAACAAATGACAGCTTCTATATGTTTGAATAGGTTTGCCTAAACAAAAATGTTTTTAGCAAGTGCTTAGAATAGTACAGCAAAGCCACTTGTCTGATATCAGTAAGCAGGGAGTTCCAAAGTGAGTGTGCACACTAAAAGATCAATGTCTTAAGAGCATGGAATGAGTATTACAGTATGTGTTGCCTGTAACCTTGCCAGTTCTGCAGACAGGTGAGCAAATATTTGTAGCAACCCCATCCCCATTCCATCCCAGGTCCCTGTATCTCCACATCCTGGCACCATTCTCAAATGTTAGTGTTTTTCTTTATTTCTTCCAGCTGTTATGACAAAGCTTTCCCTGCTGGGTAACATAATTACATTTCTGGTCACCACTGGTATTGGAGATCATATATTCACTATGTGTGCAGAAGGAAGAAATGTAAAAATAACATGTGATCTTTCTGACTTCTGGTCATAATCTTAACTATATAACAGTGTAACATTTTGAGAGCAAAAACATGATATTTTCATTCATGTATGTATTGCATCTATTTCTTAAACCCCGCCCCCCATCTAACAGGATTTAGTTCTATCTAATGCTGAAATTTACTTGTAGCAGGTCTCTTTAAGTATTAGTTGTTCATTATTGCTACTCGGGTTCCTTTTCATTGCTAATGTTCTAGGTAGAAGAAACCACAAAAGGATCTGATTAAGCAAGTGTTTCCTCTTCCTTGGCTTGGACTGGTGCTAAGTGCAGAAAATATGAGAGAATATTTAGCTGGCCTAAGAAAAATGTGCAAACTTAAACTAATGGTTTTTCAGTGCTGCCTGTCTGCTGTTATTGTGTGTTTAGGACACCCCAATAAACTACAATGTATTTTCTGGGTACCAGGAATTACTTATTTAAATCTAAGCCAGCTATAGTTCTAAAACACCTGCTCACACACTATTGTACCTGACATGCAAAAACAAGTTGATTTCCATCATGTCCGTGTCAGTTTCCCAACAGGTAAAAACTGGCATCATTCCTTGGCATGAGTTGCAAGCTAAATTATTGTTCTGGCTGATCCCTATGCTGAAGCGATCCCACACAGGCTTTTTCTACACCCTGGAATAATCAGCAAAATTGCAAGCAGTTATTACTGTAAATTCATCTGGTTTTGCAGAATGACTCATTAGATTTAGGCTCTATGGCATTGTGCTGTTCGAAGTATAACAGGTGCATCTGAAGGCAGTTCTCACCATCTGCAAAGAATGCCTTGAAGGATTAAGGCGAGCTTAAGCACTGTGATTTTCATGAGCATTGGTGGTAGAAGGATAGGGGTTGGGGACTCCCAAAGGTATTTGAAGATTTATATACTTGTTCAAACAACTGAGCCCAAACATGTATGAGGCATGATTCAGCTAAGTCAGGTGCTGTTGAAGACATGTTGATTTCCAGCTAAGATTTCTTACCTCTCTCTCTGAAATCAGTTGCACTCTGAAATCAGTTGGCTGAATTGCACCAAATAATGGTTAAAATTGTCTTTCAGCCGAGTAATGTTTATTAGTGTGAATTTCTCCAACTAGAGAGTCTTTTATGAAACTTTGCACATTACACATTTTTTGCAAAGCAATTTCCCATTATATAATGCTTTTTCAAGCATGCTATTTCCACTAATATATGTGGTTTTATGCACACTTTATCCTAGTATGTGCATTTTTTGTATACATTACTTGGCCAGAGAATTGTCCTGAGATGCAAGGAAGTGTCCATTTTGAAGGATGTTTGTCTTTTTGGTTTACAAACTGTTTCAAAAAGTATGAATTAGGTAGGTTCAGCTGTAAATGCAAACTGAGTTGAATTTCTCCTCCATCTCTAGTGTCTTTTGCATAGATTAGTGACCACCAGAGACAGGGCCTTCTCTGTGGTAGTCCCATGGATTTGAAACTGTTCCAGTAGCAATCTGTTACTCTTCAGGATTTTTGAAAAGCTCCAAAGATTTTGACTGGCCTTTCCTTGAGTAGGCGCTGTCTATTTGCTGGAGTGGATTATGGTATAAAGGATTTGAATGGGTTTTATTATTTTGTGTGTGTTTTGTACTATTTTGTAATATAAATGCAGTTTTTATTGTTGCAAACTGCTTTGGATAGACTTTTCACATAGCAATCATGACTCTCTTTGCCAGTTTGAACTGAGATGTGATTAATGAGATTACTCAAGAGCAAGCAGTCTGAGGATGAAGCTCTCATTTTATTGGAAATAAGTTTCCAAAGAACTCTGTAGGTATTTTTTCACCTCCAAATAAATGTGTTTAATCTGGGCTCCAGTTATTTAAGTGGAAAAGCCACTTCACACCTAACTTTTTCATTTTGATTCCTCCTTGAGCTCTGACTGTATATGACTGGCTGTTCTTAACTTAGAAAGAAGGTGTTGCAGCGTTAGACTAAAGCAGGGTTATGGGCAACACTTTGAATTTGAAAATATGTAAAGAAAAGATCAAAGTCTGTTATGTTAATTTTACAGCAGCTATAGTTAGCTACCAGTCAGCTGCTTCAATATGCATTTTAGCAATTATTGAAGAGTGACATTCCAAGGGTTTTTTTCCTCCAGCCAGTTTATGAACTGGTCTCTTAGATTACTTTTTAAAGCATGGTTAAAGATATGATCAGAACTACAATGGTTATGCTAGCTAGGGAGAAGAGGTATGAGTGGCATTTGGCTATTTATGGCTAACAACATTTGGTTCTGTCTGATTCTGTGGAATAGCTGCCAAGTCTTCTAAATCTGACTGACCATTCAGGATGTCAATTTCATGCCGATCTGCCCCTTAAATCTTTTATTGCTGCTTTCATTGCTGTATGGAAAGAGGACCTTTTACTGAATAATGGAAGGGACAACCAATCAGGTGCCTTGCCACCGTCTCCTATTTGGGGGACTGTAGAAGAGGGTGAATAGTTATTGTAAAAATGGTAACTCTTCTTTCAAATGGACCTGAAAACACTGCTGCTCTTTGTCACAGTTCTGACAGAGCAGAGAACTCACTGGATAAAACATAACTGGCACCCTGATCCTATTGAATTATTTATTGTTTCATCAAAGTTTTTCAGAATGCAGTGTTTTCCAGCACCCACTCTGCTGTTGCAAATCTAGAGTTAGTGAACGTTAGAAATTAGTAAAATGGCAGAATTTTGATGACATTTGGAGTATTAAAGGGAGATGCCAGACCAGTGGAAAAAAGTACAGGTTAAGTTTCCTTTTCAAACCAGGGCGGCACTTGGGATTGAGGCCATTAAGCATGACAAAAGGTGTTGATGGCTCATCACAGAGAAGTCCTTGGGTCCCTTGGCAACAGACGGTTGCCAAGGTTATGCTGAGCGATGATGTAGGTTACAGAAAAATTGTCACCTTTTAATACTAGGCTTGGGATAGCAGACAGAAGGGGAGGAGTTGTTTGGCAAGGGGTTTTCTGGGAACAAGAAGGAGGAAGTTGGTGGAACTTGATGCAGGGGCTGAAGGGCAGAACCATCCAGGCAGGCTGGCAGGCAGGCTGGGACAGAGACACAGAAATGTCTGGGAATCTGATGCTGCACTCCTGAGGGGAACAAGCCCCTCTTGAGATGTGAATGCCGTAAACTCTGCACTCCATCCATTGAAAGCTTCCAGTGTAAATATGTGTACGATAAACTATATTTCTTAGACACAACAGTCTGCACTGCGTCTTGATTTCCTACAAAAAAAATTCCTTCCAGTAGCACCTTAAAGACCAACTAAGTCAGTTCTTGGTATGAGCTTTCGTGTGCATGCACACTTCTTCAGATACCACACGAATATCTGAAGAATTCAGATATTCAGATATTCAGATACCACACGAATATCTGAAGAATATCTGAAGAGTTCTTGGTATGAGCTTTCGTGTGCATGCACACGAAAGCTCATACCAAGAACTGACTTAGTTGGTCTTTAAGGTGCTACTGGAAGGAATTTTTTTTGTTTTGACTATGGCAGACCAACACGGCTACCTATCTGTAACTTGATTTCCTACAGAAACACAACCCTGGGTAAGAGCCTGGAATCTTGCTACCACTTGGCAGAGATTGGGGATGGCACGAAATCTTTGTAACACTATTTATCTTTACACGTGCCCCTCTAAAGCCATGTTCTAGAATACAGGCAACTCTCTACTTATGTGGGGCTTACATTCCAGGCCCCCCGTGAGCAGAAGAGAAATGTGTGTTAAGTTGGGAGCCTGCTGCAATACATGCAACTTCCCACCCAACAGCTGTTGAGTTGGGTAGCATGGCAGCAGCAAGAGATCCCATGTGCCATTCCGGAGCCCTTGGAATCTCCCTGCCCCCACTGGACATTTGGCTCACAGACGTTCTACAGAATTAGGCCTGCAATGCTGAGTGCTTCTGGTGGATATGAGCCATGCATCTGAGCCATGGGAGACCACTCACAAAGCCTCCCCAAAGGTCAGTATAATAGTAGAAAGGCAAAGACAAACTCTGTTCACACACAAAAATAATAAGAAGAATGAAATTAACAGCAAGTTTTAGAATTATGAATTAAAATACTTTAAAAACAACAAAGGAAGGAAGGAAGGAAGGAAGGAAGGGAAAGAAAGAAAGAAAGAAAGAAAGAGAGAGAGAGAGAGAGAGAAAGAAAGACAGACTATATCATTGGCACAGAGTATATTGGCTGTTGTTTTAAACTCTGTCCCTATCTCCTAAATTCTTTGATTGCATGCTAGCGTGAGGTAATTTCTCCTGTTGTAAATCATTGTGAGAAAAGCCAAATGGAGAGGAGACAGCAGAGCATGGGAACCTTAGAGTTGTACTCCGCAAAGCACATAATAGTCTGTATTCTATATACACTAACTTGGGCGTAAGTCTCATTGAACCCAGTGAAGCTTTCTTCTGAGCAGACGTAAGAATATAAGAATAACGCTACTGGATCAGGCCAGCGGCATATCTAGTACAGTGTCCTGTTATTACAGTAGCCAACCATACACCCATAGAAAGCCCAGCAGCAGGACCTAACCAAATAATCCATACAAAATAGCCCTTTGCTCATTGTACGGAAGGTCCAAGTAAGAAATCAAAAGCTCTTCCTCCAGAGTTTCCATAGGATAACCAGTAAGTGAAGCAGTATGCTTTTCGGCCTTATCATGCTGTAAAATGGACACTACAATGGGCTTTAAAGAGCACCAAATTGGTATAACAACAGCTGGAATATCCCAGTTGATTACATCCTCTGGAGGATCACACTCTTCCTGTACAGGTGGTTTAACTCTGGCTTTCTGAATGCTGGCTCCCAAAAGGAGTGCACTTCCCAACATTTAACAAAGGTTTCTTTATATTGCCATAAAATACTTGAGATGGAACCACCCCATATTTACATAAGACATGTTTTTTTCCAGGGATTAAAGCTGGAAGCTTTGTTGTTTTGAAAAGTTAAATAGGATCTCTTTACCCAAGCTCTACCCTGCAAACTCCTTTCAGTGAGATCTGTTCTACTTTTGGGTATCCCAAGAAGGTAGCTTACATGGTCAATTGCCAGCTTCCTTGAGTCCCAGTAAGGGACATTCTTCTTGTAACGAAGAAAAGCCAAAGCCAATTTAGAAGGCTGAAATACTAAACCACTCAGGGCACTTTTAGTTAACTGACCCAGCTGTTTAGGTTTTCCAAATTCATACAGCTTCATAGACTGATCTTTTTATATTTTCACTTCCCCCTTCCATCCCAAATGATTTTCATTTATCATATTGATGCACTTGTTTCTGTGATTTCTTCAGATGGTTTTGGCCAAACAACCAAACTCTCAAGCTTATCTTCTGTATGGTTTAATTGATGATAAATTTGCAGGACAGTTCTACTAACTAATAGAGTTTGTTCTTCTAAGAGGGAATCCCAAAACTGTTGTGTTTTCCTCAAATGGGCACCAACTGGCAATGCCCTTTGACCCTGCCCAAGGCTTCTGGCTTGCTGGGCCACACTCCTTAGGACTGCAGATGGACAGAGTTGCTACTCAGCATGCAGGCAGTTGCTCTAATGGGCATGGATGTCTCAGCCCCTCACCGACTAAAAGCAATTAAAAGATGTCTCAAATATTAATAAGCATGAAAGAACATGGTAGACTTCACCTGGTGTGTACATGATCGTAAATAATACATCAAGTGCACATGTTGGAAGAGGGAATTCCATAGCCTGGGTGCCACCAATGTGCTGGTAGCACAGACCAGCTTCAAATGATAGGGACATCTGGAGAACTCAGCTTTCCCCTGTTCTGGGAATAGACTGATAGGAATCAGTGAAACTGAGCAGTTTATTAGGCTGATAACCATAATATTTACCTTTCGTGTACTTCCAGAGGAGTAGCTGTGTTAGTCTGTTGCAGCAAAATCAACAGTGTCTTGTGGCACCTTAAAGACAAACAAATTTATTCTGGCATAAGCTTTGCTTGAGTCCCTGGAAGTTTATTCCACAATAAATATGTTAGTTTTGCATGCACTGCAGCTGATCTACTTTCAGTGTTTTCCTTGTTTATGTCAGAGATTGGGTACAGAAGGGTGTGTGTGTGTGTGTGTGTGTGAACTGTGCTGGAAGTTCCTCCCTCTCATCCCAGGATTCCCCAGAGCCTTTTGTGCTTTCCAAAAATACCCCACTCATTTCCCAGTTCTCTGCAGCCATGATTGCTGTAAAACTCTGGTCTTGTTTAGAAGAGAAAACAGATTCTTAAGATTCACCTGTGGAAGCTGTAACAGCAACCAGTTCATGTTATGTTTTTAGGCTACATGGATTCCTCAGCTAAGGCTGCAAGCATTTCTTTGCTTTCATGGGAGTAAATCCCATTGAACTCAACGTACAAGACTGTATGGTAACTGGCTCACAGTAGGCTGTTGCTGCATTAAAAGGAACAGTGCAGAAAAAACTGAGTCAACGTGCTCCATACAAGTCTGAAAATGGGAGATATGTAGACATAAAAACAAAAGAATGAAGACATGTTTTTATGCTAAGATTCTTGCTGCCCAAAGCATTCCTGGAAACACAGCTTCTGACTGCTTTTGGTGGGATGTGAAGAAACCGCCCCCCCATCTTTTTTTAAATGCAGAGTTGCAGGTTAAAGAAACCACATGAATACCATGCCTCAGCATTGTAGACATGGCCTGTAGCCCCAGAAATTATAGCTGCTTGTTGCATGAATTACTTCTCCCCCTCCGTTCTCACTCTATTCGCAACAATAATAGCAGAACTGTTATTACTTTTGGCCCAACAAAACAACACTGTGGAAATGCTGCTCCAAAAGGAAGTGTTTCCAGTTCCACATCTCTTTCAAGAGTTATTTTCCCATGTCGTTTCTGGAAACTTTTCAGGAAACGACATTCCCTTTCTTGTCCCTATCCAGCAGCCTGATCTTTTCCCACTCAGAGTAATGCTCGGACCTCTTCATCACAAAGAATGAGCTGGAATGGAAAGCTAAAGCAAAAGGTTTTTTTAATATATATAAAGTGCTGGGTTTCTAGCACTTATTCATAGAGTTTATTTAAAGAAGAAATATCCTAATGAGAGTGAATGCTCTGCTTACCCGTTCTTGGGAGATGAGGATTTACATCGCTTTCTTTTTTAAGCTGCCGGGTCTTATCCCCATTCTTGAGCAACTGCTGTAGCCACTTAGGTCAGGCTGACCCCAGCCACAGCTTAACTGTGTGATTGTTGGGGAGCTGTTTTGTGTGTTGTTCCATAGTGGGTTCCCCCCGCCCCTTTGGTTTTACTTGGCTTGAGTCAATTCCCTGCTTCTCTTACAGTTCTCAGAATGAACCTGGGAAAGCAGAGGTCCAGACAGTGCCACTGATTCAGCTGTAATGACAAACTACAGGTTGGCACTGTGTGAACGAGTCATGCGCTTATGTATTCTTTCCTTCCTGTGTACCCTCAACTTTAGCTCAAACTCTGTGAAGCTAGCTTGCAGGCTGTTTGGAGGGCATCTGCAAATCAGGGTTGTTGGGTTTTTTTGCCTGGATGAAAAGGTAAATTATGAGGTGAGAGAGGAGGAGGAGGAAGTAACTGAGTACTTAGATTGAGAAGGTAGTATGAGTGTGAGTGGCATAAGGAGTGCGAGGAGGAAGCATGCCATCTTGATACTTGTTCCAGCAGTGAATTAGCCCAGTGAAACAGAATGCAAGGGCATTTGTGTAAGGGCTCATCCATACTCACCTTTTGTCCTGTTCTTTCTAGACACAGGGGTCTGTGCTTTAAAGCTCCATATCCTGCTCTTTACTGGTGAATCAGAGCAAACTGCAAACTGCAGAAAATCCTAATTGCTGTTCGTACCAATTCAGTGTTAAAGAGTGGGTTTTCCCAGGGGAAACAGCAGGGCGAAAAAAGTGCTTGGACATGGAGCTTTAAAGTGTGGACCTGGGCCTAGAAAGCACAGGGCAAAAAGCGTATATGGATGAACCCCCTGTCACTTCTCTCTGCCTACTGTGTATGGGCATGCACTATCCTCTAATTTTGCCTTCCTAAATGTGTCTGAAATAATTTTCTGGGTTTCTATTCCCCCCACCCCCGAAAATGCACTCTGAAAGAAAAATGTAAAACAATGATTTAATAGAGGACATTAAAAACTGTCACATCAACACACTGTACTAAATAATTTCTGTAATGCTATTTTAAAGTAGCATTTACTGTCAAATACAAATGCAATTGTAATTGCAGCACTTAATGTGCTAAATATTGCAGTAAATATAAAATGCATCTTTTCTTCCTTCCTTTTTCAAAAAGGAAGATGAAGAACTGGATGACTAATGCTAGCTCTATTATGCAATCTTCAGTGGCAACTTTGAAAAGGCGACTGCAAGCTTAATGACTATTGCATGGCCAATTAAAAGCACTCTGTTGGCCTTGTTTCATTATCTTGCTATTCTTCAAGCCCCTTTTCCATTGACCCCATTATTCAGTGCTATGTTTTGAGAGGGCCCTGGGCAAGAAATTCTCACTTCCACCAGCTTTCAAGCAGCCAACACTGAAATCAAAGAATCATAGAATTGTAGAGTTGGAAGAGATCACCAGGGTCATCTAGTCCAACCCCCTGCAGTGCAGGAATCCTTTGTCCAATGTAGGGCTTGAACCCACGACCCTGAAATTAAGAGAGTCGTGGTCTGCTGACTGAGGTATCCCTGTGGCATAAAAACCTGGGAGCTCTTACTCTGTATTTTATTCTGTTACTCAGTCAAATTTCAGTAAGGTCTGGAGTTTTAGTTTTAATTTTAAATTGACATGGAATATCAGATGGAAATGAGGTTTTACTTTATGTCTGTTGATTGCCATGTGTGATGCCAGGATGGAATTTTGCCCAGGTGAGACAACTAGATCATTTGCTTCCTGTGCTGGTCCCAGGGCTAACCGAGAGGCGAGGTCCTAGTCCAGTCCGAGGTCGAGGGTGCAGTATGGAGACAGTCCATCAAAGCTGAAGCTGGGTCCGAGTCAGGTGAGTTTAGGAGCTCCGGCGGAGAGGCAGGACAGGGTGCAGGCAGGAACAGGCTACCAACGATGTTGCTCCCGCAACTTGGGACTGGGGCTGGCTGGCTTTTATCTGCTCCAAGGCATAGGGCGGCCCCGGTCCACAGGTGACTCGCCTCTCCTGGCCTGGAGGCGAGCACTCCTCCTGCGGGAACTTAGTTCCCTCTGCCTCTCTGCCCTGAGCCTCTGCAGCTCAGGAGAGGCTGGAGGGTTACCAGACCCAGAGGCAACCTCAGCTTCCTCTGATGGGGCTGGGGGTTGAGCACCTGCAGGCAATGGGTCAGGAGCCAGAGCCGACTCAGCTGGTGCCTGCACCTGAGGATCCAGCACAGGTGAGGACCCTTCAGGCTCATGCCCCAGCCCTGGCTCAGCTGGGTCTGGAGGCGGGGATTCCTGTGCAGGCTGGGATTCCTCAGGTTCAGCTTCTGATCTGATTCCCAGGCCATCACACTTCCCCTTTAGCATAAAAACAGACATTGCTTGAATCCCTGGGTGTTCTGTACCAAATTTGCCTTATTAGTTGGGCTTTGTGATACTACTGTATTCTGGATTTTGTGGAGTTAACTTGGGAAGCAGGGGCTGATGTTTTGAGGAACCCCCTTTTTGGCAGGGAATTAGGCAGAATGTTCTCCAGTCCAACAATTCTAACACTGTGCATCACAGTTTATGTATAATTATTAAAAGAGCTGCCGTGGCAGAGGGGAGTACATTCAAACAGCAAGTAAAATAAGTTAAGGGAAAAGGCAGGAAAGGTTAAATGTGAATGCCCCTCAGTTAAATTAACATCAACAGCCAAACAGGCAACATGCTATAACAGGCTAAGAAATGTGGACTTTTTTTTTACTCATTGTCTGAGAACCTCAAGAGACACACACATTGCCATTCTAATTTTTTAAAAATAGTCTGATCAGTGCTTTTGTTATTTTACCTACCAATCCAGTTTGGGGAGTGAGCCAGTGTCTTTCCATGAAATGAGAAAACAAGGATATTTCTGCCAAGTATGTTAATTTGTGCAGAGTTTGGTTATTGAGCAATACTTGTTGTAACAAAGAGCAGTCGCTTGACGGCTTCTGTGCCATAAGGACAGTTAAGATTTTCAAGATGCCTTTCCAGTTATTGGGATGATCATGCTGTTTTGAATTTCTTTCTTACACTGTTTTGATTGTCCTGTGTGTGGGAGGTGAGAATTACACGAGTAAATCCCTGCACCACAGTTCCCTCCAGGCAAGTCAAGCCCATAAAATGCCACCTTGGATGGAAGGGACAAAAGTATATTAGATGTCCACGGGTATCAGCCATTCAGTAAAATCCTAGTTTTGTTTTATTAAATGTTTTGGTGAGAGATATTTTAATGAAAGGCAAGACGTGCTAAATTTAAACTTTTGGTTTCAAAAATCTACTGCAAAGAGTTAAGATTTGGAATCGACCAAATCTGTTACCACTTCATCAAATCCATCTCTAGCTATGCTAAAATGTAGCCTTCAAGAAATGGAAGTAGGCATATCAGCAAGTTTAGCCAAGAGGAACATCTGGTGGAACATCTGACAGCAGGGCCTACAGATCTCTTTCTTCCCGTGCAGAATATTAAAAGGAAGTTTTGTGTAATCAGAGTCAGTTTTACAATGAAGCAAAATGAAGCAGTTTTTTCAAACAGCAGAATCCAGAAGTAATGCCAGTTTCCTGTATCTAGGCCCTGGTCCTGAGCAAACGGGCACCATTTTGACTGTGCGTTTAAGTGCAAAAGGGTCTAAGGCTAGCACTGAAAGTCAAAGGGCAAGTATCAAAGCAAGATGCTGAGATCTACCTTTAGAGGTAATTAAGAATATTAAGAGCTTTTGTTGGAGATTTTTCATTTGATGACAACTTAGTGTTAGCAACACAGAAAAGGTAAAGGTAAAGGGACCCATCTTTATTTCTATATGCTTACAGCTTGGGTTCTGTCCAACTCTACTTTGCCTCTTTCCATTCACTATTGGGAAATGTAAAACATGCTATAATTTATTTTCTTTATGACAGAAGAAGGTAAAATTTGCAGACATAGTACAGTACCTCTCCAGAGTGGATAAAGCTTGCCAGATCATAGCTAAATCTGTTCAGGACCTTCTGAGTGGGGCACTTTTAAAATATGAGCGCTGCTGGTGTTTTTTTTTTTAGAAAAAGAAACATCTATAACTTCTTAATTGTTGAGCAGAATTGAATGCAATTTTCAGGCAACATTGATCCTTCTGAAGGCTCTGCCAGATGTCAGAAGCATAGATGCAGTGTTTTCCCAGAAGGGCAGCTGTGTGTGTGTGTGTACTGTATGTGTATGTATGTATGTGTATGTATGTATGTATGTATGTATGTATGTATCTCATCAGACCATAATCCCTATGTGGTGCATTGCTAGTTCAGGATTTGGGATTTGTCAAAATTCAATGTACAATCCTAGTAAACTGCTTTGTTCCTTTGGCATGCACATCTAGAACATAGTACCATCGTATAACACAATTAATTTGTACAACCTATGGGTTGATAATAATAATAATAATAATAATAAATTTTATTTATATCCCGCCCTCCCCAGCCGAAGCCGGGCTCAGGGCGGCTAACAACAATCAACAATCAAACCATCAGATATTCACACATTCTAAAAATATTACATTATAAAAATCAATTAAAATCAAATTAATGGCAACTAATTAAGCAAGATTCTAAGCAGGTTGCCAGAGGAGGGAGTCAGGCTGCGCCCTGACCAAAGGCCTGGTGGAACAACTCTGTCTTGCAGGCCCTGCGGAAGGATGTCAGGTCCCGCAGGGCCCTAGTCTCTTGTGACAGAGCGTTCCACCAGATTGGAGCCGCAGCCGAGAAGGCCCTGGCTCTAGTTGAGGCCAGCCTAACCTCTCTGAGGCCTGGGACCTTGAGGATGTTATTATTTGCAGACCGTAGGTGATGATAAATATAGCTGATTCCATTCAGATGAGTTGTAGCAATTCTGATGTTAGAAGAGCAGGTCTGCAGCTCTTCCTTAATGGCCTATTCTTCTTCTCTCCAAGGAACTCAGGATGGCGTACACAGTTTTTGATACCTCTTTATACTCACAACAATTTGTTGATTTTTAAAATAGTGGTTTTTAACTGTTTTTACTGGTAATTTTATTGTTTTATTCTCTTTGTAAACCATGTTGAGGTTATGTTTTTTTAACATATAAACAAGCAGTGTATAAATTTTATGAAATAAACACACCAACAGGTTCTCCATATGTAATTGCATATGGTTAATTGCCCAACTCCTGTGGGGAAGCCTTTTGAAGGATGATATAACTACCTAATTAAAATGAAGCAAGCAAGGTGAGCTCCACTCATGAGAACCTTTTGAATAATTTCTCTCCCTGGAGAAATTTGGCAAAATGGTGCCTCTAATTTCTCTGCTTACAAATGGCATAGCGAATTTCATTTCCATTTATAAATTGCTTCCTACGAAATTTTTCAAAGTGATTAAGCAATTTAAAACATCAACAAAAAGGACACATATAAACATTTTCATATATATAAACAATTTCAAATCCAATACAGATACAGATTGATAAAAACCTCCACTTGTAAGGCTTGTTGGTGGCTCGCAGTTGCTTAGGTTACTCAGACAAATGTCTTCTATCAGCCTATGTATTTGACTGAGTAGTGGCTGAACTAAAAGGAGCAGAAACAGAGAACAAGCTAAGAAATGTACTATCTCCCATATTAATTTGTCATAAAGTTGCAGCTGCAATTTGCATGCATACACCCATTGATTTCAAGAGTAATTTTCCATGTCTTCTCCTGAGTGCAACATTTCATCCTGTGTGGCTAGACATCTCCTTTGCAGAAGCATAATATCAATTAATAGTTTATCTGGTTAAAGCAGCAACATAGCTTAACCATCAGCCAACCATCTGCGATTGGCTTTTGAAGTTTAAGAAAAAAAACAGTTTGCAAAGAACAGGTGAAGAATGGGATTCAGTGGAAAGCCATGCCTATTCTTCAAGTCCCCATATAGGCAGCCAAACAGGATTAAGTCATTCAATATAAAACTAAATGCATTTATAGGATTTCCAAACTCTGTACCCACAGAGTCTGGGATTTTGCCAGTAAATGGGTGTCCTGATTCCCTCCCTGACCTGATTAAACTGATTACACAGCATTTCCCTTTAATACTCTGCATGTGAACAAAGAGATATGCAAACCCTAGTGTCAGATGTTCCATATTAAACAGAACCATGCATTTTAAGAACCCTGGATTAATTCATGAAAGGTGCAGCTCTCTGGCTCCCTTAAGAATTTGTATCTGAAAACTCACAGTGTTTTTCTGCAGACTCAAAGAAGATGCTAGCGGAGAAGCAGGAAAGCTGGGAACCTCACTACCATTAGCCCCTATATGCCATGCTCTTGTAAAACGAGCTGCCACTCACTTCAGCACCTCGCAAACTGTGAGCACAAAATGTATACTTAGGACTAGAAGAACACACATCCCAGATTGGTTGCACCATTGACCTTTATTCTTTCCCCTGAACTGTAATTTGTGACTTTGTGAATAACAGGTTTTAAATGTGAGAATTGTTCAAACATCTGTCATTAATATTTACGACTTGCAGGCTCAGCCAAAGAAGTTGCGAATGACTTCAGATAAAGATGTAAAGTTCAGCCCCTCTTTCCTGCTTCTTTCTCCTCCTTGCCCTCTTGGCTGCCTGGAGAACAGTCCCCATGTTTCCCTATCTCCTCCACCTCCTGCCCAGCAGCACACCAGCTATCTTGTCCTGGGCCATGAATAACCTAAGAGAGCTGCTGCATTATAAGGGAGCCTCATATGTTCCAGTCCTTTCATGTGGATGAATTAGGTCAGCTTCATAAATGCAGCTCTCTATATGGATGGTTTGAGTAGGAGTAATTTGGCAAACCTGGATGGTTTCATTCTTTTCCCACAGAAGTATAGGTGGTATCTCAAGTATAGGAAGTGTTATTAGATTTGGTGATCTTACAGGTAAAAGCAGAGGCATACCTAACGGATGGTTCAACAGCAAAATAAAACACACTTTTTACAGAATCAGAAAACTAGTTAGCTATTGTGAGGGGCAGGGAAGAGAAAGCGACATGTGCAGTAAAAAAAAAATCTTGCAGTGTAGCTCACCACACTTTGGTCTTTTCTATATAACATGACACCACTGTATCACATTTCTCTCTGAGCAGAACTGCACCATCCAAGCCACTGTGATGAAACCTTGGTTGATGCTCTGCATTACTGAATTGTTCCATTTAGTAATGGAAGTGGGAAGGAAACACATCCTTAAGTACTTTTTGAAATGTACCTAAAGCTTAATGTGCTAATTTGCTAGTGTTGTTGTTGTTATTTAAATTAGTATACTGCTCTTCATATGATGATCACAGACTGGTTCACAATGAGAACACAAATTATATAATAAAACAATAGCAAAAACAGACCAATAGCCCCACTCCCACAAACACATTTCAAAGGCCATAAAATGTTCAGGAGAAATGGAAGAGAAATGTTTTCAAAAGGTACCTAAAGATATGCAATGAAGGTGCCAGGCGAACCTCCCTGGGGAACACATTCCACAAACAGGGAGCCATCACAGAAAAGTCCTGTTCTCATGTTGCCACCCTCTAGGCCTCTAGTGGAGGAGGCACATGAACAAGGGCCTCAGATGATGATAACAGCATGCAGGTTGGTTCATATGAGGAAAGGCAGTCCTTGAGGTGACTATGTTTTATATTTAAATATTTTCTTCCACTTTGGATCATAAAAGCCTGGAAGTCCATACATAGGACCATGTGCCTGCACATGAACACATAGATAAATGAATACATAGATAAATAACAGGAACTACAAATATATGGAAAGCTAATGAAATGCGGGCAACAAGGTGCACTTACACATTTTCCAAAGCTGTTACATGTGAACTTAGACTAAGTAAGTTACATTTAATTACCATAGAAACCATCTGGGATAGTTAGTCAGGACTTAATGCCCATTGATGTTAATGGAAGGTAAGTTCAAATAACATAAGTTTGGATCCAATCCAGTATGCTGTCCTTTTCTCCTCTTTTGCTCCACTCTCGACACAAAGGTCTCGGAATGAAAATAAAAACAATGCAACATTTCAAACCTGTACTTAGAGCAATTGTCTACACCCTTTGTCAAGACATTTTGGGATGTAAAACTCTCCATGTTTTACTAGCTCTCCTCGGTGTTTCTGTTCATTAAATAAGACAAAGAACACAGCATGAATTGCTTGGGATAATCAGTAACATAGACTTAAGGACATCAATCTGCAGTGCTCTAGGAGAGCAGACTGTGCCCACAAATGAGTTTTAGAGGAAGTCTTTTCAGTCTGTCAATGGGAGCTGCTTCATATTGTCTTTATGGAAGGTCACATTGCTGGTCAGCCTCCCTCTGTGCTGAAGAAATTCCTCTACAGATCCTCTGAACAGTCCTCGCATGATATATCAGGCCCTGGTGTGAGGGGTCAGGGCATTTACAAGATCTCCTGTGGTTTCAGAGAGGTGACCAGAATACAGATTCTTGGCCCTCTGGGCTGAAAAAAGAAAGGCACTGATTCTGAGAAGAATACAAACCAGAAAGCATATCTAATTGATTGAGAGGGCTTTGACTGCTCTGTGTAAACAGTGTTTTCCACAATGTAGATCTTTTACTAATTAAGCATCTTGAGGAATGAGTTAATCAACAAACAAGTGCCAAGAGCCATCAATGTTCAACGATCAATAAAAGCTGCAGATACCAAAAACCACAGAGAAGTCTGAGACGGGTGAACTTTGGGTTCAGATTGTCAAAATAAAGGATCTAAAGCTGGCTTCCAAAGTCCACATTTAGCTGCAAAAATTAATGGCCTGGTTTTTCTAAAGCATCTTACATTGTGAAACTATTGCTTGACAACTACTGGATGCTAAATGTATGAAACACGAGATTCCTTGCCAAGTGCCTAAGTTAGGAATTCTAAGACTGTGGCTAGGGAACATTGGATGTTCAGTCAGAATCAACAACATTGGGAGCTGAAGACCAACCTCTTAGCTGAATATTTTTAAGGGTGCGTTTGGAGCACGAGCCTCCCCATTGTACATTAATATTTGCAGTCTTGTGTATGGTGGATTCAAATGCATGATGGATTCAAATCTTTACTGTGAAGAAGATTTTAATCCCAATTATTAAATAGATTTTCTATTCCATAATTTATTCAAGGAGTTCAGTATAGTGTATGTAGTTCTGTCTTCTCCCATTTTATCCTCACAACCCATGAGTTAGGTTAGGCAGAGAGAGTGACTGGTCCATGGCCAACCAGTGAGCTTTGAGGCAGAGTGGGGAATTGAACCTCCAGTCCAACTGTCTACTCATTATACTACACTGGCTCTTATTTCTGATTATCCTGGCAGATAGTCCAAATCCACATGTACTTCTTGGTGACTACTTGCTATCTAAATCACCCTAAACCATGTATCTGTACAATCTAGTGCAGTATTGTCTACTTTGACTGGTAGTGACTCTCCATGGTTTCAGGCAGGATTCCGCCCCCCAGCCCTACCTGGAGATGATGCCAGGGATTGAGACCTGGGACCTTCTGCATGCAAAGCCAATGTTCTGCCACTGGGCTATGGCCCTTCCCTCAAGCTTTTGCTCAAATGCTGGAAGGTACAGCAAACTCAGGCAAAACAGCAGCCCTTAAAGCAGGCTGGTTTGAAGCTTCACAAGGCATTGCATCTTAAAGAGATGAGAAGGCAAGGCTATCAGGAACATAGGAAGAGTGACACATCATGACTTGGTACTACAATGGTTCTTCCAACACAGTGCAGCCACCAACATAACCTTCAGTTCAGACTGCATGGGCTGTATGCATACAACTGTCCAGATGCCTAGTGCAGATTGCCTGAGCCTACATCAGCAACATGTCTGATGTGTAAACAACCTAGTATGGAGTAAAATGCAGCCTCAGCTCTAGCTAGTTTAAAAATCAGCATCCTCTTTCCTTTTTTCAAATTTCCATTTATAGCTTCATAATGAACTCTGAGGTTTGAACAATGCGCTTTAACTGCAACTTGAATCTTGATTAATAACGTATTTCCTTGTCATGAAGAAATTCTCAGTGTTGATAAATTGGCTCAAATAATTTGTTTCCTTAACAGGGCTGATGTTGATGAGTTCACAATACTTTTCCTTATTTTATTTTATTTTATTTATTTATTTATTCAATTTTAAAGAACACTTACAGGGAAGCAGCTTTATAAATTGCACACCAGTAAATATAACCATCTAAGTCTGGCACATCATCAAGAGCCTATATTTTTAACTTCTTTTGGTAACATCAACAAAGAGCGAGACTGCAGCAGCCGGATGTTTTGTAACTCTGCTGTACTACCTAATAGTGTTGATGCAGATTTTATGCCACTTAGCTTTGCAGGTGTCAAGAGCATACCACTAATTGGACACTGGACAATGATTGGGAATGGTCTGGTTTTTATACGATGAACAGTCACTTACAGATTTTATGTTTAGGTCATTGAAATGCACTAACATCAGCAACAAAGGACAATAAAATTGAAGGGTCTCCTTGGATTCCTCCCAACAACCTGCTTATTGAGCTCTCACCCTGATCTGCTTACACAAAACTTGTATGGAGGTTAGCCTATGCCTCGTCTTTCTTGAACATTTGTTCCAATTTGTTTGTGGGGATGGCCTAACCTGGTGCCTCGACAATGAGAATTCATCCTGATTTGCTTGTGTGGTAGTTATACATCTTCCTGTTAATAATTTGTTCATCCCATACTTCTCAGTGCATTTCTCCTACACTTTTTTCCATTTTGGAAAAAAGTGAATTTGTTGCACCACGGCAGCAGAGCACATTAATTCATTTCAATTGCCAAACCTATCTTTCTTGTATGTGCCTGAATCCCTCCAGAAAAATACTGACAGTCCGGAGGTGACCTATTGCTCTTTGTAGAATCTTATCAGGAATAGATAAGAGGCTGGATCAAACTGACTATTGTACTATAAAGCATGCTGTTGCTTTTTCTTGTGGTCTGGTACATGAAGGATATCCAGTGTCATGCTTCCATGAGGCCTGCACTGTGGATTCTTTTTCCTGTTTAAATTATTTACTCAGGTGTGAGTATGTGTAAGAGAGCAGCGGGCATAGGGTGCACTAATTCCTCCCTTTGTATTAAACATATCCTAGAACCGTGACTTTGAACGATTTGTTTTGTTTAAAAATTGCCTATTTCAATTGTCAATACTGGGCAATATCATCTCAGCAAATTTGATTTACATTTGCAGAGTATAAAATCTGTGATCAGAAAACAGAACCAAATGTCCCTTAATTATGTCAGAAACCATGTTAATGAGTTCACTTTCCTAAAAGCATCATTTTACTGTGTAGGGAGGCAGCAAGGGGCCAGAAATAAAAGTGCATCTTACCGTATACTAAAGAAAATAACCTAGATACTTTGTCAGTCTCCAAAGTGACAGCAGATAAATGTCATGAGAAGAGAAATAGATTTGTGAACAGATCCAGAAATAAAGAGTTGAGACACAAGTGATGGGTTGAATTAGAGCCACAGTTTATTTATAGTATCTGCAAATGAGAAGAGTAGGAACCTAACAATTTCAACCTTGGGCGAGCCAAACCCTGCCCATTCCAAGAGGCAAAAAGCCTGGGCCCTACTTTATGGTGAATTGGGAGGCCTACCTGCCCCAACCAATCCTGGACCACACAACTTTGGGCAGGTGCAGCAGCTGAGCCTCAGGAACATTTCACATCCATGCTATGGGCACCACAACCCTAAACAGCTGACCTCTGGAAACACTGTTCACTTTCAAAAGTGCCTAAGGATGCTGACCTGTTACGTGATCTCCACCTTAACCTTACTTGCACCTTCGTGCCAGCAATGTGACATATTTAACCATGCAACCAAATCAATCCATTTTACAGCACTGACTTCTAAACACCAATATTTCCCAAATTCAGTACAGAGCAGGTGAATAAAAGTACTTCAGAGCAGGCAAAAAAATTCCTATTCAACCCCAATATGGCTGGTGATCCTATAGGGAAACAGAGGGCTGGCAAGAAGGGTGAGAAAATAAAGCCAAGGTACGTAAAGTCTGTGACCATACCAATGTGTGCTCACTGCATCCTGGGTCCACCACAGCAAGGTTCCCAAATGCAGCATGGCTGGTGTGAGCAGACATAAAGGATTAGGTTAGAATGATCACATTATAACTCGTGCAAATGACCACATCATTAGTACAAAGCACCTTGTTTTTGCCACTTTACTCCCACGATGTAAATGAAATGTATTTCTATATATATCTCGTATTATACACACCAAAACGCAAATGGTTTGGAGCCATTGCTTGCTCTCCCCTCTCTTTTTCACGATTTCACATTCTACAATGTAATGACTAATTGGCTGAGTTTCCCAAGCTATTTTATGTTTCTCTTGCTCTGGTTACAAGTCGTACTAAACCAGCGTCTCCACAGGGACCTATAGACGGCCAACAATTCCAAACGCTATATAGCATTCCCCTTTGCTTCTAATGCGTAAAACATTTACGAGTAATTTTGCAAATGCATTAAGGAGGACCACCTCCCCAGGAGCCCTCCCCGTCTTCGGTCGGGCACTAACCCCTCACCTCTCACACACTGCCGGCGACCCAGTCCTTCCTGCCTGCTCCTCTCCCTGCCGCCCCCCCCCCCCCGCGCGCTCCTTCACCAGTTAGCAGCACAACTTTCTGTTTGTGCCAATGGGGCGGCCTGGCGAGACCACAATTGCTCTACTCCACAGATTGACGAGCCCTCAGATGCCGATTTACTGTACATGGCAGCCACTCTGGAGCCGAGGCACATCTGGAGTGGAGTAAGCTTACCGAGAAACAGGGGCCAGCTTTAACTGGAGCCAGTGGAACTGAGAGCAGCCGATGAAAGGCAGCTTTCCCGCCTTCCCCTTCCCCTCAGTCCCTGGGTAGATTTCCTAATGTAAACAGAGTCGATGGGGGGAAGAACACAGTAACTCTTTGCAGAATGTTTGTTGTTTAATGTGCTTTATCTACTTGAGGTCAAAATAGTGCCTTAGAAAAACAGAAGCTTTGCTTTTCACCTAAATAGCTAAAAGCCTGCGTATTACTATAGTGGTTTCTTTCTTTCTTTCTTTCTTTCTTTCTTTCTTTCTTTCTTTCTTTCAAGAGGCTGGAGTGGGAAAAAGTGGCACTTTTGTGTTTATTTGTTCCTTTTTATTATCATTTTTATTATTATCATTCATTATCCCGAACCAAATGAAAAACAAACGGTTTGTCTCTGCTAAAGTTCTCAGTGCCTCTTTTTAATGTATAGGAAGATGCTTTAACCCACAAGAAGGGTACGTATGTGTTTATTGTATGTACCATTTAAACAGTAAAAATCTAAAAGAACAAAAAGATCCGCCAAACTCATCTGTTCTGATTTTAAAAAAATAAATCCCTCCAACCCTCCATTTATATTATCTGAAAACAGAATAAAAAGATTATAGATGGAAGCTTTGTTTTACTGAACGGCAAATAACTTGTGCATCCTGGTGCCAACTGGAACTCAGGGGATTCTTAATTTCTTTTCTACATCCAGAGGATATGGTTGTTTTAATCTGTATGGACCGATTTCCTAACTGAATCTTTGAGTTATTTATTTGCTAACAATATATGAGGTTTTTAATAGCAGAATGAGAAGTTTGCATGGAATGAGAAGCTGACATCTTATTTCATAGTTAATTAAAGGGGAAGGCATATAAATGAAACAGAGGAGCTGTGGGTAGAAGAGAGAAATTGTGATAGGGGTTTCATATTACACTTCATAATCACTAAAATGAAATGGGTCAAATTTTTAAAACACTCAGCGGGCCTTTCAATTTTAATCCTACCGTATTAAAGATAATGATACAACATAAGTTTAGTCGGAACATGTTTAGGCTGGTGTTGAGAGCTGGAGGATATGGCATATTGACTGCTGTATGGAGCCCCACACCACAAATCTTGAGACCCACACAGGCATTCAGGAATCTTGTTTTTCCAATGTACCTGTTTCCTTTGCTCGCCTTTCAAATCCCATCTAAGGTTTCTCAAATGCAAAAGGATGCATTAAAAGTGTTATTTGGACCACAACTTGCTAAAGGTTTATGAGCATTGCTGCCTGACTGGTGAAATGTCATTTTAAATCAGCAATCCTGTCTATACCCACTCAGTGAATTCACTGGGGCTTTTTCTGATAAGACGTGAACAGGATTCTGCTGTTAGTTTGCACACTGCTTTTTATGTACTCTGCATCACTTAATAGGTATACTAAAAAAAGAGGAAGGGTTTGCATAAAAAGAACTCTATAGAAATTTTGTCTTTAAAAATAATGAATATAAACAAAATAATTGAACCCCTTTTGAAAAAGGAATGCTTAAATAAAAGAAGACACTTCTAATTAATTTTTAATTAAATGATTTAATTTAATTGTATTAAATTAACAGTGATTCATTTATGTTGAACAGTGTCTCAGTATTGTGACAGGAGTCTCTGCAAGCAAGCCCCCATTTCCTATTGGATGCCTGGAAGGAGGAGATCAGCAACTCGGTTGTCTGGCTTCATGAAGTACAAGAGAGTTCCTGCTGCTCCATTCCTTCTAGGAACCTCTTCCTAGTGGGTAGATGAGAACTTATCATAGAGGCCCTTGCACTATTGCAGGGGGTCTAAGAGACAAGGCTCATTGGGAGGGGCATTCAGAGGCCTTCAATCAGCAACTGTCTCAGGATTCTTGAATTGAGTGTTGCTATTCCACCTCTTACAGCTCTCAAACTGGGTGGTGGACATTTATCGCAGAGCTGCCCTACAGATAACCATTCGTGACTTGGTGGGAGGACCATCTTGCAGTAAGTGGAGCAGTAGTTAGACTCTTGCACTTAGAAGAGCTGGTGGGGCTAACAGGGATGTGAGGAAAACATTGTTTTGTCCTCATCAAGAAAAGCACACTTGTTCCAGAGGGTCCTGCAATGCTGCGTGGAGGACACTGATGTGTAAAATGCTGAGTGTGGGTGTCTGAAGAGAAACCTCTACATGCAACCAGGACCCCTGTTTGCTCAGGCATCTTGATTGTGAGGAGCAGCAAAGTCTCCTCTTCAGAGGTCCATGATCACCACATGGATGTCGTGGTGGGGCTAAAGTGGTCATATGATGGCAAGGGCAGGGCCAGCAGCACAGCCTTGCTCCTTGGTCTACACATGAGTGCCTCCTACATGAAAAAGATGTGAATAAGACTTGTGTATACGAATTAATATGATGGGTGTGTGGCCTTTTAGCCCACATGGTTTAAGCACCTCTGTCTCTGAATTACCTTCTCTTTTCAACAGCTGAAGACTTGTTCAGTCTCTGAGCACTTGTTCTAGCTCTTCTAGTCTCCACATTTGTATTGTTTGTTGAATCTTGCTCAATGCTCCACAGCGTAACCATTTTATTGGATAGAACGATATACAGCACCCTAGTAGCATGCTAGAAAAGCGTTGCTGGTGCCCCGTTTCTCCACGGGCCAAACCAGAAGTGGCAACATTTACACAGTCATCTATTGTGTGATTTTCAAAGAGAAAGTAGCACCTGTGGATTAGGTCCCTGGGCCTCCTATTTGCCTTGTGACAAAAGGGTTAATGGGTGCTACCAGGGTCCCCTGCACCTGTTATTTACTCTAAGAAAATAATGGTATCCCATCTAGTCTGGCCCCTAGTTGGAGGGAGGTGAACGGTGGCTAGGTTTTTCTTAAAGGAGAAGTATGCAGTTAATTCACTATCCCTAGATACAAAACACAGGGCACTAACACAAATATTCTTATGAACCTGAAAAGGCTGCCTACAGACCTGTGCTTGTATGCCCACTGAATAAACAGTATACAGCAGCGCAGACAGCTTTGACAGTACCAAACACCTTTTTGTGTGTTGAGTGTGTGTGTGCACGCCCACTGGATTTAAACTACCCCAAATGGGATTGGCTCTGTCAAAGCAGATGTGATAGGAATTTTATGGTCTTAGATATATGGCAACGTTCATTACCACACGTACATAGATCAGCACAGGAAAGCCAACCTGGAACCATTTTGATTCCTAAACTGAGCAAATGTTTCTCTGCATGGTCAAAATGGAAAAGCCTCCCCATTGTCTCTTCCTTCAGAAATCCTGTCTTAATCTGTGTTTGAATAAGGGTGTGAGCCTTATCATTACAAAAGACTGCCCAGGCTCCCCAAGAAATCCAATCAAGTAACCTGCCAGACAGGAAATAAACAAAGTGACAGGAGAAAACAACATGCAAATGTTCTGTTTTAGACCGCCTTATCTGAGGGGTGGTCTTAGGTTACACCCTTTCTGTAATGAATGCATAATGTTTCTGGGGGTGGTCTTGATCTAGAGGATGGGAATTTCAAAGTCTTTATAAGCCCTTGCACAGCATTTTTGGGGGTCCTCTTCCTCTCCTGCATGAGGGGAGTACCCTGTTGCAACAGATCAATAAAGATCAAGCTTACTAGCTGCTTTGCTTCTCAATATTCTCTGGTTGGCCTCTGTTATTTTCTCCTACCAATAGGGAACCTATGTAAGGACTCTATATGGGCTCTTGGATACCCCATAAGGGAAAAGGGCATATTTTTATTTACAATACAGACAATGCCATAAAAGTAAAAGAATGCTTCGGTAAAATATTCACCCCTGCCAGATATCTACCTTCTACTGCATACAGAGCCAAAAAGAAAGAAGAAAAGCTGAGCAGCAAGAAGATGAATGAGAAAAATGCTACAGATAAAAGCACAGATAATTAGGAAATATGTTGGATTTCCTGTTAGAGTCTGTAAAATTATTTAGAGCTAATCTGTGTATGTACCATTCAAACCGGCTGTTCATATGACAAGATGCTTTGAATGGATCATAGGATGAGATAATTACCTTAAAGGGCAAAAGTGATATACTATATTTGCTTTAAAAACGGATTAGATAAGCATCTAAGCCTAATGATTTATCAGAACACATTCCTCTCTGGGAGTATCTTTAAAATTGTCATCAGTACTTTCCAGCCAATATGCTTTTCTAAGCAGAATGGTACCTCTGAAGCAACAACAAAAAAAGTAATTATTTGACTCCTAATTTACATGTGGGATTACTTGAAGATTTACACAACTGAAACAACATAGTATGGATTGATTTACAGATGTAATTTTCCTTTCCTTTCTTTTTCTTGATAGGTTTTCTACTTTAGCCCACACAATCTTGGGGGTCTGAATATAGAGTAAGAATGCATTTTCCTCATAAATTGCAGACTATTTATTTCTGTGCAGTTAGATTAATAACATATATCCAAACTTAAACAGTAGGTTTATGCAAAACCACGCTTTAGCCACAAATTCTTGCCTTACCTGATTTCCCCCTCTCCAAATGGATTATACTTGCAGAAAATCTGGAAAAAAGCCATTTGCAGCCCCCTTTCCTTGAATAGGTATGCAACTCGAAATTGATATAATGCATGTAACATAAAATACCAAACAGGAAAAGGGTAAGACAAGAATAGTAGAGAGACAGGCAATAGTGATTATTCCATAAAGACTTATATTAATAGAAGAGCAGGACTTCTGAAAAGGTTGTGTCAGCCGTTCAAGAACAGATATATAATTCCTCTTCCAGACACATGATATGGAAGTACTATGACATCGCAGACACCATGGAGCCATTGATTTGGAAACATATGAAACTACTATCAGAATTTGGTTTAAGACCTCCAGTCAGTTAAATGTTTAAACATGGGTTTCAGAGTGTACAAAAACGGGAAGCATTTGCATAAATTTTGTGGCTTACAGCCATGCAAATTGACTTTGCTGAAGGTAAGTCTCCAGTCCTGAAATGAGCCAATTTATTTTGGATTGAAAAACCTTATTTAGTTGCATGGTACAGGTGTTTATAAACTTTATAAACATAGTTATTCTTTGGAAGAGATTCTGTACCATAAAGGTACACGTTCCTTTTTAACCAGGGCTTTGGTTGATTCGACTGATATCCTATGCCCTTTTAAAATGTGTTTTTTGCGGGAAGGGGGTGTCATTGGGTGTTGCTGTAATTTTGATTATGTATTTTGTGGTTTTACATTTTGATTTTATTCTGTGAACTGCCCTGAGTCCTGCAGGTATAGGGCGGTATATAAATTCAACCAACCAACCAACCAACCAACCAACCAACCAACCAATAAATAAATCACACCAGAATTGTGATGAAATGGTTGTGTGAAAGTGTGCAGATGTATTATAACTGCTCTGCATACAAATTCAGATTTTTGATGCAGCTATTAGGAATGGTGCTTACTTCTGAGTAGACATTCATAGGATTGAGCTGTAAGTCTCCATAACTTTCATTGTTGGTTTTTTTTTGTTTTTGTTTTTGCCTGTTTAGCAGCAGAGTAATTGAATTACAACTTGTCAACTGTAAACAGTATTTTGAAACAAAACAAAACAGACAGGATAATATTTCTCCAACCAAAATATGTACTTATTGCATAAATTTTCAGACTATAATTCCGTTCCAAATATAAATATCCTAAAATAAACCATGGTACATTTTAGAATAAGCACGAACTAAAACAAAGAAATTGAGAGAACCACTAGAAGAACAAAAACATAGGGAAAGGAAACCACAAAAATGGGGGGGGGGGAGAATTGGAATTGCAGGCATTAAGTAATATGCTGAGTAAGCAAAGAATGCTGTAAAGTACAACTAGGTGAGGAGAACGGAAGAAAAATACCACAAGTTTACTGTCGAATCAGAAAGTAATAAATCCCTTTAGCTGAGGCAGATTCTGTTTCCTTATTCCAGTGGATTCAGATGTGGAATTGTAAAGTGTGGTGTTATGATGCAACAGGAGTTTGATTTCTGGAAATACTGTAACTAGAGGTGGTGAGGTTGGAACTCTTATCGCTATATAAGGAAAGATCATCTGGATGAAAACCTCAGACACATTTGACCAGCGGCTGAAATGTGGACATTTTCTATGTTGTTGCGGTCAAAACCCATACATTTCAAATCCTCAGCTTAATATGGCTCTCTTTTTTTACCATTTAGAGTTAAGATATCAGCCTCTTGCTACCACATTACTACAAAGAAAACGTAGCAGTGGCTTCTACTGAACTCTATAAATATCTCCCCATTGATCTTGCTTGCAGAAATAGCTTTAATGGAAGAAATGGAACTCTATTAATACAGAGACTGATTTTAAATGAGAGTTTCTTTGATTTCAAGATGCCTCAGCTTCTGCAGGTCTGCACCAAGACACCTATCAACACAAGCTCTGCTATTCTGAGGAACACATATTGTAGAGGGATATGAATAATAGGTTAAACACGCCACAACTTTATTGAGGGAACATGAAAGGCATGTATCAGTTAAGATAAGGAGATGGTTCTCGCCCCTTCGGAAGAGTTGCCTAGGAGGACTAGCATGGATGGATAGCCAACTCACTGTCTCCCTTGCTCACTGAGCAGAACTCTGAGCTTCACTGATGAGCTGTAACCAGAGGCATAGCATGGGGGGCTTTCTATATTGTTGAGACTATATTGCGTGGGACCCCCTACCGAAGATGCATACAAGGGGGCATGAAGATTGTCGCTCATAATAGCTTATTTGCACCTGGAAAACTCGAGTCCCTGATATGGCACATTTGCTTATTGTGGCCTTGCACAGAAGCAAGTGAAGCCAGAAAGAATCAGGCAGGATACTAACAAATAGACCCCCCCAAGGGAATTGAAAAGGTCTAGACTTCAGTTTGCAGTGAAGCTCCTTGTCCCATGCATATATGGCTGATTTCTTCATTTACTAGGTATCCCTTTGCTACTTTTTAAAAGTAAAGTTTGGATTTCAGCAGAAACAATGCTGTACTCTTATCATTTTGTGAATGTTGAAATACCATAACTGTGGGAAATCAATTCAAGAATGCACAACACAACCAAATGCAAATAATTACAAAGAAGCCTGTTTCTCTTTTTTGAGTGAAAGACTTTGCAGTACAGAACGTTGACATAGAACGAGTTTTGCTTTCTAGTCGGTATTTAGAAACCATGATAACAGTGAGAACCAAGAAACATGTAGCTCCAATCTGGTAGTCTGTGGTTGGAAAAAAAAATCACAGGTTATTGCACTGCATGATGTCTGTGGAACACAGAGAGTAATAATAATAGAATAAGAGAATTAGTGAATTGGAAGGGAACAAAAATGTCATCTAATTCAGCCCCCTGCAATGCAGGAATCATGTATAGTAACATTTTAAAAATGGCATTAAGAAATAAAAGTTATCAAATGACAATAATTTGGCGAAATTGAGAAATTCCTAGGTAGTATAATAAACCCTAGTGTTCTTACCACAGGGATGTGTAGCCTTTGCTATATCCTAGGAACAAAGCCTCAACCAATCCAATTGTGAAGTTAAGGTTTATATTTGCAAGAATATTTGCAGTATCTATGCTTCAACTTCTTTATCATCAACTTTGTATAGCAATGGTTTTGAATGAGTGTAATAAATAATGTACTGTCATTGACTTTGGGTTGTTACCACAGACAGTTTACTTGGCTTTTTCAGCATTTGGAAATGGTATTTCTCACCTCCTCCACACAAGTCTTTTCACCCTCCTGCCAAGATTTTGAAAGGGAAAAATAACTTCATTTTGGTTTGAGGTGTTTCAGAAGTTATTTGAGGAGAAGCATAGCTGGCTACTTGCAGGAACATTAGAAGTCAGCTATGTAGTTCATTTCTAAACACATTTTGGGATGAATTTGTACAAACCCTGGGAAAGGGATGCTATCAAAAATGGACACATTTTGAACTGCCCCCCCCGAATTTAACAATAACAGCAGCATTCCCAGGTGTCTATGCAGCATATTAAATAAATATTTAGCGGAAGGAAAAGAAACAAACATGTCAAGCAGACAGATGGATTACGAATCTATATGTTTAATGGTTTGGTTTCTTTTAACATTTAGTTTAGAAATCAAGTTGCCATTCATGTACTTCTAACATAGATACAGAATTACAGTGAATAGTCGATGTGCTTCATTGTTACTAGGGTGAAATTTAGCAATTCTCCATTAGCTTTTATATGATAGCTTGACAGGCAAAGACTTGATGCTTTCGTATTATAGCTCTTTAGTCTGGAATTGTCATCTATTATTCACTCTTTTTAAATGAAGAATCCAGATGACACTATTCTAGTGTTTTTTTGAATATTTTTTTCAGGCTAGTTTTTTAAAATAATTGTTCACTTGCAATGTAATTGCAACGCCAGACTGCCCAGTGAGGATTGTAAAAGTACTATTTAAAGTTTTCAGGGCTACTGTACCATTAATTAGTAGCTTCCTCCTTGTGGCATATGTTTCAAACTGCTCCTGTTCAGCAAGAGAAAATAAGTGAAATGCTCCCAGTTTGAGTAAAGCAGTACAGAGGCAGTGTTTCTCCAGTTTAGTAAAGTGATTGCAGTGCACCACTGGTACACACAGGACTATAGGAAATGTCTACAATTAGAAATTAGGAAATGGACGTAACATTCTCTCCCTGTCTGAACTTCTTTAAAGCTAGAAATGCTGGATTAGGATTTTTGCCACGGTAGCAGTGAAGGAGGAAGTTGCTTCAGTTACTTGAAGAGATTTATTTTTCTGTTTGTGTGGGACACCATCCCATTATGTTTTATGGTCTGAAAGTGGCACCATTTGTTGGGCTGCAATATGGTGCACAAAAAAACACATCTTTATGTGCCTACACAGTCTGAAACAATAATGGGGTACAGAAAACATTTTAAAAATATATATTGCTTTAAAATCCATCTTATCTAACAACAGCTGGGAAACTAAAGAGTGGACTGTGGGGTCCTTGGTGGACAGAAAAAGAACTCATGCACCTGAGGTATGCAGTAAAAATAATGATATATATATATACTTGTATGCCAGTTCTCATTTACTTTACCTTTAAGAGCCACCCCACCACCACTTTTGCAAAGCTGAGCAGGCAACTCTAATGAACAGCAGCAATAAGTAGCCTGTGGCAGTAAAATAAGGCAGACTTCACCCCATGCCCTTCTCTTTTCTCGAGATGAGGAAGTCACTTGTTTGCCTCTGGTGCGTTCCATCCCTTCCCTGGGCTGAAATATATTTGGGTCTGCTGGTGAGCCTGGTAATAACTGTGGTGGCTGCTGAATGGGGTGGGGTGGGGGGAGCAGGGAAGCAAAGGGAGTAAAATAAGTGTCAAGGAATTCATTGTCTGTCCTCCACCTGTTGTTATTCTGGTCCCAATCAACCTGCTAGCCAGGCTGGAGCCAGTGGCCATCTGGAAACACTGCTCTGTTTATAAACTTGGCATGAAGCAGCACTCCCGGGCCCTGACCTCCCACACAAATCTGGAAACAATTAGAGCAAGATGATAGGCAGGCAAGGAGAGCGAGAGCAAGAGCGAGAGCAGGACGGAGAGGAGACTGCAGGGGAGAGAAGAACAGAGAGTTCCTTTGCTCTTCGACTAAGAGGGGATTGTGGATGTTTCTGATCGAAAAATATATTCCTATCGTTCCTGCCCAAAGGTTACCCCATGATTTAAGGATAATGATGGCTCTTCTGCTGCTTTAATCTGGCTTTTCCAAATTGCCTCTTCTATTTATTAAGTTTCAAAATTTTCACCCGTACAACGAAGGAACAGAGAGAAGTTCAAACCGCAACCGCAACTCAAGGCAATCTTTCTGAAAACCAGATCATATGATACGGTTCCTACTCATTTTTACCAGCAGTAAAATCTGCCACCCAGAGAGCTCATATTTGTGCGCTTTCCATGGGGGGGGGGGGATGGCTTCCTCATCCTCCCTTCTAATAAAATATGGGGCACTTTGGGGGGTTCTCTTCATCACCAAGCCCTCCTGGCAGTGATTCCCTTGAAAACGTTTGTTGTGTTTGCTCCAATAAAGCCGGGCCTTCATGCATGCACCCAGTTCAGGTTCTGCCTAATGAAGAATTAGCCAGGCAGGTAGCTTGCCAAACATGAATCTGATTAAGTGGAGACTCAGAGAGAAGGAAGCTTTAAAAAGAACAAATCAGGCACTTCCCTTTCTAGAATAAATTGTACAAGCAACTTTGTTCTTCCTAAGTCTGAGTAATTTTACCATTGCAAGTACAGATGCCAGCATGTTGCTTCATTTCTCACAGTTTGTCCATTTAGTGGAAAAAAAGGCTGCCAGATGAGACGATCTTACAGTAACTCCTGTATGAGTAAAGGGAAGTTAAGCAGAGCTCTTGCTTCTCTATCAGAACTTAAGGCAGTCTTTCTCAACTTAGGGTGTCCAGATGGGGTAGGGCTACAACTCCCACCATCCTTAGCTAGAAGGACCAGTTGTTTGGGATGATGGGAGTTGTAGTCCAACAACATTTGAAGACCCAAGGTTGAGAAAGGCTGACTTAAGAGTTCTTTTTCTGCTGTAGTCTCTGGGGGGCTAGACCACTTGCTTTTGCTGAATTTGAAGTTTTGCCCTCAGTTGCAAACAAGTAGTTTGTAGAAACTGTTGCTTGGATTCACACTGATATGAAATGTAGTAAACAGGTTGTTGTTACATGTAGTTTTGTTTTAATGTGGGGTTAACCGTTAAATCAGTTTTGCTACTGGTAGTTGACATGGAAATAATGATAATATGCACAGTATCACATTGCTTACATAAAACTTGTTATTTATAAAGTATGAGTACGAAATAGGGTGGACTCCCAAAAGCATTTTGCTATGCATCGAAATGCATTTTGCTGTTTAGAAAATATGCTACGGTAGGTTGCAACTCCTCTGTTTCTGTCACATCGTACAGGTATTTTTCTTATGGAATTCCTATCTGATATTTGAAATGGTGTTGCTGTGTTGGTCCAAGAGAACACAACAGGCAAACTAAGTGAGGCTTGTCTTACTGACTGAACCCTTTGGGAGAGAAAGTGTGGATTTCAAAAACATGTGCTCCCTGCCCCCTTCAATACAAAGGGGCTTGAAAGGAGTGCAAATGGGAGAAGAGTTTAATTTGGCCTTCTTTGAAGTAGCTTTATGACTAAACGTTTCTGTGGGAATGCAAGTTACACAGAGCCTTGGCACTGGGGTGGATTTTGCCCATAAGAAAGAGGATATGAGGGAGCTTGATAACTGAGAACTGGATCCTGTGAAGTGCTGAGCACAATATTTCAATCGTGAAAGCCCATAATTTTAAGGAATGTGTGTAGTGCTCAGTGGGACAATTTCCAAGGTGCCAGTTAATCATGTGCTCTGTTGGCGCAGATTCCTTTACAGAATAAAGTTTCAACTGCAGGGACCTATGTTTGTGGGCAAATAATAAAAAAATAGAAGGCTCCATTGCGGTTAATCTGCTATCTCTACCATTAGTTTGATATCTATAGAGTCACCCTCCATTAGTAGAAATATGTTTTGTCAGTTACTCACTGGTTTTCGTTTAGTTTTTTGCCTGAAAAAGTATCATGTCAGGGTTGTTTGCTGGTGCTATTTGAAAATCTCACCATGGCAGCCAACTCGGGGCTGCCTGCATTCCCTCCTTCTTCCTCCTCCTCCTTCTCCTCCTCCTCCTCCCTTCTCATATAGAGCATCTGCAATCTAAAAGAACATAGAACGGAGTGTAGTGCAAAAACAGAGAGGGCTTCTTTAATGCATGAAATGGCAAAGAGGCAAAAAGTAGTTCATCCACAAGGCTAAAGCAAACATCTTCTTCATGAAGCTCTGGTTGTTTGGTAGCTGCAATTTTGAAATGATGTGAGTAGTAACATTTGTTAAAAAATGTTCAGTCTGGAAAATTAGTTCTGAAACTCTTACGCAGCATTGTTGAAATTGGATCAAATTGAACTGTAATATATAAAATATTGTGCTTACTTAACCCCTGTAAACTGATTTCATTTGTCTTTGTGAACTTGCTGGGCTATTAAGAACACACATTCCTTCCACAGTTAATAACATTTAATATTTTTCTCTGAATTCATAAATTTAATTAGACTTGGTTAATCAATCTCATATTTTTTAAAAAGTTGAAAGACTTTTGAGAAACCTTTTGATTTAAGAACAAGCAAGTATCAAGTTCATGCATTTCAACTGGTTAATAGCGTGCTTACATTATCTTCTAATGCATAATATAGGCCTGAACTGACTGGCTTCTGATTATACTGCAAAGAGTTTCCAAAGCAAGCCATTTTCATGACTGATAATAAGACAACCCAAACCACTCCCTTGGTAATCTCTCACAGTGTCACGGCTGTAAACTATATGGGGACAAGGAATCCCGTTCTCTCCTACCTACCAAGCAAAAGACATGCCACTTTGTGGTAAAAGTAAACAAGAAGAAACTACTTTTAGCTGTAAAATATGTTGGGAGGAATGTCCAAGCCTTTGACCTTCTAGCTCTAAGGGTTAGGGAAGCATTTCCAGCCTGAGGGATACATTTCCTCATGGACAACCTTCCAGAGGCCAGTGGTGGGTGGGGACAGAAGCAAAAAGTGGGTGGGACAACAATTGTACCTTTGTACACTGAGCTGCATTCCAGCCACACAGAAGTCAGAGGTTTCCAACCCACCTCCTCCCGATGCTTCATCTAGGCAAGCAAGAGGCATTACCATAGTTAGGGACACATTTCAGCCTGGCAAAAACATTCAAGGAGGGCATTCAAGAAGAATTGGACCCATTCCTTCCTGGCCACTGTCACATTTCTCTCCCCCCCCCCATATTAATCTCTTACTCTTTGGGATCCTGGAAGGAATTATCTGTCAATTTCAGTTTTCTCAGTTAATTTTTCCAATCTTAAACCCAAGTTTCCACATTTCTGTAGCAATTTTGTGTGATTTTTTTTTTTAATCTTCATGAAATTTTTTCGGTGTTTTAAATTGAATTTCTGAATTTTTGTGTGCAGTTTTGACTAAGGTACACATTTTTGCAAATCATTTCTCACAATATAGTGGATTTTTATATGTTATTTTCAAAAATACCTTCATTTTTATGCATATGTTCCCCTAATATATGCATTTTTCTAAACACTGTTTGCTTGGAGAACTGCATTACAAAATTTGGTACTCTGACGGGGGGGGGGGGCAGAAAAGGGGTAATGTCAGTTGCAGCCTTTCAGTTTATTGTGGAGGCACAGTAAGAAATTATTGTGATTCTATATTGTGAGTTACCATTACCCCTAGATAACAGGATTTCCTGTTTACAGAATGTGACACTGGTTGAAGATTCAGAAACTACCCATCTACAGGCGCAGAGCATAGGGCCTACAGGGGACCACTGAGCCTAGTGCTTGCCAATCAGAAGGTCGGCAGTTTGAATCCCTGTGACGGGGTGAGCTCTCATTGCTTAGTGCCTGCTCCTGCCAACCTAGCAGTTCAAAAGCACATCAAGTGCAAGTAGATAAATAGGTACCGCTCCGGTGGGAAGGTAAACAGCATTTCTGTGCACTGTTCTGGTTCGCCAGAAGCGGCTTAGTCATGCTGGCCACATGACTCGGGAGCTGTCTGCGGACAAATGCTGGCTCCCTAAGCCAGTAAAATGAGATGAGCGCCACAACCCCAGAGTCGTCCATGACTGGACCTAATGGACAGGGGTCCCTTTATCTTTACCTTTACCCATCTACAATAAACTAAAATAAGTTTTCAAAAGAGAAAAGCAGCACAATATGAAGATAAAATGCCATGCTTTGGTTTTTTAAAAATTCCCTAACAATGCTCTTGTTGATAAAAGGCTTAATATGTACAGATTAGGGCTGGATCAAGACACTTCAAAGAAGCGTTTCAGTTGAAAGCGTTGTAAATTTAAACAGGGAAAACAGGTAGAGAAAAACGGGACTCCACGTTGCCATTTGGTGGCACAATGTTATATCGCACATGCAACGCATATAAATCGCTGTTTCTTTACCAGTCTAGCTGAGTCCTAGTTTGCAATAATTATTCTTAGCAGTTCTTTCCTTCCATTTTTCAGCAATGTACTATGAGGCCAAGAGTTTATGTCAGGATCTGTCCAAAGCACTCCTTGAACAGGCCTATTAGTTGATATTTTTGAAGTGGCAGAAAGGAAGCACCAGGGCAGTGTCCTTCCTGGCTCTGCAGGGCTTCCTGTACGCTTCCCTGATGGAATGTTAGTCAGAAGCCTTGTTACAATTCAGACTCAATCTCTCATGCCATCACCCGCCTCCTGGCTTTGATTTTCTGAGCCTGTGTTCTCCGCCGGCACACTGTCTCTACCCTCTGACTAACACATGACTGTACAGGTGGCAGAGGAAAGGGTGAACAGTGATGGAAATTACCAGTGATTCAGATTTGGAGAATGACATGGTTATTTCCAGCTGGAAATACACCTGCTTAATAATTCTGCAGCAGACATAGTTGTGTAACATGGCCAGATTACAGTCTGCAAGGTTTCTTCGATATATACCCGCCGTGGTTAAAAATCCAGAGGCAACTGCCTTTGCTGGCTTGTTGCCAGAAACATGTATCATATCCTTCATGAAGTTTTCCCAAACTTTGAAATTCCCGTTCCCTTTTGGCAAGGCTTGCCTGTTGTTGGTGTTCCTTTAATCACTGTTTTGTGGAAGGAATAAAGCTGAACCAATTGGGTTTCCCTGTGTGTGCATTTCTATAATATTCACCAATGAATGGGGATGTTTTTTACCCAGATAATTCCCAATATATGGCAAGGAGGGTTGCTAGGCAAAGAAGCCTACAGCATACGCAGGGGAGGGGGGATTCAAAATCTGAGGGAGAGAAAATTGAATGAAGGTAACAATAGGCATGTATAAAATCAGAACGTTATTAAGGCTGCAGTGTATACAGCCTTACTTGGGAGTAAGACTAATTGGACTTGGTGAAATTTGCTTCTGAGTAAACATGTATAGGATTCCAAAATCCACAGCTGGGCAACACCTTGACTGAAACGAACAAAAATGTCACAGTTTAGGACTGTGCTGTTAGCACATAAAATTTCTACATTTTTAATATTAGATATTTTTGTGTATGTAGACTGATAATTCAGTCCAGTTAGGGCATTGATAAGTCTCCTGTGTTGAAAGAACTATCTTAATTAAGTTGGATTCTTAATCCTTGTACATCAGCACCCAACAGCATGGAGGCCTCTTTCTACGCTTCAAAAGGGCAAGAGGGGGAGATCATATGAATCCTGCTTCTGTGCTATTGGGTTCTTATTCAGAGGGTGCAGTTTGCACGAGAGATCACCTGGACAGTGGAATGGAGAGGATTAGGCCAGTCCTTCATCACACTGATGCAGACCAACTATATGAAGTGTGGGTCATACGAATCTCTTAACTATTGGGGGGGGATTTGTATAACAGAGAATTATATTGGAGCTAGAATGCAGTCAGAATAACTATGACGATGATGACAACAACAATAACAGGTGATAAACTGGCAAGGCTGAGTTAACTGATATCTGCAGGCGAAAAGGAAGCCATTGTCTTTATACAGGTCCAAATGGATACATTTGAACTTCCAGATGAAGTTCCATTTTTCAGCTTCATGCTCACCTTCAGATCTTTGGCAGAGTGTCCCAGAAGATGGGAAATTATCTTACTAGTTTATGAATATTGCCCTTTCTGATGTCAGATTTGTGTCCATCATTTCTTTTGTATAGAGACCGGGTGTTGCTGGCATATTGTTTGGTATTTATATTGTACATTTTCAAAGTGGTCATACCCACTTTGTACACGTTTATCTCAGTTCTGCAAGGTCACCCAGTATTATCCTCATGTCATAGATGGGAGGCTAAGAAAAAGTGGCATGCTTCAGGTCATGGGTAAATTCCTAGCGGAGGCAAGATTTCAAGTGAGGATTTCCTGGCTTAAAGCCTATTCCCTTATCTACCATGCCAGACTAGCTCTCTTTTCTTTACTAGAGTTGCATTAAGTAATACAGATTTTACAATCGGGTTCCAAACTTTTTATTCCCAAACTGATACCTATGGAATGAGTCAGGGTTGCAGACTCTGTTAGGCCAGGAGTTGAAGATAACAGAAGGAAAATTCTTTCATCTTTGGTGGACGTGCCCAAGGATTAAGGCCTTCTGGGAGATGATCTATAATGAACTGAAAAAGGTACTTAAGTACACTTTCCCTAAGAAACCAGAGGCCTTTCTCCTGGGCATAGTCGGCCAATTGGTGTTAAAGAAGGATAGAACATTTTTTATGTATGCTACAACAGCAGCAAGAATACTCATCGCGAAGTACTGGAAGACACAAGATTTACCCACCGTGGAAGAATGGCAGATGAAGGTGATGGACTATATGGGTTTGGCAGAGATGACGAGCAGAATCCGAGACCAGGGAAGAGAAACGGCGGAAGAGGACTGGAAAAAATTTAAAGACTATCTAAAGAAATATTCAAAAATTAGTGAATGTTAGATTGATGCTGGATGAGAAAATTAGGGGTTAATAGCGGTAACGGTTAAGGTAAAAGAAAATGAGTGTTACTAAAATTAAATTGAGAGTAAGGGAAGGATTTGTTGACCAATTAATTAGACATGAGAATACAGAAAGGGGAGGTATGAGGATGTCAGGAAAGTAAGTTATATGAAATTAAGAGTTGAAATTATATGTGTTGTATGTTTTTATTGTTATGTTTTATGTTTTGTTTATTTGTTGTGATAAAAATTTGTGGAAACTTCAATAAAAATTTATATATATAAAAAAAAGGAGTTGAAGATAACAGCAAATATTTTCTGCTAAACTCCTGGAGATTATGCTGGCTGGCATAGTGGGCTGAGATTTGGTCCTAACAAGGAAGTACACTAGGAACAATCCCATAGCTGCCACCGCTATGTTTGGCTGACAACACCTCTTGTCCTTCACTTCATGGGCTACCAGAAGTTAGCATTTGTAGAAAATAGGTTGAAGCTGGCTAAAAAAAACCCTCTGCAAATGATGGCAGTTACAGCCTTTCCTTCCTGCAGAACAGAAGTTTGGACCTAGTATATTTCTAATATATTATATACCCTGAGAGACAGCAACAAATTGGCATTTCTCAAAGCAGGGCTACCCTGGCTTCTATTAATAGTTTATGTTCCATTTTATTCAGCACAGACACAACTTCTATGATAGTCAATGTTTTAAAAAGCTTATTCAGTTTCATTGCTGAAGTGTGTTTCTATAATCAAGTCACGTGTACCCTAGCATTACAGGGACAACTTCTGCCTGCCATATCCAGTTTTGTGTTCTTGGAATTTCTTTCAGGAATGGCTCTGTGCAATTGTTTCAGCTTTCATTACACCAATAAAGCATTTTCATGACTTTTGAATATCCACCAAAATTGGTTGGGGTTTAAAAAAAAGTAGAGTCTTGACTCTGAAAAGTATTTGGAAGGAGAGAAGTGGAATGTGTATAGAGTTTGCTCCATTGCCCTTTCAAATTCCAATTGCTCACGAAGCACTTGTTCAGTGTCTGGTTAACAACCACCAGAATAATAGAATCATTTTTTGGGTTGCTGGCATCCATCTGTCTCGAGAGACAATGGAGTGCTCTTCCAGGGGCAAAGTCAAACCACTGGAGAATCACAGCACCTACTTAGAAAATTTCAGCTGCAATTAACACATATGAGGTTAGCAACTGTGGTAGAATTTGATTTTTTATTTATTTTAAAGAATCATTTCTCAGTTTTTGTTGTCCTTCCATATTACTTCTCTAAATGTTGGTGCCTGCCTGTGCCCCCTTGTAGTAGCTCAGCCTCAGAGTAGAATATATTTCCCAAAGTTAATGTTCTATCACACATGCCTTAAGAGTCTCCTGTGTATTACCAGCCCCTGTGCTAATATATTACTGATTGTCTGCTTGGGAAAAAAAATAAAAGCACAAATGTCAGGCTGGCATATGAGAAAAATAAATCATGAAGAATTTCTGGTGGGCTTTTCTTTTTTCTTTTTTGCATGAATGTTGCATTCCTGGTTCAGGAGACAGAGCATGTTTCCTGACCACTAAAGCACCTTTTCCGCTTCATGTAAGTCAACACTTCAGCTGTGTGTGCAATGCCAAAAAGACAGAAATCAGCCCCTCAGGAAAGAAAAAAAATCAGTTTTAGTACTTCACAGGGACTCTGGAGTATAGATAACCTATGCATCATCAAGTTACATAGGATTTTGTTTTCAGTGCTACCCAACTTACTGCCTTGGGCACTTAATATATTTTTTTATTATTTCCCATGGCAGCCCCTGCATTGGCATTCCATGTTATAGAGCAGATGTGGGGAGTCTGTTGCCCTTTGGGTGTCTTTGGACACTCCCATCAGCCCCAGACAGCATGCCTAGTGGTCAGGGATGGTGGGAATTGATGATCTGGAGGGCTGCAGGTTCCCTGTTCCTTTTTGGAAAACACCCCACAAGTTAAAATTGTGTCCCAAGAGAAGGACTAGAAGGGATGAAATTCAAATTTATGAAGCCACAAGTTACCTATATTCTGGTTATAAACATGGAATATATTAGTGTCTGAAGAAGAACTTGCTCTTTCATAACCCAACTTCTCCTTGGCTTGAACTTATATTGAAGTCATGTAGTATTTATGACACAGAAGATGTTTCCAGAAAAAAAAAAAAATGTTATCACAAATCCACTGGGGTCAGGGGAAAGTACTTTAACTAAAATAGAAACCACAGTGAACTTCTGCCTAAATAGTAAGCTCTTTTGAAAGCAAATGTGCCATCTTAAATTCAATATACATATACCTCCTTTCTCGTGATGGTGGTCTTCTTTAACTATCCTGTCCAAAATCCCCCCCCCCCCAGTCACTTGTTTTGCTTCCAAAACAATTCAGTTTCTAAGATTGAAACCTTTAGGCATTAAGAGATGCCTTAGACAAGAGAAGGTCTGAAAGCAGTTTGAGTAGTTTGATATTAATGACAAATAATGCAAATAATTAACAACGCTAATGAAACTGAAATCAGGGACACACTGGGGAGTTTAAGGGTGGTGACTTCTCTGAGAATGGAAGTTTCTCTGTGAGCTTTGCGCACACCCTACAGTGTAGCCGTGTGGGAAAGGTTACACTGAACTTGCCCTTTCATAAGAATCACTTTAGAGCAAATAGCAGTTCCAACATGAGAAACAATTCTGTGGCACAAGAAGCTGAAGTCTGATTCAAGGGCTCATTAAATCTGTTCTTTGCATTTCTTTCTCCATATATTATGGCTTTGATAATATTTATGGTTTTAAAAACTTTATTGGCTGTGGTGTTCACTTTAATCAAACTATCACACGCATCATGAAGCAATGGCTCTGCTTTGTATCCTACACCAAGGCTTTTGTAGCACAATCTACCCTGGTCCTCAGAAATTGCACTTGCTCTTTAATCACCCTTTTGCCTTCCCCTGGTATTAATTGCAGGCCAAATGTGAAGAAGCAGATCTGTTCCCTATTTTAAAAAAATTCTGTGCATCATTACATCAATCTCTTGTCTGAAAATGCTGTGACCTGAAAATGTGGACAGGCTAATCAGTGCTTCAGAATGGTTGGCACTTATTGATAAAGAACCAGGTTGTGCCCTTAAATGTTTTTCGCCTTTCTTAGGGGGACACTGAATGCATCTTATGAATGCATTTGTGCTTTCCCGTGTACCACAACATCAGGGCAAAGCACCTTGCCTGCTTCCATTGAAGAGAAGGGTGGCAGCCATGGCTTTGCCTATTCATGTGTCAGAGTCTGATCAGTGATCTCTTCCATAGCCTATTCAAGGATAGGTTGGCTGAGTTTGTCCAGGCTGTGTGATGAGACTGTTTTGAAAGACTACGTTATTCAAGACTGATGCTCTGCTTCTCCACTGCTGTAGGAACTTAGCATGACATCCCAATAGCCAGTGTGAGACTAGTTGAGTGCCAGTTCTGGGGTCAAGCAGGGATCATTTTTCCCCTTGATCAATATTAAATGGAAGATAAGAGTCTTCTGCCTACTGCCTCTGCAGCTTCTACAGGTTCTAGAACCAGATGGTTGACTGGACTTAGGTAGAGGTAAGGCTTTGGGATATTTGGCAGAGTTGCAAATATAAATAGTTGCCAATACAGGTTTGGGTTAGGGCACAGTTTAAAAGGCTACAAGGACGAGCAGCTCAAGACATTGTGCTGGTGAGGGAACTTTCTCATCACCTCCAAAGAGCTTGTGGGAAGATGGGCTGGTAATTCCTCATGAGGTTACTGTCACAGCGGCTCACAGCATTCCAGTTTATGGATAGTGATATTTGCTGGTCTCCTTCAGAATACCTTCTATGTATGTAAACTGGGAATAGTGGAGATATCAAGTCTGGATGAGGGTCACCGAGAGAGGTTATTGGAAAAGGCCAACACATACTTTCCTCCTTGAATTAAGAAGGTATAGCTGCTAATCCTGAAAGGCTGAAGGTTGCAGGCAAATACATAGGAACTGTTAGGCATGTTGCATATCCTTTGTATGCAATAAAGTTTACTTTATTCCACCCACTCTTCATATAGGGACAGTGGTTGGAATTCCTTTTGACCAAAATGAGCACTGGATGCTATAACGAGGTGGGTGATTTGCCCACAAGCTCCTCTTTCACTATGGTAGACCAAGCAGCTATGCCAAGAATCTGACTCATACTTTCCAAAACTGATGAAAAGGAAAGATAACATATATGTAACTGAGGCAATATTGACACCACTATTTCTTTAGTAAATACCTTACGAAAGATTAAAAAAGGAGAAACATCCTTTGAGCTTTATGAATGAAATGTGGTCATGGGATCCCACTAAGCAGGAAACTGTGGCACGATTTCTTTATTTTTTAAAAAAAATACTGCCATTTTGGAAATTTTCTTTATAAGTTTCAATTACTTACATATTGTTTGAATGGAGATCAATAGTATTTCCTCATCTCCCTGAAGCCTACTGTCATTCATTTTCTTTTTAGAGTACAGACGGCGACGAGTTTAGGTGTGTCCAATTGGTGTATGACCACTGACATGTGAGTCCTTTTGAACCTGGAAGAGGGAAGAGTGGGGTGGGATGGGGTGTAACGGGGCAGGGCAAGCTTATGCCTGCTCTGCCAACACATGCTTTGACCCAGAACGCAACCCCCATGGAAACAGGGAGTTGCCTGTACTGCACATGACCCTGGTCAGTGGTTCTTATTCTTTGATTCTATCTTGATGATCAGACTTTTCATGCTGTGCACAGGTGCTCAACATTTATAGGTGGCCAAGCTGTTCTGCTATTCCTGGTAATTTTTTATGATGAGTGCTGGCTCAGAGTATTTACCGAGACTTCATGTGCTAGTCCGGAGACTGCTAGCCATATTCATGTGAGCTATTTCATAGAATCATAGAATCATAGAATCATAGAGTTGGAAGAGACCACAAGGGCCATCGAGTCCAACTCCCTGCCAAGCAGGAAACATCATCAGAGCACTCCTGACATATGGTTGTCAAGCCTCTGCTTAAAGACCTCCAAAGAAGGAGACTCCACCACACTCCTTGGCAGCAAATTCCACTGTCGAACAGCTCTTACTGTCAGGAAGTTCTTCCTAATGTTTAGGTGGAATCTTCTTTCTTGTAGTTTGGAACCATTGCTCCGTGTCCGCTTCTCTGGAGCAGCAGAAAACAACCTTTCTCCCTCCTCTATGTGACATCCTTTTATATATTTGAACATGGCTATCATATCACCCCTTAACCTCCTCTTCTCCAGGCTAAACATGCCCAGCTCCCTTAGCCGTTCCTCATAAGGCATCGTTTCCAGGCCTTTGACCATTTTGGTTGCCCTCCTCTGGACACGTTCCAGTTTGTCAGTGTCCTTCTTGAACTGTGGTGCCTAGAACTGGACACAGTACTCCAGGTGAGGTCTGACCAGAGCAGAATACAGTGGCACTATTACTTCCCTTGATCTAGATGCTATACTCCTATTGATGCAGCCCAAAATTGCATTGGCTTTTTTAGCTGCCGCGTCACACTGTTGGCTCATGTCAAGTTTGTGGTCAACCAAGACTTATGTCTCCTAGAATAAATTGACCTGAACTGTTTTGTAGAGTTAGTTGAATAGCAATTACTATGGGTGACTTTATATGTCTAGCCTCCTATGGCTACAGTTCAAAGGCACTTACCTGGGAGTAGTTCCCACTGAGCACAATGGGATTTAGTTCTAAGTAGACATGTATTGGATTGTACTGTTAAAGGCTCATAAGACCTTTCCTTATTTGTCTTCCCAATATTTTTTGATTAATTTGCTTTCAAAACTTTCTGTTCTCTTATCTCTTCTGAAGTTAGCATGCCCCCAGAGGGTCTGCTTTTGGGTTTGAATTGAGGAGACCAGATTGGAAATGTCAGTTGACTTTTGAATTAAATGAACGATCACAGGCAAATCACACCCCATCCCAACTGTGGAACATGATTCCTCTGATCTTTCTTAGTGATGCTACATATATTGTCACAGTGGGAATAGAAATAATATCTTTCCTAACAAGAGTGTTCTGAGATAAAAGTTGCAAAGAACATTGTCTGCTAAAATGACTATATGGAAAATAATTAATAACATTCTTGTGGATTGCTTTGAGGCTGATATTGTGCCTTAGGTTCTTTTTCTAGGGATTTCAATTCCCTATTAATTATTTTTCTTTGTCACTTTGATTTTCTGACCCCATTGCACTTTAGCATTGTAAATTTTATCTCTGTTTCTTAAGCTACAGTGTTCTTTTTTCACTTCACATATAACACCCCTACCTCTCATTACAGAAACTGTATACTGGGATGGGGAACCTGTGGCCCTTCAGATGTTTGAGTCCCATCATTTCCATTGGTCTAAACACAACTAGAGAGCCACATGTTACTCACCCCAGCTCTTTATGTTAGTCGTAAAGAAGATCTTGGCCAGTTAATGGCTGGCTATTTGGTTCTGAGAAATGTACCATTTTTAAAAAATAAAATCTCATCCCTTACCCCAAATGCTTGAAGTTGTGAAAAAAAAGAGAAGGATGTTGGTTTAGGTTTAAATTAAACCAGGTTCAATTATGCCTGTTGAAAAGTAGTGGGATGGTTTTAATTCTACCTAAAAAGAAGTATGGTAAAGTCCCACTCAACTATTAGCACAGGTGTAGTAAAACAAGGTGGAAGTATTGATGGTAGGAGGGAGGGTTCAACTGGGAAGAAGTATTCAATATGTTCTGTGGGCAGGGGTAGACTTTGGTCTTTCAAATTTCAGCAGCGCCTTGTAGAAAGCCCAAATTAAGTGCCCCTTGCCTCTTTTCCTCTGTTGTACTCAATTCACTATGTCATAGTTGCAACACACCCTAGACTTGGCACCCAGTGTGACGGAACCACTTGTGCTGCCCCAAATCCACATCTGTTGTGGGCACAGGTTTAGTTTGGGGTGGTCCTGAACCCCATCCAGTGTTGTCTTTGACATATTGGAGAAGGTTATAACCAGAAGTGCTTTTGCCCAGCTTTACCTGGTGCACTAGCTATGGCCTTTCTTGAGGAAGGCTGATTTTGTGATAGTTACACGTGCCCTGGTCACAGATGGACTACTGTAATGTGCTTTACATGAGGCTGCCCTTGAAATGTTCAGTTGGTGCAAAACACAGCATCAAGGTTTGCTGACCTGAGCTTGTTTCTTTGACCATATTTTATCATTACGATAGCGGTTGGAACAGTTCCTAGGCTGTGTCTAATTGAAGGTGCTGGTTCTTTGTTTTAAAGTCCCCAACCAGTTGGGGCCCTCACCTTCCACATGACCTGCATGCATAACTGTGGACATCAGGAGTTATATGCTCCTCTAACTTGTGAGGCACAGAGACCATGAACATGAGCTTGAGTCTTCTTGTCTGTGGAAGCCAGGTTATGGAATGCACCCTCCCAGCAGATCTGGATCTTTTGTTTATTAAACAAGTTGTAGGAAATCACAGTTTTGAATATGTTAAAACTGTCCTGCAAGTCAAAAAGCAGCACAGGAGGCAAAGGATTGGGTTACCACAAATTCCCCTGATACGCTAGTTAGCTATTTACAGCTAGCCATTTTCTTTTTGAATGGGGAGCTATACAAAAGTGATACACCTGCAGTCTGGAATGGCACAGTTCATTCAATTAACTCATTTCCTTCTTAGTTTGCCGCATGTGTAGATCAAGCTTCAGTTAAGAGTGACAAACATCTTGTGTTCCATAGTGAACCTGATGGCAGGTCTGAAGACTTTTCTGGTTAGGAATGTTGTCCGACTCTACTGTTTTCCTATACTTGAACCAATGGTATATAATTCTAGTCTCACTGATCACCGGGGTAAACAAAAGCTAACAGAATAAATACCCTGCTAGTGCCACAGGCATGGATATGGACTATTGTAAAAAGATAGCCTTTGCAATCTGTACTGACAAGTGACAATGCACATGTAGATCAAATGGATAAGGAACACACAATTCTTGTTTTCTGGCAGTATGGAACTAAGACAGCCCTCCTGGCTGGCTTGTCAAGAGTTACGGCATTCCACACACTGGTTGACTAATCGTTGTCAGGTTTTCAAATCAGTGTCAGGATTTGATGCTAAAAGGGAAAAAAGCATCTCATTTCAAGAAACTGTCATTGTGTTTCATGGGATTCAGACTCAGAGACATTTTATTTCTTATGCTTACTTGATTACCACCAATTTGCTGAGGTTTTCTCAGCATGTCTTTGAAACCACTTAAGTATTTATGTGTCAAGAAGGATGATAAATGATCTAGGTTATAGAGTACTGGTGTTCTGGATCCCATCCTTCCTTCAGCTGAACCTGATGCTTGGGGAAAAACATGGCATAGTAATAATATATAGAAGTACAAGTTCCACAGTTGCTGGTGATAATGGAAAAAGCTTTAGCCATGTGTTGGGTTTCCATAGCTGGAAAAAGAAACACTGTTAGAATTCACAAGATGAATCACAAGAATGGCTTAGCAACATCCGGAAGAAAAGATATTCTTTATTTGGATTTATTGAATATGTAAAAATTGATTCCAGAGACGATAAAATACAAGTCTGAGTAGATCTAAGATGGAAGTAGATCTAAGATGTAAAAGTATGACACACATCATTTTTACATGACATGGAACTGATGTTCTAAATCTTGTAACCCTACTTCTGTTAGTCTACAATAATGCTTGCAAGATGGCTTTTCATAGTGAGAACATTATAGAGTTTTGCAGCACCTTGAAGACCAAAATATCTATTATGACATAAGCTACTTCATCCACTGCAGCATTCTGACTAGGGAGGTTCAAATTCAAATGGAATTTGGTAGGTCAATAAAGAGGCATTTTTAAAAATAACACTCTTTGAATAATTGTAAAGAATCAAGTGGTAAAGAGGCATGTTTTGCTGATCTCTGAAGACACTGTTGAAGTTAATTTTGAGATTAGATATCAGTAATGGTGCTTGAAACATAATCCTATATTTTAATTCCCCCCTCCAAAAAAAAAAAAAAAAAAAAAAAAGGCAAACGTGACTAATTGGGAAATAATACATTTCTCAGAGCTCCCTGTGCATGCTGCTGTAACAACACATTTCAGGGAAAATGAGAGAGTGGGAGATGGAGGGAAGATGAGAAACCTTCCTTCCAGCCATCCTCACTACTGCTTGTTTGTATCCAAAGTTGAAATTTATGAGTGTCAGCATCATCTTTAAATATTTAATAAGCCCCTAAGAACTTCAGAAGTTCAGCTAGCATAAGCTGATGGATTTGAATTATTTTTGCTGAGCAATATTCAGAAATAAACAGACACTAATAGGCATTTTATGTTATTCACTGAATGACGTAAATAACTTCACTGAGTTGAAGTTGCTTTCAGTTACCTCTTCTCTCTTCCCAATTTTCTTCTGTAAGCTGTTCCATAAGTTCTGAGGATCAGTCCTAAGAGCAGGCCAGAACAGCACTTTGTCTGCAGTTCAGCCAATTCCTGAAGTTCCTATATAGGGGAGATTTCATCCACCAGTGATTCCCTACTCATCCATATGGTTGATAGAAATGACTGCAGCCACATCATGTTTTCAGCTGTGAGGGCCAAACTACACATTACACATAAACATGTATACAGTGGTACCTCGGGTTACATACGCTTCAGGTTACATACGCTTCAGGTTACAGACTCCACTAACCCAGAAATATTACCTCGGGTTAAGAACTTTGCTTCAGGATGAGAACAGAAATCGTGCTCTGGCGGCACGGCGGCAGCAGGAGGCCCCATTAGCTAAAGTGGTGCTTCAGGTTAAGAACAGCTTCAGGTTAAGAACCGACCTCCGGAATGAATAAAGTACTTTCCCGAGGTACCACTGTGATTGTAACGGGAAAACCCACTTCAGGATGGAGCAATGCTGTGTACATGCTATGAAGCACATTTGAAATGCATTTTTCACCTCAAAGAATTCTGGGTGCTATAGTTTGTTAAGGGTTGCTGAGAATTGTAACACTGTGAGGGGAAAACCACAATCCCCAGAATTCTTTGAGGAAAATAATGTGCTTTGAATGTGCTTTAAAGGTATACTGTGTATGCTTCCTCAGCAGAAGGAACAATGAGGTGTCTTACCTGTTCTTCACCTTCTACTTCCCTAGTTCAAATGGTCTCCTCAAATGGCATTTCCTCTGTGGTGTTCCAAACATGGGCTTGTCTAAAAGAACAAAGGAAAACACACTTTCTGGGGAAACAGAGGCTGGGAAAAAGAATTTCCCTTCTCCCAGCTGCTTCTCCAATCCCAATTACACCCCCCCCCCCAGTGTTGTGTTTATTTAAAGTATAAAAATACAGCAAAGGACTTAGGTTGCTGTATATAGCATTACAGGCAGAACAAAGTTGAAGAGGGAGTCGCATTGTGTGTCCACTAATTCAGTTTGGTTGCTGGTGGCATCTTGCCAGCTATGTCCTGCCACCACATCTTCTCCTCCACAGACAGAAGAACAGATGAGACGTGTTCTGCATGAAGCAACACAATAAACCTGCCAATTTGGCATGGCGCTTCTTACGTTATTATATTTGACTTGCGGTTGGGAATGGAAGAAACTAAACTCCTGTAATTTAAACCTGAGTAGGACATTGTGCGCTCTTTCAAATGTTGCATAGCTCTTAGAAGATTTCAGCGGCTGCACACCATTATGGAAAGCGATGTAAGGCAAAAAGAGAAGAATGCTTTGAGTACTGCCTTTAAGTCACAATCAGAATCCTTGGGAGCATCTCTGAAATGTCACCACCAGCAGAATACTGAGACCTATAGTTTCATACAGATAAGAAAGGGAACAGGGGTAGCAGCAAACGGCTTAAACAGAACAGACGGAGGTAAAACTGTAACAAAAATGTTTTTGCACTGTTGTAATGATAAAGCCATCTTGATTTAGGAAAAAAATGTAAAAGAGGTCCTCAGAGTGATTTGAATCCTGCACTCCTGACCTAGGACGCCAAGACGGAAAGACACTCTTTACCCATTTCCCATTTGCCAATACAGCGCCTGTAAAACATCAGGCAGGGACTGAGCTGAGACTGGCTAAGGGCAGTGGGCTGAATCTGACCAAGTGTTGTAACAAAAGCAAATTTTTCCTCTAACTGTGAGGTCAGATTTTAGCACAATTGCAGTGATTAAGTGATACTTTGGGGGTAGTTAAGGTTGATAAAAAAGAAAGGGAAAAAAGATAAACCATGCCCCAAAAGCTAATAAAAAGAACAGAATTCTGAAGGAACTCAACCTGGGGAATCATAATTACTTGACATTTTCACTGAAAACCAAGCAGTATATTAACAACTGGGAGCATGTTTACTGAGAAGCAAATGCATTGTTAAATATTCTCTTTTTTTAAAAAATAATTTTTATTGATTTTCATAAAACAAAAAGCACAAAAACAAACAAACAAACAAACAAACAATACATTACTTCCCCATGCCTCCCCTTCACTGCACCCCTGTATCCAAAATTTTTAGCAATCCTTCATTCCTTTTCAAGATTTGATTTCCTTCATAATTTTCTTAACTTAAATATTTACAACTATAATTCTCTATTTCTTAACCCTTGACATTTTGTCAGTCCAAAATTTTGCAACAGTTCTTAAGATATAATTTAAATTTTTTCCAGTCCTCTTCCACTGTCTCCTTCCTCTGATCACGGATTCTGCCAGTCATCTCTGCCAGTCCCATAAATTCAGTCACCTTCGTCTGCCATTCTTCCAGAGTAGGTAATTCTTGCATCTTCCAATACTTTGCTAGAAGTATTCTTGCTGCTGTAGTTGCATACATAAAAAAGATCTTATCTTTCTTTGGTACCAATTGGCCGACCATGCCCAAGAGAAAGGCCTCCGGTTTCTTTACAAATGTCCACTTAAGGACTTTCTTAATTTCATTATAGATCATTTCCCAGTAGGCTTTAACCCTTGGGCAGGTCCACCAAAGATGATAGAAAGTTCCTTCGCATTCGTTACATTTCCAGCATTTGTTACTGGGCAAATGATATATCTTTGCAAGCTTGACTGGAGTCATGTACCATCTATAGATCATTTTCATTATGTTTTCTTTCAAGGCACTACATGCCGTAAATTTAAGGCCTGTGGTCCATAACTGTTCCCAGTCAGCAAACATAATATCATGACCTAAGTCTTGTGCCCATTTAATCATAGCTGATTTAACTGTTTCATCCTGTGTATTCCATTTCAGCAACAAGTTATACATTTTAGACAAATTCTTAGTATTGGTCTCTAGCAATTCTGTTTCCAATTTTGACCTCTCTTTCTGAAATCCTAGTTTCTTGTCCTGTTTGAAAGTCTCATTTATCTGATAGTAATGTAACCAGTCTCGAACTTTGGATTTTAATTTCTCAAAGCTCTGTAATTTAACTTTTTCACCATCATATTCTATAATTTCACTATATTTTGGCCAATTAGAATCCATATTAAGTTTTTTTACCGCTCTAGCTTCCATTGGTGACAACCATCTGGGTGTTTTGTTTTCCAACAAATCCTTATATCGGTTCCAAACATTGTATAAAGCTTTCCTGACAATATGATTTTTAAAGCCTTTATAGATCTTTACCTTGTCATACCATAAATATGCATGCCAGCCAAAATTGTTATCATACCCTTCCAAGTCTAGAATATCTGTGTCTTCAAGAAGTAGCCATTGCTTCAGCCAGCAAAATGCTGCTGCTTCATAATAGAGTCTTAAGTCCGGCAGCGCAAAACCCCCCCTATCTTTTGCATCAGTTAAAATCTTAAATTTTATTCTGGGTTTTTTGCCCTGCCAGACAAATTTAGATATATCTTTCTGCCACTTCTTGAAACAATCCATCTTGTCTATAATTTGCAATGTCTGAAACAGAAACAACAATCTCGGCAATACATTCATCTTAATAACAGCAATTCGGCCTAACAAGGATAATCTCAATCTAGACCATGTGTCAAGATCTTTCTTCACTTCTAACCAGCATTTCTCATAATTGTCTTTAAACAGATTCATATTCTTGGATGTTAGATTCACCCCCAGATATTTCACCTTTTTTGTTATCTCCAAACCAGTTTCCCTTTGAAAACTATCTTTTTCCCCCATCGTTAGATTTTTTTCCAGTACCTTTGTCTTTTGTTTATTTAGTTTAAAGCCAGCCACTTGACCAAATATTTCAATTAATTCTAAAACTCTTTTTGTACTGACTTCTGGCTGTTGTAATGTCAAAACTAGGTCATCTGCAAATGCTCTTAACTTATATTGTTTAGCTCCGAGGTGTATTCCTTCAACCAGCTGATCCCTTCTAATCATATTCAACAACACCTCCAGGACCGATATAAATAATAGAGGGGATATTGGGCAACCCTGTCGTGTCCCTTTTTCTATTGGGATTTCATCCATAACTACACCATTCACAATTAATTTAGCTTTTTGCTCTGAATATATTGCACCTATACCGTTTTCAAAGTTTTGGCCTACCCCCATCCCATGGAGGTTCCTCTTCATAAAACTCCAAGAAATATTGTCAAAGGCTTTCTCCGCGTCCACAAAAATCAGTACTGCTTTTCTATTTATATCAGTCTCCAATAGTTCCAAAATGTCTATGATATTCCTTACATTATCTGACATATGTCTCCCTGGGAGAAAGCCTGTTTGATCTTTCTGAATCTCCTCTACCAACACTTTTTAAAATCTTTTTGCTAAAATGTCTGCAAAAATTTTATAATCCACATTTAAGAGTGATATAGGGCGGTAGTTCTTAACTTGATGTTTCTCAGTTTCTGTCTTCGGTATAAGTGAGATGAATGCTTCTTTCCACGATTCGGGAGCCTTTTTCCCTTCCAAAATTTGGTTACACACTTCTTTCAATGGTTGTATTAACCATTCCTTCATTGCTTTGTAATATCTCGCCGTCAGTCCATCTGGCCCTGGTGATTTTCCCAATTGCATATTCTGGATGGCACCCTCAATTTCCTGGTTCGTAATTTTTTCATTTAAAGTCCTTTTATTTTTTTCCGAGATCTTTGATAGTCCATATTTTTTAATAAATTCTTCTATCTCTTGTTCATCTTTCGGCCCTTGTGCGTATAATTTCTTAAAGAAACTTTGGAAGCAATTACTGATTTCATTTGGTTTATTTATAAATTTTCCCTCTACTTCAAGGGACGTCACAGTATTCAACTTTTGCCTCTTTTTCAATTGCCATGACAGCAATTTCCCACATTTGTCTGCTGATTCAAAAGTTTTTTGCCTCATTTGTTTTATTTTCCATTCTATTTCTTGGTTCATCAATTCCATGTATTGGGTCTGGTAGTATTTTATTTCTCTTAAAATCTCCTGGGATTTTGGTTTTGACCTCAGTTTCTTCTCTCCTTCTTTCATCTGATTCCAGATTTTTTCTTTCTTCTCATTTTGTTGTTTCCTTTTTATCGAATTTTGTTGAATTAGAAAACCACGCATGACAGCCTTACTTGCGTCCCATATTATTCTTCTTTCCATTCTTTCTATTCTCAACTAGCAATCTATCCCAGGTATTTTTGCTGGATGAAACCATTGGATTTGTGTGCCATTTTTAGAGGTCTCCAATGCACCAATGTTAATAGAGTTTTGTTATACTTCTGGTTTAATTTGTTCTGGACTTTATTGTTGTTGTTGTTTAGTCATTTAGTCGTGTCCGACTCTTCTTGACCCCATGGACCAGAGAACGCCAGGCACTTCTGTCTTCCACTGCCTCCCGCAGTTTGGTCAAACTCATGCTGGTAGCTTCGAGAACACCATCCAACCATCTTGTCCTCTGTCATCCCCTTCTCCTTGTGCCCTCCATCTTTCCATCTCCTTGTGCCCTCCATCTTTCCCAACATCAGGGCCTTTTCCAGGGAGTCTTCTCTTCTCATCAGGTGACCAAAGTATTGGAGCCTCAGCTTCACGATCTGTCCTTCCAGTGAGCACTCAGGGCTGATTTCCTTAAGAATGGATAGGTTTGATCTTCTTGCAGTCCATGGGACTCTCAAGAGTCTCCTCCAGCACCATAATTCAAATAGCTTCCCCTTAACACATATGCTGTATTAATCTCTACTTATAAATGACACTCAGGGCATTTATAGTGGACATTCTAGATATACTGGGAAAAGGCACAGGGAGCAGGATAAATAACATATAAAACAAATTCCAAAAGCTTGTCTTCTTTCAAGCTATAATTCCATAAAAACAAACTTTGTCAAAGAAAGTACAAGTATCTCACATGTGGTTATGGCTTGGGGATGCTGCTATGTAACAATATATCAGGATGTTATTAAATATGCCTGTCTAGAAGATCTGGAACCCTCTCTATCACTCAGACCTCCCAAATTGTACTGAAAACCCAGAAATAATGCAAAGCAAAAACTACAAATCTTTTGGCTTTAAAATTGCACTAGTCTCTTAATAGGTAAAATATTTTCTGCACATCTTCCTTGGCCTTGATACTCTGTCCCTGGGAGATAGATGTCAGCTTTACTGATAGCAGATATATTTTCTTATTTTGCTCATTAATTACCTTTTTTGCTGTGTACCAAGGTTACAGAATGATGTAGTGCAGAGATTCGCTACTGCTATCAGCTTCTGGAAAATAGGGTTACCTGTACCCAGGTGTACCTATTGTTGACAGTGTTGCACCATCTGTGATTTTTTTTAAGCCTATGTCACAGAGACGATCTGACATATGTCTCTTATTTAGATAAGAGATATATAATCCATGTGGCTCATTGATCCAACAGGAGTATGAATCCCCAGGGCTCCTCCTTTGTGCAATTGCACAGTAGTGGAAAACAGCAGCTCTTTCATGACCAATGACGGACCCCTATAGCACCATGGTATGGCAGTAGTCTGTTCCTCCCCAACTAGCCCACAGCTGCATAAAGTTCTTTTAGTGTCAACAAACAGCCTCATTGTGTTCCTTTTCTTTTCCTATCCTCTCTCATACAAAACCACAAGATGGTTTAGAGCATTCAACTAAAGGACCCCCCTTAAAAAAAAAAAACCTGGGAGGATACTAACAAGATTACTGTCCAGCTTTAAACACACTCAGTACCAGCTTATCATCAATCATTAAAATATTTGCCAAGTTGGATAAGAAGCTCTTGCTTTTTGGAAAATGTTTGGCCATGGCAGAAGTCCAAGGGCGAAAAGTTCCACTGTTAGTTGCCGTCTTGTGCAGATAAGATAGTCAAGCTGTCTTGGTTCATTGTAATGATCCCTATCTAACATAGTCATAGAAGCAGTCTCATTGACAAGTAGGTTATGATATATGCCTGCTTATTTACACTACGTGTAATTTAGATCCCACTGAAATCAGTTGGGCAAGTTAGTCATTCTTTAACTTAATTTCTACAAAGTTCTACTAACTTAGTCTGGACCTAACCCTCTGTTCTGAAATTCTTTTTGATGTAAGCCACCGTATCTCATGTAGGCGATTCTGCCTGCCTCTCCTCAAGGAGATCTAAGGTACCTTGCACAATTATATGCCCAAGGAATAAATAATCTGTTTTATGCTATGAAATCACTTCCCACTGCACATGTTTGACTTGTGAGATTGATTTTCCTCATTTTAAATTTTCTTCACCTCCACACTTTGGAACCTTTGGTTCCAGACCATTAAATAAAAAGTTCATGCTTTGTAGAAATCCAAAAGAAAGAAAATGGCTGGGGAGGCAATTTCCGCTATCCTTTGTTATCCGTCAAGAAAAAGAAAAAAGAAAGAAAGGCCTCACACAGGGAAACATTCTGCCTTATACCCCAGTGTATTTTGTAACCACTTCTACAGAGAACACAGTTTTTAAACAAAAGAAAGTGCAAAGCAAATGCTTATTAGGCTGGTGTGGTTGTGCAGTTTATTAAAGGCTAAACCAAAAATAACATTGAGCCACCTCACAGAAAGGTAATGAGATCCAATTGAAACTGTTACTTTTGGCATTTCATTTAATCACTTATGCATAAGTCTGATGTCAATGTTTCTGGCATATTTTATTTTCTTTATTTTTGGAGTCTTAAAAAAAGAAGAAAAGAGCATGAATTATCTACTGGAACTCAAGCTAGTAGTTTGCCCCAGAGTGAGGGACTGCAGGAACATTGGCCAGATATGGCACATGGGGCTTCCCTAACCAGCACACAACCTCCTCATCTTCCTTATATGTGTTATTTAGGTTTAGAAACAGCATTCAGTTAACACCAATAGACAACTACAGTGGTGCCCCGCAAGACGAATGCCTTGCAAGACGGAAAACTCGCTAGACGAAAGAGTTTTCCGTTTTGGAGGTGCTTCGCAAAACGAATTTCCTATGGGCTTGCTTCGCAAGACGAAAATGTCTTGTGAGTTCCTGCGGGTTTTTCCCCTCCCCCCCTTTTCTAAGCCACTAAGCCGCTTAACCGCTAAAAGCCGCTAAACCGCTAATAGCGCTAATCCGCTAAGCCGTCAATGGGGTTGCTTCGCAAGATGAAAAAACCGCTAGACGAAGAGACTCGCGGAACGGATTCTTTTCGTCTTGCGAGGCACCACTGTATTTGCCTAATTCCAGTGTGGAGGGGGTAGTGCAGCTGAAAAGGGTAGGGGGTACTCCTTCCCTCACTGCCCCCCCAACTCATTCTGCCCTTGCCCCAAGACTCTCCACCTGTGCTGGAATGGGGCTTAAAATTATGCCGGAGTTAGGGCTACTGGTGTCAATAGAAGGCTGTTTTCAATGGGGAGAGGGTACAGTCTTCATGTACATGGCAGCTGGGGAGAGAAAGGTCAGTTTGGCTCATCCCATTTCACTGCCGAAGTGGGGGGTTGTGCAGCTACAGTGCTGGCTTCTACATTCTGGCAATGGCAGCGCCCTCTACCTCATGGGAGAAGCAGTAGTGGCCTCTGGTTTCCAGCAACATCTCACCAAAACCCGGAAGCCGCTGCCAATTCTCCTTGCATCTTCAGAGATGCAGGGGGGGGGGAGGTGCCCACAGTGGTGCTAGGGAACTTATCCAGTGGCACCCCAAGTGTCCCCCGCTGCAGGAGAAGTGAGGGGAAGCACCATCACCACTTCTTGTTTTTCTGGTGGTGGCAGCAGCAGGTGGGTCACACATGGGGTTCCACTGCCTGAGGCAGCTGCCTCCGTTTGCCTTAGGGGTAGACGGGCCCTGAGTTTAGGGTCTAACATCTTTTAATTTTCCTCTGAACTTACTGTTCAGAAACACCCCAGCATCCAATAACACATCTGATGAAGTGCACTACAGTCCCCAAAAGGTGATGCCATAATGAATGCGTATGATTTTGAAGTTTCACAATGCTCTTTTTAAATTTTTGCTGCACAGCTACCTGTTTCAGAAGTATTCTGGTTACTTTTGTTTTTTTGTTTTTAAATGAGAAAAGCCAGACACAGTTCTCACTTGCACCTGTCCACTCCCAAGGCAAGGATTCATATTTTACTGGGTACATTAATGTGTGCTGACACTTTGCATCAACCATCGTTTCCCAAACTGATGCACTCCCTGCAATGGATGAGGGGATTAGGTAATGGCCAGCCATAAATACCTGGGCACCTGGTTTTGGATCTGGATATGATGTGTCGGCCTATAGATAGTGTTGGGTTCCTTTTATTTGAGGGCAGTACATGTGTCCATTATCCTATATTTCGTTTATAACAACCCAGTGTGTTATTAGGCTGAGAAGTGGAACCTGACTCAGGATCACCACAGTCACCTAAGCGGGGATGTGAAGCCAGCTTTCTGCAGTCTAAGGTCATCACTATGCTCACTGCACCTCACTGGATGGAGCTCTGTCTCTTTTTCTTTGTCTGTCTCCCTCCTACATTCTAGCTAGTCCACCTTTTATCTACATCCTTTTATCTACATCCTACATTCTAGCTAGTCCACCTTTTATCTACAACTGTCTGCTTACTTGGCATACCTAAAGGGCCATCAGAAGTGTATCTTTCACTTCAGTGGGCTGACCCTAGACAAGTAAGCCTTGTGGTGATGGCCTGGGCAGAACTGCAACTTTCTTGGCCCTTTTGCAGCTTTGCAATTGGTGCAAGTTCATATAAATGCCCCTGCCCCTTGAAATAAAATTGATATACATCTATAGGAAATGCAATGGAAATATTTAGTGGTTGTATTTTAAGGCACCACCATAAAGCCAATAGGAAACTAATTATACAGTATATCTCTGTCTTGGTGGTTGCTACATATGCTAACTGATTTTTATTTATTATTTTTATTTATTAATTTTGCTAGGACTCTCCTGTGTGAGTGTCTGAGGGCCCTGATCTTGCTGCTTAACACCTACCTGGCCCAGGGCGGGGCCTGAAGCCTCACAAGGACTGCTGTGCTCCGCTGCCCAGGAGGACTCTCCTGTGTGAGTGTCTGAGGGCCCTGCTCCTTCCTGCCACTTACCATCTGGCCCAGGGCGGGGCCTGAAGCCTCACAAGGACTGCTGTACTCTGCTGCCCAGGAGGACTCTCCTGTGTGAGTGCCTGAGGGCCCTGCTCCTGGCACTCACCACCTGGCCCAGGGCGGGGCCTGACAGGCCTCACAGGGACCGTTGCTGTCACTGCTGCTGCGGCCCAGGGGGATCCGGAGGGGTGCAGAGTTCTTTTTAAAATGTTTGAAGCGCCCTCTCTGATTGAATGGGGCCCAGACAGCCCCGTGGTTTTCCACGGATCTGAGGGCAATGAAACAATCGTTGAGACGGCTAGAGCGCCGGTGGCGGATGACCCATTCTGAAGTTGACTGGACACAGGTTAGAGCTCAATGTCGAGCCTACCAAGTGGCGGTAGCAATGGCGAAGAAGACTTTCTTCACCGCCTCTATTGCATCTGCAGAAAACAGCAGCAGGAGACTTTTTTAGGTGGTCCGCAATTTAGCGGAACCACCTGATACATCGGGGCCCAGTACGGGCCACATGATCTCCTGCAATGATTTTGCAAAGTTTTTTTGCAGATAAAGTCACTCAGATTCGGGAAAAGGTAGACGCCACCATGGGAGCAGGGCTGGGGCGGGAGAGTGCTAGAGTCCTGTCTAGTCAAATTGTGTGGGATCAATTCCAATCTGTTACCTCCGAGGATGTGGACAGGCTGCTTGTACGAGTGAAACCAACCACCTGTCTCCTGGATCCTTGCCCATCCTGGCTTATAAAAGCTAGCCGGGAAGGGCTGGGCGATGGGCTTCGTGGGGTGGTGAATGCTTCCCTCCGTGAGGGAGCCTTCCCAGACCCGCTGAAAGAGGCGGTTATTAAACCGCTTCTTAAAAAACCATCTTTAGATGCGGCCACGATGGCCAACTATCACCCAGTCTCAAATCTTCCATTCTTGGGCAAGGTGATTGAGTGAGTGGTTGCTGAACAACTCCAGGCACGCCTGGAAGAAGCGGACCATTTGGATCCCTTCCAGTCGGGATTCAGGCCTCATCACGGGACTGAAACTGCCTTGGTCGCACTGGTTGATGATCTCCGGCGGGCTAGGGACAAAGGTGAGAGCTGTTTCCTAGTTCTGCTGGATCTCTCAGCGGCGTTTGATACCATCGACCATAACATCCTTCTGGACCGTCTTGAGTGGCTGGGAGCTGGGGGCAATGTCATACAGTGGTTCCGCTCTTTCCTCCTGGGCCGTGTTCCGAAAGTGGTGGTGGGGGATGAGTGTTCAGACCCCTGGGCTCTCACTTGTGGGGTGCCTCAGGGTTCTGTCCTCTCCCCCATGCTTTTCAACATCTACATGCAGCCGCTGGGAGAGATCATCAGGGGGTTTGGGCTGGGTGTTCATCAGTATGCGGATGATACCCAGCTCTACCTCTCTTTCAAATCAGAACCAGTGAAGGTGGTGACGGTCCTGTGTGAGTGTCTGGAGGCAGTTGGAGGATGGATGGTGGCTAACAGATTGAGATTGAATCCTGACAAGACAGAAGTACTGTTTCTGGGGGACAGGAGGCGGGCAGGTGTGGAGGATTCCCTGGTCCTGAATGGGGTAACTGTGCCCCTGAAGGACCAAGTGCGCAGCCTGGGAGTCATTTTGGACTCACAGCTGTCCATGGAGGCACAGGTTAAATCCGTGTCCAGGGCAGCTGTGTACCAGCTCCATCTGGTACGCAGGCTGAGACCCTATCTGCCTGCGGACTGCCTCGCCAGAGTGGTGCATGCTCTGGTTATCTCCCGCTTGGACTACTGCAATGCGCTCTATGTGGGGCTACCTTTGAAGGTGACCCGGAAACTACAACTAATCCAGAATGCAGCAGCCAGACTGGTGACTGGGAGCGGCCACCGAGACCATATAACACCGGTCTTGAAAAACCTACATTGGCTCCCAGTACGTTTCTGAGCACAATTGCATTTTATCTAATCTGAATATACTGTGCAATAGATTCAGGTGTTGGTGCTGACCTTTAAAGCCCTAAACGGCCTCGGTCCAGTATACCTGAAGGAGCGTCTCCACCCCCATCGTTCTACCCCGACACTGAGGTCCAGCACCGAGGGCCTTCTGGCGGTTCCCTCACTGCGAGAAGCCAAGTTACAGGGAACCAGGCAGAGGGCCTTCTCGGTAGTGGTGCCCTCCCTGTGGAACGCCCTCCCACCAGATGTCAAAGAGAACAACAACTACCAAACTTTTAGACGACATCTGAAGGCAGCCCTGTTTAGGGAAGCTTTTAATGTTTAATGTATCACAGTATTTTAATATTCTTTTGGAAGCCACCCAGAGTGGCTGGGGAAACCCAGCCAGATGGGCGGGGTATAAATAATAAATTATTGTTGTTGTTGTTGTTGTTGTTGTTGTTGTTGTTGTTGTTGTTGTTGTTGTTGTTGTCAGCTACAGGGAGGTTTTCCTTAGTATCTACAAGGAACGGAACATGCTAACAGGAACAGCTGCTTAATCTGGAAGTATCATCCAGCATTTCTCCCCAGATTGTTCGGCTCTTCCTTGCTATGCATGGACTAACTGTGATTGTGAGTGTGCAAGGCTGGGAGGTCTGCAGAAAGGACGGGTGATTTCCTGGTATGACATACCTGATATGTATAGACTCTGGGTATGTGAAGATCTTGCAAGTGGACAAAAGTTAAAACTAGCTCCCCCGCACTCTGCACTTTATTAGGAGATGGTATGAATAGCGTCTGCTGCTGAAGGGGAAAATTTGTATGGAGAGATGGCAGGAAGCTGTTCTGGTTTTTGATTAGTTTGTATCTCTTGCTGTATGCTGTGACCTCCCTGTTTGATATCTGTATTGATTGCTGATAGGTTGCACTGAGCTATGTTATGAGTGGATTGTGTTTTAAGTGAGAAAGGTTCTGAGGTTTTGTTGATATTTCTGTGTTGCTTTTATGCTGTAAACTGCTCTGAACTGTCTCTTTGGAGGAAGGGCAAGGTTTAAATTTGACAAATAGAACAATAATAAAAAAATTAAAGAAAGCAGCCTGGGCCACCCCTCTCTCTGATTTGTAGGGAAGATTCAGGCTCTGTGCTGGAGTGCATTCCGCCAGCTGCAGACCAAATTCCCCAAGGGAGCCCAAGCAGGTGGTTTGAATTCCACTGACAGGTGTTGCTAGTTCCTGTGTTAAGGATAGCTGGCTTTCTACCTCTTGCTCAAATTCTGGAAGGAACATTTCAAAGCTAAGCAAATTTGTGTCTGTCACTGTCAACATTCTTATTCCCACCGGGGTGCTCATAATGGTTGTAATGACACTGTGGTGTTTTTGGTTTCTTTCTTTTTTTTAAATGCTAGTTCAGCAGCTCACATTGTACTTGTGGGATAATTAGATTTGTTTTGGCTTCCTTGCACTCGCTTGCTCAATAGTTCAAAAGTTGGCACTGAAAAGTGAGTTTGAGTTCAAACACATATCAGTTGGAGTTCACTATTCAAGCACATATGGAAGGCTTGCATCTGTGCGATATTTTTGAGGTTGCTATTAAAGAATGTTGTTAAAATAGCCCTGGCTAGAAATAGCTTTGCCTTTAATTTTAACTTCATTAAAATGGGATTGAAGAAAGAGGGGCAATAAATTATAAAGCTGTACAATGCTTTCTGGGAAGATGTACAGAATGCAGCTCATTTTTTGTTTTCCATTTATATAATAAGGACATTTTCACGCCCTTGGCAGCAGCAACTAAATGCACCGCTGTAGCCCAAACTACATTTTATGGGATTATGTGTGGGAGCTGCTGGCTCACATCTCCTTGGTAATGTTGAATTGAAAAAAATGCACAACGTGATGTCATTGCGTTAGTTTTCACCCGCCCATTCCCCTGCTCTGGTTCATTGGCTGTCACACTTCTTTTATTCTACAAGTTACCAGGGAGATATGGCAGTTGTTTTGGCTGAAGTAAGTGTGGTCACGTAGAATTAGGGCAGAACTACGTTTTATGAGCAATGCCGGGATGCTGATGAAATGGCATCTCTGTTTTGAGCTGCCTTCTTTCCCATGTAATGTTTGGAAATGCCAACCTATGTTGTGGCACTGCCACACTGTGCCTTTTGCTATCCCTGCTCAGTATCATCCCCCCTCTCCCCCCTTTTAGGGAAGACAGACTAAAGGATTCTGCCCAAGGCCTAAAACCGCCAAAGCTGCGACAATTGCTACGGGGAAGGCAAAACCTGTGTGGCAGGGAAAATTCTTTCCCGGTTCTTTAACAGCAACCATCATAAGACTGTAGCAATGCCCTCTGACACGGAAGGAAAAAAGGTTAACCTGTAATCAAAGCATTAAACAGAGAGAGGGTTGGGTGGCTCTGAAGCCAACTGCACGCTCCCGGGTTGACTCCACCCTTCTCTTTATACCACTAAAGTGGACTGGCGTGAAGCCTGCTCACTTTCGGTCCACTTGGTTGGCCCCGCCTCCACCATCACCATGGGTTGGCTCATTTGAACTGGGGTTTAGCTGAAGCCCCAACGGTTGTGATGTGGGAAGGTGGGCCAGTGTGACCATCCAGTGAGTCTCCAGCGGATTGGTGGTGTTGCGCGCGGCCCCGCAAAGGGCGCCCACTGACAGATAGGTGAGCGATCATTATTGGTGAGGTGAAAGGTTCAGGATGATGATGTCACAAGTTGGGTAAGTGTATACCTTTTAAGTGTCCCGATTTACCCAGGACATCCCTGGAATTACAGAAGTCATCTCAGCTTCTTATTTGACCCTGGAATGTCCCATTTCCCCTCTCTACCACCACCGCCACTGAACTCAGAGAGGAGGATGAGCCAGAGAGGAGGATGAGGTTTGCGCTTGCAGTGGAACCATCATGAAGTGGAACCCTTGTGTGTGGGGGAGGCAGTTCCTCACTGAAGCAGAGGTGGAGGATGGGTGCAGCGCTCTTGCCAGTCCCTCTCTGCCACTGCCAAAGCTGCTACTGCTGTCAGGTGGCATGAGGTGCAGTGTGGGCGAAGGAAGCAAGGGAGGAGGGAAGGGAGTGGGCAGCTGCCAGGCAGAGACTGTGGCAGAAGAGGCAGCCAGCTGATTTGCACAGCACCAAAAGACCCTCATCCTGATTTTCAGCTGAAGAATGTTGGAGGGTATGTAAGTGTTATTTCACATTATACAGAGGAGAGAGAGAGCTCAGCCCAGCATCCCTATGACAATACATTATCAAAATTTTCTGGATTTTGTTTACCAAACAGAGCACTCAGTACCACTGCTTTGAATTACACTTCCCCTAAAAACTAGACCTGAAAGAAGTGGGATAGCACTATCATACATAGACTGAGCATTATATCATGCGTATGATATCATACATATATTGAACAGCTGAGCAGTCTTAATAAATGCCGCTTTTATTAATATTGCTTGTGTAATATATTTCTGATCCAGTTTACTATTGAGTGTTGCAGCTTCACAGCCAAGTTGAAAATGTGTGGTAATATATGGTATTCTTACTCTTTAAAAATGTGAAAAGGATTTGTCACACTTTCCATCTCAAATAGGATTATATGAATTAAACCCTGTCCAGCATTTCCTCTTCCATACTATATGCATTGCGTAAGTAATTCAGAATTGCCTTTATCTCATATTTTGTTTGTAAAAGTCTGAAAGAAATAAAGATATTATCTTAAACCTTCCCCTGATGGACTATTTTCCAGTGTAAAGTTCTTTAGAGCTGCTGGAAATGTAAAATGAAAATGATGAGAAATTGTAATAAATCTCAGAAATACAATATCTCCATGGGAATAATAAAAAAAGCAGAGACATGATTACACCAAATATCAGTCAATGAGAGTTCAAGTAAATCTCATATATGTTTGCCATAATGTTCCTTTCTTTTCATGTGGTAGTTAGTATGGCTGAATGTGTGGTGGCATCTATGAATATCTGTGAGTCTGATGAAGCCCAGTGAATATCCTTGGGTCAATCATTATCTCTCAGCCCATGATACATCACAGGGTTGTTGTGAGGAAAAAATAGAGAAGGGGAGAAGCATGTTCAGGAAATGTGATGATCATTATTTTTGTTCTCTTCTGAGTATCATGTAAAGTCTCATATTGTGGATAATGCACCCCATGAATTGAACTTCAGGGAAGAAATGAAATTCTCCCTTTCATACAAGACTTAGAAGCATGGGAGGAAAATGATTGACTCCCTTTAGAAAAGACGACAACGCTATCTTGATGAAAACCACCAAGCTGCTGTAAAAGATTTTAATAATGATTTTAAAGCAGTACATACACTTACACATTCAGAGGTCACCTTTGCTTGTTTAAACATGCCTTTTTGCTATCATTAGCATAATATACATTAACAAAACCTGAGAAACCACTGCGAAAATCATTCAAATTACTGCCAACTTTCCTTTTGCCAGAGAAAGTGATCTTGGAGAAAGGTGACTTTGAGAAGTGAACTGGGGGGTACAGGGCAGTGAGGTAAAGTTTCACCCCATTACTCCTGAAGGAGGGATGAGAACCTTCAGATGATGGACATCCATCATGCCTGACCACTGACTGGGGCTGATGGGAGTTGTAGTTTAACAACAACTGAAGGGCCACTGGTTCCCCATCCCTGAACTAAAGGGTCTGTTGACAAGTTGTGTCACCATGGGTACATGGGACCAGATATCCCTTCTGCTTCTTAGTAAATATGAAGAGCCAAACCTAATAATAATAATAATAATAATAATAATAATAATACCCCGCTTTTCCCACTGACGGGACTCAAGGTAACTTACAGATAAAAACAACAAATGCTGAAAACATAGAGCAATAATTCAAATGCAATTAACCATTGATAAAATAAGAACTGTATACATATATAAAAAACATTTAAAATGTACTGATAATGAGAATAGAATAGAAACAGCACGGCAAGACACTTTTCTGCTTTTAAAATGCGGAAGACAGCAGCATGTACCAGCCCTACTTGGTCCTTTTTAGGAGTGCATGAATATATTCTTATAAATATATAAATTCACTGGATTCCTGAAGAGTTTTTCCTAAACATTTCCAATGAGGCAATGAATAGCCGTGTGAAGTTGAGTAGACTGCAAGTTTGCAGATCTAGACCTGGGGTTCCATTTGGTCACCAGAAGGTTATCCCATAGACCTCACCAAGATTATCACATTAAACAGATGCGTACTTAATATATGCTGAAACACAGTTTACCAGGTAACTAGATGTCTTTTAATTCTTTGTAATGTGCATATATTGATCCAAGAGGAAACATGGATTTATTTTTTTAAAATACTGTTATATGGTTTCCCATTCTACAGTGGTACCTCGGGTTAAGTACTTAATTCGTTCCGGAGGTCCGTTCTTAGCCTGAAACTGTTCTTAACCTGAAGCACCACTTTAGCTAATGGGGCCTCCTGCTGCCGCTGCGCCACTGCACAATTTCTGTTCTCATCCTGAAGCAAAGTTCTTAACCCGAGGTAGACTTCCGGGTTAGCGCCATCGCCGAATGGCGGATTCCCTCCGAGCTCCGGAGGGAATCGGCTCAGCAGGGGTCGGGTCCTGCCGCGGCGGTGACGCGGGGACCCTAAAAAACCACAGGCGCGGAAGCCTGTGGACCTGGTGACTCGGCGGGCGAAGGAGCCTTTTTAAAGGCTGCAGAACGGGGGACGGGGAGCGGCGTGGTGCTGAGAGTCCTCTGCTTCCCCTGCTGTGTGAAGCCGCATGCCATGGACGGAGAGCGCTGACTTTTTCCTGTGAACATTCGGATTAAAAGCAACAACCCATGAGTAATACGGAAATTGGACTTATAAAAGAAAGAATTTTTTTGAATTTGGCACGATCGGGGAAGACGCAAAGAGGAAGTCCCTCTCCCCTGCCTTGTAAACAACCTGAAGCAAGGACTAAATAATTAAGGTCGAGAGAATATCTCCTTTTTATTGGATAAAACTATTAATTACACGGATTGACAGTATAAGTAATTATGCTGGAGGATAAGAGCTAACTTTGAGAGCCAAAGTGCCCCCCCCCGAGACCCGGGAGCGATCCGCGAGAGGAGCCTGCTGAGGAGACATAGAAGACTTTGACAGCTGTCAAATTAGCTGTCAAAGTGGGGAAAAATAGAGAACTTTGTTTCTGATGTTTTTGCTGGTTACATTAGCTACAATATAGTGATAAATTGTTGAAAATAAAGAAGAATTGAAACAAGTTAACTGGACTTTTGGGCTGGAAGTGTAAGGAATACTCAATAACCAGAATCCCTCTAGAGGGGGTTCAGGGACACTACAAGAATGGAAATAGGTCGAAAAATACTAGCTGATCTGGACGAGGCTGCTTTTCTCGTGAGAAAACTGGTAGAGCAGAGTCATGTTTTGTCTACAGTCCAGGCAGCTGAACAAGAAAAGAAACTTGAGAAACTTGAGGAAGTGGAGAAAGAGATATTTGTTGAACAGGAGCACCAGGAAGGAGGGGCTGAAATGTTGCAGAAGGCAAAAGAGAGCCGGAGGCCTGTCAAGATGGATATAAAAGAAAAAAAGGACTGGATGATGAAAATTTGGTTTGAACTGAAGAAGGAGGAATGGAAAGATCTCCCTTTGTGGAGATCTGAAGATTTTGGGACATTTGGACCTAAAAGGATTAAGAAACAAGTTTTGAGCTCCACCTTTAAATTTGGAAGCCCGGCCGGATGGAACATGGACAATTTTGGGACAGAGCCCTTCTGAGATTTGGTGGTTAATACAAAGGACTATCAAAAAAACCGGCAGAAAGGAACTGAGAGAGAATTAAGAGCCTCTGACGTGAGGAATCCAGGCTGATAGTAGATGGACTAATGGACAATGGTTTGGGGATTGAAACCGGGAAAGGGAGGGTGGGGTTTGGGAATCCGAAGGGTGTACAAATATATTCTGATCCTTTCTATTGTTTCTTTTTTTTTGTATTGCTATTAGTACAAAAATGGGGAATTCGTGTAAGGGAAACTGGGTCGACCTTAGAAAAAGTCTTTAGGTATAATGATCAATGCATATAAGTTAAAATTTGATACATAAATTGAATTAAGTATAATAACAAACTAGAGTTAAAAACTAAGGATAAGAACTTGTTGAACAAATATTTGGACACGGAATACAAGAAGGGGAGGTGAGGGGAAGTCGTAGAAAAAAGTTATCGAAAATAAGGATTGTAAATGTTGAATGCTTTTTTTCCTCTTTTTAAACTCTGTTTTTTCTCTTTTGTTTCTTGTTTTTCTTTTTTGTATTATTTGAAACTCCAATAAATATCATTAAAAAAAAAAAAAAAGTTCTTAACCCGAGGTAATATTTCTGGGTTAGCGGAGTCTGTAACCTGAAGCGTCTGTAACCTGAAGTGTATGTAACCCGAGGTACCACTGTATTATTTCAGGTCTACATAAACACATTTTTATAAATAAATAACCTTCCTGAAATCATTTTTTACTTGTTACTGTTTCTCTTAAAATAGCCCTACTATTCAAGCATCCTGAAATCACAGACATAAAACTCCATTGAATTAATGTAACACTGACAGAACCTGACACACAGCCTGGAAATTCAGAGCTGTGGTTGGCATCCCCTTCTGAACTCAAGCCTTTTATTTTCCACAGGAGCATTATTGCAGCTTTAAGTGTGGATTTCCTGGTTATTATTATTTTTATTTTCATCTGCATGTGTTTTCTGCCTTTATATTATTTAAAACTGGGCTTCTGTTCTGCACATCTACCACAAAAGCGAATGCATCGAAGTCTGACTCAGTGTTTGTATTGATAAAGCCGGTGTATAGATCAAGAAGCAAGACTAATATTGATCCAAACTAGGCCAAAGCTTTCTAGATGGAAGGAAATCAAGGTAATTTGTTGTGCCGACATATAACACCAGTCAAAACCTTGAACACTATGTTCTGAGAAGCACAAGAAAGACATTTCCCACATCATTATTTAGTATCGACTTCTACAAATGCAGACAATTTGGAAAGTTCACTTAGGCATACCTTGGGTTCCATTCCAATATGCCCAGGTTATTGTTGTTGTTTTTTAGCTCTGAATTCTACATTGAATCTACCACCGAATCTCAGTAAACACAAGGCAAAATTAAGACCATCGTTCCCAATATGAATGCCGTTAGCTTTCATCTCCGCTATACAAAACTACCATGCTTCTTAGCAGCTAACAGATCAAGTACCAATATGATTCTTGTATTGAGCAGGTTCACATAGATTATTTTCAAGGCCTCTTCCAGCTCAGAAAATCTGACTGTTCTGAAGTCTGATAGCCACAATTATTCCATAGTTATTCTTTTGAATACGCCTTACTGTCTCAAATTGAGACTTTTCTAATGATTAACCGGGTCCTCCCTTAAAGAGGGCACATATTGCGGTGAGACCTGGACAACCGACACCCTGTGTTGTGGGTGGGTTCAATTGGTTAGCCACAACACCCGATTGGTAGGTCCCTCAAAGCTGGGTACAATCTGGCCAATGGGATGCAGTCTAAACGGTTCGAGGGACCTATTTATGCCCATGCACGTGACCCAGAGCTTCCTCTTTCGGTGCGTGCATTCGGAACACCCACCCACCTCTCCCTACTTTTAGGGCTTGTTGCGCTTGACCTTGCTATGCCGTCGTGTGTCATCTGTCGTTGGGACAGGGGCACAGCAGGAATTTTCCCCACTTGGCTGATAGGCTGTTGCCATTTGGGTTTCGCCTGCCGCGTAGCAAATTGTCACAACTTGTAAGGCTGCAGATTCAGGTGATAGGGATGGGAGAATGCTTTTACCATCCCTATGTGAAGGGTATTCTGTTAAAGAATCCAGGGACTCGATGGTTTGGTCAATCCCTGAGAGGGGGTTGTGCCCGTGCCTGAGTCCAGAGGGACATTTGGGTGGCAGAGTTAGCCTGTGCCCGGCTTTCTGCTTATCCAGGTGTTCACCCTTGGCTGACCTATGCTGGTGCCCTGGGTCAGCGCTATCTGCATGCCAGGGAGCTAGTCAAACCAGAACCTATGCAACCAGTCACTTTCTGTAATCAATAAAGTTGTGGCCTAAATTCTGCCAAAAACCAAACCAAAATTTTGAGTCAAGTGTGAATTTATTTAGGGGGGAGGTTTCTGGGTCTGAACATGCAATAATGGAAATACCTGAGTGCACAAGTGAGTATTTTACAACAGCTCTGTGTAATCATGGAAATCTGGCTACCATGAATTCCAGAATTAGTGAATGAGATGAATACATTTGCTGGGAGGCAACTCACCCTCATATCACACAATCATGCCCATATCATACTTCAGAATTGTTTGAATATTTATAAATCAATATTTATAATTAGTTACCCAATGCTTAACAAACTTCCTGACCCTCATAAATATACATTTCAGCTTTCCTTTAACTTACCCTTCCATTTTGAGTGAATTTTCTCCTTTTGAGATTAAATATGTTTATGTTGAGTTTAATTGAGCAATTCCCTACTCAAAGATATTGAATTTCGTAAGGCTGAGGCCACAAACAAGATCCTGGACACTATTTAAAACCAAGATCCTTCTATTTGTTTATATGGTTACTCAGGGCATATTATTTACACCACCTTGGTGGAGATGATAAAATCAGTGATACTTCCACTTCGAGAGGAACAGAGGAACTGAATGAACTGGTGAAGGCTGTTGGAACACGTTGTGTCTCTGAAGGCTATTTGCATCTTGAATTTTATATTTGTGCAAGTGTCTTTATATGTGACCTGTGTCTTTTACGTGATGACTTCCCATTTCCCACCCTTACCGTATCGGGTTGTATCTCACTGCTCAGCGGGAATTGTGTCAAGCTCAGAAATGCCTTAGGTTACGGGTTCTCTAGTCTCACTGATGACAATAAAATAAACTGTTGAGTTCGGAGCGCTGTGCATCCTGTCTGCTGAAGCCTTCTTCCTGTCTGTAGGAAGGCATTGTCTGTCCCATGGGGAAAGTGTTTCTTGCCAGACAATGCAAAGCAGCTTCTCACCTTCCCCTTAGAACGAAGGAAAGGAAACCAGAGTGCTGCCAGCCAGAGATGAAGAGGAAAAACATGCCACATCATTTAGTGCTAATAATGACCAGAAATTCTTGATAGCTGCAAGGTATTCAGGGTATTCTCAGTTTTAAAAGAAGGCGGCGAATACTATGGTCAGATGGCTGCAAGTTTTAACACCCCTTTCCACTAGTGCTAATGTGGGACTTTTGATAGAAATTAGAATTCATAATAAATGCTTTGGGGATGTAGAACACTTCCTGAGCAAAGAAATGAAGCTAGGGAGATGTAAAAAGAATAGGATTGCTTTAAGAAAACGTTTTGTTTTGTATTTCTGTAGGATACAAAAAATGTCTCCGCTGCATCATACTAGCTTATTAGTTGTCTGCCATTGGATCCATTTCCTATGTCTTAGAGAAGAAAACAAGGAAAAGAGCAGATAATATTAAGATTTCAGATAGTATGCTGCTAATGTGAACATATCCTAAGACCATTCATCATTATACTCCACCATTCAGTGGAAATGGGATAGAAACAATATTGAATGGGCTGATACCCAGGAAGACCATTTGTGATTTTATAATGGTGGATGATATTGGTTGCAAAGGCCAAATGGATCACAAGACCATCAGTCTAAATAAATGTATTTTCTTCTTTGTCTTTCCTCTGGCTAATAACTCTACAGAATTGGGATATGGTTAGAAAGACTAAACTCTGCTAAGTGTTCTGATTGGTTATTCTTAGTGTCATACGGATGCCAATGAAGTCCGGTAAATCCACGGGCCTGTTTTCATTATTATGTAGAAATTCCATTTCATGACAGAAATAATATATTCCAGACAGAGAATTTCAGGGTGATAATTATACTTCTTGGGTGGTTAAAGTAACTCCACCTTAGTTGAGTGAGTAGATTTGCCTGCTGGCAAAAATGGCAAACCTTTTTTTGGTTTCAGCTGATTTTTTCTTTTAAGAAGAAAGGGAGGGAGTTTTGGTAATATATTTCAACATTATTGGCCAGATAAGAATAAAGTGATATTAGACCCTAGTATAAAAACTACATTTTTACTGACAATGTCAGCCTGCCCTTTACTTATAGAAATATCAGTCTTCCCTTTACGTAAAGGAGTTATACCTCCATAATGTCTGAACAATGGCTTGTGATGTAATCCAAAGTGGAAGACAGCACTTTGGATGCAAAGTAAGCACTATAAATTATTGAGCTGCCATAAAAAGAAAAACCAAAACAGTTGGAGAAAATTTCCAAATCTCGTTAATTTCCTATGCAATAAGAGGCATCATTCTGTATTTGTATTTAGAAGAAACAGGGGAAAGTGTGACAAATATATGAATTTAGTTTTACAACGGCATTTCTGATAAACTTTCTTAAGAATGCAAGAAGACCCAGCTGGATGAGGCCATCTGGTCCTGCATCCTGTTCTCACAGTGGCCAATCAGAAGCCTGCAGGAAACCCACAAGCAGGACCCAAGCACAAGAGCACTCGGCCCTCCTGCAGTTTCCAGCAACTTGTATTCAGAAGCATTATTACATCTGAGCAGGCAGGCAGAGCATAGCCATCATGGCTAGTACCTGTTGATGGCCTCCTCTTCCATGAGTTTCTCTAATTCTCTTTTAAAGTCATCTAACTTTTGCATTTAATGTTGCACAATATGCTGCCTTAACATGGACTCCACACAGCTGTGCACATGCATGTAATTAGGATATAGATAATCTCTGTCATGCAAAATGGTACAGTGGTGCCTCACAAGACGAAATTAATCCGTTCCGTGAGGCTCTTCGTATAGCGGTTTTTCGTCTTGCGAAGCAAGCCCATTGACAGCTTAGCGGATTAGCGCTATTAGCGGTTTAGCGGCTTTTAGCGGATCAGCTGATAAGCGGCTTATCAGCGGATCAGCTGATAAGCGGCTTAGGGCTTAGGAAAAGGGGGGGGGGGAGGGAAAAAACCCCGCAGGAACTCGCAAGACATTTTCATCTTGTGAAGCAAGCCCATAGGAAAATTCGTTTTGCGAAGCGCCTCCAAAACGGAAAACCCTTTCGTCTAGCGGGTTTTCCGTCTTGCGAGGCGTTCGTCTTGCGGGGCACCACTGTATACATTCCTCACCCCTTTTAAGTTAATAGGGGAACTCACATGGATTTAAATGAAGGAATCAAGATTGCATCCAAGGCCTTACATATCCTGGGCTGGCTTGGGGGCATATAAATTGCCCCTTCAGCTGAGTTCTCTTCACGTGGTCCCAATCCTGATGTAGCACAACTTCCCACCCCATCCAGTGCATGGATGTGCACTGGTCAATGATGTCTCTATACATGAGCAGGCTTTCATGTGTTCTGGAACCCCAGTTGTGCAGGTTCCCACCAGAAAGGCTCTATGCCTAAGCTTTAGGTATGCAGGTTTCCCTTATGCAGAGGAAAATAGAACAGTGGTTTGCATACAATGGTTGATCTAACTTTTGCCAACCCTCTGCACCCTCAAACTGATTGCAGCCCTCTATATCATATCCTATATTATTTCAGAGGGTCCCTCCGTGTCACAGAGGGGCCAGGAAACTGCACAACACCTGGAGTGGGGTCAACAGCACAAGCCTACTGATGCTTATCTACACATGAATAAAATGTGAAAGGACTTCGGGCTGGATGGAAAAGTGGATTTCAGCACTTCAGAATTCTTCTAATCAAGAGTTAATTTCCCTACCTTGTCCTCAAACACTCTGTGTTTCTCCTTTTTAGAGTTTCCTTCTTCAAGCTTTTAAGTCCAATGTTGAGAGTGATTAATGAGGGCAAAGATTACAATGAATGTAAAGTTCAAGAGTAAGGATGCTTATTTCTTTAAGATGGTTGTTTTTGAAGTGTTTTTCTCTATATTCAGCCCCATGGTTGGGCTGGAATACTACAGTACAGTCACTGGCCTATATGAATATTGTTTTGACAGGAAAGAATGCTTACAAACTGCAGAGCCAACTAATCAAAAGGTTCATGTTCTCAAAAGTAATTCCACATTTAGATAAACCATGCTCATAGTCCTGACTGTGGGGAGGGTGGTGGGGTGTGTACAGTTTTGTAGCCAGATTTAGATAGCAATGGGTGAGAAGCCCCAGAGGAATTTGCTTTGATTGCTGCTTTTAAATGTTTAGCAAAGTGACCAAGATGCTCTTCGTGTTCTGCATATTTTCCATCCTTTTTGTGATACGTATTTCCTTCAAAAGTCACACTCTTTGCAATGTGCTAATTAGATTCACCTTTAAATGTGAACTGAAACAAATTTCTTCCCCATCCCTAACAACAGAACACAAGTTCTAAGAATAATGTAATATAGCATACACTGAGCAAATATATTTGGGAACCTTAGATCCGGTAAATAAAATCCCCTTAAAGTAGTGATGAGTGGGACCGGCAACAAAATGTTGCAGTGTGAAGTGCTCCTTGTTAGTGTTTCAGTCATCCAGTTATACCCTCTGCCATGATGTGTTAATCCGTTCCCCTTTCCACTCAGTTTTGCTTTCTTTGTTCCTAATGGTCAATTAGTGTTTCATGGCCACTGTATGTGGACAGTCCTCATTGTGCTATTTTGGGGGTTTCCACCCATTAGGCTTCTTTTCCTAAAGATCTTATCTACTTTTGCAAACCTTGAGCTTCCCTGCCCCAAGACCACTGAAACCTCCTTCTTGGAAACAGATACTGTCATTTTGGCTACATAGTACTCACCTCTGAAAATTGGAAATAGAGGGAATGATATGATATGTGGTCCACCTCTGGCTCACATCACCCTGCTCCTATCAAGCTCAAAGGTGTGTTTTTTAAAGCATTCTTGTTGGTTGAGGCTTAATTGGTTGAAACATGCTCCCACTTTCTGCCCCACCCCCTTTGCCTTCCTTGAGCAAAACTGGCCTTACCTTGAGGAAGGGGTAGTAAATGGTGGTGGTGGGGGGAGCAGAGATAGGATGGTGATAGAAGGTAGGGTATGAGTACCATTTTGAGTTGAGCCTAGCTCAAAGTGGACTGAGACCAAGTCAGAATGAGGCTGGCTTATTTTGTGCCATGAGGAGATCGGTTTCCAAGCTTCTACTAACCAAGGGCTCACACCATCACTGTGATTAGTAACAGAGTCTTAAGCTACATTGCGTTGCGTTAAGCTGCCCCTGCCCAAATAGTCGCCTTTAAATTCTGCAGCAATCCTTCTAGAAAGGAATATAAAGTGATTCTTCACTTTCTTTTCTAGCAACTCAGTTCTCCACAGCGAATACATTTACTTTGTGAAAATAATTGTTTAGACATAATGGTGTTGTTCTGTTTTCTTTCACTGGAAAACAGTTGTAATTGAAAATAAATTGTTATTCATCATTTCTGTATCCCCTCACATAATATATTGTTTCCTCTATTCTTTTCCAAACAGGCTAATTTAAATCAGGTTCCCTTCCCCATTTCAGTGCTTATTCAAATCACTGTCAGTGATTAGCTAAGGAAATATTGTTTGGATGCTTCCAAATATAACTCTTTCTTCTTCTTTTTTTAAAAAGTTAGAATTCTTGTTCTTTTAATGGGTTGATTGCCAGATTTCTTCAAAATTATTGCAGTTGCTTCCTGTTTTCAAAGGCTATCCCAAACCAGACGTGGAGACAGGCTAGCAAAACAAGATGCCTATATTAGGCTAAGCAATAATAGTTTTGTCCGACTGCAGGTGTCACAATGATTAGACACCCACCCACAGACAGCAAAGCAGGAGGCAGTTTCATTCAACCCTAAAGGGAGCTTATTGACCAAAGTTCATGCATCTGAGCTCATAAGGTCAGATTATACAAAAGAAGGCAAAGCTGCACTATTGAAGGCTGATAAACACCTTCCTTGCTTGATATTGTTCACTGTAACCATAAGAAAAGCAAAATACAAGTTTTTTTGTTTTTTGTTTTAATGAGAGCTTTAATTTAAAAGTGATGGGGTTGTACTAGGTCAGTGCACATGTGCTTTTACAAAATAGGCACCCAATTTTTGCTCCCCTCCCTTGCAAGCTGCCCATAAGAGCCGAGGGACCCTCTGAAATAATATAGAATATGATATAGAGGGCTTCAATGGGTTTGAGGGTGCAGAGGGTTGGCAAAAGTTAGATCAACCATTGTATGCAGGCCACTGTTCTATTTTCCTCAACGTGCACATGCACGCGCACACACACAACTTGGATAATATGATTGGATAGCCAATGTAGTGCTTTCGTGATTTCATTGGACTAAATGCCCATCAGCCCTGGTCAACATGGCCAACACTCAGTGCTGATAGGAGTTGTAGTCCAATAACATGGACTTTTGTACTTTCTAAATGTTCTGATTCAGTTCTCAGCTCAATGTATACACAAATACACAGTGAAGTGCATTTAAAAGTGAGTAATATTTTGAGAAGAAAATATATATAGACATGCCCATTTAAATATATATAGACATACACATTTAAATGTGAATTTTCATATTTCTTTTTAAAAGTAGGTCAAAGTAGAAATGAGACAGAATGTCATTTTGTGTGCACACATGCCAAAATAACCTGTATGGGAACAGACTGATAGGCCTATCCCTAGATCCAGACTGATATAGTCAGTCATATAGTCATATAGTCAATACTGAAATAATTGTACAGAAATCATAAACAATGGTTTTAGCAAATGCAGCTTGGGGAGGGGGCTAGATGTTTACACTTCTCAAAGGACCAACTGCTGTTTGCCAAGGTGCACTGTGGAGATGGTGTGTGGCTTTGAGGGAATCAGTGTTCAGATGCCAAGCTTCAGCAATGCTTTTTTTTTTTTAAACAATCAACTCCTAAATATAAAGGTTGATAATGAAGTTTTCACAGGATTCTCAACTCCAATGATGTCTTGATAATATTTATACTTATACTGTGATCTTTCTAAGTGTATATGAATATTTCTTACTTTTCTTTTTCTGTTTCTGTTCTAATGGGGCCCTTGATATTTGCAAAAAGATGGGTTTTCTTCTGGCTACCAAATCTGATCAGTCTGTTACTGTTCTGTTAAAACGGCTCTTGACCCTTCTCTCCCCCTCACTGCATTTGATGCAGTACAAGTTCTTTACAATGCAAAAAACCGTTCTTTTCTTCATTTTCTTGAAATTAGCAACATTGTGAACCTACTGTTTTTAGGGGGGAAACCCTTTAAAAAGCCAATTTAAGCCTTAAAGGCAGCTTGTGGCAGCTGCCCTTACAGGTTTTGACAATTTAGTCCACTCCAAATAAACAGAGGAAAAGAAGAAACGTGTTTATTTAAGAACACTTGCTACACCAACAGCTTGTGTCAACCTGCTGATGAAAGTTCCCAAGGAAAGTGATTGCATAATTGTGATGGGGGTTGACAGGGACTTCCTAGCCTTCCATTAAAGTCTCAAAGCATGGTGGCTCTATTAGCAGAACATGCTTACACTCATGCAAGATGGTCTCAAACATGCCTGGGACCATTTATCATTTTGACAGATATTGTCAATAGCCTGTGCAGGCCACTTGAAGGCATATGGAGTGAAACTTGGGTTTTTTATGTGATATGATGGATTGGGCACATAACGTCCTCATTGTCTGAAATATTTACCATGAAGGATTTTTTTTCTTTTTCTTTGCAGTGAAGCTTCAAAGTTCAAGGCAGGTTGGCGCTGTGAACTTACTTATACATATAGGCAGTGGCCATTTTTGGAGCGTCTGATATGTGCATGACCACACGTTTGCAGGGTTTTTCAATGGGTGTTTCTAGGGCACTGTCGAGATGGTTGGACAGTGTTCTCAAAGCTACAAAAATGAGTCTGACCAAACTGCAGGAGGCAGTGGAAGACAGGAGTGCCTGGCGTGCTCTGGTCCATGGGGTCACGAAGAGTCGGACACGACTAAATGACTAAACAACAGGGCACTGTGTTTATTGGCTTTACTGTGATTCGGTAATGGTTGCTGTTTTCGGAGTCGGGAAGGAATTTGCCTGAAAACAGATTGGCCCTGTTTTCAGGTTTTGCTTTCCCCATAGCAATAGTCACAACTCTGGCGAATTGGGTGGAATACTTCTACTTTAACATCAGGCAGGGTGGGTGAAGTGGTTCATCCCCCCACCTCTGAACAGTGTGCTAACAGGGAATTCTTTGCCCCAAAGCCAAGGTGTATGGCAGATGGGCCATAGAGCTTCCTTCAGAGGCTTGGATGGGTCATCTGTGTAGACCTGTGTCTTGCAGAGGAGCCATTAATCATGGGGTTAACCCTGTCATGTGACAGTGCTCCACCAGCAGGGCTGTGAGAGATATATACCCAATGCCTAAGCCAAGTCCAACCAACATTTGGAATCAGTAAAGTTGTGGCCAATTTTAATCCCAGAACATTGTTCTGTCCAGTTTGTTCTCCTTCACAGGCTGGGCCTTGCTTCTGAGGGAGGGGACACCGAGAGTGGGTCTGCAATGGGCCCAAGTCCCTCATCCACCATCAAATACTACCCCCTCCACCTCTCAACCCTGGAAGGCTCCAGTTACTGAAGGTACTGTATGCTTTCACTGGGTGGGGTGGAGTTATAAAACTATTTCAGTAACTCCCATCCACAGATTCTTATCATAAACAGTATTGAACAACCCTGACAAATAACCAATGTCAATATTAGTAGTAACTAGAAATAGGCACAGACAGATATGATAGCAGATGCAAAACAAAAACCAACCTCGCTCTAGTGGTGTCCCCAAAGATATTTCATTATTCATGCACTTAAAAATTTTCTGTTTCCACTAAACTGAAATCTCATTTATTTAGTAAAGATGATGCATGTTGAGCTACCTGTTTTGTTATAAATGACAATCTCTCAGTCATCAGTTGTATCATGATATAGAATGGTTTTTCAGAAAATGTTGGCACACAGAATGCTCTGACATATGGCCATTACTTTCTGACACGCCATTATGGGTTATTCTATAAATTGGTTATAGTTTCTCTCAGTCGTTCTTTCTTTTGTACATTTGTATTATCTCTGGATTGTTATTGTATGTTTTCCCATTAAAGCCAAATACAGTATGTGGGAGTGAAGGATTTGGCAGCGAGTGGTCCAGTCCTATATGGTGCCCTGCTCACCTGAAGGCACTTGAGATGTTAGCTTTCTCCTCTAGAGACACACTAGAACTTGATTTCTTGGCTTGCTTTTGTGTTTTTGTGCGCACACGAAGTGTGTGTGCATGTGTGCACCTTAGCATGTTTAGGACACAAAAGCATTTCCAGATGAATGGATAATGTCCAAATGTTTGCTTTTTGACAGTTAACATTGAAAACAAGGAGGGGTTTTTTTTTTTTTTGTCACGGTCAGTCTCCTTTAATTATTTGCACCAAAAAGCTACAACAGTATTTGCTTTCCAACAAATCACAACCTTGTGATAACCAGTGGACCAGTGGAGCCTGAGGATACCAAGGTTCATCATTCTAGCACCTCTGTGAAATGTATAGGGTGAATCTTTGGATATTTCCCACCCCTTCAGGATTGCTGTACAGCTGTTTTTTATCATATGTCTACCATGCTATTTTGTTGTTGTTAAGAAAGAGAAAATCCAAATGGCTCACAAATTAAAAGAAAACATTAAAAACAATAACATGCAATAAAACAATATTAAAATATACAAGCTAAACAGCATGGAGACTACAAAATGGAAGAACCCAATAGGGGGATGCGAAGCACCAACCCTCTCTCTGCAAAGCCTTTTCAAGCAAAAGTGTCTTAATATACGGTAATGACATAAAGGCAGGTGTGAAGGGGCCACATAGACATCCCAGGGGAGGCACAGGTGAGATAACAATTGCAATGCATTCTCTGCTCAGAAAAAAATTCAATAGAAAGGAATAAAAATGTTAATAAGACCAAGTGTTTTAATACAGTACCTTTACTAATAGTTTCAAAATTCCAGATGGCCATTATAGCCAATTACCTGTTGATAGGCTAAGGAAGCAAATCTCATCATGAGCTCACTTCCTTCCATGGGCATTGTTTCGTACAAAAATAAATCTACATGTGCCCATACAAATGTTCTTGCAAAGTCTGGCAAGTAAGTGTTAACAGGATAACTTTTGGAATGTCGCCTAACTTTAAAAAACAAAGTGCAATAATTTGTGAGTAGTGGCCAACAGAACAACCAGTTCTTACTGCACAAAGGCAAAGTATTGGAACCAGCATGGGCTCTGGAATCTGAATGGCTATATATCTGGTGTTGGTGGGAAGAAAAGAGAGTGCTTACTTTATGGTCACCAGTGGCAGGCTGCTGAAAGTGACCCATGCTTGGCTCATAATCTTTGGGAGTACTCGTGTGATCCTCCCCATGATATTTTGAGTCTGTAGGGACTCCCCCAGATGATCTGATTATGGGGCATTCATCTTCATTTTGCTTGCAAAAAACTTATGTGGCTATTATACAATATTGTCTCGTTACTGAGAATTCGTTTGGGTTTGTTCACAGGGAAGTTAGAGAACAATGACCATCCATCTTGATGTGCATAGGAGGAGATTGTCAAAGAGGAGGAATTTGTGGTGAGTCTGACCAAGGGATCCAGGGCCTTCAGGGGAAATGGCAATCTAGCCTTCCCTGGACAACACAGGCAGTTGCTTCTTAGACCATGAGGCAGATGCTACCAAGGCTGAAATGTTCCATATTGGTTGGGATGAACTCAGACTCGCCTTCGAATGTGGAGCGCTCATAAAAATATGAAACTCAGCAATAATTCCCCCAAAGAGAATTGGTTTGTTGACATTTTCTAATGTTTTCAATGAACTTCTTTCTGTAGCATCTTATGCTGTTTTAATAGAGCTAATATAAAAAGAGGGGGGTGCACTACATTTCATATGTAATGCACACATACTGAAGAAATAGAAGCAGATGGCCAACAATTGCAATCAAAAAGAAATTAAGATGGTTGTCAAAACATTGTGCAAATGAGTGATCTTTTCTGGGCAAGCATACAAGAGGAAAATCTATTTAGACAGGCAATGCTTCTTAAAAATGGCTATAACATGAGGCCCTAAAAGCCAACCACTTTATAGTGTTCTTCTAATTTTGCACCTTTTTTCTGTCCTTTTTTCTTCTTACACTTGGCATAATCTGCACCATACACCACATGATTTTTCTCACCCCATTTAAATCTCAGTTTAACACAAATAGCACCAAAATGAAGCCACTCCCTACAACCATAGCACATGCATGCCAAGGCCTACCTATTTTCATGTGGATAAACAGGATTCAGTACAGAGTTTTGTTTTAAATCAACACCTTCAGACATGGTATAATGTAAGAATCAGCAACCATAGAGCATCATGTCCCATAAATGCCTTATTTATTGTGCAGGGATTTCTTGCAGATTTACAGGAGGTCACCTTTTTTCTGATGGGAGCTGCATTTCCTCAGGGACATTCTGTTGGGGACTGCATATTGGAAGTGAGCAGAACAGGAGCCCCAAGTGGGTGGGACCCGGACCAAATATGGGTGGTGCCATTCCCTTTTATTTATTTCTGCCACTCCTTTGTTTTCCACTCTTTCTCTTTCTGCTAGCTACTTTCCCCTTCCTCCTCCTCCTTGCCAGACCTATGGCTCACTAAAACTGTGATAAGGGTTATGTGTTGTCCACCTGTCACCTACAGCATCAATCAAAGCGCCCTCTAAGTTCAGTGGATCTTATTCCACTCCTAAGCAAGTTTCCACAGGATTTCATGAACATAGGAAGTAGCCTTGTACTAAGTCAGACCATTGGCACATCTCACTTAGTACTGTCTACACTGACTGGTAGTGGCTTTCCAGGTTTAAGACAAGAGCCTACTGGGAGAGGCTGTATAATTGATAGACGAGAAATGCTTGAGAGGAGCACAGTTGCTCTTGGAAACCTAGCTCCAGGTTCTCAAAAGGTCCATTACCAAACTGGATATGGAACATAAACCAGTTTCCATAGTAGTAGTTAGCAATGTTTCAGCCAACAAGTCAAGGAGAGAAGAGATCAAATAAGCACCACATCTAGCATAAGGCTTATGTACTGGTCCTAGGAACCAGGCAAACAAAATCAAGGGGCATTTGTTCTTCAAAAACACAAAATGCCAACAGACAAAAGCAACCCTACAAGTCTAGGAATTAAGGAACAGCTTGTCCTCTATGCAACGCCTGTATTTTGCTTCCAGACATTTGTGAACATCTTTGAGGAAGTGCCAAATATTCCGGAAGTGGAGGAGTTATAGTCATCTCTGAAATATTGTGGGGAAAATAGGGGGGGAGGGGAGGAGACTCTGGCTCAGATGAACAGGGAAAAACAGTTTTGTGGCAGGTCACTCTGGCTCTCGTTGACCTTGGCCCAGTTGCAAGAGTCATATTTCAGATACATTAGCTGCCCTTGAACAATTTGTCTAGTGTCTTATAGCTACAAACATCTTTTCTTCTGCATGAAATGTGCTGGTCTGTTTCTTCTTTCCTTCTCTACCTCTCCATCCTCTGCCAAGATAATCCAGAGAATAATTCATGCTCCACTCACTGGATTTTCATTTCTGAGGATTCAGGAGACTTTAGAAAGGATTTTACTCTCCCCTGTAGGAAAGTAAATGAAACATAAGACAATGGGTTGATGTTTATACCTTCTATCTGAGTTCCTGAAGAAGATGGCTGTCATTAACACACAATAATAGCTCAGTGGTCAAACATCTGCTTTGCATGTGGAAGGTCCCTGGTCCACTACCATGTTCAGGTAGGCCTGGGAATATTCCCTGGCTGAAACCCTGTAGACAATATTGAGATAGATGGACCAATGGTCTGTCTCACTATAAGGCAGTATCAGATGTTCCTATGTTACTACGACATCACAATATGTGTTGGAAATTCCCATATGTGCACAATACTTCAGGGAGAAGAGAGAATTAATGTAATTTTACCCCCCTTCTCTGACAGGAGTGTTCTGTGAATAGAATTCCACTTACAAGAAATCTGGATTCAACACAAACACACAAATAAACTTTGAAAATTTATGTCCCACAAAAGGTTCTGTGCCTCCCTTACCAGGCTTTGAGATGGTGCTCCTTCAGCTCAGCACCCAGGGTGTGACTTTTGAGCCAAAGAGTGGTATATACATAAATAAAAGCAATAACAGCAACATCAATGTAATGAACAAATTTCAAGAAAAATATAGTTAGTGATGGAAAAAAGAAAAGGCACATGAAATCTGCATGGCCAAGTCAATTTTATTTGCAGAATTCTAATTTGGGTCCAGTAGGTAGCTAATTTTAACCTGCTGGAGGTTAGTTATTTTGATTTCTCCCCCCCCCCTTCCTAAAATACCAAAAAGGATTAAGCTGTAACATGGATTAAGCACTTGTCAAGAATAATTTTGTTAAGTGAAACAGTATGTATGAGGACTAGATGGCTCAGTGCTCTGGTGATGGGATAGCTTTCTAGGTCAGCGGTTCACAAATGTCCTAGTTCAGCTGCAAATCAAGTTAATCAGTACATTTTAAAAAGTCCCCTGCCCAGTGGTGTAAGTTGAATGAATTAGTGACCACAGTAATGTTGCTAGCAGAATCCCCACATAAATGTATATCTGCCAAATGACCAGTTTCTTTTTTCTAGATAGATAGTAGAGATCAGACAGAACTTTTTTGCTTTTTAATAAGTCTTTATGTGCCTCTATCTGGCATTCATTAAAAGTGCATTATGGGAAAATCTCCTCCGCTGGTTCATATGCCATGTGGTTCTGTGGCTGGGATCCTAAGAACTGTGCATGTACACTGCTATAAGTTTGCCTCCTCATTTTCCTGCAGCTGCTTCCACTGCAGAAGAGGCAAGGGGTTTTTCAAATGGAAAAGTGGCTTGTCGCTTTGGCAATGATAACTGCTGCAGAAAAACCAGAAAGCAGATTTTTAGTTGTGCCTGTGGTTCTCTTCCAGGCACACCCCCCCTTCCAATGGATAATGTACATTTGGTATTGATATCATTCTAATTCTGAGATGAGAAATCTTTCTCAATGCAATTTAACATCAAGAGAAAAAGTGAAGCTGGATTTAAGGAAGCAAATTCAGATTCAAAGAAAAGCTGAACCTCTAGCTTTAACAAAAGCCTGCTGGGCAGTATCATGTTTCCTATGCTGAATCTCAACCAAAGATTATACACTGTTGGATAAAATGTGAGTTTTGTTTTGCTGTTGCTGATTTTTTTTAATTTTAAAAAAAAACAACATTTGCGCTATTCTGGGTACATGGAAATCCTCTGGCCAAAACAGCTTTCCACCAATATCAGTGGAGGTAGCCAATATATATGTGCATTCTTCTGTGAAGGCAGATGGACTTCTTCTGTTGACATGAACCAGGTTTTCTTCACACATAATATTAGTGCACTATGTGCATTTAAGTTATAAGTTTATATGTATATGCCATATTGACCCAAATATAAACCGCACCTTTAAAATTGGAGGGGGGGGGAAGGAAAAAACCTGAAAATAAGCCACTCCATTCCTCGCTGCTCCTGGCTGCATACTGGCGGCGGGGGGAGGGAGCAGTGCTGCGTTGCCAGCGGCCTTTCCTGTTCCTTGCTCTCTCCCTTCCTGGCCTTGGGGGAGAGGATGGGGGACTATGTGTGGGGCAGGCACCGCTTTGCTGCGCTTCTGGCGCCAGCCGTAAGGTCACAAATATAAGTTGCACTTTAACTTTTCACAGTCAGAATTTGGGGGAAAAGTAAGGCTTCTATTCAGACCAACACGGTAAGTGCGTATAAGTTTACGTGGCTTTTGGGATTGGGAACTCTGATTCCTACATCCAAAAAGAAAGGATGGGGGGGGGGAGAGAGAAACCACATCAGTTTCCTGCAACTGAGAAAAAGAAACAGAAATACAATTTAGCCGTTTGGCTGTACAAATCTAACTAGTTGGAAATTGCAAGGCTTAGCACAGCTTCTCCTTTAGAGCCATCTTCTGCTAGTAAAGCATGGGCATTAGAAGTCAGGGTCTGTTTTCTTGAAGAATTATTCATATCTCATTACATTTAATAGACAACATGCTTGCAAAATCCTAGCCTTACTAAAAAAGGTGTACATCAGATGTTCCTTCTCCATTCACATCGCTGCTGCATTACAGTGAGGCATAAAAAGGCAGACACTGTTTCAATATCAGGAATTGGGAAAGTGGTCCATGGATTTTAAGGAACAGGGCTACACACACACAAAGAGAGAGAGTCCTTGGATCTGGCTGAACTTCTCCTGGCACTGCAATTATTTAAAACAGGCAGTTGCTCTCAAAGGCCAGGTGTTGGCAACTCTATACAGGCAGGAATATTGTACTGGAATCAATGCATTCCTTGAAAGTGGAACTAGCGATGAGATGCAACCTCAGCTGAACTTGAACTAAGCAGGGAGAAGCCAGATTAATTCGGGTATTGTCATTTTATATACGAAGCTCACACACCTCAAAGACGTCGCGAGACAATACTAACAGTAAACAAACCATAATGAATTCATTGCCGAGTGTCTAAACCCGGCTTTTAACAGCATTGTTAAAGCTCCAGTCTCAGACACTGTGAAGAGCTTTGTTGCTTCGTTCCCATGTTTCTAGGGGGATTTCCAGCTTTACTTTACCAAGAGTGATCCTGACAGCTTACTGTAATTGCTTTGCCAGTATGGCACAGTGAAGCTACTTGCTACAAAACCTGGTGCTTCTTGCAGAAACAGGTTATTTGTGTGAGTGCCACAGGGGGGCACTCTTATGAACAGATGTAGGTCATCTTTCAGGTGTGCTCCTTACCTGCGAACCAATCACATAGCACTTCAATGCATTTAGGTAGCAAAAGGGATGTAGTCTGTACTATATGCCTTAATTCGGTGATTGGATTTCGGATAGGCTTTTTTTTTTTTTTAAGGAAAATTAAAAAGATTAGGGTTTGACTCTCTGGTAGAGCTGCAGAAAATGTGTCATTGGAAAGGCAAAGCTCTTTCGGCTGTTCATCCCAAAGGGCAATGTCTGAGCTGTCCCCTGAGTCTGAGGCTGCCCCAGAGGTTTGATAGAACTCATCAAGGCTGAACAGTCAGTGCTTTGCAAAAGTTTATCTGTCATGTGATTCCAAATAATCCTTGAGTCTTGAGGGCTAATTGCAGGAAATGGTTTTTTGGCAGAGTTTTGGAATTCTTCCCTCACCCCCCAAACTACTAATCTAAGCTTTAGCTGGAAGTTTTTCCTTCCACCCCCTTAACAAACTTTGCATTATTAAATGTGGTAGGTAATATATCAAGGAGGAAAGAAATAGAGTAGGAACCAGGATCTGCAGCCAGGTTCTAATTAGATGGATTTTATGTGTTTGCATTGTGCAGATTTGAAAAGAGCATTTGTCTAACAGGAACTTATGGACCTACTTAAACTGCAATGGTGAAAAATAGAGGTGTGCGCCAATGCTGTTGAAATGTAGTTCTGTTTCTGAAAAGTGGGCAGAGCTAGGTTGGTTGACTTGCTTGAGCCACTCTGATAAAAAGTTTAATCCCTTCCCTTATGCTTAGGAATGATCATGTTCATAGTCCACTGACTGCCCTGCCCTGATGTCACAGTGGGGCTAGGCAGGGAGAAATCATTGGCTCATCAGCTCTGATCTCACAGCAGGGCTAGGCAGCTAAGTGCTGAGGCATCATTTCATTGCTCAATCACATGAACTACTTAAAAACAACAACAGTTATGTATTTGGGGAGGGGACATAGCCTAGTGACATGCTTTGTATGTAGAGGGACCCAGGTTCAATCCTTGACGTCTTCACATAAAAAGGTTAGCAGGTACTCTGTGAGTCAGAGTAGACAACACTGGGCTAAATGGACAAGTAGTCTGCCATGGCTCAAAGCAGTTTCCTATGTATTGTCCTCAGGCTGTGGGCTTCTTGAACTATTGGTTCAAATTGTTCAAGCAGGTCTGGCACTATATAATGAACAGCTATTGGCCATATATACAAGCAGCAAATGATGTCTGTCTGTGGTTGCCAGTGCAGATTTCTCAGGGATCCATCTTGTATGATCCACACACAAAATCACAGTTGCAAAGATGAGTATCATTTGAAAATAACCAATCCTTTATTCAACACCACGTTATAATGCGATTGCAGATATTTGGTGCTGAAATTAAAATAGTAGTGACCAGCTAAGTTCCCACTATTTCTTTAATGTAATACATTTATATACCTGTTTTCTATTTTCAGAGCACTCTGATTGGCTTGTGTTAGTAAAAATGGCAATGCAACAATGGTCACCGTAAATGTATTTATATACCATATTTTGTACAAATATATCTGTGTTCAAAGTGGTTCACAAAAAAATTAAAACTGTCTAAATACAGTACTGCAGCAACAATATGTAATAGGAAATATAATATCATTGCTATTAACCCTGCAACAATTAACAATTAATGTCATTAGTATCTAGCACACATACAGACACCTTCATCATTTATCTTCAACCCCAAAGGCAAGAATGCTCCTTCAGAGCTTGTCTGGAACTAGCCCCCTTACAAAGGCTTCAGAGTGGAGCAAGGCAGGTGGAAACAGGTGGACTCAGAAATGTTGTAACTTCAGTTTAAAAGAGAGCATTGATGGAGTCAACTAGATTTAATTCAGGAGGCTGCTCCAGAGTGGTAGAACCACCACTGAGGAGTCCCTGTTGTTCACGTAAAATGAGCACTGTCTCCAAGTAGAATAATAGTATTTTAGCGTTGGAAGGAATGCTGAGGGTCATTTTGTCCAATACTCTGCAATGCATGACAGGAGACCATCTAACCTCTGGTTCAAAGCCTTCCTGATGTTTAGTTGGCATCTCCTTTCTTGTTACTTGAATTCATTGGTTCAGGCCCTACATTCTGGAGCAGGAGAAAACAAGCTTGCTCCATCTTCCACGTGACAGCCCTTTAGATATTTGAATGTATTTTAATATTCTGTTGGAAGCTGCCCAGAGTGGCTGGGGAAACCCTATCAGATGGGTGGGGTATAAATATGATGATGATAATGATGATGATGGCTATCATATCTCCTAGTAAGAGCCTAAAGTCCAGGCAGATCCTTCTCTTACATTGCATTTCAGATTACCCTTGAGATCCCTTCCAGCTCTATGGCTGCTAAAGTCTGGTTGTTGGGTGTTTGGAAAGTGCTGCACAAGGGACTCTGACAGGTGTCAATCACATGTTGTCATCAGAAGATTGGCAGATATGTTATGTCTCAACTACCTGTCAAAATTGGCCCATTGGGGTGGAAGATCTCCACTCTTGCACTACAAAGATGTTATGATCAAGTTAAAACTCATTGCTGATTTTAGGAGATAAAAGTTACAATGGATCCCCCCTCCCCCGCAATATTACACAGAGCTTTGATACAAGGGATATCTCTGCCTGGTTCATCTAGGGAGGTATGAAGATCCTATGGGTGTGTTTGAGAAATGGAATAGATTGGGATAATGCAGTTGCTTTCAGATCCTTGGTCAGTACAAACCTTGCTGAAAGTATACAGTGGCCGCTCTTGCTTAAGATAGGTAGAGTTCATTGCTTGGTATCAGAAACTGGGCTTCCTGTCCATACATTTGTAAGAAATTAGGAATTGCACAGGATTTCTGAAGTGGGGAATATGAAAAAATGAAAAGTGTAGAACGCTCTACTATAAAGAGCTTGGGATCACATCTTTAGCTGACATATATGAAGACAGAGCTTTGCAGCACATTACTTGCACTTGCAGAAAAGAGTGATCTCAGAGTATGCCACTGTGCCATCAAGACTTCAAATGAGCAGGCAACATCATGTGATCTTTGCATGGTTTTGAAAAACATGGTTTACTTTACTGTGGTGGGTAAGGGCTGCAGCTCAGGGGCAGAGTATTCGCTTTCTATGCAGAAGCTCCTAGCTTCAATCCCTGGCATCTCCTTAGAGAGTAGCTGCCAGTCAGTGAATGCAATACTGAACTGGATGGACATATCAGGTAGTTTTCCCTTGTTCCTATTAGCTCTGAATCATGGTGCATCTGAAGACAAGACGTTTTCAAAAAAACGTCAGTAGAGTCCTAATGTGGTTTCCTATTTTGTCTACTTTTCCTTTAAGTCATCTTGTTTGCTTAGTCATTTCACTTGTCTATGTGTGTGAGCACAAGTACTTCTTCTTGACTCGCTTTGTCTGTCTCCCTGATTCCTGGAGTCAGCCAGCAACATGACAGGACTTGCTTGTTTACATAGCTCGGAGGGCTATGACAACATATCAGAATGTACAGGTGCCATGCAGTGATGCAGGATCCAATTATGATCAGCCAAACAGACAGTTTAATAGGGAATTTCTTAGCATTCAAACTCTTGCATCTCTCATTATGCTCAATGTAATAACCTGCTTACTTTGTGCCTTTTGTCTATTCCAAATGAATACTTTTTGTTGAAAAAAGCAAATGCGAAACAGTTGTGTTAATTGAGGAGAGAGAGAGAAAAAAATAAAATTCATAAAACATGTGGTTAAGTGCAATTTCCTCATAATTGCAGCAAATGTGCTGCCAAGGCAATTGCAAAACACGTTTGTTTTGGTTTGGCCCATTCAGGGGCATTTCAGCCCAGCCTTGTTAACATCAGAAGTGGCCCTGGAAGGTATTGTTCAAATTCAGACGTGATTGAAGAATCCAGTAACACTTGTGACATAGACCCATTGTGAAAATTGCAGTATGTGCAGCTTCTAAGTAAGAATCAAAACAATTTTCAGCTGGCAGCTTTATATGAAACAGGTGCAAGCAGATGGGATGGAGGAGGTGAACTGGTTATATAATAAGGAGATTAGAATAAGAGTACAAGTGTTTTGATTTGATAGGGAACAAAATGTGCTTTTTATTGGTATAACTATAGCATGTTTAAGTATCAAATAGCATTTTATTCTTATAGCAATTGATTCTCACAAAAGATAGGTTCAGCTGAGCTATAGAAAGCAGTCTGAATTGCTATCAGCCTGAACTGGCAAGTGGGGTGTGTGTGTGTAGGGTGCCAGGGCTATGTCTGCTGACACCACCCCCTCCAAAACCTATTATGTTTCGCACAAATATCTGAAACAGGCTTCTAAACACATTGGGCTGAAGCCTTCAAGCAGTAGGGAACCCTGTGCTATTACAACATTAGAAGTGGTATGTGTGCCCCCAGCCCCCTTCCCACTCTTTGCCCTGGTGAACTCAGGGTTCACCTGTGAGCTTCAGTAACAAAGAGGGTTTTGAAGGTGGGAATGGCATCTAAGGGCGTCTCTAGACTGGCGGATTTCTGTGAGTGTATTCTGCAACACGTTATTGATGCTATGGTTGCTATATGTCTGGTAATTCCTGGACATTTCCTCTTTTGGGGGTCCTACATACCCATCCAGGGGGAATTTTAAAGCAAATGTCCTGGATTTTGGTTTTATTTTTATTTTTGTGTGTTTGTTCGTGGACGGTTCTGGTTCAGGCTCTGGGTCTGGCACAGGTGACCTGGCTCTGACATGGGTGGCTCAGGTTTGGTGGCGGCGGTGGAGGGGCTATCGGGTGATTGATGCAATAATTGTGTGTTAGTAGCGGCTTTGTACTGCACCGTCCACACATCATTCCACTTCATTAGTTCTGCAAAGCTTTACCAACGTTACCCCATCACTGCCATCTGGAGGGACACTTTTGTGCAATAGCGCAACAAAAGCGTGGCAAAACAACAAGACTCAGGACATTGGTGGGATAAAAAGCTGCAGGATTTCAGCAGGAAGCTACAGGACACACACCAACTGGAAACAAAGCAGCCTCAAAACTTTTGCAGGAGTAAACAGTATTAAAAACACAACAGTGTCTAACTGCCCCAATACCATCATGGACACAAATGATCATGAATGCACAATACAACGGATGTCTAGGGGCAGGGGTGAAGGAAGACTAACTGTCCCCTGGTGTGGGGTGTCTGGGGCAGGTCAAACCGTTTGGCGCCGCATACGTGTGCGCCGCATGTACAGCGCATGCTCACGCGCCGTATGTAGCGGTGGCGTACATGTGCCGCTGGGTGGTTTGCTGATGGCACTGGGATCTTCTGCTCACGGCTGCAGCGGTGGTGGAGGGATCCTTTGCATAGCTGTCAACGTTTTCCCTTTTTAAAGGTAAATTCACTTATTACAAATAGGATTCCTCACAGGAAAAGGGAAAAGTTGACAGCTATGATCCTCTGCACGCAGCTGCGGTGGCGCGATGGTGGCGGCTCGTGCCACCGTGCCTGGGGTCGGCAGAGCAAGCCCCCCGCAGGATGCCTACTTGTCACCCTCCTCAGAGATGGTACCCAGGGCGAACCGCCCCCTTCCTCCACCACTGTTTAGGGGGTCCCTTAGTGCAGTATCCTAACTACTTTGCTACTGAGAGGCTGTCTTGTGGCCAAGGAGAGGAAAAGTAAATATGGCTTAAAATGTGTAAGTGTCTTACTCCACATAGCTTCAGTGACAGAACGGTCTCTCTCTCTCTCTCTCTCTCTCTCTCTCTCTCTCTCTCTCTCTCTCACACACACACACACACACACACACACACTTGGAACCTGCTGCTGCAAATACTGGTGTGTTTGTGTGTGTGAGAGAGAAAAACAAGTGTCTTCATAGAAAGTGCAAAAAGAAGGGATGGGAGAAGAGGCTGAACAAACTGTAACATCACGAGGGGATTTTTACTCCAGGAAAGCACATGAAGAAGTTGCGTTGGGTGACATGCATGACCTCAATCTCCTCCCAGCTTGCTAAGACGTTTTATCAGGACATAGCATTCTAAACATTCAGCAGCTTTCAGATAGTAACGACTCAGCTGCATTTCAAATCATCTGACCCTTTTATTGAAATAAAATATAAAATAAAAAGCCTGACTGTTACTCATACCAGCAAGGGCAGGTACTGAAAAAATGTGTGCAGGTCAGTGCCTGTCTCAAGGTGCTGCTGAGCTTGAGCAATAATATGCAAGACGAATTTGGCTACTTCTGTCTTTTTTTCAGGTAGGTGGTGGCAAACTTCTTCCTGGGTACACTCAGTGCTGAGCAAAAAAATAAAGAAAGAAACTAACGTGCCTCTTGCAAGCTGGATTTCTCCTCCTGATCCACTCTGTCTTCTACGTTTGTGTACAGTGGTACCTCGGGTTACATATGCTTCAGGTTACATATGCTTCAGGTTACAGACTCCGCTAACCCAGAAATAGTGCTTCAGGTTAAGAACTTTGCTTCAGGATGAGGACAGAAATCGTGCTCTGACGGCGCGGTGGCAGCAGGAGGCCCCATTAGCTAAAGTGGTGCTTCAGGTTAAGAACAGTTTCAGGTTAAGAACGGACCTCTGGAATGAATTAAGTACCGTATTTTTCGCTCTATAACACGCACCCGACCATAACACGCACATCGTTTTTAGAGGAGGAAAATCCGTAGGCATGCCACCCGTAGGCATTTCCTCCATAACACGCACAGACATTTCCCCTTACTTTCTAGGAGGAAAAAAGTGAGTGTTATGGTGCAAAAAATACGGTACTTAACCTGAGGTACCACTGTATGTTTATTTGCGTGCATATGTGTGTGTCTGCTACAGTAATTTATATAGCTGCCGCTTTTGAACCCCACTGGACAACGTTGCAAGATCTGTCACCACTCTGAATCAGGTAGCTAACAGGGAACAGTTTATTACTTTGCTGATAGGTGTCATTAATAAAACTGCACTTGTTTGTCTCTGCAGGCCAAAACTGGATATGACTTCCCCACCCCTGCCCCATTTAACCACGCAGTTTTTAAAACACAAAAAAACACCAACTGAGAGAACTGATAAATGATCAGGGTTCCACAAAGTTTGGAGGCAAGGGGAGGGATTTGTTTAACCCCTTTCCTCCCCTGCTGCATTTGAGGAAAATCCCTGCCCTGAAGCCACTCTTTGTTCTGTGGGGTGGAAAATCTCCTCTTGTAGGTAATATGGAATTTGCTCTCAAATGTATGCTGCATCTTCCAAGGAGGAATTTTCCTAAGGACTGTAGTGGGGGAGGAAAGGGCAAGATAAATCTCACGTTCATGCCTGCTGCAAACCTGATAATCAGCCACTCCCAGCTGATGCTGCTTGTATTTATTTTTTTAAAATACATTTTCAGTGAGTGAAAAGCCTCTAGTTGTCCATAGCTCTGACACAGCAATGCACTCTGCATATTTTTATGCCCTTTGGCAGTTTTCTGTCATTTATAAAATTTCAGCAGAACTTCCTTCGTGCTAAAGCTGGGGTGGGGTGGGGATAACTAAGCTTCTAACATGCTCTGAGGCACCAATATGGGGTGTACAGCAGGTGCATTTTTTAACTGTCTGATTCCCCTTTCTTCCTCCACCTGTTGTGGGGCAAACCTACTGGTCACATCTTATTTTCATACCAAATCTGTAATGTCAGTTCAGCTATGGATGGATGGATCAGTCCTGGTCTGGTCTGTGACAATTTCACATGTGCACATTCATAAATCAGTTCTACACTGACTACACTCAAACCCTCCAAGTGTCCCTATTTTCCAGGGACAGTCCTGGATTTACAGAAGCTGTCCCAGTTTCTGATTTGATTCCGGAATGTCCCGCTTTTCCTTAGGACGTCCCTATTTTCATTAGTGAAATGTTGGAGGGTATGGAATAGGACCTCCAGAGCACACTTGGGTGGTACATAGTGTCAGGGAACTGCCATCGGAAAGGCAGGTGGTGGAGGGGCTCTCGGAAGCTAGGAGAGACTCAGCAGCGGAGGAAGGTACCAGCAGGGGGAGAGAGGGAGATCAGAGAGAAAGTGAGTCGAAGGGATGGCTCAGGGAGTCTTCCAGCGAAAACAGTGGAGAAGTCTCAGGACCTCCTATAGGTACACCCACTCCTCGCCGGAAACTGTCGCGCCGAGAATCCCGAAGACGCATTTCCGTTAAGGAGCTTTTATGCTGGAGTAGATTCCGTAAACACCCACTGTCGGATTCTGCCAGCGATTAAGGGAGTCATGTTTAAGGGGCTCCGCTAAAGACAGAGTTTGAGAACCATGCCCAAGCTCTGAGGGACTAAGCTTTTACGCACAAGCAGCTCATCATCCCATCACACATAGTCAGAAGAGAGGAAAGGGAAATCCCATTGGCTGAGTGGGTCTCTATGCACACAGCATTGGAAGCAGCCCATTGTGTGGGATTATCTGTGTGGTAAAGGTAAAGGTAAAGAAAGGTAAAGGGACCCCTGTCCATTAGGTCCAGTCGTGGGCGACTCTGGGGTTGCGGCGCTCATCTCGCTTTATTGGCCAAGGGAGCCGGCGTACAGCTTCCGGGTCATGTGGCCAGCATGACTAAGCCGCTTCTGGAGAACCAGAGCAGCGCACGGAAACACTGTTTACCTTCCCGCCGGAGCGGTACCTATTTATCTACTTGCACTTTGGCGTGCTTTTGAACTGCTAGGTTGGCAGTAAAAGGGACCGAGCAACGGGAGCTCATCCCGTTGCAGGGATTCGAACTGCCGACCTTCTGATCAGCAAGCCCTAGGCTCTGTGGTTTAACCCACAGTGCCACCTGCGTCCCCTTTCATCTGTGTGATAGTTACATGTTAAGAAAAGCAGTAACATTTGTGTAAAATAAATAAATAAGTAAATAACACTTGGAGCTTGCATCTGTGTGAAGATCAAGCAGAATCTTTTCTTCTTCCTGCCTTTAAGTTATGCTGTGATGATACGAGACCACCCTTTAGAGGGGAATACAGATGCTTCTTAAAACTGTGCAGGCAACCTATTTAAAATTCAAAGTTGTGGCCAACTGTCTTCCCTTGTTAACTCAGTGTGCCAAGTTAGGTAGATGAATACATTTCCCAGACGGTTTTTTTTTAAAGCTCCTTTGCCATAATATCACTGATTTTGGAGCTTTTATAAAGCTTCTAGTTTTATACGGTCTCTTTGTTCTTTATCACCGCCACTCAAATCCTTGCAAACCACAGCCTTGCTTACAGGCAAAGAAAAGGCGGAACCTTAAGCATTTGGGTGGAAGGGAGTGAGCAGGCAAGATGGTGGCGCTGGTGCTGGTGCTGGGGAGGGAAGGCAATGAATAATTGTTGAGAAGATTTAGAACGTGTCCCAACAGTTTCTGCAGATCCCCCCCCCCTTTCTTGAGGCAATCAGAGCACTGCCTGAATTTTGCACCTGCCATAGGCAAGTGTCTGTGTCTTTCAGTGAAATAACTGGGTGAATGCATTTCAGTGCAGGCCCTGGCCTGCTCCGTATCCTGCTTTACGCAAATGATTATATCTTCTTTACTTCTCAATAGCCTTTGAAAAGAAAAGCTGTCACTCGGATATCTGCCATTCGATATCTGGCAATCCTATTAGGACAAACAGAAAAGAAAGCACTCAGCCCCCCATTCCTGAATGCCAGTTGGCATGATTCCACTTGTTTCTCTCCAGGACATGATATTCAAAATCCTTTCCTTATTTACGGTTATTTGAATCACAGCCTAACTAACCTGACCCAGATGACGGCACTGTCCATGTTGTTTATCGGGCATGGAGGAAGCGGTTTAATGAATACAGCCACAAGATTAAGACTTTTATACATGTGCTTTGAAGCCAACCGCCATGCAGAGAGCTATCAATACGTTTGGAATTGGGTTATGGAGAACAAAATCATTGCAATTTCAGGGTTGGAAGATATAGTTGGATAAGAAGGGTTCTGTCACCAAAGAGAAGCTTGTGCTATACTGTGAAAAGAACCTACTCACATCAAATTTTCCCAAGATCAGAAGTCAGGGCTGGTGGTGCAAATGATCTAAACTCCAGTTCATTGGATAAATCTCAATGCATTAATTTGGGCTTACTATTAAGTAAAGGTTTATAGGATTACACCCTTGCAGTGCAGTCTTATGGATATCTACCCTCACATTAGACCTCTGTGTTCCGTGGAACTCATTCCCAGGAAAGCGTGCATATGATTGCAGCTTTAAGTCGCTGCCTTTAGGCTTCCCTTTTAAAAACTTGGCCCAAGGCTTTCAAGGGCATGGAGTAATTCTTTTTCACAGTTCACTGTCAGAACCTGTTTTAAGTGGTAAAAGTTTTCATTTGGCCTCCCAAAGAGTGGCCCTACCAACAGTATAAAACACTCCCAGTTCTATAATCTTGGCATTAATTATCCTAATCTTTTCCTTCTCCTTCTTCTAATGTTCAAGCTGTTAATTTAATGATGTTGTCTAAACTTGTATTGGAAATGGGGCTGGATTTGTTTCTTTTGCAAGAGCAGGCAAAAAAAGAGCTGAAGGTTACCTATCAAAGGGAGTTCAAGATAACAGAAGCATGCCTGTGTAAAATTAGCAGATATTTACGATCTACTTTCCCAGATTGGCAAAGATCTACCTTAAAGGCAGGTGTAACTGTTGCTCTGTTACGAAGATCTTCAAAACCAATACAAGATGAAGTATTCTGACATATGTCTCTCAGCCTGTGCTTAAACCTACCTGACATTTAAAAAGCATGCTGTAGACTGCATGTAGCTCTGTACAGAGGTTGTACTTCTATAAGCCCCAGCCAGCATGCTCAATGGTCAGGGATGATGGAGCTGCAGTCCCAGGTATCTGGAGGGCATCACATGGGTTACTGTAGTATTTTTAAAGAGCATACTAATCTGCTGAATTCTGTTTTTATTGATTCTTCCAAAAGACCCAGCTATAATTATGGGAAAGCTCAGCTTGATTTGAGCATGGCTCAGTGTTCAAACTTCAGAGTCAGAGAAGAAAATATCTAAAAAATGATCCCTGGATTTGTAATACAGCCAGACCTTGTGAGCTTGGCAGCTTCAACCATCAAATCAAGTAGTTATGAATTTCAACACCAGTCAGAACCCTCTTGGGCCCAGAAATTGGGTGTCTGTGAGGAACCATTCATACTCAACTGAAGTATGTGACCCTGAAGAAGGTACTGTGGCTTCTCCATGACAAGTTACTTGGATGCATTGCTGCCTACCTCCTGCTCCTTGTCTTGTCTTACCGGACTCTCCATTGCTATGCTGTATCCTCCAACACATTGGTTGCTACCTCCACCTGTAGATGGTGGCTAAGGAGGTGCCCAGCCTTGGGAAGGAGGCACAAGGGCTCTAGGACCCTGACAGAGCGTCATGCCTCCTTCCCAAAGCCCAGTGTTTTGCTTACTATGCTTTGAGATGGCACCCCCTTGGCTCAGCACCCCATGCGTGTGCACCACTCACATCCACTTAATCCCACCTCTGCTACCTTCTTACCTACAGCCAGTCATTGGCTCTGGATCCACGTTCTGTTGCTATCCCTGCCTTCTGCCCTACCAGTCCCAGTGGGCCCAACCAGTCCCCACTGTCTATCCTACATATTTTGCAGCAGCCTGTATCTTCTGTCCCAGAAGCTCTCCACCATCTCTGAAGCCTGATTCTGCAAAAGCTTAGGCATCAAGCACCAGACAAAAACATGAGTGGATTTATTATAATTTTTTACTTTAGCCCATGGAATAAGATACAGATGGTTGCTACTGCCTATTTCTGTAGTGCTTTGGTGACCTTAAGTTCCCCCAAAAATTGCTGGATGAAGGAATTCATAGACCAACAGTGTGCACATGAGGGGATATACACCACGGCACCCTCCTTTAGTAAGAAGATCCATGTTGCTGATTTCAGTTAATGTTTAAGGTATTCTAGCTAGACTTCCTGATGCCAGGAAGATGTCAGGTGGGGGGGGGGGTAACAGATGAACAACAAAATAAAATGGGATTGGCGGGGGGGGGGGGAGGCAGTGATTTTATGCCACTGTCTCCTTTCATACATAAAGTCTGTGTTTCTGCTCTAAGTGTTGCTGTTGGCGGCTGTTCCAGTACAAATGAAAGAAAGAATGTGGCTCCCAACGCCTACACCCAGGAGCTTTCAAAACAGGAGGCTGCTACACCTGTGGGGATAGAACAAGTGTATCAGTGTCCCGGGCTCTGCCTCAGCTCGTCCGCCTTTGTTAGCTGGAATGTGCCGATGAGACAATCAGGTGCAGCAGGCGCGTGGCAGCCTGCTCCAAGGCTGCGTCTCTGGAGACAGGGAGGGGCCTGTGACTCATGGAGCCAGGTAAGCTCATGATAACCATTTCCAACTGCTGCAGTGATTTAGGGCAGAAGGGAACGTTTTGTGGCATTAGATGGGATTGGTCTGCTGCTGCACTGCTCTCTTGTACAAAAACACAGAGGAAGGGAAGAGGTGCATGCAGGATAAAAGCAGGAGAAGACTTGGGGTGGGGGAAAAAGAATTTGGGGTGTGTCAGAGATTTCGTGGCTGCCAAAAGATAATGCACTGGAAAATTACTTGGGCTACCTTTATTATTTATTTCATTATGACATTTATACCCTGCCCTCTCCTCTGAGGGAGGCATACATAATTCTCTCCCTCCCCATTTTATCCTCCCAACTACCCTGTGTGGTTCTGTAGGTCAGGCTAAGAGATGGTGGCTGACACAAGGTCACCCAGTTAGCTTCATGGCTTAGTGGGGATTCGAACCCTTATTTCCCATGTCCTAGTTCAACACTCTAACCACTACACCATACCCTTGTGAACTTGTGACTGGGCTTTTTGAAATGGTTGCATAGTTCCCATTCATTTTGATGCAGCTTGCTTGGGAGAACGTCCCATATTATTGTGCTCCATCTGTGTCTGGTACAATTTGGCTCCAGGTGATTCTGTTTTAAGGTTGATCGTATCTCCTTGTCTAGACATCCTCCTTGTGAATCCTTCATTGTATCGTCCTTCACAACTGTTGACAAACTTTAGGTTCTATAAAATAAGAAACTGTACAACATTCATATCCCTACATTCTCAATATCTTCATGAGCACATGCACACACACACACACACAATTTGTACAAAGGAAGTATATCTTAATGGTACCCAACTACCTAGCATTAAAATTTAGCAGAGCATGCTCTTTCTGTCTCCTGATAATGTAGATGCAGCTAATTCAGAAGTAAAATGTAAATAAATTTAAATATATAAGAACGGAAGAAGGAAAAAAGGTAGACAGAAAGATTCAAATGGTTGTCAGAGCACAGAGAAGCAGTAATTTTACCCCCAAAAGAAAGGGGACCCTGATTAAAAAATTGAGGCATGATTATAGAAGGAGAGAAACAGCAGCAGAAATGGGCAATTTAGCAGAGCAATTTGATATGTCATAATCAGGGCAACAATCTGCTTTTATGAAGGCAGGGCAGATTCCCAATAATTCCTGGATTTAGTAAATGTTAAAATTAACCAAGGTTTGATTAAACCCCCTGGATTTAGTTATACTAAAAGCAGCTCAGCAGAGCTAGCTGGATGGGCCATTAGCACGGGACAAAGGCCAGTGATGGACCATCAACGAAACCATCAGAGGGCAAAACTGCTAGGCAAGGGGGAGCAGGGCCCCTTCTTTGCTGAGTACTAGCAGGCAGAGCCAAAGGCCAGGTTTAGGCATAGGCTAGGGGAAGGTCCTTGGAGTCAGCAGCGAGATTGAGAAAGAGGGGCAGAACTCCATGTGAGCTGAGTGTGGCAGGCTGGAACTGAGAGACACAGAGGAAGGCTTTTTGCTGTCCTCTGAATCCAATGCTGCTCTTAAGAGCGAAGCCAGACCCTTGTAGGATGTGAATGCTCTGCAATCCCTCCATCTAGGTGCAGGCTGTATATATGTGTAAATAAAACCATATTTCATTAAGACACCACAGTCTCCTCTGTGCCACATTGTCCCCAAAGGGAAAACAGACCCTAGTAAGCACGCCTGCAAACCTTGGAATCTTGCACTGCTCATGGAGATTGAGGTGTCGTGCATCACTACTTTTACACAATTTATGGTCCTGTCCTGTTGGCTTTCTGAAGTTTTTCTTTTTTAAACAAACAAACAAACAAACAAACAAACAAACAAACAAACATTGCTCTCTGAGTACAGTGTGAGCGCTTTCCTTTAATGTGCAAACAGGATCAGCAGACGGGTTATTAGATCACTTAAATTGTTTTCCTTGCAAGAAAAGTGCCCCAAAGCAGTAGTATTCTTTCGGTATCAGAAGCCATGCTTGCGGTGGCCAAATTATATGTTAGCTACAAAAATATATATCCTCAAAGCGTGGGTAGAAAAGTGCTCCCGATTAACATGAAAAGGATGAATGGGACTGATTTCTGTTAATGTGTAGCAGAGACTTCACAGTTCAGTGGCTCCATGGTTCCATTGGTCTGATTCAGTTATAAGGCAGTTGAATAAGTAAACTCGGCACCAGCGCCAAAAATACAGCCCCAGTGCCAGAATCATCCTTGACATAAACCAGGCTCCTCTGTGCATCAAGTACCCCTTGGAAAGCCACTGTCACTGTATCAGGCTGTAATAGAGGAGGGGAGAGAAGTGATGCAGGGCCACTTTCCTCTCCACTAAGAAGCCAGGATCCGCCTCCAAGTGTCACTTGGAAGCTGCAGCACAGGAAAAGGGAAAAGGGATGCAGGACTACTCTGCTGATGCAGCCAACAGACCAGAAATTTTTGGTGCCTCCTCTCCTTGAACTTTTCCATCTCAGCTGGTCAAGAAAACAACTTGTAACTCAGAATTTAAACCTAAGTTTGCTTATTTCCTCCTCCTTCCCTTTTTAGATTATATGTCTCTGGGTAGGAACTACTTTTTTTTAATGGATATGTAACCTTACAAGCTTCTTTGGGAGTCTTTTTTGGCTGAAAGGAAGGAGAACAAATAAAAATAATAGATAAATAATCTACTCCTGTGCTAGTTCTGTTGAAATGAACAAACAAGTCACAGAAGTTACTAGGTGTGATGTCCCATATTCTGGCAGAGAATGTCATAAATAAACCTGGAGTGTTAGTTTTTCACACTAACACTCCAATTCAAATTGATAGTTTATTTTGGATGAATGGGGCATTTGAATATGCATACAACAATAGAAATAGATTAGCCTCTGAACTGCAAATGACCAGTTCTTTTTTTAAAGGAGGCGGCGAATGGGATGAGAACAAAAACACAAACTCACTGGAATCTTGAATGCAACTTAAATCATTTCACTAGGGTGGGGAGTGGGAAATCTTGTAACGACTGTATGTAAAAATATGGGCAGCTGTTGGTGCAGATGGAAACCCCTTCCAGGCTTTACATGCTTTGCTTGTGCCAATTTATTTAAGTACCACCTTTTCCAGCATGCTGAGTATATATTACTGTCAAGCCCTAGTATTAGGAGAAGGAGCACGCAAGCCTGCACTAGCAGTTAGCAGCAAGTTTATAAGAAGAGTCAACAGCTCTGAGCAAGGATGGTCCATAGGCATCTTTCTGTAAGTTTGCTTAGGCACATACGCATCATATGATGTAATGTGTTCTCATTTTACAAGCTGAAAATGGAGGGCCAATCAGATGCACCTCCAAGAAATAGAAACTATGATACAGAAAGGATATACTAGACAGCTACACACAGATCTGGATAAATTCACTCATCTGAGATAACAGAGGTAGAGCAAGCTCAGAATAATATTTCTTCAGAAATGAATGTGGGAGGGAATAATGTTCTTCACTACCTTTTGCTGCAGTTATAGAGCAAAAATAGCATTTTACAACCATTTACTTTCCTTCATTATAGCAGTGTTCATGGCTATATTATCCTACCAGTGAACTCATAGCTTTGTTTTCCTTTTTCCAAATTAATGTTTATTACTCTTACTTGAAAAAAGAGGGATTGTGCTGTAGTTGTTAGAGTGTTGGACCTGGGAGACCAGAGTTTGAATCCTGACTCAGTCATGAAACTCACTGGGTGACCTTGGGCCAGTCATTGCTTCTCAGTCTAACCTACCTCGCAGGATTGTTGTTGGGATTAATTGAGAGGGGAAGATGCAGGGATGCTACCTTGAGCCACTTGGAGAAAAAGGTGGGATTATAAATGCAATAAATAATAAAAAAGGGTTTTAATCAAGTTATTGGAATTCTGGATAAGCTTTGCTAATTAACACCCCAATATTCTATTACATGAAAACACACATTTTAACTCTTTCAATTTTCTACCTCCTGTTATTTTTGTTAAAATTAATGTATCTATGTATAGCATTTTCTCCAAGCCTCAATGCACAATTGTGCATCCTCTCAACATCATCAACCTCCAGCTATTCCCAAGTAAATGAATGGAAAAGTTGTGCAGACTCTGAGCATTTATATGCCAGATTGGGGCATATAAGTCTATTCATGCATTAACCCATATATTTCATTATTTTCAATTAGTACAGCTGCACCGGGTGCGCCTACAAAAATGGCCCACTTATTCATGTTACTTAATTAACATAATAGGAAACCCAGGCTGGTCCATTGTTCCCTGGTGAAAGACGCCATAGTTCAGGGTGTGATGTAGAAACGAAGCTGCATCTTTCTGCCACAGCTCAGTGGTAAACCATCTACTTTGAATTCAGAAGGTCTGAGGTTCAAGGTCTCCAGATAGAGTAGAGCTGCTACTAGTCAGTGCAGACCAGAGGTAGCCAACTCAGTGCCCTCTAGATGTTGTGAACTACAATTCCCATCAGCTCCAGCCAGCATGGCCAATGATCAGGGATAATGGGAGTTGGAGTTCAAAACATCTGGAGAGCACCACATTGGCTAACTCTGGTGTAGACACTACTGAACTAAAGGGACCAATGGCCTGACTCAGTATAAGCTAGTTCTTATTAAGGTGCCCCCAAAAAGAAAAAGAAGAATCAAAATGTTTTCATCAAGTAACAGCAGCTAAATAGCAAGAGAAATCAAGCTGCTATTTTTTTTTCCATATGAAGAGAATTAATTTTGTTTAGAAATCCAGAGTTCCCCTTTCTCTTTATTCTGTGTATCTATGAGCGTGACATTGGATTAATTTTACTCTCTTGATATGGAATTGTTTGGGATGAATCTACAGAAAGGCAATTAGCAGCCTAAGTGAGCACACTATTTAAATATTTTAAAACATTGCTCTACAGGGCAAAGGAAAGTTTGGCTTTGGTGTAGAATTACATGGCAGTAATGACAGAGGTTTTCTGTTGAGTCACCCTTGATTCAGGTACTAAACCCCCTCAATTAAGAGACAGTGTAATTATTCCTGAATCACGTTAGCAGGTGGGTCCAATTAGTTCAGCAAAATAAAATGGAAAAGGAGGAAAGTTGAGATGGACTTTAGCTTTGTACAAGAGGCGTCTTGGACCATGGACATTCATGTATCAACCTCTACAACGCTCATGCAAGAACAGAAGCAAGCACAGTAGATATTTATTCTGTTGCGGACCAACTTGCAATGACCCCCACAAAGGCCTAGACAATGATAGGGTAACAAACTGCACAATACAACATTCTGGGATTTAAAATTGGACACAAGTTTTATTGATTACAGTTGTAGGTAAGCTTTGGCTCAGGCATTGGGTATATATCCATTGTCAGCCTCTAGTTGAATGGCTGATGCATGAGCCAGGTTGTGCTTGTGATTAGGGGACCTCCTCAAAATGTGGGTCTACCTAGTTGGCCCCCTGAGGCCACTGCCAGAAGCTCTATGGCCTGTCTGCCCCCATGCTTGGCTTCTGGACAGAGTCTTCCCACTAGACCCATTTAATGGGGTACTGTGTCATCGCAGCTGGTTGCATAGGGGTGATGCACCACTTCACCCCAACCCGATATTAGACTAAGGATTGCACCCAATGCCTTATCCACCAAAAGTTGTGAATATTTGCTATGAGGAAGGCAAAACATCCAAATGGGGCCAATCTGTTTGCAGGAAAATTCCTTTCCGGCTCTGAATACGGCAAACATTAATGAATCACAGCAAGGTCAATTAGTGGTGCAAGGAAGAAAAAAGGTCAGCATACAAATAACCACAGCATAGAAGGTGGATAGGCGAGTTTTACCTGTAGATATATTGTGTGCTTCAAGATTGTCACTATTTTTGGGTAGGATCCAATCACATATCAGCAAATTCAGCTTGCACAATTAAAGAGCTCTTGTGCATCAAGCTCACTTCTTCCACCCCCGCCCTCCATTCAAAATGGACTCTTTGCGATATGGAAAGCAATGGGGCAATAATATACTGCAAAGTGTTAAATAGCGCTTGGTGCCACTTCCTATAACTGCCCCATAAATCAGAATGAAGGCTCAATAAATAACTGGTGTTGTCTAATCTACCCATAACCGCTATGCAAGCCAATCAGGATCAGTGCTCAATGAACAGGTTGTCTAGAAGTGGACATGGTCTTTTTTCCTTGTTTCCCTTGTTCTGCTTTGCTACGTTTCAAAACCAAGGCATCTACTGCAACTCTGCCAGGCTATGCCATTTCCTAACGTAGTTTCCTGAGGAAATATTTTGCATAGCCATTAAAGCATCAGCCATAAAATACTGCAGATGTATAACCTAGTCTTTCATTAAAATGAATAATTCTCAGCTGCTGAAAGTACACACTGTCCTCGCACCATCAATGTGTTATCTGAGGCTCCTCGAGAGATGTCTGTAAATAGTAATGCCTAATATTTGTTGTTAAGAGACAGGCAGCGAGGGCTCAATGGAGCTTAAATGGCAGTAGAAATCAGATACATTCTTGTTCAGAGCTACGTATCGAACCTCCATCAGACACACTCAACATTTTACTGTTTCCTCTCTCGCCCCTTCTTAAATTTCATCACCTCGAGTGCTGTTCTTAGATACCATGCCTTACACAAAAGAACTGTCATAAGATGAATCTATGAAATTTTGTCAGCCTTTGTCATCGGACAAGTCTGACATTTGTCTGTGGACAATTTTCTTTTACACATTTCATAACTCTTTGTCATTGTTCTTGTTAAAGGATTCTGTGATTCAACTGCGATTCAGGTATGACCATTCATAAAAATGCACAGCTTTTCCAGATGAAAAGCAGGGTGTAAATGCCATAAATAAGTAAATGAATGCATGCATCAAACATGCTGGATTGCCTACACTTCTGTGTTGGAAAAAGCTTACAGGCATACAGAAGACAGTTACATTCCACAACATCAGAAGGGTCAATTTTGCTATGTAATTAGTTGTAAATGTGGTAGCCACCTCCAATAGCCACCTCCAGTAGCAGTTTCCAGCCCAGGTTTTCAGTGAAATAGGACTATGTGTGATCATCACATGATAATCTACACATGACACGCTTGCTATGTCTTGTGCATGTAGGAAGTGGATCATGTCTGAAGTATCCCTAAAAGCCAGTACAGTTGACATTTACTCTTATTGGTCAGAGGGGGAGCTTTCTGTGGAACTCCAGAATTATGACATCAGTATTACATAAAAGCTTACACTGGTTAGTTATTGGGCAATCAGTTATATGTGAGTTACACAAAATCTATGATAATTGTCATAGAGCCTGTCATGGTTAGTTTGCCCTGAAGAATACTTGAGGGCACATTTGGTTGCTGAAAAAACCATAGCTGTCCTTTGGACAAGGCAAATGCAGAGTGAGATGAAGAATGTCTTATCTGTAGAACAGTATTTCTTCACTGCCTCTATTGCATCTGCAGAAAACAGCAGCAGGAGACTTTTTCAGGTGGTTCACAATTTAGCGGAACCACCTGCTACATCGGGGCCCAGCACGGGCCACATGATCTCCTGCAATGATTTTGCAAAGTTTTTTGCAGATAAAATCGCTCAGATTCGGGAAGAAGTAGACTCCACCGTGGGAGCAGGGCCGGGGTGGGAGAGTGCTAGAGTTTTGTCTAGTCAAGTTGCGTGGAATCAATTCCAATCTGTTACCTCTGAGGATGTGGACAGGCTGCTTGGATGAGTGAAACCAACCACCTGTCTCCTGGATCCTTGCCCATCCTGGCTTATAAAAGCTAGCCGGGAAGGACTGGGCGATGGGCTTTGTGGGGTGGTGAATGCTTCCCTCCATGAGGGAGCCTTCCCAGACCCGCTGAAAGAGGCGGTTATTAAACCGCTTCTTAAAAAACCATCTTTAGAAGCGGCCCTGATGGCCAATTATCGCCCAGTCTGAAATCTTCCATTCTTGGGCAAGGTGATTGAGCGAGTGGTTGCTGAACAACTCCAGGCACGCCTGGAAGAAGCGAACCATTTGGATCCCTTCCAGTCGGGATTCAGGCCTCATCATGGGACTGAAACTGCCTTGGTCACACTGGTTGATGATCTCCGGCGGGCTAGGGACAAAGGTGAGAGCTGTTTCCTAGTTCTGCTGGATCTCTCAGCGGCGTTTGATACCATCGACCATAACATCCTTCTGGACCGTCTTGAGGGGCTGGGAGCTGGGGGCACTGTCATACAGTGGTTCCGCTCCTTCCTCCTGGGCCGTATTCAGAAAGTGGTGGTGGGGGGTGAATGTTCAGACCCCTGGGCTCTCACTTGTGGGGTGCCTCAGGGTTCTGTCCTCTCCCCCATGCTTTTCAACATTTACATGCAGCCGCTGGGAGAGATCATCAGGAGGTTTAGGCTGGGTGTTCATCAGTATGCGGATGATACCCAGCTCTACCTCTCTTTTAAATCAGAACCAGTGAAGGCGGTGAAGTTCCTGTGTGAGTGTCTGGAGGCGGTTGGAGGATGGATGGCGGCCAACAGATTGAGGTTGAATCCTGACAAGACAGAAGTACTGTTTTTGGGGGACAGGAGGTGGGCAGGTGTCAAGGATTCCCTGGTCCTGAATGGGATAACTGTGCCCCTGAAGGACCAGGTGCGCAGCCTGGGAGTCATTTTGGACTCACAGCTGTCCATGGAGGCACAGGTCAAATCTGTGTCCAGGGCAGCTGTTTACCAGCTCCATCTGGTACGTAGGCTTAGACCCTATCTGCCTGCGGACTGTCTTGCCAGAGTGGTGCATGCTCTGTTATCTCCTGCTTGGACTACTGCAATGCGCTCTACGTGGGGCTACCTTTGAAGGTGACTCGGAAACTACAACTAATCCAGAATGCGGCAGCTAGACTGGTGACTGGGAGCAGCTGCCGAGACCATATAACACCGGTCTTGAAAGACCTACATTGGCTCCTAGTACATTTCCGAGCACAATTCAAAGTGTTGGTGCTGACCTTTAAAGCCCTAAACGGCCTCGGTCCAGTATACCCGAAGGAGCGTATCCACCCCCATCGTACTGCCCGGACGCTGAGGTCCAGCGCTGAGGGCCTTCTGGCGGTTCCCACATTGAGAGAAGCAAAGCTACAGGGAACCAGGCAGAGGGCCTTCTCGGTAGTGGCGCCCGCCCTGTGGAACGCCCTTCCAGCAGATGTCAAAGCAATAAACAACTACCTGACATTCAGAAGACATCTTAACGCAGCCCTGTTCAGGGAAGTTTTAAATGTGTGATATTTTAGTGTATTTTTGGTTTCTATGGAAGCCGCCCAGAGTGGCTGGGGAGGCCCAGGCAGATGGGCGGGGTATAAATAATAAATTATTATTATTATTATTATTATTAGTAGTAGTAGTAGTAGTAGTAGTAGTATGTTTCTTAGCTTTATGCGACAATGGATTCCTGGGTCTATATTTTCATGTGATGATAGGCAACCCAAAATAATTTGCTTGGGTGATGTTCCATGCAGCCAGGGCACAGTCCCATAGCAAAGTTATGCTCAGAAATGAGTCTCACTGAGATCAATGGGGCTTACTTCTAGATAGGTGTGTATGGGATTACTGCCTAAGGCAGCCTTTTCTACATCATTGTTATGAATAGTTTAGGAACATAGGACACAAGTCAGATCAAACTTTACATTGATTTTTATGGCACTGGATCGCCGTCTTAGATTTATAACCTTCCTTATATATGTATAATTGTAACCAGATAAAGATTCACTTGTTTGAATCAAAACTACTCTTCATGCAATGGAAGTAGTTCATGTGTTTTGCTTTTGGAGGAGGTGGAATAATACACTTCACAGCATTGCTCTGGAGAACTGACAAGCTCAGCATGGAAGGGAAGCAAGTTTTATTTTCTTTTTTTAAGGCTTAGAGCTGCCTAAAAAAAAAAAAAAAAATCAACTCCCAGCCATTATAACAGCACCAATTCTTTCAGGGGTTACCATAGGCACTAGATCAAAAAAAGACGTCTGCTCTGGTGATCCTGAATAGGAACACACTTCACGCTAAATGGAAATACATAGTAAAGGATTTGTCACTTGACCATACTCTCTTAACATCTCTTGAAAATTGTTATTTAATAAGGAAAGTCTCCAAAAGGAAATATAAGCAACAGTTTTTTCCATAAAGGATATATCTGTTCCAGGCCAGTTGGATTTTCTGTGGGTACTGCCATTACAAAAAGGCTGCAAATATCATTACAGTGTTTGCATGTCAGAAAGTCAGCAATTGTCAGTCCTAGTTGCTGCTTCCATTTCTTTTTTTGCAGAAGAATTGTTTTATTTTGGTATGAGCACAATCTTATTATCGTACAGACTATGCTCTGCCTGATTCTTCCAATAAATTTTCCTGTGCATGAAAAACTCACTGTTGCTGCTGTTCTAACCTCACTCAAGTGTAAGCCCCCTTGAGAGAATTCATGGGGTTGTATCCTTGTGCCTGATTAAGTGGGATTTACTTTAAGTAAATATTCATAGGATCAGGCTGTAAATAACATGTAACCTAAACCCCATTGGTTTCAATGGGACTTGCAACCAATTAGTATTTCCTAGGTTGTGCTTTCTGTGCCTTAAGAAATGCTGAATAACTGAGATCTGTCATTTGCGGTTTCACTCAATTTCTCATTTCCCCAATCTTAAAAACAAGTTGTGCACATTTCCACATCAGCTTGTGATTTATTCTTTTTTTTCAGTTCTCATGAAAATTCACCAGCAGATTTTCCTTAATATATACATTATTGCAAGCACTTTTCACTAAAACAATGCATTTTTATGCTATTTTTGTAAACATAAATGCATTTTATGCACACTTTACCCCCAATGTGTGCATTTTTGTACACATTACTTGGCTGTGGAACTGCATTGCAAAATTTTGAAGATTGGCTGCATTTTTGTTTGTTTTAGGAAATGCAAATTCCATAGGTTCTCCTTTAAATAAGAACTGAAATAAATTTATCCCCATCCTTAATACTCAATGAGAGATGCTGTAGTTTTGAAAATTAACTTGCTAACAGTAATTCTTTGCTTTTATAATCTTCTGTGACAAGACTAGTTCATGGATATACAGTCGTGGGGCACACGACTTTGAATTCTGTAGTTATACATTTGAGCACATAATAACAATCATCTGTTCCTTAGCAGGTCTTAAAACTAGGTAAATACAACCTCAGATCAGATGAACATTCTTTTTCAACTAACTTTATGCTCTGCATAGCTGTGAGATAGCAGCTACCTTTCTTGATGAGATGAAAGAAAAATCCAAATTCCCATTCCCAGATGTGATGGCTAATACATGTTCTGATTTTTTTTTTTAAGGGTTCATTATACATTGTCAATCCACTCTGATCTTGTTTCAGTGACCTGGCTATGGATATCAAGCTTGTAGAGATTAATATCCGATCTGGCTCTCAGATACATTTTGTTTCACAAAATACCCTTAGTCTCAGCTAATTTGTATTGCACACACATCCGCTTCTCCCTTTTAAGGAAATAAAGTCCTTATGTTTTATGCCAGGGGAGGGTACTTTAGAAAATTTTCATTTCTCCATGGTGTGTGTGTGTGTGTGTGTCTGTTGTGTACATTTTCCTTGGTGGCAATGAACAAAGTCCTCTTCTGTGGCGGCTCCTCTCCTGTCTCCTTCAGCAGACTCAGTGTCTGTACAGGGAATTCCTGTTCCTCGACCAAACCCACAGGCCCTCGGCACTGAAGAACGAGGTCAGGCATCTCACACATACACTCTTCTCCTGCTGCTGATAGCCGATCTATGCTCCTGAGACATATGTAATGAAACATACACATAACAAGTGTGTACATGCACGTGCAAAAATGCACACACATACAAACAGAGCCATTGCCTCCTTGAATGGAAGGTGGAGTTGCTTTTTAAAGCAAACTCTCTTTATTCAATAAAAATGCATGCCAAATTGTGATAGCTACATTTCTATTGAGCCAAATCATGTGTCGAAACCTTGCATCATTTTATTGCTTCTGATAGAAGCAGTTGGATTCCAAAACTGATTTCAGACCTTTCTCTGTACTTTGTTTTATAATTCCTTACTGAAAGAAGACGATGCTGGCAGAGAGCGTGGCTTATGTATACTTCAGTCAAAACACTCAAGCACTGTATTTTAGAGTTACAGTATTTGTTTTATGTTGTCAGAGGAATGCAGGTGCTTTCATAAAAATCAATTGTATCCTTAAATGCACCCCAGTTAGTCAGTAGTTCAGGAAATATCCGCAGGTCTTTAGAGTTTTGGCGTAGCTTTAGGGATAGCCACAATCACATTTTTCTTGCATTGGATGCCCAAATCTAAAGCCAGTGATTTATGTTCACAATTAATGGAATAGTATCAAAGAATCCAGTACATGAAGCATGATAGGATATAATGTCAAAACCATTTCTTTTGAGTTTCTCTTCAGCTCATTGTTACTATTCACAAGTGCTGAAAAATAATTAAAAATCATGGTTAGTTTTCAGCTAAATAACTGCACTAATATGACTTTCATTTGCATAACAGGACGCCATAATCTCCCCTCTCTATCATGATTATATTGAAATATATATTTACAAACATACTTAGGTATGCATTTTATCACAAAATAAGTATTTAAATAAGTACCTTATCTCAATGTGCTTTGTGTTTTTATGTTGTATTTTTATATTGTGAACCGCCCTGGGATCTATGGATGAAGGGTATACAAATTTAATCAATCAATCAATAATAATTCTACATACATTTGATCCCAAAATCCACATTTTAAAATCCACTTTGGTACATTTTTTGAACCAAGAAGTGTTTCACAAAATTTGGAAATGTGCAAAATCTGAAGGATAATTATGTTCCGATTCATATATTACTGCAGAAGGTTTGAATTAGATCACATCACTTAAAAATACAGACCAAATAAAATTTTCTTCCATTCCTGCTGAGCAAATGTGTGCTCCCAACCCACAATTAATACCATTGCAATCAGAAAGAAGTGAAGAGCTGGTGGTCAGGGTTGCTTCATTCATTCCATGCCCATCAATTCTTCCCAGAAATGACTCCTATGACCATTTTCTCTCTTGCCAGTCATACTTCTGGTTTCAGAGATTGGAAAGGATTTTAAAATGGGGGCATTTCCCCTGGGGAGAATCAGTGGGTAAGGCAGAAATAAGTTTGCCTTCCCAACTGCTGTTTCTCTTCTCTGTCCACATTTGCCTTGTGTAATGTGCAGTTCTCCTTTGAGGGATTTTAACTTGTCCAAGGCCACCCAGTGAGCAGCATGGCTGACCAAGGACATGAACCTCGGTCTCACATGTCCCCATCTAAACCTTTCTGCCTGACCATAAGGCTGTAAATAATTTGAGAGCTGTGTACAGTTGTTGTTAGTCCCTGCATCTCAATGACACACTATGTTCAAGCTTGGCTGGTAGAAAGTCAAATAAGCCTTCAACATTTTTTGAACCTTTAGCTTTATAAAGAATGCCGAAAGACACACACAAAGTGTGAAATTGGCTTATTGTATTTAATCTCACTGGTGGTGACTTACTTTACATGTAAAGTAAGATAATGGCACACGTATCTTTCCACCAGAGCAGAATGACCAAAGGCTGCTGCTTTTGCCCCTGCATCCCAGTATCTGCCGCCTGAGGCAGTCTCTTCACTTTGTCTAATTGTAGGGCCAGGTCCTACTGCTCTTGAAGATTTGATGTGAACCTCTGCCCTATTCCACTGCAGCAGGTTGAAAGTGTTTTTACTTTTCTCCCATAACGTTCTTGTTCTGAGCAATCTCCTTTGTTTCTGAGCTGGAACATCCAAACAGCAGACAGGTCCAGTACTGCAACTGTGCTTCCAAGATTTGCTAACCTGGACGATTAGTGGCGGAACTGGAATTATTTCATATTTGATTCTCACTCCTCATCATCAGCTTAAGGTGCCAGAAACATTCTAGCCCTTTTGCAGCAGGAGGAGTTGCTCTGTCCTTTTGTGTTTGTTTTGCTAATGTTGCTAGTTAGGAATATCTTCTGCTATAACAGAACATGAAGCCGGCTGTCTGATGAGCTATCACTCCACAAAATGCTGATTGTAATCAGATGGCTTGCCGAAGGCCTTGGCTCTGCATGTTTGTGTGTGTGCACACATGCGTCATTCTGTGTGAATGCATATTCAGGGTGGTGATTTCCTGTACTTGGCTCTTTAGCACTCTGCACGTAGTAATGTATCTGTGTGCACCCAAGCACTTATGCTATATGCTTCTTCCTGATAACACAATCTGCAAAGGCTGCAAGTAGGAGTAGTGAGTGACGAATTAGAGTGAATAAATTGGGGGGGGGGTGTTTTGGTGGGGAAGGGGTTGTGGATTGCAATCTGCCCCTGTTAAAATCAAAGGGGGCTTTGCTACTGATCTCACTGGAAGAAGAGCTGCATATTTGGTGCAATATGAGCAACCAGAGAAGGATTTAGTTTGATTGGTCTGTTGCAGAAGCTCAGAAAGCTGTTTGGCCCACTCAGAACAACACTGCAAAGACCCAGACCTAAAGCATTAATGACTGGCTGTATGTCCAACTGAAGGCAGAGAACTCTTAATTGGCAAGGCATGTGCTAAACAGGAGCATGCTGCTGACAACGCCAATGTTGCAGGTTCAATTCCCTTAAAGGACAGCTGCATATTCCTGCACTACAGGAGGTTGGACTAGATGATCCTCAGGGTCCCTTCCAACTCTATGATTCTATGAGATAGCCCCTCTACTTCTATGAGTGATATCAGATGATGAACATACAGTATGAAGCTGCCTTCCACTGAGTTGGACCATTGATCAATCTACTCTGCCTTATTGTAGCTCCTGGGAGGAGTCTTAGATTCTTCCAAAATCATCTCCCTAAAATCCTTTTAACTTGTTATATGACAGGTAACTTCTGCTGGGGTCCATGCTTCCATGCATGGATCAGCAGGGCTGTCCCAATATAACTTGCTGTCAGAAGTGAAGGACAAGATGGCACCTCTTACCATTCCATATATACAGTGGTACCTCGGGTTAAGAACTTTGCTTCAGGATGAGAACAGAAATCGTGTGGCGGCAGAGGCAGCGGGAGGTCCCATTAGCTAAAGTGGTACCTCAGGTTAAGAAGTTTCAGGTTCAGAACAGACCTCCAGAACGAATTAAGTTCTTAACCCGAGGTACCACTGTAGAAGCCAACTGGACTGGCAGTTCAATTTGATGGGCAAGAGGATAGTGTCCTCCAATGCTTGTTTGGGGTGCCAGAGTATGTGGCATACACAAATCTGTCCTTCACTATAAGGGAATAGCTGGAGGTTTGGGAGAAACGGCCAGGGAGCTGTCTTACCTACCCCTAGCGTTTGCTCCCTGAGGCAATCATCTTGCTCTGGCCTAATGGTAGGGCTGGCCCTGCCTGCAGGGCTAAACCAGAACTATGCTAGCGAAGCTGCCAGACATTCTCTTCATCTCTTTCCCACTCTTTAGCATAGTAAAGTGCCATATTGTATTAGACAGTTTTAATCATTGCTCCTTCTAATTGTAATTATGGTGGTTCCTCAGTCTCTCTAACATCTAATAAAAATATTTCTTCATGAAAATTCAGAATATTGTGTTTGGGATTGCTAGTGTAGACACTGCAATAAATTGCATCTATAAAGCTTCTGCTACAATCTGGAACTGCATCTAAGTCCTCACATCCTGTTACTATTCTCTGTGCTATGTCTAAGCTGCTTGCTGGTCCCATTTGCATTCTTGACTCATCCATCTCCTTAGAAGAAGTTGGATCTTAACCAGTTTCCTAGATTATGTGCATTGCCTTCTGCAAGCATTGAGTCTTCTGAATGCTCCAGAATATTTTGGAGGAGTTGACCCCTGCATCACCTGACCTTGAGGTCAAGACAACCTCTAATGCCTGTTGCTTTGTCAGTATTTCATTTTGCCAAGACTTCTCTGTTTGGCCTTGATCCTCAAAAAGTAGCTTATATCCTAAGCTTAGTCATCCTATTGATGTTGATAACCATTCCACGAAGTGCACCAGACACATTGCCCAGAACAGGTATTCTGCTTCACCAAGCTTTTTTCTTTTCTTTAGAAACTATCATTGTTGAACCTAAACATAGGGACTTAAGATCTGAAATGTGGTTTCAAGGGATCAGTGATGCTCAGTGATGTCTACAAATGAATGCAGCCCACTAGTATGAGTTGAGTCAGGAGTCACTGTGAGTCAGAGGCACACCTCTAGAGAGTCACATTTCCTCACCTATCTTTTCATTGTTCCAGAAAGGGTTGTAATTTTATAATAGGAAATTACCATGCCTCTCCCTTCTTCACACAGCATTATCTACCGAGTGCAGGAATGAATAAGGCAGGGCACAGTAACCATCCAGCCTTAATCTGGAGGGGTTGTCTTAACCACAGAGCCTGTCTCTGTGGAAAAGGTGCCAACTGTGAGGTGGTTCACATGACCTTCAGTTACATGTTCAAAGGGGTGTGTGTTGAATTCTTTCCAGGATTCACTCACATAGTAATAATAATAATAATAATAATAATAATAATAATAATAATAATTTATTATTTATACCCCGCCCATCTGGCTGAGTTTCCCCAGCCACTCTGGGCGGCTCCCAATCAGTATTAAAAACAATACAGCATTACATATTAAAAACATCCCTGAACAGGGCTGCCTTAAGATGTCTTCTGAACGTCAGGTAATTCTTTATCTCTTTGACATCTGATGGGAGGGCGTTCCACAGGGCGGGCGCCACTACCGAGAAGGCCCTCTGTCTGGTTCCCTGTAGCCTCACTTCTCGCAATGAGGGAACCGCCAGAAGGCCCTCGGCGCTGGATCTCAGTGTCCGGGCTGAACGATGGGGGTGGAGACGCTTCTTCAGGTATACAGGACCGAGGCCGTTTAGGGCTTTAAAGGTCAGCACCAACACTTTGAATCGTGCTCGTACTGGGAGCCAATGCAGATCTCCCAGAACCGGTGTTATGTGGTCCCGGCGGCCACTCCCAGTCACCAGTCTAGCTGCCGCATTCTGGATTAATTGCAGTTTTCGGGTCACCTTCAAAGGTAGCCCCACGTAGAGCGCATTGCAGTAGTCCAAGCGTGAGATAACTAGAGCATGCACCACTCTGGCGAGACAGTCCGCGGGGAGGTAGGGTCTTAGCCTGCGTACCAGGTGGAGCTGGTAGACAGCTGCCCTGGACACAGAGTTAATCTGCGCCTCCATGGACAGCTGTGAGTCCAAAATGACTCCCAGGCTGCGCACCTGGTCCTTCAGGGGTACAGTTACCCCATTCAGGACCAGGGAATCCTCCACACCTGCCCGCCTCCTGTCCCCCCAAAACAGTACTTCTGTCTTGTCAGGATTCAACCTCAATCTGTTAGCCGCCATCCAACCTCCAACCGCCCTAGGTGTCTATATTGGTCCCCTTCATACATAAGACCTCTTCACATGGTGGTGGTAACAATGGTGATTTTGCATAAGTCAGAACCTTATTGTTGTGTTTGTGATTCACCAGCTTTCCTTGTTGTAGTCAAGAGTAAGGATACAAATGAACCCTCAGGGTCCATTCCAATTCTACAGTTCTATGATTCTAATGTATAACTTGCCACTGCAGCAAGTTGGAGGCATTATCAGCTGATTGCATGCATATTTGGTGGCATACTTGTAGAGGAAGAAGATTCTGGAACTTTGTGCATCTTTAAGACCACAATCCCCATGATGCAGTGCATTCTTGAATGAAATCGCTGTGTGAGAATCAGCTACAGTTTGGTTTTGACACTGTGGGAATCTGTTGCCTGGGGCTTGGAAAACCGAATAAGGAACATCTTTATGTTTAATATTTGTTAGGTTTTATTAAGTTTATTTTGAATTCCTTTTGCATATTGTTTTAAAATATTTTGTTACTTTGGTGCCTACTTTCAATTGTGGGATTGGGTATGCTACAAATCTAAATGCATATTCAGCACCTAAGGGTCCACACCTGAGACCTTCCGCATGCAAAGCAGATACTCTGTCACTGAGCTATGGCCCTTTTATGTACACATTTATAATAATTTTATATTACAACTGTGTTGTATGTGAGCATTTTCCAGTTAACAACAAAGTTAAGCCTTCCTCAGAAGCTGCCTACCACATGTTGGCTAATCGTGTGGAAGGAAGCTGTGCCTCCTTAAAAGGTAAAGGGACCCCTGACCATTAGGTCCAGTTGTGGCCGACTCTGGGGTTGCGGCGCTCATCTCGCTTTATTGGCCGAGGGAGCCAGCTATGCCCAATGCTGAAAATCCCCTTGGCTGCACTCCTTAGAACATGACACATTGAGCATGATGTCTGCAGAGGGAAAGCTTAAGCATGTGCATGCCTATAACCTTTCAGGCATCCAGTTGTGTGGAAGTCTATGCATATGTAGGCTTCTCCAAGTATACACTTCAATGCACCAATGCCCACATGGTGGGGGTGGATGTTGTGTGTGATGTTAAGGGACAGGTCAATAAGCACCAACCTGCTCCATATGGTTAGCCCTATGTGGGGAACAGTGAGTGCTCACTGGAAGGACAGATTGTGAAGCTGAGGCTCCAATACTTTGGCCACCTCATGAGAAGAGAAGACTCCCTGGAAAAGATCCTGATGTTGGGAAAGATGGAGGGCACAAGGAGAAGGGGACGACAGAGGACAAGATGGTTGGATAGTGTTCTCGAAGCTACCAGCATGAGTTTGACCAAACTGTGGGAGGCAGTGGAAGACAGGAGTGCCTGGCGTGCTCTGGTCCATGGGGTCACGAAGAGTCGGACATGATTAAACGACTAAACAACAACAAATGTGGGGAACACAAGGTCAAAAGAGAGATTTAGACGTTAAGCATATGCGGAATGGTTCTGGGAGTGGTTGACGTTAACCTATGAAAAGGAATCAGCAGTGTCATGATTCTGTAAGCTCCCAAAGATCAGATGCTGGCAACTTTATATATGTAAATTATTTCTCAAAGGATTGTAATGAAATAACACTACCCATAAGCTGAGGACTCACACTAGCTCCACAGTAGCCTCTTTCTGAAAAGCCTTTATATAAGGAGATGTTGTTTGAGTTGAAGTCATGTTGCTCAGCAACTGATGTGTTTAACTTTTTTTTATATAACATTTCATAGCTCATGGGATTTTCAGCATTAGAGCTAATTTATAAGAAGGCTCCAGTGTAGTTTTCTGAAGTTTACTTTACCATAAGAAAACATTTTCAAATAAATGGTGTAATCTCCATGATATGTATATTATTTGTAGGCTCCTTGACTAGCATTATTATTGAAGCTTTGATGGATGGGGTAGGCTCTCACTGAAAGACCTAAGGTGACAGGTTAGAGTTTTTGTGTCCCCACCCCCACCCCACTTCCAGTTCAGCTCACTCTTCTCTTCCCCCTCCATCCCAAACTGAGAGATATGCACAGGCCTTTTACTATTTTGGTTAATTAATTATCTTTATACATTTTGTACAGAATAACTAATATCCTGGCTGGAAGGTACATAGCTAAATGAACTCTTTGTGGGTTGACTAGAAAACTGTAGACACAAATATTCAACACAAGTATTCAGACAGAATACTCCCCCTTCCAGTTAAATAAAAATAATCCCTTCTGTATTTTCAATGTCTTTCCCCCAGGCTTAACAGAATTCAAGATTAGTCTGTGTTGCTCACAATATGGATATCTGGATTTCTTTTTGCATGTGTGTGTGTGTGTGTGCGCGCGCACGCGCAGACTGGCAATGTACTCTCAATGGGCCTCGTCACCCTAGCCCTGAAAATTCAGTACAATGTGGACACTGTGATGAAGTCGGGGCAGTGGGCCTTTTGCTGTTTGAGGTACTCAGCACCTGCCCAAATTTACCATCTTCCAAAGCTGCTTTCTCCTATAACTACAGTTATAGACTCTTGAGAGTCCCATGGACTGCAAGAAGATCAAACCTATCCAAACCTGAGTGCTCACTGGAAGGACAGATCCTGAAGCTGAGGCGCCAATACTTTGGCCACCTCATGGGAAGACTCCCTAGAAAAGACCCTGATGTTGGGAAAGATGGAGGGTGCAAGGAGAAGGGGATGACAGAGGATGAGATGGTTGGGCAGTGTTCTTGAACCTTCCAACATGAGTTTGACCAAACTGCGGGAGGCAGTGGAAGACAGAAGTGCCTGGCGTGCTCTAGTCCATGGGGTCAAGAAGAGTCAGACACAACTAAATGACTAAACAACAACAACAACAACAACTACAGTTAATAATAATAATAATAATAATAATAATAATAATAATAATAATAATATATTAATACCCCACCCATCTGGCTGGGTTTTCCTATTAACATGCATATAATAATGAGAGGCTGACTATCTTGGGGTACAACTGAGAGTATTGGGTGATGTTTTGGCTAGGGTGATTAGAGTTGGCTGTACCCACCTTTTCTATCGCTCGTCTGCCTTCTGGAAGTCATCCTAAATTCTCTGGCCAAATGTCTTATATGACCCACTATCTCCACTGCTCGTTTTCATCTAGAGCTGAGCAAACACAGGGAGAAAAATATGTTCATAAACATTTGCTCAAATAAACACCACAATTTGCTTACCTGGTACCCACAGACCCTTTTATTCCCTTTTGCCAAATACTGGGACGAGAAAATGTTTGTTTCACAAACATACTTGCCTTAATGGAAAGTGTCTTGAATTCTTGATGATACTTATGGCTGTGAGAGGGAGTTTGTGTGGCTATCTTGAAAACACTTTTGGAGTTTCATAGTTATCTCCTCAGGGATCAGTGTGGTACTCAGAGACATTGCTATAGTGTCAAAAATTAGATTCTGACTACAAATTTTAAATAGGACATAGTGAACTAGTTCTGCAATGTATAGTTGAATAAACTAGCTGCCATATAATTAATTTTTCCGTGACAAATTCATTGGATGCAAATGTGAAAATATGTGGGGGGAAATGATAGCTAAATTAATTGAAAACATCCCTGCAAATATTTGAACAGTTAGAATCAGTTGACAATCAGTAGATAAAAGTCTGTGGGCCAGAAGTGGTGGTCACTTCCTTCTGGATGGAAATAAACATGATGGCCTTTTTTAAAAAATAAAGCCTTTGAGCCTGGTAAAATTATCAGCCATTTTTGTCATCGGCAATGAGTAGTTTTCACCTGCACAGCAACACTTTCATGATGTAAAAAATAAAATAAAATAGTCATGAATACATAGGGTAGTGTTCAACTAAGCTTTACTCAAGGTAGACCTACTGAAATTCATGCTCCTCCATTTCATTGGCTCTACTCTGACTACACTTTAGCTGAGTAACAGCCAATATATCCCATTTTTGACAGGAACAGAGTATCCTGGGAGAGAGCATGGTGGACTAGCTAGAACTTCAGAGTACTCACATTGTAAAAAAATAAATACAAATTCCAGGTCCTATTTGGTGGTTTTATTTGCTAACTCTTAATTTCCTTTTGGAAGAAAGGCAGGACATACATTTTAAAAAGTAAGCTAAACAGCAGTTGTCATCATAAAAAATTGGCCGCTATAAATGTATCTTTATCAGAGTGGGACTTGGTGGGTCTGACATAATCTCATTATGGAATTATGTTGACAGCTAGCAATCACTCTGCTTTCTTCTAAAAGCTTGAAATTTACTTATCTTGCTTTAGTATATTTCCATGTTCGTAAGTCAAACTAATGAGTCTATATTAGGTATTTTCCACTTGCCTGGGCCCACACAGGTTTCCCACTATTTCTCTGATATGCTAACAGGTGGCCTAGCTAACTCCTTCAGGATCCTTTGGTAATGACATCAGGTTCAAGTGATTTTTATTCCTTCAGACTAAGCAAGTATTATTGGATACTTACATTATCAAGGGTAATAACAAATGCAGCACACAGCTGCTCTACGGTTAGGCAGGGAATTCATTTTTTTATTTCTGTCTGATGTGAATTTCTGTTGGAACTTCTAGGTTTATCTTTTAGCAGGTTTTATATTCTGTCCAGAAGGATTTCTCTTCACTTTGTGAATATACAATATACCCCCTGTCTCAAGTCTGTGAACCATACCACTTTTAATGGCTATTTTAGGAAACCACCAAACTTTTTGTTAAGCAAGCTAAGTCGATCATAGAAGCGATGGGGAGGTGGAAGATAAAGTGCATTACTTTGTGCATTGTCCCTTGTACAGAGATTTCAGAGCTTGTGTTTTGAGAGACCTTCTGACAGCAAGAGGTGGCCGGACCAGGCCTGATATTGCCTGTGATATGTTTGCAAAGGGACAAAGCAAAAAGTAATGCACTGTTATATTTCACCTCGGCAGTACCACAAACACATGTTTGCTGGGCACAGGGAATCCCTTTATGCTTTCCTCCAAATAGTCTGAAGGCATTCTTTGGGAACAAAGTGCAGCCAAAGCTTTTATGAGGATGACAGAAGTTAGATCTTGAAAGTATTCTTGAAAATATTGGTCAACAAATTAAACCAATGGGAAATGGGTCACTGCCCACCCACCCCAGTCTTAATTCCTCCAAGCTCACCTGCCTTTTTCCTTAGGACCAGTCCAGGGGGTGGCAGTACCTCTCTGCTTCGTTTTAGCATTGCCCTTGTAGGAGCCAACTCCTGGGGGCTGTGGGGGCTTCAGCCCCACAATAAAATATTTGTTGGCATTCCCGTTCAAATGGTATGTGTGTGTGCACTATGTCATGTGGGGCAGAGCTTATCTGGGCACCCACAATATTTTATTCAAGTTGGCACCCCTGCTCAGCAGAGAGGAGGATGGGGACAAACAAGAATTAGTTGGCTCTTCCTGTCATTGGCTGTGGCTATTCTTGTCACTGGCTCTGGCATTGCCTACTGATGACCTCCTTGTTTTCTGTCCTACGAGCCCTAATTGGCAACAGCCACTGCTGAGGCCCAAAAATACTGGGAAAGATTTCTGGAAGTAATTAAAGAAATGACAAATGAACACTTACATTGTGATAGGCTGGTGTATCTTTTAAATTCCCCATCCTCTAAAAAAGGAAACCTGGATCACCAAGCCATGAGCTTTGGCTGGTATTAAATCTATTAATAGTGGCTAGAATAACATATGCCAGATACTAGAAAGATCAAACAGAATCCGAAAGAACTGTTAAAAGTAAGGGAAACAACTGAACTGATAAAATGAGCAGCTTACAGGAAGCTATATGTTAAAAGTAGGTGGAATATCAAGAATGGTTGTGAGCTGGGTACTTGACTGAAGACAGGAACAAGTGCTGGAACAAAATACTATAATATATCTTCTGTGATATTATGCAATTAGTTAGTACAAGAGCTCAATCCTACACTCTTTTTACATTTACTGGAAAGTCTTAGCATCCCAAGAAAGCGATGCTGAAATTACACCAGTGTATGTTGCTTGCCAGTGAAGTGGGACTATTGGATTGCTCTACTTAATATTTTAGTTTCCTGTTGTTTATGAGTGTGGGTGTGCAGATTTTATTATGAATGCAGTTTTGTGCCTGTTTTATCATCATTTGTCCAGAGATGCCAAATTAATTGTTTGTTGATATAAAATCTCTCTCTCTCTCTCTCTCTCTCTCTCTCTCTCTCTCTCCCTCCCTCCCTCTCCCTCTCCCCCTCTCTCTCTCACACACAGAGTGTAAACCCATATGAAGGTTGCAAAGTGAACATTTAAGCTTAAAATCCTAAGGACAATTATTTGGAAAATTATTTGGAAATTAGTTCCAATGAAAGCATTGAAATCCCCCCCCCCTATGCTTAAGATTAGGATGGAGGAGTATAAATCAAGCATACACAAGAAGATGTTTTGCTTAAAGGACTCTGTATTCAACATGTGACACATTAACAGACAAAGAAACCTTGTTCCTCCATAATGTAATCAGCATATCCTATGGTCTCCTCAGGCTTTTCAGCATTCACTTTCTCATTTCCTTAAACAAGGCTACAAGACTGTTTCACTCAGTCCTAGGAAACCCTGAGGTTAAACCAAGAACTCCTTTCTAGAACGCATTATGCTGTGTTAAGTACATTTCTTCCTTGCTATTAATTTACTGTGGCATGGCATGAAGTAGATTGCATCACAATTACAGTGTACAGTTTCAGGAATATTTTGTCTGCATGTTGGTATGGAATAACACTTGGCTTAGAATTTGGTCTGATCTCCAACCAATCCTTGCTTCATATTTTGTATGATTACAGCCATATATCCAAAACAGGTGAGTGCATAATATCCTCACTTTGGAGGTGTGTGTAGCCTGGTGGGGGGTGGGATGGACAAAGGGCAGTTGTTTTTGCTTAGCCCTTGGATATGTATGCAGAAAACAATGTATCCACAAAACATTTCTTGTCCTGGGATTTTGCTTGAGAGCCAGAGAAAATCTGCTTAGGAAGCAAAAGGCCCCCTTCCAGGTTTGTGTTACTTCGGAGGGGGGAAAATATTCAGAATCTCAAAGATTTATTATTAAGGCACTGTTCTTGATTTGCCCAAAACACAGGCCAACACATAAAACTGCAGCCTGGACCTGGCTGACATTTTCATGGTTAAGCAGCAATGAGTCACCAGCAAAAGAAATGGCCAAAATTAAGCCTTATCTAAAACAGGGCTGCTTTCATATATCTTCTAAAAGTCAGGTAATTGTTTATTTCCTTGTTTATTTCCTGATGGTAGGGCATTCCACAGGGAGGGTGCCACTACTGAGAAGGCCCTCTGCCTGGTTTCCTCACTTCTCACAGGGAGGGAACTGCCAGAAGGCTCTTGGTGCTGGAACTCAGTGTCTGGGCTGAACAATGGAGGTGGAGATGCTCCTTCAGGTATACTGGGCCGAGGCCATTTAGGGCTTTAAAGGTCAGCACCAACACTTTGAATTGTGCTCAGAAATGTACTGGGAGCCAATGTAGATCTTTCAAGACCAGTGTTATATGGTCTCAGTGGCCACTCCCAGCCACCACATTCTGCCACATTCTGGCTGTCACATTCTGGATTAGTTGTAGTTTCCGGGTCACCTTCAAAGGTAGCCCCACGTAGAGCTCATTGCAATAATCCAAGCGGGAGATAACTAGAGCATGCACCACTCTGACGAGACAGTCTGTGGGCACGTAGGGTCTCAGCCTGCGTACCAGAAGGAGCTGGTAGACAGCTGCCCTGGACACAGAATTGACCTGCACCTCCATGGACAGCTGTGAGTCCAAAATGACTCCCGGGCTGCACACCTGGACTTTCAGGGGCACAGTTACCCCATTCAAGACCAGGGAGTTCCACCCACCTGTTCGCCCCCGTCCCCCAGAAACAGTACTTCTGTCTTGTCAGGATTCAGCGTCAATCTGTTAGCCACCATCTATCCTTCAACCACTTTCAGGCACCCACACAGTACCTTCACTGCTTTCACTGGTGCTGATTTGAAACAGAGATAGAGCTGGGTGTCCGCATACTGATGAACACCCAGCCCAAATCCCCTGATGATCTCTCCCAGCAGCTTCATATAGATGTTAAAAAGCATGGGGGAAGAGGATGGAACTCTGCAGCACCCCACAATTGAGAGCCCAGGGGTTTGTTTCGCTTTTACTTAGTGTCAGATCACCCACATCCATAGAGGTAAACACCAGGTCTAAGGCATGTCCACGACTGAGTTGGACCAAACTTATTCAGGGACAGCCCCATGAGGGCCATGCTTTCCACGAAGTCCTGAGCGCCTCCTTGTAAGGTTGTGTCAGCATGGATGTTCATATCCCCTAGGACAACCAAACTAGGTGTCTCCAGGAGCACATCCGCCAAGACCTGAAACAGCTCAGCCAGGAAATCCTTGGTGCAGCAGGGAGATCGGTACACCAAAAGGAATCCTGTACTGCCCTATTGCCCAACTTCCAGAACATGCATTCAGAGAACTGGGTCTTCCCAATAGTACGCCTGGTGTAAACTAATGACTTCCTAAAAATCACTGCAAGCCCCCCTCCCCACCCATATGACCTGGGTTGCTGTGTGTAAGAGAAACCTGGTGGACAAGCAGCAGCAAGAACAGGCCCATCTGCTTCATCCAACCAAGTCTCTGTCACACATGCCAGGTTGAGTCCTCCATCTATGATCAAGCAGTGGTCTTATTAATCATTGACCTGGCATTGCACAGCAGCACCTTAAGGTCCTATGGGTCTCCCTTGCTGATTCTGGTATCCCTCCGGTCAAGACCAGACCTGGAGGCAGAGATGGTCTTCAAACAATGACTAAACCTGCCTCCTCAGTAATGACATGGTCTGACCTTAGCCTAACTCCTCCTCCTACCCGTGATCACTGAGATCGGGCATCTCAGTGCACCCCGCCCCCCGTGGAACCTGCCCCAGCCATTCTGTTCTTGCGGCCCACTCCCAGGCAGCCCTGACCCTCTCCCCTTAAGAACAAAATATAAATTATGTGCTACACCAATAAAACAGTAGAAACTAAACAAATAACCAAAAAACCCTAAAATGAGATTAATTTCTAGCCCCAACTAAACATTTAGCCCACCCTCAACATAGCAAAAAACAAAAGCAAACCAAACAAAAAACAACAACAAAAAACAACAATTAACATTTAAGACTATGTTAAAACATTTTAAAACATTTTTGATTGATGCTGCCTCTCAGGGGCTGGGCCTTGGTGCAGGGAGCAGTCCTCCCTCCACACCCACAGCAGCAGCAGCAGTGTCCCAATGGCCTCCTGGAGCCTTTTGGCTGTTTAGGAACGTGTGGACCCTGCTTCCTAGGTCAGATGGAGAAAGGCCTTGCAGCAGGGCATAGTCTTTCCTCCACACTCACAGCAGCAGCAGATGATCAGCAGCTACGTTACAGTCTTGCCACATGGCATCTGTAACTGCAGGGGGAGGTTATTATCCGAGGCCCCTAGATTGTAACTATGTGAAACAAACTTCTACTAACTAACTTTTGTTTGGGATACATTGTACCATAACCATTTCGCTATGCTTAACTCCATGAGAATTCACCTGCATGTTAGATTCTCCTAGTAAGTGCATTTTGCACTTTTCATATGCATCATATTAATACACAGATTTTTGCAAAGCGATTTCCCATAACATAACACATTTCTGTATGTAATTTTTGTGTTTTTCATGCTCAATAGTATATGCCCTATTGTACACATCACTGGTTGGAGAACGGCATTGTAAGAGTTGGAGAAGTGCAAATTTCACAGAATAACGGTGATTCAGTTTGCATATTGTTTCAGAAAGTGTGAATTAGATAGGTTTGCCTTTAAAAGCAAATAAATTTCCTCCCTCATCCTTAGTAACCACACAGCAACTGGTAATCTGATTTTACCCCCCAAGAGGTTGTGTTCATGGATTTGAGGCTGCACTATGGGAATATGCGTGCATAATGAAGTCCTGCCATAACTGCATTCTAGGATTAATATAGTTGGTTAACTTCATGATGATGATGAATGTATTCCCTAAGGTCCCAGAGTAATATAACAGTATAAGTGATATTTGATTGTGCCCGTTGACTTGCTGGCAGACACAGCACACTCATAAACCCAAAGAGAGCTGATGGGATCATCTGAGAATTACCAGATGTAAAGGTGTTTGTTTACATTTAGCAAAAACTGGACCATTAATAGAACTAATGGATGGTGCCCATTTGGTTGTGTATGGCAGAAGGGGAAATCCAGCATCATTGAAATGAAACAGGAATTAATAAAGGCCATGAGAAGAAGTCCAATAGAATTATATCAAAGTTATGAGAGAGGGAAAGAGAGGGAGAGTAGAATGATGTGCAGAATTTTAGTACTTTGCATTATGACTTTTGTTACTGGTTCCTTTAAAGCCCCAAGGAACACTTTATAACGTCAAATAAAATCTCATCTGGTCCTCTTGTCGTATTTTCACCATTTGAGAACTGAAATCCCATGAGGAGGCCAAATGTCACGTTACATCAGCCCTTTAAATGTTGGAATGCAGCAAACACTGTGTAAAGAACTCCAAATCATGGGATTGGCAAGATTTTCATGCTCATGATGATCATCTCTTCCGTTGACAAGGCATATTTCTTCAAAGATTTTGTAAATGTCTCGTAAGGCATGCATAGCATCACACGGGCCCTTGGAGTGGCAGACTCTCTCTAGGCAAGAAATGTGTTAGCAACGGGACACATTTCTGGTTTCTGTTGGTTTCTGATGCTTTCTTTTGAGTGGACTGCCAGTTTTTAAACAGTTTGTTCCAGTTCTAACTGGGACTACATGTCCAAAAATGTAACAAAGCACCACCTCTATATCAAACATCATGAAGACATTTTCCTGTTTTCAGCATTTAAATCTGGATCCTGTGCCCAGACACTTGTTAGAAACTCCCACAGAGCTCAGTGAAACTTCCACAGCACAAATCAATGTATGTTTACTCAAAAGCACTACTAAATTCAAATTGGGCATGCAGCCCTAGTATGCTGAAGACTGCATCCTTCACTAAACTATTGTCACTTAGAGCTTGATGTTACCCCATTGCTGTGGACTGAGCTTAGCATCTAGTGCTTACCGTAAGGTCCCTGCCCGCTGTTGGGGGCCAGTTGGATCGACTTCCACCTCTGTTTTCCCACCGTCTTTTCTTCTGAAATGATACTATGCTGAGATGTTGTCTCACTCCATGCCAACCATGGTGTGTGTGTGTGTGTGGTGGTTTACGAGTCACCAATAGCAGCTCCATCACTGTTTGTGGTAGTGGGCAAGCTTTGATTCCCCCCCATAAAAGAATAAGAAATACAAGTTGCAGCCCCACTTGTTTGGCTCAGGTGGCGGTTAGGCACTGGAGTAATCAGTTGGAGGGGAGGGGAGGTGGCAGCCAGACCCACCCCTCCTATTTCAAGAGTATTCTGTTAAAGGAATCGGGGGGGGGCGTGTCCTCTGTCCAAAGCCCAGACGGGGGCCAGGGCCATAGCACTACCCCTATCGGTGACCCTGGGGGAATTCCTAGTTGATGTGCATCAACAGGGCTCCCCCTATCGGTGGTTAACCCTTATTAGACTCCCAGCAGGCTGGCAGGAATCAGATATAGTCATTGGTTCTAATGTCTAAGCCAATACAGTGGTACCTCGGGTTAAGTACTTAATTCATTCCAGAGGTCCGTTCTTAACCTGAAACTGTTCTTAACTTGAAGCACCACTTTAGCTAATGGGGCCTCCTGCTGCCGCTGCGCCGCCGGAGCACGATTTCTGTTCTCATCCTGAAGCAAAGTTCTAAACCTGAAGCACTATTTCTGGGTTAGCAGAGTCTGTAACCTGAAGGGTATGTAACCCGAGGTACCACTGTACCACTCACATTCTGTAATCAATAAAGTTGTGGCCTTTTTTCAGCCCATTAACCTTAATTCTGGTGTCAGGTATCATTATTCTACAATGGAGGAGGGTTCAGGACCTTGCCATGCAAGTCAACTTTTCAGCATTAGCTACATCAAATGAACAAGCTGGTTATTGAAGCAAATGGGCATTAAAGTTATGTTAAAGATCTTTAAACACACATGTTCTAGAGCTTCCCCAAATATTCTACCATTTTGATTTGGGGGCAGGGTAGAAATGTGGCATTTGAGGATGATAGAAATCCCCCATCAAAAAACACATAGATTGTACAACTATTGGCTTTCCTCAGTCCTGTTTGCAATAGCAGGCAGTGGGGAGGCACTTAGCTGACCTCCTATCAGTTGTTGCTCCTGCTTAACAGGAAGGAGAGGTGGAGGGGTGAAGTGGCAGGAGATGTCACAGTGCAAACACACCTGCAAGAGCACTGGATTGGCTCTGCTGGTACATTTGCACTATGCAGGCCTCACCCCCTCATCTCCCCTCCTGGTAAGCAGCAGGGACTTACTTACAGGTCAGGTAAACACCTCTTCCCCACCACACCATCCACTATTGCCTGTTTGGCAATGAGACATTCCTTAGTTGTTGCTGTTTTGGCACCATTATCCCCCTCCCCCATATTGCCTTTTCTTTTCCCAAATAGTCATATACCCGATTCCTCCGAATCAAGGAGTGAATGGGATGATGCCACAGTGCTACACAGCCAATCAGATTCCGACACTTGTGACATCACTGATGCAATTGCTGGTAAAGTAGTATGGAGGCAATGTAGATGAAGAAGTAGATAGTCCATCCCCCCATGATTGCCAAAACTTGTTGAAAAGTGAAGGAGGTTTTTTTAGCACCACTGCTGTTGGTGTAAAAGGTTTAAGTAGTTTTAGTGAAGCTCGTTTATTCCACAAAGTCTCAGTGATGCTATTAGCAGAATCCCCATGAGAGGATATTGAGGCAGAGAACTAAGGAAACTGGCACAAGGACACACAGGAAGGAAGCGGCACATCTGGAATGAGAATCAGGGTTGCATGAATTCCTACAGGCCCACTCCTTTTCCTGATTGAGGTTAGAGTTACAACAGGTCTGGGTGCCCCAATAGGCACATCCTTCTGTCAAAGAAAGCAAACTTCATTTGTAGTAGATGACTCATGAATGCGTAAAGGAATAAATATCTGGAAAAGAGATCCATCATTCCAGGCAATTGTTTTTTTTCCTGTCTTCATATTTTTTTCTCCTGCAGAATTCTTCTCAATCAATTTATTTCAAGTATCTTGGCATAGTTGGCACCACACTTCTAGTTTGGGAGCTGTCAGCAGTGAAAGGCAGAGCAAAAGAACAAACAGTGCTAAGTCCCTTTGTAGTGGTTTATAGCTGAAGTGTGCCTGGCATGTTTACTTGTCTAATTTCCAAGAAAAGGCAGAGTATGGTATGACAAGCAGACATGGTCACAACAGGTACTACTAAACAATGTCATCAGAAATCAGGCAATTTCCTCCTTGATTCATTTCTCCAACTAGGTGACTCACAACATCCTGTTTCAGAGCTTTAATCCTTTTGCTACATAGGTATTGAATAATTAAAGTTAGAAGACGAGAAAAGGTAAGGAAGATATCCTACTTGGCTCCACCCTGTGTATGTTTACATGGAAGTAGGTCCTACTGAGTTCAATGCATCTTCCTTCCTAGGAACTGTGCACAGGATTGCAGGCTTAATGGGCCAACAATAGTTGCTGAAAATAGGCTGCAACTTATGTGGGGATTATGTTCCAGAGATTGTGCCTAAAGCCAACATTGTGTATAGTCAAAATACACAGGGTTCAATGGCAGGTGGGATTGAAAAAGTGTTTTTCCCCAGATGCCCGGCCCCTTCCCACCCCTTTAAAAAAACAAATTAAACAATTTTGTCAAGTGTGTAAAGCTGAACGCGCAGAAGTTAAATGTGCATAGGTTGTGGGCTTACTGTATTCTAATGAAGTGATATTTTAAAAAAACATATCCTGTGCTTCTGTTTAAGTTGAACCAGCACAGCAACTTGCCATCTGTAAAAAAGGGACATGAAAAATGATGGCACGTTTTGAAGAATTACAATAATGCTGAGACCTATTGCTATCAGGTAGAACAATGGTAGCCAATGGGATGCCCTCCAGATGTTCCATCATTCCTCATCATTGACCTTGCTGGGTGGGTCTGACAGAAGTTGGAGTTCAACAACCTCTGGAGGGCACTTTGGCTACTCCTGAGCTAGAACCTAGAGATCTTTATAGCAAAAGTGTGAAGTGTGCAATACGTTGGTTCCAATGTAATGTCAATGCTAGCTGCTATATGAATAATTTGGGGGGTTACCTTGTCCACAGACCAAGATTGCAACCCAGTGTTGAAGTAGGTTGTGATCCAGATTTGTGGTCAAACTGGGTTGTTACTAAAGTGGAAGGAAGAGGAGGATTCCAACTGTATGTGTAGGTTGTGGGAGAGGTATTATGTAGGCACACAGCTCATTATGGAGCTGAGTTACTCCTTAAGTGACTTGGTGTTTAATATGTAAGGAAATTTAGAACAACAGAATACAAATCCTTTTTGGCAAACTTTCTCTGTGTAAGGAATGTGAATGCTCAACTCAGAAGATGCTTCTGGAAGGTGGAGGGTTCTTGTATCATCTGTACCTCTTTCTCATGCAGCTGTAATGTATGGAAGCACATTAAAATGTTAGCGTGGTGGTGGTAATTCTATTTTTCCTTAGAGCAAAGGCTAGATTACTTCACTGCATTATATTCAGAACTTCAGCTGGTTCAGAACGTGGTGGCCAAATTATTAACAGGGGTTGAACAAAGAGCACATCACACCAGTACTCAAGGAGCTACACTGACTAACTAGTGTGCTGTTTTTGTAATCTCTTTAAAGCTCTAAATAGTGCTGGACTCGATAGCTAAAGAACTGCCTTAGTTCACTGGCCAATGTCTCCTTCAGCTATCTTCTAAATAGAAGTACATAGGTTTACATATGAGAAATAGAGATATATTAATTGTTTAGAATTAACTATCATTTTTCTCTGACCTTGCTCCTGTGTTTTTAACAATAGCAATGCACCGACATTTTGCAGAAGAGGTTTTTCCCAGCAGGGAAATAAAGTGAGGAAAGCTTCATTTCTGCATTTCATGCTGCTGTTACAGGCACAGAAGCAAGGCCTAAAAAAGTAGACAGGCCTAGCTTAACGACTTGGCATCCTACATCAGGGATGGGGAATCTGTGCAGCCCTCCAGATGTTGTTGGACTTCAGCTCCCATCACCCCTGACCATCTGGGTGTGCTGGCTGGTGCTAATGGGGGTTCTGCTCTTCTGCCCTATAGAAAAAGGAAGTGTAGACTGAATACATTGGACGGGAGGCAGGGATACAACATTTGTCAGAAACAGTGTTTCCTCAAATACGATGTTTTTAAATGTGTCAAACTCTCAGGTAGGTGGAAGATCTTTAGTAGGTATTTTGGAGATGCAAGGTCAATGATAGTCAAGAGAGGAATGAATGGACAATGAAGCTTTCGCAGTCAATTCGGCAGAGCATTACTTCATCTTGTTATTATGCTCTTTGGACTCAGTCCTATGTGTGATTCTCTAACGCATCCCCAGTCCTATTGAAATCACCATATTGGATATTTGCCCTTACTGCTGGGCCAGGCCTAATGTGTCTCCAGGTTATAGATGTGTTTTTATATGCTATCGAGCATTTGACTGATGAGGAAACTGGCCACCTTGCAGGGATTGCTGAAACGTTGCAGAGCTGAATTCTCTGTGGAAAAATAAGTTCACATAATTGCAAAAAGGTGCATCCAAAAGTCTAGGAGTAAATTGCACCCCCTACAACATGTACTTTTGGCTTTAAAGCTATTGCAATTCCTCTTTGCGGTTATCTTTTCCACCAAGCAACAATATTGCAATGAGCAAAAAACTTGGCTCTCCCAGGCACAGACCAACCACTTTCCACTTCTCCTTTTTGCACCTTATTCAAGCAATTTCTTCTTGCCTCTAATTGCTACCAACCTGAACATGTCAAGTATACCCTCCCAGAAACAGGCTAATATATAAACAGAGCCCAGCCGAACTTCAAAGCCTTAAACAAACTGATAAGTCTCCCTTGATTTATTTTTAAGGCTGAGAGAGAGAGGTGTGTGTTTGGACTGGGAGATGCAAATGTGGAGCAGAAGAGCACCTGCTGGCTTGTGATCTGACCAGGCCATTTGGCTTGAAAGGCTCAAAGAGAAGAGAGAGAGAGAGAATATGTCTGTATGAATGAGAGAGAGAGAGACTCAGAGAAAAGGGGGAATCCATTTGGAATTTGAAAACCAGCAGGGGAGATGCAGAAGAACAAAAGGTCTCTGCAGGCATAATGTGTGCTGCTTTTCGTCAGCTCAGTATCACATTCCCTGCCACAGCATGGCAGACAAATATGAGGCCAGATGATGTGATGGAGATCAGTCCTTTTCTGAGGGGGTCTGTGCCTGTATCGTATGATAGCAGCAGATGCTGATTCAGTGTGGATATAGATGCAGGATGCCTTTTAGGAAAAGCAGTGCTCTGTCTGCCTAAGTGCCTGTGGAAGGTGTCGCAACCCTGCTGTCTGAATCTGATGGGCAGTGGCAAAACTGTCGTTGATTATTCTTGGATGGGACTGATTGAAAGAACTATGCGGGTAGCACTCTGCACCCATGGAGCCCTTTGAGGTTATTTTTTCTTGAATGCTTGCCTCCCCCCACCCCCACATACCAAATGTCCAAAGCCCTTGGGTGCCCCTGAGCATCTTAGATTGAAGCCTTAATATGGATCTTGTGGACTTTTTTATTTTATTTTTTCATTTATCCCAGCCTCCCTCTAAGGTGCTCAGGAGGATTCTCCCTCGACCCACAACATTATCTTTGCAAAGAGATGGAGGAAGGCGGGGGGGGGAGGAGGTAATGATTGGCCCATGGTCATCCAAGTCTTGTTTTCAGCTTCTCTCCATGTACACTTGGGAAGTGGGACCACATCCCCAGACCTGGACCTCAACGGTTGCAGAGGAAGATGCAAAAGGGGCTCTGTGCATTAAATGTATGTTATGTACATAGGCCTGGTGCACACAACCAGGGACCCCAAATGGGATGGTGGGAAAGAGCTTACATGCATAACATTGTATGTGAATGGAGCCCCTTTTGCACCTTTAACTGCCAAGGTGGGGTGAGCCTTGTAGCTGATTGGAAATTTTAAGCCAGGAATTCTGCCCTAAATCCATTACTCTAGCCACTGCACCAGGGGTCACCAACCTTTTTAAGCTTGTGGGCACCACACATACATGCCTACACAATGACATTTCTCAATTATTGTAGAGCTAGACTGAAAAATCCACAGAACTCAGATTCATTGTAATTTGGCTTGTTCAGTGGCCCAGTTCAGATGTCTTTTGCTGTGAGAACTGCATAGGTTCACACAGGCATTTCTCAGACAAAAGGACTGAACCCATCACAGCAAGGTCTCAGATGATCAGGTCCCATGATGTCATGTCACAGCTTGCCAGGAAAAGCATCAAGAGAAGTGACACAAGAAAATAAAGGTCAGAGTCCTGGGAAAGTTCTCAGAAGCTTTCTATAAATCTATCTATCTATATATTTTTAAAAAGGTGTCACAGCCACACATTATCATTAAATCACAGAAAAAACTCTTATTTATTTCAAATTCTTCTGGTTTTAGTGCTCTTGAAACATTATACATTGTGAACTGCAGTCCATTCTTATCTAGAGAGGATTGCAGGCTTTTAAATCTTGAATTTCACAAAATCTTCCAATGCTCACATGGAAGGTGTTAATGCAAACCCATTACATCTCTAGGTTAAATCCCAGATAGACGGACAGATCTTAGCAATTGCAGCATTTTAGCTTTGTTACTTTAGTTTGACTTTTGATCCTCCCCCACCCTCAGTGAGAGCATCTTGACATTTTTAAATTGCTTTCTTTAAGGTATCACAGTTTTAACCTAGCCATAATGATGCTTTAGGGTCCACTGGTATTAGATGATCATTGGGCATGTTCTTCTACCCACTGTTTTTAAAAAGTGACAATACCTAAGGCTGCAATCCTAAACTCATTTGCCTGGGAATGGATCATAGTAGGGCTTAACTCTGAGTTAAGATGCATACAGCTGTGCTGTATGGCTGCAGTCTTAGAATAGCTCAGTCAGTAGAGCATGCAGCTCTGCATGTCAGGGCCATGGGTTCAAGCCCCATGTTGCAAAAAATATCCCTGTATTGTAGGGGGTAGAACTTGATGACCCCTGGGGTCCCTTCCAACTCTACAATTCCATGCACATTTTCTTTGGAGAAACTTGATCAGAGTAAATTTGCTAAGGTTTGACCTCTTAACATTTTTTTTTTTTTATGTATACTAGGCACAAACGCACCAAGCAGTCTTTGTGTTTTGCCTACACTTATTAAAATGGGGTTCTCTATGGAAAGGAATAGATTTCTGCAGGAGACCTGATTGTGTTGATTGCACAGCCAGTTCGTTTTAATGAAAAAATCATTAATGTGCAGAAAATTTGATTCTAGCACATCCTTGACCAGCTGGGATCATAGTTTTATAGTGATAGACTCATCAGATGAAAAATGTGCTTCCTATTAAGACATACTATATTTGCGTGAAAGGAAACGGTAACTGTTCCACACAACCAAATTCGCTCGTAACAGTTACATTTAACCAAGTGATCCAAACCTGAAGCCAGGGGGTTTCAATAACTTATGGCAATGCTGAGGTCACTTGGTTGAGTAGCTCTGCTTGTTGGAATTATCCTTCTCATGGAAAGTGATAACTAAGGAATAAATCCTTCACATTGTTTTTCCTTTTCCAGCAGAAGACAGAGTATAGGAATGCTAGCATATTTTGTTAATTGTCAAAATGGAGGGTTGTCTTTTGCTCTTTCCAGTGCCAGGAACTACAGACTTTCTTGGATACTGTGGCTATAAATCTGTTTTAATTGGACTTCCGGTTTGGATCGCCAACAGTATGGGAGCGCGGTGAAGTTGCAGCGCAGCTTCGCTGAACTGCACAGGGGTTTTTTGGGGGCAACGCATAGGCACTGCGCCCCCCCCGAACCTCAAGGGGGGCCCCCTTGAGGGAGTGCAACCGGCAGCGTCGGAGTGGTCCCGAAGTTCTTTTGGGTTTTTCCTGCGTTTTGGAGAAGACCCGGAGCGATGGGATCGAGAGACGCATCTTCGGTAAGCCCTGCGGGCCCTGTGCAGCGGTGTCTCTAGCCCCCACTGGGAGTGGCGACAAACCTCCATAACTTTAAGAATAGTCGCCCTTGGATAAAAAGGGATCGATGTTGGACTTATTTTGGAAAATTGAGCCCAAGGAGTGACAGATGTTAACGGATTAAGTTAAGGAGCCCGACCTGTATTTCGGACTTAAGATGGCGCTGGGACTAACATCGGGAGAGTGAAACAAAGAAACTTCCACTTACCCGCTGTAGAAACGTGGAGAAGAAAGCCCCCGTCGGAAGCTCCGCGGGGCAAAAGTAACTAAACAGAAAACTAACTAACCTAAAGAAGACCTAAGAGACTTTGTATCGCTGGGACAGGAAAACTTGAGGGGGCTCAACGGGAAACGGAGAAGAACGAACGGAGGTAACAACTAGAAGTGGAAATACAGAGGGTGGAAAGGAGGGGGAGAGGAGAAAACAGCTAGAAAACAGCCAGAAAGATCGAAGGTGCAGACCTCCCCCCCCACTGTTGTTCCTCCATTAACTTGTTAAGAGTGTGAAGCAGATGCGACTTTCTTTTTTCACCACCTTTCATCTGCACCCCCCCCTCTCCTGTAGGAACTCTCGATTCTTTGCCTTCCCCTACAGCTCCTTAACGGCAAGTGGGGAGCCAGTGTATTAACGATATTTTAGCGACCCTGTCAGGCAACTGAGTCGGACTTCGGGTGTCCTCGCAAGATTTAAAAGGTCCCAGTCTTATATTTGGATTTGGTTTGCGTTAGTGAACCTTCGTTAGTTTTTGGACTTGAGCTACGTGCGGAACGTGCGGAACGTCCCCCTCTGAAGAGCAGAAGCTCCACCCCCTCTTTATATTCATTGGAAAGTCGATACTCAACGCAACCCAGATCCTCTCCCTCTGACGACGGATTGACTTACTCTGAGAGACTGGACTTGTTCCCCTCCCGGCCGCCCCCCCTCCCCCCCTTGATGTATTCCCTGTACCTTACCTCTTTCTCATTCTTATTTTATCTTTGCTCCCCCCCTTTTTTTTTTGTATGTACAGCCCTCTCTGCACGTATCTTATTTCTCTTAACCCTCCTTAACCAGATACTGTTAACGGACTGAGGGACTAGAGCCATGACAGCATTTTCTCCGGAATTGGAATCCAGGCACCGTTCAAACGGACTAAGCAAACCAACTGGCTGAAAATTGAAGGGCAAAATAGAAGGATCCCCAACTCATTCCTACCTATATCCTCCTCACCATACCCTTCCTTCTCTGATCCCTCCTCCTTTCCCCCTTCCCCAACGCTTCCCCCTTTCTTTTTTCCACAGCCCCATCTCCCCCCCCCCTTTTTTTTTATAACGTGGGCACCGATTTGGAGAAAGTATCTTGGGGGGGGGGCTATGGGGATTTGACAGTAGGAAGCGGTTACAAAGTGTTGATCCACCCTAAAGGTGGGCCAGTGCTCTGTTTGTTTGTGATAATCAAACCCCCCCAGATTGTGCGCCCCCCAGGGGAGAGCCATAGAAACTTCCAATTCTGCCTACATTTGTAAATAGGGAGGGAGGGAGGAAGCAGATCATACAAATGGCGGGAAAGGAGGGGAAGAAGCCAGTAGGAACACCAATAGAGAGGAAATCCTCAAAGCAAGAGGAAATTAGAGACCTAGATGCCTTATGGCTAAAAATAAAAGAGGAATTCAAACAGAACGGAAACTATATGGATAGAAAGTTAGGAGAGATGCAAGAATCTTTCGATAAGAAAATAGAGGAGGTGGTAGGGGAAATATCAAATAAGATAAAGGACCTTACGGTGCGAACAAAGTCCTTAGAAGAAGCAAACAAAAAAACCCAAAGAGAGATGAAAGAACTGAGAAGAGACGTTGAGAAAACAAAGGAGAACTTTGGAGAGATAAGTAAGAGTCAAGACCAAGTATTGGATAACCTAGCCATGATGGAAATGAAACAAAAACAGCTAAATTTAAAATTTAGAGGAGTAGGAGAAGAGATGGAGGAGAACATTAAAAAGAAAATGACTAAAGAACTGGCGAGGTGGTTAGCACTAAAAGAGGAGGAAGTCGCACAAACGATAGAAAATGCCTTTAGGATAAAAATAAGACCGAAGCATAACAGACTTAAAAAAGTTCCAGGAGATTGTTTAGTGATTTTCAAATCGATAGAGATGAGAAACATAATCCTGAGGGAAAGCTATCGGAAGAAACTGGTAATTGATGGAAGACCAATCATTATTTTCAAAGAAATACCAATCAGACTCCTCCGCAAGAGAGAGGGTTACAAACAGATAGCCAGTATCTTAAAAAAGAACGGTATACAACACAGGTGGGAATTCCCCGAGGGGATTTCCTTTTTCTACAAAGGGAAAAGATTCAAGATAACAGACATTCAAGAAGTCAGTAAATTCTTACGAAGATATGACAAGGAGCTTGGAGGAATGGACGAAAGGTTCGGAGGAAGGAGTGAGGAGAGGGTAGAGAAGGCTGGTGCAGGAGTGGGGGGGAGGGGGGAGGGGGGAAGTGGGATGGAGGAGGGGGAGATGGGGAGAGAGGGGGAGGAGTCAGAGGACGAGGGAAAGGGAGAGGAGGAAGAGGAAGTAGAGGGCAAAACTACCCGAATTTAGTAAGGTTAGAATCCAAACAAGTAATTCACTGACTTATTGTTAGGTAAAAATGTCTTCGAACCTTAAAATTTTAACATGGAATGTAAATGGTCTAAATGAAAAAACTAAGAGGAATAAAATTTCAAACGTGTTGAAAAAGAAAAAACTGGACGTAATTTGCTTACAGGAGTCCCACGTAGCCAAAAGGCATAAGCATGTATTAGTGAACAAGAATTTGGGAATAGAATTTGTAAATTCCACGGCAGAGAAAAAGAAAGGAGTAGTGACATATATCAATGAAAAATGGGAACCTAGATTGATTTACAAGGACGAAGAGGGAAGGATGTTGGGGGTCCAAATCAACTTTCAGGGGGAGAAGATTAATGTAATAAACATATATGCCCCAAATTCCAACAGACAAGAGTTTTTCAAGAAACTGGAACAAGCGCTAATAGATTTAGGAAACGAAAAGATGATATTATTGGGAGATTTTAACGCAGTACCGTCACCGGAAATCGACAGACAAACAGAAAGGGGAAAGAGAAATCAAGGAAAGTTACCCAAAACATTCCAAGATCTGGAAGAAAATATGGACCTAATAGATGTATGGAGGCACAAGCACCCATTAGAAAAGCAGTTCACCTTCTTTTCAGAGGTCCATAAAAGTTGGGGCAGAATAGACCAAATTTGGGCTTCGAGGGAACTTACCTTAAGAATTGTAAAATCCGAAATCCAGCCGAGAACCCTCTCGGACCACAACTCAATAACAATGGAATTAAAAGGCGTTATGCAGGGGGGTTTCAGATGGAGGCTGAATGAATACCTATTGGATAGTGATGAGATTATCGATAAAGCTAAAGCCACTCTAAAAGAATACTTCGATCTTAACCTCAACACAGAAACAGACTTGGGAATGATATGGGATGCTAGTAAAGCGGTCTTAAGAGGCTTCTTCATCCAGCAAAATAACTATAAGAAGAAAGCAAGAAATCAAAAGAAGGAAGAAATTCTTAAACAGCTAAGGGAATGCGAGAGAAAATTGATAGACGACCCGAGACATGAACAAAGCCTACAAACAACAAAAATATTGCAAACACAATATTCGATGTTAGTGAATCAAGAAGTCGAATGGAAAATCAAGTTAACGAGACAAAGATATTTTGAATCGGCCAACAAAACGGGAAAATTTCTAGCCTGGCAATTGAGAAAAAGACAAAAGCAAAATGTGATAAATAAAATTTTGGTTGAAGGTGAATCGGTAACAGACCCCAAAAGAATACAAAATAACTTCCTTAAATTCTATGAGGAGCTATATAAGAAAGGAGAAGAGGACCCAAGCTACGTGGAAAGATATTTGGAGAAATGTAAAGGGAAAACCGTCACAGAGGAAGAGAGACTTCAATTAAATCGCTCTATAACTACAGAAGAGATACAGATGGCGATAAAAAAAATGAAATTGGGTAAAGCACCTGGCCCGGACGGTCTCTCGGCAAAATATTATAAAGTCCTGGAAACCCAACTGACACCTACGCTCTGCGACACCATGAATAATATTTTGAGAGGAGGGAAAATACCCGAGTCTTGGAGGGAAGCCTTTATAACATTAATTCATAAAGCTGACACAGATAAGCTGAATATGAAGAACTATAGACCAATATCCTTGCTCAACAATGACTATAAAATCTTTGCGGATATTCTGGCAAATAGATTGAAAAAGTGTTTAACAAACCTTATCCATAAAGACCAGGCGGGCTTCCTTCCAGATAGGCTTTTGAAAGATAACGTGAGACATGTTATCAATATAATTGAATATCTGGAGATTAACAATGACATCCCTGCGGCGCTAATCTTTATAGACGCAGAAAAAGCGTTTGATAATGTTTCTTGGCTGTTTTTGTTAAAATCTATGGAAAAGGCGGGAATAGAGGGAGAATTTATGAATGGAATCCAGGCGATATACTCAACTCAATCTGCCAAATTAGTAATAAATAATAACCTTACAAATAAATTTAACATTGAGAAAGGAACAAGGCAGGGTTGCCCTCTATCCCCGCTTTTATTTATTACAGTTTTAGAAGTCCTAGCGAATAAACTAAGAACAACGCCAGAGATACAAGGGATAAAAATTGGATCAAAGGAGTTTAAACTAAAAGCCTATGCAGACGATCTTATGTTATCCCTGAAAGACCCACATGAGTGCATGGGCAGAGCGTTGGAGGTCATAGAGGAATATAGCAGATTTGCTGGCTTTAAATTGAACAAACTGAAAACAAAAATGCTGACAAAGAATCTGGGTAACGACATAAAAGGGAATTTAGAGAGACAATATGGAATTAAAGCGGCCAAAAAAGTAAAATATCTAGGAATATGGCTCTCACCGAAAAATATAAATCTAATTGGAGATAACTATTCGGCAACCTGGAACCAAATCAAAAAAGATTTGGATGTTTGGAATAGGGTCAACCTTTCGTGGCTGGGCAGGATGGAGGCTATAAAAATGAATATACTTCCCAAGATGCTGTTCTTGTTTCAAAATATTCCTGTGATCAGAGGTCCCAAAATTTTTAAAGACTGGCAGAAAACTCTGTCAAAGTTTATATGGCAGGGAAGAAGACCAAGGATCAGGTTTAAATTACTTACGGACCGGAAGGAGAGAGGAGGGCTTGCAGTCCCCAACCTAAAATTGTACTACGAAGCTGCTTGTCTTTGTTGGGTGAAAGAGTGGATCACTTTGGAGAACACGGATTTGCTAGACCTCGAAGGGGCAGACAATAGGTTTGGCTGGCACGCCTACCTTTGGGCTAACAAAGCGAAGGTCCATAAAGGATTTTCGAATCATATTATTAGGGGCCCATTGTATGAGGTCTGGGAAAGAAATAGGAAATTGCTAGAAGAGAAAACACCTTGGTGGGTATCCCCAACAAATATCTTAACCATCAAAAAAGTAAATCAAGAAGACCAAAGAGTGACATATGAAGATCTATTAGTAAGAGCCCAAGACAGTTGGAAATTGAGACCATATGAGGAACTAAAAGGGAAGCTGACCGGCTGGATCCAATATCACCAGGTTAATGCAATATGGACGGAGGACAAAAAAATAGGAATGAACGAAAAGAAATCCAAATTCCAGATTGAAATAATCGAAAGCAAATCCAAATTGTTATCTAAAATGTACAATATATTATTGGAATGGGACACAAAAGATGAGGAAATTAAAGAAGTGATGGTTAAATGGGCGATAGATCTGGGGCATAATATAGAATTGGAAAAATGGTCAAAATTGTGGAATGAGGGCCTAAAATTTACTGCAAGCGCTGCAATAAGAGAAAACTTAGAAAAGATGATATACCGATGGTACCTAACACCAGAAAAATTAAACAGGATGTATAAGAGCGGTGATAAGGCCTGCTGGAGATGTAAAACAAATGTAGGTAATTTTATACACATGTGGTGGGCATGTGAGGAAATAAAAAAATTCTGGAACCAAATTTATGATGAACTAAAAAAGATACTCAGATACACATTCCCAAAAAAACCGGAGGCCTTTTTATTAGGGATCGTCGGAGACGAGATTAAGAAAGCAGATAAAACTTTATTTCAGTATTCAACAGCAGCGGCTAGAATGCTAATCGCCCAAAATTGGAAAAATACAAACATACCATCGGTGAAGGATTGGCAAACGAAATTATATGACTTTCTGGAATTGGCAAAAATGACGCAAAGAATCAGGTACCAAAAAAATACAAAGCTAAATGAGGATTGGATTAAATTTATGAACTATATTGAAGGTAATTTCAAAAACCTACCAACTATAGCAGGTTGGCTTTAAAACTTCCGATGTATAAATACAAATCTAGACTAACACCAGCTGTTAAAGGGAAATTGTTAAATTGGAATCCGAAATCAGCAGGGAAGGAGGTCAGGTGACATGTTCTAACTGTAACATGCACCATATTTTTTGTTCGTCTTTTTTTTTCTTTTTTCCTTTGATGTATTTTCTCGGCTTTTCTTTTTCTCTTCAGTGCCTTTTTTTCTTTTCTTTTCTTAACTCGCTCGCTATCGGTTGAAGTGAGTAGTTATATTTATTTTGTGATGTATTTTTAATCACTTTTTGGTGTTGTATTTTTTCCTTTTCTTTTTCATGCTTGTAATACACTGAAAGAAACTCAATTAAAAAAAAAAAAATCTGTTTTAATTGAAATCATTAGCAGCTTTGCAGCCCATTCCTAGCCATAATTGTCTAAATGTAAGCCCTAGTTAGCTCAGTCTTCATAGAATTCTGTTCACTTGCGTGTTATCAGTCCAGGTTGACATAGACATTCTTATTGGGTGTAGGGGTGGTCGATGTTTGCTTAACCTTGGTTTATTCATAGAACCCCCTCCGTTCCATTTCTGCATCATTCTGTGATTTAAAAAAGAAACATGAACATTCACAGTTCTGGTTAACATTTTCCTTTAAAATATGCAATTTTTGAACACTTTGTAACCTAAAATGCCTATTTTATATGCTTAGTTGAGAATTGTTTCTCTCAATTTAGAGAAGTACAAGAACCAAAGGATAAATGTATTCTGATCTGCATATTAGTTCAGGAAGTGCAGATCAGGACAATTCAAATGTGGACCAAACATGTTTTTTTTTTAGTATCCTTAAGTAAGACTTTTTTAAAAAAGGAAAAGCATTCTGATTTTGTACTCCCTAGGAAAGTCCACATCACTTACTAATCCCTAGGAGCCAGAATTTAATAGCAACGGGAGGAGGATACATCCTTGCTGTCTGCTAGCTCTGAAACTGGGATTTTGCCAGATTATGCTTCATCTTTAGCTAAGAGGACTCATCATGTTTCTGGAGCAAAACAAGAGTCATGGGACATGAAATTTATGTTTGCTCTGTTGCATCCAGAAATATAAAGAATAAGCTTTGGCTGCCAGACATTTGCTTTTTAGAATGCAGAGAGTATATGCTTGTGACTTTATTCAAGAAATGAAGTTGTATAATATATCAGATATAATTCAATGTTGGCATCTGAAGATATATGCAACTGTATCTCCATAATGTCCCTAGATAGGTATTTCTTGACAGTAAGACCATATTTATCAAAATGGATATCAATTCAGGTTTGTGCTTTTGGGGGAGATTGGGTGGACCATGTGGTATACGTGAAGTGACTAAAAGGGAAGAGACTAAAAAAGAGACAGAGGACAAGCTCTTATTTCATAAAGCAAGGAGGGCGGCTGTTGCCAAACTGGAAAGATCTGAGTTAGGGCTACTATTAAATGGAGACATGAATCTATGGGGTCAGTGTGCATCAACTGTGAAAAATGCAAAGTCTATGCTTGGGATCATTAGGAAATGGAACATAAAACTCCCAATATGATAATGCCATATATGGTGCAACCAGACTTGGAATGCTTCGTATAGCTCTGGTTACTCCACCTGAAACCTCTCTGTTCGACCTAACTACTAAGTGTTTGACAGCAGGGGGCTAAAGCTCCTTAGAGGTGGAATCAGGAGGGAATTCTTGAGACACTCTGGCCAGTAAGGTTTTACTCACTTCCCGAACAGTAAACACCACTGAGCTCAGTGAGTACTTGCTTAGACATGTATAGGATTGTGCTGAAAAGGTAAAAATCAGCACTTTGAATTGAACCCAGGAATGAATTGGCAGCCAGCACAGAGAATGGAATAATAATAATAATAATATAATAATAATAATAATAATAATAAAATAGTTTATTATTTATACCCTGCCCATCTGGCTGGGATTCCCCAACCACTCTGGGAGGCTCCTAGTAGAATATTAAAAACTCAATAAATACATCAAACATTAAAAACTTCCCTAAACAGGGCTGCCTTCAGATGTCAGAAGTCAGGTAATTGTTTATTTCCTTGACATCTGATGGGAGGGCATTCCACAGGGTGGTGCCACTACCAAGAAGGCCCGCTGCCTGGTTCCCTGTAATCTCACTTCTCGCAGAGAGGGAACCACCAGAAGGCCCTCGGTGCTGGATCTCAGTGTCCAGGCTGAATGATGGGGGTGGAGACGCTCCTTCAGGTATACTGGGCAAAGGCTGTTTAGAGCTTTAAAGGTCAGCACCAACACATTGAATTGTGCTCGGAAATGTACTGATGTGATATAATTTGCAAACTGCCGGTAAAATATTCGCAGCTGGCTTTTGAACCAACTGAAGCTTTCACAATATCTTCCAAGGCAACCACACACAGAGCAAATTTCTGTAATCTAATGTGGAACTGATGCAGACTGCAAACTCATACATCAGGAATGGGGAACCTGTGTACCCTCAGACATTATTGGACTCTAACCCCCAGCTAGCATGGATAATGGTGGAGGATGATGGGAGTTGTAGCCCAGTAACATCTGGAGGGCTTCAGTTCCATCACCCCAGGTATCTATATCTATATCTATATCTATATCTATATCTATATCTATATCTATATCTATATCTATATCTATATCTATATCTATATCTCTCTCTCTCTATCTATCTATCTATCTATCTATATGGCAGTAAGTTTCATTGAACTCAGTGGGGCTCTTTTCTGAGTAGACCTATATAGGATTGCAATGGAAGACATGTGTGACCGAGGCTTAGTCTGCCTCCCCAATGAGGTGCCCTCAGCCTGCCAGGTCAGTGGTCAGGGATGATAGACGTTGTAGTCCAAAACATCTGGGAGAACAACAGGCTAGGAAAAGCTAGGTTATACATATACCTTCATATAGTCATGAAGGTTTCACAGAATCATAGAACTGTAGAGTTGGAAGGGATCCCAAGGATCATCTAGTCCAGGGGTCTGCAACCTTTAAGACAAGAAGAGCCACTTGGACCCGTTTCCGAAGAAAAAAAAACTGGGAGCCGCAAAACTCGTCATTATAAAAATAACTTTTTTGTCACTTTTTTATTATTTCTTTGTTTGACCCCTCAGAATTACTCCTCCTCATAGAAATAAACTTTAAATTAACAAGTTACCTTTTTGTGTGTGTGTGTTCTTCACTCCCCTTCAAAACAGTGACCAGCGTACATGCCCCTTACAATGTAGCGGGCGGGCGGGCGGGAAGGTGACGTCGGGATGGTGACTAACGCACGCACCGCCCCCATGCGATGACGTCACAGCCAGTACAGCGCCCGCCACAGTGGGGAGTGTCGGGGCGCCTCCTCCCCTCGCTAGTATCTGCCCCAGAGCCACGGCAAAGGTGTAAAAGAGCCACATGTGGCTCCGGAGCCACAGGTTGCAGACCCCTGATCTAGTCCAACCCCCTGCAATGCAGAAATCTCAGTTAAAGCAACCATGACAGATGACCATCCAACCATCAGTATATTATTATATTCAAATTACATGCGCGCGCACGCGCGCGCGCACACACACACACACACACACACAGAGACTCCTATCTCTGCAGCTAGTTTATTTCCTCCCAAATTTTGCCCAACCATATTCTATTATTATATACATTATGATGTCAGCCTAGAAAGAAATATATTTTTATTTGTCCATCTGTGTGTCAAAAAGCCTTTATTCTTAAATTTGTTTTATTGCAGAGTGTTATTGCAAATGTGAAGGCAAAGCATTTTCCATGATATAATCTTAAAACAATAGAACAGATCATGAATCCACCCTTTAGGAAAATGTGAGTGTCTTAACCTGCCAGGTCGGATAGTCCTGAAGACATCAAGAGTCACTGGAAATCTTTTGATTCTCTTCTCTTCATGGGCTCCTATCCAGTAAAAAGTGAGTAGAGGGGGGGGGGAAGTCTTATGGAAATTATATGGCCACTTCTACGATTTTAATCAGTGGCTCTTACAGGCAGACCCATCAATCATATTTAGCCTGTGAAAGGTCACTGGTCGCTTCTTTCATGACAATAAAGGTCCTCTCATTGGCCATTTATTCCAGTACTGTGCCAAAATCTGTCCCCTAGTACAATGAGCATTTTCTTCTTCTGCAAAACAGGCTTCCATTTTTTCTCTCCCTCTTTTTCAGGGCCCTTGTGAATTTCTGGAGATCTTTGGTCTGTGTGAGGTCTCCGCATTCCTGTCCTCCCCCTCCATGTTTTCATTTCAGTGCATTGTTTGTTTGTTTTAGAATAAAATTTTCTTGAATTTTCAAAAGTTTTACATATATACTTCAACACATGATAAATTTGCCTTTTCCTGCCTTCCTGCCCCATTTTCCATGGTGTTTTAATTTCCTCCCTCCACAATAATTTCTATTTCTTATATCAACACATCAATACTGTATTACCTAATTCTTTTGTTGCTCATTTTTCATATTTCAAACATTTATGCTTCAGGTTCTGAACTTGTATGGTGAACCCAGACCCTGGTCTGACCTGTACTAAAATCTTAGGTGGCAAAGTTGGCCAATGGATTTGCTATATTTTATACCATAGTAATTGTTGCATGCATTGCAAACTGTGCTCAGACCCTACACAAGCCCATTTCTCCAAAGTGCTCTCTGTGCATGCCTGTGTAGTTCTTAGGCAGTGATCTGCTGCAATCCTTTGCTGTCCTCTGTTCAACTATCCATGATTCATCAAGCTTAACTGATTCTTGTTCTGAGTCTGCTGGAGTCTGACTACCTGCCTTTCTCTTCTTTGTGAAAGAATCTAGAGTAGCCATTATTTATAGGACTGAGGATTTGCAGAATAAGTCCTGTCTTTCTTGAATTAACAACAGCAGTTAAAGTTTGCTACTATTTATACTTAGTTTGTTTTTTCACTGATAAATCTGTTTGAGTCAGGCTGCCCTAGGGATTCTCATCTCATTCCTTTTCAAAAACTAGTTAATAACCATTCATAACTTTAGGCACTCCAAAAGCAAATTAGATTATGCTTTCCAAACTCATTTATTCACTCAATGGAGTTAGATTACCATTATTTTATTTTTCTTGTACACTAGTGCTACAGAAGGAAACCAAAATCCAAAATTCCAGCCCCTCTGGGCTGAATACTCTGTTTCTTCACCTGATGTGCCAAGATGTTGGGTTTCTGTTTTCTTTTGCAACCTGCAGGGAATATAGGGTAATGGAAATTTAAGAGAGTGAGGAGTATAGTATAGTATAGTATAGTATAGTATAGTATAGTATAGTATAGTATAGTATCCTAATGGCCAAAAAATTGTTGTGAGTCATGTCCTGAGATCTAAATGTTTATTTCCTCCATGTGGGTCTAGTTGATTCCTTATTGTTTCTTTTCCGGAGTGGTTCCATGCTGCTTTGTGGTATCACTGACTGGTTGTGTTTTTTTGGCTGCACAAGTCCTGGCATGGACTGCAGATCTCGGTATTTACAAATGGTTTCATTGACCTAGTTAAACAGACTAAGGGGTTGATTCTTCTCTTCCCCTTTACATTTTTAGAGCAGTGTATTTCCATTGCCTTAAGCAGAGGGTCCAGGCAATTTACATAGTAGTGCAAGGGAAATAAAATACTTGTGGAGGCTGGGGGTGAGGGACGGGGGGGGGGGGAAGAGATTGGAAAAATACTAGGACAATGAGCAGGGCCAGCCCAATACATTTTGACACCTGAGGCAAACCGCAAAATGGCAATCCCCCCACCCCCCCTGCCAGAGAAGAAGGGATGAGTGAATATCTACATCAGGGATATAGTGAAAAAGCTGGCAGGTCTAATTTATTTTTATTTCCTAAAAGTTTAATACCATTTGATTGTAGAAAACCTCAAAGATTGTAAATAGCAATGAACACCCAGTGTTTTCTCCATTGGCCCCAAGAATTGTTTTCTAATGGTTTTTAAAAGCTGCGCAAACTCTCATGTATAATTTTTAGTAGGCTTTATTCAAAAGCCTACTAAAGCTCCCATATTTTTTTCCTGATTCTGGTGATATTTAATGTCAAAGCTCCCCCATATATTCTGTCAGGCTGATCTATTTGGTTTCAAGATTCTATGTTTTAAAATTAGTTATCTGACTTTTTAGCATCTGTATTCATCTGCAATTCGTCAAGTGGCAGAAAGTCTCAATAATGTCTTGTCTCTCAAGCAATACTTTAATTGAAAGTAATGAAAAATTATGGAAGATTGCAAGTCAAATTAATATGCATTGCTGAAGAAAGCAAAAAAAGAGAAAAAAAGAGTTCAGGTTCTCTGTTTATATGTTTTATGGTGTGGTTGCAGCTGAAGTTTAGTTGCCTTTTTCATAATTTAATTTATCTTTTTACATTTTGTTTATGCCAGTGTGCCTAGGGTTTACCCCCAAAGTCCAGGGAATGTATCACTAAAACAAGACAGTATTTCACAGAAACCTTAAATTAGCACTTTGATCCAATGCAAATATAATATGAATCAGCACCTTGTATCTAAAACTCCAAGAGTGTATGCAGTACAGCTTGTGGACAAGTTTTGTGGGAAGTTAATGAGCATCTAAATACATAAGGTCTATGCATATATTTGCTTGTATTTTGGCACCGAGAGCGTCATAAAAAAGTTAGCATTGATATAGTCCATCTAAAAAGTGCTCAACACTTCTCACTATCTGGTTTATGTATCAAATGAATACCCTGCCATTCATCCAAGGTACACACAGTTTGCCCATTTTATCTTCACAACAACTCAATGAGGTTGGTCAAGCTGAGAAATTATGGCTTCTCTTGGATCACCCAATGAGCTTCAGTGATAAACAAGGGTTTGAAACCACTCTTCTGCATGTGGTCTATTTGGAACAACAGGGTAGAGTGGGGGGAGTTTGCCTTTGATAGCTGGGTGGAGGGCATGCCATGAACCACCTCCTATTGTCAACCAGCTTGGGGCTCTCAGGGCCTGGCATGTGCCACCTGCTGAATGCTGAGCAGTGAGAGACACCTGGGACCTGCCGGGCCACACACCTATGGCTTATCTTTAAGGGAATATTGTTTTTGCCTCCCTTCATGACAGCTGGGGTGAGGAAGTTGTTCTAGGGTGGTTTGGCCCTTAGTGGTAGGGTTGAAACTTTCTGCTAACACAGGCTATGCCTGCCCACATTTCTATTTGGTGTGGTTTGGTTTGGTGTAAGCATTTAATGACTATAACCTCTTACCATGATTCCTGTCTTGGGTCTTTATTCCAGATATAGAGCAGAAGTCTTATACACTATCCCACAGTGTCTCTCCAATATTATTTTAGCAATTCTTTCAACACCTGTACAACACAGACCAATATTATTGTGCCCATAAGAGTACAAATGGCTACTGACAATGATGCCTCAGGTGGGATGCCTCAGAATACCAAACACTGGAAAACCCAAGTTAGGAGGGTCCTGTTGCAATCATGTCTTGCTATATAGGCTTCCCATAGGCTTCTGGCTGGCCACTGTGACAACAGGATGCAGGACAAGGTGGGTCGTTGGCCTGATCCTGCAGGGCTCATCTAACATTCTTATGAGGTTGAATCATAGGGGCTTTCTAAAGCTACAAGTGAACTGAAGAAAGGGCGAGGTTTGAGCCCTAGATTTCCAGCTCATAGATTTAATCACAGCATTACAGCAGCTCAGACTAATAGGGAGACTAATTATAGCATTTCATAATCCAGAAGGCTGTAGATAATTACGCCTATATGTAGATGTGCATTCATATTGCCTGCAGCAGTAGTTTGCAACTGCGTTATCTCCAGCAATGAAGTACTATGCTTGTTGCACTGTACACAGGTCCACTATTTAACATGGAGTTGGACAGCAGAGCAACTCGGATGCAAAGGTGGCACAGATTTGCAGGGCAAGAGCAGCTTGTGAAAGAGACAAGGAAAGCTGCACCTGCTGCAATTCTTCCTTCTGCACAACAGTTATATGAGAGAGCAGGAACCTTTTCAGCTAATGTGACTGGATGCCACTTCATATTCTCTTGCATTTATACTAAGGCTGAATACACACCATACATTTGAAGCACAAGTAAAGCACATATCTTCCCCAAAGAATCAGGGGAACTATAGTTTACCCTGCTCAGAGGTGCAGTTCCCAGAAGCCTTAATGAACTACAGTTCCCAGGTTTATTTAGGGGATGCCTTGTGCTTTAAATGTGTGGTGTGTACATAGCCTAAGGGAGTATAGAAAGCAGAGGGGAAATTGCAGTTATCAGAACCAGTGTGCCTTCAGTGATTGACTGACGGGAGAAATCTGGCTTCAAATTTCAATGCAGCCATAAATCTCTCTCCCCCCACCTCCCGCCTAACCTACCTCACATGATTATTGTGAGGATAAAATAGGAGAAAGCAACTGCTTGATGTGTCAGGGGTCAGAAATGGGAAGAGGTATGTAGGATAGCAGTGGTGAGGCATCTAATCATAAGCCTGCATGTTTATCAAAGCTTCTATATATTTCAATCAAGGCTTGTATTTAAAAATGAGCTTAAAAAAAGGATTTTCAAATGTTTCATGCCAGGCAAAAGACCAGCTGCCTAAAAGAACCTTGGCAAGATGTTTTTCCTCCTAACACAAGAAGGGCCCCATTGATTTATAGTAGAAAAACAATTCTCAAAGTCATAAAAAGGGAGAATTACATATGCTGCCCCAAGGCTGAGAAAACACCATTAGGAATGGGGAAAGATAATACTAATGTGCCTCCCAGTAAAATGAGCCAGATCTTCTTTCTAAGGTTGAAAGGCCAGGAGCAAAAGGGAAAAACATTTAGCTGACAGAAAAAGAGAACATTTTTGAAGAGGCTTCTTTTAAAAGCTGTGTTTTATTGAGTTCCTTCCTTTTCACTTTGAGAAGCTTTATTCTTTTAAGAGGCTACCTATGATAAATGTATGAAATATATTAGCTTAAATATATTGGCTTAAATGTAATTATGCAAAGGATTTAAGGAATGCTAGATTCTTATTTCATATGGTTGTAAGAGTTGTATTTATCCTGAAATTAAGTCAGCCACCAGCCCCCCCCTTGCCAGACAGAAGACGCCATCCGGGCAGTCTTGATATATAGTTGTCAGGCATTTTGTTTAGAAACATTAAATGAAGGAAATCTTTCAATGTTTATGTGAAACTCAAGATCCTTGACATCTGTTGAACATAAAATGTAAGATTAAACCATTTGTTTTAGAAGGCAATAGGGCAAGAAGGGCAAGAGGTGAGCTGGTAATTAAGATTCCATGTAAGATATATTATTACTTATTTGTCATTTATATATAGCTCTTTGTCTCCCATATAAGGGCAAGGAAATGGGTGTATCTTTTGTGGGTGTATCTTTTGTGATTGGCTCTAGCAAACAGCCAATAGGAATTTCAACCAGGCTGATTGGACAGAGGCAGCCATAGGAGGAGCAAAGGGGCTGGATTAAGGGAATATAAGTGCTGGCCAGAATGGCAGGAGGGCAGGCCAGAGCTTGGTAACCACGTACCACTGAGCCTCTTATTTATTTGTCTGACAAATAAATTACTATTTTAATTTCTCTATTGCTGCGTTGAATATTTCATTCCAGCTAAGCGTTAACCACAAGCAGGGTGCTACATTTTATGGTGCCGTGACTCGGATAAGTGGTCTGCTGGAACGCAGCCCCTTCGCCCTACTGGGCAGGGTACAAGAGAGAGGACAACTGCTTACCCAAAGCGCGCACTGGTAATTTTTTCCAGGGGGAACGCAGAAGACTCGTCTGTCTGATACCCTGCTCACTGGCGGCGACGGACCGGGGGAAACAGGGAACCAACCAAGGGTAAGTGCACAAAGGGATTTTTGGCCCTCCAATTAATTAGGAGGAAGAGAAGTCTTGATCAAACTTCTGCGTCTCAGTAAGGGGAAACTGAGTACGCTAGGTGGTTGGGTACATCAGATGGTGATCTGGTGTAGGGAAAGGGAAAAATTGGGAGGTAGAGTGTGGTGAAGTATCCAGCGCATTGTATGTGTGAGAAAGTACAGAGCAATCTGTAGCTGACCCGAGTGTGGAGTGGGCAGTACTTCGATTCCTAGTGAGGCGACTCCATCTAGGCAAGGAAACCCACGAAGCGCGTCTGTGAGTGACTGAGTGGATACTTCACAGGGCCATACAATGGGAGTTGGGGGTTCAAAGGGGGAAAATACACCTCTTGAGTGTATGTTAAATAATTTTAAGAAAGCCTTCTCAGGGGCATATGGAGTCAAAATGACGCCAGAGCGCTTGAGAACGTTATGTGAACTAGAATGGCCAAAACAAATTACTGGATGGCCATCCCAGGGAACCTTTGATATAAATTTAGTAAGCAAACTTTGGACTGATATCGCCAAAGAAACTGGAGGGTGCCCAGAACAATTTCCATATATAGATTCCTGGCTGAGCACATTAAATAAAAATCCTCCATGGATAAGGGAATGCAAAGTCAAACGATGCAAATTATTGGCTGTAAAAGCCGAAGCTAGGAAAGGAATCTTGCCAAATAAACTCAAACCCATTTTTGAGGGGCCAGAGGAAGAGGTGCTTCCACCTCCACCCTATGCTCCACATCGAAGGGAGCTTAATCCAAACACTCCACCAGTTGTAACCCCAAGGCAAGAAACTGGAATGAATAATGGGAGTGGAGTCACAGAGCTTGATTCCTTGATAGATTATGATAAATATCTTCAGGAGGCATTGGAGTTCTATAATAAAGCCCAAGCAGAAGTGGTTATTCCACCTGTGACTCCTAATAGACCTCCATCTACAGTCTCCTTTAGTGGAACAACTGATTGCCCACCCCAAACCCCTGTACATCCAAGTCCCAGAGAAATGTTACAGAAGTTACAGGGAGACCTTGCTCGGTCAGCAAGCAATACAGCCAGGCGTATAAAGCTGCTAAAAGAACGCCTTGCGACAGATACCATCCCCTATGATTTGAGGCCCCTAGAGCAAAGTGAAGAGAAAGATCACGTAGTAGCCCCTCTTAGAAGAGTATTTGATGCACTTGAGGAGCCTGCACTGGTTAATGGGCAACCCGGACCACGGCCACCTCGAACTTCGACCCTGCAATATATTCCATTCACAACTACAGATCTGATGAATTGGAAAACACACACCCCATCTTTTGCAGAAAAAACCTCAGGCTATGATGGACTTGGTGACTTCAATAGTAAATACTCATAGTCCTACTTGGACAGATTGTCGCCAGCTCCTAAATACTCTGTTCACCACTGAGGAAAGGAGAGACATAATTGAAAAGGCACAGATATATTTGCGTGAGCAGGCCAGAGCGGGAAATATTTATAATATTGACCGTCATCTCCAAGATAACTTTCCCTTGGAAGATCCTAATTGGGATCCAAACAATGCAATTCACCTGGCCAGACTCACCACCTATCGCCAGACACTTGTGCAAGGTATCCGCAGGGCATGCCAGAAGCCCACTAATATGTCTAAAGTCTCAGAAGTAGAACAAAAACCAAATGAGAGTCCGGGAGACTTTTTAGAGAGGCTGCAAGAAGCCTATCGTATATGGACTCCTTTTGACCCTGAAGCCCCTGAAAACAGTAGAATGATTACTGCTACATTTGTGGCCCAGTGCGCTTCTGACATTCGTAAGAAAATTCAGAAATCAGAAGGATGGGAAGGGATGCTGATGAGCCAAATTATGGCCATTGCACGCCGAGTTTATCGGAATAGGGATGAGGCTGAGAAGCAAGAGAAGAAGAAGTGGCAGAAGGAAAAGATGGTAATGCTAGCCACAGCAGTGAAGCAAGACCACCGCCCCTTAAATGGAGGGCGAGGGCGAGGAAGGAATCCACCACTGGGAAGGAATCAATGTGCAAATTGCAAGAAGGAGGGTCATTGGAAGCGGGAGTGTCCTGAACCCCTGAGGTTGGAAGAAGTACGCCCAGGCCCAGGCCCAGGCTCCGGCTCCGGCCCAAGAAACCAGGGACGGGGACGGGGAATGATCCGAGATGGAAGATATCAGAGACCAGGACAGGGACGGAGTAGAGACAATTTCATTGGACTGGCAGAAGAGGATTTTACCCAAGACTAGGAACGACCGGACTCCATAAAGTTAGGCTTCCAGGAGCCCACGGTCACGATTCAATTAGGAAGCCATTTAATAGATTTTATGATTGATACTGGGGCTGAATACTCGGTACTCCCAGAACTATTGCAGAAAAAGGCATCCAAAAGTGTAATCATTAAAAGTGCCACTGGACAGTCAGCTAAGAGGTCTTTCCTCCAACCTTTGGAATGCCAGATTGGGGGACATCGTTTAACCCATCAGTTTTTGTATATACCTGAGTGTCCAATACCTCTCTTAGGCAGAGATATGCTGTCCAAATTGCAGGCCCAAATCACTTTCACTCCTCGAGGTCCAGAAATGAAACTGCCATCAAAAGCAGCAGGAATAATTACCCTCTCAGTACCTAAGGAACAATCATGGCGCCTAATGTCAGCCTTGCAAGTCCAACCCACATTGGATACAGAATTAAACAAGCTCCTCCGAACTCTACAGGTGCCACCAGGAGTATGGGCTGAAAATAGCCCACCAGGAATGGCTAAGAATATAGCTCCAATTGTAGTAACCCTAAAACCTATGGCTACCCCTGTATCTGTAAAGCAATATCCCTTACCCCGGCGAGCAGCGGAGGGCATCCAGAAACATTTGGACCGCCTATTAAAATATGGTCTGCTTAAGCCTTGCCAATCAGAATGGAACACACCCCTTTTGCCTGTTCGAAAACCTGGGACAGATGAATACAGGCCAGTGCAGGACTTGAGGCTCGTAAACCAGGCTATCGAGACCTTGCACCCAAATGTACCAAACCCATATACCTTGCTGAGTTTGATCCCACCAGAAGCAACATTTTTTACTGTATTGGACTTGAAAGATGCATTCTTCTGTTGCCGGCTGGCACCACAGAGCCAACCTATATTTGCCTTCCAGTGGGAAGACCCTTTGACAGGAACAAAAGGCCAGCTAACCTGGACAAGATTGCCCCAGGGATTCAAAAATTCCCCAACTTTATTTGGCACTGCCTTGGCGAGGGATCTAACAAGTTACCCCTCAATACCGGGAGAAAAGGTGGTTCTGCAATATGTGGATGATCTTATACTAGCTGCAAAGGATTTTGATACCTGTAAAGAAGGGACAGAGGAACTGCTCCACTTGCTCTGGGAAGCTGGCTACCGAGTTTCCCAGAAAAAGGCACAGTTATGTTTAGAAAAGGTCAAATATTTGGGCTTTGACATCTCACACCAACAACGAGCATTGAGACCAGAGAGGAAAGAAGCTATTTGCCTTATCAAGGAACCTACCACAAGAAAACAACTTAGGGGATTCCTGGGAACAGCAGGGTTTTGTAGACTATGGATACCTGATTTCAGCAGTCTGGCCAAGCCCTTACATGAAAGCACTCGAGGTGCAGAAAAGGACCCATTCGTATGGGGACCTGAGCAGAAACAAGCCTTTTTAGTTATCAAACAGCGACTTATGGAGGCACCAGCCCTTGGATTGCCTAATTCGGAAAAACCCTTTCAGCTGTATGTACATGAACAGAATGGGATTGCAGCGGCAGTCCTGACCCAGAGATTAGGAAGTTGGAACCGTCCAGTAGCTTATTTGTCTAAACAATTGGACTCAGTAGCAAAAGGATGGCCTCCATGCCTAAGGGCAGTAGCGGCCACTGCGAGCCTTGTCAAAGAAGCTGATAAATTTACCTTTGGCCAGACGATGTATGTGAATGTACCTCATGCTGTTCTGACGCTCATGGAATATAAGGGTAGTTATTGGCTAACGAACCCAAGGATGGCTAGATACCAAGGCCTATTGTGTGAAAATCCCAGGATTCATCTACGAGTAGTGAATATGCTCAATCCAGCGACTTTGCTGCCCCTACCAGAGGTAGATGATGAGGAATCACATGATTGTCTCCAAGTAATGGATGAAGTTTATTCCAGTAGACCTGATCTGAAAGATGAGCCATTAAAAAATCCAGATGTTGTATATTATACTGATGGTAGCAGTTACCTGCATGAAGGTGCCAGACGAGCAGGATATGCTGTGGTCACCAATGAGGAAGTTGTGGAAGCTGAAGCTTTGCCTGCTGGCACCTCAGCACAAAAGGCTGAACTTATAGGTTTAACTAGAGCTCTGCAATTGGCAGCCGGATGTAAGGCAAACATCTATACTGACTCAAAATATGCCTTCTTAACCCTGCATGCACATGGAGCTCTATGGAAAGAAAGAGGTCTAATCGGAGCCCACGGGAAGGCCTTGAAATATGGACCTGAAGTAGAAATCCTGTTAGAAGCAGTATGGGCTCCAGAACAGATTGCTGTAATGCACTGCAAAGGTCATGGACGAGGAAGGGATCCAATAACCAGAGGAAATCATGCTGCTGACAAAGCAGCCCGAGAGGCAGCCCAAAAGTCTGTGGGAGGATTTATAGCAGCCCTCATACCAGAGGTAGTTCCAGAAGAAGTTAAACCTCACTATACCCCAGAAGAGAGGAAGTGGGCTGAACAGGAAGGAGCGGTTGTGAGGGACGGTTGGATGATCCTGCCGGACAATAGGATTTATGTACCTCATCATCTAGCAGGCACAATTGTAAGAAATTATCATGAATCTACTCACCTTGGCGGTACTGCAACTAGAGAGAGTCTCAGTCGGAAGTTGTATATTATTAATCTATCACAATTAGCAACTTGCATTTCACAGAAATGTGTTCTTTGTGCTAAAAACAATCCCAGGCAGGGACCGGTACAACCTCCTGGAATTCAGCATGTGGGATACGTCCCCATGGAAAGCCTAATTGTGGACTTCACAGAGCTGGTCCCTTCTAAGGGATTCAAGTATCTCCTTGTGTTTGTAGATACTCTTACCGGATGGGTTGAAGCTTTTCCCACCCGAACTGAAAAGGCACGAGAGGTAACTAAAAGACTCCTCACTGAATTGATCCCAAGGTTTGGATTACCTAGATGCATTGGAAGTGATAATGGGCCAGCGTTCATTGATCAAGTAGTACAAGATGTATGTCGAGTCCTACAAGTAAAATGGAGACTGCATACAGCATATAGGCCTCAGAGTTCAGGGAAAACTGAAAGAATGAATCGGACTCTGAAAACCCAATTGGCAAAATTAACCCAGGAAACGGGATTGGGATGGGTAGATGTGTTACCCATAACACTGTTTCGTGTTCGGTGTGCACCCACAAAAAGACTTAAGTTGTCACCTTTTGAGCTCCTGTATGGGAGACCGCCCTCCTTTGTTCAGGATATTCCAGCTGACCTTAAACAAATAGGAGACCATGTGACACAGGAACAAGTGCAATCTCTCTCCCGTGTTTTTGTTTCTCTTAACAGGTGGGCCCTCGAACGCACGCCGTGCAGCATTGCCGAGCCGATTCATCAGTTCCAGGCTGGCGATAGCGTATGGGTGAAAGAGTGGAAACGTGATCCACTTGCACCTAAGTGGCGTGGACCTTACACCGTCTTGCTCTCTACTCCAACAGCGGTGAAGGTAGCTGAGGTGACCCCCTGGATTCATCACTCTCGTTTGAAGAAGTCTGAAGGCAGTTGGACGTGCAAAGGTGACCCCTCTAATCCTTTAAAACTAACTCTCTCCAAAAACCCCTGTATCTAGCCCTACCGGGAACGGGCTAGGTCACGGGCAACATTTGACGACCGGCCTGCTGCAGCCACAACCTGGAAGCTGGCTGACCTGCGCACGCCTGAAGCTTGAGGAGCGTCTGAACCAGCGACTGTGAACGGAAAGATTCTCTAATACAATTGATTGACTGCCCCCCCCTTGTGGAACAATTATCAGAGATATTACTCATTGGGGATCCTCGGGATATATGTTTTGGTCTTGGTGGTTCCCCATTTCTGTCACTGGGGGAATTATATTGGGGCTAATAATTATTTGCTATCACAATAAGGTAATCTTTTGTGGAAGGAATGCATATACTAGACATCAACATGATTTTATTAATCCTGATCCCTTGGGAAGGGGAAGGGTCCTTGAATCTGACCAAATTGGCTAAATATGGATTCAGCCATGACCACAATATGTGGGTAGGTTTAGCTGAAATGGTAGCTAATGTTGCAAATAGGACCAATTGCCTTGTTTGCTCTCTTGGGCCAGATGATTCAGAGGGAGGTATGCCCTTATTACCAATACCATTAGATGCCATTGGTATGGTAAGCGAAATGCCACACCAAACTGAAATACAGAATTTCCCCGGATGGAACTCAACTAAACCATTACGAGTTATACCTGTACAAGGGGAATTCTGTGTACATAAATCATCAGATGCAGCTGATTCTCCCATGATAGGCTCTTCTCATTGTCACTATACTTGGGATTATAAGAAGAATAGTCATACCTGGGCACACGGTACTACCTATCGAACTCGGAATGCCTTGCCCTGTGCACCTCCTTTTATTCATGCATGGAAAGTGGTGTGGAACATAACTGTGACAGAAGAAGGCAATCTAACATACTGCACTGTGAACTCTATACCCCTTTTGGTATTTCGCCTTCTGTACTCCCCGTACCAAAAACCTCAGACCCGATGGTTGTGGTGGATATGTGGAGAATGGGCATACAAGAAACTCCCTTCCAAATGGAGTGGGACTTGTTTCTTGGGTTGGATATTACCACCAATGTGGATTATGCCCACTAGTTCGGCCAGGCGAACACGAAGGAATGCTGATATTTCTCATATAGCAGGAGGAAGTACCCAAAGTTGGAGCGGTACTGATGATTGGCCGCCAGAGCGCATTATAGCCTATTATGATCCTGCCTCCTGGAATCCTGGTGAGCTCATACAAGGGGCACGGGATCCTATTTATAATCTAAACAGAATAATTCGATTGCAAGCAGTAGTGGAACTTGTAACCAATGCAACGGCCCAGAGTTTGAGACTTATTGCACAACAGTTGGATGAAAGTAGAGCCGCCATTTTGCAGCTGAAAATGGGAATGGATTATGTACTTGCCAGGCAGGGAGGCCTATGTGGAGTCTTGAACTTGACAGGGAATGCCTGTTGCTTTAACATTTCTGATAATGGTGAGGCAATCCGTGTGTTGGCCACAAAGATGGAGAATATAGCACATGTCCCAGTACAAACATGGGAAGGATGGGATATGGGATGGCTCACCAATTGGTTACCTAATGTCACAGGACTCAAAGGGATACTATTGTCTTGCTTGTTTTTCTTGACAGTAGTAGTATTGGTTTTATGTATGATGCCATGTATCATTTCATGTTTTAGAAGTACAATTAGCAAGATGGTTTCAAATGAAACTCTACCTCATATCATGGCCCTATACAGAGCTTTACCTCAGGAATATGATGAAGGTCAAGCTATCAAGGACACTTGGGATGAAGGTCCTTGAGCTTGAAAGGGGGGAATGAGGCATCTAATCATAAGCCTGCATGTTTATCAAAGCTTCTATATATTTCAATCAAGGCTTGTATTTAAAAATGAGCTTAAAAAAAGGATTTTCAAATGTTTCATGCCAGGCAAAAGACCAGCTGCCTAAAAGAACCTTGGCAAGATGTTTTTCCTCCTAACACAAGAAGGGCCCCATTGATTTATAGTAGAAAAACAATTCTCAAAGTCATAAAAAGGGAGAATTACATATGCTGCCCCAAGGCTGAGAAAACACCATTAGGAATGGGGAAAGATAATACTAATGTGCCTCCCAGTAAAATGAGCCAGATCTTCTTTCTAAGGTTGAAAGGCCAGGAGCAAAAGGGAAAAACATTTAGCTGACAGAAAAAGAGAACATTTTTGAAGAGGCTTCTTTTAAAAGCTGTGTTTTATTGAGTTCCTTCCTTTTCACTTTGAGAAGCTTTATTCTTTTAAGAGGCTACCTATGATAAATGTATGAAATATATTAGCTTAAATATATTGGCTTAAATGTAATTATGCAAAGGATTTAAGGAATGCTAGATTCTTATTTCATATGGTTGTAAGAGTTGTATTTATCCTGAAATTAAGTCAGCCACCAGCCCCCCCCTTGCCAGACAGAAGACGCCATCCGGGCAGTCTTGATATATAGTTGTCAGGCATTTTGTTTAGAAACATTAAATGAAGGAAATCTTTCAATGTTTATGTGAAACTCAAGATCCTTGACATCTGTTGAACATAAAATGTAAGATTAAACCATTTGTTTTAGAAGGCAATAGGGCAAGAAGGGCAAGAGGTGAGCTGGTAATTAAGATTCCATGTAAGATATATTATTACTTATTTGTCATTTATATATAGCTCTTTGTCTCCCATATAAGGGCAAGGAAATGGGTGTATCTTTTGTGGGTGTATCTTTTGTGATTGGCTCTAGCAAACAGCCAATAGGAATTTCAACCAGGCTGATTGGACAGAGGCAGCCATAGGAGGAGCAAAGGGGCTGGATTAAGGGAATATAAGTGCTGGCCAGAATGGCAGGAGGGCAGGCCAGAGCTTGGTAACCACGTACCACTGAGCCTCTTATTTATTTGTCTGACAAATAAATTACTATTTTAATTTCTCTATTGCTGCGTTGAATATTTCATTCCAGCTAAGCGTTAACCACAAGCAGGGTGCTACATTGGCACGCACAAAAGGAGCTAAGTATAGCTTCCCTTTTCTGCTGTCTGTTGCCATCTTGGGGAAGGGCCACGGCTTTGCTTGCAGAAGGTCCCAGGTTCAATTTCTGCCGTCTCCAGGTAGGGCTTGGGAAGTCCTGGAGAGCCACTGCCAGTAGTGCAGTGAACTACATGAACTAATGATCTGATTTGGTGTAAGGCCTATGCTCCCTTCCCCCCACTTCAGTGCTACATAATAGGCTTGAACCTCACAATATTCTTCAGGGGAGCCACACATGATTATTCCTCAAAATTATTCAACAAGTGTGCTAGAAACACTCTACTTATTTCAGTTATTTTCCCTTAACAATTTTTAGTTTAGTAAAATACAACAAATAACAGAACAAATAATAAACAAAAAGGAAGGACATCTGTGGTTACTTTTGCCAGAAAATATGTTACATTTTATATGAATAAAAATAGTTGGGGTGCTTCCAGATGGGGGCTTAATACCACAAACATGTCACTCAGCTATCACAAATGGGTCATTCGGAGCAGTTTTTTAATCAGATTTTCTATAGAACGGGTAAATCTGGATTAAATTAGTGGGGGGGGGGAGAGATGGGTTGGCATTTCTATTGTTCATGATGTTATGTGGCTGCTGTGAAAAGTGTGCATGAGTTGGAGCACCAATCCTACATCTGTCTTGACATGCCAACATTCAATATTTCCTGATGTTGTCCTTCATAAATTAGAGTTCTATTCCAATATGTCAAAAGAAGCTTCCAACTGCCCCATTAGTGTGGACCAATGCTCTTGAAGTGAGGAATTTTTTTATCATTACCAAAGTCTGTCAAGCATTTCAAAGCCTGTTTTTAGTAAATTCTGTTTCTTCCATCTTTATTTTATTTTATTTTATTTTTGCAATTATCCCTGCTGTACTAACCAAAGTTGGTATTCCGTTTTTAATAGGTTGTTCAAACAGTCCCAGCAACAAAGCTTCAGTTTTGAAATATATTGTTTCTTCTGGTATATCTTTGATAGCATTTACAATGTGTTTCCAGAAGGCCATTCTTTGTGATCATGACCACAAGATACTTTTCAAACCTGCGTTTTGTTACTTCTATCTTCAACAGCATGAAGTAGTTAAATCATTTTTTTAAAGAAATATTTCAGAAAGCCATGTCTAATTTTTAACACCTCTAAAAGCATGTGTATATATGAACCTTTCTCTCAGTTTCAAACCTGAAATTGGTCTCCTACACTTTATCTGGAAATGGTTGTAATGCAGAATCAACACACATTTCTGTTCTGGTACTTTGGCCTTGGTCAGCTCACATTCCCTGTGCTACAGAATTATGAATCACAATCACAGAAGTATTTTCACCAGATCCTATAAACTGTTTTGCCAGCTCAGCAGCTCATAGGCGACCTGGTCAGAAGAACAAAAAGACTGAAAAAATCCTGGGGAAAGCAGCTAGTATCTGAATAAATTTATAATGGCATTTCCCTCTCACTTCCTAAAATGTGTTAGTCCTTGAACCTGGCTCATTCTATGAATGTGGTTATACTTAGAGCCTTATAGTGCCTTTGATCCTACACTTTAATCATGGAAATTAGAGATGGAAAAGGCCTGTTCAGCCCTCTAGTCAGTTTCCTGCTGGTGCTCATATTTCTCACTGAGATCAAGAGCAGTTCTTCTTCCAGATCAAGGGCTGCACATGGATCATAACTTCTAAAATACTACGCTGCATTGTATTTTGAGAAGCAATGTACAATGAATGATTTAAAAACAGCAAAACAACCTAAGCCCATTCTTCTTGAACTGTCCTGTCCAAAGCAATGGGTAGAGGTTCTAGGTGTGATTGTGATGTGTTAAAGAGAGAGGTAAATTTGTTTTATATGTGCACATGGGTAGCACTGAAAACTTTTCTAGTGTTTATATAATGTGTCCTTTTGTAGTAGAAGAATCGGTTGGTCCCCAACCAGCAGTCTATTCCTGCTCCGGTTTCTGCTTAATAGTGTTGACTTTTGTTTAGTGGCTGTTGCCCCAATCCAGTGAAGCAGATTTGTGCCCAGAAGTCAACTCCTGTGCAAACAGGAGCTCATCCAGGCTGCAAAAAATGGACTGACTCAATATATCAGAAGCACTCTAGAAAAGAGATTTGAATTGAACATTAGGAAGAACTTTCTAAGGGGAAAGAGCCTTTTGACGGCAGAATGGATGATCTCAGAAGGTGGCAGACTCTCCTTTGTTGGAGAGGTTAGGTGGCCACCTGTCGGGGAGTCTTTAGCAATGGCTCCTGCACTAGATGACGCCTGGAGGTCCCTTCCAACTCTACAATTCTTTGATTCTATGATCTTTATGGATTTACACATTACACTAGCCATAGTGACTAGTGGTAAGCGACTAGTTACAGCTAGAGGTGAACTGTGGCTAATAATCCTGGGTACACCTTTAACAACCACACTGGAGATGCTGAACCACTTTGATTGACATAAGGTTCCCACACAATTATCAATGTCACCAAAGTTCATAGTTAGGAGTATGTATCCCATAATGCTCACCTTCGGTATGAAGGTGGCTATTACGATGAGCTAACTCAGGCAAGGATTCTTAACTCTCTTCTGCCCTGACTCACTCAGCCAGCCAGCCACTTTACTCCCACTTTCCATTTACCTGGCTGCTCCCTCCTTTGATGTGCACATTAGGCAGCTTGAGAAAGTTGAACATACCAGGGTTGCACATGGGTCACTCTATAACAATAGTCCATATCTGAGGGGATTGGGGAAAGAGATGGGTACTTGCAGGTAGATTGAAGGAGGAATGCATGTGTGTTTGAGCAAAGGATGCAGACCCTATTATATACTTGTTGGCATCATCACCGGACCACAGTGGAATCTAAACATGTTCATCATTAGTATCAGAAATAACTGAGCAAATTTCTAACATGAATTGAGCTCTCTCTCTCTCTCTCTCTCTCTCTCTCTCTCTCTGTGTGTGTGTGTGTGTAGGTGTAGGAATGTTGCTCATCTCTTCACACAATGTCAGTGATGGTCCTGCCATTTTTAAACCATGCACCCTGTGTCTTGCACTAAACAGAATTAGCTCCTGCAATGTGATTGGGGAAACACTATTTTAATGGTTGACTCTTGCACCGTCATTGAGAAGAATGTTCAGTGCCAGCAATTGCAGAGAAACAGTGCAGATTTCTCTTTCTTCTGTGAAGTGCCATTGGGGGAGGATGACTCTGAGGGCTGAAGTCCAAGACCCCACTCAACAGGATGAGCAGCAGGGCTCCCAAATGCAGCATGACTGGTTTGACAGATTTTGATGCACAATAATATGCATTATCGTCTGAAGAGCAGGCACTGGCATCTTGTCACTTGGTTGGTTCTGGTTGGTGGCTCATCATAGGTCAGGGCCACAATTCTTCCTCCGTGATCTATCATAAATTATTCAGGCCCTGTGCTGAATTCTGTACGGAGGTGAAATCACTGTGGATTTCATAAATCTTACAGATATGAAATGAAAGAGGAGGAAGAAGAAGCTATATGCAAATTCAACCTCTAGTTTGGGAGAGATAAATTACAGCAAGATTTTCTTTTTGTTGTTGCTACTTGAATGTGGAACAATCCTTGAGAGTTACTTCCACTCCTCAGTTCTCTCAATCTGTCAGATACATTGCAAAGCCAGTGAATATTCCTATGATCAAAATTATTTTTCTCTTTCTTTTTACTAGCCTACCTGGTACACTTCACGTGGCATTTTCTTTCATGTATGGAACTCTTCAGTGTAATTAAACTGTTAAGTCACAACACGAAAGAGCCTGAATTCAACTGCTAGGCATGTATTTTGTGGCAAGTTTTGCAGGAACATTTGTAATGATGATGCACTGCTGCCATGGGGTTTGCAGAGTGGAAGCCTTGCCAAACTGTTTTTTTAATATCCTCCGTAGTAGTTTTAATTCATATAATTTTCAACAGAAGGGCATGAATGAGTAAATTAGAAATGAATCAAAACGCCAAGGGAGATATAAAAATGCTCTGCTGAGTTGCAAAATCCAAACGGGAGTCTTAACCTGCTGCTAGCTCACCTTAGCTGGCATTTATTGGCCCATATGGAAAGGCTCTATCTCATCTACCTTTTGTTTTTATAACCCAGATAGAGGAAAAGCCACCTTAGAAGAGTAGGACCAACAGAGATGACTTCCTGGAATCAGCCTCTCCAAAGAGCCACCCATTTAGAAAGAAAATCTCCACTTAATTTGGGGGCTGCGTTGCACTGGCTTCTAATATGCATGTTGACTGGAGCTGGGGTAAGTGCATGGATTGCTCCTGCATGGGCAAAATCTAACACAATACATTCACATGTGTAAGAGTCTTTTTTAAGACATAATTTATGGATTTTCACAAGTTTTACTTATATTTCAATAAACGTTTTTCTTAAAAAATTGACTTCCCACCCTTACTTCCATGATCTTTATATTCCCACCTTATACCTCCGGCTTTATATGACATAATTTAATCTAATACACTTATATTCTGTTTCACTTATCATTGTTTTCATTCTGCTGCTCATAATTTGATCCCTGCTGCATTCTCATTTGACTATAACAGTTCTTCAAATAGTTCAAAAAAGGGTCTCCACTCTTCCATAAACAGTTTGTCTCTTTTTTTTGCTGTCAGTTTCACCATTTTCACATAGTCGATTAACTTTTGAAGCCATTTCTCCTTAGTTGGTCCTCACATGTGCAAGAGCCTTGATTTCAGTGGCCTTGGGAAGCTTACCTCTCTGTTGGATTGCGGCTCACATATTTTATACAATTGTGCCCCAAACTGGTACCCTCCACCTTTTTCAGACTCCACCCCACATCTTGAACATTCAGGCTTTCACTGCTGTTGGTAGAAGAGTTTGACAAGGCTCAAAATATTGCATTTATTTGCAAGAGTGGATGTACCACCTTATCTGCATAATTGATTGGCAGCCAAGGAGCAAGCTTCTGTAGAGGAGGAAGTCTTAATTAGCATAATGTATCACAAAACATTTGCTAGTGAAAGAAGAATTTAAATGTTTGACCCAGCCTGAAAAAGGCTGTTAAACTAGACAATCACTTTTCTTTAGATAGAAGAAAAAAAACTTCACTTATTATACTCAGCTGCTTCCTCCTATGATAGGAGGCTGTAATTAGTTTCCCATGCAAAACCTTGGCAGCTAAGTCAGTCACTGTAAGGAGGACCAGGCTCCACAGAGTATTGAGGAAGTTTCCTGCTCTCTTTAGAGTGTTGTGTTTTACAGATGGCTAAAAAGGTTTACTGAATGATCTTACACACTAGTTCTGTTTGGTGGGTGAGAGATAGACACGACACCAGTGAAACAGCCACCATCTTAATCCACTCCTCCAGAAGTATCTGGTTGTTTATCAGCTGAGCCCTCTGGTCTGGCAGTGCTAATGCCAGATTGGTCTGCAATAACACCATGCTAATCAACAACTGGGAAGTGGGTGGCGCTGTGGGTTAACCACAGAGCCTAGGATTTGCCAATCAGAAGGTCGGTGGTTTGAATCCCCGTGAATGGGTGAGCTCCCGTTGCTCAGTCCCTGCTCCTGCCAACCTAGCAGTTCGAAAGCATGTCAAAGTGCAAGTAGATAAATAGGTACTGCTCCAGCGGGAAGGTAAACGGTGTTTCCGTGCACTGCTCTGGTTCGCCAGAAGTGGCTTAGTCATGCTGGCCACATGACCTGGAAGCTGTACGCCGGCTCCCTCAGCCAGCAAAGCGAGATGAGCGCCGCAACTGGACCTAATGGTCCTAATGGACCTTTAATCAACAACTTGAACACTGATGTAGGGACAAGCCTGGCATGCGCTGCTGAGACCTGATCTAACTTAGGTACTTAGCCCACCCAGGTACTTGGTGAAACACCAGCCCACATCAGAAGGTCAGATGGAGTGTCACCATTGTCCATAGGAGTTGCATCTACTGGAAAACTTCTTGATCTTGAGACAGGCTTAGAGGATTTGTATCTGGTGTTGGGCCAGAATGGGGATGCTGCTGGTGCACTGACCACCCTGGTGCCCAGTGCCTTCCTGGGTGTTGGAACCCCAGAACAGTAGTCCTGTGTAGCTTTAATGTTCATGTGGTGGCTGCTATTGGGCCAACTTCATGGCTTCTATGAAAACCACGAGGCTGTCTCAAATGGTCATCACTTGAACATAGTCTTTGCCCCAAGTGTAAGGGACTGGCTGGATGACCAGGAGTGGTGGGAGGCACCAGCCAAGCAAACCCCAAAGGAGAAAGGCTCAAAGCCAGGAGATTGGTGGTGGGACAGTGAGGAGAGGTCAGAGGAAGAAGAGTAGGGGGAGTTGTTGGATGCTGAAGAGGCAACAGAATTTAGTGAGCAAGGAGAGCCTGTGAAATGGAGCAGTTTATACTCAGATACAGAAGAAGAGGAGGAAGGGGCAAGAGGCTGCAGAAGAATCTCAGGAGTTTGCTTCTCCTACTGCAACAAGCTTTCCTCCCCACTTGTCTCCAAGGACATGCAGGCTGATGTGTAGAACAGAACAGAGAGCACAGGTGCCCAGATGCAGTTTGAGGGTGCTTGGGAGACATCTACCATAGTGGAGGTAGAAGGAAGGGAGACTCAGTCCTGGCAACTGCTCTATAAAGGCAAGACCTGCCAGGAATTGTTGTTGAACTGTATGCTGTTTTCTTGACAGCACTGCACTGACTTTGCTTCTTGTGGGCTGACCTGCAACTGGACCCAGTGATGTTTATGCAATACCTTGCTAATGTGACTAGCCCTGGATGTCCCAAATGAGCACTACACCAACTACTCATAAACAGTTTCCTCATGGGAAGAGATGCACAAATGAAATTATTATATATTTACTACTATTATTTCCAGCACCACTATTACTGCTTGTGGGCAGAATCTAACAAAGTCACTCATTCTGTCAAGGCAAGAACTGCATTGTAAGTTGGGAGGCCACAATTATTGGTTAGTTTTAGTAGCAACTTCTGTAGTCTTGAATATACTTTCCCCAATCTCCAAGACCACAGAAAGTGCTGCCAGTCAATGACTGCCAGCACCCAAGTCACATGTTGCATTTACTTGTTCCAGTTTGCATTCTGAGACAGGCAGGTGATCTGTTAACCAGCTCACAGAAACAGAATGAAGATAAAGAAATCTAGATAATCTCTGGTATTTAGACAGAAGGCCATCATGTCATTGCTTTATGAGTTGCAATGACACTTTTCTATCAAAAAGGAAGCTTTTTGGACCAACTACTTTAATTAAACAATCTGACTCCGTGTAGGTTTGGCAGTTAGAAACCCTGCCCAAAATGGCTATTTATGAAAACCACGGGATGCAAAACTGAATAATAGAGGTTTGTTCTTAGCAAATGGTATTCAGGCTAGTAGATGACCGCACCCGGAAAGCATGATGCGCTTCATTACTGATGATGTTTCAACAAACAACTGATTATCTGATATTTGTTACTGAATCCTCCAGGCTAATTTTTGGCCTTCTATTGCATCAGAGCAACTTGTAGTGGGGCAGACTTGGTATAGCAATTTTAGGGGGAAGACATGGAAGAACTGCCCATTGGCTTTCCAAATGACGTTTCCCTCCCACTGCAAATAGCGTGTACTGATATGGATCAGAACTCTGTTGGGTGCAAATGGTTAAAATTCCTCCTCTCTGTACACCATGGTCCTGATTGAAGTTATGCCTCCCAACATTGGCTACTTAGTGAAAGTAAAATCAGCCATGCAAGGACTAAGGGCAGTGTTTTTTTCTGGGGGTACTCAGGGGTACGCATATCTCTAAACATTTTGTGAATCTTTGGATTTTTGTTCATTTACTGTATTTATTTTTCCTAATTTGAACTATAAAATTGTGATTTTCTTGAGTCAAAATGACAGCACCCCTAAACATTTTTTTAAAAGAAAAAAGCACCAAGGGCATGAGCAATGCCATGTCTATTTTTGCCCTAAGCCTTGGAAAGCTCTTCCTTCTCTTTTGCACTACATTCAACTGCAGAGAACAATGTTTGCTTCCGCTTATTAATAGTTGAAGAAGGAAAAGCAAGAATTACAGCAAAATTGCTTACAGGAATGTAAAATACACCAACTTTGATTCTTTATCACATATATAAAGGTAAAGGTAAAGGGGCCCCTGACCATTAGGTCCAGTCATGACCGACTCTGCGGTTGCGGCACTCATCTCGCTTTATTGGCCGAGGGAGCCGGCATATAGCTTCCAGGTCATGTGGCCAGCATGACTAAGCCGCTTCTGGCGAGCCAGAGCAGTGCATGGAAACGCCGTTTACCTTCCCACCAGAGCGGTACCTATTTATCTACTTGCACTTTGATGTGCTTTTGAACTGCTAGGTTGGCAGGAGCAGGGACCAAGCAACAGGAGCTCACCCCGTCTCGGGGATTCGAACCGCCGACCTTCTGATTGGCAAGTCCTAGGCTCTGTGGAGTGCCTCCCACATCCCTTCATCACATATATAGTGTTGTTTAATTTTGTTCATGCTGAAAAATTAAAGCCAATTTGCTTACTAGCCCAAAGGCTACACAAGGCACACGTGGAACTTTGGAATCCAGGTTTCCCAGATCCAGGTTTAATTTTCTACCCACTGAACCAAACTGGGGAGACGGTACAATGGCTGCCTTTGGCCATGCATATATGCTAATGTTAAACTACTCCAGAAGTTCCCCAAATGCTCTCTTCCAGCAATATGTTCACTTCCTTCTGCTGAAGTTATGCATTAACAACTCAGTTTGGGATCACAGCTTAATTCTTTGTATTCGCTTTGCACACTGATTAGTGAAATCACAGTTGTCCATGTGCAAAAAGAGTCATGTGAATTGACCCTTATTGTTCCTTTCATCACGGTTTTTTGATAGATAATTGTGTCTCCACTTTTAAAAACTGGCAACTAAAATCCATCACTGAAATGAGAGATTTGCCAAGGAAATAATGCATTTTGGGGGGGGGGGGGAATCTAGAAAATGTCCAGGCAAACCAATGAAATGGTGATGTTTGGAGCTTCTAAACTTCCATGCATTATTCTTTCAGAGCCCATTCTACATAAGAAGAAAACTGAAACTTCTGCGCATTAAAAATATTGGCCTGGATTTCAGAGATTCCAAAAGAATACTTGAAATTATGTAAGCGTGATATTTGTGATTTCCAACATGAAGGGACTCCCAGACAAATGTGTGGGTCAGAATTAAATTGTACACTGCATTTCACACTTCAGTAATGTTCTGGCACAGTTCTCGGCTCATAAAATATTTAAAAATGTGTATTTCAAGAGAAAATATGTTTAGGAATGTTTGTTTAAATGCAGAATTTTGTCTGGAAACAGATTCAACTATTCACCCATACCAGAAATGCAACATAAAACAAGAAATGCTGAAACAGATCAAGAAAATAACTGCTACAAAGCAATATACTTGCAAGGGATGTTTTGAAGTATTGGTGGTCTCTGATTGAGAAGGAATTTTTGATGCAATTGTGCAAAGATTCCGCCCCCCCCTATTGAGAATTAGAAGAAGTTCAATAGCACATATCTTCCTTCTGGCAAAATATTTAATAATAATAATAACAACAACAACAACAACAACAACAACAACAACAACAACAACAACAACAACAACAATTTATTATTTATACCCCGTCCATCTGGCTGGGTTTCCCCAGCCACTCTGGGCAGCTTCCAACAAATTTTTAAAAGACAATAATTAATCAAATATTAAAAGCTTCCCTAAACAGGGCTGCCTTCAGCTTTTTTGTTCCTTCTTCCCTGAGGATTATTCTCAGAGGAAGGTCATTTTTCCTGCAAAAAGGAACACCTGTGACAGCTTATTGTAACAAATGCATTTTTGTTTGTAATTATGCAATGCAATCCTACATTATATCACATTGTGCAATGTATCGGGTAACATGAGTGAATTGTCTAAGTTAGCAGAGAGTTCTTGGACATTCAAGCAGTTCTAGGCTCATTGTAGTAAACTGCTTGAATTTGTGGGAATCATATATTATTATCAAGGCAGAATGGAACCTGCCAGAAGAGATGAAACAAGGGAAGAGCTTTTGAATGCTGGGCAGGCAGCAACTAAGAAGGATAGCATTAGATAGCGAAATTTTTCCTATAAAGTGATTTGAAATTTTAAATCCTGAGATAATTCCCCCACCCACATGGATCTAACAAGCCTCTCTTGATTTCCTATACCAATAGTTAAAGAATTTTATAAAGTTATAAAGAACTTTATAACTAGGCCAAGTTGCCTGTGCAACGTTTTCAGAAGCACATGAATCTGACCTTTGGAGAGTTTGTAAGTAAATCATTTTTTAAAACATACCAAAGGTGTGTCCCTCCCCCCCCCCATGCTGGTGGAAGAGAGGAACTTTGGAAGGAACTTGAAAAAGCACAGATTAAATAAATAATAATAATTTATTTCCACACTTTGCTGCATATTTTGTGATTTTAAGTCTCTGCTGGAGTTCTCTCACCAAAGACTACTTGCCCCAAACTTGAATCTTGGCATTCAGAAATTCTCCTTTTTATACCTATTTTCCCCCGTGAACTAACAGCTTGGGTCATAACAATTGCTTTTCTAGAGACTCTTTCTGATGTTTAACATTAAGATGCCAAGCCACTTTACAGGAAAAGTGTCCCTTCCTCTGAGAATAATCCTCAGGGAGGAAGGAACAAAAAAGCTGGAAAGAGGTTCCAAGACGCTATCAGTTTTGCCTGTCCTTCCAAAGGACCCAGGAATTGTTATTTTGTGAGTTGTTAGGAGGAAATGGTGGCTTTTGTTGCTTTTTGTTTTATTTTGTTTTGTTAGCATTGCATCCTAATTTAGGATCAGTTGAAGATTCTCCACACATTTCAATATTGTGCTACTTCAGCAATCCAGAATCATAGTGGTGGTGCTTTGCAAGCCATAGGACTGCAAGGCACCACAAGCATCTTCAGGCTTTATAGCAAATAGTATTCAAAAAGGACCCAATGAGAATATTAAGCAACACGATGCAAAACTGTTAGAATGCAATCCTGTACTCACTGACCTGGGCTGGAAAAATGTTCGATTTTCTATCTGCTAGGTGGAAATGCACAAATCTTTGGCTGAAATAGGAATTTCACATTTGGTGTGTCTGTCTCAATCGTTATTGACTTTCAGGATTTTTTAAAAAAAACATTCCAGTTTACCCAGGCATTTGATGGCTGCAAGATACTGACCATTGCAATGTTGAAATTAGCACCTGCGAGGCTATGTGGTTGCTTTTCAATATTCCAAATGTTTTGAAATGTTCTTAGTTGATTTTTAAATGCTTTCAATATGGCTTTATTTTATTTTAAAGGTTATTTTAAGTTTTTGATTTTTACTGCTCTGGACCTGGACTTATTTGGGGGGAAGGGTGGGATGGAAATTCAAACAACAAGAAGAGCAACCACATAATTCAGAATTTTGGAGTTTGAAGGGTCTTTGCATTTTATCTAATCTGAATCTACTGTGCAATAGATTCAGGTGTTGGTGCTGGCCTTTAAAGCCCTAAAGGGCCTCAGTCCTGTATACCTGAAGGAGTGTCTCCACCCCCATCGTTCAGCCTGGACACTGAGGTCCAGTGCAAAGGGCCTTCTGGTGGTTCCCTCTCTGTGAGAAGTGAGGTTACAGGGAACCAGGCAGAGGGCCTTCTCGGTAGTGGTGCCCACCCTGTGGAATGCCCTTCCATCAGATTTCAAGGAAATAACCATCTTACTTTTAAAAGACATCTGAAGGCAGCCCTGTTTAGGGAAGTTTTTAATGTTTTAAGTTTTATTGTGTTTTTAATGTTCTATTGAAAGCCGCCCAGAGTGGCTGGGGAAGCCAAGCCAGGTGGGCGGGGTAAAAGGTAAAGGTAAAGGGACCCCTGACCATTAGGTCCAGTTGTGGCTGACTCTGGGGTTGCGGTGCTCATCTCGCTTTATTGGCCGAGGGAGCTGGCGTACAGCTTCCGGATCATGTGGCCAGCATGACTAAGCTGCTTCTGGCGAACCAGAGCAGCGCACGGAAATACCATTTACCTTCCTGCCTATTTATCTACTTGCACTTTGACGTGCTTTCGAACTTATTATTTAATACAGATCTGCAATGCAGGATGCATCTCTAGAGGAGCAACTCTGACATACTATTTCCCAGGATATGCCTAAATATTTCTAGCAAATGAACCATTTCCCCAGGTAGCAAGTTACTATTAGCAAGTTTCTCCTTAAGCTTAGCAGGTCTCCTGCCTTGTAATTTCCCACCCATCGGAGTTCATCTAAGAACATAAGAGCCTGCTGGATTGGGCCAATGGCCCATCTAGTCCAGTGTCCTGTTCTCACAGTGACCAACCAGATGCTTATGGGAAATCCTCAAGCAGGGACCTGAGCACAAGAGTCCTCTCCCCTCCTGCTCTTTCCAGCAACTGGTACTCAGAAGCATATCTGCCTCCAACCATGGAGCAACAGACAGCAAAGTCCACTCCATCACCTGTATAGCAACCCTTCAGATATACCATCATAATGTCCCCACTTTAATCTGGGCTAAAGAAGCCCAACTCTTTTCAGCTTTCCTTGTCGTGCTTGGTTTTCCAGACTCTCGCCAGCTTGGATGACTTCCAGCTACTTTTATTTGTTCCTAACTACTAAATCACTTTTAAAAATGCTAGTTTGGTGCATTAGCAAATTATGTTACTGTGTTACAAAGAATAGTGGTAACTTCTTGATGCAGTAGGTTAGTTTGCATTCCATCTAAAGTTTATTTCTCTTTGAATGATACGAAGCAACATGGTTATGGTAATGTAGCGTATGTAAACTTTCCCTTGCTTTTACCATCTGGCACACTGTATGATTCCACAAAGGAGAAATGAATTTGCGACTAACATCCAGTTTCCTGTTTATGCCACTGACAGGCTTAAAATAATGTTGTGAAAATGTACCTAATCCTCCTTTGGTGCCTGATTTTTGAAAGCTGTTTCCTGTAGCCATCCTTTATCTGCACTGGTGCAAGTGAGGTCCAATTCACATGAAAATTTTGAGATATTAGGGTGTGCTTTTGACTCCCCCCCTTTCTGAAGATGTGGTGAAGAGCTTGTGTGTTTGCTTCAGGACAAACCCAGATTCTGATTTTCCATTTTGTTTTACTGCGTAACCCTGGGGCTATTATTGTAACTTTACTCAACACACTTTCCTGGCTTCTTTTTGTGTTACCATGCTAACATGTAGGGTGCTGACTGCTGCATGTTTATGGAGTTGCTCTTCATGGGAGTTGTAGTAGCATTTGTCTACTTCTTATCATGTGAAACAACCTGATCTCACAGAGTATGTCCAAAATCAGCACCAGTGGCTGCCATAGCAAAAAATAAAATACATATTCAATTTCTTAAAACAAGAATTTATGTGACAAGTAGAATGACACCAACTCTACAAAGAACTGGAACCTGATCCAACCCCTCTGTAGGTGCAGGACCTGCATGTTGTTCCATACAGTAAAGCCCTGTTCCATTTTCTTCCCGAGCTGAAGGAGGTTGCTGGAAGAGCACACAGACATCTCATTCTCCATAATGCCCCACTGAGCATTATATGCATTATTCAGACTGAAGGGAACCCAGTCTGTGCTATGCTTGCAATGAGGACAGATCATGGCCTTGACATTCACTTTTGTTTCATATTTAGGTTTTTAGTGAAATACATGGGCAGATACATGCAATTTTCCAGTTAATTTAACAATTTTTTGGATGTATTTGAAACTCCTCAACATTTGCAAAAGGAAAAGACTGTTGAAAACTAACAGTAGTTCTTTTGCATTAAAGCCATTCTTTGGAAGATGCCAACATTCTGTCTTAGGAAATGGAAACGGAATAGGAGCAGAGTTCACGGACAGCTTTGAGCTGGAGACATCTCTCCAGACATGTTTATTATCATTTTGTACTGACTTGACTTCAGGTTTAAGAGCAAAGCATAAAAGCTGTTCCATTTAAAGGAAGATGTAACTCATTTCGTGATCAGCACACCATCTAACCCCAAGCAGCTGCTCCCATATGGTGCTACTATCAGAACCAAAGCTTTGTTCCATGGCATCCTTAAGATTAAAACAAGCACTGTAAAATAAACACAAGGCAAGAGTGAGATAATTAAACACAGGGATCTTCTCCAGTGGAAGACAAAATTTATTTTGCATAAGGATGTGATGAGGCTACGTGACCCAGACAGAGTGTTCTCGTGTTGGCTAACACTCATTTGCGTGATATTCTGAGGTACTGTAGCAGGTCAAGAACCCTATGGAACAAAGAATTAAATCCACTTTGACTTACTCTGGTTTTTAACCACAATGAATAGTCAAGTCTGGTTTAGGTGTGATCTTCTTGAATATAAGCAAAAGCATAGATTTGCATGGCTGTATTAGCAATACAACATCTTAAACCAGGAGTTGCTAACTGACAGCCTTCCAGATGCTGTTGACCTACAAGTCCCTTACCATTAGCTATGCTGGCTGTGGCTGATGGGAGTTTATATAGATTTATGACCAGTAGAATTAAAGTAGTACAGCTGGAAAGCAGCACAGCACCCTACGAAGGCCTGTGAAAATAAAGAAAGCTTTAGTTGGCCTTTACATATATATATATATATACTACTGACTCTTGGTGATCCTAATACCAATCTTCTGAAGCCAGTGGCAGACCTGCAGCTTGAACTGTCATGGGGCCCCCTTCGCAACCAGCAGTGAGGTCTGGGTGACCACTGTTATCTTTTTCAGTGAGGTTATTCTATGGCAGATCACCACACCTTTACAACATCTGTGCTGCTGCCTCTCAAACTTTGGGGTTGTTGATATATACAACAAATAATTAATCAATTTGAGTTATGCGGATCCTATTGGGTCTAATAGACCCCAAAATTTTAAGTGGACTAAAATCACTATTGGGGTCCCTCCAGGATTTGGGGCCCTGAAGCTTAAGCTTCATTGGTTTCATAGTAGAGCTGCTCCTGCCTGAAGCCAACTCCAGGAGTTAAAAAAAAGACTTCATGTGGCTTCAGAAAGATGTTCAAGCTCTGGCTTTCATGAGCTTCCAAAGGAAAAGTGGTCTGACCATAATTGTGGGGAAGCCACTCCGAAGATCTCTATAAATTGATGCTGTAATATGATACATAGATGATACTAGTAAGGAAATGTTGTGGGCTAATCTTAGGTCTTGCAAGGGAATACAGGGGAGGATAGATGTATTTTCTTAGCACAGATCTCATATTCTCTGAACAATTTTCCATATTCTTTCAACCTAAAGATTTATTCAGTTTAACTGTTACCATAAAATTGCTGCAATGTTGGCGTGAGATATCCCAATGCTGCACATGTGCAAGGACAGCTTATATTTCCAGAGTCTTCAGGATAGATCATTTTTCTGTTTCCTCTCCACCTCCTGCTCAAATATATTTCCAAAGCCAAACTCATGAAAGGGGAAGTCACCCAATCCACCTGTTAGGAATGTGAGCCAGTTGATGGCTTCTTGGTAGCTGCTCTCTTGTAAAGGGAGAGGTTTAAAGAGTCCTGCAACTAGATTTTCAAAAGCAGTGTGGTCCCCCCTGAATGCATGCAGTGCTAAATCACTTTGAAAATATTTGGTGAATGCTGCAAGCCCTATTAAACTTTCTTCCAGTAAAACATACAGCAGATTAGGCCATAAATTTTGAGATGATCCACTATTTTTAAATTTATTTTGGAGAAACGGGCATGCTGAGATTGGGGTGTTTCTGATTATATCTGTCCCTATGTGCACCCATTGCACTCTATTGTTATTTATTTATTTATTTTAATAATAATTGCTATGGTGACGATGAGGATCTTACAACATCCTGCAGTGGAGGAACCTGACTTCCATTTTTTAAAGGCATCTCAGAAGTATGCAAAGAGAATTGTGCATCACACATGCATCCTTTACAGATGTATGAAAGCCCACAAAGCAGTCAGAGTTGGGTTTAGGGTAAAAAGCATCACTTCAGTGTGCTTTTAAAATGATATTCAATAGCATATTTGTTCCTTTGTGCCACTCTGTTTACCCCATGATAAGAGGAGTCCATTCTCTAATCATGCTGCATTTTCTGGCTAAGCTTCCTGCTTTCGAGTGTTGTTTGCATTAAGGCTGATTTTCCAACATACTCTCTCTAAGAATATTTGTTTATCAACTAGCTTGGTGAAAAAGAGAAGGGGGGAAACATACCTAACTCATTATTTTGCTCTCCATTAGCTTGCATGCAAAGCCCTCTTTCTGTTTAAAGGCCAAGCTTTGGGGACGTCACTGAAAGAACTTAAATGCATCAAACAAATCCCTTGGCACAAACAGACGGGGACATAAAGAAAGTAGGCTTCTAGTCTAGAACATCTTTCCCTAGCCCTTTCTATCGTGTTCCAATTCTGACTTCCTCTCCACCTCCCAAGCTCCATCCCAGTCTCCAGAACCACAGCCTAAGGAAGGCTCCTCCCCTCCCCTTGAGCAGGAGGGTATGTGACTTATCATCTCTGTGCCTCATTTACAATGAGACTTAGCAGCTGCTTCACAACCATGTGATACATTGAGCTTTGTATAACAGTTCACTTGAAGGTCTTTGCACAGTTCAGGCATGTCAGCTGAGTAACTTCAAGCAGTGCAGGGACTTGTAATTAGATGGCCCTGAGGCTGCTATCTTCTCTGAGGAGGCTTTGTTTCCTGCTGATTATCCAATTGGCATCCTGTTTCTCCGAGAACCTCTGTCAGAAGGCTCTAATGGAAGGCTGGTGAGGTGGGGGGAGCCAAAAGTATGTAAGGAGCTGCAAACAGGTATGAACACTCAAGCCTAGACAAGAGGGCTTGTTAGTCACTCCGACACAGAGCATGCAGCACCTTGCCTCTTTGTCAAGAGTGTGCAGCAGGTAAACAGTTAGAGCCTGGCTGCATCAGCCCCAAGACTCAGTCCAAAACAAATACATCCACCAGGTTTGCCATTAATGATTTTCCTCCCATCAGTTGAGCACAAGAAGTGTCAAACCTTACAGGCAGGATGTCTAGGTAATCCCAGTGCCATTTTAGTTAAGAAGGAAGAGCCTGTAAAGATATATCCCTCCTCTTATGCCTATGAGGCCCAGAAATTAAAGGAAAGTTTTAAGAAACTGGTTAAGTGAGAGGTGCCTTTTTTAAAAACTGTCACTTCTATCTTTCATAGTAAAATCCCAGTACAGCCTTGAAAGGAACATACAGAAGCCAAAGGCCACACCAGACCGGTGGGGTTTTTTTGCAGGTGTTTTTTGAAACATGTCACTGACACACTAAAGGGACGTTAGGGGTGGGTTTGTACTGGACTGTCCACACACATCATTTTACTTTATTCATTGTTCTACAATGCATCCTCCGTGGTATCACATTTTTGCAGTTGTGAGGGGACACGATAGTGCAACAAAAGTGAGACACCACTACCTTTGAGAACATTTGCAGCTTAAAACGTTTTGGAATTTCAACAGGAAGCTACAGTATGGGACATGCACTGACTGGAAATGAAGCAGTATGTCCAGCCCAAAATATTTCCTGGTGCAAATAGTGTTGAATGTGGGACCACATATAACCATCTCAATACCATCATGAGCCCACATTAACATGAATGCACAAGAAAAAGCCTGAGTTGGCATGCTTACATATTATAATATAGCCTATATTATTTGTCCTAATATTTATTTCAAATTATTGGGGATGGGAAGAATATGTTTAATAACATTTCTCATCAAATTTCCCATTTCACTATTATCTGTATTCGTGTGGGGGGATACTAGAAAAGCGTAACCTCAAGACTATTTTAGGCAACTGCTGGAAAGATACATTTTCCACGTGCATTCTGGTCAATGGCAGAGAAAGTTTTTGAAGACCAAATCTGTTTTTATCCTGGGATGGGCTTTTTGGGGACCCATTAGCATCCCAACATTTTGTCATGAGAACTGCACTCAATCAGTGTAGAAGATATTGAAAAAGTCATGTATGCTGGTTTGTGTGATTTGTGGTGAGGCTAACCAATAGAGACATATTAAAGAGGATTAGACAGATTTATGGACTAGATGGCTATCAAAAGCTACTCATCATGATGGCTATGCTCTGCCTTCCCATTTGAAGGCAATAATGCTTTGGAATACCAGTTTCTGGAAACCCCAGGAGGGGAGGAGGCTCTTGTGCTCGGATCCAATGTTGTGTTTCATAAAAGCATCTGTTTGGCCACTGTGAGAACAGGACACTGGACTAGATGGACCATTGCCTGATCCTGCAGGCTCTTCTTATATTCTTGTGTTCTTAAGAGTGGCTAAGCTTTGGCCTTCTAGATTTTGCTGAATTCCATCAGTCCTCACCATGGATGATGCAGACTGGGGTTAATGGGAGTTCAACAAGCTTTGAAGGATCACAGATTAGCCACTCTAGTACGGAGCTATACTTCAGTGTCTCTCCAAGTTCCCTAAAGTGATGGACGAGTTCCCCACAGCGCATTTGAGAAAGAACACAATGTCACTAATGCACTGAATGTGGCAGCGCCGTGCGTTGTTGTGCATGCACTCATGCACACATATTTGTATGCCATCTTGAGAACTAGCATTAATTGGTAGGATATATGTAAATATCTTAAATAAACCAACACACTGGTTGCATAGTAGCTCCATTATGCCAATAATGCCTGGCAGGAAATAAAATTGAAGAATGGGAGCCAAGTGGCCAGGAGGCAGTTCTTCTTCTCCAGGTCCCCATCCCATGGGCTGTGCTAGTGACAGCAGCAGCAGCAGCAGCACAGGCAGCAGTATCAAGGGCAGCCCCAGTGGGATTCTAGCCCAGGATTCCTGAAGGCAGCCAATGATGAGACAAGCCTTTTCCATGCACCAGGTCACCTGGAGCTTGAGTGCCTGGAGTTTTGCCCTGCTGGAGCATATATGCCCCACATCACTATCTGCTTTGCGTAAATTGCATGTACGCTTTAGAAGTGACACGTCTATAATATCTGATACCAGAATGAAGGCAGGCAGACATGGGTTTTGCACATTTTAAAGAAGAGGCAGGGAATCCCTTCCAGCCTGAGAGACACCTTCCCTTCTTCCCAGGTCAATATGGTGGGCAACAAAAGTAAACGTTAGCTGTGTATATAATAGGCTGGTTTCTGCACACAGTCTCACATCCTTCATCCAGGTAAGCAGGAGGCATTGTCAGAGCACAGGGACACATCCAGGCAGGGCAAACCTATTTGGGGTTGAAGCAGGGATAGTGAGGAGTGTGACCGGAGAGAGTTCTGGAGGCCAGATGGAGAGATCCAGAGGGCTGCATCAGCCCTCAGTCTGATGCCCCACACCCCTGATTTAAAGTAAACTTGATGGCAGACCTAGACGGCCATGACCACTGACCCAGAACCTTTGGCCAAATATAAGTTTCATATGTTCTGTAGTTACTTATGTGAGAGAAGTGCTCTGTCTTTGTGCTTGGTCCTTTGCCTCGACATAAGCAGTTTCAGGGATTGCATAGAATTATTATTTTTCTCTGTGTTCTATGTCTTCCCCCAATTTTGCACTCCCCCTGCCCAGGTTCTTGAATTTGTAATGGGTTGTAGCATCAGGAATGGAAATCTTGTGTAATATTTTGAGTCTGCTGCCATTTGTTTATAAACACGAGCATCCTGGATCTTAGCTCATTGTACTGTCACATGGCCAACTTTGCTTTCAGATGCTAGATTTTAATGAAATTCTATCTAGACATGCTTTTCCTAGCTTCAGAAGCGTCTCGAAACGGCAGTTTCAGTACAAAGCCTTCACCTTCCCCAAATTGGACATCATTTTTAGAAGTGAAAATGTATTCCATTGATGCCTTTGACATTTGTAACACACAGAAGCAGGGCTGGACCCCTGACGTCTTCCACTGGCTTTCTCAACAGGCGCCAATAAAACTGTGCAACATTACAGTTCAGTTTCCCATGGACCAACTTTGTCCCATGATTCCGATACTTGCAGTTTACTTGAATCCCTTTCTCTTCTCATCAACAAAGCATTACGCTGAATTACGGCTTTGTTACTGAAGGGGAGTTGTGTGATTGAGGTATATTTTTCAGGGGGCCTGCTGGCTAAGTGGATGAGGTATTAATATGAGAAAGTATAAACAAAGCTTGCTTTTCTAAACTGCAACAGAGTGATGGGCTCAATTTGTTTCTCTACTGCCATCTTGAAAACTAAACTCCAGCATCCAAATTAAACAGGAGATGTAAATACTAGCCAGATGTTCCCTGGTGTTTGAACCTGGTCTGCTGTGTTAGTTCTATTAAATGGGTACATTCTGCAGGCAACATAATGCACTCTGTTTTGCTTTCCAGTTCTGGGCTAATGGCTTCTAGCATATGATTATGATCTCATCCAATCATGTAAGTGTCATGAGATGCTTTTCAGCTTAGCTGGAGAGCCAGATGTCAAGCAGCTTAGGTGAGGGTGGGCCGTTTGTCCAACTGTCTTAAAGTGGGCACTAAGCTCCCCATTTCTGTATGAAATGCTATCTGAGGCTCCAGGTCACCTTGCCAAGCAAAACACAACACCAGCCACATACTCAGACATGTTAAAGCTCTCTGACACCAGTTACAAAGGCAGATAGAATACGTCTTTCCTCTATAGACGATGCAGCAGGTACTTGCTGCAAGAAGAAGCCCTACTGAAGAAAGATAGTAAATACATGAACATAGGGCATTGCCTGATGCTAAGTGAGATCATTAGTCCATCTAGAATTGCTTTCAGACGTTCAGTATTTTGTGGAAGCATATATCAGAAATTTTGGTTTGTGCAATTAAAGAGGCAATTAAATGCTCCCTGTTGTCCTGGTGCAGCAAAAGGGGGACTTTTTGTGATTTGGAAAGTGACAGAGAAATGCTCTGAAATGTATAGGACAAACAAAATATTAATGGGAAGACTGCAGGCAAATCAGAATGAATGCTCATTGTTATACACTCTCCCCACAAGCAAATCAGAAGGATTGATCAATAAACAGACATAGGGGCCCCTCTGGACTGGTGTTTTATTGCAGGTGTATTCTGTAACATGTTCTTGACACAACAATAGTGCATTAGTGGTGGATTTATTCTGCTCTATTAATTGTTCTGCGATGTTTCCCAAATGCTATCATGTTATTGCTATCTGGAGGGCTATAGCGCAACAGAAGTGGGACAAAACACTTGCACAATGTTTGTGGTATATAAAAGTTACAGGATTTCAGCAGCAAGTTATTGATTGGAAAGGAAGCCACCCCAAAACTTTTGCAGGCACAGATAGTGCCAAAAGCAAGGTCACCTATTACCATCCCGATAGCGTCATGAGCAAAAATAACCATGAATGTGCAATAAAAATATTTTTTGGGAGGGGCCTACCCTCTGCATAAGGGAAACGGGTGGCACTGTGGGTTAAACCACAGAGCCTAGGACTTGCCAATCAGAAGGTTGGTGGTTCGAATCCCCGCGACGGGTTGAGCTCCCGTTGCTCGGTCCCTGCTCCTGCCAACCTAGCAGTTTGAAAGCATGTCAAAGTGCAAGTAGATAAATAGGTACCACTCTGGCAGGAAGGAAAACGACATTTCCATGCACTGCTCTGGTTCGCCAGAAGTGGCTTACTCATGCTGGCCACATGACCCGGAAGCTGTACGCCGGCTCCCTTGGCCAGTAAAATGAGATGAGCGCCACAACCCCAGAGTCGTCCACTACTGGACCTAACGGTCAGGGGTCCCTTTACCTTTACCATCCGCATAAGCTTTGTGCAAGCAAATGAAAGTTCAGTAAACAGGATCATCCAGAAGATCTGTTGTTCAGTATCATCTACACTGACTGGCAGCAGCCTTCCAGGATTTCAGAGAATAGTTGCCACAGACTGGCAGGATACAGAGGAGTGGTGGGAGGCACCAGCTGGGGAACCCCCAAAGGAAGCCCCAGGGCAAGAAGGCTCTGGGCCAGGGGATCAGTGGTGGGATGACAATGAGTGGTCAGAGGGAGAAGAGGGAGCAGACAAAAATTATGCTATTTAGTATTGCTGATTGCTCATTGGTTGTTATGCAGCATTGACTGACGAGTAAACAGCCAACATTTAGAATTTTAGAAACAGAACTTGTTTGTTTACCTCTTCAAAATGTGCTTATGTTGCTTTTCAGTGTTTACACAGACCTCTGATGTATATATCTTTGTGTCAACCACAAAGTGTGTTCCGCGCCATTTGCACAGGAAGTGGAGAGATGAGATACAATAGGGAGACTTTCCCATAATGAAACACCCATCATTTCTTTTTTGAAATATTTGTGCACAAATATTCTGAAAGCAGAATCCTTCGTGGGAATTGCCATGTGGTCGCACCTCTGGAATAACCATAATTAAATTGTTTAAAAGTAGCTATTTATTTTCCCTTTCAATGTAAAGGCATCTCTATCAATGCTTTGCATCTGCCTACTTCTGGAAAAACATCATCCTCTGTTTCTACGATTAAGGAACCAATGCAATCATTATTTGTCTCAGCTGAGTGTACACCAGCAAAACAGTTTGAAACTCAAGGTAAATGTGCATAAGTTGTGCATTGCTTTGTCACATAATAATTAAATAAAGTCACAGAAAATGAATTGTTGGTCTCATATCTGCAGCTTGCAGACATATGTAAAACCTGAATATGTTTCCCCATATCAGCATATTTTCTTATATACTGTACATACTTTTTCTCTCTCTTTTAAGACTTCACTGTGTGAGAAGCTTGTAGTCACCCATGTGTTGGTGTTCAGAAAGAGCACCCAATTAAATGCCTTGCTGAATCATGTTTCAATTAATGGAGCTTTGCAACAAGCAATGCATTCATTAGGGGAGCACCTAATTTATTGCCTAGTAACATAGTGTGTCAAAAGTTGTGCGAAACATGGAAAGTATCTGTCCCCTCCCAATAAATGAATACTTGGCCTGCACTCTTATGTTTTGCTTTGAGTTACCCTAATGTGTATTTAAACCAGGTCTACTGAAGTTACTCTGAATTTATCACGCCCTCCAACATTTGGCAGAGGAAAACAGGTACACTTGTTTATGTTAAATGGACAGAGAGTTCACAATCTGACAGTGAGCAACTCAAATGAATGTTCTGCTTCCTTGGATCTTTGTTGAGATGCTGCCACCAAAGACATTTTGAAAAGTTCAAAATATACATTTATCTACAATCCAGAAAGCACATGTTTGTATTTATATGCCATCAATTTGTGATTTTAACAGTTGTAAGTTTTAATTTTTTTGGCATTGTTAACGAGGGACCATTTCAAAAGTAGTACACAGTATAATGCTAATTGTTAAGATGGACAACATGAAGCCAGTCCAATAGTTTTGGATGGCAAGAGAACTACAATATTAGGAACAAATTGGGTAGACACTAGAAACCTGTGCACACAGTGAGAGAGAAAAAGAGTAGTGTGCTTGTTAAGTAGGTACAAGCCAGGTGTGAGAAACCTTTGGTCCTCCAGATGTTGCTGAGCTACAACTACCATAATCACTGGCCATTGGCTTTGCTTTCTGGGGCTGATGGGAGTTGTAGTTCAGCAACAGCTGGTTGGCCAAATGTTTCCCATTCCTGGTATAAGCAGAAGATAGCTAGACATATGTATCAGTATAACCAGGGAAGCTTCTGCTTATGAACCTCTAGCCCACTGCCTGGCCAGATGATTGCAGATCCAAAGGCATCTGGTTCAAGCCCCAGTGGCTTTTTAACAACTATTCACTAGCTAGTTCAAATTTCTATAATTGAAGCTGTGGTTTAGTAAAGGTTTTGCTTACAGTTTTTCATAAGATGTTGCAGATCTGAGCTCTGAACACTGAACAACTTTATGCTTCATCTTAAGATTTGACCTACCACTGGAATCATCCAATGAAAACAGCATTAAATATAGTCAACACAGACTGGTACTGTCTTTTGGTAGTTACCCTACAGGCACTGGAAATGGAGCCCAGAAAACAATTTGTTTATTATAAGCAGGTCAGTTCCTCTAAGAGACTCATGGAGTCATGCAGTGAGACAGAACAATCACAGTACTGAAATAGTGGGTAATTTTATTTGTTCCACTTGTTGGTCACAGTGGCATCATGCTAGCCAATTATTCTTAAGTCAGCAGGTTTCAGAGGTTAAGGCCTCCCTGTGGATTGCAACACTGCAGGCAAAGTAGCTAGGCCAGAATGAAAAATGTTCAAGCTAGGAGACACCAGGCATCTTCTCCCTTGGAGGCTTCCTGCGCTCTCTGCAGCCAAGGGATACACGAGATACAATAGGCACATCTCTTGTATGCAGACAGCTTAAGTGTGGCAAATGTTGAAACACTACCAGCAAATAAAGACAAAAGTGTTAATGAAGGAGGTAGACAGTGACACCTGAAGAAAATGAAATCTTGTAAACTCTTGGTTTTGTTTAATTGAAAACTCAGATCATTCCAGGCACATGCCGAGGTTTGAAAGTGGCTGGAACGTTTGCAATATTCTCATTTTTTTTTAACAAGGGCAAACATTCTATAGTTACTTCTTCGTCAATGCCTTTGAGGGGCAGAAAATTATATACAAATGATAAGTATGTGGAATTTCCATACCTCCTTTTCCCCACCATCAATCAATATCAATGAAATCACTTTTAGATCGCAATCCCTATACCCACTTAACTAGGAGAAAACCCCAGTGAACTCATTAGGATGTACATCTGAGTAGAAATGAACAGGATTGCACTGTTGAAGTAATAAGATAGTACCACACTCTAGTAAATATCCTAATAAACATCGGGAAAGGTGTGGTAACAGAGGGACATGTTTACATATCCTCAACTATATAAATGGACTTTATATAGTCCATTACAGGTTCCACCATCAGTTGAAACCACTTACCATTCTGTTGATTTACTTAGAGAAAGTGAATTTCCCAAGTACACAGTGTGAATTAAAAGGCCTTTTATTAAGTGTCTATGAAAACGTCTCCAGCTACGTATCTCCTATTAAGGTGTGGTTTGCTTTGCACCCTATTTGCAAGGATGATTTCTTGGGGAAATAGTTTTCATTTTTGGGGTAAATGTTGAGATAAACACACACAAACACAGGTACACTGGGTTTGATCTCTGGTATCTCTGAAAAGAGAATATGTAAGTGAAAATTGGTGTTAAGTTTGAAACAAGTCCTTAATGTAATGTTGGTGAATTAAATGTATTGCTCTTTTGTAATTGCAAAACAAACAAACTTGAAATAAAGTGTGTTTCTACCTATATCTATGTATAGATATAGAGGAATGGACACACACACACACACGTGTATTTTCATTAGCTCCAGGCTTGCCCATGAGACAACTGTGCAGAGGAGGAGATACGAAATCCAAACACCCAGAGACTTTGAGAAGTAATGTGGAGATAGCTGAAACTATTCCTTTGAGTTTCCCCACTGATGAAATTCATACACAGACTTGGGAAAGGGCACAGGCAGGAAAGGAAATGGGATGTTTTAATTACTTGCTGTTGTAATTTTGGAACAGAGGAAGTTGTTCTCAGCCTATCTTTTAAAATTCACTGTGTGTGTGACATTCCAACCCTAATGCATGTACAGCACATACTTCCTGTCAAAAGCTGCAATGTGAGAGTGTTTCATTATCTGGAATATGCAAAGGAGAAGGAAGGCCAAGGCCTGAGTTATAAAGTTTCTAACCAATATTATGCCTGTTTGTGGTTCCTGGATAATGTTCACAGAGTTTTAGGAACAGGATATACATAGATTATGAAGATGAATAGCACTGCCATTAAGTCAAGACAGAATCTTGGGAACAAAGAAATGATAAGCAGTATTCTGTGCTCTTTCAAGATGGAAACATTTCAAAGCCAGGCCCCACATGAACCTAGTGGGGATGCTTACAAGATGAGGAATATTAGAATACTAATTTGTGTTATGCCATTGCTGGATTATCCCAGATAATGAGGATCTGTATTGGTGTGCTGAAGAAAACTTTGATTTGCATATATTACATGGTGTAATGGTATTGAGTTGTATAGAACCTACCTGGGACCAAATTTTCTTAAATTTTCTTTTCACCCTCTGGGTCCCATACCAGCTTACAACCTAAACCAAAACAAAAACAGGGATGACGAATGGCAGGCTCTAAATGCCAACCAACCAACCAACCAACCAACCAACCAACCAACCCTCATTGCAACAAATGGGAGCTGCAAAGAGCAAGAAGCAGCTGATGCACAGCGTCCATTCAGTTCAGTTGGTCTTATGCACAGTTGGTCTTATGCCTTCCTGGTGGATTTTATGCCTAAAGAGTAAGTTCAGTGGTGCACTAATGTGATACTGCATGTGATGTCAAATGTCTCTTTGCATCTAATGGGTAGATTTTTATATTTATTTTAAATCCAAATTGCATCTTGAGTGGGACTTAATAATCACCACCCTTTGGTGATTTTCCAGGGACTTCTCTGATTTAGAGAAGCTGTTCCAGTTGCTGATTTGATCCTAGAATATCCCACTTTTCCTTAGGATGTCCCTATTTTCATCAGATAAATGCTGGAGAGTATGCAGTTATCCAACCCCCAAGCCGCCTGAAGGCAATCCTGTATAGGGCAGTTTTTAAAAAAATGTTTAATGTTTTATTATGTTTTTATATATGTTGGAAGCTGCCCAGAGTGCTGGGGCAACCCAATAAGATGTGTGGGGGATAAATACTAAAATTATCATTAAGAAATGGGATTTCCCTATTTTCATTGGATAAATGTTGGGGAGTATGTTATCATAAGAAGAGCCTGCTGGAATAGGCTACTAGCCCACCTAAGTCCAGCATCCTGTTCTCCCAGGGGCCAACCAGGTGACTGGGAAACCCACAAGCAGGTTTAAAGCACAAGAGTGTACTCCCCTCCTGTGATTTCCAACAGCTGGTATTCAGAAGCACTGCTCCCTTCACCCATGGAAGCACAGCATAGTCGCCATGAGCCATTAGTTGGTGGATCCAACTAATGATCCAAATGCAGAACAGAGTAGCATGCACTGGCTGAGGAAGAGGAGTGCACTGCCCACGGCAGCGCAATCCCGGTGGGGTGCCATCTTGGCTGCCCCCCTGCCTGCGCTGGGTGCCATGCCTCTGCAGGCAGCATGCTCCACCCCCAGGTTGTGTGCCCCCACCTGTTCTCCGCCCCCCGGTGCCGGAGTATGAAGCTCTGCCACTGGTAGCATGGGGGATGGGTAAGGCAAATCCTGCTTCCCTTGCTGTGGTCCTGAGGAAAATTCATTTTCTAAATTTACTATTTGCTTTGGGGTGAAAACCGCCCATTGGTGTCCTGTGCATCTGTGGCATCTATGTGTAGACAATCCTCCACTACGTATCACACACACAATCTAATCCTCTTACTTTCTGGTCTTTGATACTAACTTGATTTTTCAACTCCCTTAGCCACAGGCTTAGGTATCACACAGGGATATCCTGCAACATTTTGTTGTGGGTCACTACTTGTACATATAGTGGTACCTCTAGTTAAGAACTTAATTCGTTCCGGAGGTCCGTTCTTAACCTGAAACTGTTCTTAACTAGAGGCGTGCTTTCGCTAATGGGGACTCTTGCTACCGCTGCGATTTCTGTTCTCATCCTGGGGCAAAGTTCTCAACTTGAGGTAACTCTTCCAGGTTAGCGGAGTTTGTAACCTGAAGCATTTGTAACCTGAGGCGTTTGTAACTCGAGGTACCACTGTACTAATTGTGATCTCAGTTCTCTGACTGTAATCCTTATATTGGACAAGGTGTAGCACTGAAACTGTTAGCACATTTCAAAGCTAAGCAGGGTCTGGTGTGGTTTCAAATTGGATGGCGGACTGAGTGTTGAGATGGCTGCTTTGCAGGGGGTTGGACCAGATGACCCCCAGGATCCCTTCCAACTCTACAGTTCTATGATTCTATGAACGAAAAACAACAACAAAGACAGCAGGCTCCAGTGCTCAATAGTGCAAGTTCTTAAAATTCAGAGAGAATCTTTGCTCTACCACTTTTTCAGGTCCCTAGTTTTTGAGTGGTTTGGATTTTAAGAATGAGGCATCTCTAAATTCTGAGGACTTGCCAGCTTTTCAAGCTCTTGCAGGAGGAGTTTCTGCTCTGAAAGGCACAGAACTCTAATGAAAAGCATTGTACCAGTGATCACCAGAGCCTGTTCCCCTCTGCTTTGTGTTTTTGTCACCTTTATAAGTGCAGCCGAAATGGCAGCACTCAAGCACAAGAGAGAAATATTGCAATGATTAGGGGAGCCCCAAGGTTGCAGAAGTTTAAAAGACTTTAATAAAAACCCTTAGGGGGCAATGATCCCCAAAACAATCCAGAAAGGACTGAGCATGCTCAGTGATGAAATAATGGCAGATTTAAGGCGGGACAATGGAGTGGAGTGTCTGGAACCCTGATCAGGAGCACTCAGTACTGTAGGAGGTTGCTAACTTTTATAGGCCTGTGAGCGCATTTAGATTTTTGACTGAGTGCTGTGGGTTCCACCCCCTCTCACCATTCCCCCCCCTTTCCCCCGGAGCAGCCCTCTGCCCCTAAGGACATAGAAAGAGAAAGTGCACACATACGCTTCACTTTTCCAAGTGACCTGGATAAAAGCTGAATTTGGTAATGAAAAGCACATATAGTGGTACCTCGGTTTAAGAACAGTCCAGTTTAAGAACAATTTGGTTTACAAACTCCGCAAAACTGGAAATAGTGTCTTGGTTTGAGAACTTTACCTCAGTCTACGAACGGAAGCCGAACGGTGAAAGGGCACCGGCGGCGGGAGGCCTCATTAGGGAAAGCGTGCCTCGGTTTAAGAACGGTTTTGGTTTAAGAACGGACTTCTGGAACGGATTATGTTCATAAACCGAGGTACCACTGTGTAGTTGAAAGAGGAAATGGGGAAGAGTGCTACTGCTTCAACTTCCTCTTTCAGCTCTATGTGCATTTCAAGGGAGAAAAAGATAGGCAGCTCTACCACACATGAACAATAGGGTAGTGAGTGGGGCTCAGAGACTTCACAGGTGCCACGGGCACCATGTTGGTGCCTCTGCCATAATGCAACTCCCCCCCCCCCAGGCCCCACTTTTTATTTACTGTCTGGCAGATAATGTGACCCTATTGACAACTTGGTATTTAGGAATAGCTTGCTCTTTATACTGTGAAAGAGCCTACAAGAGAAGTATTTGTATAGTTTCAAAAAAGAGAGTACTATTGAGAAATTATATATATATATATTTAAGAAAAACAAATCACAGCTAGGAAATAGGATCTGCTGCAACAGATCTCTTGCTTAAAAAAAGAAAGAAATATGTGAAAGGTTAATTGTGAAATATATTTTATTTTAATTTTCCATTCCCGCTTTACTATTTTCCCCACGAAAGGGGGACGGGGAACACAAAAGATCCTTGTATGATTCAGATATATTTACAAAAAATAACAAAGCAGAATCATAGGGGCTGACTTGTCAGCTGATGTTAGGAAAGAGAAATCTGCAGCTAATCAGCCCGGCTGAAGCAGCAAAGGTCACAGCAGTCATGATGAGTTATTGCAGAGGTGTTACGCCATATAGTCGGTCTCTTCACTAAAAGCAGGCATGAAGAAAACAAAATTGCAGACAGATAAAAAGACATTTTCTTCTTTCGTCATTTCATGCATTAGTGTTCCACCACAAATTTGTCTTTCTCTGCTGTCGTCCATCATGTCACATTCCTATTTGTGAGCAATTGTTACAGTGCAAAAAAGAGATTTTTTCTTTTAAGGTGTGGAGGTTGGGAGAGGAACTGACTTATATTTTAAGGCCTAGTACTGATATAGGGTGAGCCAACAGCAGATTCCTTGCTGAACTCCTAGAATAATGCAAGCACAACATTTTGTGGCCAGAATATCTCTCATATTTTTTATGAGATGGAGAAAAGTGAAAATGGTTACTACTATAATAGTACAGCATCTTTCACCCTCCAGGTCTGTTGAGTGGAGTTGAGGGGAGTGTATTCAGGGCAGCTACAAATGGAAATTAAAAAATTGGTGGGATGTAATTGTGGCAGAGGTGACCAATTCTCTTGAAGACGGTTTATTCTTTCAGACACTCACCAATGAAATGAACATTTCGTATAAAGTTTGGTTGGTGGTAACCTTGGCATTTTGGCCGTTTTTCTTTTTCTTCACCACAGCTCACTTCCAGTTAAGCATGCCTCTTTCCCTGCAAGCTTTCATAGGCATGGTTCAATTTTCTCACAAATTTATTTGCAACATTGACTTGTGCTGCATGCATGCTTCACTGCCACCTGTTCATTGGTGGTGACAAACAGCTTCATCTCTTTTCCTCATGACCTTTCCCCTTTCACCCACATCCGTGCTTCCACCTGCCTCTTCAATATTTTTTGCCTGCCTGACTCACCAAAGTCTCACTTTCAGCATGCCCAAACTAGATCTTCATTCCAAGCCGTGTCTCAGATGTTGATGTCTCCAGCCCTGTCTGAGAGGAATTAGCCAGAGCAGTGCTGGCCAGCCCATGCACACATGAACTCACATGGAGCCTGTGCTCCAGCTGATCTCTGTTATTTGGGACTAACTTAAGCAGAAAAACCCTGTACAGTGGTACCTCTGGTTACAAACTTAATTTGTTCTGGAGGTCCGTTTTTAACCCGAAACTGTTCTTAACCTGAGGTACCACTTTAGCTAATGGGGCCTCCTGCTGCCGCCGCACTGCCATGCCGCGATTTCTGTTCTCATCCTGAGGTAAAGTTCTTAACCTGAGGTACTGCTTCCGGGTTAGCGGAGTCTGTAACCCGAGGTGTTTGTAACCCGAGGCACCACTGTAATTGTTCTTGGAGTGGAGGAGGGAAGCTTTTGTTCCAACAGATCCTGCCACTTTCTGCAACTACCTTTCTGACCTCTTTTGCCACAACTTTATGGAAGCATTCAGACAGCATCATAGTCTTTTGCTACTGCAGAGCTTCTCATGCACTGCAGCTTTTAGGAATATGGGCGGCTTGGCGTCCTTCACGTCATGAGTACTTTAAATAGGTTGCTGAAACTTCTGTGCCAGAGCTGATCTTCCAGAATTCCTGCCTCAGAACTTGGTTTACAAGGTCTCCAGTTGACTGACGTTCAGGGAAATATATTCTTCAAAGTGTACAGAACACTGCCATTGTATTAACTTAATGTCATCTTATTCCTGAAAGCTTTTTCAAGGGGCTTGAAGATCAATTCAAACATTTTCTCAGTTTGGTCATGGGCTTCAAGGAGCAGAAGGACAGCTGCCTACCACTTGTGTACCTTGTCCTGCTATAACACTCCATCTGATTGTTACTGGCAATTTTGACACATAACACAGCAGTGGGTGGCATTGTGATGCACAGCCACTCACCTGACCCCTTCTAAAGCATTGCTGATGCTTACCACAAGATAAGTGGGGAGGGACAAAGTGGCAGCAAGTTTGGCTCTGTTTTGTGCTAAAGCACCAGATGGATGCAAAAGTACTTCAGGAGAGTGGAAAGCCAGACTGGATAAATGTGGCCTAGAGAGATGGGGTGTGACATGGGGAGTCCCTACACCTGCTATATTCGTACATATTCTTTTAAAATGTTATGTACCCCACCTTTGAAAATACAGGAAACTAATGGCCACATGGGAATTGGTAGGCATACTTTTTAAAGAGTATGTTAACTATTTTAGGTTAGTGGATAATTTTAAATGGATGTGGTTCTATTGTTGTAGCTGAAATGTCGCTAAAACAGTGAACTATCCTTTCTGCCACCCCTTCATGCCCATTCATTCTTTGCCTGTTTTCTGTGGCAGAAAAAATTTATTGGAAGTTCACGCAAACTGCAGCAGGAAATTGCCTTTGCAGAACTGAAGCAAACCAAAATGTCTCCAAAGCAGATAGGAAACAATGCTACACTGAGCCTCTGTCAATGCTGTAACTTTCACACAGGTTTACTGTTTAGAAATTGTCATGGAAAGGAAAAGCTGACACAAACAGAAAGTGATTGGAAACCTTAGAATATCAAAGTGATTAGCTCCAACATGTAGAGCAGCTCAACAAAGTACCTAACATTTCTAAAGCAATTTGGGTAGCTTCACACTGATTTTTATTTTAATAATAACCAACAATTTATATTATGTGCATTTGAGGTAACAGTATTTTTTGATTAGAATCCTAACAGAATGGTAATTGTAGGCAGACTCTTTATGGCTCAGAATTAATTGCTTTCCATTCTTCTTGATGAATGAAGAGTTCAGAACAGAAGTTGGCCTGATAAAAGGCATTCGCTGTTCTTCACCTTTGGGATCAAATGCTAGCAACACTTCTAAACTCATATTGCTCGTGGGTATTTGCCGTTTTAATATTCTGGTGCCTCATTCCACCCTTGCTGGGCTGAATGACAACATTGTCCAAAATCCAGTAAGAGGATTTTATTTAACAAACAATAAAACTAGAACATCAGTGTTTGTTTAGTTTGCAATTTGTTAACTGCACGTCACACTTAACAATGTAAAATATTGGAAGACTTGACTAATGTGGATGATTGATTGGCTGCGAAGTGCCAGGCAAACTGAGATGATATTAAAAATAATTCTGGGAAATAGACGCTCTACATTCATGGACACTACTTCTTGTACTGGGGTGGGATTAAATCATATGAAGAAGCTCTCCAAGAAATACCAAACAGTATTTAATTGATTTTATTTATTTTCTTACATTGATTCATGTGCTCTCAGACCATACCCTAGTTGCAACTTTCCTGCTGGTGGGATATTTAAATTAATTTTTATGAAAATAAACATTGTTATGGGACAAGTGAAGCCATATTGAACTGTCATGGATTCACTGACAGCAGTGGGATGAAATTGGTTCACACGCCCATGAAAATGGCTTGTGGGCTTCAACCACTATTTCTCGGAGCTACGATGCGCTGTTTGGAATGGTAAGTACTGCATTCTTATTTGTTGTGGATCAAAACTAAAATCCTGCTTCTGTCCTTACCTGCTAATGTACAGAGTAACAGATGGGGGTGTTTCAACTGCCTGCTGCAGAGTCCTCTTACAAAGACCATGCGATCTGAAACACAATGGTAATGAAATGACATCTCATGGAAGAAACCAGATGCTTTGTGTTCAGTCTCATCTGCTTTCTTTACTGACCTACTTTTTAACTCTTCTTAGGACTGCAGAGCAGATGCTGCGGCCCTGACTCATGCCTATGTAATTTGATCTGGGGCACGTAAAAGCGTTATTCACACTTCTGATACAGGGTTTGCTTGTGTCATTCACCATGCCACAATGACAGAGTCAAATCCTGGAAAACATAAGTCAAGCCACTAATTTTTTTTAAAAAAAATCCAGTGTTTACAACTGCTTTGTGGTTTAGTGTCTCTGGCTAGTTCTCTGAAGAAATGCTAGCTCATAGACTGAGCCTGGGAACCCCTTGGACCTTTGAGCAAGTTACACCACCCACTTCCTTGTGCTGAAGTAGCAGGAGCCACTGCTAGTATTGTGTGCCTGCTGGAACTTGTGGCCTGGAAATGATTGGAAATGATGGCAGCTCTATCAGAGGTACAGCAGAGCTGCTAAGCGCATGAGGTGTGAGATGGATGGTCCCCAGTTCAACTTTGAGATCTACATGGTCTCAGGCAATCTGGTTACCTTTCAGGCTCAGCTCTCTGTATGTAATATGGGGATATGCAGGGTTGTTATATGGATCACAGAGTGGCCGAAAACATGCATGTATTTGCGCCTAGGGAATGAAATACAGTGTCTAAGGTTAAAGTCCTAATGGTTAAAATGGGAGAATTAAACACATGTTTAAATCTCTTGGCTTGAATCAATGAGACTTAAAAGGTCCTCTATTTTTGCTGAACCACACTACATTTTTTCTGATGATTTAATCCGGAAGGCCAGCCACTACAATGGGAATTATTGTTGTTATTATTGTTCATGTCACAATACAATCAGAATGCTTTTGATGGCCATGGAGTGTCTCAAGCATAAAAGGTACAAGTTACAGGAGGGTGCTTTCAATCATCTTCAGACTGAACCTGCATTCAAAGTAATCATGCTCCCTGATCCTATAGATATCTGCAGATGTCATCAGCTCTAAAGATCATTGCTACAACAGCATTATTTGGTGGGGAAACTGAGCAGTTCCATCTTGCTGGGTATCCATTGCAATCCCACTTAAATGGCTTATTTGCCATATTTCAGGCACAAAAATGGGCTACAAAAATACTGTCCCTTTCATGAAGGTGCCTAACAAAGCAATGTTCACAACGACCATATTTTGATTTAAATTGTCGCATTTATTGCTTGGAAAGAACACTTAAAAATTTGGAAATAAGCTTTTAAAAAGGGGTTGGAGGTATTGCTGATTAATGTGAAATCAAGCATTTGCAGTAAGAAATTAGTTTCAGGGCCAGTGAGCTTTGATATAGCAAGGGAAATCCCAAGTGTAGAAATCAGAAGCACATCAGTCAATGCAATTGTGCTTCTGGATGTGCATTTAAATCCACAGTTCATTTGGAGCCATCAGATTGGCTTGATATGTCCGTTGACCACTTGGTGTGTAGTGAGACCAGTGTACAGTCAGATGGCATACTTTTATTTATCCTTAATTATGCAACAATATGTTTTCTAATCAAGATAAAATGGTTAGTTGCTTTTAACAAAGGACTTCTTATCAGTTTGCTACAGTTATGAGGAACGGATTTCAAGATTGGCACTTACATAGTTTACTTCATTTTCATATTTTACTGCATTTTCTCCAGGGAACCCAGAGGTGCAAGATTTCATTTCTAAGATCGTATCCTCACTGGTTACTAGCATGACTCTGTTAAACTTCAGAGATGGGATTTTTATCAGGGTCTTGAAGACTGTTCTTTGATCAGCCCTTAGCCATAGAGATTAAGACCTACAGACCTAGTTAACACTGACTCCAGCCTGTACACAGAGATCCCACCCCCACTTGTCATGCTTCCCTACTGACAATCAGCACCAGAGTCCATGTGTGTGTTGGGGTGTGTGGGGAGACGTGGGTGCAGATGGGACTCTGGGTCTCCTAATGGAGGAGAAATTGCACAGGTATTTCTTAAAAATGTTTATTTATACAAAAATTATTTCTAGAAACCAATACAATTTGTATCCATACTTTCTTCAAGATATCTATAGACGTGGCTATAGATAATATTTTGATTTGGAACACATTCAGCCATATAAAAATAAAACTATTTACATTATGTCAATAAACAAAGGTATTCGTTTTCTTTTTTTAAAAAAAAGGCACTGGAGGGTATTGCTCAGGCTATTGCATTTCCTTTGTGCATTTAGGAAAAAAAGCTCTTAAGAAATCCATTGTCAAAATCCCATTAACCCTCATGCTTGCACTTATTCCCATTTTTTTTATAAAAACAACAACAACATCACAAGTTAACAATCACAATAGTTTTTTTAAAAAGAAGTGTGTATCAAGCATGTGCCTAGGAATGTCTGCAGTGATAGTTTTACTAAGGCACATACTGTTAAGACAACTGGACATACATTCTTGTTCTCTTCTAATGATGACATCTGAAGACAATTCAGGGTGCTGATCAAGAAGCACACTATTCTAAGAAATACCATGGTCCTATTCACCACATAATGACTTGATATAGAAGACATTGAAAAGCACCTGTGATATTTGGTATCTGGCAAAACTTAGTTTTGGAATGTAATTTTTTTTTTTTTAAAAAAAAAAAGTCGTCCATTTGGGTTTTCCATCTTCCCTTATTTAAGATCTTTTGATTTCCTTTGTATCACACAATTGTCAAGCTTAACAACTGAACTAAAAAGCAATTTGATGTTATTTGCATCTTCCAGTGGAGTTGTTGAGTTGGGAAGTAAAATATATACTGCCTCCAGGACTGAGGGTTCCTCCTGTTCTGTTGAAAAGGAGTAGAGAAATGTTCAGAGCCCAGGCAAATTCAGTGAGCTACACAGCAGCTAGATTCCTCATGTTTGTGCAGAAGAGACATTCGGGAGAAAGTTTTTGAACAGTTTTTGCATTGGTATTTCTTCACATCCGAATGGGTCTGCAAGTGGGCCCTCAAATTTGACCTGTCTGCAAATGCTCTGTTGCAATGAGGGCACGAAAAAGGCTTCTCTCCTGGAAAGAAATACACAAAAGAGGTTTAATCATTTTAAAGCTCAAGTAAGGAACTTTCTGTATAAATGGGACAAGTCGTTTTGCAGAGGAATAAAAAAAAAAAAAATTGTGCCTGTGAAAATGGTGTTTGGGTTCTATATATTATTAAAGGGTCCATTCATTACACTGTAGGCTGTCCATTCATTATTTCATACTTTTCATAGTTTGCAGGATTCATGGTGCATTGAATGACAAGCCACTGACACTTTCTGCTTCAGCAGGTGCAGCCAGTGCCTGCAGGCTGGGCTCCACCCAGCATCTTCATATGTTCCTTCCATTCATTTACTGTATCCTGTGCAACGCCTACTGCTGCCCAAGGCTGTAGTTTACATGCCATTGGTGTGAATGGCAGAATTCCCATCAGATTGAATGCTTCAACATTGCACTCTGCTTCCTTGGAACAGAGGCAGGACAAGGAGTAGCAAGAGGACTCACTTGCACATGATCAATAAAAGTTTGCAATTAATGCACAAGCTGCTCAAGTCTGTGAACATTTTTGACTTACACTCTGGCCCTAGGCATTGTTCACAGAAGTAAGTGCAGCTGAGTTTAGTGGGGCTTAAAGGCTATGCAGCCAAATTCTCTTTGGAAATTAGGCTGGCTGTCCTCAGTGGAGTTTCCCCCTACTGAATGAAGCACAGGACTGCAACTTTAAGGTGTTTAGTACCATTGAAGAAAATCAGAAATTCTTTCTATGATAAGTGTTTGAATCAGAGTGTAATTTGTCTTAAGGTTAACTTTCGTTGCTCACAGTGACATTCATCTTGTATTAAGTTCAATGGGACTTACTCCTAGGTAACTGTACATAAAATTCCAGCTTTGGATTGCAGTTTGCAGATTCGTCTATGCCTTCAAACCCATTAATCTGGAATCCAGTTGCACTGTCAATGGAATGGAACTTCTATTTGAAATACAATCCTTCCCATTTATTTCTGTGGGATTTACTTCATGAGATCAGGTCCTTTGTGTTTAGCACTGAGATGCCAGATCTTCTAAATGACTTTCTACAGCACACATATTTCTTACATGTAAGACTTATTGCTTTCTGTGGAACTCATTTCCAAGAACTACACACTTGATTAGAGTGCAAAATTATGTCCCTATATGCTGACTAAGGGGGTTTACTGTGTGCATTGCTTAGCTACAATGCCTGACTGCAGATTATTGCATAGGGAACCTGGTATTTCTGCTTACTTCCTTCTCTCTTGTTTGCTGTCTGATCTGTCTACCTTGCACCTGCATTCCTTCCAAAAGCGTGTTCCAACACTCATGTTGAAGCATGGAATTCTTAGGGTCAAATGGATCCCTGTCTTGTGACAGCTTGCCGAAGCAAACTTTAAGTTCTCTAAAGTGAAAAAGTGTTATACCAGTACATAAGCTGACCCACTCATAAATGATTTAAAAAGAAAAGGAGTCTGGTGAACAGTTAGCAGAGCAAACAGTATAACTGGAAAACATGAAATTGATCATAAAGCCCTATGGATTTTTAAAAATGGAATTATTGCAGCAATACATGCTATGCACAATCACATTTTCCCTCTTACCAGTATGTGTTCTGATGTGTCCTTGAAGTAACCATGGTCTAGAGAAAGCCTTGCCACAGATCTTGCAGACACAAGGTAGTGTGTGGGTCCTGATGTGCATCTTAAGAGCTCCTAGGCTCACGTATTCCTTGTCACAGTATTTACAGCTGAAAGATTTCCTAGACTGGGCATCACAGTGCAACTGCTTATGCTTCGCCAGTCCAGAGAAAGTTGAATAGGTCTTATTGCATAAGCTGCATTGAAATTTCTCTGCTTCAGTTGCATGAGGGTCGGAATGTTTGGACTGGATCCTCTCTTCTTCATCACTAATGGGACTCTCCGAGCCACTGTGATCCTTGGATGAAGTGTCAGAATGTGGAGGTGGGCTGACTCTTCCCAAAGACGAAGGGTATCCGGAGAGAGGTGAGAGGTCACTGGGTAAAGGGGAAGGCAGCAGCCCAGTTGTAGTCCACACTGTGATGGGGTTGTAAGCAACTGAGCTCAGGATCTCAGGCTGTGGAATGATAGGCATGGGGTAGCTCTCATAAAGGTATGGGGAAATGATCACTGGAAGAAAAGAAAAAGAGAGAATCGTTTTAAGACAACAGAGATTTTTCTCTTTATAACAGCAGTACAATATATCCAATACTCATGGAGATTGGAAGTGATGAAATCCTACTGACATTTGTCTGCTCCAATGAAACACACAGAATGAATGTAACATTCTGTAACTTTAGATAAAACTTTACATAAGTTGGGAGGTCTGCTCAAAGTCACAGCTTTCCTCCCAAAGCCTCTGCTGCAGCCAGAGGAAATCCAGCAGTAAAATCCACACCATTCTCTTACATTTCCAAGTCACTCGTTTTGCAACAGGGAGAAATTTTTTTCCCGGCAATGAAGCAAACTCCTAAGTTTAAGTTTTAATTCTGTTGGCACTGACATTTTTTAGGGGGGAGGAAGAGAGGGGGGGGAGAGAGATCTGTAAAAAAGTTTGTTAAAAGTTTGCACCAGACTATGAAAAGTCCCACTTCAGCAACAACAATCAGAGCAGTTAGAATACAGCTTTCAGCCTTGGATTACCTGTGTGAGTATCCAGTTCACCATAGTTTGGCTTTTTGGAAGAGTTGAAATGTTTCTTGACCAAGAAGGATCGTGGCATCTTGAAATGCAGGGCTGCCTTCTTCCTGAAACCTCCTTTCAGCTTCAGAATAACGGTCCCCAGCTTTTGGGCAGCAGCAGCAGACAGAATCACTGCTTGCACATTGGTCCTCTACAGCATTGTCCTCTCTGCTCACCCCATGCAGTAAAATTGTGTAGTGCAGGGCTCTTTGCAAAGTGCTGTAAATACCCACTCGTCAGGTGCAGGAGGGGAGGGTCAGGGGTTTCCTTTTCATCCAATCACTCCTGATTTGCTGAAGTTCTTTTACAAACTCTGCCTGTTTGGCCAAGAGACTTATTCCTTGCTCTTCGCAAGGAGGATCCAATCCCTTCTAGGAGCTGAGGACTTGGGTCAGGTTTCAACTCCTCCCACTGGGATAGCTGTGAAGAACAGAGGAAGAAGAATCTCTTGTCAGAGGGAGCCTAGAAAATGTCTTAGAATTCCTGCCTACTAGTGGGGCTAATTTAAGTAGGTTCAGTAAGGGATAAGTTTAGATTTCACTGTACTTCCTCACCTTTTCTGAAGTGCCTTGCATCCCAACAAAGTGAACATTAATTCTTTCAAAAAACAAGGCTGCTTTCCAGATGTGGGATAATGAAAATGCTAAGGACAAACTGTTCATGATGAGGGGCAAAGGGCAGAGGGTAGAGGGGAAGTTATTCCAAGATAAACAGTCCAGTTTTTTTAGACACTAACGAGAGAGTCTTTGGCTTGTCATGTGGGGCTTGCTATTTTTGGAAGTGAAGAGGAGTTGAGCCAAGATGCTTAATAGATTAAGGGAATATTTTGTGTTTGCTGTTGAAGAACTGGCAATGAGGTGCCGTGGCCCCGATCCAACTAAAATTAGTTCCGTTTAAGACCCATTGCTGTAATTGTGCACTGATTTTTAGCTGGATCAGGGACATTTTGTAAGACAAAACATATACACAACTCAGACGCAAAACAGGAAGACAGTAATTGAGATATGCAGAATTCACAAAAGGGCTGCAACCATTTGCACGCTGATTACTCAGAAGTAAGTTGTGTTGACCTCAGTTGGACTTGCGTCTGAGTAAATATGCAATGGATGAAGCTGCACGGGACTTTTTCCAATTTCTCAGTGCAATGTTGCACATTTCCCTTCTGGAGGAAATTGAGCCACTCCCGTAAATGGAAATTATTTGGCTGCACATATTTAATTCTGTGCTCATTTTCAATTAGCTGACAGTGACTGAGGAATGCACAAAGGTCCCAGCACATTCAAGCTCCCCTTTCCTAAAGGAATGGCTAAGACAGCCACTTTCTTCAGCTTCAGTTGAAAGATATCATTCCTGTTTCATCTTAGCCAGCACAGAATATTCAAAGGTTCATGCTTTAGTTTGGAGTAGCTTGATGTACCATGTGGTATCTTCTTGCTTGTCCAGTAAACTTATTTGCTGTGGTCATACACAGTACCAGTCTCATTTGCTGCTGCTTTTTTGGGTCAACAGCTTCAACTATTGCAGGGAGTTGGACTAGATGACCCTTCCGGGTCCCTCCCAATTCAATGATTCTGTGAACCAACAAACCTATAGGCATGGAAAGGATTTGAGCAACACAAGCACAGTTTAAACATTTAAAATTCATTTGGGGGGTAGGGAATATTTGCACTTCTGAGTGCACTTGAAACCTATATTTTCCTACTCAGCTGTACTACAAAATGTACCAGTAGACTGAGGGCTATAAAACGGGTGTATATATAGAATGAAGGAAGTGTGGAGGGAAGTTGCATTGAGACCACCCCAGCCTTCTCTGCAACAGGTGTTGGAATGAAGACATGGGGGAAAAATCTCTGTGGTTCTGTTAAGACTTGTAAGAGCAAAGTGCTTTGTCAAGCTGCATAACTTCTTTATCTGGGAGATGCCAAAACAAGTGCAGAAGTAAAGTTATCTGCTTTCATGTAGCAATTCAACTGTTAACAGGCTCCAAGGCTGGTGTTTATCCATGAGTGGTTTACATTGATATTTTTTTTTCTTTAAGAACACCTATGCTGAAAAATCGTCAGTGTGTTTTCTTTATAGCAAAGTGCATAAGTTTTTTTTTAAAAAATACTTTAAAAAGACACAGAAGCTATGGTCTATTCAGTTCAATTGGCAGGATCGAGACAGGGTGCAAGTATAAAGCCCAGTTCTAAGCATTTTTACTCCCAAGTAAATATGTACACACATACAGCCCAAAATTACTTTGGAGTGTTGGATCGCCTCTCTCACCCCTGAAATCTCAGTTTGAAATCTGCTTCTTTGGCAGCAGCTTCCCTGCTTTTTCATTGCTTCATCCTTGTGTGTGTTCTGCTCCGAACTTAGAATTTCATGCTCAAGCTAGGTTCACGTTCTTCACCATTTTCTCTCTTGTTTTACACTAGGGCTAGGAAACATATGACCCTCCAGATGTTAGGCAACAATTCCCATCATCCATGACCTCCAGTCATGCTGGCAGAAGTTGATGGTAGCTGGAGTCCAACAACATCAGAATTATAGAACCATACAACTTCAGGAGGATGACAAGATGTAAATGAAACATAGGTGAATCCCTGACATATGGCCATCCAACTTCTGTTTAAAGACCTTCAATGAAGGAGAGAACACGACCTTCCATGACAGTCCACTGTTGAACAGCTCTGACTGTCAGAAAGTTCTTCCTGATATTTAGTTGGAATCTCCTTTCTTGTAACAATGACTCTATTGGTTTGGGTCCTAGCCTCTGGAGCAGGACAAAACAAGCATGCTCCATCTTCCGTGTAACAGCCCTTGATATATTTGAAGATGGCTATCATATCTCCTTTCCGTCTCCTCTTATTCAGGCCAAACATACCCAACTCCTTCAACTGTTCCTCATAAGGCTTGGTTTCCAGACCCTTGGTCATCTTGGGTGCCTTCCTCTGTACACATTCTAGCTTGTCAATATCCTTCTTAAACTGTGATGCCCAAAAGTGGACACGTATTCCAGGTGGGAGAATAGAGTGGTACTATTCCTCCCATTGATCTGAACACTATCCCTCTGGATCACCACAGGTTTCCCAGTTCTGCCATTTAAACCACATTTCTCTTGGTAAATCCCTTCAAAATGAAACAGGTGCGGCCTTACATTAAGTCAGGCCACTGGTCTATCTTGCTCACTGTTGTCTGCAGTGACTGACAGTGGCTTCAGACAGAGGACATCACCAGCTCTACCTGGAGATGCTTGAGATGGAACCTGGGACCTTCTGCATGCAAAGCAAATGTTCTCCCACTGAACCATAGCCCTTTCAAAAGTAAGCAGCTTCTGAATATCATTGTTAGATTACTGGGCAGAATAGTGTCTCCTCTGTCTTTGGCACAGGTCTTGCCATGTGGCTGGTGCTAAATACACATTAAGTAGCAGGATTAGTTGATGCCCCCCCCCAAGACACAGACACTTACTCCTTCCTTAATGGAATGTGTGAAAGTCCTCAGTAGACTACCAATAACAGAAAGATACATTCAGAAAATATATCTGCTGTGTGGGGTACTTTAAAAGCTTGCCCTTTTGCTGAATGTCTACAACTATTTAATTCTGGAAAGTGCAGTAACTTCTGCAGAAAATACCTCTGGGATCAAGACACTTTACATTGTGGGTACGATTCCAGAGAAGTGCCAGTCTGTTCAGTTATGCCAGCTAACACTGAGATAGGCTTGTACATGCCACACAAAAGGCACAAATGCTCTCATTTTCCATTGCCTCGTGCCAAATGCAGTTGCGCCAGTACAGCAGTGTAGTAATGCCTTGGTGAATTAGGCCCTTGGGCTCCCCTGTTCAGACTTCTGTATAAATCATAATGTTTTGACATGTCAGCCAAGTGGCTAGGCTAAAACGAATAGCACCGGGCACTGGGTGCAAGGCATGTCATTACATGGTTTTGAAATGGTATTAGCATGACTCTTGTTGCCTGAGTGGGGTTTTCTGTTTTTCTTTTTTCTTTTTCTTTAAACAACCCAGTGAGTTTGTATGAAGATGGCCAGAGATACCATAGTGCCAGAAAGGTGAAATAGGGTGAAGGAAAAAGATCATAGTTGAAAGGAAATCAGAGGGAAAAGCAGATCTCTCTTTTCATTCGGAAAGCTGGAGGAGGAAACATTTTCATGCACCCTCAGGCTGCTCTTTTAATTCTGAAGCATTGCATCAGCTTCCTGAAAATCTGAGATCAAACCACCCATCGTGTTATCAATGGATTGAGCTTGGACAACAGCAGCCAGTGCTTTGTTAGGGACAGTGTACATTTCTCAACTTTTAAAACCAGCCAGCTGAGCAATTGATAGACTTCACCTTAGCAGGAGCGATTGCCAGTGGCTGTTCTTGATCTACTGTTCTTCACCAGTAATGAAGCAAAAAGGAAGATTTGGAGCCGGGATCTCAGGGTCTATGCTTAGTTTCCAGTTGGATTGGTGTGGAAAGAGGAAACTGCAAATACAGTCCTTCCTGTGCAGGCAGAAAGAACCCTCTTCCCATTCTTCACCTGCTGCATCATCTATAAACTCACATTGGCTGGATTATCTTGGAAGGCGGGAGGGTTGGCTATCGTGAACTATACTTCAACTTAAGTTGAATGCAGAGAACAGGTTGCTCCATTTTTATGGGTAAAGGGACATAGCTTCTTCTTTTAACCCAGGCTGGCTAATTATGACAGATTTGTGTGCAACGAGCAAATGAATAGGCATGCCAAACATCATAATGCATTGTCACGAGTAGCCAAAAAACTGAGCATCTCAGGAAATGAAGGGATCTTAGTGCAGAGTTATATGCTATGGTTAATATGAGAATGCCACTGAAAATGGGTTCTTCTTCCATGATGTGTAGGGTCACTTTTCTCTCATTGTAGAATGATCACATGGTACGTACTGTAGAGCTAGGACAGAGAAAGGCACAGCACGATGTTGTCAGGACAAGGGTGATGTCAGGAGAAAGTAACACAGGTAAACTGTTTTTTGAGGCAGCCCCAAGTTGAGCATAAAGGGTAACTCTATGCTTGGTGAAGCAGGATCTGAGATCTTACCTAAATCAACAAAAGCACCCAGTTCTGTCTCTACTTCATGCTTATGCCTTTAACAGCAGGGAGAATTTGTATAGTTCACGGCTTCTCCCATCAGAACTTAACTTTTATGTGGAAAGCTATATCTGTTCAACCTCCCTTTGACACACAGTTATTAATGACCCTCAGTGTCAAAGCCGAGAGCCTATTCTCACACATTTGGATGTCCAAAGATGTTACCAAGTAGACATCAATATAGAAGAATTTGATACAGTTGCCCTCATTATACAAGATGGAGTTATGGGAGGGGCAGGGGAGACACATTTTGACATACCAGTGACTGACAGTATTATTTTATTTTATTTTCAATGTATGTGTATGTTTTTGCATTCCAGACAAAAAGAGTCAGGCAAAAAAAATGAATGTTAAAAATCACAAACTACTAGTTGGCTCATGAAACGCACTCCTATGTTTGGCCACTCATTACTATATCCTATTGTGTTCAGTGAGGCTTACTTCCAGGAAATGACGTATTGGATTCAAGCCTGAAGGTTGGTTAATGTTACTCATTTATTTTACTATCAAATTACAGGAAAACATATTGAACAGGTAGATGAAACTTTGATTGTAAAGGGCAATTGTCTATTGTTCATATAAGGGTGAAGTAACATTTAACATGTTACATCTTGAGCAATTAGGTGATTTACGTATCTTTCCCCCGCTTTTAGAAGCCGCACAGCTTCTGACGGTTAACTTCTGGAATGGGGCCAGTGACAGAAATCAGAGAAAGTGACTATAGGGAAGCACACACACACACACACACACACACACACACACACACCCCACAGCTGCAATTCTAGAGAGATAGCTTATCCTCTATTCAATCAGCAGCATCATGTACTTGGTCATTATGTACTTGAAAACCATAATTAACAATATCATGAAACTATTAACTGGCCACTACTGACATCTGACAAGAGAACAGGGATTGGTGCTTTTTATCCATCCGTTTACCCTAGTCCAGAGGAAACTGAAATGATGGGACTTAACATGGTTACAACTAGTTTGTTCTATTGATTTCAATGCAACTTAAGCACAAATGTTTCTGGAGGGAGTTACAGGTTTTTGTTGTGTCAGCACTCAGTAGATAGGATCCAGTAGACAGGATTACATGGTCAATGGTTAAAACAAGAAATTCAGTACCATAGACAAAGAAAAAGGACTAGGTCATGATCCCAACAGTGTGTAGAAATAATTATAACACACTGATAAATTTCCTCCTACCTGCTTGAACTCAGATATTTTAAATTTTCCTTCCAAATCTAAACGTTCTTGAAATTTAACCTGAAAAACACAGCAACTCTAGCTAGCTAATTGATAGCTAATTAAGCTATAAAGCATCTATCCAGTTCTATAATAAATAACCAAGTTTCATTATATCATCATTCTGTGTCTGTGGAAGCAGCAAGTTCTAGAAATGAACAAGAGCCCTGGGATGGGAGGACTACCCCACCTTTGTGTGACTGTAGGAATAGACCTGCCTCTAAAAATGAAACTGTCCAAGAAAGTCATTTGCAGAAACATTTCCAGCACATTCACCAACCAGTGAGGCTGGAGCAAAGCAATTTGCATCATGGGTATGCAAGCTGAACATTACGGGTGCAGTTTCCCCCCTTTACTTCACAAATGCTTAAGGCGTCACCATAGATGTGTTATCAGTGAATGTGTGCACCAGCTATGCATCCTCCTGTCCTACGAAAGGCTCTAGAAGTCCAGCCTTTACCATGAATCCACTGTGGCTTTCCCAAGGCAGCCTATTGCTCTGTGGAGCCATCAGGCAACTGGATGCTGATCCTTTTATGCACATTTATTGGATATTGTTATTTTTTTCATCAGCATTGCCCTTTATGAACCACCCTGAGCATTCCTTGAGACACAAACGCAAGTTATACTATGATGTTAGGAACTGCCCAGGCTCAAAGTCGGAACCTTTGGTCAATGGTCAGGGATGGTGGGGTGTTGTAGTGTTGTAGGACTAGAGAATTATAAAACAATGCAGTTAAATTCTGCTAGGCTCTTCCATACATGTGGGCTTAAGAAATGACAAGAAAATGTACTGTGGAGCAATGAGCTGGTTAGATAGTATTCTAAGCATCATATTGTCTTTTCCTAAGCTTCTTATGTAAGCAGTTGTTCAGGAAGACAGCAAAAATGTTGAAAAGGCTATTTTTCTGCCCTACTGAGTGAAATAGGCATTTCAGGGATTATTATATGGTTAGGAAGAGACACCTACTGGACATATCCATACTCTGCAACCACAACCTTTGTTGTTCTTTAAAGAATGTTTGCCCGGAGAAAAAGAGATCAAGTTATGTCACCAAGTGGCCAATAAATGAATTTCACTTAGAAGGAACCTTAAGATTTTTGTCAGCCTCTGGGATAATGGAGACACTATGCTGATTTGAGAACGACTTGAAACCTGTAAAAAGCACCTCAGAATACTCCTAGCTCAATAAAGCAAGAAAATATCTGTTAGTTTTGTTAAGTAATAAATAGTTTCTTTATATGCAGCATCATATGATTTCATGCAATCAATGCCTTCCTTATACAGTCTAAGAATTAAAAATAGTTCATGTACAGTACAAATATTGCAAACAGGATGTATTTAAATAACAAACAACAAATATTAAATACTTTGCATTTCATAGTCTTCTAAAAATATTTTTCTCACATTATATTACATTATAACATTAACAAATAATCTGCTCTAATCACAGCTATTCCAAGTTCCTTTATAATATATTGTACAACCTGCCTTCATCCATTCAATTATTTTTATTTTTATTTTTATTATAGTCCTGAGCATTCTTTTACTGATGCTTTAATCCTATTTAGGATTGTGGCATTAAACCCCTATCTTGAATTCCCGATGATATCAAAATAAAGTCTAAACAAACAAACAAACAAACAAACAGACACACACAGGGTGAGATTTTAAGCATATGCATCTATTGGGCACAATCTGTGATGATGTTATTTTGTGCATTCTCCACTTTAAGTGAAAGAAGCTGGGTAACAGCTCAGCATGGATCAGGCCTGCTTAGATCAGGCTAGCATCGGCTTTCCCCTGCAGACACCCAGGACTTAAGGATTGGATCAAGGAGGCAGGTGACCTTATGGAGGGGGCCCAGGGGGCTCCAACAGCCCTCTTTTATGCATGACACCCTTTTGATGTGATTCACACATCATGGGGTCTGTTGAAGGGACTCAAAGCAAGCCATGGATATATGACAGAGGTAAAGATTTTGGGTAATCAGTTGCTCTTTTAGGAAGTTAGGATGCCTGACTTTGAGAACTGTGTCCTTTTTCACATTCTGTATCATGGGCATAGCTGTCAACGTTTCCCATTTTTTAAGGGAAATTCTCTTATTCTGAATAGGATTCCTTGCAAGAAAAGGAAAAAGTTGACAGCTATGATCATGGGAGTTTTTGAATAGCATACTCTGGCCGAAGCATGTGAGCAATATCTATGAGGGCACAGTAGTGCTGAAAGGTACATTATTTGTTGTTGTTTTTTTATATAAATTTTTATTAAAAATTTTCCATGAAAAACTCCAATCATACCAATTTACACATCACATATTTTAGCTTATTGGACCTCCCTCAACCTCTCTGACAATCATTCGTAGTTAAAATCCTATCTTCACATTCCTTAGTTTCAATATTGCCATTAGATACTATATTTCTGTCCTTATTTACTTTCTTACAATATTCCTTATATTTTCACAAAGCTTCTTTAAAGCACACTAGCGTTGTACATTCCTCACATACAGTTTTCAAATACTCTGTAAATTTTCCCCAGTCCTCAAAAAACCTATGATCCTTTTGGAATCTAATTTTCCCAGTTAGTTTGTCCAGTTCTGCATAATCTGTTAATTTTGTTCTCCATTCTTCCAAAGTCGGTACTTCTTCTTGTTTCCATTTTTGGGCCAACAATGTTCTTGCTGCTGTTATTGCATACTGAAAAAGTTTACAGTCTCTCCTATTTATGTCCGTTCTTGTTATTCCCAGCAGGAAGGTTTCTGGTTTCTTAACAAAGCTATATTTTAACATTTTCTTTAGTTCATTATATATCATCTCCCAGAACCCCCTTACTTTCTTACAATCCCACCACATATGCATAAATGTACCTTCTTTCTCATTACATTTCCAACATTTATTGCAAGTTTTGTACATTTTTGCTAATTTTACTGGTGTCATATACCACCTATATACCATCTTCATAACATTTTCTTTTAATGTGATACATGCTGTAAACTTCAGGTTTTCATTCCATATTCTTTGCCAATCTTCCATTTCTATGTTATATCCTAAATCTTTGGCCCATTGAATCATTACCACTTTTACTTCCTCATCCATTGTATGCCATTCCAACAAAATTTTATACATTTTGGAAATTATCTTACAATCATTATTGACAATTTCTGTTTGAAATTTTGAGTCTTTTTCTTTATACCCTTTTTCTTTCACATCCTTTTTAAACATTTCACTTATTTGATAGTAGTGCAGCCAGTCATAAACATGTTCTTTTACTTGTTCGTATGGTTTCAATCTCCACTTCCCCCCTTCCTTCACCACCAAATCTCCATAGGTAATCCAATCACTTCTCATATTGGTTTTTTTGACACCTATAACCTCTAATGGGGATAACCAATGTGGGACCCCCATTTCTAATATGTTTTTGTAACTGTCCCAAACTTCCAATAGCGATCTCCGGAAGATATGGTTTTCAAATGATTTATAACCCTTTTTCTTTTCTTTCCAAAGGTGCGCATGCCATCCAAATCTGTTGTCAAATCCTTCCAAATCCAGGAGCTTTGTATTTTTAGAAAGGAAAGGTACATTATTTGAATAGGTCTACCAGTGTAGATGGACCAGTAAAATCTGTGATAATTAAAAACATGAAATTATGAGTCAGTTTTAGCCTCAATTTATATTAATTCCCTAAGTGGATGTAATCAGTATATATTCACTCCATGCTGTGTTTGGATTATGTAATATGCATATAATTCATGTAATGTTTAAGCAATGGAACCTGAGGAAAGGAGTGAATATACACTGATTACATTAATTTTTAGATTGAAAGGGAATTACGGTACGTCTCTGCTAGTGCATTACACCCAATCAGTTGTAAAAATGCTAGTTCTAAAATGAAATCAGAGCTTTATTAAAAGATTAATGAACATGTTGAATGTTTTAAAGGCAGATTCTGGGGGGAGGTGGTGGTAGAATTTCAAACTTCAAAATTCCTAGAACTGCTTGCCTCTAGTCCTTCTGATAAATTTAAGGAACTGAGAAGCAGACGGTCACATGGCACTGCCGTGTGGTGGAGAGAATTCAAAGGTGGACAACTTACTGTGGTACCCTCACTGCGAGAAGTGAGGTTACAGGGAACCAGGGAGAGGGCCTTCTCGGTAGCGGCGCCAGCCCTGTAGAATGCCCTCCCGTCAGATGTCAAGGAAATAAACAACGATCTGACTTTTAGAAGACATATGAAGGCAGCCCTGTTTAGAGAAGTTTTTAATGTTTGATTCTATTTTTAATATTCTGTTGGGAGCTGCCCAGAGTGGCTGGGGAAACCCAGCCAGATGGGCGGGGTATAAATAAATTGTTGTTGTTGTTGTTGTTAATCTTGCATACTTGTGTCAAAATTTTGCAGTCATTGGCCATGATCTAACTATACATGCATATAGCCCCATAGTAGATTATCAGTGATAGTGCACCTCATCTGTTTGGATAGTAAAGGATATTGAATCCAGAGACTGTATAGCTCTGTAGTTCAGTTGCAAGCATGGACACTCTTGTATATGATTTATGCTAAGAGGCAGAGGATAGATACCAGATAAGAAATCTGTTTCATTCTGGAAAGCCAGCGTATACTGAAAAGGCCTATTGGAGTGACAGTAGTACTTCATTTGTTATCCATATGTAACACTAGTAGTTGAGGGCAAACATGTGGCCCTACAATTCAACGCACCATTTTATTCATGTCATAAGACAATAATCTGGAAGAGAAGTGGAACTGCACTCTAGAGACATCACCTAATGTATTTATTACCTGACTTTCACCAGCAGGTCCCAGGACAAGTTACTTCAATTTAAAATTCAGTATTAAAAGCAGTTAAAAACAGTTTACAGTGGTACCTCGGGTTAAGTACTTAATTCGTTCTGGAGGCCCATACTTAACCTGAAACTGTTCTTAACCTGAAGCACCACTTTAGTTAATGGGGCCTCCTGCTGCTGCCATGCTGCTGGAGCACAATTTCTGTTCTCATCCTGAAGCAAAGTTATTAACCTGAAGCACTATTTCTGGGTTAGCGGAGTATGTAACCTGAAGCGTATGTAACCTGAGGTACCCCTGTATAGTCACAGGAATTGGGAAGACCCTGAAAACACACATTTCCAGTGGCCACTGGGCCAGGATATTGGAAGTTTCCTCAGCATCAGGAAGAGGGATGGGGTGGAGATCTGACATTGGCTCTCTCCATCCAATGTGGGAGAGGGAAATCTGACATGCTATGGCCTCCAGATGTTCTCCCAGGGACTATACAACTGCAGCTTGAATTTACCATTATTATTTTTTAAGTCCTTCATGTTAAATTGGAGCTTTGTGTCAGCTTATCCAGCTATGATTAGAGTTGCCAGCTTTTTGTTGTAAACTAGGCCTGCTTGTGTGCTTCTGACATCAGCCTGACATGCAAAAATCTTGCATGTGATTTCTCTCTGTGTGACTTGGCCTGTCAGCATATAAATCATTTGTTCATTGGTATCAGACTGCAACAAAAGGGGCAGGAACAGTGATAGTAGAAACCTACTAATAAGTTGTTTATTGTTGTTGATGATGATGATGTTGATTTTGTTGTTACTACTATTACTACTATTAAATATAAAGGGTGCATGCCATCCTAATGGAGTATTTATGAGTATAGCAACCCTTATCCAAAGCCAACAGTCTGCTGCCTTGGGTACAATATTTCCCCCCAATTAAAATAAGTAGGCTCTATTTGAATTTCACAAATGGATGAGATAACTCTTTCATGTATAGGATTATCTGGTGAAATTGCTAGCTCTTGATCATTATCTAAATGCTATAAAACTAGCTCTCTCTTACACTTTTGTGATTCAAAGCTTCTTGAAAATGCACAAGAACTTTGATGTCACAGGAGGAACAAGCTGAACAAAGTGCCTTCAAATATGCAAAAAAGCGAGCAAAGTCAGAGAGAGAACACTGCAATTAGGGGCAGGGAGTGGGGGAAGCTCCCTGTTCCCTCCCTCCCATCACTGATGCTGCTCCCACATCCCTCCATGTGCTGAGGGTGAATGTCTGCATCAGGAAGCCTTTTCTTCTTGTGTCAGCTCCCTAAGTGATTTAGAATCCTGACCATACCGGGTTTGAAATCATGTGAGGAGCATATATTTCACAAGGCACCTCAGCTATAAATTATTTTAAATGAGTGTATATACTTTTCTTGATAGTGCTTAGCTGTTTCTACAACTCTGAGCAATTCAGAGGCATTTGTTTATAGTGTGCTTTACTTTCACAGGCATATTTATTTGCTGTCAACAAACAAACCAGGATTTCTTCGTAACTTTTAGGAAGTACACACTGCCACCTTGATCGTACCACTAAATATCTGTTTAATAGATATGACAGCTGAAATTTATGTGGAGAGCCTATCCTTGAAGACTAAATTGTCTGTAATCTCGCATTTGTATACAATACTTGCAAAAATTGCCTACTTCATACATTTGGTATCCTATACATATTTGATCACAAAGCAACTTCAGACCAAAATGGTCTAAAATAACCCTGAAGGTTGCAAGTGGTGGCTCAAATGTTTAAATCAAAGTATCAAAATGTACGGAAACTACAAAAAGTGTGAAAGAGAAGACTTTCAGCCAACTTTCCATTCATCAAAGTGACACACAACCCTCAGGAGGAAGCACGAGAATATCAAAATACCAGCATGACCACGTATGGTCAGGTATGATGAGAGCTGGAGACCAGTGACATAAGGAAGGCCATAGGTTTCTACATCCCTGATTTGTAAGCTTGAAAAGTTCAGGTTCAAAGTGACTGGGTCACGGTTCTGAGTCCCATAATGCCAGTGCCAGGGGCAGGGCAGGACTGTATGAGCTCAGCATTAAACTGCAGTGTACCCCAGATTGGTTGGAGGCAGGATAATTGCTGCTAGCTTTGCTGTTCCTTCCCGCCCTTAGTTCATGGCATACCTAAGTATATGAGCTACCATGGCAGTCTTTTTGCACTGCTATTATGCTATGGGATATATCTCTGAAAGATAGTTCAACCAGTGAACGATGCCCTTTCAATGCTTTGTACAGGTACTGTGGGTTCTGGCAAGGGTGGAATTTAGGGATGGAGGTGAAATTATAGGTACAAAATTATCCTGTAACCGCTTGTCCTTCCTAGTATCATTTAAAAAACACCAGCATTATAAAATTCTCTCCTCTTCATAGGCGCCGACTCCATGGGGCCTGAGGGGGCCCGAGCCCCCTCAAAAATTCGTTTGGGGGGGCTCCGCCCCCCCAATAATTTAAGAAAATTGTTAGTTATATTATGTTTTGTAAAATCACAAAATTATGTTGGTATTTTTTATTTTCCTTGTTTGACGATAGTTACCTTTTAAAATACATTCAGTAATGAGTTAAAACAAAGCCACTCCCGATCTAGAGAGGGGGTGGGGTTGCGGGCTCTCGACCCATCAACAATCTCGCGGGGCTGGCACCAGCCCCGCGAGAAGCGGGGATTCCCCCTAGCTCATTAATATTCACCGCCCACGGCGGCAGCCAATCGGCTGCCGCAAAGGGCGGGCCCTCACAGGTTCACTTAAGGTCGGGGCAGCCTGGGGCTCGCCCCTTTCGTTCCCCCAGCAGCAGCGGTTTGGAGGTCTTGGGCCCCCCCAATATTTTTTATAAGTCGGTATGGGCCCCCGCCCCCCCAATATTTTTTATAAGTCGGCGCCCCTGCTCCTCTTTGGTTTGGCTGAGGGTTGTGCATAACCCAAGTGAGTACAAAACTAGTGTTTAGGACTCCTAGTGGAGTTGCCTAGAGCTACACAGTAGCTGATAGGCTCCAACAACACACAATCCTGGGATTAAATAAAAGTGTTTGAAATGAATGAATTAACTTCAGTATTATTGAACTAGTTACAGCACTCTGATTATTTCATCATGTCATACATTGAGGAGGGAGAGACAGATAGTATAACATCTTTGTAAAAGAATGGATGGATCACCAGCCCACTATTTTTTAATCACAGGACAAAGATATCATTGAATCATAGTACAGCCATTTAGTCCAACCCCCTGCAATGCAGGAATCCTTGTTCCCAATGTGAGGCTGAAGCCCACAGCCCTGAGACTAAGAGTCTCAAGCTCTACTGGCTGAGATGACTATAGGAAGCTGCATTACATTGGACCAGATCATTGCTCCATTGTGCCCAGTACTGTTTACACTGAAAACAGGGCCTCCAAGTTCTCAGGCAGGGATCTTCTGAGGCCTACAGTCTGAGATGTTTTAACTGGAGATTCTGGGGGTTTATAGCTACAGGTTCAGAGGTGACATACCTATGAATGCCAGTCACTAGAGAAGAGTATTGCTCCCATATATTTCCAACCTTCTTCTTTTTTAAAAATAATGTTTTTATTTATTTTTCATGGTAAAGGTAAAGGTAAAGAGACCCCTGACCATTAGGTCCAGTCGTGACCAACACTGGGGTTGCAGTGCTCATCTCGCTTTTTTTTTCCAGAATATTTTTATTAACTGACCAATCACATCAAATCAAACCAAATTACATAAATTCCAAATTACACAGCCGAATTTTAAATTTTTGTTGGGGGTACCCATATTTCAAGTTCCGAAGGGGATCCAATCAACTTCTTGCTTCTTGCTGCTGTTTTAATGTCCACAAATCTAACCATATGATGTTCACAGTACTATCCAGTCCATTCTTATTGTTTTTCCACATCTCTTGTTGTTATTTTCATATATTTGTCCTTTCTCTTTGTGACCTCTGATAGTCTCCACAAGCTGGTTAAAACAGTTTGTAATCCTGCGTGGATATTTTTTTTTATCCAGTAGCCATATCCAGACGTTTTCCATATAACATCACTTCCATACACCAAAACGGTCTTAGTGTCATTAATCTTCACCAATCTGCCTCCTTTCTCAAACCTCTGAGGAGATTCACCAGGAATGCAGTCTGAAAACAAGTCCGTTCCTCCTCCCGTCTATAAATCCTTTGGCAAGATGACGACTCTGAATTAATTGCTGCGCCATTCCAAAAGCTCTTATTGCTTCTCGATCTCCATAAAGCATACTTTTGGTTAAAGTTTATCTCCACACAGACCTTAATCATCCTGCTTGGGTCAGTTAAACCGACGGTTCTAATGAGGAGGGGTTCTCAGTAAATCACATAGAAGGAAAGTAAAAAAGGTTCCCCCCCCCTTCAGTCCCGTTGCCGACAACCCAGCCTTTGGTGTATCTTCATCGTAAAATATTCCTGTTGCTCCAACCTATTGTCTTCTTTCACAGAGGTCACTTAAATTAGCAGACACTCCCCTTCTTCACTTGAAATATGTGCATTTGCTTCTGTTGTAATTAATTATTCCAAATTGCTGCAGCTAGTGCGCGACACCATGTACAGACTGTCTCTATCCATGTACAGACTGGCAGCTGAATCTTTCTTCAGCCCTGGTGACAAGACAGGATTCACCACTGAGGGCAGCAGGCTTGCTTCCGAGGGGCATTGCAGGCTGTGTTGCACACAGATCTTTGTCCAACAGATGAAAATGGCTGTTCCTTCTAACAGCTGGAGGTTGCCAGCACTGTCCTCCCCACCCCACATCTGTGGTTTAAGATAGTCACTTCATTTTACCTAATGGTAGGGCTGGCCCTGTGAGATAGCCTCGTAGTTTCCCCACCCCACAAAAGATGAAGAGAGGAGTGATTCGTAAGCCCCAAATGCTGGTGGTCTTGGCTTAGAATGCTTACTTCTCTAGAACTACTGTTCTCAACATGCCTGTACTATTTTGAGAGAAAGACAGTATGTCCTCTCTTTTTTGTCATAAATATACTCCCCTTGCACAAAGGGCAGTGCAGTCAGAAGAAACAAAGCACAGTTCAGAATCCTCAATGTGCTTCAACCTGGGGAAAATGGTTCACTGGGGAAATACATGAATGTCAAGTAACGAAATTCAAGTCAGTCTTTTGGAGTCAAGGAGGCAACAACATATGTTTTTCAATTGACCTTCTTGCCCTTCTCTTGCTTTTGAGAAAGCTTTTTTTTCCAGTTGAAGAGTATAAGGTGAAAGGCCCCTACATCAGTTGTTATGTGAATAGAAGATCTTGCTTTTTGTAAGCATAACATTCAGTACTCCTTTTGAATTTGTGTGCACTTATTTGCATTTGGATATTGTAAAGTTCCCAAAGATTATGCATTCCTACCCATCCCACTGCTGACAGAACAGCAAATATGTGTGCAGTGTTGGGTTTCAGATTTCAGCAACACCCTGTGCAATGCCAAAATTTGGCACCCCCAGCTCTCACACTCCATTCTAATTAATAGTTGCAGTAACCCAAGGCTCCACACTCAGTATAACTGAATTGGTTGTGCTTCCCTAAATCTGCCCCTGGTGTGTGTGTGTGTGTGTGTGTGTGTGTGTGTGTGTGAGAGAGAGAGAGAGAGAGAGAGAGAGAGAGAGAGAGAGAGAGAGATTGCACATGTGTATGTTGTGGGGGGGGGATCTATTTTTTATGCCAAGGTGACTGTTAGAGGTGAAATCATTCCAAAGTAATTGCCCAAAGGAACAGCGTTCCAATGGCAACATTTGTCCCACATAAATCTCAAGAGATTGGAGATCACTTTTAAGATTTATTTTAAACAGCAGACAAAAGATGGCCTCTGTGATGAATATGAAGAGCTCGTTGAAAATAAATGATTGCACTTTTATCTAGAGATGAAACCAGGCTTATACACTTTGAGCATTTTCATTCGGCAAACTGCAACTTAGCAATCATGGTACACAGCAAAGATCCTTGTCCTCAGTCCTTGCTTTTAAGAAGTGGAACTGATGGAGCACAGGAACCCGAGGCTGCTTTGCTGTCATTACAAAAGTATTTCATGGTGTATGGTGTGTGTCTTACTGGATTTAAATGAAGGCCGCAGGACAACTTACATCCAAACACAGTCTGAGGTATTGATGTCTCCAAAGTCATTACCATTAGATTTGTGAAGAAGAGCTACTAAGTTAGTACAGACATTATCTTCTAAAGCAATTCTGGGAAGACTTCACTCTCATCTATAACAGCCAATTGTAAGCATTCACCAGCCTGGAATTTTATGTGCATTAGTCATCTGGCGGTCACATCCTAAATATTACAATTTATCATGCTTGCAAGAAGTCTGACATATATGACCCTTTGGTTGATGGAGAGGGTGTGTTTAAGACCAAAAACTTGTGTCCATGGAATGTGATGCTAATTATCACAGTACAGAATCATAGAATTGTAGAGTTGGAAGGGACCCTGAGGATCATCTAGTCCAACCCCCTGCAATGCAGGAATATGCAGCTGTCCCGCATGGGGATTGAACCTGCAACCTTGGTATGAGTTCTCAGCACCATGCTCTAACCAGCTGAGCTATCCAGGAAGTGTTGCATCCAGGGCTGCAGCAACTCTCAGACTGCAGGGGAAGGCTTACAAAACTGAAGACTAGCCTGTCTGGGTTGGGGTGTGTGTGTTAGTTGGCCTCTTCTTAATATGCTGACTTTCTTTGTGCCGGATTTAAATAAATAAATAGCTGAGATGCTACCTGAAGTCTAGTGATCTGATCTAGTCAGAGGTTTGACACCTCAGTAAAAACTAGAGTTAACCATCCATGAGGGTAGTGTGACAGGAGCACCATCAGGACCCTCAATCATTCTCCCCCAGGGTTTTTTTTTTGTTTTAGTTGCTCTTTAGAACATTAAGCAGCCCTTGAATGCACCTACAGGTTGCTCAGAGTCACTCTGCATCATGGCATCTGTAGTTTGCAGTTGCTGAATGCACAGTAATTGTCATACATGCAAGATCCCACTTGAGGTGGAATCAGTTATCAACATAAACTACAATCTTGATATTAATGATTCACTACCAGGCTCAGCATACCCTCAGTATCATTTCTAGTGACAAAAATGCACAGCCACACTTGGGCGATGATCTCTTTATGGCAATGAGTGCATGCAGCTCAATGCATATGCGAGAAGGGCAGGTGGTGGTATAGGAAGACCTTTGCAAAGCTGCATATATAGCTAACATTATAAAAAGCTCTTTAAGTATATAGAGAGATATCATAAAATGGATTAATTGTATGGGTGTTTTTATTTCAAAGACTATGGTTGGTATCCAAAGACATATTCAGATCAGTGGGACTACCCTGAGTAATGCCTTATCACCTCTTGGTTTTGATTTCTGCTTGAGTGAAAGTATTCCAAGTCACCATCTCTTAAAACAATCTCACAGAGAGTGGTGCTCTGGGGACAAAATACCAACTCTGGGGATGGGATAAGTAGAATAAATATTCCTGAAATGTTTGCCAATAACCTAGGATTGCAAATAAACTTTTCATACTCATAGTCATTTTCAAATCTATAGAGAAGCTTTCAGTTGCCAAGAGAAGAGTGCAGTTGCCAAACTGCAATCTAATTTGTGTACTACTAGGGGAATGGAATAAGAAAGTGCTTCATGCTTGAAATGAAAAATCAGACGTAGGGTTTTGTTTTTGTTTTGTTTTTTTGTTTGGAGAACAGGCTCTCTGGTAGCTTCTGCCCACAAGAGGGCATTAGTAATCTAAAGAAAGTGGACAGCAAATCCACAAGTCTCTCACAAAGTTGATTCAGTGCTGATAAAACCATGTTTTTAAAAAAAGAAAAATTGAGAGGGGTTATCATTAATACACATAGCCATTTATGATAATGAAGTCTTTAACTTGCACAAGTGTGTCCAGAAACATTCGTCATTCTTGCTAAAACAGCTCTTTAAAAAATAGTGTGAATGAGGTCACTGAACATTTTTTTTAATAAAAAAGAATACTCATCATTATTTATAACACTAAAACATGCAAGCTCCCAGACTTCCTACAATTTTAAGATTCCACTATAGAATTGCATGTCCAGTGAACTATATGTTCGGTGACCCGTATATGCAATATATTTAACTGGGTAAATGTTGACCAAGGAGTTAGAAATGTTGCACACATGCTCAGACTTGTGAGAAACTAGGAAACTCTTATACACCCTTCCTTTATGCTGCTTAATGATAGGGAAGAAGATCAGCAGAATTGGAATGAGATAGAAATTAACATGACACCCTCTTGCCTTCTTTCTTTAGTGAAGATTGTGTTAGGATGAAAGCATGGCAAATATTATATGCATCTGCCCAAGAGATAAATTCCACTAGGAAAAGTGTTGTGTGACTTGACAGAATTGCATGGGCTGATTTAAAAAAAGAGGAAGCCATTATAACAAATTCATGTATGTGGCTACCTCTTCAAGTGATATAAGTTGTATAATATTTATCCATCCATCTATCCATTGAGCTACATCATTCAGAGAGGAGGAACCTCTCAAAGAGATTCAAGATGACAAAGTACATAAAAATGTAGAAATTAGGATGTCGACCAACTGCAGTTTTTAAACAGCCTTCAAAGGTAGCCCTATGTACAATGTATTGTAGTACTCCAAACAAGGTGCTCCAAAGAATAGATGACTGACCCGTTGTATCTGTCCAGGAGGGGCTGCTGCTGGTACACAAGCCTCAGCTGGTCAAATGCCACTTTGTGCCATGGGAATTAGTTGGCCTTACAAATATAAGTATCTAACAGCACCCTCAGGTTGCAAACTTGATTAGGAGGGGTGTTATTCCACTCAGAATGAGTTGAATACCGCTCCCAGGGCAGACAGGTCAATTGCATCTTTGTCTTCTCTGGACTGAGGTCAACTTTATTGTCCTCCATCCAGCCCATTACTTATTCCTTCCAGGCAATGGTTCAGCAATCCCATAGCCTCATCTGAGTCAGATGAAAGGGTAAATAGAGTTGGGTGTCATCACCCTAATGAAAAACACTTCATTCTAAGACCTTGGATTACTCACCCAGTAACTTCCTGTAGATGTTTAACAGCATGTTTGTCTGCTCTCTTGATTTCACCTCTCTCCTGTCACCTTATCCAGACTCTGATGGGTAACTCATTCAAAACCACAAAGAGGTTCCCAGTCAGTATCTGTGGACTTGGGTTTGAATTGGTTTTTATATGTGACATTTGTTTACATGTGTTTTGATGTCCTCTATTGTGAATTTGCTTTGAGATGCTTCATAGAAAGCGAGCCATAAATGAACAAACAAACAAACAAACAAACAAACAAACAAAGGTAAGGAGACCAACTTCTAATCATTGGTTCCCAGTAATGAGTCAACCAAACATCATGGATAACAAAGGATTGCAAGCAGCAGCTATAATCACATGCTTCCTTGGAAGTGCCCCTGTAGATCTCTATGGATCTTATTCCCAAGTAAGCAAAAATAGTTATGCAGCATGAGAGTAGAGTGTATCACCTAATGCGTAGCCAACAGAACATCTCAAAATATGGTGTGGCATGAACATTTCAGGCATTATGTTGAAGATGAAGCTGTTACTGTCTCCATTTCAATTAGGCATGCACTATTACCCATGTACCTTTTAACTTTCCTCAGAGAAGCAGGCTAAGTTAAATTATTGTTTTTTGTGTGGCACAAGATGTTCTCACAAATTAAAAAAGATAGATGGCTCTGGCAGTACTTTCGTACTTGGACAGAATAAGCGTCTATACTGATGTTTAAGTAAATAGGCAGGCCAGCCTTGGCGCTTGTCTTGCTCTTCCAGGGCTATAATCTATCCTGTACATCTGATAGTTGCCCAGACAAAGAGGCTTGGCAAGCATTATATGGCCTGTCAGCTCCGTGTTGAGGAGGTTTATAAAATGAGCAGATGGACTGAATTCACTTTCATTATGGCAGAATAATATATATCGCCTGAAGATGTATGTCTGAGATGAATCTCCTCACCAAATTTATCTTTGTTGAGTCTCCACAGATTCCAATTTAATTTGAGTCTAGTCAAAATTATTCATTAAGAGTTGCCTTTGGATTCCTAGGTTTAAATGTACTGTAACATTCCTCGCTTAACAAATAGTGACATGGAGTTAATGAGTATCAGTGGGTCGAAACAGGCCGTCTGCAGGCCATAACAACAGTTGTGAAGGCATTATCACAACTTCCCTGAGGCCTGACTATTGTGGGGGCATCTCAGCAGTGACTATTATTTATTTCTCATCTTGCCCACTTTTCATGTCTAGTGATACTGAGAGGGAACACCATAAAACTCAAGTATTTGATATCCCGTTATCTGAAGGAAAAGACAGAATGAACACTAAAAGCATGTGTATTTAAAAATACATTTATTTAGAAATATAAGCTGGCTTGCTTAAGCCCTGCAGTTCTCTTTATTGCTTTCATGTGTGGTTTTGAGAAAACCTCAGTGGCTTCAGACATCCCTAGAAGAAAAAAACACAGGGACAATGAGTGGAATGGCTATCATCCACTTCCACTGGCTTTTGCCTGGAAACTTCATTTGCCTTGACCACATTCAAAACCTCTCACTCGCATACACAAAAATATACCAGCTGACACATTCACTCATCATTCACCCACCATTCATTCAAACCCTTGCATTCATTCACATAAACATATGTCAGCCGACATTCAGCAGACAAATTCACTCATCGTTCACTCTCTATTCATTCACAACTTCCTTTTCACACACACAAACATAGGCCAGCCAACATCCCTGAAGAATGCCAACAGACACATTCACTCATCTTTCACTCTCCATTCATTCACATTTGGTGCCCTGGCTTCAACCTACAAATATCCAGTGGCTTCTGTCAACGAGCTTCCAAAGGTGAACTTAAACCAACATACATCTGCAAATATTGAGTTGCTTCAGTCTTACAGCATCCATTGGCCTCTGAATGCAAATGCCACCAATTTCTGCCCACCAGCATCTGCCAGCTTCTTTTAGGTCCATCACTAGATATCAGCCAGCTTCTGACCATAGATATCAGAGAAATTCAAGCTGTGATTCCACTCAGCAAGCGAACTTGCCTTATTATTGATCAATAGCATCATGAAGCCAGAAGACCGCCTCCTTCCTTTCACCAATTCACCTCCTCCACCTGGACAAAGACCAGGCAATGTGACATATCTCAGCTGTTTCCTGCAGTGTTCTGTTGGGGAAGAGGATCTTATTCCACTTACTTTGCCCTTGGCCCACCCTTATGTCCATTCATCTGCCATGTGCTTCTGTGACTTCATAGAGAGTCCACAGCCAATTACAATACTTGGGAAGGCATCATCACAATATCTTCAGGCCTCAAAATTCTAGGTGCACCTCAGCAGTGATTTATTTGTGTGCTTGTCTAATATTTAAAAGGTTTATAGCCCACCACTCAGATAGCTGAGAGAAGCACACTGTAAAATGTGGGTGTGGGCCCCCTTGTTCAGCACAATGAATGCATTCCCTTGTGGAAACCTTACAGGCTTTGCATGCCAGTGGTGGCTGGGCCAGAGACTTCTGTGTCCTGCCCATCTGTACCTCCAGTTAAGCAAGAAGCATAACCACAGCAAGTAAATGTTCCAAGCAAAAGCACTTGAGAGTGTGGAGGAGAGCAGGTGGTGGAGGAGGATATAGCCTTGGCAGAATCTCGGGAACCAGAAGGAGGACTCGTAGACTGAAGGCTTCCTACCCCATCATAAAATTAAAGATTTAAAACCAGAAAGTGGACATGAAGGGTAATATCCAACATTTGACATATTCAGAGCAGACATATTGAATCAATAGACTTTGGAGTTAGTTTAAAGCAGGGATGGGGAACCTGTGTCCCTCCAGAGGTTGTTGGACTAGAGCATGTTGCATCATCCCTGTTGTAGCATGTTGCATCATCCCTGATTGCTGACCATGCCAGCTGAGGTGACATGAATTGGAATTCAACAGCCTATGGAGGGCCATATGCCCCTTCTCTGGATTAAAGAGTGGCAGTTTAAAGCACAGCATTGTCTTGTTTGTGGGCCCAAAACCACTTTGAACTTTTTTTCAGTCACTGCATATGAAACATTTTCTTATTTAGTTGGTGTATTAAATTTGTACCCTGCTTTCTCACCAAATAATGCCCTAGGCAGATAACAGAAAGAAAATACAAAGTAATACACACACCCATACATACATACATACATACATACATATATAAATGTACACTATACACAGTGCTGTTTTCTAAAAAAATGTTTAGGGGTACTCTCATTTTCCTACTCATATAGAAATACTGCCTCTCAATGAGGCCAAACTTAGATTCACAAAATGTTTAGGGGTATGAGTACCCCCCCAAAAAAGCTCTCTCTCTCTCTCTCCCTCTCCCTCTCTCTTTCTCTCTCTCTCTGTATTACATAACATACACACACACACACACACACACACACACACATATAGTGTGTGTGTGTGTGTGTGTGTGTTAAAAAGGCAAATAAAAAAATAAAACAGAATAAAAACAACCATGATAAAAAGAACCAATTAAACCAATCACATTATATTTACCATGGCTATATTAAGTCAGGTAATGGGCCAAGGCCCTAACTGAATCATTGACTGCTGGTGGAAGCACATCAGAAATGGGGCTAGTTGTCCCTCCCTTTAGCAAGGATTTAAAGAAGATCATCTTTTGAGTTTTTGCCAAATGCCCTTGAGACACTGCAGACAGAAAGAAGAGCCTCTCTCTTAAAATCATGGCATTTTAATGCCAGGTCATGTAGGCTTGGTAGGTCATCATTTTGAATTGCAGCCAGAAACAAATTAATTCCAATATGGGTGTGAAAATTTGTATACTGAGCTGAAAAATAGATTCTAGGAATTATTTTGTGTTCTAAATCAAACAGAACCAACCTAATATTGTCATTCCAGTAGAACATTCTTAGGTTTTGGTGTCAAAAAAGTAGTGTGTCAAAAAAGTAGTGTGAACTCTGAAGCATCATTACACTCTAATGTAAGGTTGCCATATTTCAAAAAGTGAAATATGAGTGTTTTTTGGTAAAGTTGTTAAGCTTTTCCTTGGGGGGTTGGGGAAGAAAGCTTTTTTTTTTGCAAAATCTCACCAAAATATAGACATCTGACATATTTCCCCAGACATTTCAGTGATTTCTGCCCAGAAACTGTTTCCGACTGTCTTATTCCAGCTATGTCCAGGAAATTCCAGACGTATGGCAGCTCTACTCTAATCCATGTATTTGACTGGGGGATGCAAATGAGGTTGGTTCACTGAAAAATGTCCACTGAGCAAAGTTCTTCTCACAATCTCCAACCAATTTACAACACAGGTGAACATGAAGTTTGCCCTGTCTAGATATGAAGCTACCTGTCACTACCATTTCTGTTTTAGGCAGTTGCGGCTCCTTATCTAGACAGGGTGCCCACTGTATCTGCCATTACTTACAGCTATGTTCCAGTGCTTGTCATGTCTCAAGATAGATGCTATAATCAGTTAGACCTATTAGTAAGGCTAGTAATTAGACAGACCTATCACTCCAAGAGTATAAAAAGCCCCTGGAGATTTATATGGCTTTTAACAAAGCTGCTTTAAGTGGGGCTGTCTTTGTTAGAAAGACAGTGGCAGACAGAGTGCAGCAGTCTGGTCTGTAGCAAGCCTTCAGCACTGTGTGGGAGAAGACCAGGACAGAGTAATTTAAAATTCCAGCGAAAGGATATTTGACATGCTAATATTTCTCCACAGTGGCAGAACATTTATTCAACAGCACATTCTTAGAGGTGTTCCCACTGTCCATTGCTTTGATACTCTACTATTGAAGCAGAATGGGTGTGCTTAACCCCCCAGTTATGTTCTTGAGACCTGCTGAATCAAGCCAAAGACCTAATTAATTCAGCATTCTATTCTCACAGCTGCCAACTAGATGCCTATGAGGAGCCCTCAATCAGGATCTGAGTGCAATGGCACTCTCCCTGCTTTTATTCCTAGCAATTTATATTCAGAGTCAATAGTGGAGTAGAACATAGTCATTGTGGCTAGTAGCCACTGATTGCCTTTTCGCCGATGAATTTGTCTTATCCTCTTTTGAAGCTATCCATGTTACTGGTCATCCCTCCATATTGTAGCAAATTCCACTTTGATAATAATAATAATAATAATAATAATAATAATAATAATAATAATTTATTCAACTTATACACCCCCTATACCCGGAGGTATAAAACCACAACATATAAAATCAAACCAAAAGTGGTAACCCAATAACCCCCCCAAGCCATATTCTAAAAGGGTGTTGGATGTTGTTGTGTCAGTAATGAGTTGTGTCTGTCCTCAGTCTTCTAAAATTCAGCTTCATTTGATGGTCCCAAGTTCTAGTACGATGAGGGAGGAGGAAAAACTCCCTATCTGACTGAACCTCTTTAGTTTAATTCTTTATCGGCCATAGGGAACATCATATTCTTCAACGGAGAATCAGAAGTAGATTAGCCCTCATCGCTAGACTGAAGGAAAGTGCTGACTGTATCTTATTTTGATGAATTGGTCCTTCGGAGAAAGTTACTTTTGCAGAAAAAGTATTTATAAGTTGTGGAGAGTTGAATGGATCAGTTAAAGTAAAAAAGGCCTTAATCAAAAAGAGAGAGAAAAGGAGACTGGGGAGAGGTGGTCAATCTTGAGCAACTCTTGGCTGCTAGAAACTGTAACAAGCTGTCCAGAAAACGGATCTATGTATTTTGATTCATGGTTTCTGAAGATTTTTCAGCCAGCTGTCTGGAAATATAATCAATATGCAATAATGAGCTCACCACTGGGACGTTAGCCTGACAAGATTACCTCTTTGCTGAGTTAGCATCTTCTTGCATTTTGCCTGTTACCACACCCAGGGAAAGAGAGATAAAGGCTGGACTCCTGTAAGGGTTGGATGGCCACTCCTGGGGACACCATTAAGGGGGGGATTCTACCTTTTGGGGGGGTTCATTTCAGGGTTGCACCAGTTCCGCCTCCTCATGGAGCAGGGGTTGTGATGGAACGGTGATTTCTGTGGCTAGAGGGGGGATGTGTTATCCTAAGAGGCGGGTAGATGAAGAGAAACAGGGAGCAGTGATTGAAATTGTAAGGGGCAGGTGGTGATACAAAGGTGGAAAGACAGTTGTTGTATCATCATGGGAGAGAGGAGAGCTACAGGGTGTTGGTTGCCCCCAAACTGCCGAAGCTCAAATAATCTGGATAGCCATGGTGACGGGCTCCCTGTGTTGAAAATACAGTGGTACCTTGGGTTAAGTACTTAATTCGTTTCGGAGGTCCGTTCTTAACCTGAAACGGTACTTAACCTGAAGCACCACTTTAGCTAATGGGGCCTCCCGCTGCTGCCGCACCGCCGGAGCACGATTTCTGTTCTCATCCTCAAGCAAAGTTCTTAACCTGAAGCACTATTTCTGGGTTAGCGGAGTCTGTAACCTGAAGCGTATGTAACCTGAAGCATATGTAACCCAAGGTACCACTGTAGTGCCTGTGAATGGTGAACCTAAGTGAAAAACAACAAAAATTCAGGACTTGATCCTGGATGAGTGTGCTAGTCTGGCTTTCATTACAGATACCTGGTTGGCTGGAGCTTTTTATGTGTTTCTTGGCTCTGTCTGCCTGGTACAGCAGCAGGTGAGATGTGGGGGCAGAAGGCAGAGTTGCAATGATCTTTTGTGATTCTATCCCTTTCACCAGGTGTCCCCTCCACAGTCTGCCAGGTTTGATTATGCAGTGGTGTGCCTTGGAGTTTCAAATTTTGGCAGTGCCCTGTGTGATACCAACATTTGGTGCCTGGCGCATTCAGGGATTGGACTAGATGACCATCGTGGTCTCTTCCAACTCTACAATTCTACAATTGCATTAGTAAGAGAATGGTAGTGTTGTAGGGATAAAAACGATTGCAGATAAAATCATATCACTATACTTTTCCTCATAGCATGTGGAAGCAAAAACAAATGTTGACTAGTGAATGAACAAGAAGGATGGATTTCTGCCAAGGTACAAATAATGAAGGCTGTCACTTCAGAACACAAAATTACAGGTTTTATGGATTATAGGTTTATTCATGAAGCAGAATCTGATTTATGATTTGTATGTCATGACCCACCTTGAAAAGACAAGATGATAGTGTTGAAAATGATATTGTCACTTTAGTAGTCTTTTTTTCTTTTTTCTTTTATTGTTATTTATGCTTAAACACCCAGCATCAGATTTAGAAGTGGATCCAAATACAGAGATTCCACTCAACAATATTTTTTCTTTCAATAGAAAGAATGAGGGAGCTTCCCATTCTACTCAAGCTAATACTAATAATTTTTTGTTCCGCTAACAGGAAATATGTACATGTAAGCCAGTATGGCTAGGCAATGACTTAAAGTTGCTAAATGATATTTACATGTAAATGAAACTTTGTTTATCAGGCTTTCAGCATGTTTGAGGTGTGAAAAATCCTTTTTCTACCTTGTACATATATTTAAAATAAATTAGAAACAGAAGAATGCTTAACATGAGGACACAGAAAGAAAATGAAAATATAATCAAGAAATGTGTGTCTTTATGAGAGAAAAAACAGAATAATCGTTTATTATTCATGTCTTTTTCTTGAGAAATTCTTGAGAAATCCCTTCTGCTAACACAGAATAGTTTTGACTTTGGAATTGAGGTCCTTCAGTCATTTGTGGAAAATACCGGTAGCCACAGTTTTTATTGTGAAATACAAAAGGAATTGAGATTCATTAAGTTTGAAGAACTGGGGCACAACTAACAAAATGAATTTTAATAGGGACAAATGTAAGGCCCTACAGTTAGGCACGAAGATCCAGCTGCACAAATATAAGATGGGGAACATCTGGCCAGAGGCATAGGAAGGTCAGGTGACACCTGATGCGGAAAATTTCTTGTCCCCCCCATTTTTATTTTTTTGCCCGCAAAAATGGTTTTACGTTATTTCATATTTTCTTACAAAGGAATGTGGATTCTGAGCCTCTGATAACAAGTAAGCGACTATGGACAGATACTTAAATCTACAGGATGGATTGTGTTTTGGTTTGTGTTGTTTTATTTATATTTATTGTTTATTTAGTTAATAAAATTTATTTTAAAAAACCTGCAAAGTGGTTTACCAAAACAAAAAACAAAAGAACACCACAGCAGTAAAATCAAGAAAAATTAACAATCCTACTTTAAAACAGAAAAAGCTAAAATATTAAGATTTAAATTTTTTCAACTTCCTAAGCATCTAGGTATGCTTGCCTAAAGAAAAATGCTTTTAGCAGGTGCCCGAAAAGTGTCTAGCAAAGGCACATGCTTTGTTGAAATTTCAGCCTTCACAACATAGGAAAACAGCAAAGTAAACAGCTATTTTCATGGAGGAGGGTCAAGATATTAACTGATATGCAGTGATCCATGAAGTTCTGCCAAGAGAACAAGCTGGTCATCACAAACACTCTTTTCCAACAACACAAGAGACGACTCTACACATGGACATCACCAGATGGGCAGCATCGAAATCAGATTGATTATATTCTCTGCAGCCAAAGATGGAGAAGCTCAATACAGTCAGTAAAAACAAGACCTGGAGCTGACTGTGGCTCAGATCATCAGCTTCTTATAGCAAAATTCAAGCTTAAACTGAAGAAAGTAGGAAAAACCACTGGGCCGGTAAGATACAATCTAAGTCAAATCCCTTATGAATATACAGTGGAAGTGAGGAACAGGTTTAAGGATTTAGATTTGGTGGACAGAGTGCCTGAAGAACTATGGATGGAGGCTTGTAACATTATACAGGAGGGAGCAACTAAAACCATCCCAGTGAAAAGGAAATGCAAGAAAGCAAAGTGGCTGTCCAACGAGGCCTTACAAATAGCGGGGGTGAAAAGGCAAGCAAAATGTGAGGGAGATAGTGAAAGATACAGGAAATTGAATGCAGAATTCCAAAAAATAGCAAGGAGAGACAAGAAGGCCTTCTTAAACGAGCAATGCAAAGAAATAGAGGAAAACAATAGAATGGGAAAAACCAGAGGTCTGTTCAAGAAAATTGGAGATATGAAAGGAACATTTCGTACAAAGATTACCATAATAAAAGACAAAAGTGGAAAGGACCTAACAGAAGCAGAAGGCATCAAGAAGAGGTGGCAAGAATACACAGAGGAACTATACCAGAAAGAAATGGATGACTTGTATAACCCAGGTAGTGTGGTTGCTGACCTTGAGCCAGACATCCTGGAGAGTGAAGTCAAACGGGCCTTAGAAAGCACTGCTAATAACAAGGCCAGTGGAAGTGATGATATTCCAGCTGAACTATTTGAAATTTTAAAAGATGATGCTGTTAAGGTGCTACACTCAATATGCCAGCAAATTTGGAAAACTCAGCAGTGGCCAGAGGATTGGAGAAGATCAGTCTACATCCCAATCCCAAAGAAGGGCAGTGCCAAAGAATGCTCCAACTACTGCACAATTGCACTCATTTCACACGCTAGCAAGGTTATGCTTAAAATTCTACAAGGCAGGCTTAAGCAGTATGTGGACCAAGAACTCCCAGAAGTGCAAACTGGATTTCGAAGGGGCAGAGGAACCAGAGACCAAATTGCAAACATGTGCTGGATTATGGAGAAAGCTAGAGAGTTCCAGAAAGACATCTACTTCTACTTCTTTGACTATGCAAAAGCCTTTGACTGTGTCGACCACAGTAAACTATAGCAAGTTCTTAAAGAAATGGGAGTGCCTGATAACCTCATCTGTCTCCTGAGAAATCTCTATGTGGGACAAGAAGCTACAGTTAGAACTGGATATGGAACAACTGATTGGTTCAAAATTGGGAAAGGAGTACGGCAAGGCTGTATATTGTCTCCCTGCTTATTTAACTTATATGCAGAATTCATCATGCGAAAGGCTGGGCTGGATGAATCCCAAGCCGGAATTAAGATTGCCGGAAGAAATATCAACAACCTCAGATATGCAGATGACACAAGCTTGATGGCAGAAAGTGAGGAGGAATTAAAGAACCTTTTAATGAGGGTGAAAGAGGAGAGCGCAAAATATGGTCTGAAGCTCAACATCAGAAAAACGAAGATCATGGCCACTGGGCCCATCACCTCCTGGCAAATAGAAGGGGAAGAAATGGAGGCCATGAGAGATTTTACTTTCTTGGGCTCCATTATCACTGCAGATGGTGACAGCAGCCACAAAATTAAAAGACGCCTGCTTCTTGGGAGAAAGGCGATGGCAAACCTAGACAGCATCTTACAAAGCAGAGACATCACCTTGCCAACAAAGGTCCGTATAGTTAAAGCCATGGTTTTCCCAGTAGTGGTGTATGGAAGTGAGAGCTGGACCATCAAGAAGGCTGATCGCCGAAGAATTGATGCTTTTGAATTATGGTGCTGTAGGAGACTCTTGAGAGTCCCATGGACTGCAAGAAGATCAAACATATCCATTCTTAAGGAAATCAGCCCTGAGTGCTCACTGGAAGGACAGATCGTGAAGCTGAGGCTCCAATACTTTGGCCACCTCATGAGGAGAGAAGACTCCCTGGAAAAGACCCTGATGTTGGGAAAGATGGAGGGCACAAGGAGAAGGGGACGACAGAGGACGAGATGGTTGGACATTGTTCTTGAAGCTACAAACATGAGTCTGATCAAACTGTGGGAGGCAGTGGAAGACAGAAGTGCCTGGCGTGCTCTGGTCCATGGGGTCAAGAATAGTCGGACACCACTAAACGACTAAACAACAACAACAACAAAAATGAAATTTCATATGTAGCTATATAATCCCTAGTGTAGTAAGATAAGACCTTTGGAGTTTTTATGAACCGTGCTAGTAGGGCAGCAATTGTTCCTTGATAACACTGGTCAACAACAAATTTGTTGTCTGCGTTTTTTCAGCTGATTTAGGATGAATCTGATGCGCTGAATCCAAAAATCACATTGGTTTTGCTCAATCAGGTCAAGTTTTTGAGCTATGGCCACATGTCTTTTTTACATTTTTGTTCACGTGTACGCTTGTGTGGAGCATTTTAGAAGAAGTTGGTGTGGGTAAAATGCTTTGTCAATTGTTTTGATTGGAAATGATTATTTTAATGACAAGAAGTATTCAGGTCCGATAGTTCTGGGTGATTATGTCGAAAAGGGATCAGTTTGAAGTCATAAAACCTCGAAATCTTCCATAAATTGGTCCAGCAAAGCATAAAGTTGGGAGATCAAAACTAAGTTAATGGGGCAGCCGCTCCACGAAGTATCCTGATCTTCAATCAGCATGTCGTCCGGTAGCTCATTGTGATGAAATTCCAGTGCCTGTCTTCGGAGAACTTCCTGACATTAGTGATGAAGATGCCTCCAGTGTTGAAGGACATGAAGAAGAAGTGGTTCTTGAAGATGATGCTCCACATCCATTTTCCCAAAAGGAGTTGAATGATCTAGTTCGCGACCTCAGCTTGTCAAAGGACTCTGCCGAACTGTTGGCATCCAGATTGAAGGAAAAAAACCTCCTCTCTGACAGTGCTTGCATCAACTTCTTGCGCAACAGGCATCAAGAGTACCTCAGAAGAGAAGGACTTTTTGTACTGTGTAGATATTGCGCAGCTTCTGCTCAAGCTTGGAGTGCCACAGTACAAACCCAAAGATTGGAGACTGTTCATTGACAGCAGCAAGCGATCACTGAAATGTGTTCTGCTACACAATGGCAACCAGTTTGCCTCTATACCCCTGGCTCACTCGAGTACACTGAAGGAGAACTATGAAGCGGTGAAGTATGTGCTGGAGAAAATTGGTTATGATCAGCATAAGTGGTTTATTTGTGTTGACCTGAAGATGGTGAACTTTGGCTTCATCAAGTACCCATGTTTTCTGTGCATGTGGGATAGTAGGGAACGTGCTCAGCATTACACGAAGAAGGACTGGCCTGTGCGGGAGGAATTGGTGCCTTGCAAAGAAAGGAACGTCATCAACGACCCTCTGGTGGACAGAGACAGAATACTCTTCCCACCGCTGCACATCAAGCTCGGCTTAATCAAGCAGTTCATCAAGGCTCTGGACAAGGATGGTGACTGCTTCATTTACTTGTGCCAGGCTTTTCCAGGATTGACCATGGAGAAGTTGAAAGCTGGCATCTTTGATGGTCCTCAGATCCGTCAGCTCATCAGAGATCCAGAGTTCAGAAACTCAGTGAACGAAGTGGAACTGGAAGCATGGAAGGCATTTGTTCTGGTAGTGAAGAACTTTCTTGGCAACAATAAGGCCAGAAACTACGCAGAACTTGTCAACAACATGCTGACTGCTTTCAGAAACCTGGGCTGCAACATGAGCGTCAAGATGCACTACCTATTTTCACATATGGACCCGGTTTCCTGAGAACCTGGGTTCAATGAGTGACGAGCAGGGCGAGAGATTCCATCAGGACATGAAAGGGATGGAGACCAGGTATCAGGGTCGCTGGGACGCAGTCATGATGGCTGACTACTGTTGGACTCTGAAGAGAGACCTTCGTGCTCCTGAGCATTGCAGGAGTTCTAAGAAACAGAAGTTCAAGCCCTGAAGTTTGAAAAATGGTGAAGCAACATGCAATTTACGTGTACTTACCTTTATCAATGCCCACCATTCAGTTTACAGAAAACCTGACCTGATGGAGAGAAACAGATGCCATTTCCTGATTCAGCGGTGCAAAAATACCCTAAATCAGTTGTAGAAATCTAGACAACATTCAAAAAGTAAAAAATTGTTGCCCAGTGTAATTTATCACCCCCCCCCTCCATGATGGCACCTGGGACGCCCTCCCCATTTCCTACGCCCCTGCATCCGGCTTACCAGCAGTATACGTTAAAAAGATGTAGGAGGCCAACTCAACATTGGGAAGAATTTTCAGACTCCCTCAGAAAGAGGCAGGCTCTCTTCACTGGAGGATTTTAAAGCAAAGGTTGGATGGCCACCTGCCATGGGTACTTACTTGATATTCCTGTATTGTAGGTGATTGGACTAGATGGCCCTTAGGGTCCCTTCCAACTCTACAATTCTGTGATTCTGTGATTCTATGAAACATGACAAAAGCTTTTGGGGAAAGGTGCAATAATTGCCTCATGAAAGCTCAAGACTCATTGTGGTTATGTCCTGCTCACGGGCTTCTTACAGGAATTTGGCTGGCTGCAGGAGGAAGCAGGATGCTAGTCTGCATAGGCATCTGGACTGATTCAGCAGGAAAGGATTGGACATATGGTGCATTCCCATTTAGTGTTGAATCTGATGCATTTGCTTGAGTGATCTGATTTTTTTCTTTTATTGACATCCATGGTCTGTGGCACATCTGCATTCTGCTTGTGGCACCAATCCACAGGGGAGCCATCTACATGATGCCCCCACAGAATAATAATAATAATAATAATAATAATAATAATAATAATAATAATAATAATAATACCCTGCACTGCACTGCACTCCCCAGCCAAGACCGGGCTCAGGGCAGCTAACACCAGGTATAAAAACAATTGATTAAAATACAATTGATTAGAAAAGCATTGATAATCCCCCTATTAAATGCATGCAGTCATTCTGAGTACACGCCTAGCCCTTTTGGTTCCTAAATGACCAAACACCATGGAAAAGGGGAAATGGGAAAGATGTATGGGATCGAGGCGGGTCAGGGCTGCTGATTCTTCTAGACCTGTCAGCAGCCTTCGACATGGTCGATCACGAACTCCTGGACCACCGCCTTGCCGACGTGGGGATCCAGGGCACAGTCTTTCAATGGCTGCGCTCGTTTCTCTCTGGTCGGGGACAGAGGGTGGCGCTTGGGGGGGAATTGTCATCGTGCCACTCCTTGGTGTGTGGAGTGCCCCAGGGTGCGATACTCTCCCCGATGCTTTTTAACATCTTTATGTGCCCCCTCGCCCAGCTTGTCCGGAGTTTTGGGCTGGGCTGCCATCAGTATGCTGATGACACCCAACTCTATCTGCTGATGGATGGCCATCCTGACTCGGCCCCAGACACACTGATCAGATGCTTGGAAGCTGTGGCTGGATGGTTACGTGGGAGCCGGTTGAAGTTAAATCCTCCGAAGACAGAGGTCCTCTGGCTGGGACGGGACGATATGGGATTGAGGGGGCAACTCCCATCTCTTGCGGGGGTGCAATTAGTGCCAGCACCGTCTGTTAAGAGTCTGGGTGTAATCTTCGATACCTCCTTCTCCATGGAGGCGCAGATTGCAGCTATAACAAAGGCGGGATTTTTTCATCTCCACCGAGCTAAGCAGTTGGCTCCTTACCTCTCTCACCCTGACCTAGCCACTGTGATCCACGTGACGGTCACCTCCAGACTGGATTATTGTAACTCGCTCTACGTGGGGCTGCCCTTGAGACTGACCCAGAAACTCCAGCGGGTGCAGAATGCCGCAGCGAGACTCCTTACGGGGTCTCCGCTGTGAGATCACATTCATCCGGTGCTATACCAGCTGCACTGGCTCCCGGTGGAGTACAGGATCAGGTTTAAGGTGCTGGTTTTAACCTTCAAAGCCCTATACGGCCTAGGACCCTCGTACCTACGGGACCGCCTCTCCTGGTATGCCCCACAGAGGAACTTACGGTCTTCAAATAAAAAAATCCTGAAGGTCCCAGGCCACAGAGAGGTTAGGCTGGCCTCAACTAGAGCCAGGGCTTTTTCGGCTGCGGCTCCAACCTGGTGGAACGCTCTGTCACAAGAGGCAAGGGCCCTGCAGGACTTGACATCTTTCCGCAGGGCCTCAAGACAGAGCTGTTCCACCAGGCCTTTGGTCAGGGCACAGCCTGACTCCCTCCTTTGGCAATCTTTACAAAACTTTAGTTTATGGTTGCCATCAATTTTGATTTTAATTAATTTTTATAATGTTTTTATAATGTTGCACTGTTTTAGTGTTGTTAGCCGCCCTGAGCCCAGCTTCGGCTGGGGAGGGCGTGATATAAATAAATTATTATTATTATTATTATTATTATTATTATTATTATTATTATTAAGATTAAGGGTGGCTACATAGGTTCTCCAGAAATGTGGAATTGGGTGACATGACCATTTGGCATTTAGCTGAGACCTTATGCAGGAATGCTGCTACATTTCCCACTAAAACACACACACACACACACACACACACACACACACACACACACACACAAACTCCCTTTGCAATGTTGATTAAAAAAAAAGATAGCAACTGGCCTAATTACACCAGCCTCCTACAAAGCCTTAGCAAAGACAAAAGAGGTATTTAACCAGTGTTGAAAGGTAATCAATGTTTGCATCAGGCATATCTCAATGGAGGGGGCATTCCAAAGATGAATAGGGAATACCCCAGCATCTCTTTTTCTCTGAGCAGGTGACCTATGATTGGAAAACTTTACATGTGCGTGTCTACACACTGCAGATGATGTGGACACAATTCTGCATTCTGTCCTCCCTTGTGTTTGCTTCTGCTATGGGTCCAGCTTTGTATCATACTGAAATGCTAGCATTACTTATTTCACAGCCCATGACATAAGATTATGACCTTGTTTTTATCTCATATTTTGTTGGAGTTCACTGCTGGTAAATCTTATGAATCATCGGACACAAATCATCATCAATCTGCTCCCTTCCTAGAAATAATTGTACAGGCATGATTTTCCAGCTGCACAGGGTTAAACCACTTTGTTGTGTTCATTGTGGAGCAAAAGGCTTGTCTCAAATTCAATAAAAACAAGACAGAACAGAGGAAAGGTGCTGACAGTGCAGACCTCTGCCAGTTATGGAGACATGATTCACCACAGCATCAGCTTCACAGTGCTGCATATTTTAATAGCAGACAGATCATCCTTATGCTGAAAAACATATTAGGTGATATCCACTCGTGTCCCCTATGATGACAGAAGGCAACAGTCAGCAGAGCAGGAAGGGATTCTTTTGTGATTCCTCCTCCTCCTTGCAGTCCTCTGTGCCTCTTCAAATCTGCCCCACGGTGTCCCCTGACCTTCTGAAGTAGACTTGGGGTCAGTGTTGAGTATTTCCCCTCTCCCTAACCCATATCCAGATGTCTTCCATCAGTGCAGGGGCACCACTATGTATAACTATACAGTATAAGAGGATTGCAATGAAAGGCCATAGACAAACAATTAGAACAGAATAGTTTCATGTGACAGAGACAATAAGGCCTGTAATAAAAAGAAATCACTTTATTCTAGAGTGCAATTATGTTAATGAAACACATTCCTAATATAAATCTCAGATAATTTCTGTTTACATATGGCGATGAAATGCTTGCAAAATCCAATTTTCGTCATTTTGTTTACAATTACTGAAGGTGGCACATAGCAGAGAGCATGAAGTACATTAGGTAAGTCAAGTGGCAAAGACCACCAGGGAAAAACACCCCACTATCTAGAAGTATGACAAATCAATATATTACTGGGAGAACGTGCAGTGCTCTTAGGATAATGCAATAATCCTGTTGAATGCATCAGAATTAATCTCTGCTAAATGACACAATGAGCTGTGAAATTACAGTATGTAAATTTACAAAATTATGCTTACTTTTAATACTTGACTGGCCACACAAGCAGACAGTGTCTAAGATACTGTGTTGATTAAGACCTCACAGGTGTAAGTAAAGTTGTGAGGGGTAGAATTCCATAACAACACCCCCAATTGTACATAGAATACCGCATTACTTTTGGCTGCCAGATGTCTGGAAAAGAGAATGCCAGCACATGAAAGCTCTGGGTCTTGGTGTTGCATTTCAGCAGTAACTGGAGATGAAGCATCTTTTCTCTGTCTCCCCTCCCACATTATTTAACATAGAAAAAGGCAAGATGGTGCGCTCCAGATATCGTGGACTCCCAGTGAATCAAGGCAAATGTTGGCTGCTGCTCCTTCGCCTTGCTCCCGCCACTGCTCACTCACTCACAGAGAAGAAGGTAAGCAAGCAGCAACAGCAAGGAGGAGGGAGAGCAGCAGGGCCAGGGCCCTTAAACCTTTTTCAGCCCAAGGGCCACATTTCCTCCTTGGACACCTCCCAGGGGCCGCATGCCAGTGCTAGGTGAGGCCAAGAGGAGCAATGGACACTAATGTTACATTTGCACATTTGACTGGGTTCTACATTCACTCTCACATGCTCAAGAGGCGGCATGTGAGAGTGGATGTAGGGCGGCATATAAATTCAATAAATAAAATAAAAAATAAAATAAAAGGCATGATCAGAATTTAAGGGCACATTTCAATCAGGCAAAAACACTCAAGGAGTGTGGTGGTGGCCTGGGAAGAGTCCCAAGGATCAGACAGAGAGGCCTGGAGCTGCTGCAATTCATCCTACTACACTGTTGCAAATCAAGGTGTATCAGCCCTGTTGCCTTGGCAACTGGGATGCATTTCCTCCCTTCCCCATTCCTCTCAAGATGCGTTTTCCTCCCTCTCCATTCTGGCTGAGGCCAACCATTTGCTTTGTTCACTCTTAATGCCTTTGCCATGTAACCATATTTGATTAGCTGTGTGATACCATGGCGTCATCATATTCCTGACATGATCCCAGATGGGGTGGGATCATACAGTGAGATGAAAAGAAGCCCTACAAAGTACTGGCTAGAGTGACAGAAGAGGTGCATAAAATAGGAAAGGATTGAAAGGTAGGGATTTGGGAGGAAGCTTTGTATACCCCTTAAAGCCACCTTTCTACTCTTCCAATTTAAATCAGATAATTTTGTCAAAGTTCTAGAGGCCTTCCTTCCATTATTGTCCTTAGGACCAGTGCTTTTTTTCCTGAGGGGGGCACAGAAGTACCCATACCCCTAAAAATTTTGTCAATCTTTTGTCCATTTACAGTGGTACCTCAGTTTAAGAACAGTCCGGTTTAAGAATGATTTGGTTTACAAACTCCGCATAACCGGAAATAGTGTCTTGGTTTGAGAACTTTACCTTGGTCTAAGAACGGTGGAAGGACACTGGCGGCGGGAGGCCTCATTAGGGAAAGTGTGCCTCAGTTTAAGAACAGTTTTGGTTTAAGAACGGACTTCCGGAATGGATTAAGTTTGTAAACCGAGATACCACTGTACTGACGTACCTCGGATTACAAACGCTTTGGGTTACAAACACTTTGGGTCACAGACTCCGTTAACCCAGAAGTAGTACCTTGGGTTAAGAACTTTACCTCAGGATGAGAACAGAAATCGCACGGCAGCAGCGCAGAGGCAGTGGGAAGGCCCCATTAGATAAAGTGGTACCTCAGGTCAGTGGCGTAGCGTGGGTTGTCAGCACCCGGGGCAAGGCAAGTAATTTGTGCCCCCTAACCCGTGGATTTGTGCCCCCTAACCCTAACCCCCAGATGTTGCGCCTGGTGCGGCCGGCCCCCCCTGCACCCCCCACGCTACGCCACTGCCTCAGGTTAAGAACGGTTTCAGGTTAAGAATGGACCTCCGGAACGAATTAAGTACGTAACCAGAGGTCCCACTGCACTGTATTTATTTTCCCCAATTTGAACTATAAAATCATGATTTTCTTGAGTCAAAATGAGAGTACCCTTAAACATTTGTTTAGAAAAAAAGCACTGCTTAGAAGCACTACAGTTGACCTATCCTGATTCAGTGTCAGGTAGTAACATACACTTTCCCAGTATCGGGAGGACCTTGTTTCAATGGATAACTGTATTATGGGGTGAGGTGTCCCATTTCACCACCTGAGGCAAAATGGGAATGTGCTGCTGTGGTGCAACACCGCTGTGCCACCAAAGTCTCCCTTACCTGGCTTGTGCAGCAGCACCCACGAAGTGATGGCAGCTTCCAGCAAGATCTCACAAGATCTTACAGTATTTCAGTGAGATCTCATGGGATTTCTCTGAGATGCTGTGAGCTCTCACTGGAAGCAGGCACTGCTGCTGCCACCACTTCTCCAGTGGCAGCAAAGGTTATGGGGTGCTCATGGGTGCACCTCCAATTGGACATCTGCCATCCAAAGCAACTGCTGCACCCATCGTCATGGGTGGGCTACCTCTGACCATATCTGCTTGAGTGCAGAGAGTATACTCCTTTTCTCCTAAAAGATGCTAGGAGAGAGGAATGGAGATTATTAAAAGCACAAAAAGGGGGTGGGGGATAAAAAGAGCTGTTTATTTTTGCCGGGGCATTGTTATGGAAGAATGAAGTGCTTGCATTTACTGTAAAAAGCCACTTCAGAGCTCCTACGCTTGAGTGGCTCAGCTATAAAGGATTTTAAAATAAAACATAATCATTTAAAAACGTTTCAAAATGGTCCGGAGATGAGTGTGGGAGTGGGCAGAGATTGTCACTCATCACTAATGATATTATCCAGTGCCGTTGCCTGTATTGTGATATTGACTCAGATGCATTCTACATTGCGGTCATTACCGATGCACTATCTTGGGAACTCTGGATTGCACCCTATGGCACTGTTGGAAATTGACAGAATGATCAGACTAAATGCCAGCCTTTGTTTTATATCTTATTTATTTTTACCTACCTTCTGAAATTCTAGGGATTTCTCTCATATGTTTGGCATTTATGATTTGTAGCCTTGTCATTTGCAAAATTAAACACACACACACACACACACACACACACACACACACACATTTTAAAAAATAAAAATAAAAAAAATACCAGTACAGTGGTTGCAGGGTGAGAACATAACTTATCCAAAAACTCTGAATGCACTCCAGACAAATTTTGCTTAATTTGAAACCCCATTGATATCAGTGGATGAAACACCAAAATGTGTTTGTTTTTCTTGTTGAAATCAATAGATCTAAAAAGTGCTTGACTTTGGCTGGACTGTGCTTACAAGTAATAACAGTGCATTTACAATTTTAAAAGAAACTGATCTTGTGGAAACATCTGCATCTTTTAAACAGGCAAAGTGGCTAAACAGGATTAGATGCAAATCTGCCAGAGTTCCTGTCAATCTTCACAAGTCTCCTGCTTCCAAGCAAGACACACAGAAGCTTTATTATGCTCTGTTCAGAACGTTGACAGTCTGCTTGGTTGACAGCGCAGACCCCATGCATCTACTCTGATCAATGAGGTATGATCACAGTCTACATACAACAGAAATGCTATAATGGCTATGTGGTGCTTTCTTCCTGATTTGAAGGATGTGCTGTTACAATGTTTTTACAGAATAAATGTTGTTCACAAATGTTGTTCTGTGAAAGCAGAACAAAGCGAGAGATGTTTCTCTTTACTCAACCCCATGTTGAAAATAGAAAGCAATGGGGGGAATGGACTTTAACCTCAGCTGCAATCATTAGAAGAAGAACAAACGTTTGGTGTTTTTTTCTGGGAAAAGCACTGCAGACCAGGAGACTCTGACCCATGTCTTCGTCACTGCCATGTTGTACCATGTACTCAGAAATCAAGGGCAGTAGTTTTGCCTGGGAGAGAATAAGCTGGGCATGCCAACACCTCAGATGTTTATAGTACTTTGGAAGATAAAGAATTGCCGTTTGTTTTGCTGACGTTAAGGCAGTGATCCAAAACCGATCTCTTTAAGAAGCCTAGGAGCCAAAGCATAACTCTTAGAAATGATTCACTTGAATGTTTGTTAGAATGTTTAAAGACATTTGCTTTGGCTGAGGGTTCCTCTGGTATTTCATTCTGGGGAATGACCCAAATATCTTCCGGAACAACTGCAGATTATTGTCTGTTTGTTATTGTACAATAACATACTTCTTTGCCAGGAAGGAAGGAATCATATCAGATGGTGGTCAACCTGTTCTGCCTAGGGTTGCTCTTCTCTGAAAGAATAGGTCTGCAGACCGTGGGTGCTCATTGTGTTGGCTATTTGCAGTATGGTAGCGCTGCAGAGAGCTTGCTGGGGAGACCATGCATTAAAAAGGGACTCAAAAATAACTTAAACAAGGTTTTAATTACAAAAAACAAAAACTCCTTATACACTAAATACATTAACAACAAACCAGACCCAACCACCAACCCAACCCCCAGCGTAATGGGAGAGCTAGGTGCTGCTCCTTATATACTACATGCAAATGCTGACACACCTTTAATCAATGCAACTCAGCAGCACCTGCTATGTTTCACAGCTGTAAAGCTGGGTCTCGTTATCTTGCTCTGGCCCTTGCTCTGGCCCCTTAAAGACATACACATTAGGTGGAACAATGATGAACCTTTACATTTAAAGAAACCATTCAACATTTCCCCTGCGGTTCATCATTGTGGAACAAAAACATAAAGCATACTTTGTGCATGTTTTTCATGTGTAACCTTTGGAAGTGCTTTTGTAAAAATGTCCGCAATTTGATTATCACCTGGTACATATTCAAATACAATCATTTCGTCAGCAATTAGTTTCTTTACAAACTGTAAACGTAATCTTAAGACTCTAGTGCGCTGCGTATTGGTTTCTGAGCATAGGATAGCGAGTCCACTCTGGGAATCAAGGTAAACTTTTACTGGTAGTGTTACTTGCATCTGTAGGTCTGCAAATACTTGCAGATACCATTCTACATCACGAGTGGCCTGAACGCATGCACATAATTCACTCTCGGTTGTGGAGAGACAAATAATGGTTTGTGTCTGGGACTTCCATTCAAATGGACAACCGTTATAACAAAACACCATACCAGACACACCCCTGCAATTATTTTGTTCCACTGCATGAGATGCATCGCAGAAAATTTCAAAACCTTTGTCAATACTTGATGTAAACTGCAACCTATAATGTTTGGTATGTTTAAGGTACATTACCACTCTCTTAAGAGCAGAGAAACATTGTGTAGTAGGCTTTTCCACAGATTTTGCCAGAAAGTGAAAAGCATAAGTTATATCTGGTCTTGAGATTCTTTGAATGAAATTTAGCTTGCCTATAGCAGAACGATACAGAGTTTTGTTAGGAAATGGCTTATCTTCACCTGTAAAGGTGAAACCACACACCATAGGCGTTTCCTTCCCATTTGCATTTTCTAAACGTAGCCTTTCAACAAGGTCATCAATTTTTGCAGTTTGATGAACCAGAAAAGATCCATTTTTGCCTTTCTCAATTTGCATGGATAAGTAATTTTTAGCTATGCCTAATTCCACCACATCAAATTTCTTCTGTAACTGTGATACTACCTGTTCATATTCCTGTTTAGTTTTTGTAGAAATTAACACGTCATCTACATACACACATATTTTTGTTACAGAGTTTGCCCTTTCCTTTATAAACACACAATTGTCTGCCTTTCCTTGTGAAAAACCAATATCCAGCAATTCTTTTGCTAAAGTTTGGTGCCAATTCCTTCCACTTTGGTGCAGACCATAAAGGGATTTATTTAATTTGCATACCAAACCTTCAGCAGCGTCTATGCCTTCAGGAACATGCATAAAAATTTGTTCTTTTAAATCTGCAAACAAATATGCAGTTTTTATATCTAGGTGATAAACAGAATGTCCACGTTGTGATGCTTTTTAACAAAAGTTCAACTGTTTCATATTTTACACTTGGTGAATAACACAAATCATAATCTTCGCCTGGAATTTGTTGAAAACCCCTAGCAACTAATCTTGCTTTGTACCTTACAACTTCATTTTTGTCATTCATTTTAACTCTATAAACCCATTTTGAATCAATAAGTCTCATATCTGGGGTTTGTGGTACAAGAGACCAAGTGTTATGCTCTTTTAAAGAAGCTATCTCAGAGTTCATAGCTTTATACCAATTTGCAGCTTGGTGCTTAGGTAAATTCTGAATGTCACTGTAGCTTTTTGGCTCAAAAACCACCTTATTGGCATACACAGTATTAAAATGTTCATCTGCAAATCATTGTGGCTTCTGCCTCTTTCTATCTGAACGTCTTAGTCCAGAAGGGGAGTCAGACTCCTCAGACTTAATGGGACTAAGTGAACTACTAGTTTCAGGTTGTAAATCATCATTGTCAGACTGAAGAGGTCCCTGTAGGCTAAGCTCACGATCAGAAAACTCAAGAGAATCTAACCTATCCTTGGGTGCCTGTGACTTTAAATCATCAAACAAATTATCAGATTCAACAGGCTTTTTGTCTTTTTCCATTAATACAGAAGCACCATTTCCTGCTGCTGCTGCTTCTTCCTCTTCTTCCTCAGTATTATCTATACCGTCAGTATCTTGGAAAACAGCAACTCCATTCCAATTTACAGTTTGTATCATGCTTCTGGTAATATGAAATTTGCCAGTTGCTGGTATGTAAATTCTGTACGCCCCCTGCTGGTAGCCCATTAATTTTCCCTGAACACTACGCTCATCCAATTTTTGCTTAGCGGGATAATGCATAATTACATCTGAACCCCAAATGCATAGGTATTTCAGATTAGGGCGTTTTTTAAACAGCTTCTCATAGGGGGTGACATCTAAACCAGAATGATAACTGCGATTTCTGACATAACAAAACGCATTAAGCGCTTCAGCCCAAAGGACAGATTAGCATCGTGCAGATACGTTTTAACCCCTGCCTGCAGGTCACGCTGCACAACTTCAACAAGCCCATTTTGCCAGGGACTTCGGGGGCAAGATAACTCATGAGTAGTCCCCTGCGCTTCCAGGAATTTCTCAAAATCCTCAGAAACAAATTCTCCGCCCCGGTCAGAAAACAGGTTCTTAATTGGTTTGTTAAAGTGTGTTTTTACCCAGTTGCAAAAAACTTTGTACTTCTCAAATGCTTGTGACTTTTCAGCTATTGCATAAGTCCAACAGTATCTACTATACTGGTCTATCAGGGTAAGCCAGTACTTAGAACCTCCTAATGATGGTGGGAGTGGCCCAACTAAATCACAATGTACATGTTCAAATGGCTCAGTTACTTTCCTATCTGAGCACCTACCCTTGCATGCAACCTTAATCTTATTCTTGCAACAGGATAAACATTGCATAAAAAATTTACATGGTTTTAAGTTGAGGCCATTAACAATATTCTTCGTCCTAATTACATCAGCAAAATTCAAGTGTCCCAGAATTCTGTGCGCCTCATGGACACACCCGGAATGAGGCCTTACATTCCTCAACCCCTGGCTTGACTGTGCTGCTCTGCAATTTATAGGCAATTGGGAATAGGTGCGAAAATACAGTCTATATAAACCATCAGAGTCCCGGGCATACAATAGACGTTTGTTTCCCTCAAAAAACTCACACATTGAATTTAAGAAACGCACACTTATGCCTTGATGAGCAAAACACCTTACTGATAATAAGTTGTCCACTGATGGGCAGTAAATGCAGTTCGCTATTGTAATGTTTAAAGAGTCAAGTTTAACAGTACCCCTGCCAAGCGACTGCAAGACTTGTGAATTGGCTAAATGTACATTATCAATTTCCTCTTCGAAAGAAATAAATAAACTTCGATCGTTGCAAACGTGGTGAGAGGCTCCTGAGTCCACAATAAAAGAATTCCACTTGGCACCTTTAATTCTTTTATGATCTGTAGTCCGAGCGTGAAAAGCTCGCGGCTCGTTTCTGTCTTTACGGTACGATGTTGGCTGCTGAGATGACAACCGTGACTGACGAGCAGAAACAGGCTTGGGAGTACTTTGCTTTCTTTTGGCTCTGCAGTCCTTTGCAAAATGTCCTTGCTTATTGCAGAACCAACAACGCTTTGCAGCTTTAAATGCAGTCGTATCACCACAAGTTTGCATATGGTGCTCCACATTACTTCTGGAAATAGGAGTGCTTATGGCACAAGCCTCCCTTCTATCCAACTCGCCCATTAATCTTGCCATCACCCCTTCCACAGTTAATTGTGCTGGTGGGACAGCAGATATCTGGCTAGCTATACCATCAAAGTCCTCATTAAGGGAACAAAGAATGATAAAAACATACTGAATATCAGGTATGTCCATGTCCCTTCAAAATAATTCGCCGCGTATTGCCTCCAGACGTCTCAAGTGTGCTGCCAAATCACCACCAGGCTGCAACTTCGTCTGGTACAGCTGCTTGAAAAACATCAATGCAGACGCTGACTCTTTTCTAACATGCACTGCTGCAAGACTGTCCCACATTTCTTTGGCAGTTTTCTTATTCCTTATATAGACTACTTGCTGGTCGCTGACTGCCAAATTAATTATCGCCCTGGCTTTTGCATCTCCTTTCGACCAAGCATTAGTTACAGGGTCAGGAGGGTCTTCAGTTACATAGGTCCATACTTCCCTAGAGGTCAAAAGCGCCTCCACCCGAAAAGACCATAAACTATAGTTCTCATCTGTTAGCTGTGGGAAGACCAGAGCCTTCTCAGCTTCAGGAACCCGGTCAACCATTCTGGAAATCTTCCAGACCCACAAAAACTACACTAACAGGAGAAGGAGTTTTCAAACCTTTCTCAGAGTCCAAAAATATGCAGTCATCCACTCAGCAGCTGGGCCCATAACCAAAGATGTTGGCTATTTGCAGTATGGTAGCGCTGCAGAGAGCTTGCTGGGGAGACCATGCATTAAAAAGGGACTCAAAAATAACTTAAACAAGGTTTTAATTACAAAAAACAAAAACTCCTTATACACTAAATACATTAACAACAAACCAGACCCAACCACCAACCCAACCCCCAGGGTAATGGGAGAGCTAGGTGCTGCTCCTTATATACTACATGCAAATGCTGACACACCTTTAATCAATGCAACTCAGCAGCACCTGCTATGTTTCACAGCTGTAAAGCTGGGTCTCGTTATCTTGCTCTGGTCCTTGCTCTGGCCCCTTAAAGACATACACATTAGGTGGAACAATGATGAACCTTTACATTCAACACATTGGTCCAGCATGATCACTAGAGGTAACCCAGGTAAACCACAAAATGGTGGCACCCCCGTCCCCCTCTCCAACTGAGATGCAAAGAAGGAGTGAAAAATCAGCATCAAAATTAAAGCAGGGAGTGAAAATCAACATTGGAATTAAAGGGGGAAATGAAGATCAGCATAGGAAAGAGAGGAGGCGGTGGAGGAGGAGCGGTGATGGGACCCCAGATTTGCTGCCTGGGGTGGGTGCCTCACCCTGCTTCATAGATGGGGCAGCCCTGCTTCAATGGCACAGAATGCCTTTCTGGGATGCAAGCTGCAACTCATTCTAGATAAAGAAGCAGGGCTACTGTTATGCATGCTCTGGTTCTCTACTGCAATGCACTGTATGTAGGGTTGCCTTGGAAGACTATTAAGAGCCTGCTGTTCAAAACAAAGCCTACCAGATGTGGCTGGTTTGTCAATATGTCCCACTAGGGCTTAAAGAACTTCATGGGCCTCTAGAGGAGGGCATATATTTATTTGTGTGTTTAACTTAAGAGGCATATGTTCTGATGGTTACCGTATCCATAATGTGAACTGATGGTGGTTTTTTTGTTACTATTAACAGTACAGTGGTATCCCAGGTTAAGAACTTAATTCGTTCCGGAGGTCCATTCTTAACCTGAAACTGTTCTTAACCTGAGGTACCACTTTAGCTAATGGGGCCTCCCACTGCCACCACCACCCAATTTCTGTTCTTATCCTGTAAGCTAAAGCGTCTGTAAGCTGAAGCGTCTATAACCCGAGGTACCACTGTATTCATGCATATATATATATATATATATATATGCTTTCGTAGATTTTCACGGGTACAGGAATGCAGGTTTTGGTGTCCTCGGGTGTCTTCCCGTGTAAAAGTTGGGGTGTCTAGGCGACGTTTCGATAAAATCCAGTTGGAAAACCAAGGGATCTATGAAATACCCTGCAAAGTCTGCCCAGCCACGTACATTGGACAAACAAACAGACGAATAAATGCACGTATCGCAGAACACAAGAATGCCGTCAAAAAAGAAGAAAAAACTTCCTCTCTTTTCCAACACATGAAAGAAACAGGACACGAAATTAATTTTGCAGATTCCAAATTGCTCTTTAACACGGAACATCACCACAAGAGAATAATCATGGAAGCCATCGAGATAGAGAAACACCCTCACAACATGAACAAGCGTGACGACACATCCCGCTTGCCAGACATCTGGAAATTAGCCCTCCCCACAAAAACTGACACCAGATCCAGAGGCACACAGAACGCCAACACCAATCAACCACACCAGACCCAAACCCAGACCCTCTCCACAGATGAATTACAGACACCATCCAGTAGCCAATCCATGGTGGCACCTCCGGATGCTGCACCCCCCTGCAATCCCTACACAGACCTGGCTGACACAAGCCACAAAACCACAGCTCGCCCCTATACACGAAGCCAAGCCAGAGCACAACAAAGTACAGTACAGCCATCTTCTCAGGAAAACTCTTCACAAAGTTCAAGAGGTCAAGACACAAAGACTTTAACAACTAATCCACACCTAATGACCCACCTAAGTGGTACTCAGGATATCACTCAAGAAATCACTCAAGATATCTCTCAAGTAATTAAGGAACAAAAGAAGAAAAGGCACACTAGCCTGGGAACTTCCTCTCTGCCCAGAACATTGGAGGCTATACACCACACCCCCTCTACAGTATTTATAGGAACTCAAACACTGAGATCCAGCTCTGTTCCAGTAACAAGAAGCCGAAAGCACCAGCCTGAAGATGACGAGTGAGACCTCGTCGAAACGTCGCCTAGACACCCCAACTTTTACACGGGAAGACACCCGAGGACACCAAAACCTGCATATATATATATATATATACACACACAGTGATACCTCAGGTTACATACGCTTCAGGTTACATACGCTTCAGGTTACAGACTCCACTAACCCAGAAATATTACCTCGGGTTAAGAACTTTGCTTCAGGATGAGAACAGAAATCGTTCTCGGGCGGCGCGGCGGCAGCGGGAGGCCCCATTTCCTAAAGTGGTTCTTCAGGTTAAGAACAGTTTCAGGTTAAGAACGGACCTCCGGAATGAATTAAGTACTTAACCTGAGGTACCACTATATATATATATATATATATATATATATATATATATATATATGTGTGTGTGTGTGTGTGTGTGTGTGTGTGTATATATGTCTTTGCCCTTCCTCTTCATTAAATTTGCAAATAAAAATATTAATAATAACAGAGAACTTCACTGGCTTCCAGTCCATTTTTAAGCATAATTCAGCGTGACAGCACTTACTTTTACAGCCTTATAGACTTTTTTGCTTTCTTGAAGGCCTGTAAAACAATTATTGTTGTTTTATTGCTTTATGATTGACTGTAAACTGTCTGGAATTTTTTTAATTTTTGAAGGCTGTGATATAAACGGCAGGAAAACAAATTTGCATGGTATGTATTATAAGCAATGTATCTGGAGCCACTTTTGTAATGTAAGCAAATGCATGGAACAATATCTAGCAGAATGGAGAGGTTGCTGATAATTAGTGAGAAAGTATAGTGTATTGCAGTTATAAATGTCCTTTGCCACTTCAGTCAGCTCACTAACTGCTTCTTAGTTCTATATCAGCTGTCATGGTGGGCTTCAGCAGTCAGCAGACCCTGTGCCTGACACCGTGGGCTGGTAGTCAATGTATGCAGGCCTTTATGCTACAACGTTTTTTAATTTCCATGTGTGAAAAGGTATTCAGTATCATATAGATGAGTGAATATTACTGTCAAAGAGCCGAGATGCCAGCCATCCTGCAACATAATCAGCATGCTATATGAAATGCATGGAGGGAGGTGTGAATAATAGTGACAAAAGACTGGCATGGAGGAAGGCTTTATTCCTTTGTGCATCTTATTTCCTCAGGTCTCTTTATTCTATTTGAAAAGAAGCCCTGTGCACAAAATGGCATGGCATTCATTCATTCAGGATGGCAAAGGCACAAAATTACTTCAAACTAGCAAAGTAGATTCACAACTATTAGAGGGTGAAAAATGAAAAAGAATTAAATGGGAAATATATACCAGGGACTCAGCTATACAGCTGCAAATAAAACGTTTTGAATGTGTTGTAAAGTGCAATATACAATTGTGACACTAGATGGCGACGGTAAGCTATAGCAAATTCAAGGCATTTTTCAAAAGTCTTTTTTTGTAAAGCATTTTCACAACATTTTAAACATGTGTGTAGATTCCACCCAGGTTGGATCCAGACTAAAGGTAATATCCAATCTAAGTTCTCAGGGTGGACCATATATTTAAAGCTGTATCATACTACTTTAACAGTCACCAAAGAATCATGGGAAATAGTTTGTTAAGGGTACTAAGAGCTCTTAGTACCCTTAGTGCCTCCCATCTCGCCACTTGAGGTGAAACAGGATGTGTTACTCTGCCCTGCTGCCAGTGCCACCATACCTGCCACTGCTGCCGCCTCCAATACCCAGCCTGCTGCCTCTGTCGATGGTGAAGTCCCAAGGTGGCACCCTCATACACACGCTACCTGCTCAGTTGCCTCCACCAATGGTGGAGAAGGGGGAAGGGAGAAGGGGGATCAGTGCCAGTTTCCAGCTATGTCTTACCCCATATCCAAGGAATCACCCCAAATCTTGGGAGATCTAAATACAGATTTCCCTAGCCACATCAAGTTTGAAGCTTAGAGAAAAGGAGGAGGCAAAAAAGTCATGGGCTCCCTGTCAAAAACGAAAGTATCGCATAGTATTCAGAGTGCGTCTCTTGTTCAGAATTGCATTACACCTACACCTAACAGAATTCTTAGTTACATGGGATAATTGTACTTATATAGAGGGATTATAAACAGCCTGTTTTGGGGTACATTGGAAAGGAAAGGCCAGGTTTTTATTGCTCCTGTCTATACACAGAGGCGATTTGTCACAGTAAAAGCCAATCGTTATGACAGATGATGGGGCATTAAATTCGCGGGGGGTCTGGTATTTTCAAAGCCAGAACCCCAACAGTTAGCACATACCCATTTCAGAACTGGCAAATCCTTGAGGGGAAAGATGCTTTCTGAACTGATATGACATGGCTCAGAAGAAAATTGGTTTTCAGTTGAAATTTCACCATTAAAACAGGAGACCAGAGGGAGAAAATTAGTTATTGGTGAGCTTCCAAGAAACCCTTTCCCCACCACACATTTCAAAACCGGTTCTTTCTTTGGAGGCAATAGTACATTTAGCCAACATTCTCCCAGGCAATCACGCCTAGCCTTTTGTTCATAAAGACTTGCAACCTCATTGCAAAATGAATTCTGCTAACACATAGAATCATAGAATCATAGAATCGTAGAGTTGGAAGAGACCACAAGGGCCATCGAGTCCAACCCCCTGCCAAGCAGGAAACACCATCAGAGCACTCCTGACATTTTAATGATAAAGTTAATTCCAAGCTGATTTGTAGTTTTCAACAGAAGAGTGTGGTGCAGCCTAGGCTCATGCCCACAGTACACATGTATAGTATTTTTAATGCACATTTAAAGCACATGACTTACCCCAAAGAATCCTGGGAACCATAATTTACCCTGCACAGAGCTGCAGTTCTCACCATCCTTAACAAACTACAGTTCCCATGATTCTTTGGGGGAGGTCATGCGCCTTAAATGTGCTTTAATTCTATGGTGTGTATGTGACCCTGTGACTAGGGAGACTCAGGTTCCAATCTTCATTTGAAGCTCACTGAGTGATTTTGGAACCATTGCTCTTACACAAAAAACTGCCACACACAGTTTTTATGAAGATAAAATTCAGATGGGGCATGTGTGTGTGATGAAAGGAAAAAAAAAATCCACACATACTATCTTGAGCTCCATAGGGAGAAAGTGGTATATAAACTTACCTATTAAATATATTGCTCCATGCCCAGTTTGGCTCAAGCCTATGGACCTTTTACACAACTACTGTTGACCCAATAAAAAGCTATTACTATTATTATCTCCCTCCAGTTTTGTGCAGCAACGCCAGAGCAACAAATCTGTGTTTGCCTTTGAAAGTTTTTAATAGTGGAAGGTTATAAAACCTTCACTTTCTCTCTAGCCTTAATGAGTTTTGTTTTTAAGCCAAGCCCTTATTAAGCACCTTGATCTCCTTTTGGGTCAGCCAGTTGTGATTATTTAGAATGCATGGAACAAACCTCTTCTGTTGGAAAATCTGAGTCCCAAGGTTGCTTAAATGTCAGGTGGGAGCTGTTTAGTCAGTAGGATTAAACCTACAACTAGTTTTCCGGGCTTCTCAGCCCACACAAGCCACCTTTGCTCCAGAAAGACCCGATTGGTTACCAGAAGATTCAGTCAACACTGAATAGCAGAATCACATTCGCAACAGCCTATTTTGAGAGTATTCTGAAAAAGTGGGTCAAAGGTTGCTGCTGGTTAGCAAACAGCTTGGCAGTGCGTGAAGAAAATGGAAAAGGAGGGAAGCCTCTGTGCTGAGCTCAGCATTATCAGCAAGTACTCCAAAACATATCAATTTTTAAACACCTTAAAATGCCTTGCCCCAGTAGTACATGCATAAAGCAGCATTCCTAATGTGGCTAATAGATAACACAAGGAGCTGCTGACACAGATATTGGTTATTTATTTATTTTATTGGAAAGTCAATGGCTGTGGTACAGCAGTTCATAGGAGGAAAAGATCTTCTGATGTGCAGCAATTAGGGCAAATGAGCTATTATTGCAGCTGGGGAACACCCGCCTGCATAAATAACTGGGCCTGAGCACTAAAGACTGTCTTATTACTGGAATACTGCTAACCCACACATCCCCTGAGACTTTTAATGCATGACCTTAGTTGCTAGCCTAGGTAGGAGCTGAAGTGGCTGAGTGTGCTTTGAGTGCTCCTTCTCGACAGACCCACCCAGGTGTTAAGATTAGCAATGGGCGCCATTGTGGTCTTTCCACCTCTCTCTGCTGTTTGAGTTGCAGTGGCCCAAAAGAGGCGTTCTCTGCGGCAGCTCCTAAGTCGTGGAATTCCCTCCTCACAGAGGTGTGCCTGGCTTCTTCATAGTATAGCTTTCTGTGGATCCTGAAGATGTACCTCTCTTCCATGGCCTTTGACACCTGAGATGTGTGTTTTCAGAGCCCCCCATTACGCCATCTACCCAATCCCCAGGCCCAAAATGGCCTATCAACAGCACTTCCACTTTGTCAGGGCTCAGCTGACAAAGATTTAGTTTATTTGCTCTCATCCAACCCACCAGACAATGGTGTTAAAGAATGCCTTTGTGCAGGGGGAAGGGGTGTCATAAGATATATGGACTAGCCCTCCCCAGCACCATTATGGACAGACCTATGTTAATGCAAAAGGGACGCGGGTGGCGCTGTGGGTAAAACCTCAGTGCCTAGGACTTGCTGATTAATGCAACCAACATGGCAGGAAAGTATAGTTTTCCTTGACTTCTCAGCAGCTCTTGATACCATCAACCATGGTATCCTTCTGGAGTGGCTATCTAAGTTAGGGGTGGGTGGTGCTGTTTTGCGGTGGTTCTGGTCCTACTTGGATGGTTGTTTCCAGAGAGTGATGCTTGGGGAGTGCTCTTCGGCCCTGAAGAGCTTTCCATGTGGGAGCCTCAGTGTTCAGTTTTATCCCCCATGCAGTAGTGTAACAAGGTCGGGTGGTACCCGGTGTGGAAAAATTCTTGTCACGCCCCCCCATTGAAATTATTAAAAGAAGGAAAAAATAAGATACATACAGTTGCAAGTGTTATTTTTGTTGGAGTTTTATGAAGAAGAATCTCCAAGGGATGGGGGTAGGCCAAGGTTTTGAAAACGGTATAGGTGCAATATACTCTAAGCAAAAAGCAAAGCTAATTGTAAATAATGTGGTAACGGAAGAAATATCCATAGAAAAAGGTACACGGCAGGGATGCCCAATATCCCCTTTGCTTTTCATTTCAGTCCTGGAGGTTTTGTTAAACATGATTAGAAAGGACCAGTTGGTTAAAGGAGTTCAGGTCTGAGTCAGACACTACAAACTAAGAGCATTTGCAGATGACCTAGTATTGACCTTGCAACAGCCAGACACTAGTACCAAAAGAGTATTAGAATTAATTGAGATATTTGGTCAAGTAGCAGGATTTAAATTGAACAAACAAAAAACGAAAGTGCTGGAAAAAAATTTAACAATGGAGGAAAGAGAGAGATTTCAGAACGAAACAGGTTTGGAAATAACGAAAAAAGTGAAATACCTGGGGATAAACTTAACATCTAAGAATGTGAATTTATTTAAGGATAATTATGAAAAATGTTGGTTAGAAGTAAAGAAAGATCTAGAAATTTGGTCAAGGTTGAGACTTTCCTTGTTAGGCCGAATTGCTACTATTAAGATGAATGTATTGCCTAGAATGTTATTTTTATTTCAGACGTTGCAGATCTTGGACAAGATGGACTGTTTCAAGAAGTGGCAGAAAGATATATCAAAATTTGTCTGGCAGGGCAAAAAGCCCAGAATAAAATTTAAGATCTTAACTGATGCAAAAGATAGAGGGGGGGTTTGCCCTGCCGGACTTAAGACTTTATTATGAATCGGCAGCTTTCTGCTGGCTGAAACACTGGCTACTTCTTGAGAACACAGACATTTTGGATCTGGAAGGGTACGATAATAACTTTGGCTGGCATGCATACTTATGGTACGATAAGGCAAAGGTGTATAAAGGTTTCAAAAATCATATTGTTAGGAAAACATTATATAATGTTTGGATCCGATATAAAGATCTGTTGGAAAGTAAAACTCCCAGGTGGAAAGTAAAACTCCCAGCCAAGGAGGTGAAAAAACTTAATATGGATTCTAAATGGCCAAAATATTGTGAAATCTTAGAACATGATGGTGAAAGAGTTAAACTTCAGAGTTATGAGAAATTAAAGTCCAAAGTTCGAGATTGGTTGCACTATCATCAGATAAATGAGACATTTAAACAGGATAGGAAAATAGGATTTCAGAAAGAGAGGTCAAAATTAGAAACAGAACTGTTAGAACCCAATACTAAGAATTTGTCAAGAATGTATAATTTGCTGTTGAAATGGAATACACAGGATGAAACGGTGAAATCAGCTATGATTAAATGGGCACAAGACATCGGTCATGACATTATGTTTGCTGACTGGGAACAGTTATGGACCACTGGTGTTAGATTTACCGCATGTAATGCTTTGAAAGAAAACATAATGAAAATGATCTATAGGTGGTACATGACCCCAGTCAAGCTTGCAAAAATCTATCATTTGCCCAATAATAAATGTTGGAAATGTAATGAGACTGAAGGTACTTTTTACCACCTTTGGTGGACCTGCCCGAAGATTAAAGCTTTTTGGGAAATGATCTATAATGAAATTAAGAAAGTCCTTAAGTGGACCTTTCCTAAGAAACCTGAGGCTTTTCTCTTGGGCATGGTTGGCCAATTGGTGTTAAAGAGAGACAGGACTTTTTTTATGTATGCTACCACAGCAGCAATAATTCTTCTGGCAAAGTATTGGAAGATGCAAGAACTACCTACTCTGGAAGAATGGCAAACAAAGGTGACGGACTTTATGGGACTGGCTGAGATGACTGGCAGAATCCGCGACCAGGGGAAGGAGACAGTGGAAGAGGACTGGAAGAAATTTAAAATATATCTTAAAAACTGTTGTAAAATTGAGGAGTGTTAAGATGTCAAGGGGTAAGAAGCAGAGAATTACAGCTGTAATTAACAAATTAAAGAAAACTTAATGAAAGGGAATTATAGATAAATTGACTAAAGGGTTGCTAAAGAATCGTAAAACAAGGATGCAGTGATGGGGAGGTATGGGGAAGTCGAAGGAAAGAAGGTGCATGAAAATAAGATTATGAAGTTATACATGTTTAAATGTTTTGTATGTTTTTGTTTTGTGTTTCACTTGTCTTTATTATGTGTTTGGAAAATGAATAAAAATTATTATAAAAAAAAAATATTTTCTGGTTTATTTACTTAACGTTGTGAGCATAAGCACTTAAAACCCTTTTCCTAACTTCGTTCTGTTGCTGAGTGCTGGCACCTATGTTCTGCTTGCCAATGCAGGTTGGCACCCCCTGGCAGTTTTTGGAGGATCTCCTGTGCGGAGTTTGGTTTCTATAAGGGATTTAACCTTCATTCATCAGAAGCCAGTGCCCCACCCCCAGACACACACATACGATGCAGGGCCCCCCGCTCACTTCTCTGCCCACAACGCAGTCACTTTGCTACTAAATAAAATTGTTGTCCTGCCCAAATGACCTCATAGAATCAAGGAAAATGAGTGGGAGAAGAAATGTATTAACTCGTTACTTCAGGACAAGAAGCAAGGGGGGGTAAGGAAGGAAGGAGCGGGCGAAGCACGTCCAGCCTGCTGCTAATGAGCCTGCGTGGCCGCCGTAGCCCGCTTTTGCCCACAAAATTGATCTCGGTACAAAGGTGGGGGGCAGAAGAGAAACCACCATTGCCCACGCCTTGAGGAGGGAGTGAGGGAGCCATGTGACACAAGGACACGGTGACAGGAGGATGGGGTTTCTGCCTTGAGCTCCACACTCTTGTACCTGGTGGCATCGATGCTTGACTCTCTTTGGGTGAGAGCAAGTGGCAAGAGGCAGGCAGGCCAGCAAAAGGAGCCTCGTGCACTTTCTGCTCTGAGGCCGCAAGGGAAGACGCACATGCTTCTTTTATTTTTAAAACACATATTTTTCTTTTCTTTTCTTATTTATTTTATTTATTTTATTGTTTTATTGTTTTTGTTACCCCCCTCAGTGATGACACCGGGGCGGACCGTACCCACTGCACACCCCTTCCTACGCCACTGTCCCTCATGCTGTTTAACATCTACAGGAAATGGCTGAGTTGAGTTATCTGGAGTTTTGAAGTATCTGCAATATGCTGATAATTCACAACTCTATTGCTCCTTTACATCTGCAGGTGGGGGAGTGGATGTGCGGGACCAGTGTCTTGCATTGGTAATGTATTGGATGAGATTCGAAAAAGTGAAGCTCAATCAAGGTAAGGCTGAGGCACTGTTAGGGGGTGGTTCCCTAGGAAGGATGGGTGGAAGCTTGCTTGATCTTAATGTGTTTACACTCCCATTGAAGGAGTGGGTACGTAGCTCTGGATCCTTTGCTGTCATTTGAGGCTCAGGTGGCCTCAGTGGCCCGGAGTGCCTTCCATCAGCTTTGGCTGGAGGCCCAACTGTTTCCCTATCTAGAAAGGGACAGCCTAACTTCTGCCGTCTATGCCATTCCAATGTTACTGTTGTGCAAAAAATTGCACATTTTTCTGTGCCTCTACAAAATGCTGCACAGTATCCAGATCAATATTGGGTTGTGATTCCACAATGCCTAAATATCTCTCTGGGACTAGAGCTGCACACATGCCATATATTTAAAGCACACAACTTCTCCCAAAGAATCCTGGGACTGTAAATTAAAGGTAAAGGGACCCCTGACTGTTAGGTCCAGTCGCAGACGACTCTGCGGTTGCTGCTCCCATCTCGCTTTATTGGCCAAGGGAGCTGGCGTACAGCTTCCGGGTCATGTGGCCAGCATGATGAAGCCACTTCTGGTGAACCAGAGCAGTGCATGGAAACACCGTTTGCCTTCCTGCTGGAGTGGTACCTATTTATCTCCTTGCACTTTGACGTGCTTTCGAACTGCTAGGTTGGCAGGAGCAGGGACTGAGCAATGGGAGCTTACCCCATCGCGGGGGTTCGAACCGCCGACCTTCTGATCGGCAAGCCCTAGGCTCTGTGGTTTAGACCACAGCGCCACCTGCGTCCCTGTTGTTGTTTAGTCGTTTAGTCGTGTCCGACTCTTCGTGACCCCATGGACCAGAGCATGCCAGGCACTCCTGTCTTCCACTGCCTCCCGCAGTTTGGTCATACTCATGCTGGTAGCTTTGAGAACACTGTCCAACCATCTCATCCTCTGTCGTCCCCTTCTCCTTGTGCCCTCAATCTTTCCCAACATCAGGGTCTTTTCCAGGGAGTCTTCTCTTCTCATGAGGTGGCCAAAGTATTGGAGCCTCAGCTTCACGATCTGTCCTTCCAGTGAGTACTCAGGGCTGATTTCCTTCAGAATGGATAGGTTTGATCTTCTTGCAGTCCATGGGACTCTCAAGAGTCTCCTCCAGCACCATAATTCAAAAGCATCAATTCTTTGGCGATCAGCCTTCTTTATGGTCCAGCTCTCACTTCCATACATAACTACTGGGAAAACCATGGCTTTAACTATACGGACCTTTGTTGGCAAGGTGATGTCTCTACTTTTTAAGATGCTGTCTAGGTTTGTCGTTGCTTTTCTCCCAAGAAGCAGGCATCTTTTAATTTCGTGGCTGCTGTCCCCATCTGCAGTGATCATGGAGCCCAAGAAAGTAAAATCTCTCACGGCCTCCATTTCTTCCCCTTCTATTTGCCAGGAGGTGATGGGACCAGTGGCCATGATCTTTGTTTTTTTGATGTTGAGCTTCAGACCATATTTTGCGCTCTCCTCTTTCACCCTCATTAAAAGGTTCTTTAATTCCTCCTCACTTCCTGCTAATTACCCCTCACTAATCTTCAATTCTCAACAACCTTAGTGGACTATAGTTCCCACAGTTCTGGGGGAGGGGGTTGCCATGTACTTTAAATGTGCACAGCTGAGGTAGGAAGCACATGCAAAGGCATCTTGAGCCATAGTTGAGAGTTATGACACAGCTGTGGATGGCCCTTGCTCATGGTCAGACCTAGTGATATCACCCTCTGAAAAGGGTGATAAAAGGAGATAGCTGCCACACTTCAGGAGAAAATGGAGGAATGAGAGTTTGTGTTCATGCCAGAACTGTGGAATTGTTGGTTAGCTCAGTTCCACAAAAGCAGCAGGGCTCTGCAGGAACCCCAGATAACTTTTAGCACATGTGCAAATATTTACATACCACTCTCTCACTTCTTAAAAGAAACCTGAGAAAGTTTTCATGAAATAGAACTCAAAGCGAAAGAATATCTGCCTGATGTAAACTGCAAATGTGTGAATAAGATAAAAATATTGTGTGTGTGTGTGTGTGTGTGTGTGTGTGTGTGTGTGTGTGAAATGACGGTGATGCACCTGATGCTGATGAAAGGCTTTCTGAAAGAGACAAGTTTTGAGTCGTTTATTCCTGTGATGGATGCACTTGAAACCAGCTTGATGAAACCAGCAACCATATACATTTTAATCCTGCGACTTCAGAAAAACAGTTGTATAGCAGTATAAAGCTTCAGGCAACAATGTTGATGGAAATAAAGAACATCCATGCTTATATCAAACAAATCACTTGGATAAAAAAACATTTATTACACAAGAAACTGTATCAAGTCATCATGTAAGGGAAGAGGCAATTGACTTTCCCTAATGTAGAAGCAACATTGTGTCACTTTTTAAGTCTCAGAGTGACAAACAGCTCAAGAGAAAGGTGATTTTCATGGCTGAAAAAGATCAAGAATGAACTGTGCTACAAGAAAAGCTGGGGGGCATGTAAACCTCTTCCCGCATAATCGTTCACATGACGGTGTGCACACACCATTTGAATGGCAATGCCTGGAGGGAGACCAGCTCAATACAGTGGTACCTCGGCTTACAAACTTAATTCGTTCTGGAGGTCCATTCTTAACCTGAAACCATTCTTAACCTGAGGTACTACTTTAGCTAATGGGGCCTCCTGCTGCCGCCGCGCCGCCGGCACATGATTTCTGTTTTCATCCTGAGGTAAAGTTATTAACCTGAGGTATTACTTCTGGGTTAGTGGAGTTTGTAACCTGAAGTGTTTGTAACTCGAGGTACCACTGCATTTGAAAGCACCTACACAGTATCATCTGGTCTTCATTATTTGGCATCAGTTGAAAGTGTTTAGCAAACTTCAGCAATAAGCTGCCAATTCAGTTGGGGTTGATGCAAATGGATGGTGTTGTATAAAATGGCTGACGAGGCTATTAATCTTTCATAAATATTGTAACATTTCACAAATAGCCAAAAAATCTCCTTAAAGCACATTATAAGTTCTCATAACATTACAAAAACAATCTATCCCTAAACATAATTTCTATGGTATTGTATTATGTTGAAACAACAGCAGCAGCAGCAGCAACAACAACAACAACTGGGCAGGTGAAGAATATACTGCATCCTGATTTGACCCTTACCCCAAAACATTTTTGGCCTTTGCTGGAGGGCAATGAGTACACATTATAATTTAGAAGATTCTGGATCAACAAAGAAGGACTTGTTCTCTTCCCAGCAGCAGAGGTGTCTGGTATAAATTTAACCTTGTTGCTTCACTTCTCAGAATGCCATAGGGACTTTTTCTCCCCTGAGAGTTGTTTAACTTGGCCCACAGTACTATCACCTTACTCTGATGCTATCCAGGCAGTGCATGGTTGTTGATTGAGTGTTTTTTTATAATCTGTTAATCAGTAATTCGCTTGTTCAGCATGCTAAACAGTGAGTCTAGCAACACCTGGAGAGCCACAGCCTGGTTCCTTGTTCCGGTTTATACAAATTTATGCCTCATCTTTTAGGACAAAGGCATCATCAAGGGGTGGCTTCCGGCAGTACAATTACATAGAAACAAATAATGCAGATTAGAACATATTACACATAAATTCATGTAAGAAGCCCTGGTAGCCTTTTGGTTTTGTTATTTTCTTAAATGAAAAGCATATTTAGGGCTGAGTTATTAGTGGATGTGCAAGGATATCCCAAAGAATACCACAAAGGGGAAAACAGTTGACAGGAAAGATATATTCCATTTTGGTGCACTGCTCTGGAACCTACCAAGGCTGAAAGGCATTAAAACACACACTCTTTTCTTATTTCCTTGCATCTAGTCACACATCTGTATTGTAATGGTCATTGACTACCAACAATAAAAATCTTTGCTATGCTGTTGAACTGAGCTGAAATTCCAATTCCAGAGGGAGAGACTTTGAGACCATTGTTAGATTTTAGTTGATTAATGGATTAACCTATTAATTGCATTTGCTTTAAAATGAATTCTTGGTTTGCAATGAAAACAGAGATTAACCAGCACCCGGGGGGGGGGGGAATTAGCAGCTTGGGAGGAGAGGGGATTCTCAGCAGTGGGGGTCGGGGGGCGGGGGCAGTGCAAGAAAAGGGGTAAAACTTGCTGCACATGTGCTATGGCCCTGATATGGCTCGGGGCCCCACCTGGCAGCTTTTTCTGTCAACAGGAAATCACCAGTGCTAGGCAATGGCACTGAAAATGTGTGTGTGACATAATGTGTAATTTGACCCAGAGACATTAAGAAAGGCTGGTGGAACAAGTATAATTAGCATATTGGCCAGCAAACTTTTTCAGCAGGGGGTCGGTCCCCCAGACCTTGTGGGGGGCCGGACTATATTTTGAAGGGAAAAAATGAATGAATTCCTATGCCCCACACACTGATTCCCGGACCATCCGTGGGCCAGATTTAGAAGGCGATTGGGCCGGATCCGGCCCCTGGGCCTTAGTTTGCCTACCCATGAATTAGCACAATCCCTTAGGAGCATAGAATGAAAGAACTTTGTGGGAACCACAGGTCAAAAGGACCTACAATTTCTATTTCATTCTGGGGGGGGGGGGGAATGTGAACAACTGAATGAGCTTAAATATATTTAACTCAATATATAGTTTAGAATTTCCCCCTCAGAAGTCTCCACAAAACTCAGGAGTGGGGGTAGGGAACATTTGACCCTCCAAATGTTGCTGAACTATAAATTCCATCGGCCCTAGCAGGTATGGCCAATGGTCAGAGATGATGGGAATTGTAGTTCAGCAGCAGCTGAAGGGTCAAAGGTCCATCACGCCTGGTGGAAGGTTTGTTCTGAATGCTATTTATAAGGATGGTGTATTTATTATACTTTTACACTGCCCATCCAACTGTATTTTCTACAGAAAATCCTTGTCCCTACTAGTCCAAACAGCAGAGTGAGGACTGGCAAAATGGGAGTGAAAGGCCATAAATATAGTTCTATCTTTCTTTCTCTCTCACACACAGGAACACTGCTTACTTCCCACCAATGTTCTATAAAAGTTATGATTACTAGATATGATCTGTTCAATCAAATTAAACTACACTGACTGCCTCAAGCCATTCATTTGTCATTTCAAAAATCAAATACAGAAAGCATTTCATAATATATAATCAGTCAAAGAAGACAGAACCAGGCATGGATGAATTTTCCAAGAGAATTGAGATAAGAGTCAGGAAATAAAAGCACCATATAGTATCAGATTGCACTGGGACAGGATATTATAGACTCTTAACCTTGTTCACAAATATATAACAATAAACTGTATGCATTGTAGCAAACTCAGGCAAACTACACTATTAAAATGCTACTTTTTTCATTTCAGAGAAGATGGTGGAGTTGAAGAATTACTCCAGTCTGGTATACTGAAATATTGAATAACTCCTAATTAATTATAGATCGGAATCAATGTTCATGGGGCATATAAATTGACCACAGGCAGATTTGCTGTATGCTGATGAAACTATCAATGAGCAAGTTATGCCATTGCACTTAACTTGCACTTAAAACAACTTTGGTCCTGAGGCACCTTTAATGAGGCCCTTGAGGGGTTTGGCAAGCAGTGGATTTGATGCTGGATGCTGTCATTAGCATTTCCCTCTAGAAACGCACATTTGTTCCTCATAACTTCTTCAGTGCCCCATCATCCCATTGTCCAGCCAGTGTGGTGTGGTGCTTAGAGTGTTGGACTAGGACCTGGAAGACCAGGGTTCAAATCCCCACTCAGCAATAAGGCTCACTGAGTGACATTCGGCCAATTACTGCATCTCAGCCTAATTTGACTTACAGGGTTGTTGTGGGGAATAAATGAGGAGGGAGGAGAACAGCGCATGCCACCTTGAGCTCCTTGGAGGAAAAAGTGGGATAGGTAAAGGTAAAGGGACCCCTGACCATTAGGTCCAGTCGTGGCCGACTCTGGGGTTGCAGCGCTCATCTCGCTTTATTGGCCGAGGGAGCCGGCGTACAGTTTCCGGGTCATGTGGCCAGCATGACTAAGCCGCTTCTGGAGAACCAGAGCAGCACATGGAAACGCCGTTTACCTTCCCGCCAGAGCGGTACCTATTTATCTACTTGCACTTTGACGTGCTTTCGAACTGCTAGGTTGGCAGGAGCTGGGACCAAGCAATGGGAGCTCACCCCGTCGTGGGGATTCAAACCGCCAACCTTCTGACTGGCAAGCCCTAGGCTCTGTGGTTTAGCCCACAGCACCACCCGTGTCCCAAAAGTGGGATAGGAATGCAGTAAATAAATAATAAATGATACTGAGAGAGATATCTTAGAACAGGTGGAAAGAGAGAGTGCAACATATCTAGTATTCCACAAACCAGATACATTATGGCACCAAACAACACAAAGTCAATATGAACTTCTAGGCTACACACAGTGGGGTTGTGAAGTCATGTTGGAACACCCCAACCACCAAGTGTGTGCAAAGCATCTTATGTATTTAAGATTGCCAGGCATCCATGAGTGGACGTGAAGTCTATATAGATCCTAGGCTCTTAAAAGTCCAATGGCCATGCTGTCCTTTTCCTCTTTTTTAAAATAGATGTTTGTGTAGCTTCTACACACACACATCTTTCTGATTATTTCTAACAATATGCAGACCTTGGGAGCATAATGATGGAACCAGTTTATACAGTCTTCAAGCTTTACTCTAGTGCTAAGCCAGTGATCAACGAACCAAAGAAAAGATGGTTGAAAAGGGATGTTGTGTGAACAGGGGGAAGTTGGCTCACTGGTGGTTCAGTTGGTTAGAGCATGGTGCTGATAATGCCAAGGTTTCAGGTTCTATGATCATATGAGACAGCTGCATATTCCTGCTGCACTGCAGGGGGTTGGACTAGATGATTCTCAGGGTCCTTTCCAAGTCTAGAATTCTATGATTGTCTTATTCTAAGTTTTGTTGGAGGAATGAAGGCTTTGAACAATAGAGATAACATGCTGTGGTCACTCAGCTTAATTGGGTCACATCTGCTAAATACATAAGCAGCACTCTGTCATTGGTCATGGAAGTTTAACGAACAAAGTTTAAAACTCATGTGAAGTACACAGAATAATATGGAACTGTGGTAATCTATAGCTATTATCTAAGATGGTAATGGGATTCACTTTGTGTCCCCAATGCATCACTAATGTCTTCATGACAAATACTGTAACAGGAGAGACATTATTCAATTATTTGTATGCTTCTTTCATGAACATTAGGCACAATCAGAAATAAGTATCTGTGGGAAATTAGTCTGCTGCACTATGGCCAATTTTAGAAACCCCTCCTTCCATTTTTTTCTTTTTCTTATGATGATCATCAGGGCCAATGTATTGGGATTAACAGAGCATACAAAATATGTCTCTGATCTGAAAGGCTAACACAATTAAGACATAACAAATGATAACCCTAGGACAGAGGTGGGAAACCTTTTGCCCTCCAGATGTTGTTGAACTCCTAGACCCATCAATCCTGACCATCATGACCAATTGTCAGGGATGACAACTGTAGTCCAGCAAAATCTGGAGGGCCAAAGGTTGCCCACACCTGCCTTAGAATTTATACAACACTTTTAATTTTAATGAGAATATATGCAGTATCTAATTAAGATGAGAATAGAAAATTGAAATATTACTCTAACTGGAACTCTAATTAAAAAGGAGGGGTGTAAATTAAAAGAACTATGTGAAATTAAGATGTAATGCTTTAAATGAAATCTACAAATACCCAGTGCTTTTAAAATAAGGATGAGTACAGGTATAAGAATTTCAGAATTAACTTTTATTTTTCTTGAACCTTCATCACCTTTAATCTACTTTGTGTGTCCTGCTGCTGTTTATACATTCAGTTCGCTCACAAAACCTACACAGGAGAGGACATGAGTTATAGTTGTTGCACCATTCAAAGAAGCACAATGAAAATATGAAGATAGTTACAGTTTCCTCATTCTCTGCAAAGACTACAGATTACTTTTACTGCCTCTGCCTGACACATCTGTCAAAGATTACTTACCAGCACACTGCTGAGATAATAAAATCTTGACTGTTGTTTTGATCAGGATGCCCTTTCATATTGTACACTTGGCTTTGTGTGATCATGAACTTTACTTTTGTGAACTTTTGTATGTTACTGCAGCATTCTCAAGGTCTGATTGATGTTTTCATTACTAAGTGGACAAGTGTAGGCTTTTGCTGGGGGTGTTAAGTACAGGGGCAGACTTTAGTAATTGGTGCCCTGATCAAGAATAACATTTGGCACTCCCCCCCCCCATGTTTCTTATTTGAACAATAATTTCTTTTGGTACAGTTGCTTTTTTATGGATCTTCTCAGTAGGTACCCATATATTATTATTATTATTACTATTTTTATTTTGTGCCCCCTCAGCTATGTACCCTGTGCAGGGAAACACCAACACTGCCCTAAATCTGGCACTGTTGGGTGTTTTGCTAAGGCTGTAGCCATGGATCCATGGAGAAAGCTTGTCAACGCTGATTTGGAGATGGTATTCATCAGTATCTCTGAACAATCCCACAGCAGAGAGATGGACTACAGACACAGATTCTGTGGCTATCATTTAGAGAAGCAGTTGCACCCTTGTCATATGTGATTATTCCTCAGCAGTACTTACATGTCTTGTTATTATGATGTATATAAAGTAGCCACAGTAAATCCTCTTAAAAGGCATTGCTTTTCATGGGCAATTCAGGGTGCAATCCAAACTCCAGCCCCATGGTGCTGAGTGTGTGTCGTTGGAGATCCCCATTCTGTTCATGGAAGTGCTTCAGGTGATGTTTCCACATGCAGAAGCCCATGGAAAGTCATGAAACAGGGTTTTTTCAGGGACAGGAAGGGGCAGAGCTAGTCCAGGATCTCCTGATCCCGAGCCAGCCCTACTGCTGTCACTTGACAGCATCAGGCGTGATACACACCCGATTGCCACACCAGCTGCAGGCTTGGAGTGGGCTTTTCCCTGCACTCTCATCTTCTGCCCTATGTGGGATGAGCAATGCGTCAGAGGATGTGATGTCGGCTTCAATGCTCCAGCTGGTGCTTGGCTGGGATTCGGATTGTTCTGCTACCCCAAAGTAGGCCTTGTGATGAAATCTCCACCCCTGCCAATGAGTCATCTCCCCTTTTTTTGTACAGCTGGAATTTGAACTATTATTGTGCAGTAACAGTATTACAGTGAGTGGCAGAAGGTGGGTGGGTAGAAGGATAGATGGATGGTTTTGTCAGTCTGAGTGACAAAATAACTTGCCACTGCTTCAGACTGCAGTCTTTTGCTTAGCCAGCACTGCCCTATGCGTTGTTCACCAAGTCTAGCCCTTGCTTCACTCCTTGGACCCTGTCATCAAGACCGGATTAAGATGGTTGGGAATCATGGTGGAGTTCCCTAAAAAGCCACCCCCCATCCAGCAAAGAACATTTGAAATGATAAAAAGTGTTATCAAATAAAAATGTATTTATTTATTTTACTAGACCTATTTGTATACCACAAAGAGAAACCGAAGGCTACAGTCCTATGCCCGCTTACCTGGGAGTAAGCCCAAATGAACTCAACAGGACTTACTTCTGACTACTCAGGGGAAAATAGTACACAGCTTTTGGTGAGAGTTACACCTGATGAAATGATGACCAAAAGCAGAGGATGAAACACATCAAAACCAGGAAGGAATGCTATTTCAGATTTAGGAGAGAAGAGAGCAAAGTATTATATTTTTGACCAATTGTCAAGATTATAATGTATTTATTACTGTGCATGCCATCTTTTGCTACAACCTTTTAACATTTTATTTTTACCATCATTCCTGTCCAATTGCACCATTTTAGGTTGGGTCACGCCAGGATTTTCATTACTGGAAGACCAGCATGAAGAGGGGACTCATTGTGCATCACAGATTTAAAATATAGTCAGATATTTCATAGTTAAGTGTTGAGCAGGCAAGTGATCAGAAATCAGGTGATGAAAATGCATGTGTGAAGCAGCCCGTAACCTTTCTATCCTGCAGTTCTAAAATGGACATGAACTTGAGAGGGCTAATTGATTATTCTCATCACTTACAGACAGCATGTTGGTGAGTCCTCAAAGAGCTCTCTCTCTCCCCCCTCCCTCTCCCTTTCTGTAATTTAAATCTATAGTTGTGAAGCGTGTATTCCACCTGGTGAGACTATGATTTATTATCTTTATTCTCTATTTTGACACATTTCAAATGCTTAAGGCTACTTGTTTGAAAACATTTGAGACATGAAGACTATCAAACACTCCCAGATGAGAGCCGCAAGCTTTGCATATACTGTTCTAGAAATGAACGAAGCAAGACAGTGTTCTGTGGCTGCTTAATCAATCTTGATGAGTATATAATTTGAGCATCAACAGAAGATGTATTTTAATTGACTCGAAAACACACTATGAATTCAAATCTGGCAAATAACAAAGGACCTTAGCCTTAATGAAGCAGTATCATGCAGTAGTCACCGCTGTGCCCGCATAACAAAAAATGTACTTGTATCAGATAACCTTTTCACTTCTTCGTGTATTTATATGAACATGAACTTTCCTCTCCTTTCTTTGTAAATATTTGTAGAGTTGTGCAAATGCTGTTTTAGAACATGCGATCTTTCGCAGAGATTTGGGGAATATAATCTACCATTAAAAATGACCTTTCTAGCCCACTTTGTTGTAGTCATGTTGTAGGCACATGTCATGGGCTCAAAGTTTTGTTTAAGCAGTGGTGTCACCAGGTCTGGATCACTGCTTGCCAACACAAATACCTTAAATTAAAGGGCACCAAGGATTCTAGAGTCTAACACCTCTCAGAAATGCATATACTACCATGCCCAAACTAAGCAAGCCGGGGGGGGGGGGAGATAAGAAAAATGATCTTATTTTGTCCTGCTAGTTTCATGCTTAAAATCTGGCATGGTGTAAGCAGCACATTCATGCCTCCTGATTCTAGTGGCTCAGCCCTACTATTTGTGGTGTCCCTGCATTTGTGGGGTGTGAAAAAAACAGAACTGGATGCCTACATATGTGTGTGAGAGAGACTGTTATCTCTGTGCGAAAGACAGTTTGTACGCTGTGTGCATGTGTGTTTGGTCTGCATGTGAGGTGAGTGTGTGTGCGCAGTATGTATATTGCATGCCTGCTGAGTGGTTTTTTGTGTTGGGCACCTGTGCTGTGTATATACCGTCCAACTTTTTGGGACGGTAAAGAGGGAATCTGTGATTATGTGCATGTGCACATGCACGCACATGGGGATGTGGGGGGAGCGAACCGTTTACCTCAGGTCACAAAATATCTTGAGTCAGCTACTCAGGCCTACTCAAATTTCCCCAGTTTTCGGGATTTTACTCTACTGAAGGACAGCATATGTTTACTCCATCTCTGAAAACCCTATTGTAGCAAAAGAATGTCAGTCAATCTCACAGTCCCCAAAGGGGCAAATTCCCTTCAGAGTGAAGAAATATGACTTGACAGGTGGTTAAAACATTGAGCCAAAAGAGTGAGGGAGAGATAAAATTAGTGCAGATTTATGATTAGCTCCCTATAAACAGCTCAGTGGACATAATGAAAACATTAGTCATCTAAACGCAGAATGAGCTCCTTTAATATTTTAACATTTTATGTCTGTTTCTTTACCCAGCATCCGGACCATTTTTCGGTATATCACGACAAATTAAAAAGCAAAACACGAAGTAAGTGATCCTACTAATTTTAGCACACATTCCACTTCCAGACACTTATCTCTGTCAGCTGTGCTATTTTAACCTGGGGCAAGCCTCCAAGTTTCCCATTCCGGAGTAGCAGTATATAAGTTGCCATTTAAGACTGACAGGAGGTCAGTGTAAAATGCCACTTCAACATACGAGATAAAGGTTTCATATTAAGTAAAGGGACGTCTGCTACTTGTTTACATTCATGGCCAAGTCTACATTTTCATTAGAACTTAGTGCACTTTGAGCAATGCTGTACTGGAGACATGACTAAACCAGCTCTGATGCTTCAGAGAAGGGACGGGATGTGCCGCCCACTGAAGCTGTTGCAAGAGATGGAATAACGTGATATGGCACATCCGTCAGGATGAAACCCCCTTTCCTATTTTATCTCTTCTTAGATAAATTTGAAAAGTGACTGATGAAGTGGGCCCTAGTCCATGAACAATAAACATATCTGCCCTTAAGGTGCTACAAGACTCTCAACAGTCTTTGCTGCAACTGGCAAACACAGCTACTCCCTCAACCCCTGGTGTAATTCCCTCATTCATGTAAGTCACACAGCTCAGAAAGCTACACTTGAACTCCCTGTGCACATTTAATAAGTGCAGTATAAATGTGAATGAAGTGCAGGGCTGCTAGCAAATGTGGATATATTTGCAGTACCAAAGTACAGTGGTACCTCGGGTTAAGTACTTAATTTGTTCTGGAGGTCCATTCTTAACCTGAAACTGTTCTTAACCTGAAGCACCACTTTAGCTAATGGGGCCTCCTCCTGCTGCTGCACCGCTGGAGCACGATTTCTGTTCTCATCCTGAAGCAAAGTTCTTAACCCGAGGTACTATTTCTGGGTTAGCGGAGTCTGTAACATGAAGCATATCTAACCTGAGGTACCACTGTACTCCATATGGAATTGCTGCTTATCCCAGGCTCCCCACACCCTTGTTGGATAAACGCAATGAGTCAAGAACTGGAAACAGCACAGCCTGAAATGATATGCATGCCAAACTCCTAAGCTTGTTAATATATCCCTGTAAAAATAAAGTTGGCTGCATTTGTCTATTAGTAAAACTGATAAGGAAATCCAATGGTATAGTATTATGCAAGGGTTAGAGTGTCAGACTAGAATTAGGAAGATTCCAGGTACAAATTCTCTTTTAGCCAGGAATCTCATTGATTGAGCTACTGAGCATGACAGTTGCAAGGTTAAAATGTTGGCTGAAGTGAGGTGGGGGGCAGTTGAGAGAGAATAATGTACATACCAGGATCTCCTTGCCTTGTATAGGGAAGTTTTTAATGCCCAATGTTTTGTTGCGTTTTTATATTTTACTGAAAGCTGCCTGGAGTGGCTGGAGCAACCCAGTCAGATGGGCTTCATATAAAAAATAACATGATTATTATTGGATAAATTGCCAACATAAAACTTCAATCAATAAATAAAACATATAGCTTTGAGGCACCCAACATTTAGAATAGTTCGCCAATCTCTACAGTTATGTAAAGAAACAAATAGTATATATGTTTGCTTGTTTGAATGATGTATGCTTTTTGTCTAATCAATTACATAAGCAACTGGCAGGATGGACCTGGCTAGTTCCTGCACTTCTGTGGTACACTAATGTGGAAATGTAATTTTATTTTTTACATTTATATACAACTTTTTCTTCCAATACACTAGATACTATTGCCTAAACCAGGGATGGGGAGCTTATAGCTTTCCATATGTTGTTGGGCTCCAGCTCCAATCACTCTCAGCCTGCATGGCCACTGATGAGGGATGGCTGGAGCTCAGCAACATCTAGAGGGCTTCATGTTCCTCATGCCTGGTCCAGACAGTCAGTAGTAATGTTCTCTTTTAAAGAGAAACTAGGGTCCTGCCAGTTTCCCTTTAAAGGAGTGAAAGGGGACAACTGGCTTTACGGTGCCAACCATTCTGCAGCACTATTGCCAACATTAAAGGAGAACAGAGTCTGACTGCAGGCGACAGTGTAAAATCAGCTCCATTAGCAAAAGGTTTGGCTCCCATACTTATTATGGTGATGAACAAATGGGAAATTGCCAGCCACTGTTAAGTATATCTTAAGTGTATTAAGTACATAAGAAGAGCCCTGATGGATGAGACCAAAGTGTTGCCTACTCCAAGCAGGACATGAGTGCAATAGCACTCCCTGACTGCTGCTAGAGGCATGCTGCCTTGGATGCTGGAAGTAGAATGTAGCCATCAGGACTAGTAGCCATTGGTAGCTTTATTAGCCACAAACTTTTCTAATGCCCCTTTAACACGATTCACTTAGGTGGCATCACTACATTTGCAGTAGGACATTTCATAATTTTGCTGTTTGAAATAGGGGACCATGAAAGAGAGGACCCTTTTTGTGGTGGTGGTTCCACATCTTTGAAACTCCCTCCCAGTTGAGCTATGGCAGGTGGCTGTACTTAAGGCTTTGGGAAGCATTAAAGACTCAGTCATGTCCATCAACCTTCCTGGTGTTAATTTTTGTTCTGCTTGAAGACAGCTGGAACATTTTTGTGTTGTTGTTATGAGTTTACCAATCTGCCCCCCCCCCACTGGATTTCTTTTGTTTACTTCATAAGATGTATATACCGCTTGATTGCAGAAAACCTCAAAGCCGTTTACAAAAAAGAATAAAACAGTAACATTGGCTGCTCCACAGTGACTACTTTGGAAGGTGGCGGATGTTTTTAAACAGAAAATGGAAGGCCATCTGTCAGGGATGGTTCAGCTGTGATTCCTGCATTGGAGATGACCTTTCTAGTTTCCTTCTAACTCTACATTTCTATGAGTCTATGAAATGCAGCATAAATACACGCCCGGCGCCCTCCGAGCAGAGAGATTTACACCTGGAGTGTTTACAAAGGGCAGCGCTGCCAAGCAGCGCTCTAGAAACGCGGTCTTTTTTATTTGTTTTTAAGTGTGTCCTTCCTATTCGATGGCTAAGCCCGCTGCTGCTTAATCCTCTGGAGGAAAGCGACTATTGCGTCCAAGCTCCGTTTGCCACCCGCCAAAACCCTCCGGGGCCCGAAGCAGCGAGAGGAGCTGCGAAGGCGCGCTCCCCTCAGCCGCCGATGCAAAGGGCGACTGCGGAGCACGCGCTCCTCCCCGGCCAGCCAGAGGCGCAGCACGTGCCCAGGGCGGGCGCCTCATTGTTGTTGTTATTGCTGCTGCTGCTGCTGCTAGGGGATCCGGGGACTTGAGCAGGCCTGGCCCGACCCGGGTTGAAGGAGGACAAGCCGGCAGCGCGCCAAGTGAGTTCGGTTGCGCGCGACGGCCCCCGCTCCCCCCACCCCCGCCGCCTGTCGGGTCAAATTTCAGCTCCGTCGCCGAGGGCTCCTCTATATAAAGCGAGGCGTGAGAGGAGGAGGGCAGTGAAAGCGAGCTTGCTTTCTCAGACTGTAGCGAGATCTGTGTTTCTCTGAAGGGGAAAAAAGAAGCGCGACGTGGCTGCTGATCTCTGCGAAAAAAGAAAGCAACAGGTAATCTAGACTGATCACGTGCATGCCTAGTTTCTCCTTCCCCGCTTGGGATTCCGGGAATGAATGCCCAAACTTTCTGCAGGAATAAAGTGCCTTCTGGAGTTTGCTTTTCGCAACTCATGAGTTGAAGTAGTAATACCCCAAGCGGGTTCCTAGAGATTGCATTTCCTTGACTGGATGTGAGTTTCTATCAGTAGGCAATGCAAGACATGCCTCTCTGCATTATGGCTTTGAGTTGAAGAATCTAACAGGTTGCAAAGCTTTTGCAGTGCTGGTATGTAAATCTTAGTTGGGCTGTTCGCGGAATCTCTAAGCACCTGATCCTAAATAGCAGGTGCACATTCATAGTCAGTGAGTTGTTGCCAACATGGGAAGTAGCTTCTTTACATAAGGTGAGCAATTTGATGATGGATCTGCAGATTCACGCAAGACCCAAGCTGGGGCTCAGAAGCAGAGCACATGTTTCACACATAGAAGGCCCCAAGCTTGGGCATTTTCAGTTACAGTAGGACATGATGTGAACAACTTCTGCCTGAAAGCTGCCAGCTCTAAAGCGAAGCCAGGCAATATTAGGCTGGATGAACAAATAATCCGATTTGGCTTTCTGTATGGCCATCTCTTGACTTTAAAATGCTCCCAATGTAGCCTGAAAAGCATTCATCTGCAAGTGCCTGAGCTCAGTGATAAGGTGCAACATGATCTGAGGGATTTATTTTCATGTAGTGAGCATAAATCTCAGGACTTTGGGCACATGTGGGAAAGATCGACACATTCTTTATCTACAAGAATCTTACCCCTGTCCCTAGGAAACTCAGACCCATAAAGTATAAGGTCTATAATCTTATAGTGCAAGTATGTGATACAGTTCCCAGTACTGTAGAGATCTGATCTCTATGCTGTGGTTTAGCAAATTAACCTACAACTTCCCTATTTTCTTTTGACCTGCAGGTGTCCTTCCATAATTTTTGCCTTTTTGTTACTGGACAGAACCATTGCAATGGCAGCTGTGCCTTCTGCTGGGTGCCTTCTGGCCAAGAACCAGTACTACAGAAGTAAGTTTTCTGCCTTGAAAAGGAGGACTAACATGATCTCAAAACGTTTGTTTCTGTATGGACAGCCACAGTTTTAGTGTGCATACTAGTATGGGTTTCATTATTCATGTTTAGGGCTGGGCTTAGATTTTAAAGCACCACAAGCAAGAGGTATATTTGCTTCACCCCTCCTTTTGCTCAGCTCTGGAATATCTTTAATTGTATTTGTAGCCAATTTCTGCATGCATGATTTATTCCTGTTATCTAACCTATGGCAGGTGCCCCTAACTGGAACATATTGCCCACCAAACTTGATTTCCCCCAGCAGTTTCCTGGACCGCCTGCCCTTAAAACTAGCTCTGTTGATATGACTCTTCCTGAGGGAATCCTTTCGTTTCCCCAAGAAACATTTAATATTGAAATAATCTTTTTAATCTCAGTCTTATTTGAATGTATATGCATTTGAATCATACTAACTTGCTGTCATATGATGCAACCTGATTCCTTGTAATTAACGTTTGCTTACAGAAGTGTAAAAAATTAGCCACTGTTTGAAACAATAGGCACGGATATGTGTTTACTAACCATTTTAAGAGTTGTTTCTTTAAAAGTAATCGAAGGTGGCTTGAACCTTAAACACTGGTCTGTATGATACTGATTCAGTGGCGTAGCGTGGGGGGTGCAGGGGGGGCCGGCCGCACCGGGCGCAACATCTGGGGTTAGGGCAAATCCACGGGTTAGGGGGCGCAAATCCACGGGTTGGGGGCGCAAATCCATGGGTTAGGGGGCGCAAATTACTTGCCTTGCCCCGGGTGCTGACAACCCACGCTACGCCACTGTACTGATTTGATTTCCCCAAATGTAATGTAGGCTCTCTTTTTCACACACAGCACGACTGAATTCTGACTCTAGTGTTTCTTCAAGCAGTTCATCTTGCTGCTCTGAACCCACAAACTCCTTGGACCAGGAAAAAGCACATCATGGTATTTTTACGCTTACTTAAATTATTAGCTAACATCCAGAAAAGTTTAGCATACTTAATGGGAATCATTTGACCCGCCAGACCCAACTGTGCATTTAATTCTAATATGTTTTCAGATAAGACTACAGTATGCTTTGCCTTTTCTGGTATTCTTGCTTCATTAAAATTAATAGCCTTTTTTGTCGCTTTGGTTTTTATTATTCACCAGCTCCATATGTGTATGCTTTTATAGGGTTACCTGACGTGTTTGAAAGATGCTGGTGGATAAAAAGCTTCTTCCACTGTGAGCCAATGCCTCAGAATGTAGGCAGGAAAACATTGTCAGCCAGCAGGTAAGATCTGCTTCACTTCTGGGGGGGACATGATTCATTAGAATTAATATTATTGTGGCTTTATAATCTGACCACTTTTATGTTGAAAGGAGATTTCCAAAGATTGCTCTGATGCTGATTTTTGTTTAAACTTAGAATAGCTCCTCTTGAAATGAGTGGGTCTGGTTTATAAAAAATGGCAAGTATAGGCCAATTTATTTTAGTGGGGTGGGAGGTTATTAAATTGCCCACTGGCTGCCAATATGTTCAGTGATCTTTTGTTAGTGAACCAGACCATAGAACAATGACAACTATCTGAAGGTTGCATACAGGTTTCAGGTGTTTGACATTATCTGTAGCTCCTTGTTAGGCTTTTCAACTACCCACAAGGTTTCTTTTGGTAACAGCATCCTTAGAGCGCAGTCCCAAACTTAATAGGCCTTACTTCTGAGTACACATTCATAGGATTCTGTTGCAAGTATGCTTGTAATAGACGCCCTAAAATGACATTTATTTCATCCCTGTTACTTTATTTAAAACATATCTAATGTGTTACATCAAATAGCTATATACATTCCATTGCTGCAGATCAGCTTCTCCCAAGTTGGTACCAATGGTCTGGGATCATGGGAATTGTATTCCAAAACATTGAAAGGGCCTCAAGTCTGTTCCAGAGGAAATGTGCTTCCTCTGTAACTTAATTTTCCAGGACTTTAGTTTTATATGGACTTTAATATATATACAAATCTGCAGTCAGCTAATAGCCATTTACAATAACATTTTTTTTTACAAGTCAAAACAATATTACAAATCTATTTTAAAAAGCAATAAGACTGGAATCTTTCATTTCCATTCTCCGGTTTTATGGGAAACAGATTTAAAAAAATGTTTTCTGTAGAGCTTAACTTATTATGTATAGAAACAAAAGCACTTCTTTAGTTGTCCAGAGAAATTATATTCTCACAGCTGGTGTGCAAACGTAGTTTCTTTTTCTTTACTGTTTTCGGGGGAGGGGATTTAAAGGAGAATTCCCATTTATGATCTGTATTGTCAAGCGGCAAAGCAAAGTTAAAAACTTGACATTTCCAAGATCATGTACAATTTGAATCTTAGACTAATAGGTTGATCTGCATTTCTGGTTTCTACTCAAACTTGTCAGTAACTCTTTATAGCAATCTTTGATAAAAGGTCTATTAATTTATTTTTTTGACAGTGCTAACAGCTGACTTGGACTCCTACAATGATGTTGCATCCACAGACTCACTTCTTGAAAGACTTGAGGTCTTCCAGGTGGCTGCATTCAGTTGTGTGAAGAAAACAAACTGCTTGAAACTTCCGTTGCAGGAAAAATGCAGATTTCCAAGGATTTATCCATAGTTTATTCTTAAGGCAGCCACTGAAGTTTCCATGTCTGCTGCAGAGTTTTTGATACTGAACAGGTGTTTTACATTTTGTAATGACTCTTCTATATCATTGGAAGAATGCAAATGCAAAGACTTGTTAGGCTGGAGTGTCTGCTAATTATCCAGCCTTTCCTTTGCAAAATTGAAAAGCTCTTGCAGACTGTCTGGGGCAAAATGATTCAAGGTTATTTTGTCTTCAAGCACACTCTGTCTTCTTAGCCTTAAGGGACTTGATCCAGACAGTTGCAATTAGTTCCTACTGGTTTCAATGGGACAAGTAGTTATGACAAATTTGCCCCTTGGACTTCATTAGGACCTAAATTCAGCTAACTTAATCTCAGTCTGTCCCAAGGTTTAAATTTAGATTGTTAGCTCACTTCACACTTAAATTATGTTTAGACAAAATTTGTTCGAAAATGCCAAATGTAGATGTTAAGTTTTAGAAGAAATCTAGTAAAAGCTTCTTCATTTATGGAAGATTTCATCAAATAAATGAATTGTATTTGCCAAACCTAAACATATTGCATGGGAGTAAGTCCTGCTTATTTAATTGGAACTCAGTTCAACACCAGTGTTACTAGAATCTCTTATTCCCACATCAGCTATGTAGAGTGCAATTTACACCACATCTAGATGATATATGCCTTAATGTAAGTAAATAATGTAAGGAGCTGAACCAAAGTACTTGATTTTTCATTGACACTTTGATTGTTCATTGATTCTTTCTGGTAGGTCAGATTTCCACTTTCACCAACTCTAAAGAGTATGTATACAGTCTCATCAGATGAAGAGATGGGATTGCTATATGATGCAAATTTAAATATCAATGTCTTCATGCTGCAACATTTTCATTTGGCATCTTTTATTTTCCTCAAACTTTAAAAATGCTGAAATACTTATCTACAGAAATTTCTGTGACACCATGTGTGTGTGCTCACCATGCTTGTTTTGCTCTTACACTACTTACCATGCCAGGCATGTGATGCTTTTAAAAAACTAAATCTACTGAAAGAAAATTGATGAGTGTAGGGTAAGTAAATGGCAAAAAGGAGTAAGGCAGAATGTAAAGGAAAAAATGTCTGTTCTAATCTGGACTCACTTTGTTAGAGTTTATTCATCTTTGTACATGTAAAAAGATTTTGTATGGTATTGTCACAGATTTTGTATAGTATTTGTCAGAGCCATGTCTTAATGTACAGAATTAACTGGGTTTTTTTACTAAGTTTTATATTAATAAAGCTTCATAAATATATATGCCTTGTGATAATGAAAACTAGAAGTAAATATGTAAATAGTAAATATGCGCCTGGAATGTTGGACCAACTTAGGGGCAATCAGAACAACAACAAAAAATGATTAGTAGGTTAAGCAATCTACCTTGCCCCAACTCTCTGCTAAAAATGCTCCATCCCAAAGATGATTTCTTAAAAAAGAAAAAAGTCATCTGTCAGGGCTTCTCTACATGCTTTGGATCCTATTGTTTGTCCTTACCTTACAATCTTAATTATGGGTTTGCCATTTTTAATTGCTCATTGGCATTTCCAACAACTGATTATTAATGAGTCAGATCAGGGTTTTGTTTTTGTTTTTCAGCGGTTAACAATCACTGAGAGTATTGGATCATAGGAAGTTCTACCTTACACCAAGTCAGATGGTTGGTCTATCAACCTCAGTATTTTCTGTACTGACCAGCAGTGGCTCTCCAGATTTTCAGACTGGATTTTCTGCCAGTGCACCGTGAAGATGCTGGGGACTGAACTTTGGCTGCTTTACCACTGAGCTATGGTTGTGCTCCTTACATGATACAAAGTACAACCACAATCAAAACATTCTGTTCTACTCACTTATCCACTGGAACATTATAGGTGTCATAAAGATTTAATATGATCTTTATCCAGACCATAAAAAAGCTTGTCACATAAAGGGACAGTTGATGTTCTGATCAATAATGCAGTTGACAGAAAGTAGGGCACCACAAATGTAAAAGAATAAAAGGTTATGGGAGAGTATGTTAAAACAAGCCAGTTCTGTGGCCAAAATCTAATTTATTATAAAGTAATAAACAAGCCACTTCTGAATTCATTGCAAGTGCCCAAAGAAAGACCAGCAGGGGACTGATGAAAGAAATACTGTATAAATAACTGGAGACTGTTGCCCCAACTCACTCTGCTTGCCAGCTCCCCCCTTCTTTCACACCTGACCAGCCTGTCCTTCCTTTATACTTGAATAAACACCCATTTTTCACATCTCACTGACCATCACCTCCTAGCCTGCCCCAAGCCTGGAAGCTAATTGTAGCTGCATTTAACGAGGGAGGGGGGAAGCACTTCACAGGGTGGTTTGTGAAGTGCTCCAAATCCTCAGTTAAAACAGCTCACCTGTGCTGCCTGCCACTCTGTCATCATGCGGAAGCTGGTGTGGCTACACACTGCAACGTGACAACAACCTTACATTTTTATGTGTATAGGGAGAAAAGGCTGTGACATGTACTACTGCTGGACAATTTCATATCAATACTGCTTTTTGACCAAGGAATTTAACTGTGTATAGAGGTTGACTAAGTAAAAAGAGTCTGTTTGATCAGTCCAGCCAGCATCCTCTTCTCACTAAACAGCAGGCATGTGTCAAGTAGCTTTGCAAGGGAGCTATATTATATTAACCATATTAATACCTTTATGATGTTGTTGTTGTTTAGTCGTTTAGTTGTGTCCGACTCTTTGTGACCCCATGGACTGGAGCACGCCAGGCACTCCTGTCTTCCACTGCCTCCCGCAGTTTGTCAAACTCATGTTCGTAGCTTTGAGAACACTGTCCAGCCATCTCGCCCTCTGTCGTCCCCTTCTCCTTGTGCCCTCAATCTTTCCTAACATCAGGGTCTTTTCCAGGGAGTCTTCTATTCTCATGAGGTGGCCAAAGTATTGGAGCCTCAGCTTTAGGATCTGTGCTTCCAGTGAGCACTCAGGGCTGATTTCCTTAAGAATGGATAGGTTTGATCTTTATGTTACTAACACCTTAATGGAGTCTGCATTCAGTAATCAAGGCTCAATGGACAAGAGAGCCATGAAACTTGATGACTAATTCGAGGGAAATCACTATACGTTGGCCTAATCAATCTCACAAGGTGATTGTAAATAAGAAGAAACATCCCTATGTACATCATCCTGGAGAAAGGATAGAAAAACCCATGAAAATAAGTCAGTAGCAATTCATTTATTTTACAGATCTCTATCCTACCATTAAAAAAACCCAACAACTTTCTCACAAGGTGGCAATCAAACGAAGTAGCAATAGTTTAGGTTTATCCTTCCTCAAGCTTACGGGCTGATAAAGGCCACAAATAACATTTTCATTTCAGACCTATTTGTGATATTGTAGACAAGGTCAAGCTATCTTCTTTGGGGAACGTGTGAAGTGAAAAATGTTCTACAACATGGATTTGTAAAGTGCAGCTTACTGTGTATGTAAATTGCTAGGCACAGACAATCACCAGAACAGCTCAAGTCTATGGATATGCTTGAGCTGCAGTATTTGCACAGCTACAGCTAAAGCGCCGTTTTCCTAGTGCTAACAAGGCTGGTCCTGCTCACTCCTCCCTCTGCCATGCAAGCCTCCATCCCTTCTGAGCAGTTGTGTTGAAAGTCCACAGTCACACTCCATAGGTTGATGTTATGTAGCTCTGGGCTTATGCACTGAGCAACACAGGCCAAGCTTTGCTAGGGTTGGGGCAACCACTTTTGGAATACATTTTTTAAAGGTTCAATGAATTGAAGAAATCAAGCTTTAGGTATTTGTAAATTAGACTATAGCTGTTGGGTATGGGAAACTTGGATCATTAGTTTGTCGTTTTTTTCTGTCTTCTGTTCCCCACATATCCACATCAGTTTGCAATTTTTTTTAAAGTCATCATGATAATTGAGCAGCATTTTAGTGCACATTTATTCTAATATACATATTTTTGCAAAGCCATTTCACCTGTTACATGGTTTTGTATGGGTTTTTTTTTACTAGAAGATGAGTTTATATGACAATTTACTCAAGTACATGTATTTTTGTACTCATTAATTGACTGCACTGAAAAATTCAGAGAAGTGTGAATTTCAAATGATGCTGTGTTTTGGCTGGTGTATTGTTCCATAAAATGTGAATTATGTAGGTGTGCTTTTAAATGCAAGCTGAATTGAATTTCTCCCCCATTCCTATTGGCTACTTAAAGTAATCTCTACTCAGTCCAAGTAGCTTCATGAACTGATGCTTTTCTGAGGACCAATAGCTATTACTCTGATTATTCCCCATGGGACTTATCATTGTGGAAGCAGCCTGAGTGACTACGTCCTCCTTCTAACTTAATTTTGTGTAATACTTACACTACAAGCATGAAGTGTCTGAAGAAGGAATACAGTGGTACCTCAGGTTAAGTACTTAATTTGTTCCGGAAGTCCGTACTTAACCTGAAACTGTTCTTAACCTGAAGCACCACTTTAGCTAATGGGGCCTCCTGCTGCCACCGCGCCGCCAGAGCATGATTTCTGTTCTCATCCTGAAGCAAAGTTCTCAACCTGAAGCACTATTTCTGGGTTAGCGGAGTCTGTAACCTGAAGCATATGTAACCTGAGGTACCACTGTATTCACAAAAAGAAATGGGAACATATATTCAGTTTAAACTATTAAATGCATTTATTTCATTGTTCTTTTTCCAAAACCCAGGGACATAAATTTTATATATTTTAGATGAGATAAACAGCTGAAACACGAATGCTTGAGCTGTTGTTTCAATGGATTTCCCTAGGTTGTGTTTGCCCCCTCCTATAATAAAATAATAATAGAGACATTGCTTACTCAATACTATTCATTTGGGAAGTCAAATGCCTTCAGCAGCCTCACTTCAAAATTTCTTTGGAAAAAAAAGAGTGTGCAGCACAGCATTTTATCATCTCCACCAGGACTAACATCGTTTGGAAAATATTTAAAGGACTGGTATTTCAGAAAATTGCTTGCTGTTGTTTTGTAAATGACATGTCTTATCCACCTAAGTTTTCATGTGTTCCAGCATCTCTCATTTTAGAATGTAATCAGATGAGGCTAAACATAATCAAGCTGGCATATAAAAGTGAAGAGCATTTGCCCCTCCCAAATGCCAAATGCATTTACGTTCCAAAGACTCAGTGTAGACGATGCCCAAAACCCAGAATTAGAATGAAACCAATTAACCTTCTTAATATCTTTTCCAAAGTCTTTTCCTAGGAACCACTGGAATGATCTCTGTTATTACTTTGCATTCAGAAGGTCCCAGGAACAATCCCTGTCATTTCCAGGTATGGCTGGGAAATATATCCTGACTGAAATTCTGGACAGCCACTGAAAATCAGTGTTGACAACATTAAGTTAGATGGACCAGCAGCCTGATTCCGTATAAGGCAGCTTCTTATGTATCTCTCTATGTCTATGCCTGAAATATAATTCTTTATAGTTGCAACAGAATCATAGAAAGACTTCAACACCCTTGTAAATATAATTGTTCATAAAGCAAGTTATCAGAAAGATATTCTGAAACCTGTAGGCTCACAAAGAATAGCCATAGCCTTAGAGTACAGCTAGAATGTTTTCAAATGATGGTTTTTGTGAATGATGTCACCCATGGTTTTGCTGATTGTTACTCATTTTGGGACACATTCCACATGGGGACTGTGCCTAAAATCTCAGTTCTGTTTGCTATAAATACAACTGGCCAAAGAAATCTGCATGGGTGGTACAGCAAAAGTGGTGCTAAGCCAGCCAACACCACATCATATCCCTGCACCCTCCTAGTATTTGAAGAGATACTAGTTGCTATGTCTTCCATAAGGCACTTTTGCACTTCTCTTTAGCACAAGCTCTCCTAGGGAAGCCGTTATCTGGATATAGCATAAAAGGTGAGCCCAGCAAGTGACATGTTTGGGTTTTATTTTAAGTGACGTACTGTATGCACCTAACTGTATGTGTAGTCTCTTTCGTGATACCATGATGAGTTCATCATTGCCCATTAACCTGAACTCTGTAGTTTCCCACAGGGCATAATGCCACAAAGTGTTAACATGTTTTTAATGGAAAAATAGGCATTTGTAAACTGGTTTACTGTTTTACAATGGGGCACAGTGGCTGCATTTCTGCACCAAGCTTTGCAGCTTTGTTTCTGGTTCCGGGTTTTTTGCGTTTGTTTTTGGGAGGATGCTACTTTGGCTGCAGTAAAGGTTCTGCTTTTGACCGAACACTCCATCAGCTGATTCCCAGGGACCAATCCTTTTCTACCAGGCCCTATAAAGCTTGGCCCTCAGTCTAAGCAACTTGAAGAGGCATCTGCCTGGCTAAACTCCTGCCACCTTTGGAACATGATATGACACCTGGCCCCTCTGGTTGTCAGCTGCTGCTTTTAGAACTTGACCTCTTTCCAATCTCGAGCTGCAATACCTGCCAGTCTTTACTGCTTCTTACAGAACTGAGTCATTGCCAGTGCTGGACTGTGCTACTCACCTCTGGTCCTTTAGGGCTAGCATGACTCCTCTCTTGAAAACCTGACAGCTCGGAAAACTGCACTGCCCGCCCGCATTAGAACATGAGAGACCCATAGCTAACTTCAAGGCAGATCAATCTAAAATGTTGTGTTGTTTTGGCAGGGAGGCAAATAAAGAGTGAAGGATTTCAGCTACCTTTGCTGTGTCTCTAGCAAAAAATCCTCATTGCTGCCATTTGCAGCAGGAAGGATCTAGTCACAAAAAGTTTGCTTGTGGTCCATGGGGTGCAATTCCAGCAATTTAGAAGAAAGGACACAGCATCCCATTAGAAAGCCTGGTATGCCAGCACTGTTTCTGTAGGGAGACTAAAGCATTGCCTTTCTATATTTAGCCTTTTTGTTTGTTTGTTCTAGAATTTATTTCAAGAATGATAATCAAGAGCATACTGAACTGTTAGCTATAGGGCTTATTCAATGTATTCATTGATAGCATATACAGATCACAGGCGCTGAAACTTAGCCGTTAATTTGACTGAGAGTCTTCCCAGTTGCACCTTTTCATCCCAATAGGTCTGCAAAATTAGTGAATCCAGCAGTGTCTAAAACTTCTGAAACTGAGGGACCAACTGAAGATATGCAGAACTGAATTCTACTTCCTAATAATATTTCCAACACTAAAATTAGACACATTATACATCCCCATGTTTAGAAAAGGATGACATTATAGATAATTTTGTAATAGACTGGAGATGTTTGTTGGTAGGGTGGTTTTTGTGATTGCCTTTTTGTATCTTTATTTTAGATCTTGTTATTTATGTAGAAATTGTTCAGTTTGGTTGTTGTCAGAGCTGCCTCTAGGTCCCAGCTCACAGAGGACCAACGCTAGGCTGTTGTAATGTACAAAAGTCTTTATTAAAGTCCAATATCCATTTCAAAGCCACAGCGTGCAGCACTACGTCTTGCACTCTAGATCGGCGAAGTCCCGTCTGAGTCTCCTCCCCCCTGACACCAGTTTAATATCCTAGCCCTGCTCCACCTCTTGCGCTGCTCTCTCCTCCTCTGGGTCCTTCTGCCGGCTGGGGCATTGCCCTTTCTGGACTCTTCCGACGCTGAGTCGCTTAGCTCCTCCCCTTGCCTCCGGCGGGCTTTAGGACCCGGTTCCCAATCCTCATTCTCTGCTGTCCCGCGCTCCTGTACATTTGAACTTGCCTCTCGCGCCAACCCAGTGACCTTTCTCCTAACCGTCACGCTACTTGTGTCACTGCTTCCCCCTTCCGGGACACTGGCCGGATCTGACCTCCCCCCCGTTGTCCAACTCTCCGATGGAGGCGTGGTCAGCCCTGTCTCGTCTTCTCTCCCTGGTGGGGAATGCCCTGGCCCCGATGCTTGGGACTCTTCCCCCCCCACTCCGCTCTGGTGGGGAAGCTGGTCCTGATTTCCAACTACTGCTCTGGGAGTCCCTGCTGTCCCCTTGCTCCTGGGGTGTTCCCCTTGGGAACCCCCTACCCCTTGCCACTGGCGCCCCCTTCTGTGAATCTTCCGATTCGCTGGAGAGGCTCATGGAGTCCCTCGGACCACTGTCACCTCCTACGCTCCCCTCGGATTCCTCCCCCTCGCTCTCCATCTCCTCTCTTCCCTGTGCCTCTGCTCCTGAACCCCTGACAGTTGTGCATTTTTTATGTTTTATCTATTATTTATGGCTACTTTTGTTATGTTGTAGTCATGTATTTCTTTCATTTTGTAAGCAGCCTTGAGCATGAATTGAACTGTGGAAATGCAGGTAAAATTATGTATGTATGTAATGGTTTGTTCTTCTCTCACCTTCTCTTTCCTCAAAAATTCACTTTTGAACATTACACTAATAATAAAAAAGTGGAATTGCGCTAACAAGTAAGTAGGGTGGGAGTGTTTTTCCCCAAAATAAGAAATAAATGCCAGCTATTCTGCTTGAATATGTAAACTTATCCATTGTTTCACTGGAGCCTCAGATTGATCACAGAAGTCCTGGACATATAAAGATGAAGTGCAGGCGGCTTGTGAGGAAGCTTCTCACTCTTGGCAGTCAGTCTCTAAAAAATATCTACTGCATGCCAAACTCAACATGCCAACTGGTTGGTTTGTGGGGTATGCAAATGGCAGATAGCCATGGCACGTGTATCAGTCACGATTAGTCTAGAATGTCCACGTGACAGAATTTAGAATAGCTTCCTCATGTGCTGGAGGGCATTTGTGTCACCCTCAAGAGGACAAGAGTGAGAATTGTAATTATATATTTCAAATCATTTCACCTGAAGGCTCCAGAACTTCAGAACAAATAATACTTTAAATCGTACTTACTGATACAAATCAAATAACTGGAGGAATTGGATAAAAGCACACACAACTAAATTATTGTTGCTTTAGGTACTGCTGCTTAATTTGCTTTCCCACCCCATCCCTGTCTCTCGGTCAGTCAGGAAAATAAAATAAAATAGGAGCCACTTTAACAATAATATAGATTTAACTATGTGGTTCTCTTCCACTTTCTCTTTTGCCTTAACAATATTTGTATGAGATGTGTTCCAGTCTCCAGCCTGAAAGATGGTCTTTGAGTCAATTGCGAAATATTCCAGTGTTTTGTTAGTACTGTGGCACATTAACTTGTGCTACTGAAATTTATTTCTAATTGGGGGGGAAACATTTCCCCACTTTTGGGAAATCCCACTTTTATTTCATTAGTGCAATGAACTTTTGAGAGAAAAAAGGATGAGAGAAGAATCCCTTACACAATTATCTGTCATTTGATCTTTTTTCTAAACATTGTCAAAGATGTATAATGGGTCCAATTTTAGTAATGGAAATGTTCTCAGGAAGCAGGATTCAGTAATGTGTATCTTCAGTTGACATCTGTGATGATTCTTCATCTCCTTTCCTTTTTTCAGTGAGGCCTAATTAAGGTTTATTTCCTTTGTGGCATCGTAAAGTGTGCTTTCTGCTTAACCTGAGAAGCACAAAGGCTGCTCTATGCTTGCTGTTGCTAGAATGATCTGCCACAGTAAAATTGGAAGTGTTTCACTGAATCACAAACAGCAACATCTTTCCAGAAACGAGAGAGAGAGAGAACTTGACATCTGAAGTGAGAGGAATGCATGTGTCTATGTAGGAAATGCAGACTGCATTTTGAATTTATTTATTATAAACAATTCATTTCCCTTCTTGGAATTCACAGGAAAGCTACATTACTGTGTACATTCTTGCGTATAGTCAAGTAAGCAAAAAAGTTAACATTAGCTGTCTTGAGGTGAAGACTTTAGCATGTGGGTTTTGCACCCTTAAATTTTAGCAACAATTCCTAAAGCAAGCGGAAACATCATTAAGTGGTTCACCAAGACTCTCAGCAATTTTCAAGAGGTCTAAATAAAGAAATAAAGTTTCTAAAGAGAAATAAAGTTTGGGAATCACAGGTCTAGCAGGCTGAGAAAGGCACTTTCTCCCTGTCATTTTTACAAACGTAATATAAATAGCTAATATTTGGAGCTGCCTCAAGACATTTTGATGTCCGAAGCAGACCACCAAATCCTCCCCCCCCCCAGTATGATGGACAACACATCATCCCAAACTCAATTCTTGCCTCCATTCCTCCACCTAATTCCTGCTACCTGAACATAACTTGAACCTTGCAGTATGGATGGGTTGACTCTACTGCCCTCCACAAACCTGTCAGTTGGAGCTGGCATCAAGATGACTTGCATTGCACTTCTCAGTGTACCGAGTTCTTCAGGGAGATTTAATCTGACCCAGCTACCGCAGCAGTTGTGACAGGCATGACTGCACTAAAAATAATGTTTACAACAAAGTGATACCAACAGAGGAGGAAAGGTATCTCCCATTGTCTCAGAACACGGCACAACTGCCAGTAATGACTAGCTGTATACTTATAGGGGCTTAGGAACCAAGAACATACTCAGAAGGTGATGGACTCCCTTCACTGGAGATTTTAAAGCAGAGGTTAGATGGCCATTTGTCATGGATGCTTCTGCTCTTCCTGGATCATATGATTAAGATGGTATCTGTATTTCTCTTGTATACGATGATATAGCCATGCCTGCTCAGGACATGTGTGCCTACAAATGCCTGCAAGCTACTTCTCCATATTCATGGAATAAGCCCTTCTGGAACATTTATGACTGAGGGGTAATTAGCTCAGGGAAGATCTTTCCACTGTGGTTCTGTTTTGCCAGAGGACAGGCTGCTGCCTGTTTGGTAAAGTTGGCTCAGAAAATAGCACTTTTGCTGAAATGCACAGGAGCACAAAGTGAGCAGCTTTGGGCCAAAATCTGGAAAGTGTAGTGTCCCATAAACTATTCAGGGAGTGAAAAAGACAGGACTGGAGCTTCCCCAGAAATTGTGCTTCACTGAGAAAGTAAACAAAATGGTTATTTAATAGTTAATAGTGAAGGATGTCTCAGAGAATGGAGAGGGCCATTGAAAATTGCTGTAGTGGAAGTCAGGCTTGTATATCTGTGGTGCTATTTCCCTCAAGTCTCATATCACAAATGTTACTTACCACAAAACAAAAGGATCTGAAAATAAGTTTATTGGAACCATATCCAGGCACTTAGCTTTATCACAGTGGGGGAGGGGGGAGGAGGGGAGTGTTAGGCATATACATTAAATCCATAAAACTCCCGAAACCTGAGGTAAAGCAAGATGCCTTGGAGGGATATGTGTCTCGTCAAAAGTGAAGAAGGGCAATTCATATGGTTTGTGCCTTTCAACCTGGAAAAATGTTATTCTGCCACATGGCTGCCTATTTATTCTATCTTGTTGCATATTTAAAGAGGAATAGCACATTGATCTCAGTTTAAAACCATAGGTCAGGTTTTAGTATGCATTTGTTTCAGCCTGCTGCAGTTCATTTTAAAAAAAAGCATAGAACTAATGCCCTTCCGAAACATTGCTTTGCAATTAGCTTAATTACAGCAGCTGTGTCAAATGTATGTATGTCTATGAAATTGATTCATAAACCTGTAGCTTGCTTGGGACACTTTTATGCAACAGTGAAAAAGCAGCTTTCACTTTGGTGATAGAAAGTCATGGGTATTCATGGCATCCCTGTTAAAAGTGTATAATTTATGGAAGCAAAAGTAATACTTGTGAGATTTAGTTTCTTACTTTAGTACACAAAGCCTCAATTATTTATTTCCATTATCCACCATTTTAAACTCTTTCTCACCATATATATATATATATATATATATATATAGCCACATAGATAAATATACACACTGAGATTAGGAAATTAAAGAGCTACCAAAGTGCTGCTTGGACACTTTTTCCTGATTGCAATTCGGGAGCTCACAGCAGGAGGAGGAAGAAATGGAATGCACCTTCATGCTGATAAATCATCAGTGATTCGAAGCTTGATGATTCATTTTTTAATCAGCTGAAACCAGGGCTTTAAAAATGCAGCCAATATATGCAAGTATGAGGCACATCAAAGAGCAGCATTAGCAAGGGCTGTTATTTTTCTGGTTCATTCTCAGCTTGCTGAATTCCATTTAATGTAGTGGGGTTCCCCCTCCCCTTTTCAGCATATGCCATGAAGGCTTTTTTTTCTTCTTCTTTACAATAACCCTGCTGACAGTGAGTTATCTAAACTGGGAGCACTTACATAATATCTGCAGAAATGGGAATCCATGCAGAGGCAGCCCAGTGCAGAGGTGTCCGAATTGCTTCTCTCTCTTGGCTGGAGGCACAATGTAGAGAATCTGCAAGGAGGCAGAAGCTTGAGGTAGCAATATTTTTACAAAGCAAAGCAGAATGCCAGATTTCTAATATTATACCATGCCTGGTCTATGCAGGTGTCATTGCTTTTTAATGCTCATTCCTATCAACCCTTGAAGAGGGCTATGAAGCTTGAATACACACCATACTAGGGCCCAGCCTTAGATCATGAAATATACTTGGAATCGAGAGTGGATTTCATGCTCTTTATTCAGCTCATAGTGGTGAGGAGGAATGGAAGTTCCCCCACAATGTCTGCTTTATATACATTATTTACACAATGGGCCCCACGTGATTGGCTAATTCTGGGATGCTCCTGTAGGCCAATCAGGTTGCAGATTCCCTTCCACCTGGAGCTGGATTGGGTGGCTCCTGTGGACCAATCAGACTGCTGCATTCTGAATCCTATTGTTCTAGGACCAATCAGACTGTTGCATTCTGAATCCTATTGTTCTAGGACCAATCAGATTGCTGCATTTTGGATCCTATTCAACTCAGTACATAACAGATCAGTAGGTTGCTGGTTCAAGATCAGGAATGTCTATTCCCTCAGGCTTTGTTGCGGTCGGTTTTTAGTGTCAGGGTTTGGGGAGGGCGAGTTGGGGGCATGCTCCATCTGGCTCTCCCTGATTGCTCAAGGAGGGGGACACTGCCCCACAATCCCCCCAGCTCACACTGGGACCTTCCCCAGCTTCCTACTTCTCAGACAAGGCATGGAGCATCGAGAGTTCCATAACAGGCTTTAGGATTGGGTTCAGCAGCCTCTGACCATTGGCCATCCTGGCTGGGGCTCATGGAAGGCCAACAACATCTGAAGGGCCAGTTATGCTGGTTTAGGGGTAACGTCACACATTTCTCTGAAACGTGTGTGTGGGAAACAGTGTATGAAACATACACACTCTCAGGTGTGAAAATAATCTTTTGATTTTGCTGACATCACACATCTTTGCCAACTTTTGGGAAGTAATCTTGGAGCATTCCTGAGGAGCATCTTGATTATTTATTTATTCAATTTATATCTCACCCTTCCTCCCAAAGGAGTCCGGCAGGTAATAAAAGCTGCACAACAAATGGTGCCACGTGATGCAACAGTTGTGCGCAAGAAACAATCCGATGTTATTTCCTAAGCAATGAAAAATGTATTGGTGTAGTTCTTTTTTAAAAATATTTTCTCCCCTTGTCAGTCAAGACACTTTAATTAGAACAGGAATGAAAGGACCATAATTCAGCCTTTCTGAAATGATGGGAGTTTGAAATCAGGAGAATAATAGGGATGAAACTGCAGGCATGAAGAAGCTTTATGGGGAAACAGCCAAAGTTTCCTGTTGAATAACAGACTGCTTTCATGGTTGGTAACTGTTATGTGCTTGAGAAACTATAGATACAGTAGGATATTGTAACACCTTGTCATCGTTCATGGTTTGATGAAAGGGCAGTTATCCACAGACCACTTAAGGTGTTGTCCTTGTGTTTCCTTTCCATGCTTTTAACTGCTGTTGCACCAGCTGAAGTGGTTTGTGGATTGCCCTTTTTGAAACCAAAAGCAGCTTGAGACAGTCGCCAGCCAGGTTTCATCAATAATGAATAGCTTTCTAATAGGCTGCACTAATATAGAGATGCTTCTGAGACCCAGAATGGCCTTATTCCTTCAGCATCCTTAAAATGAAAGTAATATATTTTCCAAGTGCTCCAGTGATTAGACTTGGCAATGGCAGCTTTGCCATTAATTAGACAAAGTGAACCACCTAATTCCAAGAGCCCATGATGCAATCACAGCACATTCATTCCGGGTAAATTCTCATGATGTACAATTACAGCTGCTTAAGGACAGTACTGTAAAATCTGACAGGATGACAGCCTCTTCCAGAAATGATATGAGGAATAATTTGAATCTCTATCGGGAATATGCTCACAAACCTTTCACTGCTAAGATTGATAAATAGCTTAATCATAAATCTGCCAGTGACCCAAATGAAATTTGATGCAGTGCTGTGACGCATTCATGAATACATACAATAGGACTTAAACCAGATGACTCTCTCTTTCCACTCCCCTCTCTCCCACTATATATTTATTTGCAATGTTTTGGGGGTTTTTATGATTCTATAGCTGTGTAACAAAGAGTAAAAAATAATAATTTGGATGTTATATAAATACAATTTAAAATAAACAAATAGCCAAAACAAAATACAAGAAGAGAAAACAAGCTACCATTCAGAATGGCCTTGTTGGGCTGCAATCCTAAATGCATCGGCAGCAATCCAAAGGTCCAATGATATACTGTACACACACGGACTGCCTTTGCATGAGGACTGCCCCATTCATTTCAGTGGACGTGTCACATCTCTACACACTGTCTCCACTGAAATAAAGGAGACATTTGTAGGAATGAAAGATTTCAATTATTATCTGTGTGTTCCCTGCCCCAGAAATAGCTGTATGAGGATCAATTATTTGGAAGTACATTGCATTCAAATTAATGGCACTTGCATGTAAATCTGTGAGAGAGGAATGCTTGTTAATGAATACCAATCTAGTAATGAACCATTTTATTATCAACTTTCACATTAGTCCACAGTTATGTGTTTCTGTCAATGTGGTGCTCTGGGTGTGATTCTGTGGGACATGACTCTCAGAATCTAACCCTCGATGCTTGAATTCCCTTTGTAGCCTTGAGTCATTACTATTACTCAACTGTAATTCCTCAATCCATAAAATGAGACTAAGTGACTTATCTCACAGGAGGACTAAGAATATAAAGACTGAATTTCTCTTTGCACACTAAAATTGCCATTAAAATGAGGAACTTTGGTCACAGTCCTAATGAGAGAGTGGATCTATTTTGCAGTGCTGTAACTGGTACCAAAATCCTCTGATTTTGATTTTTGCCATATACTGGGTATATCTAAAGATGAAGCTAGCCTATTTTGAAAATCAAAAAACAAACACCCCCAACTCAGTGATATTATTTTGCAAATGAATTGAAAGAACCACTTTAAGCCTTACAAGTAAATGGATTTTCAAGGGAAATAGCTGGAATTCATTTGACAAGGCTGAGTCAAAAAATTCTCTTTCCCCTGTGACAGTTAATTACAAGATTATCACTCCCAACAGCACAGTAGAGCACAAGCAATTTTCATGGAAACACAAAATTAGATTAAAGGATAAGGAATGCTATAAATATAGCCCATAATATGTTATCTATTGCCATGTAGTATCTGCACAATCCCGAGCAGGTGCCTTCTCTGGTTTGTCCCCAACTGCCGATGACATGTGACAGTTTTACTGCTACTTTTACCATTTAACATCTGAATAGCTCCAGCAGTGTACAAGGCAGGGTACATCAGAAAGAAGTGACACAGCCCCTGTCAAGCAGGCTTTTAGCCTAATATTAGACAAGACAGAAGCAGAGAAATCTTAGCAATTTACAGTGAGTACCTGGGGTAGCGCAAGGGAGGAGTAAGTAACGAAGACGAAAGTGGAAGTTGAATCAGGAAGGAGGAGTGGTCTGTGAACAGAGACAAGGAATAAGCCAAAATATGGTGGGCTCCAGACCTCTTGCCCCTCTCTTCTTGGTTTGGCCACCTTGCAGTCAAGGAGTTATCATTTCCCCACTTGAATGGGGGGGGGGAGATGTGAAATTGACTGATGCTCAGCCAAGATAATCCAAGGCATTTGGAGAAAAAAGATACCCACATGACTATTTAATTCTTCTTATAATGCAAGTCAGAGAGGGGGATAGCTTAAGAACTAGAAGCCTGGATCTGATGCAGAGAAAGTCACTGAGGGTATAAGTGACACCTATAACTTGAGGTGGGATGCAAGTTCCTGTCAGTGATAAAGCAGCTGTTGGCGTTTATATTTTATGTTAATTGCACTTTTGGATCTTTGTACCTTGATCTTTTGTGCTGGGCAAATATAGCTTAATTAGTCTGCAAAAAACATTTTGAATCAGCACCTTAAGAGTGTAACATACTGCTGGTGGGGCTTATATCATGCCTTCTATAAGCAGCACCCATCTCACGTCAACCATTAACCCTAGAAGTTCTGTATAACTCAAAAGCTAGTTCACTGCTTTGTGGTTTTGAGTTGCCTCTTCCAGTTTGGATTTAGGTGGGGACATTGATTTTTATGGTGCCTCATTTTTGTTATCAATGTCATATTTCATATGACATTTCATATTTGTATCTTGCTCCTCCTGAGTACCGAGGTGCCGCATGTACCTTATTAGTCCACCATCCAAAGTAAAACACAGAAATGTGCAGAATGCATTTAAATTAAATTAATTAAAGGATCATTGATGTTTAATCTATTGCAATTTGCTCCTCATTAAGAGGAGTAAAATTAAGCCCTCACTGATCACTTTACTGATGGACCTCCTGTTCTTAATGACCAGGATGCCTTAGGGACCAGTCCTCCTGTATCCTGGAGGTGGAATTAAAAGAGCTATTTCACTGCCCTTGGAAACATTTGCAGAACAGAACAAGACATTCTGACATTCTTCCATTGGAAAGTCAATTGCCAATATGATGATACTGGATGTGCGGAGCGGGATGGTTAGAACTCAGTTCCCAATGGAAATAATGCAAGCTCTCTTGGGTCTTAATTTCCTGGGCAAATTCTAGTATCTACTATTTTTCTACCTTGCTTTATTTGAGGTATTTGAGACTCCATGGCACAGACAATTCTGGGCTTGTTTCTGCATATTGTGCTCAATATTAATAGCACACAATATACAGTTTTAAATAACGTTCTAAATGCAATTAATCAGCACTCTAATGGTCGAACTATACCATTCTACCAGCAAGAGATTTAGGGCAGTGCGAGTGGTTTCCCCACACAGAGTGCTGAGCCAAGGAGGGCACAAAATACTACTACAACAACAACAACTACTAATAAACCTCTATTTATACAGGTACCTATTGAGAAGATTCAATAAAAAGCAGCTGTACCAAAAGGAATGTGAAAATAATAAATTTTAATAATAAATTTTGCCCTCACTCAGGGCACCATATTACCAAAGTCTGCCCTCATGTCTCCTTTTAGTTCCTCTCCTTTGTCATTTGTCTTATTTGTACCTTCTATAAGCTAGTGATATCTGTCTTTCTATCTCTGTGCCTCTGCTTCTGTTATTTTAATTTCATATTGTATATACAAGTGCTCTGTATGTAACACTGTATGTCATTCCTTAGATTTATTTCATTCTGTTCTACTGTATATATTGACCCCCCCCCCTTTTGCCCTTGCACAGGTTATTTACCCTACAGAGTTCTGGGCTAAGCAACTCGCTTCTTTGTGATCTAGTGTTTCATTTTCTTTTCCAGAGATCAACACCTTTTCACTGTGCGGTGCTTCTTCATAAGGAAACATGCGAAAACAAACAAAACTTGACAGCAAGCAGTTGCCTGAGAACTTAACTGTGACTTGTAGACGAGCTGCAAATTCTTGTCTCTCCATCAATGTGTGTTGCACTGGCTCATAAAAGTTGAGCACATCCATTGGTGAATTCTTACAATAGGGCTTAAGGATGCAGTTTTTCCCCTGTTCTGTGCCATTAGGTATCAATCAGGAAAAAACATAGTTCAGGCCATTTAATCAGCAGCATGAAAATGCCCAAGGCAATTTATATTTGTTGTTTTACTCACTTAGGATTAAGTCACTCCAAGCCTGAGAGATATCCTAAATTTGATTTCATTTTAAAGCTATCTTGCCCTCCCATTGGCTTAAAAATGCTTTGCTATTTATCTCTGTACACTATGCTCTCAGCCTCTCACATCGTGTCCTTAACAGGATTTCACTCACAATTAGAGTACACTCATTATATACACCACTTATATAGAGAGATGCCTGGATGGGTAATTTTCAGTAGTATTATATTTAGTAAGCCCAGGTTTCTTTGGGGTGACATGGTATCTATCAGCATTTGAAGGAAGGGCTGTAGCTTAGTGGTAAAGCATCTTGAGAGTAAACCCTATTGGCACAACTATCTGGTTGGAGGCCACAACTGATCAGCTCCCTACATGGACACAGCAGTGTTGACAGCAGAATGGGTTCATACTTTTAGCCCTGCCCTTTATGTTTATTCTTCTTTCTGCAGCCTCCATGTGCCATTGTGTCTTTCTGCAACAGCCATGTGTTGAGTGTGGTCATCTGCAGAAAAATACTGACATACATATGTCACAGGAAAGTGGGCTAACTGCATGGCATGCTCTGCTAGGAACACAGTTCTGCTCTGCATGAGAATTATGCATGAATAGGGCCCCCATGATTGTCTGTTTTTAAGTGGCCATTGCATGATGATGTGTTTTCCGAATCTACAACTATACTCTCTTATCAAAGAACAAAATTCCTTTACTCCAATTAACCATTTCCAGGTCATTTCAGGGCTTTGTGCCTCGTACTTTCTGATGAGAGAACACTGTAATATACAGTGGTACCTTGGGTTACATACGCTTCAGGTTACATATGCTTCAGGTTACAGACTCCGCTAACCCAGAAATAGTGCTTCAGGTTAAGAACTTTGCTTCAGGATGAGAACAGAAATCTTGCTCCGGTGGCGCGGCGGCAGCAGGAGGCCCCATTAGCTAAAGTGGTGCTTCAGGTTAAGAACAGTTTCAGGTTAAGAACGGACCTCCAGAACGAATTAAGTACTTAACTCGAGGTACCACTGTAATTCCATTTTTATTTATACATTTCACAGTGCTTTCCTTTGCTTTTGTCTTTGCTAATTCCACCCTTAATATATTTTAGCTCTCTGGATCTTTGAACTAATCACACATTTACTCATGAAGAATAATAAAGTGAGTTTAATCTGTTAATTGGTTTTGTATTTTGGGAAATGCTTAGTGTAATTGTCACAAGGTCTGATGAATGCATGCCATGGAGCATTAAAAAGCACCCCTTCAATGGTGAAGAAGTGTTTTCCCCCCCTTGAGAAATCAATATATAGTTTCTGGATAAGAGTGATATTAATTGTTGTGCTTGGTAAGAAAAAGGAATATATTTTACTGTCTAGCACTGCTATGAAGTTGGCATTCTATATTATGTTGTAAAAATGCATTGGGAGGTAATGTTTTCAAAAATCAATGCGAAGCTGCAAGTTAGGGGGCATGAAAGCTTAGAAACTCCTTTCTTTAGTATCCTGTAGAATAGTAAGATCACTCCTGTGTTTGAAAACCTCCGGATGGTGTTTGCATTTACAATCAAGATGTTGCTGTGGAAACCCCTCTAGCTTCTATACTGATGACAATGTGAGTCTGGATAATTAATATTATTAGGGGCCGCTTGAATCTCTAAGCAGTGAGAGACTCCAGAGGTTCCTTACCCAAGTTTGGTTACCTTGCAATGAAGTTCAGCAGAGTCTGTGGTATCTTTAGGATATATGGTTTTAGTTACACATGTATACAACCCAAACAGGGGATGGAGGGGCTCACAGCATTAATACTCCAATAGATCTCACTTCCCCATTTGGTTTCCAGAGGAACCCCAAAGTCCAGCATAGGTTCAGCACAGAGCGGGACATGTCTCTCTGTATGCAGTTTCCAACATTCAACCTCCAGCTTCCAGCTCTCACACACAACAATACTGGCTATTGTTCTCAAACATAGCAGCTAGGTGAGGGAAAGGCTCGCCTATTTGTTCTATGGCCCATAGCAACTTCTTTGGATATGCTAACTCATGGTGCTTAACTAGCCAGCCAAAGGTATTAACTTGACAAATTGCCTGGTTTGGCAAGCTTCATCCTGTGTGTTCTACCCTTGCAGATACAGGATGTCAAGAATTGGAAGGGACCCAGGGTATTGTCTATCTTACCCCAACTCATAATTAAGGAGAAATTTTAGTTTTTTATGCTTAATACAGACCAACATAGCTTTCCTGAAGGATGTGATATGTTGTCATTGAGAAGGAGACCTCTAGGGGGCAGCACAAGTTGATGCATTGGAAGGTTATACTGTACGTACAGCGACTTCAGCCCTCGTCTAGACCACCTCCCCACTATGCTGACACGTAAGGAATCAGGCATTTATAAATGTTTTAAGAATGAGACATGCAAGAATCTGCTGGTTTCTAATCTTGTCAGAGCAGAAACAAACTTCTGTGACTTCCCTTATCTGATTCATTTAATGTTTGAACCAGTTCTAAGAGTAACTTGAATTCGCCTTTTTCTTGAAGGTTACTGCAAAGACTTCCCTTGTGCCTTTGCTGAGGGCACCTGCAAGATGATGTGCCTGCCTAACTGAAGAGATCAAGGAAAGGCAAAGCAAAGCAGTTGGATTTTAATGTATGTGGATTCAAGACAGCTTGGGCTTAATGGGCCAAAATGGCTCCACCAATTGTTCCTTGATATTCCTAGTAAGCCAGTTCAGATACTGGACCAGCAGCATAATATGCTCTTGAGGACCCATCTTTAGCCAGAATCAAAGTGCAACTTTCTCCACCAGTCAATGAGAAAATAAATTGCATTTGAAGATTATCGGAGGAGAGAAAATGTCAATGAAATGGTCATATGTCAGGTGCAGAGTTTTTGTTACCCTTGGCTCCCCCCCCTTTTTGGCAGTGTTTAAGAGTGCCCTTTTTGCATCCAGCAAATTATCTTGCTGGAATTTGGCACTCTGTAGCCTGCTTGGGTATCTGCACTTCCTGAAAACCTACAACATCTGAAGGGCACCATGTTGTCTACCCCCGGCCCCTGTCCTTCATTCCACTTCTTTTAGCCACTCTGTCACATGGCTAGCCTCCCTGGCACTCCCATTTCTCACAGACCCATAACATCCCTCCCTCCCTCATATGAAACACTGTGAAGCTTCCTCAGAGCCGCCCCCCATCTCAAAGTAGCTGTCTCCTTGAGTCTCCTCCTCCTCCAAATAATCTTCCAGCAGTTTCCTGCTTCTCAGCCCATTGTATACAACCCCACCCACTCATTCTTTCAGCCACCTTGTCTCTAGGCACTGAAGGGTAATAGCTACTTGAAAAGTAATGTAGTATGAATGTAGTAATATGAATACTACTGAGAGCATACTAATAAACTACATTTCGTAAGCCCTCCCCAGGTGTTGAAAAGGTGTTAAAGATGGAAGGGGGGAGGGGGTCAGATGCATGCCATGCCCCCAACTTCCTTGTATATGCTGACCTCTCTCCTGTACTCTCTCTTCTGTAATGTGTTTAGGGCTCATTTCCATTTTATTTGATTCCAGAAAAAAATATGTTTGAAGCCCCCTTAACCTGGAAAACCAGGAAAGTGACAGAATTTGAGATGGAATACCATCATACAGTTTTTCTCTTGCTGTCCCCTTGGGGAATCACGGGACAGCCAAAGCATGATTGTGGGGAAAGGATGGGGAAGAAGCAATGTTGTCCAATGACATTTCTTGTGTCACACCATGCCCACTGGTTTGGTTGAATTTAGCATGACATGCCAGTAGGTCAGTCAAAAAGCCACAGTTCCATCAGGCAACAGGTACTGCAATGTGAAAGAAACTTTGGAAAATGGGACAGAAGCACTAGCATTATAAACAGGAAAATGAATGCAATATTCCCAACTTCTGAATGAAACCCATATCTCCCTCCCTCTGTCTGTCTGTCCCTCTCTTTCTCTTTCATGTGTGATATGTTGAGAGTAAAACAACAACGCTTGCAGTAAGTTACTTGAACCCATCGGTGGCGGGGAGTGATAGATGGTGAAATATACTCAGAGTCGCAAAGTGATTTCATGCTCTTTATTCAGCTCATAGTGGTGAGGAGGAAATGAATGAATGTCCCCTCAAAGTATCTGCTTTATATACATTATTTACACAATGGGCTGCACATGATTGGCTAATTCCGGAATTCTACTCTAAGACAATCAGGTTGTGGATTCACTTCAATCTGGAGCATGATTGGGTGGTTTCTGCCAACCAATCATACTGCTGCATTGTTCTAGGACTAATCAGACTGCTGCATTCTGAATCCTATTGTTCTAGGACCAATCAGACTGCTGCCTTTTGGATCCTATTGTTCTAGGACCAATCAGACTGCTGCAGTTTGGATCCTATTCAACTCAGTACATAACAGATGGAAAAGCAACCCATTCTTCTCTCACTGATTCCTTCTTGAATAAAGATTGCTTTTCCTCTTAGTTCTTTACTTATTTTCTGCTTCATTGTTAGTGCTGAACCTTCTTTTGTTAACCCCATGACTCTATGATGAGCACATGTACACTGGTACTCAGAAAGGCTTTTAAACCTTAAGTTTCTTTATTCTTTCAACCACCTGCCTTACAGACTATTTATTACTGCAGTCTGCTACACACACATACTCTCACCAAACTCCAACATGATCTGTCCTTCCAAGCTGACATGCACAGTCTTTGTGGGAGGTTTCACTGCCAGAAGCACAATACAATACAAGATTGGTGTGTATGAAGAAATTGTTCTCTACCAAAATCTTCCATTAAGGTGTGCAAACAGAATCATAACTTAGCCCCCTGTGATTCACATTTCCCTGCAATCTTCATCTGTTTAGCATACATTATCCACAAAGCCCATAGAGTAGATTTTCTGAGATAATGGAACTTTGCCTGCTTTAATGGTGGCATACAACAGATGCAAGCCTTAAAATCTGTGAGCACCATTCATATCACCACATGCAAAACGGCTGCTGCGTTTGTTAATGGAGAGATTTATATATATCGCCCCATGAGCCACTTTGGAAAGGTAGCCAAAGGCATTTTAACAATAACACACATTCTACTTTTGCCTGGACATACATTACGACATAAATATTGTAATCCTTAATATAATCTGGAATGATGGATCCTTATAAGCACTTAAGTACACATTAAACAGCAGCTTGTTTTTATTCACTTTACATCTGCAGTTGGGAAACAGGCTATCACGCTTAGCAGGAGGCCTTTCTGTTCATTTCAGAAAAAGCTCTCCGCTGTCTATTCAATTAATAATAATAATACAGCTGTAAGTCACTATTTGAAATGCAGCGCACATCACTTCTGCTAAGCCCCTGACATGGCTCTCTGTTGTCAGGCAAGTCCATGAACTGCAGAACTGCATTTTGGAAAGATACATCAGCATTCATTGAAGCCATCTATTGAGCTGGTGTCAGTGGCCCACAGTCTTTTTTGAGGGGTAACAGAATAGCTAAATAAGCCATTATGCCAAGGGAAGGGGAGGGCCTGATTAGTAACTTCTAGAAGAATGCTGTGGAATTAAAAATAACTGTCTTAAGCAGAATGGCTTAAATCTCAAATCTGCATGCAGTTTATACTCCCCAAGTAAATAAATGCCTTGCTGCCTGAATACAGAAGGTCTTAATGAGAAAACATGTACAGAACATCAGGCTAACTGTGTGCCGGTTTGCAATCCTGAGCCATGAAGTGGCCTGTGAAATCTACCACACAGAAAGGCACCAGTGAAACCTGAAACAGTCTGAAAAGCAATTTGAGAATCAGCAGCTGTTGGCAGCTGCCACTCAATGGAAAGAAAACAAAGTTCTGCATAGGAAGCCCAAGTCCTTGTTGGAGGGGTGATATCTGTGGTTTTTAATATGTTTGGGATCTTCAACCACTATGGGACCATGGCCACATTTGAAGTTTTGAGAAAGTGTCACAGCTGTCAGTCACAAAATGACGGCCATAGGGGTGTGACATAACAGAATATGGCTGGCATGGGCCGTGTGGGGGGAGCCAATGGAATTAGGAACTGAGCAGGAAGAACTGCCTCTCACACACTGGATTTTTGAGGGAATATTTACTGACACATTTCGTGGGAGGCATAGGATGTACTGCTGGGCAAACTAGTGCCCAGATACCATGTTGACAATCTCTGATGTATAGAAAAATAAATTCTTGGCCAATCTGGAACCTCCAAATGTTTTTGATTCCAACTCCCATCAGCCCCGGCAAGCACTAGGCTGGTGAGGACTGGAATAATGCTCCAACAATTTTCAACAATCTGTTACTTACTTAATCCCCATTATTGTTAGCTTTGAGCAATGGTGACACATTCTGTTTTGCCACCTGAGGTGAAATGGAAAGGGGTCAGCCCACCCTACGGCCCATGCCCCACCCATGCTGAAGCCTCCCTTACCTGGGCTGTGTAGCAGTGCCTGCAAAGCAGGGAGAATGGCAGCAGGTTCTAGTGAGATCTTGCCGAAATCTCGCAAGCTCTCATGTGCTCCATGAGATCTTGCAAGAATCAAGATTTTGTGCGCGGCATGTGATCACATGAAATTTTGGTGAGATTTTGCTGGAAGCCACCAGCACCCCTGCTGCTGCTGCTTCTCCACCAACACCGGTGGTGGTGGGTGGGCAGAGCACCCACAGGGGTGTGCCTCTTTGGCTTTCGCCATCCGAGGCATCTGTCTCAGTCTGCCGCATGAGCAGGCCAGCCCTGGCTGCAAGAGACGAATGCCCATGCTGAATACATTATTGAAATATGAATGCTTGCCCATGGAGAATTAACAGTGTTATGTACTGAAGTTCTCACTCTGGGCCAGCAGGGGGATACTGTAGATAGTTCAGGTCCACATATGCAAATAAGGGATCGAAAGTGACGTTCAGTGATTGGATAGTTACAGAAAATGTTGCGTTCTAGTGGAGCTCTATATAAGCAGGCTGGCTGAACCCTTCAGTTCAGTTCTGTTCTGGCCTGTGAATAAACAAGAACTGTTTGAAGAATTGCTGTGTCGTCTGATATGTTCACCCACAACTTAACAAACAGTGCGAGAGAAGGAGGAAGAAAGACAAAGAAAAATAGGTTGTTATTATTTTGTTATTTATTAAATTTGTATACCACCCTTCATCCGAAGATCACAGGGGGGATTCACAACATGACTTTCTGCAATTAGAGACTTAAACTATATAGTTTAATACAGTACTTCCATGATTATCTTTCAGCCAAATGAACTTGCTCTAATGGAGGGAAATTATGCTAAATAAAATTAAGAGTGAAACCATGGTAATTAAATTTGCCATGACCAATATTTACAAAACCTTCGCATTTTGGCAGAGCACCACAGGTTTCTTAAGCGCCTCATAATTAGTATGCAAAAAAATAGCTGAAGGTAAATGAAATGAAAGAGTAACTTCTTTATAATAACTTGTTACACATACTTAATTATCAGGATTATTTGCATGCCTTTGGTGGCTTAGTCTCTGCACATTTGATGGAAACAGGTGTTGAGCTGGCTCTGAGCTATCACAGTGATTCATTAGCCTGCCCATATATCAGCCTTCCTAAATTGTGATCTTTTTGCAGGAAAGAAACCTAATTTTGTGGTTTATTGAATGTATCTTAAGTGGCCTATAAAGAACAGTCCACTTCCTCCTTTGATATTTGCCTGGTGTGGTTTAGTCTGCTGTGCATGGCTCTCCATTCTTCTCCCTCTCCATCCCTCCCACTAGTTTGAGTGGGAGACAACATGAACTACTCTACGAAGCTACGAGAGAGGTACATCTTTAAGGCTTCACAAATACCATACATTTAAAGCATATTACTTCCTCTGAAGAATCCAGGCTTTTCTAGTTTATCCACCACAGAGCTACAGCTCCCAGCACCCTCAACAGACTACAGTTATCAGGATTCTAAAGGGGAAGTTATGTGCTTTAACTTTAAATATATGTAGGCATTCTAGGGGGGTTGTTCTTTTAAAAAAGGAAGCTGTTTGACGAGAGAAAAGTACTTCATCCTGGGACCCACAGGTAAAGAGAGAATATTATAGCTATGACTACATGGCGGATTTCAACTGTATTCTGAATTTGAAGATATACAAGCAGCCTTCTTGTTGATGAAGATATGGGTTGAATGTAGGATTAGATTAGAATAGTTGATAGACTTAGGTAGACAATTTTTCTCATTTCCTATTTACAACTTAAATATCACTTACCAATAAATGCAGACTGGCCATATCTATTGTACTGGTCAAAACTCAATATTCTTTCTAGGTGGTGTTTTACTAATGTGTAGACACGCATGTGGAGATCAAATTATGAAAAATCTGCTCCCAAGTTTTGCTTCATATTCAGCATCTGAAAACAATTATCTGGGGCCAAGAATACCAAGGTTTTGTTTTTGTTTCTCTGATGGTGGGGATATTAAAAACTCATCAGGGTTGTTTTTAAAACCTAAGATAGTCACACATCCTGAACTGTGACTGAAACGTGTCTAGAGCCCACAGTTAATTAGAAGCTATTAACTTCTAGTGAATTCCAGTATTCCAATTTAAAAACCTATTGTATGCATAAATCAGGTTGGCTCACCCAATTGTTTGCTTCAAATCACTACTTTTGCCAACAGTGTGGAGAAGTGAACTGGAGGCTACGTGGCTTGGAAACATTTTTCAAGAAGTTTGAAATGTCTTCCCAACTTTTTCTGCCTGATAAATCATGGGTGCAGAGGTGAAAACAATAAGCGCTGTTAGGAAGCGGTACACACTGACGGCTATAAATAACTCCCTCCAGGGGAGTGAGAAAAAAGCCATGGAAAACTGAAAGTGACAAAAGAACATTCTGGAGAGACGGCCTTGCGACTGCCCCTCCGAACTCTCTCGGTGTGCTGGTGGGAGGGTTCTGACACACAGCTCTGTACAAACACAGACTACCCTATTTCTTTCAGTGTCAGAAAATAATCTATTTGTTGTACAATGGAAATTGGCACAATGCAATTTCTGACACTGGAGAAAAAGGTCAGGCCCCTTGTTATGTATAGCTCTGTGTGCTCGTTGGAGCCCCAATGGAGCTCTGCATCCTGGCCTGGGTATCAAAGTGATAAGCCTGCTAGTATTTTTAAATACTAAGTCTGAAGACTAGGCTTTAAAATGTGTCCAAAAGCAAAAGTTTGCTTTTTTTTTTGCATCTGCATTGCATTCTTAGAACCCATGAACAGATGTTCGGGTAGACCATAAAAGAAGCTCTAGTGTTGCTCTTCTGCGGTATGAGAACAAATAATGGTGGTTGTTAGCAACTGAAATGGCATTGATTTGGCTCATTAAAGAAAAGAACCCAAAACCAACAAATTAAAATGATGAAAGTAGGAACAGAAGGGAAAACAAGACAGGGACAGAAATTCCAGATGGGGCTTAAATGTAAAACAAGCCACAAAACTTAGGACAGGTTGTTGCTCCCCATACTTACTATAGGTGTGAGGCAAAGAATAGCACCTGTCATGGTAGCGTAAATGCTGGGGCCCTCAGGTCTCACTACTGCTGAAGCTGACCCCTTCTAAAATGAAATTAAAAAAAACATCTTCTTAACAGGCCAGGGCTACTGGTGGTCATTGAGCTCCTTGCCAAGAGTCCCCTCAGACCTAGCTGCAGCAACTATGAAGACTTGAATCTTTTGGAGTCTTAGTCCAAACAATGTAGACAGTGAACTTCACCTCATACAAAATGTCAAGACAATTTTTTTTTGGGGGGGGGGGTCTTGCTTTGGAGAGCCACCTTCTGAATTCTTCTTCTTCAGGACAGAGGAGGCAAGGTTGCTTCTAGCCCCAAAGCAAAGTGACAAGGGACTCAGTGACAGCACCAGTGCTGGTAACTATGACCTTCAGCTCTTTCTTTTCACAGACTTGACATTGGCTTTTTGCATAAATCAAATTGGGAAAGCCCAGTACAGTAACTTCACAAGTGCCTGCAGACAGCATTAAGTTTCATGCAATAAAATGAAGGGTATTTGGGAACGATGAAACAAATTAAAATCAGTCCAATTGCAGTGGCAGATGCTCTCCGGAAGCAAAGTAACAAATATTCTTAATTGAGGTTTAGATAGCAAATACACAAACTATCTCCTGCAGAGAAATGCGAGAGACAGCTGGAGTGTCTACCGTAACATTTGCTTGGTAAAACTGAATTATGACAGTTTTACAAACTTGCTTCCGTGTGGTGATTTATAATTTCTAGCTATACTTAATAACCATTGAGGTTGAGCTCCCATTAAATTATTTAAAATTGAAATAACCCCAGCTTCCTGATTCTCTGACAGCAGTATTCTAAGCATGTTTACTCAAACCTAAGCTTTCCTAAACTCAATGTGATTTACTCTGTAGAAAGTATGTTAGGGATTGCAGCCTTAGATTTAGGTGAATCACATTGTTCAGTGCATTGTTTTCTAAAGCTTACAAAGCCAAATGGCTAAAGTAGCCATTTGAGAACTTATTTGGTGGCAGTGGCACAATGGTCTGATACAGAAGGGACCAGGATACCATCTGGCACTGTTGACATGGATGCCTTACAGCTTGTTTTACCTGAGGATGTTTAAAAACGTGTTTGAAGTGGTGAGGCCGGTGACATCCTTGCTTGACTCATGCCTTCATGGCTTTTGAGATTGACAATACTGGGTTTGGATGTCTGGCCCTCCAAAGTAGCTGATAGCTTCTTGAGAAAGGGAGAGGCTACTATCCGCCTCAAGGAAGTGAAAGCAAGACCAGAGAGAAATTTGTTTAGATCTTTTCATCATGGACAGTTACTGTCCCATCTCTAATTTTCTCCTTTTGGACAGAATGATAGAGCAGGTGATGGCCTCTCAACTCTAGGTACCGGTAGTTTTTAATTATATGTGGATCCATTCCAACTCAGTCCAGCCCTGGTTATGGGATGGAAATAGCCCTGGTGGATAACTGAGATGTGCTCTGTCACTGAGCTAAAGTCCTTAATGGGCTGTTTGTTTATGCAGTGTTCAAAGCATTCCTACAAGACATGATATGGTCCTAAGCTCCCTAAGGAGGCTAATGATTAACCTGTAGTTTTGTTTCTCCAGTCTGGTGAGTGTTTGTAAAAATGATTTGATTATTTGGAATTATCATGCTGTATTTATTATTGCAACAACATTTTATTATCTCACGTTTTATATAGCAAGGATGACTCCATACCATATCTGTCTCTTTTATGATAGTATCCATCTTTACAACTCTCAGATGGAAAGGAAATACAGAAATATATTGTTTGTTTGTCATGATAGATTAAGAAAGGGGGCTGCCACCCATAAATAGTTGTAAAAAATAAAATAAACCAGCAATTTAATAGTATCATAAAGAAGCAAAACGATATAAGGGAGATTAAAGTATAAATTAAGATGCAGAGTTCTCTGAACTGGAGTATAATTAATGTCATTTTCTTAGATAATGCTAATATTCTGCTGTTTTACATCACGTTTCAAGGAGATCTTAAACTTCATTCTGTGTATCTAAGTTCTAATTTTTCACTAGATAACTTCAGACTGCAGTGGTGGAAATCTTGAAGAGGGAGTTCAATGGGTAGGATTTAAGTGTGAATTTTTCATCCTTTGTTATTAGGAGGAATAGAGCACAAGAATGGCCCATTTAGCCTAGCATGCTGTTCTCACAGTGGCCAACCAGATGCTTGTGGGAAGCCTGAAAGCTAGACATGACTGCACCAGCACTCTGCCCACCTGCAATTCTCCACAACTTGTATTCAGAGACATACTGCCTCTGACATTGGAGGTGGAACAATAGTAATCATGGCTAGTCTAGTGAATTTGTCCAATCCTCTTTCAAAACCATTTGGGTTGGTGGCCTTAACTGCCTCCCATTGGGGCAGACCCTCCAAGTGTCACTATTTTCCAGGGACATTCCCAGATTTACAGAAGCTGTCCCAGTTTCTGATTTGATCCCAGAATGTCCCGCTTTTCCTTAGGATGTCCCTATTTTTACTGGAGAAATGTTGGAGGGTATGGAGTTATGTGACCCCTGAACCAAAGAGATAAGTAACTATACTACCTTTAGAAGATATCTGAAGACAGCCCGGTATAGACTACCTTTAGAAGATATCTGAAGACAGCCCGGTATAGTTTACAGCTCCAGGTATGGCTGGAGCAACCAGCCATAAATTATTTATTTATGTTTATAAATGTTTTATTCAGATATCTGAAGACAGCTCTATTTAATTTAATTTAAAAATTATTATTATTATTATTATTATTATTATTATTACTACTATTATTGAATAGGACGTCCCTATTTTCACTGAAAAAATGTTGGGGGATATGTTGGGGTGGGTTCCCATTGGGGCAGGTTCCTACGCACTCCATAAATAAGTAATTTCTTTTATCTGTCCTGAATCTCCCAGCATTCAGCTGCATTCTAGTGTTATGAAAGCTGGTGGGACTTTTCTTTATCTACTTTCTCCATGCCATGCATAATTTTATAAACCTCTATCATGTTACCTCCCATTTGCCTTTTTGCTAAATTTAAAAGTCCCAAATGCTACAACCTTTCCTCATGGGAGAGTTGCTCCATCCCTTTAATCATTTTGGTTGCCCTTTTCTGAACCTTTTCCTGCTCTATAATATGCTTTTTGAGGTGAGGTGGCCAGAAATGTACACAATATTCCAACTGCGGTTACACCATAGATTTGTAGAACAGCATTGTGATATTGACAGTTTTGTTTCAATTCCTTTCCTAATGACGCTAGCTAGCTAGGAATTTATCTTTTTCACAACTGCCACATGCTGGGTCACCATCTCCGTTGAGTTATCCACTACAACTCCGACAGAGCTTTTTAAAAGGAATTTTCACAGTGGGGAGGGGGATTAACTCAAAGAGATACTTAAAAATCATGCAAAATGGCATTTTTAATCTTCAATTTAAATAATGAAACACACATTTAAATAAATAAATAAATGTCACAAAACATGTATTTTAATAGTAAATTACCATAGCCGATCACCATGCCTTAGCCTGACTTTACTTGCAGGGTTGTTGTATGCATAATGTGGGGAAATGGAGAATCATGAGTACCACCTTGAGCTGTTTGGAAGAAACAGTGAGATTTAATACATAAGATCTCCAGCTTGTTTACTCGTGACTATGAAGGGGGGGAGGGTTTGATATAACACAAGCAAATCTTAAAAAAAGATTAAGAAAAAGGAATCTGATACACAACCAGGTTATTCTCGCCTATGCATATGAGACTTGACATGCAGGTCCTCTGCTAATCCAATGTGTGGGTGTCTGCTGCAAAAGGCTTGTCTGGGTGGGTTGTGATGGCAGGGTGTAATCCATCCTTCCATACTACGTACAGATCCTGAACACTTCATTATCATCTGAGCCATACTCTGCAGCTTCCTACTTTTTTGTAATAGCTTCGTAAATTTGCCAAAGTACGGGGTGTGTTTTTTAATCCTCACAACAAACTTGTCAAGTAGGCCAGAGTGCAATTTTAGCAAAACAACAACAAGCATTTCCACTTCAAAAATTTTAAAAAAATATTATAAAAGACTGTAAAGATGAGATTCTTGGCGGTTGGCTTATAGAGAAGCAAAAATGTGCAAGCAACAGTGTGGCCAACCACTCCAGGTCATCTACAGCATCTTTATTCAGGCTTGAGCAGCGGGAGACCTGGTTAAGAACTGTTCAGTGGCTGACTTTGGGCTTTAACATTTCAGTGGTGCTCTGTATGACACCAAAATTCAGCCCCCTGCCTCTCGCCTTCCATTGTTCATCATTGTTGAGGTGACCCCCACAGTGCCCTCTCAGCTCAGCATTCAGTGTGAATATGCTGGTCACACTCCCCTAAATCTGCCTCTGGACTGCCAAGTCTCTAAAATAAAGGAAATGAGCATGTACAGAGTTTGCCTTCCTTGTGAATGTTCTCTCTTGGCAACACACACACACTTAAGGCTAAAAGAGGTTTTTAAAAGATCTCTGGGATATATTCCTCCCCCTCTATGTCTTCTTCAGGCCAGTGGGCTTTCTAATCACTTCGAAGAAGAGTGAGTTGTCAGGCTGCCATTTTAAGAAGAGTTCTTATCCTCAATAGACACATCACCATTTTAAAACAGCACAAAAATATTAAACATCACAAACCGTCATCATCATACATTTGAAAATAAGAGCATAAGAGTCGCTGAAGCAGACCTCTGCAATACTACTGGCATTATTTATCTATTAGTTTAAAAAACAAACAAAAAACTGTTCTAAATCAATGATGAATGGATCCACCAGATCTCACATGCCCAGCAAAAGGCTAATAAGACCTTGGCAGAGATAGAAGAAAAGATGCTTGATCTTTCTGTTCATGGTTTTTACCAACCTGTTCCTTCCGCCAGTGCTAGATTTACTGATAAACCTACAGACAATCTCACTGCCGGTGTGTTTGGGACTGCAGCTTTGGCATTTTTGAGCAATGACATGCTGAGATAAGTGACACCACAGAGTACACTTGTACTTCTGAATGTATGTTCTATTGCCAACAGTAGGTCTAAGAGGGGTTTTTAAATCGGGACAGACTGTAAATGTGCGCCGACTGAGAATGATTTATGACTGTAGCTGTGAGAGAAGTTACCTTCATAAACTTGCAAATTGGACCTGTGGCATAGATTGCACATTTGATTCTTCTAAAAATAATCACAGCACGCCATATATTGGAGGTAAGGTTGTAGTGTTTTCAATGTCATCTGATAACACGGCAACCAAGCTCCAAAGAACTGTGAAACTAGCTGTGTGAGCCAAAGGGACCTTTAGACTCCTTTTTCTCCAACAGCACCCTCCCAACCATGTCCCATGACAAACAAGTTTTGATACAACAGCTGTTAAAAAAAAGTCACAACTTTTACTAATGCAGCCCCTTCTCTGACCCCAACAGCTCTTTGGAACTCAGGCAGCATTTATAATAATAAGGCAGTTCTATATTAAAAATAAAACTCCCAGTAGTAGTAGATTCAATATACTTGTGTGTGCAAATTCTCACCTGTGAAATGTGTATACGACTTTATTTTGACACAACTTTTTTTTGGTAACAATTTTTAATGGAAAAATGCAGTCCTAATTGTTACCAAGATTAACTCAAGCTTCTCTAGGTTCCTTCAACTTACTACTATCAACTTTTCTACTTGGTCCACATATACTACTACTACTATTAATTTATTACTTATACCCCGCCGATCTGGCCAGGCCTCCCCAGTCACTCTGGGTGGCTTCCAACAGAATATTAAAAACATCTAAGTCTTTAATTTTGCTTACTCACCATTTAATTTTACATTGTTTTATTCATACTAGCATCTGCTGAATTTGTTGTATTAAGTGGAGTGCACTAGTTTTTAACTGTATAATTAATCATAACAACAACAACAACAACAGCAACTTACTGAAGAAGAAAGAAACATTTCTGATGGCTGGAAAGAGACAGATAGTGTAAAAATTGCTTGATAAGGGGAACAGTTCACTATTTTTCCTCTATGCCACTTAGCTATCAGATACAAAATGCACACCAGTCTCAGTTTCTCTAGGGGCTTAAAATATTAAATATGAAACTTTAAATATAAAGCTGAGGCATAGAAATAGATTTCCCTTTGAAAACTTGAAAGGGAATTTACTTAAATTGAACATTTAACATGTTACTTATAAGTTTATCTAAAATTAGGCACGAAAATAATTCTAAATTCCGAAATGATTCCATGTCCAAACTTCAGAAATTAATTTAGAATAGATTTCTAAGTCCTAAATTCAGAAATTAGAGTCACAGTTCATCTACTTAGATGTAAGCTCCACTGAGTTCAATGGAACTTACTCCAGTAAAGTGAGTATATGATTGCACCCTAAGTCCCAAAGTAAATTTAAAAAATGTTCATGGGGAGGAAGCCTCCAACCCTGCATGGTCAGTTGATGTCACTTTTGTCCTTGGCCAACCACGGGGGCTGGTGGGATTGCCCACCTGAATTTGAAATTTATATGGGCCAATGACAGGCCCGGATGACTGAGCTGTGCCCTGTTGGTAGAGCTGACTGATACAGTCTACCATGGGGTATTGAAGAACACATGGTCGAGCCTTCCACAACTAAAGCAAAAGGGCTCCTGCACAGTGAAATACAGTCGTACCTTGGTTACAGAATCCATTCCAAAAGTTCGTTCGACTTCTGAAAACGTTTGAAAACCAAGGTGCAGCTTCTGATTGGCTGCAGGAGCTTCCTGCACTCAGTTGGAAGCTGCATAAGCTGTGTTGGATGTTCAGCTTCCAAAAAACATTTGCAAACCGGAACACTCACTTCCGGGTTTGCGGTGTTTGAGAGCCAAAATGTTTGAGTCGCAAGGCATTCGAGATCCAAGGTACGACCATACATCTTTAACAATCTGATGTTAAGGTGAGAGTGCTTTTCTCAAAAACTGATCAGTTGGGGGAAGGATCCACTCCTGACTTAAAAGCTGCCCCTTCCTCCTGCCCAGTGGTTGATATAAGAAAATTAATGGAAGTAAGACCTGATATGAATGGTTCCCTTCTGTTATACAAAAATGGTGATCCTCTATCCAGACACCAGTTTACAGCCATCTTGCACATCAAGAGTTAATTTCTGCTTTCCCTTCCTTCTAGTATCCAGGCTATCCATTTTGGATACCAGCTGTTTTCACAGTAACATGTTTCAGAATCTTCTGTGAGTTATAATTCAGTTGCTACTGTGGGGTGGCTGAAGATTCTCTAATCTCTTTCTGAAAATAAATTTATGAATTGGATCAAGCTCCTGTTTGTTTAGGGGGCATAAATATATTACTCCCATTTAGGTATGGAAGAGTAAGAAATATTGCACATGTCCAGCTAGGTCAGTCATGCTACATTATGCCTGCCTTAACCGTTGTAGCAGTAATGTCACAATTCATCATGTCACTACAGTAATTACATTATTATATACAGTAGCTCAGAGCTTGTATGATTTGATTTAGCGGCTCTGTGTGGAGTTAGCACCCTCCTCCTCTGGCTTTAAAATTGAACTAGGGTTTTTTTTCTTCAGACAAAATTATTTAGACATGAATTTACCCTCCCTAGCCAAAGTTTTATGCATAGTTTCAAGAAATGGTGTTGGAATGGATAGAAACATTTCTGAAGCACACAACTATCCTTTATACTGGGAAAGAAGCTATCAATGTGGTTTGAGGTAAAACCCCAAATAAACAGAACCTGTGTGTAGATGGGACTCTCTGAATCCCTACCAATTTCCCCAAAGCTGGCACTTAGCAGGGTACCACCACAGGTCTCCCGCTTGAAAGAGCTGTTAGGAACTCCAGTTCCCAGAAAAATCTAAATGCATAAATAGACATTGGCCTGCTCTGTCATCCCCCATTGCTGCTGGTGAGCAGTCCTAGGGCAGGAAAGAGGCCATTCCATCTGCTTGCCCACCCTGTTCTTAGGTGCTCTGCCAGCCAGAATGCTGTTCCAGAGGAGGAGACTGGTAACAGCTGTGGCTAACTGACTTTCCTGAGTTCTATTATTGCTTCCTGGAGTGGGGTTATGTCTCAAAGTTGCTCGATATGATTCAGTGTGAACAACTGAGACAGTATGGAGAATGGCCCTACCTGGGTGAAGTTTGGAAGTGGTTATGTCACTCTACTTACCAACCTCCCCACTCCCACCATGCTGACTCCCTAGAGTTTCCGCTTCTACCCCATGCAGCTGCTAAGCTACCTTTCATCTTCCCAACCCCATCACTGAAGCCACTTCTCTCTTCTGTAGCCCTGCCTTGCACCCATTGTCACCTTCACTCCATGTCATGTCTGCTATTCATACCTCTCTTTTTCTGCACTTCCTTACATGCAGGCCACCCCCATAGTTACCTCCTGTAACTTCCTCTTCTTGACTTTTTGCCAGTTTTTGTGGCTCAGCATAGTCAACATTATACTTGTTAGTTCTTTCCCCACAAAACCTCCACGCCCTATTAACTTGACTAGATGGACCCTAAGGTTTTCCTATAGACTATACTATAGCATGGATGCCCAGCTCAAACCTGGTGATTCAAGCATTCCTCATCCATTTTCTGAAATTAATCAAGAATATGTATATAGTAATCTCTTTAGGTAGCCCAGCTATGAATCTGTGTGAACATTTTCTTTCTTTTCATTCATCTGGTCATACTAATTGTTTAATCAAGAATTACACTGTGTAGGCTCTCCTGCATTAAAAAAGAAGATAAGTTTTTAATTACTTTTTGTTGGTGGATTGGCCACAGGGGACAGATAAAATGAAACTGATTATAAAAGAACTGCCCAATATGTTTTTAAATGCTTCCTTTTGAAAGGAGTTGAAAGAAATATTTAAGAATTGGGTGGTAACTTCAACTGATGCCTTTTATACACTTTTCCAAATTGACAACCAAGATTCTAAGTGTTTTAACAATAAACCTTAGATATACTTGCAACTTGTTTTCAGAGAATAAGTACCAAATTCACCAGCACTTGTTTCAAGAGCTGGATAGGGTCATTATACTTCAAGTGCAAGCTGCTTGAATCATAGAATCATAGAATCATAGAATCATAGAATCATAGAATCATAGAATCATAGAATCATAGAATCATAGAGTTGGAAGAGACCACAAGGGCCATCGAGTCCAACCCCCTGCCAAGCAGGAAACACCATCAGAGCACTCCTGACATATGGTTGTATGAAATACTCCAGACTTCCCCCCCCCCACTGGTCCAAGCACCCATAGAATCATAGCATTTTGGAGCTGGAAGGGAACATGAGGCTCATCTAGTCCAACCTCTGCAAGGCATGAATGGTTTTACCCAGCATGAGGCTTGAACCCACAACCTTGAGATTAAGAGTCTCGTGCTCTACCGACTGAGCTCAACATATCCCTTTTGCTATTTCAGAAGTTTTTTTTTTTTTTTTTAAAGGAACTGACTTTCATGAGTAGCCCTAAGAATTAAATACATAGTTACAACACCACTTGTGTTGTTTAGGGTAGCACAGTAAGTAGGGACAGAAAGTACTCCATGCAATTTCATCAACTAGTTACATAGCCTCTCCACATATTTGTTTGAGATGCTGCTGGACAAGCTGTCTATGCATCCAGATTGAAACCAAATTGTATCAAAGTGATCTACTTTGACTATTTCAGAAGTGAAGAGGGAGATGGTAGTAGGTTCCGAGAAGAGTACCCCCACCTCCCAAGTCAGCTATCATATTTGCTATGCCTGGATGGAAGTGGTAGGTTTTGTTCCTGGTACAGAATCATCAGGATTTCTGGCTAGCCATAAATGTGGCACAAACACACCTTCTATAATTTCTTACCCCTAAAGCAGAGTAGGGATGGGGAGGAATCCAGTGTGCCTCAACTTGGAAGCAGATACACCTGATCTGCTCTTTCTGAACCAATGCAGGGTTTGCTCCAGAATCTGTGCATTACCAGATTTTCCATTCTCTTACATAATTTCATATGAGATCATCTAAGGGTAGAACTGTAGGGGAAAATTTGATTCAGTTCACATTTAAAGGCAAAGCTATCTAATCTATACTTTCTGAAGCAACGCACGTTTACAATAGGCTTTGTTCAGTTTTAAAACTTTAATAAGCAAGTTACTATTTTGCATAGCAAGCCTAAAGCACAGAAGGCATTGAGGCAGTTAACTTGAAGGGAGAATGTTTTACAATATTTGTTTTGCCTCAAACATTCTGGTATAGTTTTCATATGTCTGTTTTATTTTGAGAAAAATGCAAATTTTAATGGCCCAAGTCTATCATTCATGATGGCCCATTCCTCTACCAGATTGATTAGCTACCATGGAAGGTTTTCTCAGGAAAATTGTTTTCTCAAGACGCTTTCATTTAGCGTCCCTAAAGCTACACCCTTTAAAGCTCCTAATTTGCATGGTAATAAGTTGTGGAGAAGAAGCAGCAGCAGAAAGACCATGTTATGTGGTGTTTTTTTCTCCCTCTGTGCACAGCGGCACAATCGCAAGAGACTAATTGAATAAGCTCATTATATTGGCTGTTAGTTAGCAGCAGAAATTCTGTTCATATTTCATATTGCAATAGTCAATGGCATACCTAGGAGGCAACATGTCCCAGATCAATGTCCCATCAGACTATGGCAGGGTGTTTTCTCCTTAAGTGAAGCGACAATATAGTAAAAAGGTAAAGGTAAAGGGACCCCTGACCAGTAGGTCCAGTCATGACCGACTCTGGGGTTGTGGCGCTCATCTCGCTTTATTGGCCGAGGGAGCCGGCGTACAGCTTCCGGGTCATGTGGCCAGCATGACTAAGCTGCTTCTGGCAAACCAGAGCAGCGCACGGAAACGCCATTTACCTTCCCACCGGAGCGGTACCTATTTATCTACTTGCACTTTGACGTGCTTTCGAACTGCTAGGTTGGCAGGAGCAGGGACCGAGCAATGGGAGCTCACCCCATTGCAGGGATTCAAACCACCGACCTTCTGATTGGCAAGCCCTAGGCCCTGTGGTTTAACCCACAGCACCACCCATGTCCCGCTGACAATATAGTAGTCTAGCACTAATCTTTGTACACACACTCTTACCCATTAGGTGGATGACGACTCAGAAGTTTACTCAGTAATCTGGCTTTTATTTCTGGAAGCTGGGAGACCTTGCCACTGACAAGCAAGGAGCTTTGAGGGTGTCAGGTCTGGCAAGGCAGACCATTTAAGATACCCCCAACATTCTCTATTGCCTTCATGATCTAGGTACGAGTCAGTTCACTGGACCATGCTGGGCAGAGTGAACATGCAAAGGCAAAAATGGCGTATGCTTGGCTGGGTTGCACTGAAAAGCTGCAAACTACTTTGTCCAGAGCAGCACTAGAGAACTCCCATGGGCTTCAATACCTGGGGATATTTCATTCTGAGGATAACCTATTGCATTTCTCTATTAACAGCTCGACTGCCTACAAAATACACTGCACACATGTTGATTGATCCTCACTTATTTCAAGATGAAGGGCTGCAGCCTTGGAACTAGGAGGGGAAAAGGAGAGGATGATAGATGCTGGGGGTCGAGAAACTGGGAAGATAATATAATTCCCAAATGAATTATCCTGTCCCAGAAAAGTGAAAAAAATAAATTTCTAGGAAAGTCAGCCCCACTTTTCAGAACAAGCTATGCGTCTCAAGTCAAGTTTGTTGCTTAGATACATCTTCCCAAAAGACTCTTGTGAGTATAGTAAAGATGAAACAAACGTGTTAAAAATAGAACACCAAGAAACATTTATTTTCAGATAGAGGGGTAACAGTAAATGGAAGAGGCCGGAAAAACAGCTAAGATGATTCACAGCAGATGGACAACATTTTTTGGGGGGGGCACTTTAGTGGGGTTTTTTTTACAATGAAAACATCATTAATTGCCTCATTTAGCATGCATGTATTTTGCACTATACTACAATACTTTGCAGAATTTGGAAGATGTAAGAAGACTGTATGGAAATCCCTTGCAGATGATCACAATGACTGGAGACAAACAGTCAGATTGGGTATCCACAGCAGTGACCAGAAGAGGAATGACCACTGGGAGAAGTGCAGAGAGAGAAACACACCATGTTGCATCTGAGGCAGCACAACCAGCCACCTTCATCTGCCCCATATGCAACAAAACATGTCTCTTCCATATCATTCTCTACAGCTACAGCAGGTGCTGTAATTCTCCAACAGTTTGACTTCATCCCCCAAAGAACATTCTAACATTGTCTCCTGAAACAGACAGGTGCCAACAAGAAAATGTGCACAAAAATGTCCATAGAGTAACAAAAAGCTATTTTCCAATTATAAAACTAGAAATAAAGTGATGGTGGGAAAAGAGAGTTTCTGCATGGAACACTTTGCTGATTTTTTTTTTAGTGCAATGCCTTCTTGCTTCTTTGTGTTAGGACAGTTGATCTTTTAGCCCGCCCCCTTCTCACTGGATATATTCACTGTGAGTGAGAGCAGGGCACCACATTAGCATCGTACAGGATTCTTGGCCAACTGTTGGGGCCTAAGCACTCCAGCCAGAGCACATCACTGATGCCTGGCTGGGTCTCCCTTTAACTCATGGCCCAGTTGAGTGAGCAGCCACTATTGGGTATGGCAGCCACTATTTACATTTTTGCAGAGCTCGGAAGAGCAGAGATTTATACATTTGTAAATTTTGCTTTCTCTACACTTCTCATTTCCCCATTATTAAGTTCGGTTTGCTCTCAATGCAATGTATATATTACCCTTGGGGTCCCTTCTAGCTCTGCAATTCTATGGTGCTATGAAATATATGTTTTGCAAAACAACAACTCCACATGAAAAGTTGGATGCATTTTCCTATAATATATGTATTTTTGTACAACATAAGTACACATTTTGTCTGGAATAAGCATTTTTTTGCAAGCAGGTTCCCCTTAACAGAAGTAATTTGTGTATATTATTTTCACCAATATGCACATTTCTAGATGCATTCTTCGGTTGGAGAACTGCATATAAAAATTCAGGAAAGAGTGGATTTCAAATGAGAAATTAATTATGCATTGTCAATTACAAATTAATTATAGTGTCAATTACTTACAGTGCGTGACTCCAAATTCTAATATGAGAGAGATTCTCCCATGCAACATTTCTGGGAGAACTATGTGTACAACTCACATTAGTAACTGAGCTCAACAAACTGGAATTGGATATCGGATGATAGCCCATTGGAATGCTTGACACCCATAGCCCCAGAATTACACCTCTCAGTACTTGGGCTCCACAAAGCAGGCTCTACATCTGTTTCCATTGGTTTTTGATAAGGACAGGAATGTCCCAACCCCTTGATAACTCTGCAGAAAGCAGCACCAGTTATTCCTAGCACAAGGACAGCCAATGTGGGGCCTTCTAGATGTTGCTGGACTACAACTTCTATCATCCCTGGTCATTGACCATGCTGGCTGGGGCTGATGGGAGTTTGAGTCCAGCAGCATCCAAAATGCACCATGCTGCTTAACTCTTGCTGGAACGAATCAATTTGTTGGCCATAATTGCAGTGATCCCCTTAGGGATTGGGGGCTCTGCCACAATACCTTCACAGAATGTTCCCAGCATTTTATGAGGCATTTTTTCAGGGAGGAAAATCTCATCTAAAAACTCAAGAATTTTCTGTCATACAGAGCTAGGCTTTCTCAGTGTTTAATATTGATTCTAAACTCTAACTCAGTTTATCTTTCTCACCTTGGCTAGCAACACATTGCTACTCATTATTTTCACTTGAAATAAAGCCAGTCCAGGACAGATGCTTGGCATTGAGTCTGCACTCTGCTGTCCATGGAAATCACAAATTCTATTAAACTGGGAACAGGCCACAAGTGAGATTAGATATCATCTATTCACTTGGCTTCCTCCGTTATTTATAACTCTGCAGAGAATGAGCTACTGTACTTGCTTGCTGACAGTAGGACTCTTATTTAAACTGGGGACCCTGAAATGGCATGAAAGCTTACTCATCATGTCTTTTTTAACTGCAGTTACTATTGATAGGATCTTTTCTCATACACTTTTATTTCCACCCTGTGCCACAACCATTTCTGATTTTCTGGGGTTTGCTTGTATTGCCTGCTTTTTTCTATCAAGAGATATAACAATTCCTTGGTTAGAATTCAGTGGGAAGATCTTCTCATATCCAGCCATTTTTTATTGTCCTGAGACTGTTGGATGTGCATTCCCAAATAGTCTTTGTGACCTTCTGAAGTGAGAAATACTCCTTTTTCATTTCCAGTGCTGATGGATTCAATGGGCCAGTCAGCTTCAGATGTATGCATTTAAAAATTTGTTTTGACACCCCCATTAATTAACATTTTAAATATTACCCAACTATGATTTTTCAATTGTACATTTTCCCCAACTCCCTCATGTGCCTTCTGCCAATAATAAATCATCCTCCTATACAACTATAAAGTTTTGATATATGAAGCTGAAAATCCAAAGAAGGGGATTTTTTTGGAAGGTCCGAGATTCTAGATTTCTAAAAGAAAAATGCCTTGCTAACTTAGGATAAATACATGATATTTTATGTACCATAAACACTAAGCATTATAGGGCTGAGCCTAAGGAGGGGGAGGGGGAGGGGGAGTTGGGGGCTTTTTTTGTATGCAAAGGTTTTGAGCAACATCTAAATCAGGGATAGGCAACTTAAGGCCCGGGGGCCAGATGTGGCCCAATCGCCTTCTCAATCCGGCCCACGGACAGTCCGGGAATCAGCGTGTTTTTACATGAGTAGAATGTGTCCTTTTATTTAAAATGCATCTCTGGGTTATTTGTGGGACCTGCCTGGTGTTTTTACATGAGTAGAATGTGTGCTTTTATTTCAAATGCATCTCTGGGTTATTTGTGGGGCACAGGAATTCGTTCATTTTCCCCTCCAAAATATAGTCCAGCCCACTACATGGTCTGAGGGATGGTGGACCGGCCCATGGCTGAAAAAGGTTGCTGACCCCTGAAATAAATGCACTTATTGCACAGCAGATTTTAAGTCATTGTTTAAAAAGAGGACAAACATTAGTTGTATATTTAGGAAATATTGCTCATCAGCACAGAGCTCAGTCTTAATAGCCCTATTCAGACACTGAAAAAAATCCATTGTCAATCAGGGGATGGATTTGTTTGTTGCTGTTGTCAGCTGCAAATAGCTATACACTCTGCAACCAGAAATGCACACCCTCAGTAACTAGCAGTAATTAGAATTTAAACCCTAATTAAACATTGTGCAAGGCCTCTGATCCAGGCTGGATCATCCCTGGATCATCCCAGGTCAGACTGGAACTGCTTTGAAGTTATTGATCAGGCCCTAAATTGGAGCGATGAGGCCATGCACAGCCCTGCTATCTATCTCTAGAACAAAATCCCTCACTTGAGGCACACTGTTGCAGGCTGGATTTTGAAGCATCTGTTCATCCAGGATTCTGGGGAGTAGAATAAAAAGGGCAAGCGTAGCTATCTCTCATGTATCCCCATTGATCAGGCATTTTGTTCTCAAGGGTTAGATGTTTAGTGGGTACAGAGGGATTTTAGGAAGGTATGATTGTGAACCTTTTCAAATGTACCACCCACAGCACCCTGAGATTTGAGCCTATAAATATAGGCCAATTCCAGTGTAATTATAAAACGCTGGGGAAGAGTTGTATTCAATAATACAACTCAGCCTATAATAAACTCCATGGGAGGTAACAATTCTTGTTCAAAACTCATTTAAGACAGTGGTGAATGTATACTCCTTTTGGTACTACTATGACTGCTTTAGAATTTGCTGCTGAATTCCCCACACTCAAGTTTTCTAGCATGAAATTCAGAGACAATTAATATATCCCTCTTCACCCTGTTCTAAGAGAAAAATCCAAAGCACTGTGGCAAAACTCCAGCTACTTCCTTGAAGCTTTCAACTTGCTGGATATCAGCGGCATTAGCTTGCAATTATCCTATGTGACAAGACTACCAATTCTTGCTTTCTACTTTCAGACCAACCTGATTGCAATTTCCTCCCGTACTTTTCCTAGAATCACTTATAGTTCTTCTCCTAATGGAAAAAACAGAATGGCATACAGATATGGTCATGGAAATCTTAGCCTCTAGTTACTGCTAGTGCCAGTAAGTACTCTTGTGGTTATAATAAAGCTACTCAAAGCCTGACTATACATTACATATAAATGTGTGTAACAAAAGACCCCCTGGCACTTCTGATCTTTCCCCTGTTAGCGCCAACTAATCTGCCTTGTACTTCTAGCTGAGAGGGTGAGAGTGAACAAGCAATGACAAGCAGAAGGAAAAGGAGAAGCAGTTGTCATGTGCTTGATCTCCTCCCTTGTTCTTCTGGGTAGCTGTGAGCACTGGGTCAAATGTAGAGATGGTGCCAAGCTTTGTAATTGTCTGTCACACAATTTTTTGTCTAACTTGCAACGCTCAGCTATCTCATTAACTGAGTACCATTTCTCTACAAGGCCCTTATTAACTGTGGTGAAGTAGAAGATGAGGGTCACATCCACATCATACATTTAAAGAAGCATCATAACAACTTTAAAAGTCATGGTTTCCCCCAAAGCATCCTGGGAAACAGAGGTGCCTGTTTGCCCCAACTATTGAGGGGGCCAACATCACACGATGTGCTGACATCACGTACTACATTGTATGGTGTGCTGATGTGGTGCACACACTGATATCATTCAATACTGAGGTGACCTAGCACCCACCTTAAGAACCTTCAGGGCACCTGCTGTGACCTGTTTTTTGTTCAGGGTGCTGAGAGTTGTTAGGAGACACCTTCCCCCTATTCACTCCCAGAGTTACAGTTCCCAGAATTCCCTGGGAAGATGAATTGGCCAGATTGACTTAGTCAAGTCCAGGTAGGATACAAGCAGCTGATCCACAAACCCACTGATAAGAAGTAGGGGGAATTTTGCTCACTAATTGCATTCATTCCAATCATACCACAGTGGCTTAAATCAATATAACCATGTTATAGCAATGGGCTAAAACCCACAATCCATTATAAGTTCAAGCACATATCAATGTATGGCAATCCTTTATACTTCTCTGTGATAATATATTGTAGACAGAAGTTTCCATCTCCTGGGAAGTGTAGGATGGAGTCTAAGTGAAGAGAGGGAAGTATTCCAAGATTTTAATGTCTCCTAAGAATAGGAGATAAAAGCATAATTCACTGAGCTCTTATTTTAGTCAAATAGGAAACCTTACACTATGAAGACGAGACAGCAACATGAACTTTGATGGGCACAATGTTCTACTTAGTAATGGCTCTAAGAATCACTGCCCAGACATCCCTTTTGGACATTGCCTCCTAGTGCCAGACATGGAAAGCAGCTTGCATTATTTGTCCTGCTTGCTTCTTTACTCAACCTTGATTTTGTGATGTTTTAATTGCCCAGATATACATATTGACCAGTGTGGATGTTTTGAATGTTATCTCTGATTGGCTTTTCAGCATAGCTCCAATTTTCTAAATGTGTAACTGTTTTGGAATACAGAATAAAGGTGTTGAAGATGCTGAACTCCTTTGGCAGCCCCATCACTGCTTCAGAAGTTGTACAGTAGTAGTGGTTGATGTGACTGTCCTGCTATCCCACCTTCCAAACTCACAATGAAGTTGAATGCTGGTTCCACCTAGGGTAAGAGCTAAGCTTCTCACCTGACAACATCGTAAGGAGACACTCCAGTCTATCTGAGGACCAGGATTTGTGTTTGGAATGGCCTCTGTGGCCTGATTTGCATGTAACCTCCAGCAGGAGGTTGGCACCTCTATGATTGGTCTGTACATGAAGTTCAGGAGGTCAGAAAGTGTGGTAATTCAGAATGGGAAAGAACCTTGCCTGAGAATCCTGGAGAGACACTTCTGACAGTTGCTAAAGTTACTACTGAGCAGTGTTCGGAACTCCAATAGTAATGGGTGCATTCTGAGATAGAGAATGTTATTATTGCGAGGATTTTTCTGAACTCTTGTCGCAGCACCCTGCACTGAAGATTCCCATCATTCTTCGGTTGGCACTGGGAGCATAGCAGGAGAAATTCCTCCCCGCCAACCCTACGTGAAGGCAATCGCTGAAGCAGGACCTCATAGACAGCCGCGTCTCAGCTGGCTTTGCAGATCGGGCTGCTTCCTGCCTGCCTGGTCTGTAAGGAGAGGGTGGGGCAACCCCCCCCCGCCAGACCCCAAGCCGCTGTGGATGCTGCCAAAGTGCTGTTTGGAGCTGTTGCTGTTGCTCAGACTCCCAGAGCCCCATTGGCGCTGCAAATGCGGAGCTGCTTGTAGCTCCAAACAACCCTGTGAACCCAAACAATACTCTCACTCCACGAGGCAGCAGCAGGAGTGTTCCTGCCTCCTCTTCCTCCTCCTCCTCCCCTCCTTCTACATGGCTGGGTGGGGAAGCTGTTTAAGAAGTTGGAGCAGTAGAATGAGCAGCTCTGCATTTGCAGCCTCGAGCATCCCTCTGTCCCCCGCAGCTGCCAGGAGCATCCTTAGACGTGCCTCTTTTGGTGCTGCATGAGCTGGGGGATCTGCCAGGCACCGTGGCACAAATGCAACTAGAAATTGTGTTTCAGCACCCCACGACCCAGGTTCCAGGCGCTATGTAGCTCATTGCTTTTCTTTCCCGGTTTCGAACAGTGCTACTGATCTAGATGGTCTGACTCCGTATAAGGCAGGCTCCCATATTCCTATGATTGCATGCTTCCATACCATGTTGGTGAACCTCAAAATCAGGAGAAGATAAAGAGTTTGATAGATGAAATATCACAGTTCATACGGCTTCAAGTCAGCAGTACTATTGCAAGATGAAGCGTTTTCACTATACTTTTATGTCACTGTACTGAGCCAGTGGTGGAAGTAGGCTCGTCATCCATTTTTAGTGGCACAGTCACTTCAGGAGAACCAGGAGAGGGGTGGAAGTGAGTGACTGGAGACTAGCTGAAGCTAAAGGGTGCAAATTGAATTAAAAGCCTCTTCTGCTGGTCAAATGGATTAGCTCTGTTTTTTCAGCTTCCTTTGAAGTCTGATCATTTTTGTTCTGCTTTATATTCAAATAGCCATTTTGAAATCGGGTCCCCAAAGTAATTTGTGTTTAGCCTGGTATAGATAATACCTTGTCAGCGAATTTTATCAAAGCATCATCAGTGCATTGAGCTTTAACTTCTTTGTTCTTCCAGCATTTTGCCAAATCCCTCTTTGCTGCAGCTAAGTTTGATTAACTCTAATAGCCAAGTTATGCCTCTTCTTATATCCTGCATCCCCGCTTAAGATCAAATCTGATAATAAATACCCATTTACTCACCCCACTGTTTATGAGTTGTTCACTGATAGCGTGTCCTCAATACCAAATTATTTCGAGGTTCTGGCATCACCACTTACCACAATTCTGTGGAGGGCCTGCCCCTTTTGGGATTTTAAGAGTGCTATCATTGCCAACATGCCCTTCCCTACCTTTTCTATAGAGTTTGTATCTAGAGATAACCAGTCACACGGGGTAAGGCAGCTGCCTCAAGCAGCACCCAAGAGAAGCAGCACTGAACAGGACAAGGAAGCCACTGACCCACTGGTTCTTTCCATGCTTTCCTTCAAAACCAGGCACTGAATCTCACCTATCTTGGCTCAAATACTTCTGTCATTAGAAGATAAACACCTATACACAACATCTCTCTAGAGAGGCATCTGATCCATGTATTTTCTTCTGTCAAGAGTTAGATACCTCAGTTGGTAGAACATAAGACTCTTAATCTCAGGGCCATGGGTTCAAGTTCCACACTGGGCAAAAGATTCCTGCATTGTGGGGGATTGGAATAGATGGTGTTCATGATCCCTTCCAGCTTCTACAATTCTATGGTTCTATGTTTCTGTCAGGTCTCCCTGCATTTTCATTGACTCATTCTTCCTTGCCCTTGACTCTTTGGGGTGATTCATTGTGAACCAGAAGCTGTTCAGCTCCTGTCAACTTTTCCCCAAGGGTAAGTTTCAAAGCTGCTCTGCCGCAGCCTCACTGCTATTTAAAACTAAACAGAACTACAAAATGGCACAGCAGGCATGACCAGGTGAGCAGATGGCTGTCAGTCTTAAACATCAGTATGGTGTCATGAGAAACTGAGCAGCTGATGAGACTTTGGTACTAGTTATTGTAAGCAGGAGGAAAGAAACTGATTTGCTTTTGCACACAAGAAACAGCAAAGGAAACTCACAGATGAAAAAAACTACCAGAGTCCAGGCAATATGTATGTTCACTTGCTTTTACAGACTCATTGCCATTGCTTGCCATTATCACTGTGATTGAAGGCTTCTGTGTGTGATGATGTAGACTAAGACTGCTGGAGGATTTCATGGAAACACTGCTAAAAAATGTGTCTTTTAATACAGTTTGGACAACCAGTATATTTTCAATCTGTCAGTTTGACTGCTCTCTTCCTTCCATCTTTCCTGTAACCTTTTAATGACCTGTACATGTTCTTCCAGGTACCTAATTCATACAAGTGAGTTATGGATTAAACACATGAGTGACAAAGTGAAATTTCATTCAGAGCTGATTATTTGACTCCCTTTTTATTTTTACAGCTAAAATTCTGGGGTTTATTTGTTTTATTTTCCATTTTACTCTGCACTATTGGTAGGAATGCCTACTTATTGGCCCCTGTCATCACCACCACCACCAACATCATCATCAGTATCATGACCATTATATTATTATTATTAATATTAGTTTCCATACTGCCTTTCCCATGGGAGTCTAGGATGATGAACAACACAGGAAAAACAATCCATACAATAAAAGTATCTAAAAATACATTTATAAATACACACACACACACACACACACATATATACACAAAAACAATATTATATACTGAAATTTCAGTTGACATTCATGCCTCAAAAGCCTGACTGAACAGATTTGTCTTCAGTTTCTGTCTAAATCATCCACGTGGGAGATGGATGCAACTCTCTGGGGAGAGAGTTCCACAACTCATAAATTTTCTCCTTTTGTTCCAGACATGCTAAACAGAGACCAGGTCCTTGTGACTCTCCAAAAATTGTTGGACTCATCAGCTACACCCAGCATGGTTAGAGATGAGGGGATGTCAAGGACGATGGGAGGAGTTGTCCAACAACATCTCTAGAGGGCCACAGCTCCCACACACGAGGAACTAACATAATACAAGACATTAGAAAAAGTAAACTAACAGAACTGCTCAAGGCTCTGATAAAATTATCTGACTTAATGTTGCTGTCAAAATTAGCCTTGGGTCATTGTAGTCTGAGAAAGATTTATTAGACTGTGTTAAATCACCACACAAGGCCACCATTAGTGGAAACACAGTAAAGCAATACCTTCACATTTCCACAACTATAGGTCCCCTAGAAGGCTATAATTCAAATGTGATTATACTTTGGCTGAAGAAAAAGCAATGGAATCCTCAAACTGGTACTAAATCAAAAGAACAGGGATGCTTTAAAATTTATTCTTTAAAAAAGAAAAAAAAATCATTACAATATATTGCCTAAACTTTTTTTTTATTAAATGTTGGCGTTAACATATTACTTACTAGTCCATTTCCAATATATTACAGCTATTTGATGGGATGCAATGCTTAAAAGGGTACTTTGCATCTCAAAGTTTGAGTGCCAGGCCTAATATAGGGTCTAATTAGCTGAAAGGAGTGAAGCATACTTTTAACTCTAGAAATGTAAACACATGTATATTAAAGAGAAACAATTCAAATTACTGCATCTGTGGTAGCAGCCTGGAAGTTTTATGAGCTCTGTGTGAGGTCAGTGAGGAAGGGGTCTGAATAATGTAGAGTACAAACTGCTGCAGGAGCTATCCCAGGGCTCATTCCTCTGTCTTGCACATGCAGGTTATACAAGCAAAAGTCTTCTGACTGAGAAATGCTCACTCCTACACATGGATGACGTAGAAATTAAATTTGTATGCACATTTAAGGGCACATACCTAATTTGCCATTTCTGAACACAGCCACATTTTGAAATTTCCTTTTGTTTGAATTTTGCAACACAATTCTCCAACCAAGTAATGTCTACAAAAATGCAAATAATAAGGTAAAGTGTGCATAAAAGTGAGAACATTACTAAAAATTGTATTAGAGGAAGTGGCTTTGCAAAAATATGTATATTAGGCAAAACTGCACTGTGTACATGAGAAGTTTGCCTAAAATGCTGATGAGGAGGACATAAAAAAATAATAATGCAAACTGATAGGAAATCTGGATAACTGAACTTAAGGGCAGAAAAATAAAAAAGTTAGAGAAAGCAAAGTTGACAGATTTGCTCACCACTGCACACTTACATGCAAATATATAGGTGTGCAAACTGTCCTGCATATATCAGATTTTTCATTCTGTGTTTCCCCCCTCCCTCTGAGAGGTAGAAGAAAGTATGGAGGGGAACCGTACAGCTATAAGACAGATGGAGTAATAAAACATAATTATTGACATTGTTGTTCTCTGTGTGAGCAGATATGTATTCTAGTCATAATATGAATAATTTACTCTTCTATTTGAATTTCTGATGAACAAAAGCTGAACACTGCCTTCCAAACAAATGCTTTATTCAGCTGCAATCCTTCCTCGCTTACTGCCTCTGCAACATACAAACAAATTTAACTTCTAGTTTGGTACTGGAAATAATTGGTAAAAGTGGTTTTAAGTCAACACATGCCATTTTTCTTTACATTTCCTCCTTTTTTAAAAGTCAGTATGTGTACTACCGGAGGTGTAGTTATAATGTATAATGGAATCTGATGGACTGCAGTTTCCAAAGTGGACTCTTGTTCTGATCTGGCTAGTGCAGATCAGGTGAGTCTGCTTTGGAGTTGGAGTTCATAAGAATCCACTCCACATCCCACCACTCTGTTACACAGTTTTCCCACACTAATAGCAGGACATGGCCCAGAGCACTATGGAAGGTGGAATCCTTGCAGGGGCTCTTCCTATTCTGTCACTTGGGTTGTGTGATGGGAGGGAAGAGGTTGGGGAAACCCCTCCCCCTCTGCCCTTTTTGGTTGTGTAAGTGTCACACCTGTAAAACATGTTCAGAGCACATTCCCTCTCCTCAAGTAATCCAGGGAACTGCAGTTTGTTAAGAATTATCAGAACTGTAGCTTTGTGAAGGGTAAACTAGAGTTCCCAGGACTCTTTTGAGGGGAAAGGGATATGCTTTGAATATGTTTTAAAGGCATGGTGTGTACACAGCCTCTGTTGCTCCTGCTGCTGCTGCAACCGCACCAAGAGAAGGGAAGAGATGGTTAGGGTTAAGAGGTTGGGTGTGTGTGTGTGTGAAGGCAACAGAGATAGAGCAGTGCACAAGCCTTCCAAGATTTGTCAGGTTGGTTCCAGGCATGTTTCCATGATTTCTACCCAGGAGGGATTGGATGGTGATGGAAAAACCTTAAGCCAATCTTTGGAAGATGCAGTCATCTCTAGTTCTTATGCAGCACAAGTGATAATGGATAGTTAATGGGAGTTAATGGGGATAATGGGCACTGCAGTGCAGCAATGACAAGAGGGCAACAGGTTTCCCACCGCTGGCATCAGTGGATGATGAAATCATGGCATTGAACTCGATAAAGTAATGTTTGTAGGCTGCATCGAAATGGACTAATAAAAGGCCTAGTAGCTTCAAGGGAACATTTGCATGTCACTTATTAGTCAGATCTCTATAAATTAAAACCCATTATGCTTAATGTTATTCTGCAATCACTCTGGAAACTACTAATCTTGACCTCTTTTCATTTCAGCTGCCGTTTGGCTATTTCTAGGTCAAGCTGCCCCAGGGATCTTAAGAAGAACCAAAGTCAAAGCAAAGCTGTCAGACACAAATGAACAATTGCTGGCAAGATAGGACAATCCATGTTCCATGAAACGAGAGATGAAAGAACAACCAACAAGAATAAATAATCTATAGGAGAAAATGTAATCCAGAGTTAAGCGAGATAGCAAGTTGATTTAGAGGGGGCAATTCTCATTTTAAATCCACGAGATCTTGCTTCTGAAAATCAAGCAGTTAATAAAATTGTATGCTGCTAAGAAGAAATAGTGGGAATAGCAAAGGTGGTGGGAAATCAAATACACTTCTGCCGTAAACTGGTAAATTGAATTGTGACTAGAATTGTGCCATCCTAACATGGTGCAAATGTACACTCAAAACAGAAGCACTGAAACACTATGAATAATATGGTCTGTGTAAATAAAACAAGCTTTGAGAGCTGATGTTGCTTGAGCCAAATCCTGATGGGTGCAGTCATCCCACTCACCTTTCCTTAGTTGCCAATCCTAGAGACAAAAGAGGCATGGACGAGCAGTATATATGACAATAGCAGCTGACCATTGTGCAATCGATACAGAATGAGGTTCTGCCCCTCACTTGATTCTCAAAGTGGATCTGCTTCAAAATTAGTTTTTGACCAGGAAGGTTGAGCTATCAAACTTTAAACAGGAATTCAGATGTAAAGAGAAATTAACTGTAATCTAATTCCAGGTGGCCACAGTCAACAGTTACCTGAGGAACCTGAGTTAAGTTGGCATAAGATGCAACCAACTATGCCTGCTGGATTTACAGGAGAAGAATGCATTTCTTATTGCTGCTTAAAATAATGAACTGTCACACTTCGGGAATTCTGACTGAATAGTTTTTGTTGTGGACAACATTTTATGTCGCAGTGAAAGGTAGCTAGACTCAGATGTACACGTAATGATTAAAAACATCCCTGTCTACATTAAATGAGGCCTAGAAATCACTTGGTCTCTCTCTCTCTCTCTCTCTCTCTCTCAACCAACCAACCAACCAACCAAAAGTTTGCACTGATAGATATCTATTCTGCACCTGACGAACAAAGAGGCAGGTGTCAACTTACATAATGAATTCCTTTGAGGTAGCCACCATGTAGAGTCAATCCAACCCCCTAGTACCATCTAATTTAGAGTCCTGTACGATAATGTGTCCCTTGGTCCCAGTGGAAGATTTGTGGTCTGTGGACAGCCCTTTGGGGACCTCTATTCATTCAACTAAAGGGACGTGGGTTAAACCACAGAGCCTAGGGCTTGCCGATCAGAAGGTCGGTGGTTCGAATCCCTGCGACGGGGTGAACTCCTGTTGCTTGGTCCCTGCTCCTGCCAACATAGCAGTTCGAAAGCACGTCAAAGTGCAAGTAGATAAATAGGTACTGCTCCGGTGGGAAGGCAAACGGTGTTTCCGTGGGCTGCTCTGGTTTGTCAGAAGCAGCTTAGTCATGCTGGCCACATGACCCAGAAGCTGTACACCAGCTCCCTCGGCCAATAAAGCGAGATGAGCGCCGCAACCCCAGAGTTGTCTGTGACTGGACCTAATGGTCAGGGGTCCCTTTACCTTTACTTTTACTCATTCAACTAAATAAACATGAATATATCCAAAGATATGATAGAGCTGCCTGCTCCCTAAACACTGCTTAATGGTGTCCCTTTTTGAGCAACGATTACAGCATTCTCTTCAGCACCAGACATCTCTATGACCATTTTGGTCAAAGGATCACAGCTCAGTGGTAGAGCATCTGCCTTGCATGCCAAGGGTCCCAGGGTGGGGAGAGACTTCCTGTCTGAAACCCTGGAGAGATGCTGCCAGTCAGTGCGGACAGTACTAAGTTAGATAGAGCAAGGGTCTGACTCAGTATAAGGCAGCTTCTTATGCACCATCCCAAGGGACTGTGCATGCAATAAATTCCTTAACACTGAGAAGAATATATTCATAATCAAAGATTTGTATCCTACCTTTCTGCTTCATTAAAAAAAAGGATCCCTAGTGAATTACAAGCAATGTTTCAGACACAACCTAATAAAACTATCAGAAATCACTGTAATGAAATGAAAAGAAAAAACTGTTCACCCACAGATATAGTAAACATGCTATGAACAAGCCATTTCACTGCTGCTTCAAGAACTCTGTATGTGCCCTGGAGCCTCTGCTTGTACATTGGCCGGTACTTTATCAAAGTGAAATGATTCCAGCCTGCCTGTAAGTTGGAGCAACATTATTGCATACTAAACGTTTCTAGTCAATCATTAAGATTAGCTTGAACCTAAATGTTAGCTAGAAAATGAATATTAAGTGTTCAGTTAATATGGCCACGGGACCAGAAGCATCATAAAGATGAGGAAAATTGGTGCCTCACAATTTTAAAATGTGTTTGATTAAACAAATTAATTTTGTAGAGTGCTTTGAAAATGAACAGTGTGGTGTAATTGCTTAGCATTATGATAATGAGGTTTGCTAACTTATCGACAGCTCCGTTTATTATATAGCATAAAAGGCCTACAATACAGTAATGTGCTGATAATGCTCAATATCATATAGTACTGAACTTTTCCTTCTTCTTTTCTCCATTTCCCCTCACCAAAAATGCCATGCAGACCCAGTCAAATCAGATGGTTTTCTTGATCAGCCTGATTAATTTGCTCTAACAATGTCATTGCATTGTCATTGTAAATCAGGTCACTGAAAAATATGGGAATTGTAAAACATGATACTAGATTCTCTGATACTAGATTGTGCAGGTAGCAGTGTGGGGAAATATGTGGGTTAGGTTAGTATCTGCATTCTATTTCTCCAATTGAAAGGTTATTTGATATGACCTTTGTCACAAGTTTAAAATGTAATGTTTATTTTTTGCGGGTTGAAAATAAGGATGAGATGACTATTCCAAAGGGAAGCAATTAAATAGGAGCCCCCCTGCTCAAACACAGGAGCCACAATTCCCACAGCCCACCTATGAATTTCTCAAGTGAGACATTTTATCTTTAGGAAGACTGGAGGGTTATAAAGTAGCAGATAATTCCCAACTAGTAGCTGAGGTTGTGGTGTGACATCACCACTCACCTGATCTCTGGTTGGTTACTGGAAGTTAGATAGGGAGGAGCAAGGTCAGCATGGTGCAAACGTATCAGTGGGAGCATCAGATTGACACTGTGAGTGCATTTGCGCCATGCCAACCTTGCCACCTTTTCACCTCCCCCTATCTACTTTCTGCTAAGAAGCAGTGATATGACTGACTGGAGGTCAGACCATGCTGTCTGCTACTGTTCCCAGCACAGTGGGAGAAAGGGATTATCAGGGCTGTTTCTTGATGGCAAATGATTCACACAGGCTCTGTTCTTGCTAGAGATTATGCAGCTTGGTAGTTCCAGACCAGGACATTCTGCATCCTGAGGCAAGGACAATATGTTTCTCCCCCTTCTCATTTCACATGCAAAATCCATCAGACAGCTGAATCTTACTTTGACGTTGGCATTGGGTCAGCATTTTCTGCTTAGGGAGGACAGAGTAGGCACACACAGCTCTGTCCTCCAGTATCTCACTGCCATTCCCTCCTCTCAGCATCTGCTGCCTGAACTAGGTTCTATGAAAATCAAACTTTTTCTGTTCAAGTGACTAAAACAAATGAAAACTTTAGGTAATTGCATTCAAAAGCATTTTCAGTCACCTGAGATATTGTTATATGATCAACAGAATTTGTTGAGCAAAAATAACCTTTTTAACTTTCTGCAAATTAAATGCTGGTGATTGAGCAAATGGAAACAGACGTAACCACCCCCTCCCCATACACAGTTGAAGCTCTTTCTCATGAGTACCCAAGAGCAAGGAGTCTGCAATTATGGGCCTAACGTGTGTGGCTTGCAAAAACTTTTTCTTTGAGTTTATATTCTAGGCTCTCAGGAGACACAGGAAGGAGCTGTGGAAAACTCAGAGTTTCTATCTATTATTCTCTCAAATAGGTCCATTAGGAAATCTTCTCTAGCGAGTGGTGATCTTTTTTTAATTTTTAAAAATACTACTATTATTGCATTCATACAACCCTCCTTGTTATTTCTTTCATTATATGCAGTCTGTTCATTGCCTTAAAAAAAAGCTCTTTATCCACTTTGATTAGATAATTTCTCCATTATTTAAGGTTTGCGGTAGTGTTGTGAAGAGGAGTCTTTATCCTATTTCTTGCACATGGGGATCTGAAATCATTAGTTCGTCTTCTGCTACAATGATGGTTTCCCCTGCCCTCCCATCCTCTTTTCTCTTCCTTCTCCTATTGCTTTTCCGGCTTTGAATAAAAACGAATGAGACTGATCCCATCCATAAGTTATGCCTGTTGGGCAGCATAGAATCACTGCTAAGCCCCTGTTTCAGAAGACCACAGAAGACAGGAAAATATGTGCCACACAATGATATTTGCACATGGGGCAAAATGTGTGTGTGTGTGTGTGTGTGTGTGTGTGTGTGTGTGTGTGTTGCAGTGTGTGTGTGTGAGTGGGAGGAAGGGAGAGCAGAGAACTGAATCTTAGGAATTACATCCATAACTAATTCCTCCTTTTTGCAATGACAACAACACACTATCAGCAATCAGCCAAATGAACAAAAGACTTGTTAGGATAAAGGTGGCTGGATGGAATGAAAAGCATCCCAAAGCCAGCAGTTACCTGAGACTGCTGTTCTTTGCACCATTTCTGCAGATTGCCTATATCACAGTCCTGCCTCAGATGTGGGCACAGCTGTGACACTTAGCATTCCTTTTCTCTGTGGGACTATGGCCACGGATATTGAACCTTGACCTTTTTGTATACCAGAGCTATGGGGTTCCAAGAATTGGTATGCTTTGGTTCTGGTGTATATGGCTGCACTCTATACAGGGGCATGTCAAGGGCTATGATTATGAGTCTGAGTTCTGTGTGCATCTGTGGTTCTGTCATTGGGTAGTTGCATTGTCAAGCGGGAGATTTGGGCTCCAGTCCTGCTGCCCTTCCACTTTGCATCTGAAATCATGCTCCTACATGTGCCCCCAAAATAAGATCCAGAGGGTCCTGTGAACCATCTGGAGTAGATGTTAAAGGTTGACTAGAAAGGCTACAGGGGAGAGATGAATAAGGGAAAGGCCTGTTGCATGAGAAGAAGCCTATTCCACTCATATAGCAGCAATGTTAGATACAGCCCAATGTGTACACATTCATGTATGCTGGAAGTGTGTCATACCCTCCTATATGTGTGTGTATGTCTGTGTTTAGAAATCTTGAAATGTTTATCTTAATTTTTTATATCTACATCCAATTCTATTGCTAATGATTTTGGCTAGCTTTAAAATCTGTGGAACACAGGACTACCACAAATCTGCCAACCGATGCCCTAAGAGAAAGGTAAACTAAATATTTGGCCTTTTCCATCAACTTGAGTTATGTATAATTCAATGTATCTGAAGCAAACTCTTGTGGGTAAAGCAGAGCCACAAATAATGTAGAAGTATTTTGCCATACCTGTGACACTGTATGACTGTCATTTTAAATTGGGCTGGGTAGCAGGATCGCTGTGCTTAGATGGCCAGTGGGATCTCGCTGTCTGTCAGATTTTTGGCTTGTACTTGACAAGTTGTCTGACAACTCAGTGACAGCAACTACAACCCAATTATGCCTCATCCTTGCAGTTAAAGTGAGCTAGTCACAGTGTGATCACTGGGACCAAAGTGACTTAAATCCAGGGATTCTGATTGCTGTATGAATTACACCCCGGTACTCCAGTCCTAACATTACTGGGAAGGAAGTTCTATTTAAATCAGTGGAAATTGTTTTCAGCTAATGTGGCAAAGGCAAGATGATGCTCCAATGTGGGTCTCTAGTTCCCGTCTCTGAGCCCAGATTTACTCATGTGCAAAATGTTGCTGAATGGAACTGGCACCACACATGGTACTTTGTGAATTTACCTTTACACTGGCATTAAAATGCAGATAGCTAGTCTGGGTTTTCAGATTCACATTGCATTGCAATAACAAAAGATCTTTTTATGTGTTAATAATGACCACAATGGGTTTTTGTGCATGAAAAACAAAAGCCTGGATCTAGTTTTGTTTTTCACCTGCAGAATCAGCTCTCATGAGTGCAGAACATGTTGTGTTTACTGACATATTGTGTCACCATATCAGATATCTTAACTGTAATATAAAAGAGCTCTCCCTTAGTAAAGCCTTCTGATACACTCTAAAATTTCTCTTTTGTTACTTTTTGCTGCAATATTTTATTTTCTGGGAGACATATCCCCAGCATGTTTTATTTTATCTCATACAAATTGGTCAGTTTCATAGTTAAGTTTGGACAGTTATTAAGACATAACAAGTGCATTGTAGTTGTAGTTAGATCAGACATATTCTAAGAAAAGTGTCTTAGAATGTTTTTTATTTACCTGAGTACATTCAGAAAAAATACGATGATGCTTGTCCATCCTCTCCACTTCTGTTAATGAAAGGAAAAGCTCTTCAGAGATACATCACTTCTTTTAGCATTCACACATATTGGCTTTAAAAATGAATTAATTCTGAATTGATATGATTTTTACTTCTGTGTTTTAAACAATAAATGTGGTTAACAGTTCTCTCATGAAACTCCAAGGTTAACCTCTGTCTTGGATCGGTTTCCTCACTATATATTTGTTCCTGCTTAGACTCACATTTGCTTATCTGTGTATATTTTAGTAAATCACATAAATTAGCAGGAAATCCTGTAACCACAGTGACTGGATAAAAAATACAGCCCTATGAGTATCCAATTTCCATGTCTTATTGGGAACACTAAATGCTGCCATTGTCAGAAACCTCTGGTTAGCAGGGAAACGTAAAGACTGAATGAAAACCCTTGCAAGACAGCATGGTAGAAATGTTTTAAATCCACTTGCAACATCATTTGAGGCACTTAGTGCAGAAAGGAAGAACTTCGGTTTAACAGTATTGCTTCTATATATACTGAAAAAAATCCATTAAGTCACTTTACTGAGGATGATCTTGGGGGAGTACTCAGCTACAAACTTTGTTTTCTGCTCTTTTCAAGGGGAGAAAAATGCATTGAAGCAGGTGAGGACAAGGTTACAAAATTATTTTTTCACAGCATCCGGGGACTGCCGCAGAGGCTGAATGCTGAAAGTGGCACAAATTTTCTCCCAGGGGTAGGTTTGGCCCCCGTTTCACCCTCCACACTAGAAGCCCCATGCTCCAAGTGGTTTTACCTGTAAAGTACAGTCGTACCTTGGTTCTCAAATGGAATCTGTTCCGTAAGTCTGTTTGACTTTTGAAAACATTTGAAAACCAAGGCGCAGCTTCTGATTGGCTGCAGGAGCTTCCTGCACTCAATCGGAAGCTGCGGAAGCCCTGTCGGACGTTCGACTTCCAAATATTGTTTGCAAACCGGAACACTCACTTCCAGGTTTGCTGCGTTCGGGAGTCAAAACATATGAGTCACAAGGCATTTGAGAACCAATGTACGACTGTATTATGTGTTCATGTGTAGGCGGCCCTTGGACCACAAAATGGTGAGTAATTTGCTTTGGGTGTGTGTGTGTGTGTGTGTGTGTGTGTGTGTGTGTGTGTGCATGTGTCTGAATACAGTTGATATCTGTATTGGAATTAGAATTGTTTTTATATATGCAGTTGTTTTTAACCATTTTATATATGCAATTGTTTGCATATGTTTTTATTGTATTGTGACTGACATTGCTTTGAGAAGCTTCATAGGAAGTGGTTCATAAATGAGATAAATAAATAACAATAATTTCCTTCAGATGTCTTAAACACACACACACACACACACACACACACACACGAATGCAGCAGAATGAACCAAAGATGGGAAAGTAGCAAAAGTTCCGCAAACTAGATGTAAGGTGATGCAGTATCCATTTCCACAAGGAATGCATTTTCAAATTCCTTATTCTTCATAATTTGATATGATATTGTTGGGGGTTACTATGACATCAAAAAGTCACTTTCAATATTCACTATTGCTTCTCCTTCCTTTAGTGCAGTAACAGGAGTCTGTTTGAAGTCAATCCTGCAGTGTAACTAATGAGTGAAGTAACAATGCAAGATCGCTGCAGGCCCACAAAACTCTGACACTTCCTTTTCAAGATGTGGATTAGCAGCTCTATGTGTTCCATTGAAAACTTGCATACAACAGACATCACTTTTGAAGGAAAAAAGGAATAGCTAATAAGTGTATTAATAATAGTGAGAGTAGTTACCTGATGCTGTAGTAAACATCCAACACTTAAGTAAACTGATTTTTAAATGGTTATTATTTTTGTCCTTTGCTTAAAAGGTATATGAGATGGAAGCTGTTTAAATCACTAATTCTCAATTTTAATTTTCAAAAACTATTGAAAACCATCTTAGTTCCATGTAGCCTTGCAATCCTGGGTCCATCAGCACCTGATTGAAAGAATATCCTTAATTCTGTTACATCAGGACGGTGACATCTTTGAGAAGACAATAGTGTCATTTTTCTTGGCTTTGAACATAAGGTGAGTATTCTCAGAGGATCACCCTGAGAATGGAATTAACTATGAGGACACTTCAAGAATGCTAATATTTGGGCCTTTCAGATCCAGATTTTGTTGGAGTCATGAAACTGAGTGGTTTATAACATTCAAGAAGACTTCTCCAAAACACTTTGAACTTAATGAAGAGTTGACTACTAGAAGCACAGAAGCTTGTCTACCTTTTGTTTCATTTTCCTCTCATTCTGCCCACATGTGTAATAAAGCCTTAGGGGCTCTTTCTCTGTTGTTATGTGCCCACAAAAGGGAGTGCTTTGCAGGGGCAATGAGAAAAGAGTTCTTTCATTGCCAGATCTGAAGACTTTCCCCCTGAAAGTTCCTGACACCGAGTGTTACGTGTGTGTTTACTCCAACGGGGCTTCAGATTCAGGTTTGTGATGAAAACACAGCTCTGGGACGGGTAAAAGTAGTTGGAAGTAATGAGTTCAAAAGAAGAGGTACTGACAGGAGACAAGCTGAACACCCTTTTCCTACACACCCCATCATAGGTGCCGAGTGTGGGGGGCTGTGGGTGCTCCAGTTCCCACAACATTCCCCATGAAGGGGTGGGGCACCCACATTTTTTTGCGCCGGGGCTGTGCAGGCTGCGGGGGGCATGTGTTCCCAACATCAGCACACCCAGCGGTGTAGCATATATTCCCGCTGAGTGTGCCCCCGAGGGAGCCTGCTGTGCCCAGCCTGGCCGGGTGCACTGCCCAGCTGAGGATAGGGGTGGCCAGCTTCAGGAGCAAGCAGATGCCCAATAGAACTGGTAGGATACAAGGCAGGGAAACCAACAGTAGGTCTTCCCTTACTCTTCTGAGGTTTTTCTAGGGCGTTCTCCCGCAGGAGCCTCTCACCACTCCTTATCGTTCAGCCAGTCCCTGACATTGAGTCACTCCTAACTGGCTGTAAGTAAGCCAGTAAGTGGGTGGGAGCTAGTAGAGGGCATAATTGATAGATTTTAAAAATAAAATTGGTTTATATGTATTTAGCAGAGTAAAAATAGCTTGTAAGCTGGAGCTAACCCACCACCTATCATGTATCTCATTCACACATCACTAGCATTGCTAAAAATGGTACGGTATAATCAAATATAAAGGAGTCCCCAGTTAAAGGTTTCTTTCTCCATGAATCAGCAGAGATGACTCATTCCCCACAATGCACCTGCAGGCATCTTGTGACTCTCTTATCTGTGTTACTGGGCAGATTTGGCACGTAACTTTCTGTCTAAAATGGCTCGGATTACAGCATACTATGTGGGTCCTGGTAGGAGATTGCAGGAGTTGTTGAAGGTTTTCTGTTGGAACTATGGATTCGAGTGAAGAGATCATTTGAGGAAGAAGTTGGAAAATTGCCAGAAATCAGAGACTATCAGCTGCAGGACTCTGAAAGCAACTGAACTTAGGTCTTGGCTGTGAACTATAACACAGCGAGGACTTGGAAGCAAATAACCCTCTCTGGGCTCAGAGAGAGAAGACTACTTATAACATCTGTAAATAGTGTTTGTATGTATAGTGGTGTATGTTGGTGTTGGCCTTGTAAAGACAACTCTGCCAAGTGACTGTTTTCTGTAGTGAGCTTAACTGCGTGACTGAACTTCTGTGGCATATACACCCTGCCTTCTACTGATTGGAGGCATGAAAGGTTGCTTATACCCAACAAGAATGAGGTTGGTGTGGCAATGCCCCATTCATCTTGATGGATTACCCATCACTGCCCCCATTGGAGGATGCACTGCACTAGAGAAAAACCCATGAGGATTTGCTTACATGCAACAGGAATGCAATGTTTAAGTTGACCTTTATTTGTGTAGTTTGTCAAGCTGTCTCCTCTGCACGTCCCTCTGTGGGAGTTCTTGCTTTTGAACTGCATTTTCAATTCCTCTTTTCTTTGGACAAAGACAGTCCCTTCTCTATACCCCTTCTAATATAGTCTTTGCCTCCCACCTCCTTTTTGTCCTCATAGCTACCATTATTTGCTGCCTCACTGGTTGTTTTCTTTATTTAGAAAAGAAATCTTTCCTTCTGCTCTTCTCTTGCCAAGTATTATTCTCACTGAAGCCTACGTTCTCACTGCAGAATTTCCACAAACCCTCTTTATGACTGACCGCTTGTTCTTGCTTGTTGCTGCTTTGCCCCTCTTTCTCTGTGATTATTGATATCTCACAGCAAAACCTGTTACGTTTGAAACGAGCCATTTCTCACATTCAAGTAGAAATACTTTGCCTTGTTCTGCTTACTAGATTATCAATGGTCAGCTTCATGAAATTCTTAGCACAAGAGATACTCAGTAGTGTTTTATCTGAGAAGATAGCCCCCCCCCCCCATTCTGGAGATTCCCTCTCCATAATAAACCCCTTGCTCTCTCCTCCCATTAAGATTTAAAGTGTACTCATGCTAATCACAGGGCTTCATAAGAACCTGCTGCTATTGTTATTTTTCATCCCAAGTACTTTTAGTTGGTAGTGGCTACATGCACACTGTACCTTTGCAGCCATTCAAAGCACATTCATTCTCTCATAGGATTCTGGGCACTGTGGTTTACCCCTCACAGAGTTGCTATTCCCAGCAACCATTAACAATAAGCAATGCTTTAAAGGTGGGTGCAGGGTGTACACAGCCACTGTGTGCCCATTGCATTCCTCTGTTTCATCATTAACTATGTTTACTCAGAAATAAATTAGTCAGTTTAATGGACCTACTATCAAGTAAGTATGCATAGGACTGCAGCCTAATCATATATACTAAGAGTAAGCATATATGCCTATATTTATTTTTATATGGTGGAGGTGAAAGTTGAGTACTTAATGTTCATAATAACTGGTCACTGTGCACATTCACCAGGCCTCATGGAGAATATGTACACAATCCTTCCATGCAGAGGGAATGGAAGATATTATTCAGTCAATATATACATAATCCCCACAGGCCTTGGGGAATTTGCGTATCTCAGCTGAATGTTGTGCTCTTCAGAGAAGGATTATATGTACATTCACCATGAGGCCTGGTGAATATGCACATTGGCCTCTCACCATGCACATTAACGATTCAACTTACATTCACCTTTTCAAATGTGTGCGCACGCTGTTTCTTATGTAGCCAAAAAAGCACTACCCATAAGTGAAAATTACCATATTAGCAGGGTTAGGGAAAACCCTGCAAGGTTTGCAGAAAAACAAAAAGTACTTTGGGGAAAATCCTATAAAAGATGGTGGAAACTAGAAACAGCCAAATGAATGCTGAGTATGTCCAATGGTCATGGAATGGTAGCCATTGGAAGAGGGCACAGCTGGGTGACTCAAACCCTTAACAGGAGCAGTCTGTACTACCATATTTTGTTGCTGATTACACAGGAATGGTGGTGCATTCTTATTTGACATTCAAAGCCCAGCACTTTGATTGCCATTCCTGTCTTTGTGGGCTGGACCCAGAACCTGGTGGAAAGCTGTGGGCCTTGGAAATGGGCCCACTCCACCAGACATTGTAGTTTTGGCTTAGATTTCGGTATTGATTGAATTTTGTGGCACATCAGAGAACAATCACCCAACAGAGCCCTCTCCCATCCATCCCACACTATCTAAGAAATATGTATTTGTCATTTGAAGAACAGCTTATGCTTTGCAATGGGTAGACAATGGTTATATTAAAGGCCACTTCAGTAGTAGACGGAAGAGGCAGGATCAGCCGTGTCCTCATAATATCATTGTGTACAGCACAGTGTTCAGAATGGGGGCTGCTTGTGTTTCATAGGCATTGAACATCCTTTTATTTTTATTTTTATTTCCAGTTCTTGGCACATTTCTTAACAATTAATAGAACAGTGCAATTTTAACGTCTGCTGAGCAGCTTTTGGACTTGGATTCTCTGTGACACAGAGACATATACCTACTTGAAAAGATCTATAGAATTATTTACAAAGGATGCAAATTAAAACAAGCTGCTTCATAAAAGTTATTAAAATAATCTCATTAGGTAGAATATCTTTGTAGAAATGGAAGGCAAGAAGAGAAGGGGAAATTATAGAATGGGAGATGCCAATCTAAACGTATTGAGTTGTGAAACATTTTAATTTGCATGCAAATTAAATATTGAATTAAAAAGCCCCAAGAAAATTAAAGTGTGAACTATTTTGGAAATAAAGGGAGAGACTGAATCATGAACTTGGAGATTTGCCTTTACTAGTTTCTTTTCAATTCCTATCTGTGTGTGTGTTGATGCCCCCCCTATCCTAAGCACAGTTTTTTTTTTTTAAAAAAAAAGATGGTAGGCTTCATTTCATTAATTTTACTGCTAGATATGTGTGTTTAGATGACAGATGGGAACCTGTGGCCCTCGAGATGTTGTTAATTGCAACTCCCTTCATTCCTGATTATTGTATGTGCTGGTTGGAGCTGATGGGAGTTTCAGTCCAGGAACATCTGGAGCCATGAGTTTTCCACTGCTAGTTTTGGTAGGTAGGTACTGAGTGGAATCCAATTGGTGTCCTTGTGCTCATGAAATGGCTTTCCATCCAGCAGGTGGCTCTGCTAACGGAAGAAGAGGGGAGGCCATTTTTGAGGATTTCTTAAGGGGCAACCACACAGTCTCCATCTAGCTTTGAATGCACATTAATCCTGCATTGCTAAACAGAAGAATAGCTCTGACAGTACTGATCCCTTACTGGTGGGGAAGACTACTTCCAGATACTTATTCCCTCTTTACTTTTACTCTTGTGATTGGGAGAACAGCCTGATTTCCAACAGCTCTGGTTTCTGTGCAAATTCTGACAGGGACCTGTGAAGAGAAATGAACCGAGGAGGCACATGACTGACATGTTGGATTTGAACTCCAGCATTCTGAACTAACAGACTATAAATATGAAGAGGTACACAGACAAGAAATTGCAAGCCTGGAGGGCTTACACTCTTGCATTACCTCTGAAGTACTGACAGCAAATTACAAATTGAGAAGTAGTAAATAAATATAATAAAAACCTAAAGAAAAATAAAATTCGAATATCAACATATGTTACCATTAAAATATGTGCAGCTTTGAAATTCCTCCTTGACAACAAGCTAAAAAACACACACAAACTCTTATAAAATGCTGATTCTTTATGAAAACTGATAAGTTTAAGCTTGCTTGGCTATCTTTGGTATCCTGAAAGAAAGCGGTGATTTGTCCTCCTCTGCCCAAAGGCAGAGCTGGGCAGACTTCAGGCTTGTGAGATATTCTTGGTTTTTATAAGAAACCTGAGATCCATCAACTGGGAACAAGTGCAAGAGACATGGCCTTAGAATTAAGCCCTGTAAATGTTTTTGAGTACCCAAACTGCACGGAACCCACACTCTTTCTTCCACACAAAAATCTACTCCTTGTTGTCCCTTACTCAGCTGTCTTAATTTCTGTAGTATAGTTTGTGCTAGAATGAAGAATTGTGTTGTTCTTGCCATTGGTAAATGATTGGGGGTCAAATCCCTTTTTATTTCCTTCAGATCACCCAGTGATCTCCCAGAAGAGATGTGGCAAAGGTTAAATCAGTTTGCATTTTAGTACTAGATTACCAAAATGGCATTTCCTGAACCAGAGCACACACCCCACACTGAAGTCCCTCAACCAATGCGTACAAGAACATGTATATTGAGGAAATGTTCATGCGAAAATGCATATATTAATAAAAATAATGTGATGAAATGCATTCTCTTAGGATAAATTCACATGCAAAATTTCACACAGATGTGTTTTTTAAAAAATCACAATTGTACGCAGAAATAGGGCAAGCAGAAAGAACCCAAAACTGACAGATTTATCTACCCCTGTCTAACAGTAGGTCTCACTCTAGCTTCTTCCACCCACTTTTCTATGGCTGTGTCTTCATGTTTTTCTCTACTGTGTCTGCCCTGTTTTTAACATCTTTTGCTTCTTGGAGCATTCTTTGAAGGGGCATTTGGCCACTCGCTGTAAATAATCTGTCCTGCTCTTCTAATTCTCTTCTCTATGGCTTTAACAGTCCACTTGAAATGACTGACTCATCCATCTTGGAATGCTTAGGCCCTTAAGAAAAAGAGCATCAGCAACATTTTTAGAAGCCTCAAAGACTTTGTACCTTTCATGCACCAATAAAGCATCGCTGATGGAAGAACATAAAAACACTGAAGTGAGCATTACCCAGTTTCATTCATTCAAATGAGTTGTGCTGTTCTTCATTTCTGAACACAAACTATTTCCAGCCTTTGTGAATGATAATCATTAGAATTATAGTGCACACTGGCAATTATAACAATATTCCCCTAAAGTACATTTAATAATATACCAGGTTTCAAAAGCTTAAGCGGTTCTAAAGAAGGAAAATGATTTTGTTGGAAAGACAGGGAGTCACGGAAAACAGTACAGGCTGAGGTGATTATCATTTTCTCTTTCAGCTTATTGACAAGGATAGACATTCTGAATATCATTTCATATCAATCTTCCTTCAGAGCTGTGTGTATAGTCCTTTATACACTTCAGTACTCCAAAAAAGCCCTCTCCATTTCTAATCCTTATGGGCAACATTTAATGATGTTCATCTGTTTGTGCAATGGAACTCCACTTGCACAACAGGACTTCTTCCCCTCAAGGTCCCCCATGCTCCCCAAATCTGCTTTGGAGGCTCCATCAACCCTTCAGAGAGGTTTTTTTAGGGTACAGAGGGGGCTACAGGAGAGAGGACAGATTGGAGAAGTTCTGAATGTGCTAAATGATTTGGATGTTCAGCTCTTCTTGGCAGCAAACTTCTGGTACCGTAGCACAGAATTTTAATTTTACTCAGCCCTGCCTTTCTTTTAGTTAGTTTTTGCCTTCATTTCTAGCGCTTGCTTAGAGCCACGGGACATAGATCAACTTGCATGTGACCTTTAAAATCTATGCAGGTTTTATGACTACTCATCCCAATTCTTTTGCTTACAATTCTTAACAAGTTGCGCATTTTGTAGGACTGATCCACAAGTGCTTCTATGATGACAAATGTCCTTTGTACAGTACTATGAGGTTCTCAAGCTGGTAGGCATACAATCACATCAAGATATTCACACAACAATCATGTATATAGAATCAACACATCAGGGAGTGGGGAAAATATGCCTCCTGACCTTGCTCCTCATCTTTATGCATTGATCTTAAGGTCAGAATAAAGCACATGAATGTACAAATTATACACACCTAGGCTCTGCATTCACAAGTGGGGACCTGTGGATTCTATGTACGATTGTTTGAAAAGCCTTGGCATTCTATAATCACAGTAAGCCCACATAGGCTGTTATTGTCAAAATTGCAGCAGTGCCATTGTATGCCTGTGTTTTTCTGGATCGTACACCATCACATCCTTACAATCACGCTCAGGCAGGAGCTTCATGCACTCACATAAGGGAAATTGGGGGAGGTCTACCCCACCTACTAAAAGATCATCGGCTACTGGTTGTTTTTGACATTAAGCTTTCTGAGAGTACCAAAAACCCTAGCAGGCTGTCTGAACCATGAAGACAGGCTAGGCAGTTCCCTGGAGTGGCACAATTAAAGATGCTTCTGACATGACAAACAACCTGGAGACATGGCTTCTTGCATGCCTTCTGGCATGGCCGGTCTGTATACCAATCAAAAATTTACAGAATTTTCTGTAATGTCTGGGGGAACCACCTGGAACACTTGATGGAGTGCTGCTCGCTGAAGAAGCCATGTGTATGTAAAAAGTGTTCTGTTGTTGCTGCAAATACAAAATTGACAAGTATCTTTCCAGGCAAATCAGCTGGTTGTAGTGATGGGGACCTGTGGGAGCTTTCTGCATAGAGCCAGCTTAAAGGCAGACCTAACAGGGGTTGCCACAATCTGTCTCCCACCCAGCCTGAGACATTAGCACTGATGGTTTATTTGGATGTTTTGGTTCAGGTGAGAAGGACTGGGCTGGAAGCTGCCAGCTATTTATGTTCTTTATAGCCATAGAAAGCCATCCCCTGCTCCCTGCGCAGACATTTTAAAACTATTATGGTGACATAATGCTTGGATGATGTTCTCTGCTACCAGGAGTGTCCTCAAAACCTAAGGAAAGTGCTCACATGCCGTGTATAATAAGATGGTGAAGCAGTCTGTTCCACCTTCCCATGCTATCTTTGGCATGGCTACAGGTTCTTCCTACAGTCTCTGATCTGGTTTGCCTTTATCCCTTCAAACAGCTCCCTCAATCATTCAAGAAAGGCTGTAATCACTACCAATTTAAGCCAAATTGACAATGATGCTGCAAAACCACACATTTCTTTAGTACTTTGCTGGTTTAAAAACTCTTGCCTGCTTGAGGTAGTACAGCCAATGGTATACCTTCCAGATGTTGCTGAAGACTAACTCCCATCAGCTCCAGGGAGTCTGGCCAATGGTCAGGCTTGATGGGAGTTGTAGTCCAATGCATCTCATGGCACAATGTTGGCTGCACCTACAGTACAGTGGTACCTCAGGTTACATACGCTTCAGGTTACAGACTCCGCTAACCCAGAAATAGTGCTTCAGGTCAAGAACTTTGCTTCAGGATGAGAACAGAAATCATGCTCCGGCGGCGCAGCAGCAGCAGGAGGCCCCATTAGCTAAAGTGGTGCTTCAGGTTAAGAACAGTTTCAGGTTGAGAACGGACCTCCAGAACAAATTAAGTACTTAACCCAAGGTACCACCGTACCGTATATCCAGATTGAAATTTCACGAGCAGAAATTGGGGGGATGGGGTGGACAACAAAGTTCTCAGATTTCCCCCAAATATAAATTGCACTGTTGAACAGAATGGCTTCCCTCTCACGTATTCCTGAAGCTCAGTTAGCCTTAGCATGATAAATTAATGTGGCTACATCTTCAACAATTCTAAGTAATTCATCAGCATTTGAAATATGCTATGATGGCTATTTGAAGATGCAAGCAAAGCATAATTCCATGATGGATGGTCAGAAGTGCCTATGGAATTTGAGACACTAAAACTGTGCTTCCATTTTAATCTTTTTGAGCCCACTGAATCCTGGCACAATCTCCGTCAATATTAATGGATTTGTTTTAAGTTTTAATTTGGCTCAAAATCCATTCTGCTCTTTAGAGTCCACAACAACAACAAAAGAGAGAGGATGCAATGAAAGTTTGAAGAATGCATGCTCCAACACCATAAAAACATAAAGGAATGCTAAAATAAAAAATCTCCCAGAAATTGATGGGTTTGTCAATTCACATTCACAATAGGCACACAATCTGTTGTGTAAATAGTAGCCTAACATTGATGAATAGAGGGCCTGTTTCTCCACCTACCTTCCTGAAGGCCTCCCTCCTTTCCATTCATCCCTTGTAACATAAGCTTTTAAAACCTTAAATGTTTGAGTATAGCATACTGTGATTTCAAGCTGGGCTCTATATCCTCTCTTCTTTTGTCTTCTGTTTTCCCCTGAAGAGGAAATGTGAGGCCACAAAGCACAGGTTTTTTGTTTACAATGGCTGCCATTAGTCAATCAAGCTGCTCATGAAGAGAGCTTGGTTCCTGCTGTTTGCTCCCATCAAAAAAAGAAACCATTACCTCTGGAAGGTAATTACATTCTCCAGACACATATAATGCTGGAAACAAAAGCTGCACTTTATAATGCAACTCAACTTTCTATTGCAGCCCATTTTTACATCCAGCTATGAAATGAGACTGAGACATCAGGTTGCCCATTCATGACAAGTTCCATTAAAGTACACTGAATGCCAACCTCTATTTTGCTCCTTTAATTTCTATTTAGAGATATGGGTCCCCTCTGATGCAGTTTGGGCAAGCGTAGGACCGCTGCAGTTGGGGCGTGATGTATGTGGTTATGTTGTCTAGTGGTGCCAGTAATGTTTGTTTTGTTTTGTTTTGTTTTAATGTCATTACTAAACACAGGGCATGTCTGTTAAGGCATCAACCTTAGCTTCCCCTTTCCTGGATCTGTGGTGCTTGAGCTAACACAAGATAGCATTAACTTTGGTGTTAGGCCAGGAGATTATTCTATCACTGATTTTTCCTGTTTTGTGTATGTATGTATATATATATATATAACAAATGCTAGAGGGCCCACATGCACACTTAAAAAAACCCCTAAAGTATATATATGGTGGCAGAGTGTATCAGCAGTGGCATGTGTGGTCCCCATGATATTTTCTCAGGTTTCTAAATGTGTCCATAGGCCCACAAACATTGGCATTCCCTGGACTAACCACTGCACAGCACTGTCATGTGCCATAACTGAAGGCACGGGCACTGTACATTACATCCACTAGGTGGCTCCCTCTGTAAACATTGTACTGTAGTGTTGGCAGAATTCTCACTTCAAACTTTGAGATGCGTGTTCAAAACTAGAAGGGAAAACGAGGCAGTTTTTAACATTTCTAAAAACTTGCTCTACCTATAGACATTTTTATTTGCACAGTTTAAATTTTGACACATTTCTAGACTTCACCAGGGAGATTGTGTATGCCAAATTTCAAGTCAACAGCTGTTCTGGTTATATCCTGCAGAATTTTGATGCTCATAAGGAGGGGTCTCCCTCATTATCCATTACCTACCTTAACTAAAGGGCAATTCTGTGACCCTTTAATGCTGTTTCATAAAGTGTGAATTAGGTATGTGAAGTCACTTGTATTTCTCACATAGCTCTGTCTAACAGGTGCAGGGAACCTCCGTGGGGACAGGACTATCTTTGCATCACATGCTCACCTTCCAATGCATGTAGAGCAATGAGAACAGCAAGGTGCACTTCTCTTCACTGCCTTCCCTCACTTGTTGATTTCAGTCATACAAAGAATGCCTGAGGGTTAATCTTCTGCATCTTTACTCAAATCCCAGTGGGTCTTACTTACGGCTCAGGACCGCAATACCTCAAAGACTGCCTCTTTCCATATGAAGCTACCTGGACCCTGAGATCATTTTCTGAGGCCCTCTTTTGTGTGCCTCCTCCTTGAGAGGTCCAGAGGGTGGCAACACGAGAACGGGCCTTCTCTGCAGTGGCTCCCCATCTGTGGAACGCTCTCCCCAGGGAAGTTCGCCTGGTGCCTTCACTATACACCTTTAGGTGGCAGGGAAAAACATTCCTTTTCAACCAGGCCTTTGGTGGTTGTTATTTACATACTATGCCCTTTAATTTTTTTTGGAGGGGGGGGGAGCTATTGGGTTGATGTTTTTATTTTATTATGTATTTTGTGGTTTTATATCTTTATTTTATTCTGTGAACTGCCCTGAGATCCCTGGGTATAGGGTGGTATATAAATCAATCAATCAATCAATCAATCAATCAATCAATCAATCAATCATAATATACTTCTTCAGTATGTTCAGGATTAACAGTCTAAGAGTGCAATCCTATGCATGATTTCACTGGGGATAGGATTACAGCCTATATCCCCATATGGGCATTCAGGCTCACATTATGTTAACTGCATGAGCCAGCAGAGCAGGGCCACACATGTTCATATCATGCCCCATATCAACTCCTTCCTAACGCTGTTCATGCATGGGAGAAGATGTTGGCAGTTGAGCAGCCTTCTGAGTGCACATTAACTTCCTTTTTGAGCTGAAACCCTGAGACCATTGCATGAGACAAAATGCCCCCAAAGGGCTTAAGTCTCCCTCAGATCAGAAGAACTGAAGCCAAGTTACGCTACAAAGTGCTATTGAAACTGACCAAAACCAAAAATGAGGACACTACATTTTTTTCTGGATTTTACACACTGTGCATTCTTTAGCTCCGATGAAATTAAGCATCACAATGCATACTATCTAAAGATTGAAAAACTGAATGGCAATGTGCTTTTCACGACCCTCATCTAAATGGGTTTTTACTTGCATGTGGTGATGAGTAACTGCTGCAAAAAATATAGTCCAAAAATAAATGCAAGCTATGCAATAAGTAAATACCAAATAGATATGGTTAGCCAGATAGGATAAGATAATCAAATGATTTCTGACAGTCTGAGAACAAAGTACCGGTATGTCAAGGCTTCACTCCAAAAGAAGTTTCTTCAGATAACAATTGTTGCAAAAGCAAGAGAGAAAATATACATTAAAATACAATTAAACATATGCCTCTGTAGAGTGCAGTAATGCACTTGATTATTTGCAGAGTCTGTTAGTGCAGTGTATAGCAGCCTGCCTGCTGCCACAGCAGATTTGCATCGGCATTCTGGCAACACTTAGAAGTCAATGGCTGGTCACTTGGCAAACTAGCATTAGGAAGCCCATTGGCCAAAGGACAGTTTTCACAAAGCATGTAGTTATGGGAACAATCAATTAGCCCTATAGTTGGGATCTAGTTTTTCATTCATCCTTAATGTATGCTGGCTCATAAAATGGCTGCACATTTGTTTCAAAGAAGGATGTATTTGCCACTCTTAGTGCTATTATACATTCATCGTTTATCTGAAAAATCACCATGAAAGGCCATTTGAAGTGTTATTAAATCATTAATGTATTTTCTGGAGGTCTCCCCCCCCCCAAAACCCCCCACAGATTCTGGGTTATGACTGCATTTCAAAAAACAAACAAACAATATTTATATTTTCGTAAGAGTGCTTTCTCTGCAGTTTTCTCCATAGCAGCCCTAACAGCCAATGAGTCAAACCATGATTCAGCTTTAAAAACACCTTATCCTTGTACTAAGGCTTTTAGCTTTTCCTTTTGCTGATTTGACTGGGAGCAGAATGAAAGTTAGCCAAAAAGGCCCTCCCTATTGGTGACAACAGTAGTCCCATGTCAATCTCCCTCCCTAGGTTACGCAGGGCATCTCGTCTCTGATGCCTTTATAATAGGCATCTTCCTATCATACTGCATTTTATATAACTGGCGATCACTGGTGTGGGTGTGCTTCTCTCTGTGTGCAATGTTCCTCAAAACCCTTTCCTGCTGCCACCACCTATTCAGTTCTTCTCTCTGGTACTAATGAGCACTATGCGATCCCATCTCCTTCATTGTTTCCTTCTTCTCTTGGACTGCACTGCCCTTAAGCCAAATCAGTACAAAAGCAAGGCTGGGAAGCAATTCTTCCTGATCTCCCTCTGGTATCTTCTAGGAAGAAACATTCCTCCTTAGAAAACACACCAGAGTAAGGAGAACTGGCTCTCATTTCCCCTACTCTCTGATTTGGCTGCAGAATAATGCCCTCAGAATAAGGACAAAGGAAGCAATGGGTTGTATACAATGTAGCACCATGTAACTTGTTCCATCACCACAAGGATTTAAGCTTGTGCAATGGAACTTTCCCCCAGCTCCACCCCTGCAAAGACCCAAAATCTAGTTTGGGTTATCCACCAAACCTCTGAAACAGATTTGGGGAAGGCACAGGGGGAGGGGGCAGGAGGAAGAGAGTGGGGAGCTCCACTGCACATGTAAATAACTGTGCCAAAGGAGTGAGTGCACTGGATACTGCTCAGTGTTTCCTGTTCAAAGAGAAAGGAATGGAAGAAACTTTGAAACAAATGGTACTCATTAAGCAGAGGAACAGTGATCGGTAGCTAAGTGGGCAAGACCTTTTCCCTGTTCACATTCCCCTCTCAAATTGCTGAAATGCTGCCCACAGTTGTGCAGTCTGCAAATGGCGTGGAGAACCGAGTATTTCAGCTCAGCTCTAAAAAATACTGAAAATGAAGCTCTCAGGACAAAGTGTAAGTTGTAGTACATTTTATACATCAGGGGAACTCAACAGTGGACTGCCAAACTTATCATCAGCATTGTGGTTTCTGTAACATTTGGTTCCGCTCTGGGTTGCTCTTTCATTCTGTACCCATGAGGTGTTAGGCTTCTCAAAGGAATTACTCCTCTCCACTCGTCTATTAAATCAAAATTAGGCTTGAATAACAAAGAGGCAAGAATAATGCTCAGTAGGGTAAAGCAGGTAAAATAAATAAAAGTAATTGATGGTAAGGAGAAAGCCTGTCAGTAGAGAATAGCTTAATGCATATTGGCTTGGAATACACAAATATTTTGCAGAGGTATCTGCAAATACTTGGGCCAGTGGAATAATCAGAAGTCAAGGTATGTATTTTTTAGTAACAAAACATCTGGAGAGAAGCTAAGTTTAAAGGTACAAAATAAATAACTTTTGCCGAGAATTGAATCCATCAAGTACATCAGGGGTTGTTGTTTTTTGTAATGGGCCGACCTAAAACGAACTGATTTAGACTTGAATTTCATCAGGACCAAATTAATGTGTGTAAGCTCAGAAACATTCCAAGTTCCAGGGATGTTTGCATTAGTTACCAATGATGAGGCCTGGAAGCTTTCCCTTCCCCAGACTCCTACTGAACTGCTCTTTACTGGGAACCCTATTTCCCCAGAAGCCCCCCACTGCCTTTTCCACTTTCTTCCAAACCATGTTTGGGGGTAGAAACCCCCAAGGCCTTAGAACACTACCAGAATAGCATTCTGGACAGCAGAATTGCTAGAGACTGCAGTTTCCCAGGGCTTCTGGATTCATAGTAAGGAGTCAGGAGCTCCAATAAACTACAATTCTCCCAAATCCTGGTACCTGGGACACATCTGACTATGCTGGTGAATTCTGGAATCTACGGGATTATAGTTTCCTTGGGCTTCTGGCTTGATGCTGAAGATGCAGCTGCTCTGTAAATTACAATACCCAAACATTGTGTTGTCTATAACGTTCCTGCATGACTTAGTAAGGGATGTAGCAACAACCCTTTCCATTGCCACTAGGTGAGAATCAGTGGAGACAGTCTGAACATCAGGGATGCTTGGGCTTATCTTATATTTATCCCAGAAATAATGAACTGGAGGAGTTCATATTTTGAATTCAACCTTCACTTCTAACCATTAAGCATGCATGTTTGTGAGAGTACGTATGTGTGAGGGCACACACATCTTTCTGTATCTACATGTTTCTGTTTTGCCTTTGAAGTTAAAACGGATATAAAGCTTACATGAAGTGAAAGATGGATGATCAGTTTTCATAGAATGCAAGCATGTGGTCTTTGATGCCAATAAAATAATAAAAGGAAAGATGTACACTCAGTGGCTTGTTAAAACAAACAGTGGTAGAACTAAGTGTATTAAAGGCTCATATTGTGAATGTGGAGAGTAGTTCCTCATTTGTTTACTTAAATGTAAAATAAAGCACCCCACAAATTGAATATCTATAGCAAAGCTATGAACCCTGACAATTAATTAAAAACAATCCACAGAGGAAATAATAAACTACCCAGAGGCACAACGACACTTAACCCCAATTAAACTAACATGCCAGTAAATCAAAGAAGCAAAATAGATGTAATCATTCTAAATTTACTATAGACTTTCCTTACTCGGCATCTGGGTCTCACTTGCCAGGGAAATTATAAAACTACAGCAGAATCTTATGTGTTTACTTGGAAGTTAAAGCCCCTCTGTTCTTCTTTAGTAACTGTGTTTAGGATTTTCAAAAATGCAAGTTGGTCAACAGGATATTGTCAGAACTGCCTCTAAATGCTCACTCCAGGCATTTTCTCCCACATTTGTCCATGTTTTCTCTCTGTGTCTAGAGATGCACTCAAGGTCCATTTCTCTTACACAAAAACAGGAAACCTATAGGTATGTGATGATTTGCAAAAGTCCTTTAGACTGAGGGTGATGAACCTGTAGTTTTCTAGATAAGACTCTGTTTCTGTACATGAATTACCCATTCAGAAAAGATGCCACAGCCATTAGAAGAGCATTAAAGCTCTTTTTATGAAAACCATGACTCCCATAAGGCATCACTTAAGGAAAAAAAACATTGTCATAAAAAAAAAAAATCACAGTCATAAGACAGCCAAACCTTTCAGAAAAGGCTCGGCTATTATGTAGGGGGTTAGGGATGTGCAAATGTTTTAGACAAATCATGAATTACAAGACTACTATCACTTCAGGGATGATCACTTCAAATCTGAACCAAGATGATTCCGGTCTGAAGTGGTACAAACTGAAGGGGACCTGTACTGAAGTATTAGACCCATTTGTAAGTAAAATCTGATACAAACCTTATGAGATGTAAAAAGGTGTAAGTTCTCCATAAAAACAAAATGCCAGACAGAGGGGGGGGGGGAGAGGAGGAGCTAATCATATATCACCTCATCAGTATGTATTCCCTGCTCTAGCTGGGGGAAAAAAATCTATCCCCAATCAGATCATCAATTAGCAAGTCAAACAACAACAACAATATTTACATCAAGAGGACCCTCCAGGCTCCCGCCTTCTTTTTGCTGCCACAAATACAAGTTAGAACTTTCTTAGCTTCTACATCTCTCTCTCTCCCCAAGTCATCCCACAACGTTAGCCAATTTTCTAAGATGAATGGTTAGGATTATACAAGAAATTTTGGCCATGCCATCAGAACTGCATATAGCTGCCTGAAGACACGAGGAAAGCTCTAACCCTATTCCTCCAGAGAGCTGGTGTTCCTTATTACTAGTATAACTGTGCATCCCCCTCAGTTGGCAAGTGCTCTGATTTATCACATTGTAATTGGTAACAGCTCAAGCTGCAGGGCACTAAATTAAACAAAGAAGAAATCTCAGTGAAAATAGGAAGCTGTGTTTTGGCACAAGTGTCAATAGATATTAGGTGCAACTGTGAAGAGCAAACAAACCAACAAACCAACAAACCACTAGCTCACTGACCAGGGCTTGATTCTCCACAGTTACAGTTTTTGTTTTTTGTTTGTTTTTTAAATGCTTACTACTAAGAAACAAAAAACCAAAAATCATAATGGGAGTAAATAAACATAAAACTTTTTAGTAGTCATGTTGCACAAGTGTGAAATATCAACAATTAAGCCCCACTCAGATAGAAAATCTAGAAGCTCACCTTGATTCAGGCTAAAATTTCTATCAATATGGGGAACCCTAGAAAATAGTACAGTACTCCTTTTTTCCTTGTGCCTCTTGGACATTTCTTGATCAGGGCTAAAAGAGGCTGAACACCACAAGGGCAGAGCAATTCTGTACTCACATTATCCAGTGGAAAGGGGAAAATAGGCTGTCAATACTCTGGTGGAATTTCCCTTGTATCCAATACATGTTCAGACTAGAAAACGAAACCAAACACAACAACATTAAAACAGCAGACATACCACATGTGCTAACACCCACATGCCACCAAGACACAGAGTTAGCCTGTGAGCTCACAACAATGGAGACATGTCCACCCTGCATTGCCACACATAATGCCACAGCACCCCCAATAGCATAGCCAGCAACAACCCTGCTACTGAAGTCTCTAGAGGCAGACTTTCCTTTTCTATATTCAAATCATTTCTGCATGAAAAGTTCCCCTTATGAGAGCTATGTCTACATGCCACAAGGCCAGAAAGATATAGCCCTCTGCTGCACACCCTACATGAGCCATGGTGCCCCTGTGTGATGTATATATACATTGTCCAGTTTTGTGGGAGCATGAAGCCCAAAGGGGAAGCAGCAGTGGCGGAGCCCAGCACGGGTGGGGGCAGCCATGATGGCACCCTGGGGATCGCACTGCCGGGGGCGGTGTGCTCCCCCCACACCCCTCTTCCTCCACCAGTGGGAAGCACACAGTGTCCAGTGAAGAGCCCCAGTCAGAAGAGGGCATACAGGACCTTGGACAGCTCCAAGAGGCTCTGCAAGAAGCTAGAATAAACTGAAGCCTTATGTAGTGTGTAGGCTGACCAGATCTGGAATATGGTAGGTTCTGCCTCCCTGTAGATATGTCAAAGGTTGTCCTCATCTTATTTTCCACTCTTTGGCTTTTGGGAGCTGGAGGTAATGCAATATTGCAGGGATGTGTCCTCTGGTCTCAAAGGTCCTGAATGAAGTACCAGTAGCTCAACACCCAAGGAAATAGTCTGAATCTAATCCTCATATGAGTCCTGTGCTACACGCTGAAAGGTTTCAGGGGCATGATGCATGACACAATGGTGGCTTACTGTGTTTGAGTGCTGGATTACCCCATAACCTAAGATCTCCATCATGAAATCTGTGGGAGAGAAATTTCACGTTGCATGTCTGAGGCTAGTGCAAAGCTGCACCATCAGTGGGGACAGGGACTAGAGAGGGATAGGATATGGTGAAATGTGCTCCACCCTTGTGCTGACCATGTCTATCCTGTTCCAGCCATTCTTCTTTGCTGCCAGGACCGTTCTTCTGGCAACATGCTTTGCCAGCGTATCTTAAGTGTTCTACTGACATATTATTTGTGGCAGCAGTGTGTATCTGTAGCATAGCCTCTGTTGAATCCTATTGCCCATAGCTAGTGGCTCTCAATATGTGGCCTAAGCTGAGAAATCCATCCACATGCTAGAAATTAATGGCAATCTAAAGCAAGGAACGCCTGAAGTCATTGACTATGTTGGCTGGGCTTGATTGGAGATGGAGTCCAAAAACATCTGGTTTCCCACAAGTTTCCCAATCCTACTTTAAGACAACGTGGCTACTACAATGGGCTTTCACAAAGTATCATTTAGTTTTGATTCCCTATCTATAATAACTCTGCACATTAAAAGTGCCATGTAAGTGATCAAAACTATGTGGCAAATGCAGGGACAACAGTTCCTTGGCCCTGATCTCCACCCACCCCCAAAATGCAATAATGCTCCATTAAGATTATTTTAGAGATGGAATAAATGCAGCAGAATAAAGCAGTGACATTCACAAAAATGCAGAGGACAAAGAAAGTACCCAACTATGCAGAAAACTACTTTCATGCATCTGCCACTGCTAGCATTAAACTATTTTAGTGAATAAATTCTCTTTGACACGCTGGGGCTATTACAGGAAATCTAATAAAACAATTAAGGCAGAGAGGAGATGGTAATAATTTCTCACAAAAGATTGAAAAGAAACAACAGCAACCTTAAGGTGAAAGCAAAAGCTTTCATGCCTGAAACTCATAAGGCAAAAGCTCCCAGAAAGTAATTGGGAAACTGAAAAGACAAATGAAAAGAAAGTAGCTGAAAAATGAGGGCATTTAGGCTCTCCCACATAGCAACCAAATGTCAATAAATAAAAGCAGAAACAGATCAACATATTTGGATGGCTGTCAAGGTGCTTTACGTCAGCAGATCCTTCTGTCTTGTGCCAAACCACTGACAGAAATGTTAACATCCATTATCTTACGGTTTATAATCGAAGATGTAAATAGCATGCTACATTACCTGAAAGCTAGTACATTGATTCTAGAGATTTAGGACAATTATGAGGTTGTATAAAACATTAGGAGCATAATACTGAAGCTTTTGTTATTAGACCAGGTTTGAAACAAGAGATATATCAGCTTGGAGCTACAGAATGGCTTTTTCATGCAAAGCAAGGAGAAATTCTATTTGGCAAGAAAACAGCCTAAGGAATAAAGCCATTTGCTAATACAAGCCTCTGCTTTATCTTGCATTCCACAATATATGTCAAGAATGAAGGTCTCATAGACCTACCACTGATGAATAATCTCTGTAATCCGTATGTATCTGCTGCAAATGGTTGGAATGAAAAGCATGTTGAGTAATTCTTTCACATAATGGATAGTTTTTGCACAGTATAGTTTTCGTTCTATTGCAGGGGGCAGGAATGCCCTAATGACAGGAACTTGCACATACTGAGTCTTTAGTTATTTTCTAGAGAGATGTGCCCAGCTGTTTAGAAATAAGAACACAGGTCATTGCTTTTGCAGATCGATATTTACACTAAAATGTTATAACTTGTATGAAACATTCAGATAAGAGTTCAACTTCAGGGAATGTTTTCGAGATAGATGCAGATATATGTACAATGTGAGACCATGGGATAATAACATGAATTAATTCACCTGAGGGGTAGTGTTAGTTACATGTTTTGAGAAGAAGGTGTAAGAAGAATTCAAGAAATCAAAAAGTAGAAGCTGGACTTTGCATGAGCTTCATCTTTAGGTGAGTTACAAACCTCCTTTATGTATTATTTGCATGGGTGTGTGTATTGTGCCAATACTGAGAAGCAGGAGCTCTGTTCATGACCTAACCTGAAGAATCAAGCATGCCTGGTTACACCTCTAGATGTCCTCACATTAGCTTAACCATCTTCCATGTGTTCTGGGCACTGGCATGATCAACTGCTTCAATCATGTGCAAACCTAAATGTGAGCAGCTGCATTCCCCTTGAGAGCTGCTGCCAGCCAGTGTAGACAATAACAATAGTGTAAGGCAGCTCCTTATGTTCCTATGTCTGAAGGTCCACCCCCCCCCAGATGATCACCTTAACACATGAATGTCTAGTGGTGAAGCCAGACTATGGAGCTGATGTCAGAGGCAGGGGCAGGGGGGTGGACCCCCTTCTCTGTACTGTGATGTCCTTTCATGTGAGTAGCATGTGAAAAGCTTTACTTGTGGGAAGAATCACAGTGAACCTCTTTTCTTTTTCATTTGCAGAACTGATCAAGAGCTTCCCATGCCAGCACACATCTATGTAAGGAAATAATGTCAGAAATCAGATAGGCATGGAGTAATTCCAAAATATGATATTGTCATACATGTAAACAAGACTCAGAAACTAGGTGCCTACAGCTGTATCCAATGCACAAAGTTGTTGGGTGTCTGTCTCTGTTGTATTGTTGTGCATATGTTACATAAGTAAACCCATTTTGTGTATCCCTCCACATCTGAGTTCTTAAGATCCTTAATGTTGGCTGATTGTTAGTGTTTGCTAATGATAACAAATGATTCAGGATAGTTAAAATGTTAATTCACTAATTGACTGAACTTCTCTGGGTCAATTAAACTTAGGACCCTGATTAATCAGGCACAACCTAACCTGATGATTTAGTACTCTCTCTTCCTAGGGAGAAGAGGGAGAAGAGTCAGCAAGAGATATAGAACTTTTTCTCACCATGTATGGTCTAACATTATTTACTTCTGATTTAAACCTACATAACCCCCCAATGCAATACATGTTTCCAATTTTAAACAGCTGCAAGTACAATTGAGGAGGAAGGTGTCTAATAGGACTCAACAAGAATGCCAGATGTTGTTTGAGGGGAAAGTATAAATAACCAGTAAATATGCTGGTTGTGTTTGGACAAGAGCAAGCCTTGGGTTTATAATCTCCCCTTTCCCCCTTCACTGCAGCCAATTAAAAATAGAAGTGGAAGTTTCCAAACTCCACCCCATGGCTTTCTGAGGAAATTGGGAAGACATATAGGTCCAACCTCATTTATGTAACACTGAACTATAGTTTAGCACTGGGTCTAAACAGGACATGTATGAAATAACAAATTGCTTATTGAGATAGATAGATATAGCTAGCTAGCTAGCTAGCTAGATATAGATAGATGATAGGTGTGTGTGTGTGTGTGTGTAATTTCACACCATGTGAATGGGTGTACCATAGATAAAACTAAAAACTTCAATGATTTGCTGCCTATGATTTCAGAAAGATAGTCAATTCTGTTTATTCCATTTAACAAATTTCAGGCAAGCCTGAAGTTTTGTCATTAGGGCTTTCAATTTAAGTTTTTAAGTAAAAGACTTAGAAAATAACAAATATTTTGTGAGAATGACCTGTTCAAGGTACTAAAGATACACCTCATCTACTTTCCCCCACTTAAATAACCCTTCATTTTGAAAGTCAGGAAACAAGTATTCATTTTCTGAAACAGTGGATACAAAGATAGTAAGAACCAAAGTGATATGTTCTGAGGAAGTAGTTCTGAGGAACAGTAGCAAAGAAGTGTGGGGAGGCAGCCATTTTAAGATATGTTTTATAGTAAGAGCTGTGTAGCATTAATTAGTTTTCTTTGTTACACACCTCACTTCAGAGAAGCAAACATTACACGTAAGACAGCAGCCAAGTAGTCTAAGGCAGAAGCATTCCCCAAGACTAACAGATGAGAAAATATAACTTTTTCATAGACGAGGGTGAAGAAGTACCAGCGGTAGATGGACAGTTCCAGAACAGCAGCTGTACATGTGTAGTCCATTGCTTTTACAAGCTATACAGTTCAGCAGCAATTGCAAACTAGCATTTCTAGAGGTTGCAGGAGCTGTAGGCAGCAATGTCAAATGCAATTTCAGTAAAAATCAGATTCAATTGAAATTTGATTTTGTGCTGAAATTCTATTTCATAATGACATTCCTTCACAGCAACTTTATTTCATTTCTTAAAACTGCAATAACTGTGGTAGAAAACTATTTATTAGGCCACCACTCCTATTATCACAGCAAAATGAACACAGTATTATTGAAGTTTGAGACTACAAATATGTCTCTGTGTGTTTTTAAATCACTTGAATATGCCTTGAGTGAGTTCCAGGCCTTGTACCTCTGGAGAGCAGAGGTACACAATCTCTACAGAGGGAAGATAAAGAAGTGTATAAATTACCAGAGGGGAAAAAAGATAACACAAAAGCAAAGTATAATATGCCATTGAAAATAAATTTTAATCCCCCCCCCACCTGCAAGCCATAGAGATGATAGGAAAATAGGAAGCCTCAATAAGATGAAATTATATTGTTAGGACACAGATACCCCAAAGAGTGTGTGCACACATGTACTGAAGGTCTTTTCCAAGAGAGGATTTATCACAAAGAGAGAGAAAAGAGGGGAGGGGGCCTCTGCATGCATCTCTGCAACTGAAATGGGAACATGGAACCAAAGTGAAACAAACAGAAATTACCTGCAAATTTTACCCCCGTGTTACCCCCCAATTTTGAAAACTGGGATACAATTCCTCTCCCCTCAGAACTAAATAGGAGGTGCAAGTTACTCTTAACACAGAGAAAGATACACACACTCTCAATCAGATCCCAGAACAATAGGCAGGCATTTTTCTAACAATTACATACTCTCCAAGAATGCACAGAACAGCTGCAGCTCCAACTCTTACAATCTACCTGGAAATGTTCGTGGGGACAGAAATGAAGCGGTGTACTGGAAATCTATACAAAACAAATTCCTTCCAGTAGCACCTTAAAGACCAACTAAGTCAGTTCTTGGTATGAGCTTTCGTGTGCATGCACACTTCTTCAGATACACAGTGAAGAAGTGTGCATGCACACGAAAGCTCATACCAAGAACTGACTTAGTTGGTCTTTAAGGTGCTACTGGAAGGAATTTGTTTTGTTTTGACTATGGCAGACCAACACGGCTACCTATCTGTAACTGGAAATCTATATTTAGAGAACAAAATAAGAACTAACTAAGCATACAAACAGAAGACTCTCTTCTGGGAACTAGGAATACAAACAGAAACCTCTCTTCCTCATCTGTCAATGGCTTTAATCTGGTTTAGGGTCCCCTACATTTTTTAAAAAATTAAAGGCAAGCAAATGTGAACGTGCATTTAATATCAAGGTTTGGCCTTGAGAAGTGGAAGGGCTTGTGAAGTCAGTACTAGCAACTTTAGAGTCTCTGATTGCAACACTAACCATGCCTTTTAAAATGGCAGAATGAGGAGGAAATAGAGACAGCAATATACCAAATGCAGAAAAAGGGATGTCCTCTGGGAAATGATAATTATTTAACACTGGAAAAGCACCCAAAATGCTATGACTGTGGTACATTTCCCATGTGTTACAGAGATTCACCTGGCTTCAACTGGAATTTGGGTCTTTAGTGTTGCTGGTCCCATGATGTGGGACACTCTTTGAGCATAAATTAGGCAGGCACCCTCACTTTTGACTATCAGGCATCTCCTGGAAACAGGCCTGTTTAGTTGTTAAAATCCTCTTCAGTAGCCAGCCATTTTAATGATTGTTTTGCACTGCTTTACACTCCTTGATGTTTTGTGAGGGGGTGGTATATAAATACTTTTATAAATGAAAAGATAATGAATATAAACTGGTTGATGGCCAATTGGCCCTTAGCTGCTCATACCACAGGTTGTGCCACTGAGATGTGTGTTATGTTAAGAACTGTTTCTTGCCCAGTAAATTTAGTTTTTGGCATCCTGGTCCAAAACAAATTCATCTGGAATGTTGCCATGTCAAAATAAGCCAAAAATGGTTGTTTCTGAATTATCCTCAGTACGTCATGTGCTTTCATAGAGGATTTTCAAGGTTTATTTTGTATCTTCTCATCTTCTATTCCAATTTAAAATTAATTTAACAGTAAATGAACTAGGTGATGACTGATTAATTGAACTTCTTGGATTAAGATGGTGATATCCTTTTTTGTATTTTTTTCATGACACAATAATTTATTGTCAATAAACCGGATCTTTAACTATGCATGTTAACTTCTTACCGAAAGGCTCATCAATAATAGGTGTTGTATTTCAAAATAGCTGCTCATGTTTTAGTTAAATGAAGCTACTAAAATATTATTTTCCCAGGGCTCCAATTGCATAAAATGTTATTGCTAGGAATATAAACCAAGCCTATAATTTTTTTTTACAAGTGCATTTATAAAAATGAGTAAACACAGAACAAAGCAACATTTTCCTCTTGAATACTTGCAGCAAAATGCTGTGACTTATGGTGTCAAAAAATGAATGAATATTCATTAACCCCACATATTATATTCTCTGCTATCAAAAAAGAGGTCGTTCCCCCTTTTCTTTATTATTCACTGACTTCAGTACAAATAAAAGGTGCCATCCATCCCACTGTTTATCTGAAAGTTGCAATGCTGTCTAGTCAAAGGCAGTGGATGACTGTAGGCCCTTGCAGACCTTGAGTGCTATTCAATGAAGTCAATATGCAGAGTAGACCAATTAAAATCCATGGGCCAGATAAGCCCATTTGTTTCAATGGGTCCACTGTGAGTATGACTCATGTTGGCTATCACTACCTATTAGAGAAACAGTTTTCTTTCATTCTCTACTACCATAAAAAAAGAGAGAAACGAACCAACTTGTTGAAAAGAATGTCACAAACCTTGGTTCCTTGTTCATGTTTAAGGAAAACATGTTGACAGTTGTTTAAAAACTTTTGACAAGACTACTGACATTCCACTTGAAACTTCTACTAACCCTTTGGAAACCAGCTATTAATTTTGCTGTGTTTAGACCAGAGTGGAAAATTGTGTCCATGTATGAACTCCTGACATACATCAGTTTTCAGCTACCAAACAATACAGCAATTTCTGGCTACAGGAGCCAACTGTACTATTAGGCAGAGTGAGGAAGCCATCTCAGAGCTGTTGGAGTAATAGTGGCTAAGAATGAATTTTCTGACAAAATTGATGTTGAGCATATCCTACAGATTTTTTTTATAACTCTTGTCTTGACAAGAAGTGAGCTCTTTATTTTTTACAAGTTATTCAGAAAACTAAATGATTTAAAATTTTATTTTACTTTCTGAAAATGTCAGGTAATGCTAAATAATCATCATAAATAATAAAAATAATATTAATAGATAATATAATGGCAAGTACCTGGCAATCATTTTAATTGATTTCTATGCAATTTTACATATATTTTATTTACCAAGCAAAACAACATTATATTAATTAAACCACCAGACTGGGTGCAAGGACAGTTCCACATAGAGCACATTGCCATTATCCACCCTCAAGGTTACTAATGCATGGAGTACAGTGACTGCCATTATGTGCTGCCTCTCTAGCACCTTAGTTTTAAAGCAATGTATAACTGAAGTGTTTAGCCTTTTCTGGACAGATTCACAGCTTTGAGGTTCTTTTGTCTTTGGTGCTTTCTGGGGCAGAATATACCAGGTGCACCTGCCGCATCTCTTCCTAGACTGTCCTCAACAGCCATTCCAGAGTGGCTGGGGAAGCCCAGCCAGATGGGCGGGGTATAAATAATAATAATAATAATAATAATAATAAATAATAATAATAATAATAATAATTCCACCAGGCTGTAGGAGAGGGGGAGAGAGAGAGAGAGAGAGAGAGAGAGAGAGATGGGACTCCAGGACATCTCCATCATCTCAGCTGAAAGACCAACAACTTTTGACAACTCCTCTCCTAGAAATCATTCAGTTCCAGCTGGCCAATGCAGGAACTCTGTAATTAAGGAATACTGACTGTGTTTGCTCTTGTGTTCGTTCTTTTCCTCTTCCCTTCCAACCCCTTTTCCTTTTGAGTCATATCTTTTAGAATGTAAATTGGAGGGCAGGGATGGTCTTCTCACTGACATTTGTAATCTGCTTTGGGAACACATTTTATCCCCCCCCCCCTTCCTGAAGAGGATGAAAATGCTTTAAATAATCACTAAATTAGATTGAAAGGGAACACATCTCATCAGTTTTGAAACAAGTGCCCTTGCTACTGGTAAGTTTAGGAACACAGTTCAAAGTGCCAGACATTCCCTTGAAAGCCTTAAATGGATTGGAACTTTAGTACCTGAAAGACTGCCTTCTCATACATGAAAATGACTATTAACATCACCCTAACAGCTCCTCTGGGATGCGGGTGGCGCTGTAGGTTAAACCACAGAGCCTAGGGCTTGCCAATCAGAAGGTCGGCGGTTTGAATTCCCACAATGGGATGAGCTCCCGTTGCTCGGTCCCTGCTCCTGCCAACCTAGCAGTTCAAAAGCACGTCAAAGTGCAAGTAGATAAATAGGTACTGCTCCGGCGGGAAAGTAAACAGCGTTTCCATGCACTGCTCTGGTTCGCCAGAAGCGACTTAGTCATGCTGGCCACATGACCTGGAAGCTGTACACCGGCTCCCTCGGCCAGTAAAGCGAGATGAGCGTCACACCCCAGAGTCGGCCACGACGGGACCTAATGTTCAGGGGTCCCTTTACCTTTACCTTTTAACAGCTCCTCTAGATGAGGTGGTCAGTTGTCAGGAATAGGTGCTAGTTATGGAATGCTCTTCCATAACTAGCACCTATGGAATGCCAGGACTGCTGCCTTTAAAAAAAAATTTGCACCATATACAGACATTTTTATTTGTCCATGCATTTTAGTGTTTTTTTTTTAAGAAAGGGAGTCTTTTTCTTTATTTGTATGGTGAGAGTGTTTTTGCTCTTTTGTGTGGATCTTATTGTTGTTGCTATGTATTTAATCTTGTCAGTTGCAATAAATATAGAATATTGTAACAAATAATTAAACATTTCCCTTCTTACGCCCGCAAAAAGTACTTTACTTAATCAAATGCTGGAGTCAAATAGACCCCAATTTAATCATTTTTTAAAAACCCCCAATGACTCACAATTCTATTTTCACATTCAACTGACTGAGCATTATTGACAGCACAGGAACACATCTACAGGGGAATGCTTGGATCTGCCAGCTAGGATCTCTCAGTATTAATCCTTGTGGGAGCGGGGAGTCTGATAGAACTTAAATGTCTTTTCCATGTGATTCCCTCCTTCCCCTCCCCCAACTCTTCTGGTGCAATAAGGTCCATCTAATTTTATCTGCTGCATCAACACAAAATGTAGCTATTGTGTAATTAAATGAGACCTGCTACCCCCAAGCTGGTTCACTGAAAATATTCATCACAGAAAAATAGTGACCATATTTTGAATTTATTGCATTTATAGCCCACAATTTCCTCCAGTGTGATCAAGATGTTGTACATAGTTCTCTCCCCCCTCAATACATCCTCAAAACAACCCTGTAAGGTAGGTTAGGATGAGGAAAAGCGACTGGCCCAAGGTCACCCAATGACCTTCATGGCTGAATGGGGAATTGAACCCTGGTACCCCAGGTCATGCAGCATGCTGAAGAACAAAGTACCTCAAAAAGGAATGTGAGAACCAGTCCTTAGCAACTTATGACCTCAGAAGAGGAAATGAAAGAGAAATTCAGAGGCAACTTTCATTTCTCCCTCTAAAGTTTTTGGTAAGTTGGAGTTGCATACTCTATGGAGAATTTGATGATTTCCCCTAAGAATCTTGGCAGCACAGCTGTTTTTCATTCCTGTGATATATCTATCACATCTCTGGGTCTTTTAAGACACTTTCAGGTGACAGGAAGCTGACTGTGAGATGAACATTTAATCTAATTTCTCTGCTATTAGGACATTGCATCAATGTGACCCACTGTCTAGGTCATCACATCTCAGTTCATGTACTGTAGGACAGAACAAAGAGTACCTCATCTTGTTATTCTTTTTTTCTTTCTTGTGCTCCTCATCTGTGTACTGCTAAGCTCCCACTGTTTTAGCCTGGAGAGATTTGCAGTGCTTTATTTCAGAATGCCCTAATCATTTATGGTTCAAATTTGATGCTTGACAGAAGAGGTGAAACCAAATCCTGCTCTTTGCCTACTTTACTGTGGTTCAGCTGAGGAATTTAATACATGCATGCATGCATGGGGTGGGGTGGGGTGGGGGGTAGAATGTAGGGCCGAGAGCTTCCTGGTTTACTGACATACCATAATGTAAGTAGGGAATCTATAGTTCTGTGCTAAAACTATTCCATGTTGTGGACCTTGGGGAAAAATCCATATGCTTTAATAGGGATAATGGCTACAATTATGGGAATGTAGCTCCATTGCAAGCTTTATATTGCTTACATGTGTCTGTTGAATTTTAATTTTTGTTTCCTGGTTTGTCATTCAAATCAGAAAATTGAACAGGTTCTAGAACACTGCCATTGCACCGGGTGCAGGGCTGGATCCAAAGAGTCTTGAGACTGGGATCAGAAGACAGCCACAGAGTCTGCTGCACCAACACCAGCTTCATATTCGTTTGGCATGGCCTTCCCAATAAGGTCAGAGATGGCCCAGGAGACTTCTTGGTTTGCACACCATATCTTCAAGATTGTTTTATATTGCTTCTTAATATCTTTTTGTGTGGTTGTTTCTTGCCTCATGAGCTGACCACAGTACTGTGGTTCTGGCCTGGCTACATAAATGCAGAAAATAATTAGAGGGACAGATAGAGATACACTTTAGTATACTTCTCACCAGGATTTAGCTCAAACAATTGTTTTCAGTTCCAAAATTTCACTCTAGTTGCAAACAATTATAACTCATATCTCTTACCCAGTCATATCTCACATCTCACAACTCATATCTCAGTCACCCAGTCTTAGTTAGCTTTCATCTCTTCTTGCAACTGAACGTGATGGCAGCAGATGCACAGCACTGTGAAATGTGCTTTGCTTAATGTTCTCATAAAGGAATTGCTTATCTTCATGCCTTTATGCTTGGGACAGGGAACCTCAAACCAAGTTATATAGGGCTTTGTGAATTAACATACCATCCAGAATGCAGCCTACTGTAGAAAGGTAAGAGTTGAATCTATTGCTCCACCTACTTTGGCATCTGACACCCCCCACCCTGCTGTAATGCAACCTTCAGATGGTTGCTTATGATAGAATACAGCCCTGCAGAGCTGAAAAGGGCATTTAACTCCTGTTTTACAATCATGAAGGCAAGTAATAATAGAACTTCTCACTGACCCAAGAGAGTTGTGCACTAGGAGGCGTGCTGGGAATTGTAAGTGACAAGATTACTAGTCTGTAGGCAAGCAGGTATGCAGACAGGCAAGTGGAGATAGGCAGTCTGAGAGCAGTTCAATGGCAGAGCAGTATTATAGGACTAAGCATAACTCCATGTATACCTATTAGGCATTTGTGTCACCTGTTCTTTACTTAATTGGGAGATGCACTCTGGCCACCTGCAGAGACAGTATGTCACAGCCACCAACTAGCAAACAGCTACAGGAGCAAAGAAAGTAAGATTCCAATTTCCATTCCTTAGCATGCCTTGTTCAAGACAGATGAACTGTCTTAAAGCATTTTTTGAAGCACTGGTGAAGCCACAGGCTTTGCCAGGATGCTGACCATGGTGCTGAAACAACTAACTGCATACATTATTTTTCTTTCTTTAAACGGTAGATGCTCAATATTTTCCTATAAGGCCTATTTTCCTATAAGATGTTTCTCTTATAATGGTGTCCACCAGAGAGGTGCTGGAACTGAGTTCCAGTGAGTTCCTGCTGGGAAAAAAGCCATTGCCATTATAAAAGAACAAGGGAGGTGTTCCTCGTGAGTTCCAGACCTCTTTTTCTAGAAAAATAGCACTGCTAGAAGGTGACGTAAAAATATTTTAAATAAAAAAGATAGCAACTGTTTCTCATTATGTCTACCCCTCCCTAATCTGGGCTCACAACACATCCTCTGTTAGGGGAACCATTTAACTTGTTTATTTTTTTTATCCTATTTTGTTGCCTTCTTTCATCTAAGAACTGTACAGAGTTCTCCATCCTCCTCCACTTTATCATCACAACAACCCTATGAGGTTAGGCTGAGTAAAAAATGACAGGCCCGAATTCACAAAGTGAGATCCATTTGCTACGTAGGGTTGTGGAACTAGGTATCCTTGGTTCAACACTTCAGAGCCACCAGCTCTCCTTATAGAATAATAATGCATCTGACATCTCTTCCTTGCATCTAACTAAATCTTAAAAAAACATGTTTGACTCTATACTAGAGTGCCTATGACGGTGGAGCTACTTGTTTTGAGATAGACACAGAATTCCAACTTCACGTTCATTTTGCGATGCTGTTATGGTTGCTGGAGGTAGGGATAAATAGACAGAAAGACAGAGAGGTGAAGGCGGTGGCATGTCTCAAACAGTGATCTACATTGTTAAATCCAGTGCTTTTTTCTGGGGGGATGCAGGGGCACGCATACCCCTAAACATTTTGTGAATTTAGTTTTGGCCTCATTGAGGGGCAGCATTACAATATGAGTAGGAAAATGAGAGTACCCTTAAATATTTTTTTAGAAAAAAGGACTGGTTAGATCTACATCTACACAGTTAGGTGGTAATATGCACTGAGGCTGTAGATTTTGCATTGTACAAACTTGTTTCAACAGGAAGGAAAAGACTAAAGTTTGAGAATCACCCAAATCATTTTTATGCTATATTGTTCAATGGGTAATTTGTATAAAGGCAATTCAGTCAATGTCTCGGTTTGTAGTACAGTATATGGAAATTTCTCAAAGGCATCCTTTCACGAACTTACAAATGCTAGGTTTTTCTGTGTTGTGATACTATTTCTCCCCTCCATATTGCCATGCATGTGGCATCTCTCCTTTGGAAATTCAGGACTGCATTTTGTAATTAAATGTTATAATCTCCAGGACAGAAGTGGCACAGTTGTGGATTAATTAATTGATTATCATCCCGAGAAAACATATGGGGAGACTCTTTTGCCACCTTTTCCCACTGCAAGGAGAAACGTGTGCCTCAGGGCTCATTGCCATGCACTCTTTGAGGCTCAGGTGTGCTTAAAATATTGCCTCCCACTCACCCGCAACAGGAATCCAGGCTCTGCTGGTTTCCTAATTATCCCTGCAGTTGATGCTGTTCCATGTGGTCCTCATGATGCAACTAATGATATCAGCATAGAGATAGCTGAAAGGTGGTAGTGCTGTTTGGTTATCAGAAGCTCCTTCCTATACTTCTGCCTTGATATTAAAACACTGAAGCACAAGGATAGCTATGTGACAGCAGCATGAATCACACCATTGCAGATCAAATGCCACAGAGCTTTTACATCACTGGACATCAGCAGAAACACAGTGCTTGTCAGTGGAGGCAGTTCACACATTTATCTGCAAGTTACTAGGACTTAGATCCTGAGGTTGCCTCCAGGCTGTCAGTATTTTTCAGAAGGGATTCAAGCACATACCCAAAATTTAGGTTTGCACAATTAAAGTGGATTAAAGTGCTTTGTTGCCCCAGCATGACAAATCCATTTTTTAAAAAAATGTCTTTTTGCTATTAGAAATGTGACAAGGAAATGCACTAAAAAGTGTGGGGTGAATGAATGATTAATGATAGGACCACACAAGCATATCAGGATGACTGCTCAAAAATGATCAGCTGTAGTCCAATCTGATCTTTGCAAGAAAAGCAGGATGAGTGCTGAATAGAAAGGTAATCTGAAGCTCTAAGTCAGGCATAGGCTGACTACAACTCCCATCATCCCTGACCACTGGTCCTGTTAGCTAGAATTGATGGGAGTTGCAGTCCCAAAACATCTGGAGGGCTGAGTTTGTCTATGCCTGCTCTAAGTTGTTATTCCATTCAGGAATGCATTCCCCCCTAACCCTCCCTCCCCTTGAAGCCTCTGGTACCACTTTCCACACTATTCCATGGGATCCTCCCACCCATTGAAGCAGATTTTCTGGAAGCATTGGGTTCTTTAGGCGGAAAGGGGGAATTGGCAGTAATCATCTCTCTCTCTCTCTCTCTCTCTCTCTCTCTCTCTCTCTCTCTCTCCTCCAATGGATGCATCCCATGAGCAGAGACTCACAGGAAGTTAGGATCCAAAGTCAACTATTAACTGTACCTCTCCGTAAGAACCAGCTGCTGTCTGATGTTCATTTATGCCTGAAGGATTTTGAGTCTTTCTGCTATTTCTTTGCTCTGCTTGCCAACAAGTATGATTTCACCAAAATGTTTCTCTACAACTTGGCACAATGTACAAACATTACAACTACATTGCTTCTATAGGAATATGGCAAAGATATTGAATAATAAAAGAATGCTTTTGCAACTAACAAATATGCTCATAGATTAGCAAAAAAGCTTTTATAATTTTCTACGCTTATTGGGAATGTAAAAATTCTAAAGCTATTTGAGCATTAAATAATGTTCTGAGACCTGAGGCTTACAGACATTCTTTATATTATGTAGCCTTCTGGTAGACAAATCAACCCTGAGATAAATTTGCACTCCATTTTGCTTTCCCTTCCCAACTTTCTAGCACTGCATTTTTTAACACTAGATTTGTTCCTACTCTATCCTGACCCAGAAGATCACCTTCCATAATGAACCTTTGTAAAATAGGTTAAGCTCAAAGATAATAAATTGCAAAGTGCTTTTTGAATATCGCTTGAGTTCAGGAAGCTGTTACTTGATGCCCTTTGTAGTGACAATGGGCAGTGGTAACTGGTACCACCTTAGGCTGATGTGCTAGCTGTGTCCTCTCCTGCATAAAAACAATATAGCCATTGTCACATATGCCATGATAACTACAATTCACCCTTTGAAAAACGATGGCTAGTCCAGAATGCAACAGCAAGAAGTTTGTCAAGAAGGACATATTACTGCAATGCAAAATAGGAGAGGCTCCATCTGTATTGGTGTTCCACCAGTTTTTGAAGACACAAAGGCATTCCTTTGATCTCTTCAACCAAGTCCCTTGTTTTAGTGGTGGTGGTGTTTTAATGGGCTTGCTTTAGTATGCTTTTAAATTATGAACCTTTATATTTTAATAGGATCATGTTGTTGTGTATTTTTATTATGGAGTGATTTTTTTTTAAAAAAGCAGCAACTTAATTTTAACAATGTAATGTAATTAATTATTGTGGGTTTTTAAAATTTTTTATTAAAGTTTTCTTGGTTTACAAAGGTATGCACAATGTGTCTTTTTTTCAAGTTACATTTTCCATAGTGTAATGAATGTATGGGGGTTGCTCGTGCGTAAGTTGCCACCACTCCTGGCTAGGTAGCCTGGTTAAACCTTTCCTGACTGGACAGCCCTTCACTTCATGGCTGTTCAGTCGCTAGCAGAATCCGTCAGTGGGCGTTTCTTAAACTTTTTCCAGCACAAAAGCTCTTTGACGCCAAGTCTACGCCTACTTTCCCTGCGCGGAAGTCTTCTGCGCAGGGTGGGTGTGGGCAGAGGAGGACCTGTGCTCTCCCCACTGGTCTCCAGTGAAGAGTCCTGGAGACCCCTCTCTGATTCCCCCAACCCCTCCCTTATCCCTGGTGTTACGCTGATTTCCTTCCCCAGCCGATGAGTTCCCTCTCTCCCTGCTTGGCCCTTCTCCGGCATCGCTTGAGAGCTCTGCCTCCACTTCTGGCTCCAATGTCAGTTCCCTGACACATAGGTTTAATAATATTGTCAGTTGCACAGCTCCCTCGCAGTAGGCACCATGGACCAATTCAGTGGGCTCAATGATCTGGGAGCAGGAAAGCCAAGAACTGCCTTCTCTCATATGAACAATCTTTTGAACTCATTCCCTCAGATAATCTTCAGAGGCACTGCTTTTATCTTTGCCTATCACAAGGTGGGAGGTTTCGCAACAGTTAGACTTTGGCTTTGCACATCTCTGAATGTTTGCAAAGTTCTTTTAGAATGTGTACACTGTCTTATGGTATTTGAAGGTAGTCCAAGGGCTGCCTTTTTAGTTTTCAAGTTAAAAAAAAGGGAAGAAAGCAGGTAGAGAGTCCAATTGCTACTGTGAGTATATTCAAAATAGGGCTGCAAATGTCACTGGGACCATGAGTTGCCCCTATCAGCTCACTAGAAACACAAACTAACAACCGCACGGGGTATTTCCAGATGGCATTTTCACTGAGCAATCGTTGTGAAATATTTGTGAGGCAGTTAGGTGTTATTGCACCAAAGCAAGCGTTATTCCACACTTTCCAGGGCATTTTTGGATCAGTTTATTTATTGCAAAAAAGTCCAATCCTTTAGGGGAGCATGTTTGTTGTGAAAGACCACCCAATATAATTATGCAATCAGAATTTGCCATTAAGGGATTGAATACAACTCTACAATAACAGTCTGCGAGTATCTGTAGTCAACTAAAACACACCAGGTTGAATCCAGACTAAGCAGATTACATTTAGATCCTACTGAAATTAATGACATTCCTTCACTTAAGTCCCATTCTTTTCAGTGGTGACTAAGCTCAACTAACTTAGTCTGGGTTTGGTTTCCTCTGGAAGGAGTTTGCTGGAAGCTTATGGCATTTTGGAATATGTGTATGTTTATCTACATAGGTGGAGGCACAGCTTAACACTCAGCCAGTTCTACTGCCCCACACCAGATCTCCAGAAATAACCCCCTCCCAAAAAAGGCCAATTCTCCTGGCCTTTTTCTGTGTGTATTTCTTGAAAATGGAGTCTGTCTCCAGTACTTCTATTGTTTTTCCACTCATACAGGTGAGTGATGGATAAAGTTGAGTCATCTTCTGAAGCAACTTCTCTCTTCTATTCTGCAGCACTGCTTTGTACCCATTTTCACCTTCACCTCCATGCCAATGCCTCCTCCCTCCTTTTGTGAAAACTGCCTTGCACACAAAGCACTCCAGTAGTCATCTCCTGCATCGTCCTCCTCCTACACATTACAATTGCTAAGCACTCTTTTTCACCTCCAATGAAAAGCACCCTTTTTACCTTCAGCCCTGCATTGAGGGCTATGTGATGACTGCCTTACACTCGTATGTGTATAGGTAGATAATTCTCACTGATAATTCTATTCCTATCCAAGGAGAGGGCATGTGACTTGGGGAGAGTTCTGAGAGTCAGACTGAAAGGCCTGAAGAGCAACTCTGAGCTCCTGTACTTATGGTTCTCCATCTCTAAAGTAAGGGGTCTGAACCTTAGAGACCTTGATGGTAAGCTATTTTTGCTCCATTCTTTTTGAATCATGTGCAACAATCAGTGAATATTACCAGTGACAGTCTTATCTGAAGTGGTTTCAATATGAAACATTTCTCAAAGCCACTATTTTCAGAAACAACCTCAGAGGCTGACCCTTTCTTTATTGCCTTCAAGTTCTGTGTTTGCTGAAAAATCACACTGCAGCTGCCATTAAGATTATGAAACATTGACTTACATGTGAGTTGTCAACACTCTTGATTGAAGGAGTTAAAAAAAGATGGGGGTGGGAGAACTGCACCTTTCTAATACATGCAGTGGATTTCTTAAGTTGACACATGGCCATCCTTATCAGCAGTTCTTTGATTCACAGTTTGATATGTCAGTGACAAGAGTCCCAAAAGCTTCTGGCAGCTTTTCTTGTGCCCAAAGGCTTAGTCATTTTGGAAGCATACTTCTCCCACTATAAGCTTTCATTATCTTTCCTTTCTCACATGCTGGGACCTACAATGGAGAGCAGTTCTTATGTATGACTTATTTGTAGGGTCAGGCTAAAAGTCCTCCCTACCTCCACCTCCAGTTTCCCAAAAGTATTCTATTCCTGAAAAAAGGACCCATTTTCTAGTACTGCATTCTTGGGATGGGCAGAAATCTCTGAATTTTTTTTGAAGGGCATTACTGCCAACCTTACTTAATGTTGGAGGTGGCTGAAGATTACCCCATCCCCACTATTTTAATGGCTCATTATGGCATGAAGATGTCTCCACAACCTCCTGCTGGCTGAACTTCCTGTAATGCCTTGGGAGGGGTGTGATGTGAGGTTGCTTTGTTCCAACAGCATTCTAGGAAGTGCCGTCAAGAGATGCTTGTGCCACTTCCCACTAACCAGATTTCCCAGAATGCTTTAGGAGCAATGACATATGATGTGGCACTGCAGAGCAGGAACCACCATGGCAAGGCTATCTCTCTCCAACAAAATCAAAGCTGGGAAAAGACATTCTGAGCCATGAAGCCCACCTAGGCTTCAAATGACAATGATGAGATATACCTAGTTCTTTTATGAAAAGTACATCCCCCTCTGGAACCAGTTCAACACCAGCTTAACAGACACAAAAACTACCTTGCCTCCTTGTCATGATTCAATCTCAATTTATTGCCCCTCATCCAGTCCACTACAGATTCCAGTTTAGTAGCTGCATAATTATATCTGACTTAGATATCAAAGAAGTAGAGCTGAGTGTCTTCAGCATATTGATCCAAATCCTGGAATGATTTCACTCACCACTTCAAACACTGTATGGAGGATCAAATGTAACTTGCAGTATCTCAGAGCAGAGCTCTCCAGGGCTGCTTTCTGAAACCAACACTATAGATAGGACTGGAACCACAGTATCACTATGCCCCTGCTGTCCATATCCCACAGTGTTGGTTTGATTGTGTACTAGAATACAGTAAAATAAAAGGAGAATTCCCTGGATGACTAGATCCAGGTTTGGGGCAAGTACTCTTTGGTGAGAAAGCTCCAGCAGAGATTTAAAATCACAAAGCATGCAGCAAAGTAAAGCATGGAAATACAGTCTGTTAGACCTTTAAAATATCCCCTTCAAAGTCGCTTCCAAAGTTCCCTACTTACCCGAGCATAGAAAAAGACCACATGATTGGTAAGTTAAAAATTGTTACCTAACAAACTTTTCAAATTCATGCAATTTTCCATACAGAGGCAAGAAAAGACAGGCAGTATAACACAGGTTCCAAAGTGGAGACAGTTTCTAAATTATTTGTATAGAAACACAAATATGGCTTACTAAGGCCACAGTCTAAGTCTGGAGCATCAAGCTGAGACATCCTTACTGGTGGGTTCACATAGTGGGAGGAAAGAGAATAGAGAGTTTGGTAACTCTTCCTCCCAAGTGTTTGGTAACTCTTCCTCCCAAGGTGAGAGGGTGTGACCTAGCTAAGCCTGACAGTGCAGCTTACTCTGTGATCTTAACCCTTTCATGAATTAATTAGATCATTGATTAAATGAGGCTGATTTATCCCACACAGAGCTGGTTCTGTAGGATATCATGGCTGAAGGTTTCAACAGCTACTGACATATCAAAGTGAATCAACAGCCCTGAACTTAATCCATGTTGAAACAGATCTGGCTGTGCTATTTGGAAGTGGGTTAAATAGTGCAATTCAGTTGGGTAGATTACTCAGCCTAATCAATACATAAGAAGGCTGATCAGCGTGTTCAGCATCGGATCAGAGTCTGGGCTCTTGCTGTCTCGAGACAGATGTGGCACATAGAGAGCTAGAAGGGAGCAATGGAAGGCGTAAATTGCCCTGAAACCGGGGGGGGGGGGGTAATCCCAGGGGACAGGAGCTCAAGGCAGTGCAATAAGGGGTTTCCCCAATCTCAGGAATATAAGGAAAATTGGAATGAGACAATAAAAAAAGGAGGAGAACCTTTGCGCATTGAGCTAAAAACACGCTCATGTGCGAACACCCCATCGCTGATCTTCTCCACAGAGATAAGGACATAAAAATAATGAACTGCCCCCCCCAACAAATAAAAAGCTTTGAGGAGAAGTTGTTGCCTTGTATCAAAACTTTTTGTCTTCTGGTCTGATGATAGATGTCATGGGTGTTCTTTTTTGCCCCCACCCAAACTGTTGGAGGATTTCACACTTACTCTCACCCCCCCCCCCACGAATATTCCGTGAAAGGTCCCCCTCCACAGTCTGACCATCAACACATGGAATGGAAAATTGGTGATGGGGCCTGCTCAAAAACCTTCAGGAAAAAATCATATGCAAAAGGTGGATTATTATTTTTTTTAAGTGTCATTTAAAAATGTCTCATTTTTCCACCCGTACCTGACAATCGGCATATTTGTAGCTATGCAATCAAGACTGCTTGTACTCTTTGTCTAAATGCAGCAGCTGGCTATTCTCAATTCAATATTCAACCTCAGACTCAATGAATCTTCCTTAGAGTATTGCTAAGTGTACTAAATATTCTAAGTAAAGCTATTGTGCTCTTGTTTCTTGTTTCTTGTTCAAAGAGAATTCTTTGTCCTTCGCTAAGCCCACAGCAGTAAGATGCAGAGAAATCTGCCAATCGTTATAAAAATAATTACCAAATCCACCCTGAGATTCTCTATTTTCAAATGTTTGTCACTTTGCAGAGCATGTAGGATCAGCCCAAACATCTGTTCTCTGACCATTGTATGAATGAGATGTTGGAAATACAATATTCATTTCTAATTGACATCTGTGCCTCTTCTGACTTTGTAAGAAAAACAGCCTTGGATCTATCATAACAGTGAAAGTTTGAGATTATCTACTGCTCTGTGATGGAGAAATCTATTGCTTTGGCAGCATTTGAGCTATAAGCTTTCTGAACACGTCAGACACTAACAAGCCAGACATATTTCTGCAGTAAAGCAGGCCTGACTTATGAGGCAGGCTATTGCCTTTTACAAGACAGCCCCAAAAGGAGCCGTTATGGTTTCGACATGTGAAATAAAAGGTCAAAGGATGGCCCAGTTTGAGTTAAAATCATTTATTATATTTGTAGGCAAGGAAAGCAGCTGTAAAAACCATAAAAAGGTTCATTGACAAAGCAGGAGGCATCCTATTATTTGATTAAATTTGCCTGGAAGCTTGCAAACACATGAGCAAGTAAATAGATAACTAGCTAATAATTGCTAGCATCCTCATGTGTCTGAATCTAGGCAACATCTATTGAAACAGCTCTGAAGTACTCGGCTCATAAGCATCAAAGGCTTTTGAATTATCACAAGATGCAAAGGTGGCGGTGCTAATTCCATTATCAGCTGGCTCATGGGTAAAATAAGTCAAGCTTTTGACAGCCAAGCTAATGGGACTCATTGCAGACAACACCCATTATGGGTATGCAAAGATTGCTATTATTATGTCCCAGGCTTTGCTAGCAAATGCATGCTGTTAAGGGACAGAGCTATTATGCACCCCCAATGTAATAGGTGCCAGTATGTATTGCTCTTGCCAAGGGGTAATATTTTATAACAGCTCTCTCTCTCTCTCTCTCTCTCTCTCTGTGTGTGTGTGTGTGTGTGTGTGCAGTTTGAAGATGAGCAAACATTTTACTCAAAGCAGACCAGTTGGTAGTTTTGAAAGATGGTCCCATTATTTTTTGAGGGTTCAAAAGCAAAACACTTCTTTTAAAGCTAATGAAACTTCCAAACAAATCAAGAAAATGGCTTATCTAATCACAAACACCAGAGGTTCAATAAGCACACAGTTCTATAAGCACAAATAAACAACACAGAATAGGACATTGAATGGGCCAATGGGAAGGGAGTATTTTGAAGTTCTGCACACAGGTGTAATAACTCGCAAAGGGTAAATAACTCGCACACAGGTGTAATAACTCACTGGCAGGCAGCAGTGGAGCTTAACAGAGAAGGAGAGCGCCATTACAGCTGGAGCCCAGGTGCTTGTGCTGGCCAGGGCAGAACAGTGAGTGGCATGCAGAGAGAATAAGATTGAGCCAATTTCTAGAACTTGCTTGTAGCTAGCCTATTATTTTTTGAGGGTTCAAAAGCCTATTTTAGGATCTGGCATATCCTTGGCTGACTTCATGGCCTCTCCCTGCCCCTGAAACACCTCATTTTAGTGTTCTGTTGGAAGCCGCCCAGAGAGGCTGGGGAAACCCAGCCAGATGGGTGGGGTATAAATAATAATAATAATAATAATTATTATTATTATTATTATTATTATTATTATTATTATTATTTTGCAGGGATATCATCCGTGGTAGCATCCAGCTGCCTGTAGTTGAGGTCAGCATATTTGTGACCCCCGTGGAGGTAGAACCTCCCTTCTCCATTGTACATTAAAATGTTGCTTATTCCTACAGTAGAAGTAGCATATATTTAAAAGGAGAACAATGTGGCTTTCAGTGCTTTCCTAAATAAAGATTTCCCCCTTACATGTCCTAAGAGGAATCTGCTTGCTAAGCTTCACTCACTTAAGTCTCCAGGAACAGGAAACCCAGCACCACCATTGGGTATGAGTTTGTTCTTGCCCTTGGAAAGGATACACCTCTTTTACCAGGGTAGGAGATTCTTTTCAGCCCAAGGGCCACTTTCCCTCTGAAAAATCTACTGAGGGCCACATGCCAGGGGGGCAAAAGTGGGCAGAGCAATGTATGTACAGTAAAGTAGTTTCTAAACACATCCACACACCCCTCTCTATTATCTACTCAGCAAACAAGAGGCTTTTTCAGAGTTCAAGGACACATTCCAGCCAGGCAAACATGGGGTGAGAAGCAGGGCCAGGAAGGGGGCTGGCCTGGGGAAAGTTCAGAAGGCCAGATTGAGAGGCCTAGAGGGCCACATTTGGCAACTAAGCCTGAAATTCTCCATCCTTGTCTGTGAGCTCAGGCTCTCTAATTGGAAACTACTGTATTTTTCGCCCCATAGGGCGCACCTAGTTTTTTTTTGGGGGGGGGAATAAAGAAAAAAAATAATTTCCCCCCCCAGGAGCGGGGCTGGCGCGGGGGAAGCCCAAGCTTCCCCCGACCCCAGCCCTGAGAACAGCCTGCTATCCGCAAGCCTAGGGAGCCCAGCGGGAAGTCGTGCCGGTCTCCCGAGGGTTGCGCAGAGCTGCCTGCATTCCGAAGCCTGGGGCATGCTGAAGAGTGCGCCCGGGCTTCGGGCAGCTCTCCGCAAGCCTGGGAGAGTGCACTGAGAGCGCACCGACCCCTCTCACTCTCCAGGCTTCAGCGAAAGCCTGCATTCGCCCCATAGGACGCACACAAATTTCCCCTTCATTTTTGGAGGGGAAAAAGTGCGTCCTATAGGGCCAAAAATACGGTACTACCAGTGAGCATTATTGGCAACTGTATAGATCTGTGCCCATTTCTTCCCTGGTTTACCAGACTTACATGGTAGGAAGCAAAAATAAGCACTATGAGAGACTTCGCAGCATAGAACTAATGCTAATTTGACCCAGATCTACCAGAGCTCAACTGGGAACCTCATTCTCAGATACACTGCAGCAGTTCAGCTCTTTCAGTCCAGCTAACTGTAGGCTGGTGAACTTTAGTGGCCTAATTTCACCAGTCCTTCTCCAGGATACCACAGACCTCAAACAATCAAGTTCAGTCTCCCAGACTACCACAGCTTGTGTACTCTACAGATATAATAACAAAATCAAAAACATTTTGGGATGTTACTGCCTGCCCACAAGTTTGCAAAGACTATCTTGTATATAATTTTGACAAGTGGTACACATAATTTGCATCTTCAAAAAAGTAGATGAAATAAATATTTTTCCAGCAGTCCTGTTATGCAGTTGAAATCTTCAGAAGTCAAAGACCATCATGCCATCTATCTGTATAAAAATTATGTTGCCAAGGATACATAGTATTTGAATGTCGTGATTTCTAATTGCAAGTGTGAGTATTGTGTTTTCAGGGAGCTTAAATGAAAAGAACAGTGAATGACCATATTAGCTAGGTTTTAGAATTCGTATACAAGGAGATCTCAGTCTTTCATGGCTAGTGTGATCCACAGCAGTCTTGTTACAACTTCAGATCACCCAACTTTCTCTTATTCTTAGAAGTTCGATGGTATGCCAATAACTTTGTTGAGCTATGCAGAGGCAGAGTTGAAACACTGGTGTACTCATGTCTGTGGGTGAGAAGGATTCCCAGTGCCAAAGAAAATAAGAGGACTTGTGTTAATGCTGGGATGCATGACATATCCTATGTGCAACTTTCTCAGTGGGGTCAACAATGCCAATCTGTATTGATTTCAGCGACTTAAATTAAACTGTATAACAGTATTTTGGTATAATGTTGGATCTACAAACATATTCAGATTTGCAAATTCATAATGGATTAAGATAGAAAAGTAGATCAAATATTGTCATATTTATTGCATCTTAGAGTTTTCCTTAGGCTGAAATCCTGCACACAGTTTGTTTATTTAGAAAAAATGTATAAACTACTTAATAAATTTATTATTATTATTATTATTATTATTATTATTATTATTATTATTATACTGCCCTATACCCGGGGGTCTCAGGGTGGTTCACAGAATAAAATCAAGATAAAAAAACCACAAAAACATAATAAAAATAAAAACAACAACCCAATAGCCCCCCCAAAAAAAAACATTTTCAAAGGGCATAGGATATAAATCAGATCAACCAAAGGCCTGGTTAAAAAGGAATGTTTTTGCCTGGCGCCTGAAGTGTATAATGATGGCGCCAAGCGAATTTCCCTGGGGAGAGTATTCCACAGACAGGGAGCCACTGCAGAAAAGGCCCGTTCTCGTGTTGCCACCCTCCAGATCTCTCGAGAAGGAGGCACACAAAAGAGGGCCTCAGAAGATGACCTCAGGGTCTGGGTAGGTTCATATGGAAAGAAGTGGTCCTTGAGGTATTGCGGTCCTGAGCAGTTTAAAGCCTCTATTGTAAACAAAACTGTATAAAACTATATGTATCTAACTTTTTAGCATGGGTCTAAAATAATATAGCATGGGGGTCTGCAAATGTAATAGCACAAGTAGGCTTACATCTATATAATCTTTGGTTGCAATCTGTACATACTTAGTAAGAAGTACAGTGGTACCTCAGTTTACGAACTTAATCCATTCCGGAAGTACGTTCTTAAACCGAAACCGTTCTTAAACCGAGGTGCGCTTTCCCTAATGAGGCCTCCCGCCGCCGGTGCCCTTCCACCATTCAACTTCCGTTCATAGACTGAGGTAAAGTTTGTTAACCAGAACACTACTTCCAGTTTTGTGGAGTTTGTGAACCGAATAGTTCGTAAACAGGGCTGTTCTTAAACTGAGGTACCACTGTAAATGCCACTGAACTCAGTTGGTCTTGCTTCTCAGTGAAAATGCACATTTGCATCTTTGTTGCTTTTCTTTTTTAAATGCACATAATTTCTGCCTTTTGCCTGCTTATCAGTATCATTAATGTCTGGCCTGTGAATGAATTTTAGCACATTCCTACTTTTTTTTTTTTAAAAAAAACAGCACCACAGTAAAAATATATTGCAGGAAGAAAGGGAGTTTATAGAGTACTCTGTATTCTAAGAGGTGGCTGTATATTTAGTCTTTGAGCATTTGGAGCACTTATTATAGGGATCAATTTGGCAAGAGCAGGGCCCAAATTATTTTAATAAAAAGTTCCATTAAATTCCATTGCATGGATGACTAAGTGCACAGGGATCGAATGTTCAGAGATGTGCATTGAAATAATCTTTCGTGTCTTTCCTGCTGAAAAGGCAGATGATCAGCAAGGCAGGAGCAGGAAGCTAATATGGATGCTGTAATGGAAATAGCAATAAGCCTTCAACAATTTATATAAACGTATAGAATCACATGTAACTTCAGACTTTCATAGAACAGGGAGACAATTTCCAGTGTCATCAAAGAACAGTGAAATACACAATGGCTGCTGCAGTGTTCCTTTCTGAAAGGAATGGTACTGGCTTTAGAAGTAAGAATGAGCAATTGCTAAGCTGCACTGCTGAAAATAGATATAGGTTTTGAGAGCTGAAAGAACACCTGGGCGATTGCTTAGATGATGCCCAGACATCCTCTAGCATATGTTAGATATCTTTGTGTTAATATTCCTTATGGCAGTGGTACAGCTTTTGAAGAAGATGCCAGTAATAGAAACTCAGCCATAGCTGGCCCTACCACAAAGTAAGGTGAGGTAGATTGCCTCAGGCAGTGATTTTGAGAGTTTTGGAGTGCCATTCAGTGACAGAAAATTTTGAGTCAGCTGTTGTTTTTTTATAGAAGAGACTACTCTATTGTCAGCCACCAGTCCTTTTGAGCCTGTGGGCACATTTGCAGACCAGAAAAACTGTTGTGGGCAGAACACACACACACTGCGACCGAGAAACACCACAACCTATTCTGTAGCCTACAGTACAATGCTGCTTTCAACCTTATTTCAATAGGGATGGAATGGCAAGGAGGGGTCTCTGTGAGTGTCAGGGAACACCTCTGTGGGCCCCACACAGGTGACATCCAACATGCATGATCCCAGGAATGGCAATTGGCAGCACAGGGAAACAGATAGATGGTGGAATGCCTTTTCAAGACAGCATCTCCCATTGCATCCTAGTATTTGAGCCTTGCAGCAATATTTATCTTAGGTATAGATATATAAAGAGAAGAACACCCCTCCCCCAGCACACACACTCCTAACCCTAAGAATAGTAGAGTAAGATCAAACCTCCACTTAGTCCTGCATCCTTTTTCCTGGATGTTTTCAGGGAGTCCAGAAACAAAGAATGAAGTCACCCGTGCTCCTCTTTGGTTTGACCCCCCACCAGGCACTGTGAGACCCTGCATGTTCAACCTGATGCTTTGCATGCTTACACAGAAGTAAGTCTTGCTGTGTTCAGTAGTGTTTACACTTAGGTAAGTGTGCACATTGCAGCCTCAGAGACACACTACCTGCACACTTGGAGGTTCTTTTTAGAAATTTAGGCTAATGCTCGTTGATATAATCCCTCTCCTCTCCTGTGAAATTGTTTGATTCCCTTTTAAAGTCAGTGGCCATCACTTCCTCATGTGGCAGTGAAATCTATAAGTTTATTATAGATTCTGTGGAGAAGTACTTAGCTCTGTCTGTCCTATATCTACTTCCAATCAATTCCATTGAGTGAGTCAGTGCTGCTATTAGAGAGGGAGAAAAAGCCTTCTCAGTCCATTTTCTTCAGAGCATGCATCATTTTATAAACTTCTTGTCATCTATTTTTCTAAATTTAAAAGCCCCAAATACCTGAACCTTTCCTTATGGCAAAGTTACAACTTACCTTACTGTGTTTGGTTGCCCTTTCTGGCAGCTTAGACACTGTATTCCAAACGTGGCCACACCAGAAGTTTGTGCATGATGATTTCAAGGTACTATGAAATGAACAGGATTGGTTATATGACAGCATCATAACACTGGCATTCCTTATAGGGCTTCTGTTGTTGATTGCTGAGATGATTTTATGTGAAGAAACACATAACACATTAGTGTATTATTATTAATATAATAACGAAGTGGTGGTAGAGGATTGCTCCATATTCCCTGACAAAGAACCCTTTAGAATTTCTGGCAGTTAGCAGGTAAAGTTCTATTTGCTTAACCGGTTGGGGAGGTGTTCAGTCAGATTTTACAGTGTATATCATAGTACCATTTCAAAAGGGATTACTCCTGTAGAATTCAATTTCCACTGTAACAGAGTCCCTAGGCAGATTTTGGGAGTCTAATATTTACTTCCATACAGTAGCCTTCTAAAGTAGCATGAATAAAGTACTTTCAGATTTATCCCAAAGTAAAAGTCAACCCAAGGACCTAGATGAAACCTGACCTATGAGCCTATTGACCTATGAACAGAACACAAGACAATCAAGAAGTCTAGTTGAAGAGAGCAGAATGAAGAAATCAAGGAAACTCACTTTGAAAGAGTTACAATGCACTTCTTGTGGGGCTTAATTTACAAAGCAAAAGTGACTCCCGTTGATCTTTGACTATCTGTGAATGACTTTTGTATCCAAGATGCAAAGGAAACATTGGTTTCTCAAGTGAAGAAAATCACTGTGTGTTAAAAGTTCCCACTGGCATGAAAGAAAGTTTGCCACTTTTATATAGTTATTGGCTATAAGGAGTCCCTCTGTGTGTGGCTAATGCTACTTTCAGAAACCATTGATCTCTAATCCAGAGAGCAGCTTCCTGTGGTACTTCAGTACAGTAATTAAAGTACCTAAGATTTTGCCCGAGACCTCTGACGAGAGAAAGGCTATATAAAAAGACCTCCAACAATATATATGACTAGTCTCACCCCCAATGCTCATTAAACAAAAATAGAGTTGAAAACAGAGAGGTGAGTGCTCTTGAGCTATTTTTACACAATCTTTTGAGTGCATCACAACAGCTAAAGGGAAGGCAATCTATGCAAACTTCCCCGTATCTGTCCCATTTATCTCCAAACTAAATCCCTTCAGCCTCCCACTTTAGGCCAATTCACCTGGCATTATGAGTCACTGGCTTTGCTCACATAATTCCTGCATATGAAGGTTAGTGGAGCAAAACCTGTTGGTAAGCGCTCACAGCTCCCATGCTGCTGTGATGATGGATTAAATCAGCCTCAGTTTGTACTGAGGCAATGGTCCCTTCCTGCAGCCATTAGGGTGGCGTTGTTCTGTGAGAAGCTTAAGAGAATCCTCTCTCCTTGCATATTCCTTACGCTGCTCCTTTCCTGCCCTCTTCCAAGGCATCAAAAGCCCTTTGTGTGGAATTCCTGTGCCACACAGGGCTTTCCCTCTCATCATAGTACTGAAAGTATGCCAAACTCATGGACTCACAGCTGAGACACAGCGGTTGGGTTGGCACTTGCATTTTAGTTATATGATTGTGATTTCACTGTTTCACTGTTTTATTATTTTATTTTGCACACCACCTTGAGAGGAATTTATTGTTTATTTGCACCATTTCTACACCAGTTAGTATATTAAAAGAAGCAGTGTACAGAAAACTAAAGCAACAACAGACAGCTTAAGCAACAAATATTTTAAAAAGCACACAGTTAACATATAAAAATGTAGCATCAATACAGAATTACTAATAAATGTAAACCAATGCCAGTTCTTTCACCTTTGGACATACCGTCCATTTCAGTCCCCTGTCTCTCACCCTCCCACCCAGGGTCTCACCCAGGGTCCAAAAGAACTTTCAGTTCATCTGCAAAAGTCTCACATCCTTCTGCATATTCAGGGAATGCTAATATATATCCTGAACAGAACTAAACAGTTTTTGCTAAAGGGAATTTGCTAAATTAGTTCATTTAAGGAAATACACTTGAAGAACTTTAGGGAAAATACTGTGCCTATTTAAAACTATGACTGACATGTATGGTCAAAGAGTAGATGGAAACTTTTGTATATATTATAGCTGCATGTACCTCCCTAGGGCAAAACAAATTTAAATCCTAATGAGACTTAGTATACCAGGACACCACCTAAAGAGCCACTGCCTGCATCAGTTTATGGCATTATCATGGAATAATTTCAGACCCAGAAATGCCCCAAAGTTACTCTTAGGGCTCTGAAAGGATCTAACATTTGACAGTTCAAGAGAAGTGGACAGAAACCAAAATTGGATCATAGCAAGCACAGTACCATGCACAGATAAATTTCCTTACCAGTTAACTATTTGAGACAGCTGTAACTAAGAAGGTAGATGTGAGCTGAGTCCCTCCAGGCATCCTTTCAGTGAATATTTACAGCATCTAGGTTTTCTGATTCAGCAAACTGGAATACCTCCAAACACAGGAGGCATGGATTCCTCATCCCTATACACATGTGCTCATACAGGTTGATGCTCAAGCAAAATAATGCTATAGGAAATCTGTTGCCTGAGAGAATTAAAAATGAGAACATTATCCATTCATGTTTGACCTCCAGGCAGATTAATGCAGGCAAAGGCCTATGCCTAGATTAATGTGATTAACTAATATTTCACAGAATCAAATTTGTGTTCAGATTGCCAAATTCTGTGTGCAGCTGGAAGAGCAAATGTGCTTCTGCACAACTGAACATCAGAAGGACAAGAACAGTGTGTTTAGTCCTCAGCTGTACCAAGTGGATAGCTGGATGAACTGTTGACGGCATGCCAACTTTCTGCTCAACCAATTCTGGCCTGACATGGCACCACAGTGCCATGTATTCCATGCTATGTCAATAGAGGGTAGAATGTTGGCCAAGTATTGCATGTAATGGCTTGAGCAATAATCTCTGTGTTCCATCTCTTTCTAATATAGCAGTATCCTCAACCTGAAGGTCATCCGCCCACCCTGCCCCCATTTCCCAGCTGCTCTATGATGCTGGGAAGGAGGACATTGAATGGGCAAGGGATAGTAAGTAAATATGGGCACCGGCAGGAGAGCCAGCTTTAATGCCAGAGGAGCAGGAGCAAGAACACAATTTACAAGGTGGGCGAAAGATGGTGAATTCTTCAACTCTGTAGTATTGGGAGCAGCCTGTTCGGAGTGTGGAGTAACAATCTACCCAAATGTGGTAGGCTTTCTAGCTTCTGACAAAGCCTACCCCCCAACCCGAGTGAAATGAACAGGTCCAAGGCATGCTAGTTGAAAACCCTGTCCTGTTTCTCTTGATCATTAGACCAGCATTTGTAATGTCATCTGAATATCTGGATATTTTTTGTCCTTTAAATGCAAATCATATCCCTGTTCCTGTAATTTCTTCTTCCACCTTTCCTATCATTATCATCACCTTACACCACTTCAGAAGAAATCAGCTCTTCGGTGCATGATTGAAAGCAAGCCTCCTTGACTTCTACAAGCTGATAGCTGGGTTTTGTTAAATAAGCTTTTAGCATTGTGACAGATTTCATTAACTCTTTGTGTTATGCAAAAGCTGTACCTGTTACAGGATTTATGCACCGTGCTGTGGAAAGCTGGAATGAAGGGCCAGGCTAATGAGCTTGGAACGTGGAGCTGCTTCAAAATCTGAAGAGGCAAGTTCTTACAGGTCACACTGCCCTTGCAACATTGTTTGTAATTACTTTATGTTGCCAAAATGTGCAAAGATTTCTTACTGCAAGGATTATACCCCAAGGATTCTGGACATGGTAAGACATTCTGAATCAGAATAGATTTATTTTGACATTTTTTTACCTTGTTGCATCCCCAGGGTACTATAGCTTTCTGTTTCATGTTCACATTACAAAAAGTTTGAAATGGATTAAGCTGAATGATAGTGACTTGGACAAAGCCACCCACTGAATTTAGGGTGACTAAGCAGGCATTTGAAACTGGATCTCCTTTGATCAAACCTATCACACCATCTCCTCCACATCACACTGGGTACAGCTATACTCATCCCCCCCACAATTACTTTCATCACTGGTTTATACCAGCTGTAACTACTGTACTCTGATTGTGCTCTTGGTGCATCTAGCCTACCTTACATGCCTCTTGGGAAGGTATAGCAGGAAGTGCACAATGGCTGCAAAAGGGGACTTGATGCTTGCATCATAGGCATAGAATCTTAATTCCTTTAGCCAATGTGATGCTTTTCTGCCCCTCACTGCAAATTAATTACAGCTCCAAGGTTTCACCCAATCTTAATCCAGCCTGCTTATTGGATGTTTTAATAGTGAGAACCTGATTCCAGACAAAACCACATAGGGAATTGAACCCTGGTTGCTAGGAAGGGCAAAGAACAGAGATTTAAAAGAACCTTTATATAGAGTCCATGATGTATAGCCACGCAAAGACGGTGATCGCCCAGAGATTAAGGGATATTGCGAGACAGGAGGACATAGCCCGTGTGAAACCAGGGCTGTTTCTGGGGGAGCAGATGTACCGAGCTGCTCCAGCTCGCTACCTGGCGGATATCCACTACGTGGAATACCGCAGACTATTTACCGCGGCTAGGCTGAATGTTCTTGACTCGGCGGTTCTGAAGGGAAGATATGGAGGAGTCCCATATGACCAGAGATTATGCCATTGTGCGTTGGGTGAGGTAGAATCCACAGAGCACATTTTAATGAGCTGTCCCTTCTACAACAATTTAAGACAGCATCTTATAACCCCATACTTACCCCAGCTTAGTCCCCGACAAAGAGGAAAGCAGACAGCATATCTGCTAAATAAGTCTTCTAGGAAAACAACTTTGTCAGTGGCTAAATTCCTTTTCCTGGCACTCAAGTGTCGGAAACGTACAATTGAATGCCTTGATGTGGGTTATCTGTGAGAGGTTTAGTGCTGTGGCCCTACCTTATTCATGTACCCCTATGATGTTTTAGTTCATAATTCTGTATTGTGTTTTATTTCTGTGTTTTATTTCTGACTATCGGTTGAATAAAGGAAATTGATTGATTGATAAAAGAACAGAAAATGAGGAACAAGCAGGGGGGGGGGGGAGTGCCTTAAGGGAGAAGGAGCAACACCGACTCTTTAGGCTCCAGGGATTCTTATACCTTGGTGTTCAAACAGCTCAAATCATCAAACACAGGTCTGATTCTTCTCATAGGCTAAAAACACTGAAGGGTGGGAGCAGCTAGAGTGGCTGACTAGGAAGTTGCCTGCATATAACTTCACTTGTAGGAATAATAATAATAATAATAATAATAATAATAATAATAATAAATGTTATTTATACCCCACCCTCTCCGGCCAGGACTGGGCTCAGGGCAGCTAACATCCAAGTATATAATACATTAAAACATAAAATCAAACAATTGATTAAAATGCAGCTTAAGTCAAATTCAGATCAGAATAAAATCAGGTGGCAAATCTAGAGATTTGCTTTTTTTTAAAAAGGAAAGCTTAGCATCTGGACCCACCTGCAGTTGTACCATTATAATCCAGTCTTGCATAATAGAAATGGCTCGGTATTATGCCCGCTGAAAAGATTAACTCAGCAGACAATAGACAGTATCTGTGCATGTACATCTGTTATAGGCCATCACCCTTGAAGCAACTACATAAACATTTTACCACATGTATTTACATTGTTCCATTCACAGTTCCATGCCACATATATGTGTTATAGAAATTTAAATATGTGTGTGTACATGTTTACACCCCATATGAAGTGGCCTTGGGTGGAATGCCTGGTAGGGCATTTTTCTAAGACAGCCTGGGTGAAGGTCCTCCAGGTGTGTGATCCTCCAGGCTTCTGTATCTGGTCCTCAGGACTCCCCACCTCCCAAGCCAAATCTCTTGTTACTCTTCTAGGCATCATCATTGGGTGCTTTTGCCTAGCTGGAATGTGACCTTGAATGACGACAATGCCTCTTGCAGGCTAGAATGGAGGACAGAGAGATGTGAGTATGCATCAACCTCTGGTGTTTGTGTGGCAAAAATATACTCTATAAAGGCACGAGTTACATACATTTCTCCACTAACTTTTGCATCTGGCTCTACCCATTTTTGCCCATGGCCCTGCTTACCACTAGCCAAAAATGAGTGGGTGCTTAACAGAATCTCACCCATGTTTCCATACCAACTGGATGCTGCTTTTCTGTACTTACCAGTAACTCAGAATATGTGACAAATTGCAGCAAACATCTGATTTCAGATGTTTCCCAGCTTATCGGTTCACATTTCAAATGTTGGTTGTTTTTATTTGCTTAGATACATAGAACATCTGGGTATTTGAAATTTGTAGTGAATACTGGTAGATGAGGAATGAGGATAATTCCAGATTCTTTAATGGGAGGCATCATTCTGTATCATGTAACTAGTGCTATAACCACTTTAGGTAGGGATACTGTTTTCTATAAATGTTTGCTAGAAGAATGTATCTAGTCTGGCTTCTCTGTTGGCTAAACATCCAAAGTTTTGGCCCTGGGCATCATATTTTAGGGCTTCTGGTTACAGGTCAGTATTCAATGTCAAGCTACATTCATATAAATATAACACTGTAAACCTTGGCAACTCCTTTACCTTGTAAATTAACCTACACCAAAAGCCATTACAGAAGATAAAATGCTGAGCAAAGAATCCTCAAAGGAGAAACTGTCAGCTCCGCCGCTCTGGTCGCAATTAATTGATCAAATGATGCAATAAAATGGCCAGTAAATGCAATGCCCTAACTGGTGTTACACAACATTTTTTAACATCATTGCAGCCAAACTAATTTGGCTTTGAAGAGTTTGGAAGCAAGCACCATTTTTCTTTGTGTCATTGGACTTTTCACCTAGCAGCCCACTGATTACTGGGAATAACTCCAGCTACTGAAATGCACAATTCCAGCTAATGAAACTGACCAGCTATCTAAGCTTAGCAATGCCATGAGAAGTAAAGGATTTTCTAGGAAACCAAGGCACTGCAGCTTTATCTCTATGGCTGCAGCTTTAATTCTATGGCCTAGGGAAAGTGCCAAGAGCCAGCTAAGGAGATGGTAAGAGAAGACAGGAGTCAACTGGGGAACCCAATACAGCCTTAAGGACAACTCCACCAATGTTTCCCTTTCTTTCCATAGCTTCAGCTAGCAAATGGCAGGCTCTAGGCTCTCTGCTCTCTATATCAGCAGAAGGGAGACTGAGACTGTATAAATCAAATGGAGTTTTGCTGCAAATACAGTCCTTCTACTTTCCAGTGGTATTTGAATAATTGCACACAGGCCTTGCTGCTAAGATCTGTAAATTGTTCCCATAACAACTACAAAAGGGGAAAAAGGATATTTGTAATTTACCTTGGTATAGGAGTGAAGGAAGAAAATCACAAAAATAGATCAATCATGGACCTTGTACATTTTGCAGTAGTTTAAGCAGGGAAACAGTCAAATTTATCCAAAGGGAACTGCCAAAATATTCAGATACTCAGAATTCCAGATACATGAATGAATAAATTAAAAAGTTACATAAGAAGGGCTGCTGGAAGACAACTGGATGATGGGAGCTGCTCTATTAGCTATAACATTGACAATTCAGCTTTCTTTGATATATGAAATTTATAGAAACACTTTTCAATATACATTTTCTCCATATTTTAATGGCTTGGGGGAAAATTATTTAAGGCTTCAGGTACAATTTTTGTGGCATCTTTTCTATTTGTTTTTTGTTATATAACATAATAATTGTTGAAAACCTGAGCAACTGCAAACTTGCAGAGAAACTATGAGAAAAATAATACAGATTTTTTTTAAAAGAACCATCCATTTGCGTACACAAGAAATAACCTTATATCAAGTCAGATTAGATCAGTATTATCTACTTTGATTGGCAGCAGCCTTCCAGAATTTCAGGTAGAGTTTTTTCGCATGCCTTATCCAGAGATGGGATGCGGATGGTGCTGTGGGTTAAACCACAGAGCCTAGGACTTGCTGATCAGAAGGTTGGTGGTTTGAATCCCTGCAACGGGGTGAGCTCCTGTTGCTTGGTCCCTGCTCCTGCCAACCTAGCAGTTCGAAAGCACGTCAAAGTACAAGTAGATAAATAGGTCCCACTCCGGCGTGAAAGTAAACGGCATTTCCGTGCACTGCTCTGGTTCGCCAGAAGCGGCTTAGTCATGCTGGCCACATGACCCGGAAGCTGTACGCCGGCTCCCTCAGCCAATAAAGCGAGATGAGCTTCACAACCCCAGAGTCGGCCACGACTGGACCTAACGGTCAGGGGTCCCTTTACCTTTACCTTTACCTTTACCCAGAGATGTCAGAGATTAAGCCTGGGATCTTTTGCCTGTGCTCTATCCATAGCTGTCAATGTTTCCCTTTTTTAAAGGGAAATTCCCTTATTCCAAATAGGATCCCTCTCATGAAAAGTTGACAGCTATGGCCATCATTGATCTAAACCAACTCCCAAGAGAATACTTATGGAAAATTTGCTGATTGGCTGGAAAAGCTACTATAAAGCAACTGAGTAGCCCACAACAGGAATGAAAGTTGAATAGCTTTGCTGCAGCTCTGTAGAGAGGACTTAATAACTGCAGTGTAGATTACAGAAGTATGGCTAGAATAAAATCTAAGGCAAGTTTTACTCAGGCAAAATCTCTGCAGGAATTTTCTTGGAAGAAAAAAGAACTTATTGAAAGGTGACATTTGTCAAGGAGTTGGGGGTGGTTTGCACATCTCTAAGATAGACAGGGTAATCCTGGTGCATATAAGACAGATTGTTATTATTTATTATTATTATTTATTGAATTTATATACCACCCTATACCCAGAGGTCTCAGGGTGGTTCACAGAACAAAATCAAAATATAAAACCACAAAATACATAATCAAAATGAAAACAACAACCCAATAACCCTCCTCCCAGTTAAGTGTAATATTCTTGGTAATGGCGCCCACCCTGCAGAATGCCCTCCCATCAGATGTCAAGGAGATTAGTAGCTACATAACCTTTAGAAGACAACTGAAGGCAGCCCTATATAGGGAAGCTTTTTAAGGTTTAATATTTTATCATGTTTTTATATATGTTGGAGGCCACCCAAAGTAGCTGGGGCAACCCAGTCAGATGGGTCTGGTACAAATAATACATTATTATTATTATTATTATTATTATTATTATTATTATTATAGAAGAGCTGCTGGGTGGGCACAGCAACTCACTAGATTGGATAGTAGGGCCCTAATGCAGCTTTGGCAAAGATGGCAGATGTGTAAAGCTGATGGAAAGAATCTGATTCACCTCCTTGAGAATACAATAAGAATTATTTAAAAGGTGATATGTCACATCAACACTGAATCTCTGCTGTTGGTTGCTAGCTTAAGTTTCCTCATTTGACCCAGTTACATTTCAAAATATACAAAAGGTGAAAAGCCTAGTACCAACCCCCCTTTTTCCTCTCATATTCTATTTTGTTTTCCCCAATTACATTCCACCTGTACAAAAGTGTCATATATACACCCTGAGTTGTTGTTGACAGGGTTCTGCACAACACATGGTTCAATGAAGCACACAGAAAATAGTCAGTGCTTTCAGAAGTCAGTACAAAAAATAGAAATTATCACCTGATGATACCAGATCCAGATAAATCCACTGCAGGAGGGCTGAATGATACCAAACACATGTAAAATAAGTATTTGATTGATGTCACTGACTAATTTGTGGCTTTTTGTCATGATATTGAAAATGTACGTGTCAAGTCAAAACAGAAATTACTTTTCTCACTAAAGCTGTGGATTGAAGGATTTATGAGGATTTACTGCTGGAAGTGGAAACAGGTGGTTGTACAATGCAGCAATGCACAAAATGAATTTAAGAACGGCTTGGGTGGTTTGCAGCAGCTTTAGGCAAATGCCTACAAGTTAAAGAAACTAGACAGCTTAGCTATTATCCTTCCTCTATGCAAATTTCCAAAAAGCCCATAGCCATGGTAGCACTTCATATCAAAGTGGGGGGGGGGGAGGGGAATCAATGTATCTGCTGCATAGAGCAGTGCCATGGATAATGGATTTTTGGTAGGCAACATCTAAGCTAGTTTTCAGACTCTTCAGTCCCCTCGAGAGTTACTCTAAAATATTACTCTCAATATGTACAAATATAACCTTCATGTGCATTAACCTCATGCAACAAAGGTTGAATAGCTTGCTAGAATATAATCAGTTATTACTTAGGGTAAGTTCATACATGCAAGTTCATCTTTTGATTTCCCATAGTCTATTAATAGTTGAGGACGTTCTCTCATTCAAGCCATCAGTACTGTCAACTGATACACTTCTGTTCACGAGCCATTCATAGGAAGTTTTTAAAAGCAACATGAGACCATTTCACCACACATTGCTTCTATTCTTGCAATCTGCTTGCAATTGTGCTGTTGTGGTACCTTGTCCTCTGGCCATGAAGTGGTGCCAGGGATCCTTAGGATTTCCTTAACATATTAGCCCTCTGAAGGCCTTCATAGCTCCTGTGTTGGTGAATATGGGAGCAAGGAGCAAGGAGCAGGCAGCCCTGCCTCCTGATGTTGTGTGCTCCTTGCTGGGCACTCCTGTGATGTTCATGCACATAGCAAAAATGTCTGCAGAGATGGTGCCACTGTGCTTCTAGTTATAAATATGCATGTGTCTATAGGATCTGGACACTTCAATCAACTGGGGTTTGAGATCCTGGAAAGCCTTGCATCTATAGCTTTACACATGAAGGCTCCCTCCCTATAAGATGTCTGCAGTGTTCATACAGATGTTGGGAAAGGAGTATGAGACTTGGGGAAAACCCATGCCTTGCTCTGGGTCCATCAGCAATTGCATAGGGCTGTTGTCACTCTCATTTTGGAAAACATCAGTTTCACAGAACTTCACTAAACAAACAGCACTGCTCTTACACACACACACACACAATTTTGATCTAGTAGTCTTATCTCACAACAGCCTTCTGAATAAGAGATAATCTGACATGATTTTGCATTGACTAGTATCTTAAGGGAAGCATCTAAAGGGAAAGAGTCTTGATCACCCTAACTGTAAACACTGTTTGCAGACTAAATCCTCAGTCTCTTTTGTAGGCATGCTGGCTATTCTCCTTTTGAAGATCCACCCGCACAGGGACACAAAGTAGAGATCCAAAGTGTGGTTTCCAAGGCAAACCACAAGCAAACCTAATTATTGTTTTGTGCTGTATTTGGCAAGGCATACTCTTTTCTTCCTGGTGCTAAAATGGAAGCAGGGAACTCATGTGCTACTGTTCTGCAACACTATCTTAAAAGATAGTTCTCAAAATAGGGAATGGAATATGAAGTAATGATGCTGATACTGATAAATTGATTACCTGCCATTCAGCAGGAGGTCCCAGGGTGGGTTACAACAATAAAAAATAAAAAATACTTAAAAGAAATTGTATTTACAGGGATACAGTTGACCCTGAAAACAAACATCTCATGTGTCAAAGGCCAAGCTAAAGAGCTGCATGATATCAATAATTCCAATAATGGCATTTTTCAGCAGCAAATACAATCATAATCCTCATTTTGTCTTCTGGGGGAGGTTAAGGGTATATATTTGTTGTTATTATTGTTTTTTATTAAATGTGTATACCACCCTTCATCCAAAGATCACAAGGTGGTTCACAACCTAAAAATATAAAAAGAGAACACAAAATATATAATAAAATGAAAACAAACCAATAATTCCCCTTGCCTGGCACCTAAAGGTATGTAAGGAAGGGGAGAACATTCCACAAATGTACCTCAAAAAGGCCAGTTCTTGTGTTGCCACCCTCTGGACCTCTCATGGAGGAGGCACATGAAGAAGGGCGTCAAATGATTATTGCAGGGTCTGGGTTGGCTCATATTGGGAGAGGTGGTCCTTGCTTACAGTTCTAACTGCATAGCCAAAAGACATGAGATGCAGTCTCAAAAGAGCAAGTCTTTTTTCTCTGGAATACCCCTGCACAGACAGTAAGAGGATAGATTTGCTGCCTATGCAGCCCACACTCAGTCCGCAGTCATCTGATTGGGTGGGGGAACTGGTGTAGCCAGGAGTGATGGGAGACTAATCAGGTGAAACTTTCATGAGCATTGTATGTGCATACAATACAGCAGGGCTGGGGAATCTCTCTCTCTAGCCCAAGGGACACATTTCCTTCTGGGCCACCTTCCAGGGGCCATTTACCGGTGGTGGGTGGAGCCAAGAGCAAAAATGAGCAGAACAATGAATGTGAATGTTATTTTTGCACAGCAGGCTAATTTATCCATGCTCACACATCCTTCTCTATCCTCCACCAGGATAGAGTAAACAGGAAGCATTATCGGAGTTCAATGACATATTCTCACCAGGAAAACACTGAATGAAGGTGCAAAGCAGGGGGGATGGAAAATGTGGCTCAGGAGGATGTGTGGCCTGGAGAGAATACCAAGTCAAGAGAACTGAAGTGCTGCCTTTGGCCCCTTTGCCTGAGATTCCCTATAAATGTACTGTCATGAAATAAGTACAGTGGGTGATTTATCATTGTAACCAAAGCTTTAGTGGGCTAAAGTAGAAAGATTAAAGATCCTTTCAGACAGAGGGTTTTAAAATGATAATTAATCCAATCCAATCCCCAAACCAGGTATGTTGTCAGGTATGTTTTAATTAGAATATCTGGCCTTGGGAGATGAGTAAATGAGTCCAGATTTAGAATAGTAATTTTATTTTATCATTTTTTGTAAATACCAAAATAATGGAATATATGTCTTGGAGCGAACAGTCACGCCATTTCATTGCTTAAGATTTTTTATTACTATCTCCCTACATCCATCTAAATAGTATTTTTCCTTTGTGGCATTAACAACTACTTGCTGAGAAGGGGGAAACAGGAAACTGTTCAGTTTAATTAGTTTGCTCATTTAAAAATCTCAAACTCATGCCTTGAGAAAATGCCATGATAGTTTGTCCCCACAGTGGAATATTTTCTTGTTTTCTACACCTATCTTCTCCTATTCCACTGACTGAAAATTTTTTAAGCTGTTGCCTCTGTGAGAGCATTGGCAGAGTGCTACAGTCATTTATGATTTCAGCTGCATTTTCCAGGCTGGACACAATGGCAGGGAGTTACAAGCTCTCACATAAATCAGATTATAGCCTATCAGTGAATTTGTGATGTGGACATCAATATTTGGTGTGGGTGATGGACTCATTGAAAAGGTAGCCTGACTCAGTCATAAAACTGACAGGGGACAAGCCTCTAAGCAGAAGGATATGTGAAGTGTTTAATCCCCCCCTCCATTCTTTTACAGAGCATGGGGATAGTATACTGTAATGTCTAATAAGAATATAAGGGAGCCTGCTGAATTATGCCAATGGCCCATCTAGTCCAGCAACCTGTTGTCACAGTGGAGGTAGATCATAGCCATCATGGCTAGTAGCTGTGGATAGCCATATCCTCCAAGAATTTGTCTAATCCTCTTTTAGAGCCATCCAAGTTGGTGGCCATTACTGCCTCCTATGGGAGTACATGCCATAGTTTCACTATGTGCTGTATGAAGTTCCTTCTTTTATCTGCCCTGAATCTGCCAACAGATTATTTTATCATAACCAAGGAAGTAAGTTCACAGCAGGCTTGAATGAAGAGAGAAACTGTCCTGCTGCAGTGGGTCCCCCTGCCACCACAGCCATACCAGCCTTCCCCCAAACTGGTGGCCTTTAAATATTTTGGACTACAACTCCTGTCTGGGGCTGATGGGAAATGGAGTTCGACTGCATCTGAAGAGCACCTGATCCATGAAGGCTTATAAGCACAGTGAACAGTGCACCTTCTCAATACTGACTGGGAGAAAGCCATCATCAGTGTGCTAATGACCCAAGAAACATACTAGAAAAGGGAGATCAGTTTTGTATGCCATACAATGACAGGACTCAGCTGGGTAATACAAATACATAATGTTGTGCTGTATCTGCATTGACAGCTATGATTCAACACAGGGTTTTCTTTTTCTCTCTCTCCTTTTTTGTTTAGTGTCAAACAATTCTGTTTTATACCATCTACTTTATAGAACATACTGTTATGAGTTGGGGGAGAAACATGAGTCTGACTCATTATGCACTGACACCAAAGATAAAAGAATGAACCCCACTGTAAACACACTGGGATAGATCAGCTGGTAGAGTATCAGGCTCAATGTCAGTCATGGGTTTGAGCCCCACGTTGGGGAAAAAAAATCCTGCATTGCAGGATGTTGGACTAGATGACCCTTGTGGTCCCTTCCAACTCTATGATTCATAAATCTTATGAAACTCTGTGAATGTTAGCCAACAAGGAAGTTTCCCATGGAATATGTACCCAAAGGTACAAAAAAGCTTACAGCAGACTGTGACATGCAATTTCTCTCTTGGCTGTTCCACTTCAGAATGCATGTAAGGGTTCTTTGTTTGAAAGCATCACACCCACATTGCCTTGCCTATGCTTTCACATTTGGTTTCAGACCTAGCCTCTTGTCTTAATGCTCTCATGGATATTTTTTGCCCTATTCTGCATGTGACGAGTGCAGTACTGGTTCATTGGTGATAGTATGGCAGTGCTCACCTGATTTTCTGTCTCCCATGTCACTCCTGCTTACCAGAAGGTAGAGGAGAAGAGGTGATGCAGTGCTAAGGTTGGTGCATGGCAAACATACATGCAAGTGTGCTGGACTGGCTCTTCTGATATGCTTGCACTGCATCAGCCTTGCCACCATCTCACCCTCTACCTCTTGTAAGCAGCAACAACATGGGCACTGCGAACACTGCTATTCCATCAGTTTCTTTTGGACAAAGGCAATGTGGCTGCCTCTTACAGGACCCAGTAAAATTGTAGTGGTTCCTTACAAAAGGGTGAGCTATATTTCTGTGTAAGGGAACAATACTGGGTTTTATGCAACTCAGACCTACTCAGTGTAGACTTACTGAAATTAACAAGTAAATAAAAAGTCATGTTTATTAACTTCAAAGGATCTGCTTTGAGTAGGAATGGCATTGAATATCACCCACCATTTATGTAGCAAACCTAAAATTCAACCACTGGCATAACTAGTTAAGGAATCTCATAAAAGTGAATGAAAAGACCTGCATTTGAGACAAGCCTGATTGCCTGCCAGATGAGGCAAGCCCTGTTCTAGATTAACAACTCGTCTGACTCAATATAAGGCAGTTCATTGTATCTTATGATTCAAGTATCCCACAGCCATATCCTTCATATAATATTGACTCCTTATTTGTTACTTTTAAAATATAGGTAGCTTGTCTGACATTTTCCTAATATGATATCTTTCTATCTCTGAGTATAAAACCCATGAGCATAATCTGGATATGTGGCAGTAAACCAGTACATTGAAACTGCATGAAGCTTAAAGTAAGGAAATGTTTATTTAATGCTACACAGCCAGGGAACTTTCATAGTTACAGTCACGGGCCAATACAGGAGCCGTTGCAGGTAACCATATATTTATGGTGACCAATCAGTCAGATTCATATAGAGTAAAAAAAAACCACCCTTCTTCCAGTTCACTAAAATGCATCAATTTTCTAAAAATATCACAAGTGAAGTTGATCTTTCAGTGACATTGACAGAAAATCAACATAGCATGAGAGCATATGACTGTGCTGATAATACTGTGTAATAATAAATCCTTTAATAAACCTGAAGACTATTTCAGTGAAGAATAAGAGAGCAAATAGAATGAGAGGGTGAAAAGAAAGGCTGATGAAAGCTAGTGTGATATAGTGGTTAAAGCACTGGACTAGTTCCTTGGAGACAAGAGTTCAAATTGCCACTGAGCCATGAAGGTAGCTCATTGACCTTGGGGAGATATAAATATAGTTCTAAAGTAAAAATAAAATAAAAAGGTGTATGCGTCGAAGTGAAGATAAGAAGAAACACAATAACGTTACTCAAACTGTGGCATCTAAGTTGCTACAAAGGCAAGCAATTCTACCCACAAAGTGAATTGTAAACTGCTCACAGCATGTTACAGGGCATGCCATCCAAATATGGGGTAAATAGTCTGCAGAGAACGCAGAACAACCATGTTGGCTGGCTCCTCAAGGATGAGATGGATACAGCTGCCTTCATCATCATGTGGTAGGCATGATTGGTTCTAGCATGTGGTTCAAACACATGTTTGGTCAGCTTCAGAACCTGATTTCTGCCACCTGCACTCTAGTCCTCATCCAGTCTGTTTCATCAGCCACTGCTTCTCAGAATACCGGAAAGCAATGCAATCACCACAGCATTGGATGCAATCCTTGGGAATAATTGTATTGATGGTCACACTCATCTCTCTCTTTCATAGCAAAATAAGAGCCTTGGCAGGATCATATGCTCTGTCCACTGGGGGGAAAACCCTACAGGCATAATAAATGTATCAGAGTTCATCAGCCTCTGAGGACAGACTATCCAGCCTGGTTTTCCATTCTTGCAAGCTATTATGACCTCAGAGTCCAGCAGTAGTCAAGACTCCGAGTCAGAGGCTGCAGACTTTCCAGCTAAAGAGTCAGATCAGGTACAGGACTGCTGGAGATCAAGAAATAACTGAGACTAATGAGCATAAGCTCCCAGAATAATTTTCTCAGACCCCCCACAGGTACCTTTCCTTGAACCTGAGGAACCAAATACAGTCGTACCTTGGAAGTTGAACGGAATCAATTCCGGAGGTCTGTTTGACTTCCAAAATGTTCAGAAACCAAAGCACGGCTTCTGATTGGCTGCAGGAAGCTCCTGCAGCCAATCGGAAGCTGGGAAGCCCCATCCATCACTGGAGATCCATCACTGGAGCAGAACACAACACCGCTGGAAAGAGCCACTGTCAGACCAAACTTTACAAAGTACCAGTTAAGAAGCGCTGACAGAGAGACAGACTATTCTCATTTTTTTCTTCATTATTACCCTCACCTATTACAAAATTTAACAGGAGTAGAAAGTAAATGGTTTATTTCATAAAATCTATGCACTGCTTGATTGTAAAGAAACCTCAAAGCAGTTTACGTGTACGTGTATGTGTCACATGACATTGCACTGTGCCACATAGGCATGGTGATCCTTGGATTAACCTCTGCATGTTTTACTGCTGAATCGGGGTCTTAGAATTGGTTCTTAAATGCTCTAAAAAGGTACGTGTAAGAAAATCTACTGGGGAACATAAAGTGGGATGCTAATTTTTTTAAAGTATCAAACTGCATTCCATTCTGTATTCCAAAGACATTTGGTACAGCAATCAGTTCCACTTTATATACAACCCTCTTTTTCTAATAGAAAAGTGTCAGTTTTTAATACCTGTACAAGGCAAAAATGTCAGGTGCAGTTATCACTTCATGTGGTGAACTAACAAGAAGGTTACAATGTGAAATGGCAATTGTTGGTTTTAAAACAAAAATACAATATTGGAGTCATCTACAATTCCTGGCATGGAGGAGATAAATTCTCCTAAGGAAAATATTGTATTCTTTAATGTTTGATCTCTTTTTCTTAAGACTTTGTATAAAACATGCAGAATTGGATATGCAAAGTCAAGGATAAATCCATAACTAATTAGATTTGCTGGAAATTTATGTGCAGATGGAAGAAAAGAGAAAACATCAGCACAGAGGTGATCCTCACCAAAAATACATTCAGCATTACAGCCTCACCTTGCATGCCAATGAGCATATATATTTATGTTGCAAATCAGAGTAAAACTTCAAAGTTTGTTTGGTCTGGTTTGAATCTCACAATAAGCCAATCTATGACTTCTCACTCAGACCATTTCTGGGGAGGAGTTCACACCACTTTGCTCCTGCCCTGTTCTTAGCACAGTGTGGCAACTAAGACAAAGTTTGGCTTAGTGTGCTGTCCCAACATGGAATTGTGGTTAAACTGTGACCTCATCAACCACAATCTGTAGTTAAGAAAAAGGCTTGGCTACAGATAAAGATAAAGGAGGAGAGAGCTTAACCACACTTGTAGATTAGGACAACATATTAAGCAAAACCTTGGCCTATCTGTGGCACTAAATAAGTTTTACTCAAACTCATTGAAATGAATGAATCTAAGTTGGTCATGTTTATTACTTTCAATGGGTCCACTCTGAGTTGGACTAGCCTTGGATACAACCCATGGTTAGTGTGGAAAGAGCTTAACCATAAACTCAAGTTCCAATGACATGCCAAGGAAACCTTGGGCTTAGCAGCAACAGCAACAGCAGCAAACAAACAAACAAACAAACAAACAAACAAACAAACAAACAAAAACACAGAAAGGAGCAAAGCAACTGCAAGCTCCTCTCTGGGAGCCAGTGTGGTATCACTTTGCCATGGTTTGGCTTACCATCTTGTATGAACTAGGTCTATATTTCTAATGGCATTTGCTTACCCTCACCATTAATTTCTTATAGGGAATTTATGTGTTCTCACATCTGATGTAAATGTTTATATATGCTTTTCTTCTGGCCTGTTTGCATGATCTTTTTGTGGATTAGGTGTGCTCTAATGCCCAAAGGCCATCAGCGGTTTTTTAGGAAAAGCTTTCCCAATAATTTCAGTGAGCACCTGAGCAGCAAAAATGAAAGGAATACAGCTCCTTCCTTTGCAAGATGCTCTGCTGTAAGAAGATGAAAGCAGAGCAGCCAATATCTCACCAGAGAGATGCATGTGTTCCTTGCAAATATACAAAAAGTGTCCGTACATTTTGCAATCACATGCAAGCTATTTCCAGGATGCATCTTGAAGTCTGAGTCTTTGAATAGCTGTAGGGCAGGGATTTTATTTTAGTGGTGCATTAACATTATTTGCACTCTTGTACTAGGATTGCTGATCTCTTTTTACCATTCACACAAATGGGACAGATCTATCTATCTATCTATCTATCTATCTATCTATCTATCTATCTATGGAGGAAATTTCTAAGATTTAAATATATGCCTGTGTTGCCATCAGAAATCTCTTCTGATCATGTGTGTTAAGGTTGTATGACTGTGTGTTTGCTAGACTGCATCTGCTATTGGAATGTGGTTCTCAACAGCAAGACAGTTTGCTGGAAATGCAGCCTTCAGCCTGAAAAAGGTTCCCTACTCCTAAAGAGATGCATCAGAACAATTACATATTTTAAACAACCACAAATCAATATGGCAAAATGTTTTGTACACACATATCTGAAATCTTGAGACCATGCTTTACTAATCATATTGCAGCATCTTAGCAGTGATTTAGGACCAGTTGTTAGTAGCCTTTATTGGCATAGGTTTAAACAATAAAATCATACAAAGTCATCCAAATACATTGATAATCCAAACACATACAATATATAAAAGAGTAGATAGCTGCCACTGAATAAATCAGGCAATATTAGATTTAGCTTTAAAGATCTCAGCTAAATACGCTGAAACAATCTTGGTACTTCCGGGAGTATCATCCCTCAACAAATATTGGATTACAGACCCTTTGTAAATTGATATTTTAAGCTGTAAGGGAGTCATAGGAGATCTCTGCGAAGGGTGTTGAGAAGAGGCCAATCCAAAATTATGTGATGTATTGTATCTGGTGTTTTCTTATTACAGGAGCAAAATCTGTTCTGGAAGAGGTTTTTTTTGAAACCTTCCAAACAAAACAGATGAGGGGAATGCATTTAGACGAGCTAGCGTAAAAGCTCTGTGATGTGATGTACTATTTAAATTATAAAAGTAATCAAGCATTACTCCATGGTGGGGCTGCAATCCTAAGTAAGCAGATGAACATACAAAAGGCTGGGAGGGGTAGAGTTTTTGGATTTCATGGTCTAGCAGTTTCTGCTTGATGAGAGAGAAGATTTGTGTCTCATCTGATAGAAGGGAATCTGTTGCAATCCCTATTTGCCTGAGTTTAAGGGTAATATTGGAAAACCATGTAAAATTATGTCTATCTCTCAATAAAGAAGTTAGTAAACTATTCAGGTCTGTATAAAAGTGAATTTTTAGCCAGTATTTGAAAGTCATAATCCAACCCCTAGATTCTAAGAGATGCTAGCCTAACTTTGCACACATAGCCAGATAGGATAGAACAAGTTAATAGCCTTGTTAGAAAAGCATCAAGAAAGGACGTTAGACTTGCATGACTGAGAAAAATTATCCAGTGCCCTGAGATCTAATTGCTTACAGAGCTTCCTCTCCCTACCAGCTTGTTCTCTGTTTTAAAGGCCTCATCAAAGTCCTTACTACTTGTAAGAGCATTTCTAGAGACTACCACAAAAGTTTACACACATAGTTTAACATGGAGCTAAAGTTGGTTCCAGTTGGAAATATTATCTTTGTGAATTCATGTATTAAAATAAATGATCTGCCCCTCTCAGGCCAATGTGGGCAAACTGGATCTGAGCCAGTCACTAGACTGGACCTTCACAGTTAAAGTGAGATGTGTACATTTGAGAGAACCATTGTGCATGCGTGGATGGCAGCACATGCACAGATAACAGGTTCATGAATAGGAGTCTGTTGGGGCAAAAAACACAGCAGGGTCATACACATCGTCACCTGTTCTCTTGTGTGTACTGCAATGTGCAAATGTGACTTGAAATGTAGAGGAGGCCTAACTAGTGTGTTCATAGCCTAAAAATAGTAAGCACTAACAGATATGAAAGAGACTCTGTTTCCACAGGGATGACATCTGGGAGAATCATTGATTATTGCTTTCATGACAAAGGCCAGTGATTTTAAGTCATTTCATAGAGGCTTTGACAGTTACTGACAATATAATTTATACCATGTGAGTTGCCATTTTTAGACTCAGGCCCCTTTTTAGTTCAAAACGATGACTTATCTTGTAAAAGGCAAATTGCATTTTCAAGTGGTTTGAAGGTAATGACTCAGTTTGTGACTCACTTCTCTATTGTGACATGCTGCATTTCAAAACAAAACAACAACACTGCCAAGTTATAACCTTCACAAGTAGCCATCTTCAGTTTTTATCCCCGCAGTACCCCTCTCCTGAAATCGTGCTGACTTCAGGAGTTAAAAATTAGTTAGAGAATCTTATAAAAGGAAAAGAAAAGAGTGAGGTGACAACTGGAAGTTTGCTTTCCAGGTATTGCACAGTAGAGAACAGGCTTGACAAGGGGGGGAGGGTATTTCACTATTGGTGGGCCTGTTTCAGTAATAACAGGAAGATCACACAATAACTGAAGGCTGTTTATGGCCTATTGATCAATGACCATGTTGCCTTCATTGAATGAGGAAGTGGAGGAGATTAGGAAGTCCAAAAGGAAGTCAAAGAGTTCTCAGGTCAACATATAGATAAAGGGTTAGGACACTCCCTATTCCCTTTGAGATTGTCAGTGAGACCTGGTAGTGCAGTCTAAACGCCTTCCTTCCCTTGCTAAGTAACCTTTCCAGACAAAATGGAGACTTTGAAGACATGGTGATAGCAGAGAATCAACAATGATGCTCTCTGGCAACACCACAGAAAGAAAATACAGTGGTACCTTGGTTCTCAAACTTAATCCGTTCTGGGAGTCCGTTTGACTCCTGAAACGGTTTGAAAACCAAGGCATGGCTTCTTATTGGCTGCAGAAGCTTCCTGCACTTAATAGTTTGCAAACTGGAGCACTCACTTCTGGGTTTGTGGCGTTTGGGAGCTGATTTGTTTGGGAGCCAAGCCGTTCGAGTACCAAGGTACCACTGTATGTAGAAAGAAGTGAGGCCCTGCAGCAAAATGTTTTGTGTGGACAGGCGGAGTCCCCAGATCCCGAGTGGTCCCCCCCGTCATGTGGAATAACGACTCTAGACAACGTGCTATGGGATTAAATTGGCCACAACTTTATTAAATTTCAAATGTGGGTAGACCTTGGCTCAGGCATTGGGCGTTCTCCCTCCCCAGTCCCCAGCCAGGGACCTAGGGAGCATCAGGGTTATCCAGTGGGGGGGGGGATGGGCCGGCTCTGGAGAACATATGTTCAAGCAGAGATAGCTGCCCCCGTTACGCCGCCGCAGGGGAGAGCAATGACGACCTTTCGGCGTACGGCCAAAGCCTCCCTTCAAAAACCCCTTTAACGGGGAACCCTGGTATCGCCGCCGCAAAGAGGAAGATGGACTAAAGGATTCCGCCCAAGGCCTGATACCGCCAAAGTTGTGACTTTTTGCTACGGGAAAGGCGAAACCTGCCATTGCAGGGAAATTCCTTTCCGGCCCTTTAACAGCGACCTTATCGTAGCAGCGCCCGCATACCTGTGGAGACAGGTTAACCTGCAAAATCTGTGAAGAAAAGTTAACCTGCAAAAGACGACATTAACTGAGGGTGGGTAGGGTGGGAGAAGCTCTGGAGCCAAGTGAGGATTACCAATTAAGATCCACCCTCCATTGTGTGGGCAGGTAATCCCTCCCCTTACCTGGCCTGGTTTCCCTGGCAACGCTTCCCCCAGGTGGGATTGGACAACTCACTGGGGTAGGCGGGGACCTCCAGGTATCCCACCTGAGGGAAGGCAAAGCCTATGCTGATGGGGCCACTCCAGATCCAGGGCTGCACGCGTCCACGCAAAAGGCGCCCCCCGTTTTAAGTGGGGAGCGGTCATTACTGAGCAGTGCTGCTGATCGGGATACCAACCACTCTATTCCATTCTCTTTCTCCTCTCTACCTTGTTCCCCCCCTTAACAATCAGACAGAAATCAGTGCTCACTGAGCATGATCAATTCCTCACTAAGCTGCTTTGAGCTAAAGTGTCATAGCTACATCATATGCCATCTGAGCATAGGTTATCATAGTTGTCCCTTCTCACAAAATCTCCTCAGTCAAACCTTTCCTCTGCTATTCTGGTAACAACAGTTGAGGGAGGGGGGAAACAATCACAGTGCTTCTCTAATGGAAAGTCTGGCCATAAATCTGTAAATTGCCAGAGGACTAACTTCTTAACTGCAGCAGATTAAGCCATAACTGCTGCCTTCTTCTTTTTTAATTAATCAACATCCTTTTCATACATTGCCACAATAATCCAAAAGAAAACAGCAACCTTGTTAAGCTAGACAGCATTATGATTTCTGTTTTAGGGTCATTCCATATCAAGTGATCCAACCTTTGTACCTCATGTCAAACAATTTTCTTAATATGTTGTACACTTGTTGAATGATCGAAACTAAGTTAAAATCTAAAATTTTAATTTTTCATCTCATCATGTTTTTGAGTTATGAGGGTTTGAAATTTCAAAAAAATGACAATTTTGTCCTTGCCAGATTACACAAAAACCTTTAAAGCTCAGTCTAGGATTGAGATACATCAAAGCTACAACACCAAACTCTTTAGAACTAATATAATATATCACATGATTAAATCTAAGTTACAAAATTTAATTTTTTAAAAAGTGATTAGAAAGATTAATATGATTAAAAATCCCAAAAAATTGTATTGATTATTTAATATTTCTAAGAGCTACCTGCAAAATATCAGCTTGCCATCTCAATGGGATCACATTTTTTTAAAAAAGTACATACATGTCTGCTTTATTGGGTTCTATTTAGGATAAATGGTTCTTCTTGGCGTAAAATATAACAGAATAAACAAGACTTCAACTATAATATCAGTTGTTACAGGCATCTCTTTAGAAAGTTATCGTATTTTTCGCCCCATAGGATGCACTTTTTCCCCTCCAAAAATGAAGGGGAAATCTGGGTGCGTCCTATGGGGCGAATGCAGGCTTTTGCTGAAGCTTGGAGAGCGAGAGGGGTCGGTGCGCACCGACCCCTCTCGCTCTCCAGGCTTCAGGAAGACATCCGCAGCCTAGGCAACCCTGCAGGAGGTCACGCAGGGCTGTCTAGGCTGCGGATAGCAACCTGCATCCTGGAGCGTCGGGCGCCCTGAAAGCAGGGCGCCCGGCACTTCAAGAACACATCCGCAGCCTAGGCAGCCCTGTGGGAGTTCTCCGCAGGGCTCCCCATGCTGCGGATAGCAGCCTGCCACCCGGCAGGAGGGGCGCCCTGAAGCAGAGCGCCCCGTGCGCCGGGCAGACATCCGCAGCGTGGGGAGCCCTGCAGGAGTTCCCCGCAGGGTTCCCCACACTGCGGATAGCAGCCTGCCACCCGGCGGGCGGGCTGCCCTGGAGCAGAGCACCCCGCGCGCCGGGCAGACATCCGCAGCGTGGGGAGCCCTGCAGGAGTTCCCCGCAGGACTCCCCACGCTGCGGATAGCAGCCTGCCGCCCGGTGGGCGGGGCGCCCTGAAGCAGAGCGCCCCGCGTGCCGGACAGACATCCGCAGCGTGGGGAGCCCTGCAGGAGTTCCCCGCAGGGTTCCCCACACTGCAGATAGCAGCCTGCCACCCGGCGGGTGGGGCGCCCTGAAGCAGAGCGCCCCACGTGCCAGGCAGACATCCGCAGCGTGGGGAGTCCTGCAGGAGTTCCCCGCAGGGTTCCCCACACTACAGATAGCAGCCTGCCACCCGGCGGGTGGGGCGCCCTGGAGCAGAGCACCCCGCGCGCCAGGCAGACATCCGCAGGGTGGGGAGCCCTGCAGGAGTTCCCCGCAGGGCTCCCCACGCTGCGGATAGCAGCCTGCCGCCTGAGGCAGACATTGGCCAGCCCCACAAGCTCGGGGGACAGCAGGGAGGCGCAGCGCCGTTCCTCGACCTGGTTCGGTTTCCCCGACCTGCTTTTGGGGGGGAAATAAAGGAATTTTTTTTTCCCTTTATTTCCCCCCCAAAAAACTAGGTGCGTCCTATGGGACGGAGCGTCCTATGGGACGAAAAATACGGTATTTAATTAAAAGGTGTCTGAAAAGCTAGTCAGGCTTTTCTTTTAAAAATTGATAGCTTGCTGTTGCATGATAAAATTAATGGTTTGAAATAATTCTTGTTAGTACTTCATCCCATTAACATGAGATGAACAAATCATAGAATCATAGAATCCTAGAGTTGGAAGAGACCACAAGGGCCATCGAGTCCAACCCCCTGCCAAGCAGGAAACACCATCAGAGCACTCCTGACATATGGTTGTCAAGCCTCTGCTTAAAGACCTCCAAAGAAGGAGACTCCACCACACTCCTTGGCAGCAAATTCCACTGTCGAACAGCTCTTACTGTCAGGAAGTTCTTCCTAATGTTTAGGTGGAATCTTCTTTCTTGTAGTTTGGATCCATTGCTCCGTGTCCGCTTCTCTGGAGCAGCAGAAAACAACCTTTCTCCCTCCTCTATGTGACATCCTTTTATATATTTGAACATGGCTATCATATCACTCCTTAACCTCCTCTTCTCCAGGCTAAACATGCCCAGCTCCCTTAGCCGTTCCTCATAAAGCATCGTTTCCAGGCCTTTGACCATTTTGGTTGCCCTCCTCTAGACACGTTCCAGTTTGTCAGTGTCCTTCTTGAACTGTGGTGCCCAGAACTGGACACAGTACTCCAGGTGAGGTCTGACCAGAGCAGAATACAGTGGCACTATTACTTCCCTTGATCTAGATGCTATACTCCTATTGATGCAGCCCAGAATTGCATTGGCTTTTTTAGCTGCCGCGTCACACTGTTGGCTCATGTCAAGTTTGTGGTCAACCAAGACTCCTAGATCCTTTTCACATGTACTGCTCTCAAGCCAGGTGTCACCCATCTTGCATTTGTGCCTCTCATTTTTTTTGCCCAAGTGCAATACTTTACATTTCTCCCTATTAAAATTCATCTTGTTTGTTTTGGCCCAGTTCTCTAATCTGTCAAGGTTGTTTTGAAGTGTGATCCTGCCCTCTGGGGTGTTAGCCACCCCTCCCAGTTTTGTGTCATCTGCAAATTTGATCAGGATGCCCTTGAGTCCATCATCCAAGTCGTTGATAAAGATGTTGAATAAGACGGGGCCCAAGACAGAACCCTGTGGCACCCCACTAGTCACTCTTCTCCAGGATGAAGAGGAACCATTGATGAGCACCCTTTGGGTTCGGTCAGTCAGCCAGTTACAAATCCCCTGAGTGGTAGCATAGTCAAGGCTGCATTTTACCAGCTTCTTTACAAGAATATCATGGGGCACCTTGTCAAATGCCTTGCTGAAATCAAGGTAGGCTACATCCACTGCATTCCCTTCATCTACCAGGGTTGTAATTCTGTCAAAAAATGAGATCAGGTTAGTCTGACATGACTTATTTTTCAGAAATCCATGCTGTGAGGGTGAGGCTAACGTAATGGTTCACCAAAAGATGTTCAGTGAACTGATCATCAAACTGAATTTGAAACTGGAAGATTGTCAGCAAAGGCACCATTTAAGGAAGGCAGGTGGGTGGGCTGTAGGGTTTCCCTATTTTTATTTGTTACTCTGACGTTAACAAAAATTTTTTTTGGGCACTTCATAGATTGCTGAAAACCTACCTACTTGGCCAGTGATCCCAAGCCACTGATGTTTTAATAACCACTGTTATCCATCTTTCAATGTTATAGCTGTATATCTAATTGTATTTTATTTTATTGCTTTATTTTATGGTGAACTGCCTTTTTGTTATCTTAATTAATGGTAATGTGTACATGAGACAGATAAATAATAAATAAATAAATAAATAAATAAATAAATAAGAAAGAAAGAATGACACCGTTTTACTAGTGTTGGGTTTGTTGTCACTTAATTTGCCACAAAAATTGCTTTTCACTTACAAATTGTCCTGGTTTCTCTCTCAAACTCTATCACAAATTATCAGCAGTTGCCATTGTTTAAATTTCAAAGCAGTCTTTAAATTTGGTAAAATAATAAAACTGGCAGATTTAATTTCACAAGGAACTTGGCAGTTATTTATAAAGTTGTAGTACAGCATGTCAGTATCAAACTATATTGGACATGCAGTCCATGATTTGTTTATGTGTTCTAGGCTGTTTCACCATCTTTCTTAGGGATAAAAAATATTAATTAAAAGGCAGGCATGGCATAATTAAATCTAATAGCAAGCTGAACAAAATCATTGCAGGTATTATTTTCTCAGGCTGTAGAAGACTTTACATCAACATTCATCTTGCATAGACGGAATATAAACAATACAATTCCCCCCACTAAATGCTAGATAGTGCTTAACAGTGCAGTCCTGTACAATTTTACTTGGAAGTCTGTTCCACCATGTTCCGTGAGTGGTTCCCTAGCAAGTGTGTCTAGACTTGCAGCCTAAAACACCTTGATCCTACCTAATAAACAGCAAATAGCAAAACCACAACCATCAAATGTTTTAAGGAAGAACCTGAGGTCAAAAACCAGCACCTTGAATGTATGTCCCAGAGCATCAGTTTATAAAGGTAGTCTCCTTTTCATCTCACACAGAGAGGCACTTGCAAGCTACAATTTTCAAATGTGCTTATATTATAAATAAATTTGAATTAATGCTCAAAATGTTTTAGTTGATCAATCTAAACCAAATATTGCAACACGAGTTTATTGACTTCTGTATATATAAAACAATAAATGCACTATTCTTCATTCTAGGAAGTTTTCCCAAATGCTAGAATGGTGGAATGCAATTATTTCCGTGGCAACCACTTCATTTTGTTGGAATGTCTATAGCATTCTTTTCCATTTTTCATAAGGCTAATATTTTAGCAGTAACGTATTAATTATCTATTTAGCTTACCCCATATTAAAAAAAACAACCCAGACACACTGTTGACGCCTGCCTGGCAATTCTGATAATTGAGTTAGGCCAAACAAAGACCTCAGATCTCAAAGGATTCAGAATGAGCTCAGAATAAATTCAGAAGCCTGTCTTTTCACTTCATTTTCTTTTCACTATTTCAGCCACATCTATGTCAATCATGCTTTGCTGGAAGAGGTTTTAGGAGTGCAGAATTACCATCTCTTCTTTTTCTTCTTTGGAGGAAGTTCTGCAGATATTTGTCTTTTCTGACTCTTGCCAGCAGAGATGAACTACTACTACTCATTCTTAGTATTGATGTAATGCTTCACAGTATCCAGAGCACTTCATATGCATTAAATTATGTGAACTGGGCCTGTATTATTCTCCCCTTATTACTTCTGGGCAGCTGAGACTGATAGCGGCTTGTCTAAAAACCATGTGGCGTACTGGCTAGACTGTCACACTGAGAAACCCAAGCTCAAATCACGCATAGCCATGAAGCTCACTATGTGACATTGGGCTGGGGCAAGAGTTCAGAACCTCAGACCAAGAGAAAATATGCCTTTATCTGCCCATCGGGATTCCCCTCAGGCTGCACCCCACACTGGCCTCAAGTCGCACCTCAATTATTATTTTTTGCCTGGCTAGAATGTGTCATTGAGCTCTGACGGTGCCTCTTGCCTGTCTGGAAGGGGTGTGTAGGCTATTGTGCAAATGTATTGTTAACAGTTGTCGCTCTGCCCACTCATATCTCTGCTCAGTACCCACCACTACCACACCATCCTGATCCCTGGCATCTAACCTTCCAAAGGTTGCCCAGAAGAGAATATAGACCTTGGTCTGAAGAAAGGTTCCACAACCCTGGGCCAGAGTTTTGTTGCCAAAAGAGAACTTTTCCCATGGAGGAAAGCAGAGGATAGAAACAGGCATATGGACACACTGAGGCATCATTATCATCCATGCTTGACAGAAAGTACAGATATATTGAGGCACCTAACCATAAGCCTGCATTTTTATCAAAGCTTCTATATATTTCAATCAAGGCTTGTATTTAAAAATGAGCTTAAAAAGGATTTTCAAATGTTTCATGCCAGGCAGAGAAAACCTTGGCCATTCTCCTAAGACAAGAGGGCCCCATTGATTTATAGTAGAAAAACAATTCTCAAAGTCATAAAAAGGGAGAATTACATATGCTGCCCCAAGGCTGAAAAAACACTATTAAGAATGGGTAAGATAATACCAATGTGCCTCCCAGTAAAATGAGCCAGATCTTCTTTCTAAGGTTGAAAGGCCAGGAGCAAATGGGGAAAAACATTTAGCTGACAGAAAAAGAGAACATTTTTGAAAAGTCTCTTCTAAAGCTGTTTCTTAAACTGAGAGAGTTAAAAAGGTTAAAATGTGTTAAATGTTGGAAAGGCAACTGGCTTGGCAGAAGAAGAAGCTTCTTCCTATTTTATTTTGAGGCTGGAAAGGGGGGTGAAAGGGGGAGGTGTACACTGAAGAGGTTTCTTTTTAAAAGCTGTGTTTTACTGAGTTCCTTCCTTTTTACTTTGAAAAGCTTTATTCTTTTAAGAGGCTACCTATGATAAATGTATGAAATATATTAGCTTAAATATATTGGCTTAAATGTAATTATGCAAAGGATTTAAGAAATGCTAGATTCTTATTTCATAGAGTCATATTGCAATAGGAGACCAGAGGGGCAAATGAGCCTAGCCCCCCTGCCAGACAGAAGACGCCATCCAAGCAGTCTTGATATATAGTTGTCAGAAACCTTAAATGAAGGAAATCTTTCAATGTTGATGTGAAACTCAAGATCCTTGACATCTGTTGAACATAAAAATGTAAGATTAAACATTTGTTTTAGAAGGCAATAGGGCAAGGAGGGCAAGAGGTGAGCTGGTAATTAAGATTCCATGTAAGATATATTATTACTTATATGTCATATATATAGCTCTTTGTCTCCCTTATAAGGGCAAGGAAGTGGGTGTATCTTTTGTGGGTGTATCTTTTGTGATTGGTTCTACCAAACAGCCAATAGGAATTTCAACCAGGCTGATTGGACAGAGGCAGCCACAGGAGGAGCAAAGGGGGCTGGATTAAGGGAATATAAGTGCTGGCCAGAATGGCAGGAGGCCAGGCCAGAGCTTGGTAACCATGTACCACTGTGCCTCTTATTTATTTGTCTGACAAATAAATTACTATTTTAATTTCTCTATTGCTGCGTTGAATATTTCATTCCAGCTAAGCGTTAACCACAAGCAGGGTGCTACATTTTATGGTGCCCTGTGACTCGGATAAGTGGTCTGCTGGAACGCAGCCCCTTCGCCCTACTGGGCAGGGTACAAGAGAGAGGACAACTGCTTACCCAAAGCGCGCACTGGTAAATTTTTCCAGGGGGAACGCAGAAGACTCGTCTGTCTGATACCCTGCTCACTGGCGGCGACGGACCGGGGGAAACAGGGAACCAACCAAGGGTAAGTGCACAAAGGGATTTTTGGCCCTCCAATTAATTAGGAGGAAGAGAAGTCTTGATCAAACTTCTGCGTCTCAGTAAGGGGAAACTGAGTACGCTAGGTGGTTGGGTACATCAGATGGTGATCTGGTGTAGGGAAAGGGAAGGATTGGGAGGTAGAGTGTGGTGAAGTATCCAGCGCATTGTATGTGTGAGAAAGTACAGAGCAATCTGTAGCTGACCTGAGTGTGGAGTGGGCAGTACTTTGGTTCCTAGTAAGGCCGACTTCACTAGGCAAGGAAACCCACAAAGCGCGTCTGTGAGTGACTGAGTGGATACTTCACAGGGCCATACAATGGGAGTTGGGGGTTCAAAGGGGGAAAATACACCTCTTGAGTGTATGTTAAATAATTTTAAGAAAGCCTTCTCAGGGGCATATGGAGTCAAAATGACGCCAGAGCGCTTGAGAACGTTATGTGAACTAGAATGACCAAAACAAATTACTGGATGGCCATCTCAGGGAACTTTTGATATAAATTTAGTAAGCAAACTTTGGACTGATATCGCCAAAGAAACTGGAGGGTGCCCAGAACAATTTCCATATATAGATTCCTGGCTGAGCACATTAAATAAAAATCCTCCATGGATAAGGGAATGCAAAGTCAAACGATGCAAATTATTGGCTGTAAAAGCTGAAGCTAGGAAAGGAATCTTGCCAAATAAACTCAAACCCATTTTTGAGGGACCAGAGGAAGAGGTGCTTCCACCTCCACCCTATGCTCCACATCAAAGGGAGCCTAATCCAAACACTCCACCAGTTGTAACCCCAAGGCAAGAAACTGGAATGAATAATGGGAGTGGAGTCACAGAGCTTGATTCCTTGATAGATTATGATAAATATCTTCAGGAGGCATTGGAGTCCTATAATAAAGCCCAAGCAGAAGTGGTTATTCCACCTGTGACTCCTAATAGACCTCCATCTACAGTCTCCTTTAGTGGAACAACTGATTGCCCACCCCAAACCCCTGTACATCCAAGTCCCAGAGAAATGTTACAGAAGTTACAGGGAGACCTTGCTCGGTCAGCAAGCAATACAGCCAGGCGTATAAAGCTGCTAAAAGAACGCCTTGCGACAGATACCATCCCCTATGATTTGAGGCCCCTAGAGCAAAGTGAAGAGAAAGATCACGTAGTAGCCCCTCTTAGAAGAGTATTTGATGCACTTGAGGAGCCTGCGCTGGTTAATGGGCAACCCGGACCACGGCCACCTCGAACTTCGACCCTGCAATATATTCCATTCACAACTACAGATCTGATGAATTGGAAAACACACACCCCATCTTTTGCAGAAAAACCTCAGGCTATGATGGACTTGGTGACTTCAATAGTAAATACTCATAGCCCTACTTGGACAGATTGTCGCCAGCTCCTAAATACTCTGTTCACCACTGAGGAAAGGAGAGACATAATTGAAAAGGCACAGATATATTTGCGTGAGCAGGCCAGAGTGGGAAATATTTATAATATTGACCGTCATCTCCAAGATAACTTTCCCTTGGAAGATCCTAATTGGGATCCAAACAATGCAATTCACCTGGCCAGACTTACCACCTACCGCCAGACACTTGTGCAAGGTATCCGCAGGGCATGCCAGAAGCCCACTAATATGTCTAAAGTCTCAGAAGGGTAGATGTGTTACCCATAACACTGTTTCGTGTTCGGTGTGCACCCACAAAAAGACTTAAGTTGTCACCTTTTGAGCTCCTGTATGGGAGACCGCCCTCCTTTGTTCAGGATATTCCAGCTGACCTTAAACAAATAGGAGATCATGTGACACAGGGACAAGTGCAATCTCTCTCCCGTGTTTTTGTTTCTCTTAACAGGTGGGCCCTCGAACGCACGCCGTGCAGCATTGCCGAGCCGATTCATCAGTTCCAGGCTGGCGATAGCGTATGGGTGAAAGAGTGGAAACGTGATCCACTTGCACCTAAATGGCGTGGACCTTACACCATCTTGCTCTCTACTCCAACAGCGGTGAAGGTAGCTGAGGTGACCCCCTGGATTCATCACTCTCGTTTGAAGAGGTCTGAAGGCAGTTGGACGTGCAAAGGTGACCCCTCTAATCCTTTAAAACTGACTCTCTCCAAAAACCCCTGTATCTAGCCCTACCGGGAACGGGCTAGGTCACGGGCAACATTTGACGACCGGCCTGCTGCAGCCACAACCTGGAAGCTGGCTGACCTGCGCACGCCTGAAGCTTGAGGAGCGTCTGAACCGGCGACTGTGAACGGAAAGATTCTCTAATACAATTGATTGACTGCCCCCCCCTTGTGGAACAATTATCAGAGATATTACTCATTGGGGATCCTCGGGATATATGTTTTGGTCTTGGTGGTTCCCCATTTCTGTCACTGGGGGAATTATATTGGGGCTAATAATTATTTGCTATCACAATAAGGTAATCTTTTGTGGAAGGAATGCATATACTAGACATCAACATGATTTTATTATTAATCCTGATCCCTTGGGAAGGGGAAGGGTCCTTGAATCTGACCAAATTGGCTAAATATGGATTCAGCCATGACCACAATATGTGGGTAGGTTTAGCTGAAATGGTAGCTAATGTTGCAAATAGGACCAATTGCCTTGTTTGCTCTCTTGGGCCAGATGATTCAGAGGGAGGTATGCCCTTATTACCGATACCATTAGATGCTATTGGTATGGTAAGCGAAATGCCACACCAAACTGAAATACAGAATTTCCCCGGATGGAACTCAACTAAACCATTACGAGTTATACCTGTACAAGGGGAATTCTGTGTACATAAATCATCAGATGCAGCTGATTCTCCCATGATAGGCTCTTCTCATTGTCACTATACTTGGGATTATATTAAGAATAGTCATACCTGGGCACACGGTACTACCTATCGAACTCGGAATACCTTGCCCTGTGCACCTCCTTTTATTCACGCATGGAAAGTGGTGTGGAACATAACTGTGACAGAAAAAGGCAATCTAACATACTGCACTGTGAACTCTCTACCCCTTTTGGTATTTCGCCTTCTGTACTCCACGTACCAAAAACCTCAGACCCGATGGTTGTGGTGGATATGTGGAGAATGGGCATACAAGAAACTCCCTTCCAAATGGAGTGGGACTTGTTTCTTGGGTTGGGTATTACCACCAATGTGGATTATGCCCACTAGTTCGGCCAGGCGAACACGAAGGAATGCTGATATTTCTCATATAGCAGGAGGAAGTACCCAAAGTTGGAGCGGTACTGATGATTGGCCACCAGAGCGCATTATAGCCTATTATGATCCTGCCTCCTGGAATCCTGGTGAGCTCATACAAGGGGCACGGGATCCTATTTATAATCTAAACAGAATAATTCGATTGCAAGCAGTAGTGGAACTTGTAACCAATGCAACGGCCCAGAGTTTGAGACTTATTGCACAACAGTTGGATGAAAGTAGAGCCGCCATTTTGCAGCTGAAAATGGGAATGGATTATGTACTTGCCAGGCAGGGAGGCCTATGTGGAGTCTTGAACTTGACAGGGAATGCCTGTTGCTTTAACATTTCTGATAATGGTGAGGCAATCCGTGTGTTGGCCACAAAGATGGAGAATATAGCACATGTCCCAGTACAAACATGGGAAGGATGGGATATGGGATGGCTCACCAATTGGTTACCTAATGTCACAGGACTCAAAGGGATACTATTGTCTTGCTTGTTTTTCTTGACAGTAGTAGTATTGGTTTTATGTATGATGCCATGTATCATTTCATGTTTTAGAAGTACAATTAGCAAGATGGTTTCAAATGAAACTCTACCTCATATCATGGCCCTATACAGAGCTTTACCTCAGGAATATGATGAAGGTCAAGCTATCAAGGACACTTGGGATGAAGGTCCTTGAGCTTGAAAGGGGGGAATGAGGCACCTAACCATAAGCCTGCATTTTTATCAAAGCTTCTATATATTTCAATCAAGGCTTGTATTTAAAAATGAGCTTAAAAAGGATTTTCAAATGTTTCATGCCAGGCAGAGAAAACCTTGGCCATTCTCCTAAGACAAGAGGGCCCCATTGATTTATAGTAGAAAAACAATTCTCAAAGTCATAAAAAGGGAGAATTACATATGCTGCCCCAAGGCTGAAAAAACACTATTAAGAATGGGTAAGATAATACCAATGTGCCTCCCAGTAAAATGAGCCAGATCTTCTTTCTAAGGTTGAAAGGCCAGGAGCAAATGGGGAAAAACATTTAGCTGACAGAAAAAGAGAACATTTTTGAAAAGTCTCTTCTAAAGCTGTTTCTTAAACTGAGAGAGTTAAAAAGGTTAAAATGTGTTAAATGTTGGAAAGGCAACTGGCTTGGCAGAAGAAGAAGCTTCTTCCTATTTTATTTTGAGGCTGGAAAGGGGGGTGAAAGGGGGAGGTGTACACTGAAGAGGTTTCTTTTTAAAAGCTGTGTTTTACTGAGTTCCTTCCTTTTTACTTTGAAAAGCTTTATTCTTTTAAGAGGCTACCTATGATAAATGTATGAAATATATTAGCTTAAATATATTGGCTTAAATGTAATTATGCAAAGGATTTAAGAAATGCTAGATTCTTATTTCATAGAGTCATATTGCAATAGGAGACCAGAGGGGCAAATGAGCCTAGCCCCCCTGCCAGACAGAAGACGCCATCCAAGCAGTCTTGATATATAGTTGTCAGAAACCTTAAATGAAGGAAATCTTTCAATGTTGATGTGAAACTCAAGATCCTTGACATCTGTTGAACATAAAAATGTAAGATTAAACATTTGTTTTAGAAGGCAATAGGGCAAGGAGGGCAAGAGGTGAGCTGGTAATTAAGATTCCATGTAAGATATATTATTACTTATATGTCATATATATAGCTCTTTGTCTCCCTTATAAGGGCAAGGAAGTGGGTGTATCTTTTGTGGGTGTATCTTTTGTGATTGGTTCTACCAAACAGCCAATAGGAATTTCAACCAGGCTGATTGGACAGAGGCAGCCACAGGAGGAGCAAAGGGGGCTGGATTAAGGGAATATAAGTGCTGGCCAGAATGGCAGGAGGCCAGGCCAGAGCTTGGTAACCATGTACCACTGTGCCTCTTATTTATTTGTCTGACAAATAAATTACTATTTTAATTTCTCTATTGCTGCGTTGAATATTTCATTCCAGCTAAGCGTTAACCACAAGCAGGGTGCTACAATATCAGCAACAAATTAATTTGAGCTTCTGAATGTGAACTACACATGTGAAGAGGAGGAATCTGAGTAACCCAAAGGCATGTTTTTACTGTAACAACAACAACAACAACAACAGTAGTAAAGCATTAGTTATTCAGACAATCTGTTAAAAATGTGGAGGTTTAGGTAAAATACAATAGATTATAATATCAGGGAAATTGGTGAGCAGAAAAGGTAACATAAAAACTAAAATGAACACATGTGAAATTCGAGAGGATGAAAGGCAGTTTGAACAAACAGAGAGAAGGTAAGTGTCTTCAGAGAATACCTGTTTCTGACCGAATGGAAGTTCTCCATGGGAACTCCAAGCCAGGTCAAATATTACAAAAGGTCTCTTAACAAATTTGCCTTCTTGCATAAGGCTAAATGCATAAATGGGGAGCCCCCAAATTTTGTACCTCATCAGCCCCACCTCTTCCCCAAGTATTCAGTGTGCATGTCTGAAAAGCAAGAGTCTACAGCTGCATTAATATAGGCATCCATGCGTTTAGGAATCCTGATTGTGCTGAGTTCCTGGTTGTGTGGAAGGGTGCACATGTAGAACTTCCTTTTCACACACTGTTGCTGAACGTTCAGATATTGGAGCCAGGATGTGTAATGCCAGACCTGGAGGCAGGAGGTGCTTGTCCTGTTCCTCCCAAACATGTTTAGCCATATATATGAAGGTGAATTTGTGAGGAGACTAAAAAGCCAAGAATGAAGACCCACAATTTATATAATTTCACATGAGCTCCAGGGAGCATTAGGTTCTATTTTTCATCCTTTAAAAAAAAAAAAAGTCCATTTGTAAGGAAAGGCAGTAGGAAGCCTTTACAAACATGTGAGTAGAATCTGTATCAAAAAGAATCTTCCTTTTTAACTAGAACTACAATTGAAACAATGGGATAATAACTAACATCCAATTAACTATTATCCATGGTTTTCTTTCAGAACCCAACTCCCATTGTTTACCATTTTTGTTCTTTGTTTGTAATGGCAGAGGCGTTTTTCACACCAAGCTTTGATTCTGATGCAATGTGCAGCACAGCATAGTGCAGAATAAGAACACTTCAAGCATTGCATGCAAACTTCTGTCTGGAAATAAATTATCTAAGTCATAACTTGATGTGCTAACACCAGTGGCAAGTGTTCAGAGACAATGTTGTATTATTGTAACTGGCTGCTAACGTAAAAAGCTGGGTCGCACCAGAAAATGGTGTAAAGATTGTGAAATGGATTTAAATGGGAAAGCTTTCTTATCTATTTTAAGGGTAAGAAACAGGTGAGGTTAGGCCATCTCCATATTTTATCTTCACCTTGTGTGCTTGAGGAGAGCCAGTGTGGTGTAGTGGTTAAGAGTGGTGGACTCGTAATCTGGTGAACCAGGTTTGCTTCCCCGCTCCTCCACATGCAGCTGCTGGGTGACCTTGGGCTAGTCACACTTCTCTGAAGTCTCTCAGCCCCACTCACCTCACAGAGTCTTTGTTGTGGGGGAGGAAGGGAAAGGAGAATGTTAGCCGCTTTGAGACTCCTTAGGGTAGTGATAAAGCGGGATATCAAATCCAAACTCCTCCTCTACATTGGAGATAATGAATTCTTTCCTTCAGGCCACTCAGCTTTATGAAATTGAATTGAAGGCCTACCATATTGCATGGAGAAGATTTCTGAAAGTCTGAACTGACTGTCTAATATGTATATGGGCAGATCCTCATCCAGACTAAAATTTTTGGCCTGAACTTTGATAGCCAAAGTGGGTGGCACCCTCAAGTTCTTCATGAGGCCCCTTCCCCCAAGCTGATAGTACTGAGGGGAGAGGAAGTACTTGGAACTGACATAAAGTTATTAGGACTGTCATAGGAATATTAACCATCTCTTTGGCAAGCTGCACATAGTGCTAGGATGTGTTTAATATACCTGCACCCCATTATGTTGGGTGCTTTCATATACTTTTGAGCACATACAAAAAAGACATGCAATTTTTATTTAAGGGCCAAAATCTGTTAGCATAGTGTTTTTGTTGAATCATGCCATGTGTTTCTAACATGTTCTTTTTAAAGCTTCTGACATGTTCTGTGGTTTATCCCTCAGAAAGGCTTTGGTTTTCCCCTGCCCATATTTGTCTTACTTAAATGTCAAGTAGTAGTACGAACAATCTTGTATTGCAGCTCTCACTGTTCACAGTGAGACATAGTTCAAAGAGGCATCTTTTCCTTCATGTACATTTCCTCAGTCTTGTGACAATCAAATGGATTGGCGCTGAAACAAAGTCTTTTATTAGGCTCCCCCACCCAAATGTATTGTTTGGCCCTCAGAACTGCCCTGGTTCAAGTTTTGACCTACTTATAATGAAACCACTAGCTGCCTCATTACACAGACTACCTCAGCAATATCAAAAAGTACCCAGCGGCTCTAAGGCTTGAATGATCCCCTAAAGCTGTGTTTGATTTTTTTCCCTCCTCTCGAATAACTGAGCATATGTAGTACTTCTGAACTCCTCTTTTTCTGTAGGAGCAAATTTTACCCAGCTGAAACCACCAATATGCATATCATAAATATTAATACAAATGTAATTCTCCATGGAGGAACATCAATACGGAAAAGTTGTAATCTTTCTTTTTAGATGCAAGGCTGGAAAAATATGCTTTAATTAACATGGATTATGTTCTCCTAGTAACCATGACTTTGATGTGCTTTGTTTATAGCATCTATCACCTTTATAAAAGGTGGATTGGATTTTTTAAAATCTAATTTCCATCACAAAGTTCTATCTCAGAAAAAGTATTATGAGTGATACGTGTTGTTTTCTGTTTTGAAAATGCAGTAGACATGGATTAAAATTTCCTGTCAACCAAGAAGCTCACTGAGTAAATTGGAATTAATTTTTTGCTCTCTGCCTAAACTACCTCACAGGGTTGCTGTGAGGATAGAAAGAGAGGTTAGAGAGATCCTTTTATGCCACCTTGAGTGCCTTGAAAGAAGGGTGATATTTTAATGAAACTAAATCAAATTCTGAAAAACACAGCTTTGGCATTTTTGTGGGATGAGTAGTTTTGTTTTTAAAACAGCTATGACAACAATTCAGCATAGTTAGGTCTGTTGAATAGGCTGATTGCATCTTATATCTTTTTCTAACAACCATGGTTACAGAAATATTGGGTCATACAAATAAAAAAGCTGAATGATAAACAATAGCCGCTTACCAGATTCTGGGGTGAGCGGCTATTACGACGTGCCGTGGTGCCTTCGTACACCCTGCAGAGCCTCACCATTTTGTTGTGGCCATTGCCGCTTTCCCCTTGGCCACCACACAGCATTGTGAACACCGCCAGGCCCACTGCTCAAATCCAACCAACCCGCAGCAGCCTGGAGACAGGGCTTGGGGAGCGGAACTGGAGGCTGCAATCCTCACTCAGGTCCACTCCCCATGCATAGCACTGCTCTCAGCAGCTCAGTCACCCACCCAGCCCTCCCCCTATGCATTACTGTTTTCCTTGTTGCTTTTCTTTTAACCTTTCCCTTTTCAGATTTGCTGGCTTTGTTATGGTTTTCAATGGCTGCTGTATTCAGAGCGGGGAAGGAATTTCCCCTGTGCTGCAGGTGTTGCTTTCCCCATAGCACTAGTCACAACTTTGGTGGTTTAGGCCTTGAGCAGAATCCTTTAGCCTATCTTCTGACCTGGGAGGGAGGGATGAAGTGGTGATTCCCCCTCCCCCTTACTGTGATGGCAATAACAGGATACCCCATTAATGTGGTCTTGAGGGAAGTCTCTGCCCCTAGAGCCGGAAGCAGGTGGCTAGCGGGCCACAGAGCTTCCCTCAGTATCTTCGGAGGGGCCATTTGTGTAAACCTCCATCTTGCGATGGTCTCATCTTCCCAAATAGATCCTGTCATGCCTCATGCCCCCAACGGGGGCAGGGAGGGATACATGCCTAATGCCTATGCCAAGGTTTACCTACACCTGAAATCAATAAAGTTGTGGCCATTTTCTATCCCAGACAGTTGTTGTGTCCATTTCATTCACCCCTCTAGTTGGCCAGGCTCCCAGGGGTGGGGGACTCTGCAGCTGGGTACACAATAGTCTCCTTATAGCCTGTACGACGGAGCAAGCATTTTAATGCAATCTAGATTTCCCTTCACCTGTAATGGAATTCAAGTTCTAGTAGGTCAGTTACCAATTCTGGGTGGGCTTGCCCTCCCTCTGAAGGAATAGATACGCAGTCTGGGGGATCTCTTGAATCCATCACACATGCCTTCTGTCCTCCTCCTAGGCAAACAAAGGTCATTATGAGCATTCAAAGGCACACGGCATCTGGGCAAAAACCCTCAAGAAGGATGTAAAACAAGGCCGGTAAGAGGTGTATTCGTGGCTAGGGAGGGAATGTGGCCTGGAAACAGTTCTGAGGATCAGACAGGGGCCTGTCAGGCTGCATTTGGTCCCTGGGGCAGAAGCTAACCACCCCTCTTCTGAAGACTCTTCCCATTTGCTCTGCCTTTTCTGACATCTCATTATATTACTTATACTGCTACTTTGATTTGATGGATTGTTATTTTCACTTACTGCATTTTTATACAATTGTATTTTAATCTGCTGTTCGCCACTTTGGAGGCTTTTGGGATAAAAGGTGACATACAAATAAATGCATGGGGGCGATGGTGATTTCAAAATTTTAAAAAGTGGTTCTCATGCTTTAAATCTCATTCTAATACCTTCCTGGCATACATGTGATTGGGGGGGGGGCAATTTGAGACAATCCTTGAAATTACCATAGAATGCCACACTTCTCCTCAGGGAAAGGTATTTGACTGGGGTGGAGAAACAACCAACAAGATTGTTGACCTGCTTTGTTGACGTAGAGTGGAAGCTATTTTCAACAGTTAAATGACAAGTGGGAACATCTGTGTAATTTAGAAAAATCAAAAGCCTTTGAAAGGTTGTGTGACTTGCATACTTCTCTCACTCTTAACTGCACAACCTATCTAACAAGAGGAGGATATGTGCTCAGAGCTTCCATTCCTAAGAGCAGTAGATTCCAGTGAGACTTGCCACAACCTGGAAAAACTAATCATGCTTATAAATTCTTCAAGGAGCCCCCAATGAACTGAATCACTTCACACATTTATCAAAATGGGCTTGTGGTATGCACAAAGAAGGAGCTTCAGTCTTCATATGCTACCATTGTGCATACTGTACAACATAAAGTATGAGTCAGACTGTACATGCATTCATTAGTGTAATCTTTCAAAATATAGGAGGGAGAGAGGTCCTCTGAATATTCAGAAATGCAGCTCCCCATCATACTTTACATTGAGAAGATGATGGAGGTACAGTGCTACCTTGGGTTACAGATGCTTCAGGTTACAGACTCCGCTAACCCAGAAATAGTACCTCGGGTTAAGAACTTTGCTTCAGGATGAGAACAGAAATTGCGCGGCAGTGGCACGGTGGCAGTGGGAGGCCCCATTAGCTAAAGTGGTACCTCAGGTTAAGAACAGTTTCAGGATAAGAACAGACCTCTAGAATGAATTAAGTTCTTAACCGAGACTGTATGTGAATGTTTATGCTTCCTTGCCACACTTACAGAACTGCTTCAAAAGGCACGTGAATTGGGCATTTTTCTGTCTTCCTGGGCTGTTCAGCTGCTTTTCAGTGGTGCACTACTAGAGGCAATTAATTATCCAGACACATGCCTCTATGGCTACATTCAGATGCCACAAATCATAGCCTAGATCAGGAATGAATGATGAACTCCAGAGTTCCCTCCTCCCCCTTTCTTTCTCTCAATTGTGCCTCAATGAAAGGCTTCCAGATTTCCACAGTTCGTGATGCTGTAAAGCTGCCAAACTATAGTTTGAGAAGTTCCACTCCCACTTTAAAACCAAAGCAGGATCACAAACCACAGCTTGATCACAGCAAATGTCTGAAGTAGACATATATACCATTGCACTAAAAGTTAACTATACTGAGAGTGCCTGGACATAGGCTCTTGAACATTTTACACTTGCCATTTGGGGAGAGGATTCTTTAACATCCAGACACAGTTATTGTGTTCTAGTATTTGAGAAAATTGCTTCTAGGCAGTACCTGATCTCAGAAGAGCCCACCACAGGAAACATGCACCCTGGTTGCGAAAAAGGAAGGGCAAACTAAGGGGATTCTAAGGACTACTAGAAAATTAGACAGAATCAAGAAAAGTGCACTAAAAGTTGAAGCTCTTCAGGACCCCAGGTATTCCTACTGCCCAGTGTCCAAACAACTCACTTATCAGCTCTGACTTCACTCATTGGCTAAAAACACTGACAGGTGGGAGCAGGCAGACTGGGTCATTTCATAGAAATTGCTTGGACCAAAGACCTATCTGGTCTGACATCCTGTTTCCCACAGTGGCCATAGTTATCTTTGGGAAACCCACAACAAGTAGGACATAGGGATCATAGATCTCTTCCATTGTTGTTCTCAGTATGCTGCCTCTGATACCGACCTAAATGTTGAATGACTAGTAGCTGTTGCAGTAGCAAATTCCATGATTTAACTATGGATCATGAAGGCCAAGGTTTGGAATATCTCCACTATTCTACTTCTCTACTAAACATTACCTCACATACCAATTTCCCTAGAAATAGCATATTTTGGGGTTTGGGTGTAGAATCTGGGCATAACAAGTAGCTTGGGCAGCAGCCACATCCATATGCCCCTGAGGTTCCCATGTTAAAAGACTGCCATGAGAAACAGCTAGACTGTTCAGAGCTTCTACGATGCTTGTTAAAATCAGCATTGGCTCGAACACTTAGGCTTTCATAGTCATTACTTAATTATTATTGCTTCCTATTTACTTGTGCTATGTGCACAGAATCTGCAATGAAATTCCTTTAATATTTAGTGCCCATTAAACCAAGGAATGGGGATATAGGCCAATCTGTTGTGAATGTGTGGTTCTGTTAGAGGCGAACCTCACAGAGATGATAGAAAACTTATTTGTTCACCAGAAAAAATCGTTCAAGCTTCTGCTTATTCTATCCAAGAAATATCCAGCTGTTTGAATACTTGTCATTATCTCATTCCTTGACTATAGGTCTCTGCCATTTTTATCTATACATTTTGTTGTCTTATAAAAGAAATCCAAGTCTAGGGCTGATGTATTATTTATAAAGAATCAACATTTACCTCAGGAAGCATGAGGCGAAAATAGCATCAGAGTAATAAAATAACCTTATGATATCCCGCCCCAACATACCCACAACTTCTATTTAATCACACTTAGCCTGCACCCAATTTGCATTCAAACTATGAGGTGAAATGTTTTAATGCTGAGGGCATGCAATACAACACCTTATATGGAAAAGGCAGAAAAATATACTAAATGAGTTAATAGCTCTTTCCCCTATTCTTGATTCTGACAGCACAACAATTTTCTTCATACAGAGTCCCCCACCCTCCGCAATTCTAGAATTAAGCAGTTTTAACTCCAAATTAAAAAGTACTTTAGCTGGAGGTGCTTCACACATAGGATGGCTTTGCTGATAGACCTTTTAGTACAGTCCAAAAGCTTCTCTCTAATCCCAGAGAGAGATTCCATTATACTGGAAGCTCCTTCTCCCAACATGCTGAGCTTGCAATCTCTCTTTTGGCTTCCCACAGTGATGATGAAGGACTTGTCTGGGTTTCCAGTAATGAATCATCAGGTAGCCTAAACCCTCTGAAATGGGAAAACATCAGCCTTCTGCTTGCACCTAGAATGGAAGTTCTCACTTAATGCAAACCTTTACGTAAGTTTTAACTTCAGTGCATACAAACATATCATTTTGTGCATATTAAACTTTTAATTTAGCACTTATTTTAATGGGGAAATTGACTTGAATCCTATAAGGAGATACCACACTGAACAATGCAGCCTCCAAAAAGGCCAAGGAGTGCATATTCTTCATAGCCTCCTACATGGGGTTCTCAAGATTAGGGTAGCTATTATGCCTTTCAGATATTATTGGATTATACCTCTCATCATTCCTGGCTACTGTTGCTGCTGACATTTTGCTACAGCATCAGCTACATCTGGCATTAAAGACAGCATTAACTCTACCATTGTAAGGATATGTGCTAGTAACAGAAACTGAACAACAAGCAGATAGAATCATAGACTGTAGAGTTGGAAGGGACCCTGAGAATCATCTAGTCCAACCCCCTGCAATGAGATACGTAATTCAGTTTCAACTTTGACACAATGTCCACTGGTGAAATATTAAAACCAATCCCATCTTATGAAGGCTTAGCATCTGGTTGGAAAAGCGGGCTATGATGGATGATAATGCCCACGAGGATACATGAATGGAAAAGGAATAATCTGTGCAGTATTTAGTACAGAGCAATGTAGTTAATGTAATGGTTAAATGTCAGCCAGCTGACATGTAAGTAGTCCTTGGGTGATTACAGCAAACATATTGCAATCAGATATAACTAACATACAGAGTGACTGTGTGAACAGGAACATTCATATAAATGCTGTGTATGTGGGATCACAATGATTCTCACAACTAGAGGACTACCTAAGAAATAGCACCTGTCCCATATACACTATCCATGTGGGTACCAATATCTACACAATCACTTGCTTCCCTGTGATTGTCCTTCCCTCACAAGCCCAAACAATCAAGCCTTCATAGTGCTCACAGTATGGGAATGAACTCACTTAATAAATATCAACAGAGTGGGGAAGGTATCAAAATGGGTTATTGGTGGCAAGAATCCAGAAAAAAAGTGCAGATGGACAGATGAGCAATTGTCCTCTGTCAAGAAACAAGGATTTTTAGAATGCAGAACAGTTCCTTCTATGCTCACCAAAATCAGCATTTTGTTGGAGAAAATATATATATGCCGTGTCCAACCCTTACCTACAGCACAGGGTGTCTTTGTTCTGTACCTATTGTTCTCTTCTGGGAAAGCATCTTATTTAAAAATAAGCCTAATGAAATTTGTTTGACAATGTTTGACACGTCTCCACACTTGTGGTCCACCAGGCCATCAAACATATTGGTGGCCCACCAGGGACTTGGTGAAACTCCTAGCCATCTGTAGAAACAGCAGGCTTGTCTAGCATTTTTAAGGGCACAGTTTGGACCCCAGACAACACTGTAAACAATGGCAACTCATCTGGCAAAGAAGTGAGCAAGGAAGGAAGCTACATGGGGCTCAGCTTAACTAAGCACATGCACAAATAATCATACGAACTGCACTGTTCTACAAATATTATACAGGAGAAAAACCAAAGCCTTGTGACAAAAATGATGATGCTATTAACCCTATTATGCCTAATATGAATTACTATCTTGCATTAAAGTAAATACATATCTGTAAAAGCAGAGTAAGAGTCTCAAATATCTAGAGTATATAAAATACTTGATTTCTTAATTGATTTCTAATTTGATCAACGGAAGCCATAGCAGCCAAGCTTAAATTCCAAATACACCACAAGTCAAGCTTAAAATATGAGGTAGGACCACTCTAATACATATCCTAGTACATCAACAGAGCAACTTCTGTGCCTTGGGGTAGTTTTGATTTTGCCTCGAATCAACTGAAGTGGAGATTAGGCAGTAGCCCAGTGATAGTATTGGGGATAGGAAGGAGTGTTGCATCCACTAACCCAGGCACCCCCAACCTTTGGCCCTCCAGATGTTTTGGACTACAATTCCCATAATCCCTGACCACTGGTCCTGTTAGCTAGGGAACATGGGAGTTGTAGGGCAAAACATCTGGAGGGCCGCAGGTTGGGAATGCCTGCTCTAACCAAATATTCTGATCATATAAAAATGTACAACAATCTTGCACTGCCTGTACCACTTATGATGCAGGTTAGCCACCTATGAAATACATGGTATTGAGGTCATTTGAAAAACCACATGTATCTCAGATGAACTGCTTCTTCCTCGTTGCATTACTCCCTTCTGTGTTTTACTATGATATATTTTTTCTTCCCCTTTTCATTTGAATTGTTATTACAACCTCCTATAAAAAACATTTCCCCCTTTAGCAGAACACATGGAAGACCTGTTTAAAAACTGCTCATTTACACATATAGTCACCTACAGGAAGTGTTAAGGAATCAGTATGACATGTTTGCTCTGCCCTGTGCAGCATCCTGAAAATGACATCTGCCACAGGGCTAGAGCTTCCCACTTGAGGATCTATCCTGTCTTTAATTGCTTTTAGCTTAAGGCTATGCTGTTAGCTATGACATCCAAGTAAGCTGGCCTCAGAGAAACCATCTCCTTCCCACTCACAAACAGGATTGGTTCACTGTTTGCATACAAATACGGAAAGAGCTCACAGAATGCCAGGCTCATTTTTTTAAAAGGGGAAATTAGCATTTGGTTTCCAGCTATATTAATTGTGAAAAATATCCAGTCAGGGTTTCCTTTTCTTCAGCACCAAATGTGCTGATTCAGGTCTCATGTTGCTTTACTAAAGGCACCACAACATTTGTTTAATCAGAAGGACCTGGGCAGTGCATAGATATTTGCATTAAAAAAAAGGTTGCTGTAAAAAATAGTAATAATGAGGGTGCCAAAACTATAATCTTCTAATGTTGCTCATTTATTACCAGTGAATATCTAATGATAATTACAGCTGTGCTTGTCCCCAGGTTTAAAAAGCACTTGGTGAAATCATAGTATGGGATTGTTGCAATCCCAACAGAGGTGCCTCATTGGACAATGACAGATTTAACCGGTCTAAGGTGTGTCAAATGTTAGATTACAGTAAGTTATTAACCTTCCCCAGCATGGTGCCCTCCGAATGTTTTGGACTAGGACTTCTATCAGCCCCAGTCAGCATGGCCAATGGCCTGGAAAGCTGAGAGCTATAATCCCAAACCATCTACAGGGCACCAAGTTGGGGAGAAAGGCTGGGTTCTGTATTTTATTGCAACCCTCACTAACCTTGGGTATTTCTCTTTTGAGACAAGTCATCCAAATGAATTGCTAAGGAAATGCACTTATATAATGCAACCATCAGCACTTTGGTAAAAATGGAAGTGTGTACAATAACAATAATAAGCTTGCCCTACATTTCTCTCAGCTGAGACAGGCTAATTGGAAAAAAACAGGCAATTTATCTAGAGAATGGTAAAGGCTTAAAACAGGGGAAAGCAGAATTAGCCAGATGGCTCTCTTGTGTTCTCCCTTATCCTGTTCCCCTGAACTTGATAGTGCAGGCTGGGAATAAGAGGGAAATATCACTGTGCAGTATTCTACTGTGGAAGTCTATCCACCTGTAATTCACACAGATAAAATCCCCAAGTGTTTCCACTTGGGAGAGATATATTCACACTATCAATCTGTAAAACAGTCAAAAGTAATATAACTTATGTGATGGAGAGCCTTAAACTTGTTTACATTGAGGTAACATCACTGGGTACATTTATCATTTTATACAACATGTTCTACACAGTGTATTGGAAGAATAGGCATACTTACAATGCAACTACTAGTAAATACCTGATTAGAATATTGCATAGCTTTTACAAGACCACAACTCATGCCTTTATGTCACTGTTCCAGGATCTTCCAGGACAGTTCTCATGAATGCTTTGACAAGATCATATATTCATCCAATGAGGTATTTAATTCCCCCCCCTTAAGGAAATACGAACACACTATTCTTTTAATATTTCAAAATAAGGCACTCTTTGCAAGGAACAACAAAACATTATATATTTCATTCTTCATCAAAGTTTGAATCAATATGTTTTCAAAAATCAAATTGTTTTTTATAATAATACACAATTTATTAATGGCATTGGGAACACTGATATTCATAGGTTCAAAACCGCATGGGAACAAGATCTTATGAAACAATTCACAGTTCACAATTGATAGCAAATCAGTCCAGGTATGCCATGTACCATTGCTACTATTTGAAAAGACAGCTGCTCAGAATCAAGGTAAATGTACAGAACTCCCCAAACCTCCTCCCCCACCACATTTGGAGACAATTTCTTCTTTTCCTCTCCCTCAAAAATGCCCACCCACAATGTATGGTCAAAAACTGAAATAGGCTGGATTGCATGACCAGGAGGTAACAGCCGCAGCCCCCAGGGATCACAAGGAAGGAATAAAGACTCTGACAATGTTCTATGGAATTAAAATTAGGCCACAACTTTATTAAACTTCCAAATGTAGAATGACCTTGGCTTAGGCCTTGGGCATGTATCCCTCCCAGCCCGGGGAAACTGGGGCTCATCAGGGTAAATGGGATATGGGGGTGCTCTGTGAGATGTAAGTGTAGCAAGCAGCCAAGCCCATATTCCCACACACATGGTAGTTCACTGATGACCTTTCAGTGTATAGCCAGTGAAACCCATATATATATATATTTGGAATTGCCGCTCCAGGGGGTGAGTCACTTCATGCCCATCCATATAGGGAAGAAAGACTAAAGGATTCCACCCAAGGCCTTAACCGCCACCTGAGACCGCAAATTTGTGGTCTCGCTGCCAAAACCACCTACATCTGGAAAACCATCCAACTTACTTCCAACCGCTCCATCAGGCCATGCCTGCTGTCGCGCAACAAGAGCTCACTCGAGGCAAGCCAGCCCCTGTTTGCCAGTAAGCTCCCTGGGACCTGTAGCACCATGTGTGATCCAGCAAAGGGCACCCACAATGTAAAGTGTGAGTGCCCATTATTGAAACAGTCTTAGCTCCAGTCCAATCACACAAGGAGTTACTTGGCACAATGCTCCTCATGCTGCCCACATATAAAGTACCCATCAAGGCATGGCAAAGTTTAATACTCTCATGTCACCCAACCCAGTACATGCACAGTCTCTGCAATTAGATGGTCACATAGAGGCCATACTAGTCTCACTTTGTGCACACACCAGGAAACAAGAGACAACCATACATTTTATAGTTTCTTATAGATAGGAATTCAACTTAACCGGCTCCATAACCCAGTGGAGAATCCATTGGTTTTCTAGAAGAGTTCGTGTCATGCTGTGGGAACAATGTTCCCAGATAGATATAGTTGGAGGAGTTGAAATTCAAGCTGGAGAAGCATTGAAGCGTCATAATGCTCACCATGTATTTAAATCAAGCATTAATAATCACAAAGTTCTGTATTCATAGTCAATCAATAAGAGATTTGACAGCATCCCAGTCAATAAGAACTTCCACCCAGCATACCATGGACAAAGTTAGAGGAATGGCTCTGCAGTTCTAAGAGCCACAAGGTCCCCTACCACACCATGAACCACCTTTATGTTTAGTTTCAAAAGATTTTTGTTATGCATCAAGGATACCTCAAGAAACAGAGTTTGTTGAAGTTTACACTGCATGGTTCTTTGCATCATAGCCTTTTGGTCTGTGATGTAGAATTAGGGATAGTGGGAATTATCTAACTCTTATTCTTGTACATAAGACTCCAATCCAGTGCATAGTTACTTGGGTGTAAGTCACATTAAATGGAGTAGTCCTTGCTTCTGAGTAAACATGCACAGGATATCAAGGTAAAGCATCTTGGACAGATACTTGCATAGCATTTAAAGAAATCCACAGCTTCCCTGATAAGACTGGTGAACTATTCTTTTAGTTAGGAATATATCCTCCAATTCCAGCTAGTCTAATAAATCCTATTATCTAGTTGGTTTGTCCTACAACTCATTGGCTGCAATCTAGCTGTGGACCGATGTTACTTGTCACTCAGTAGTCACCATGGCTGGCCCAAGACATTTTGGCACCAGAGGCAAACCACAAAGTGGTGCCACCCCTTCCCCAATCAGGAAAGAAGGGGTGAGTGAAGATCTTCAACAGGAGCAAGTGGGGGATAAAGATCTACATTGGGGAACAAGGGTGGGCAATCAAATCAACCTTGCCCCAACATTTGAAGTGGGATTCAAAGGTCATTGGTGGAGGGAAAGTTGTCCACTTTGAATTATTGCAGGTGAGTGCAGACCCCACGAGACCCCAGAGGGCAGCCTCTGCCATTTCCTCCCTAAGGGTGGGAGGAGACCAGCAATGCCCCCTATTCACCAAGTGGCTGCTGTAGAGGGTCTGCAGAGGAAGTGGCAGATCTGGCCTCCAAAGAGCATGCCAAAACTGTTACAGTTACAGTGGTAGTAGCCATGCATTCATTGAGGCTAGATATGCTGCCCCCGTGGATCCTGCTGCCTGGGTGGGTTGGCTCTGCTAGTCACTAAACATCACCATCTGTCGCAAGGTTTTTAGCTGGGGCAATCAGAATAAGGTCCACTATTTGACTGCTGTTTCAGGACTCTAAACTGTGTTTTATATAATCGACTTTTTATTTTGTTCCGTGTATACCGCAATGTTCTTTTGTTGCTATGGCCAATGGCTGACGCAAATAAAGTTTCATTCATTCCTCACCATCTGCGTCAGTCAGTGGCGCTCGGATATGCCTTGCAGTGAGGTTGCCTATCAGTAATGCAAAAAAAGATAGCAGTAATGCATGCAGACCTCCAATGCATCCTGATGCCCCTTGGTCGATCACGGGATCCTGATTCCCCCCCCCCCCCAAAAGCTCCAAAACCTTGCTTATGACCCACAAAAACAACTCAACAACTTTGGCTCCTTTGGCTCATCTTCTCCCCAAAAAGCTCAATAACTTTGATGAAGCTTTCCCAAAAAAAAAGCTCAACAAATTTGGTGAATCTAATGGGTAGATCACTGCCAGGATCACAGTCTCATGGAAGTTGGACAGTCCTGGGGTAGAGGAATGTCTCGTGTATGCCATAAGTTTGTACAGAAAAGATTTGGAGATGTTTGTGGCTACCTGTTCAGAGTAAGTAGTAGTGCCATGCTTGCACCAAGTTGTTACTATATGTTGCAAGTGCCCTTTCTCTCCCTACCACCAAATAGGAGTTGCTGAAGTTTCAGCTTGTCAACTCAAGGTCAAAAGATAAGAGTGAGAGAGCACATTAACACATAAAACATTGGCAGCTTGGTGAAACGATATATGCATTATGAAGAACATGATTAACGATTAACTTGCACAGGTTAGCATTTTCAGCATTGGCTAATTATTTTGAGTGCTTCATATTTGATAAATATTTCTGGGTAGGATTTGAACATTTATATGGAGGCTTCTAAAGCTATTGGTTCCCTTTGAAGTACTGGCAGTCAATTTCTGTGGCTCTCTATTGCAGCTCCTCAAATGGCAGATGATAATAACAGTACTTTCCAGTATCCAGGATGCTTTGAAAATCCATTAAATATTGCAAAGCATTATGATGCCATGGCGACCAGAACCATAGAAAATATGTAATTAACCTCCTTTCAAAACAAGGAACAGGAAATGAAACTAGGAAAAATGTCTTATTGACCATCAAATGTCAATGCTCAAACTGCACACACTAATTGATGTATTAAGTAACAATTATTATATCCCAGTTTTTGACTTGCACTATTCAATTGCTTGCTCCATGGTATTATTTAGAGGTTTCAGATCACTTTTTTTATTATGCTCATCCTTTTTAATTAATTAATGACATCCTTTGAGTTCTCCTAACATAAGCTGAAAGTTTGGAGACTTACTTTGTATGTTCAAATAAGCTCACAAGGAAATATTAATTTAGGCTATAACCCTTTGTGCTATGTCCAAGTATATATGCATAATTTTTTTTTTAAAAAAAAGTTTCATTCTGAAGTACAAGTAAATATATTGCAACCCAATAACAAAAACAAAGGTAGACAAGAAATCGTATAATAAATATGAATAAAGTCATAGCCCCCAAAGACATAAAGCAGATTAAAACACTTCTATAAGTACAGACAAATAACCCAGAATACATAATAGAATGTTAATATTGTAAGGCAAGTAAATATATATTCCTAAAATGATAAATGAAGCTCAAACACCTCTTTGCTGTTGTAATAGATGAAGGGAGACCACATTTCAAAGAAGTCTTGTTTCACTATGACCCTTGCGAGTCTACTTTGATGTTAACTCTTCAGACAATGCTAAGTACCAAATCTTTGTGAACCACTTTTGGAAAACATGCAGAGAGTTGCACTATAAGACAAGCATCTGGGTAATCCTTCTAATGGACTTTCTGTCACCCCTGTTTCTGATGAACTAATCTTCAATTTTTGACACAATCTCCAGGTATCCGAGGCATTAAAATGCCTACTGTTGGTGACATTACCTGCCCAAGTTTCAAATCAATAAAAAGCAATGCCCTTTATGTGTTTAGTTTCACACTGTGATGGATATACTTGTTCCTAATGAGATATTGCAGGCTCTCTCCTTAGAAAATAGGCACTGAAATACCGTATTATGGCGTTACTATGCTAGTGGCTGCTAATGCCTATGCAACATTGGCAGAATGCAGTTGAGATCCTGCACACACCCAGCACCAAAGGAAAAAGCAAATCAATACCAGTGTAAATGAGAAATAGTATAGCAACTCTGATAGACAGTCCCACAGCACCCACCTATCACAAACAACACACCAAATATGCTCCCCACATCAACTTTCAATGCCTACTAAAAGCTGAATGACCCAATGCCATCACCCTATATAAGATGCAAAAAAAAACCCCAACCCCAACCCAGAACTAGACAGCAACAAAGATGGCATCTCACCCATCCTAGCAGAGGCCATTGACACATAATGAGCAGGCATCCAGAAACAGGCATCTACTTGCCCACTCCAGTGAGTCCTCATAGTCTGCTTGCAACCTTTTATCAGGCAAACAGAGCCACAGAGAGAATGGAGGACCAATATCCTCCTCTCAGCACTAGGGACTGGGGGAAGGGATTCAGTTAAGTTTGTATTTACGTAATTGCATTATATTAGGAGAAATTGCTTGCACTAATGTGCACATTAGGCAAAATTGCATTAAAATCATGTGTATTCAGAAAAATGTGCAACAAATTTTCATGAGGGCTTTTTTTTAAAAAAAAAATCACACACTGATATGGAAATGTGATGAGCTAAATTTATTACTGGAAAAATGGGAAACTGAGATAAAGAAAATAGACAGATTCATCCATCCCTACTCAGACTACAGCCGCTCAGCTCCAAAGCTTAGTGGGTATTAAGCATGCACTGAGAAGACATGGGCTTTCTGGGGAAAGGGTTCAAGTTTGTTTTTTTTAATCAATTTTTTAAGAAAGTTTTTCTTTTACAAATTATTTGAACACAATCATATTCCATATGTTACAGATTTTTGACTTCCCCCCGCTCCCCCCGCAATCCTCATACTTTTGTATTTATTCCGCATTTCCTTTATAATTATATTGCCAGTTTATAAATCTTTACAGCTCTTTTCCCTTTTACAATACCCTTTCTCATTCACAAAGCCTCTTTAAATCCAACTAGCGTTGCCTGCTCATCACAAATATTTTCCAGATAAATCGTAAACTTTCTCCAGTCCTGAGTGAACTTGTGGTCTTTCTGATATCTAATTTTCCCTGTCAATTTATCTAGTTCAGCAAAGTCCATCAGTTTCTGCCTCCATTCTTCTAGTGTCGGTAGTTCCTCTTGTTTCCATTTTTGGGCCATTAAAATTCTTGCCGCAGTCACTGCATATTGAAAAAGTTTATAATCACTTCTATTAATTTCTCTTCCTGTAATTCCTAACAAAAAGGCTTCTGGTTTCTTCACAAACATATATTTAAACATCTTTTTCAATTCATTATATATCATTTCCCAGAAACCCTTTACTTTCTTGCACTCCCACCACATATGGTAAAACGACCCCTCCCTTTCTTTACATTTCCAACATTTATTACATGTTTTATACATTTTTACAAGTTTAACGGGAGTGATATACCATCTATATACCATTTTCATAATGTTTTCCTTTATCGTCATACATGCAGTGAATTTCATATTTTCCTTCCATACTTTCTCCCAATCTGCTAATTGTATATTATAACCAAAGTCTCTGGCCCAATGTATCATAACCGATTTAACTTCTTCGTCCTTTGTTTGCCATTCCAATAGCATTTTATACATTTTTGACAATACCTTATAATGGTTATTTATTATCTCTTTTTGAAATCTAGACTCTCCTTCAATATATCTCCTCTCTTTACAATCCTTTTTAAACATTTCGTTTGTTTGAAAATAGTGCAACCAATCATATACATATTTTTTAACTTGTTCATATGGCTTCATTTTCCATCCCCCCCTTCTTTAATTACAATATCTCCATAAGTCATTCAGTCCTCCCTCAAGGGGTTCAAGTTTTACCAGGTGAATGGAGGGGGGGACAATACACTCACACACTCACCAGATCTCTCTAAGTAAAAATAGCTGTATTGTGGTAAAAGTAATCAATATATATTGTGCAGCTGCATCTCTCTTATTCTTTACAGCATCACAGATGGGGGGGGAATTGTTGTCAGGACTGAAGGATACAATAAGGGAAGCTTTTAAACCATTCATCTGGATCTAGTTTGGTGGAAGACTTCAAACAGCCCCCTTCCCACCCTGCCAAATGTGTGGGCACCACCCCAAAAGCTGCTGAAGTAAATATTAGGGAAGAGGAGGGCACCTGTTAACTATGAGAATAATAGAAACACATGTGGAACAATTATTGCTTTTAATGAAGCACAACGGTGGTGGATTGAATTCAGACAGCATCACAACAACTACAAGCTGCCAGCTTCTTCTTTTCATGCAAGACCATTCACTCCACAAAGAAAATTTGCATGATGAGCTACACCTGCTGATATTTCCTCCTCTACACAGCTGTTCAAGATGCAGCAACCCTGACCTCTTTTTCAGCAGGTCACCCCAAATATAGGAAGTCCACATGTGAATGTGAAAGCATATGCAAAAGAGCTCTGGACCAAGAACATTGTGTTTAAGATTAGGCTGTTATGAGGAAATAACTGGCTGCTATTAACTCCTGAGAAACACTTTTCCACTGTTTGTTTTCTAGGCAACTCATGTGAGTGTTCCTTATTTCAGAAGCCTTGTACACCCTCCAAGTTCTTTGAAGGAAGATAAAAATGTGGTATGTAAAATAAATACATAGACCCATGTGCACAAGCCAGTTAGATAAGCAATCTAAATATTCCCTTGTCCTCTAAGTACTTAGATTAAAGTGTCCACATTTCCACATCAGTTTGAGAATTCTTTTTAAAAGTCTTTATGAAAGTTCATTAGGATTTTAGTCAAAATCTTACTTAATGTACACTTTTTTGTATGCAATTTGTATCATATACAGTATTCATTGTTGTGATTTCCCCTAAAATAGTAATAATTAATACCCCACCCATAGTTCATTTTGGCACATTATTTTGACTAATATGTGCATTTTAAATTACATTTTACCTAGTCTACACATTTTTGTACACATTACTTGGTTGGAGAACTGCATTGCAAAATTCAGAGAAGTATGGATGTCAAAGGCTGATTGTGTTTCAGAAAAATATAAGTTGGGTCCCTTTGCCTTTAAACATGAACTGAATCAAATTTCTTCCTCATCCATAAGCATGAAAATATCAATCTTATTCAGAGAGTACTTGGGCTGAGCAGAATATATACTGAGAAACATGTTGTGGATATATGATTAAGGCTGCAATCTTCTACATACCTATTCAGAAGTAAGTCTTATTGAAGCCAATGAGCCTGATCCTTCTTTGCAACTGGTCAATCTAGTTTCCTATGAAACTATATAACCGTGATCCCTCTACTACCTGATCATTTCTGCTTCTTCTTTTTTTGCTGGTCATGTGCTTAAATGATTCAGGAATGAAAGCTTTAACTGTCTTAGAAATTTTGACTGGTGGATGAGAGTTAAAGGGCAAGCATCTTTATTTCTAGGGACAAAGGTAGAAATTCTATAGCAAAATCCTCTGGGATGAACCAAGATAGTTTAACTCCTTCATCCATGGCTTACCTGGAGATGTGCTAGCATACCTTCCCCATCCTGGCTTAGTTGGAACCCAGATTGCTGAGCCAAGCCTGGTGGATTAAGCTGGTGTAATCTTGAAAAGGGGGTATTCCAGGATGTGGTGTGGGCAGGACCAGAGTGGGAGGCTAGATCCTAAGCCTGTTCAGGTGTAAATTATGCCTGCAAAATGCTTGTTTTCCCTCTTCCCGACTTAGGCCAGCACAGCCTGCAGTAAGTAGCCCTGCTGCTGAGCACACATTGGATCTGATGTAACTTTATGCCAGCATAATTTACACCAGCTTGCTTTATGCCATTTTATTGTGTACATAATTGCTCCTCAACACTATTTCATCTGATAGAGAATGAAATCAAATATTGAAGATGAACATAAAGTATTGCAATGAGCGGTATTCTGGTTTATTAAATTACAAATTATCCTTCAAGTGTAAGAAAGGCATTTCTATTGAGGTTTCGGTAACACAAAAAACTTAACCCAATACAATTAACTGTATAATCAGTTAAAGAAAGATAATTATCAACTAAACATTCTTAAATGAATAAGAGACCTAATTTTTGTTCATTATAGAAGAAGTGAAATTGAATCACAATGAGAGACTAGCTTTGGAAGAAAATAGTATTTGCCAAAAAGGAAAACAGCAACACTCTCCCTACCCTTTCTCATTCTTTGGAAGATTGTGATGAAAACTCAGGTTGTGATACTGAATCTTGATATCCATTGCAATATAAGACCAACACCTTTGCCAAGTTTCTGTGTGTGTCCAAACTGAACTTACTTAGGCTCGCTTACACTCTTGGTGGCTATGTTTTCTGCATGGTCCCCAACCTTGTATGCACAGTTTGTACATGTGTAGGAACATTGCAGATGAAGATGTGAGGAATGGAGGGTAGCATTTGCAACCCAGTCTCTTCTATGTGCATTAACTGAGCAAATTGGAGTGCCTGAATAGTGCATAAGGGGTTGGGCAGCAAAGATATCCAAAACATGTTTATAGACAGTATGAATCCAGAATAAATTCAGAAGCCCATCTGTGGCACAGAAAAATACACCTCTTTTGGCAAAAGTTATTTGGAACAGTAAAAAAAGAAGAAAAGCCTAATGAACAGGATGGGAGGTACCATACAGTATCTGTTGGTGGTTTTAGATATTTGGGTACAAATAGCATACCAGTGGTGAATAGCAAAACACATAGATATGCAGGCTGTTCCTTTCTGAATTATTGCTTCTGTGTCCGAGGAGAGGAAAACAGTAATTTAAACACACCCGTGATATTCAGGACTGATGAGAGGTAAATATGTTATGCTCTGAGGTACAAAAATTATCTCAAGTAGTATCCTTAGGATGGGAGGTAGTTGCAATCCATAGTCCTTGTACACATGTAGATATTTAGTATACACTTGCCTATTGAACATTTAGTTTCTATAGTAACCAGAAAGGCATTATATGAAAAATTGGGTCTCATTCATTTATTTGAGGCTGAAACATGCCTAAAGATGCAAGCTCCTAAAAAAAGCAGGTAAGCAAAAATATATATCTGATTCTTATCAGAAGATTGGGAAAGACTGTATAAAGCTTAATGTCTTGTTTTAGTGTTAAATTATTTCACTTGCCAAGATCCTCAAGATGCCTAATCAGGTCACCACAGAGTCACGGCTTATGTAAGGATATTGCTACCATTACGGAGAACAGGAGGAAGAATCTTGCTCTATCCAAGTTAATTCCCAAGGTTCTTTGTTTAGTGAGGTAACGATTGTTGCTCACAGCAAGGTTTCTTTTAATTGCACTAGGGCTCTTTCTGTAGGAGATCAGACAAAGTCATGCTGATGCTGGAAACTTAGTGCAAAGCTAAAGCTAAAGTCCCTCCTCAGAAGTTTGTTTCTATCAGGACTGGAATGGTTGAGAAGAGACACACCATGCTTTGTTGCTCATGATTCATAGGGGATTGATGTAGCCAGCAACAAACTGAACTACCGTATTTTTCGCTCTATAACACGCACCTGACCATAACACGCACATCGTTTTTAGAGGAGGAAAACAAGGGAAAAAACATTCTGAATGAAACAGTGGATGTATCATTTTTGGGCTTCATGATGTGGCCACAGACATGGATCTGATGGTGAATTTGGGGTGACCCAATGCAAAAATCCTGAGAATTCCTGTGGATCCATGCTTTGTAACCACGTTTTTGCACCATTGCAGCCCCAGGCAACAGTGGGTGCATGATTTTTTTGGTGCAGGCTGTAGCCATGGACATGCTATGTGATCTGATGGTGAATTTGGGGTGACCCAATGCAAAGATCCTGAGAATCCCTGTGGATCCATGCTTGGTAACCACGTTTTTGCACCATTGCAGCCCCAGGCAACAGTGGGTGCGTGATTTTTTTGGTGCAGGCTGTAGCCATGGACATGCTATGTGATCTGATGGTGAATTTGGGGTGACCCAATGCAAAGATCCTGAGAATCCCTGTGGATCCATGCTTGGTAACCACGTTTTTGCACCATTGCAGCCCCAGGCAACAGTGGGTGCGTGATTTTTTTGGTGCAGGCTGTAGCTATGGACATGCTATGCGATCTGATGGTGAATTTGGGGTGACCCAATGCAAAGATCCTGAGAATCCCTGTGGATCCATGCTTGGTGACCACGTTTTTGCACCATTGCAGCCCTAGGCAACAGTGGGTGCGTGATTTTGGGGGGGGGCAGGCTGTAGCCATGGACATGCTATGTGATCTGATGGTGAATTTGGGGTGACCCAATGCAAAGATCCTGAGGATCCATGTGGATCTATGCTTTGTAACCACATTTTAAGTGGGGAGCGAAGGAAAAACAAAGAAGGGACATGAGAGGGGTGTGCAGAGAAGCAGCTGGCTAAGAATGCAGGAGAGGGATTTAACGGGAGGGAGGAAAGAAAGGCTAAAGTTTTCCCCCACCCAAGCCAGCCATATCTCTCTCTCTCTCTCTCTCTCTCTCTCTCTCTCTCTCTCTCTCTCTCTCTCCCCCTCCCCCCTCCCTCCCTCCCCCTCTCTCTCCCTCCCCCTCTCTCTCCCTCCCCTCCCCCCTCTCTCTCCCTTCCCCCCTCTCTCTCCCTCTCCCCCAGCAGCACAGAGAGGAATTCCCCTCTGCTTGCCTGGAGGGGAGGGGCTTTCCCTGCTCTTTGTTCCGTTTCAGCAAACACAGCAACGAAACAGAGGAGGGTGGACAGTAAGACCCTGAGGCAGAATGCAGGAAAGCAGCCGCTTCCTCTTTTCAGGTTTCGCTTCTCCGTGCAGCGTGTAGTGCCGCGATTTGATTTTTGCCTGATTTTTCGGCTCCAGGGACCACACATTCGCTCTATAACACGCACAGACATTTCCCCTTCCTTTTTAGGAGAAAAAATCTGCGTGTTATAGAGGGGAAAATACGGTATCTTTGATGTCTCCTACTCAGTGGATCAAAACCCCACCGACTAGGATGAAATGCTTATGCAACCTGCAAGCAAGACATGAACCCAACCAACTTTAGAAATGTTGTCATGTCCTTTCACCAGGGGACTCAGATGCACCATTTTCGGACGAGGACTTTGTAAATCCTGATGACATTAAAATACGTTGACCTCTGCACACCTTATCATGGATCAGTTCTCCTGGAATAATTGCCCCCCAGTGCTATACTTGATGAACGCAGATGAGACTCACCATTTTAATCTTTTACACATTTACATGATTTCAGTGAACTTACATCATTCAGGATTACTCTGAAGGATGAACCGAAAAGGTAGGACAAAACTCTCAGTTCTCTTTTATTAAATGTAAATTGGACTCTGTGTTACTCTGAATATACTCGCCAATAGAATAGGCTTCCCTTGATAAGTTAGATGACCACCTGTTTGGGATGCTTTAGGACAACCTTACCCAACCTGGCTGAAGGTGGTGGGAGTTGTAGTCCAAAACATATGGAAGACACCAGGTTATGAAAGGCTGCTTTAGAACATCTATCTAACCTTTCAAGACCTGTAACTCCCATCAGCCCCAACCAGTTTAGCCAGTGGTCAGGGGGCCATAGATTCCCTGTCTCTACTTTAGGTATAGATCCTATCTTCACATCAACAATGCCAGTTTCTGTAAGCTTCTCTCTCTTTAAGCTGTTTAGTTGGAAACTTTTTATTGTACTGTACTGCTGTAGAATATTGCAAAACTTGATTGAATTTCTGTTTATGTGTAAATATTGTAAACTAGGGATAGTCAATAGGTTGCCATCAGCATGGCCAAAGATCAGAAGGGTGCTGTAGACTGAAGTGAAAGGAAAGATTTTGAGTTAGTAACCTACAAGGTATCACAACTGCTTCTTAGTTAGTGTTCAGGTGTTTCTGAGGCCATAAGACTAAGGGACTTGTAATCATGTAAATAGTTATGAGAAGAAGGATGGGACTCATGCATTGTGACCAAAGAACTGAAACCTACATAGAGAGGAAGGCTTGTGGTGTGCCTCTCTATAGTTGTTGTGGGAAACAAATATTTTGGGGGATTTGTCACACAAAAGCCATTCAACATGCAGATCTGACTCTAGTAACTGTTAACTTTGCATTCTCTGAGCTTTCAACAGTGCCTTCTCCATGTTATCAAAGTGCTTCAGGGGTGAAATTGGGCAGAATAAAAAATATAGATCACCATAGGGAAATAATAAACCCTGTATCAGCTTGTTTGCTCAAAGGAAACATGCAACTTCTCTCCTTTATCAGGCCCACAGCCCTATTAACAAGGTGATCTGCTACAACATAACCATAAAAACAGTAGCCATATAATTCAGCTGTGGGGAGGGGGAATTGCCTCCTTTAGCATCACATTACATCACTTCTTACGTTGGTGGTTTGCTCTGAGGATGTTACCAGATCAACATGTTAAACATTTACTAGAATAACCTATTTGAGACCCAAGTCTGCAGTTTTTAAACTTGTCTCCTGCAGACAAACCAGGAGTTTCTGCATACCTGAGAAAACCTAGTGGCATACAGAAATCCACATTGGTTTGGTTTTTTTAAAGAGTTCATTGAGGACTGTGCATGCATGAGTATACACAGGAGGGTGTGCACAGCTCTGTGGGAGAGGTTATAAATATCCTATTGCTTCCAAATGTGCATAAATAAAAACTGACTCTTCTTGAAATAAAAATTGCCCAGTCCAAAAATATGGTTCAAAAGCTTTACTAACAGAACTTAGTGTACAATTTCCATGTACAATTAAACAATTATATTTAACAGAAATGTGTAGAACCAAAGATGGAAAGTTGAGAGAAACAATTTGACAGATTTCCCCTCCTACCTGTGAAGCAGCAATTGAAATGAACTATCAGTAATTGTGACAAAGTTGGCACATGTGAGTGGCAGAAGTTGGGAGGGTGGTGCGGAGAGAGGCAAAGAAAGATCTTCTTAAAGGAGGTTACTTTGTTAAACACACACTATATATTATTATTATTATTATTATTATTATTATTAAATTTTTCTATATCACCCTTCATCCACAGATCTCAGGACAGTTCACAACCCAAAATCACACTATAAAAACCATATTGACAAGTAGAGAGAAGCTCTCAAGGATGTGGAAGTCTCGACCTTTCGAGCAGCTCCTCTGTGCATTTGCCTTTCTCTTATGCCACTCTGGTGAACTTGTGGGTGAATAATTAGATGAGGAGTGGGGTGTGTGTGTCTCCCATTATTGATGAAGGCAGCTGACCCCACTGTTTACCTTTCAATTTGAAATCAAGCTGGCTAGAGAAATGAAACAGAATGGGGTGCTTGTCAGATTTCCTGAAAGTGAAAAAAATATTTCTCTTTCTATAGTTTGCCTCAGCCTACTAAAGAGAGGCACAACAGGGATTAAGATTCTAGATGTTGGTGTTACAAAGTGGGGCCAACTGAAGAGAAAGGAAAGTCAGGAGTGAATGAGGAGCCCGAGGGCTTGAAGAAAGCAGAAGGGAACTATCTATGCAAGAGTGCATGAAGGAGTCTCCAGGAAGAGAGATTTTGATTTATTTACTTATAGTTTTCTAGGGTGGTAGACTTATTACCCTTTATCACTGCATCTGCCTGCAATGTATAATTCAGAAGACTCTTCACACACAAAAATGTCAGGCAAAACAAAATTCAGGTTCCAAACTGCTAAGCAAGGGCACTGACAAGATTTCCTTACATTGTACTTTTGTTTTCCACTCTATCAACATCTGTATTTTAGCCTCAGATGGCTGGCTCCTCATTTTCAGCCAGACATGGGGGGCTTTGATAAATCACTCTTGTTTGTTCTAACGCAGTGGAGGTTTTGGAGGAGTCAGCTGTGCAACCTGGAGCAGAGACCTGAATGGGCAGGAAAGAAAAACAGAGGCTATTAAAAATGTTAAAGTTGGCTAATCAACTATTATCAAGTGCCCAACCCAGCTAATAGGTATAACATTAAACTTCAGGGTTGTTTTTCCTAGGTGGCAATGGAACACATAGCAAATGGTGCTGAATTAGTCTATTCTCACAGCATCAGTTTAACTGGAATGGGAAAACATTTAATACAATAATAAATACATTATGGTTGCTCTTGGCTCTAAATGCCAAACCTGTCAATAAAGGCACAAAATTGAATTTAAAAGAGCTCCAGAACAAATGATGATGCTTCTGGTATTTGCTAAAAATGGAATGTAGTGTGAATGGCATGATAGTTGATGTAAATGAGTTGTCATGACACAGAGTTTCCTTCATAGGTAAGACAGAGGTGCTCAGGAAGAAGGTCGACCTGAATAAAGAGTCAGCGTGTTTTGGATGGGGAAGTACTCTCCTTGATTTGGGAGCATTCTGGGAATGCGTCTGGATTTGGTTTTAGACTTGGATAACCAGTTGGCAGCTGTAGCCACACATGCCTTTGCTCAGCTGAGGCTGGTGAGCTTGTTCTGTCCATTCCTGAGGTAATTCCAATTTACTTCTGGGCACAATTCAAAGTGTTGGTGATTGCCTTTAATGTCCTAAATGGCCTTCTTGGGGGACCACCTTCTCCCATATCATCCTGCTTGCTTCCCAAGAACAGAAGGACAAACCATCTCTGGGTCCCCCCTAGAGTGTGGCAAGAGAGAGGCCCTTCTCAGGGACTGCACCCAAATTGTAGGACACCTTGGCATTTGAAGCAGCTAGCAGCTTCCCTCAAGATTTTTTCTGCTGGTTGCATAAAACATTTTTGTTCCAGAAGCCTTTGGGTTTATGGGGGGGGGGGAGTGATGTTTTTATGACTTGATTTTAACTGCTTTTATTGACTTTTAAATTGATTTACTGTTTTGAAGTTGCCTTTTTAAAAGTTGCAAGCTGCTCTTGAGTTGTGCTTTCCACAAGAAGAGTAGGGTATAAATATCAATTAATTAATAAATCATATGCTTCTGTTCCTACTAACAAACACACAGCAGTGCTAGTTTTGCAATAAACATACTGCTTTCTCCAGAGCAATATGTGGATCCTGCTGAAGTAATTCAGCCTGTATCCCTTGATCCCACCAGTCAGTTAATTTCACATAAATACTTGAATTTTTTGTATCAATTATCTCTGTATATCTCAATTAAAAAAATAAACAGAATAGTCTTATCAAGGTCTTGGAAATATCCATTGATAATGGTCAGAATAAAAGTTATCATCAAACAAATATACTTTTTTTAAAAATCAATAGCTCTGTGTAATATACCTCAGCTACCAGAATAACACAAAAATGTAGGTCCCTACATTCATTTAACTGATTCAGCAAAAGGCTTACTTTCATTAGATGGCTATTTTTGGATCGCTTATTTTTGCCAGGTTTCATTACAAGCTAAATTGTGCTTTTTTATAGAAGTAACATAGAGTTGCTAATGAGTTTGATGTCACCAAGATAAAAAGATACTGAAAAGAAGAGCTTTATATTAAAGCTTTGATCTCTTAAAATGAAGCAGCTTGGTGTATAATGCTATTTCTTCACAGGAATATGAACAATAGTAGTCATCTGGAAAGAAAGCAGGTAGGTAAGAGGATGAAGGAGAATGGGGCCTCATAAGAGAAATTCTGCTTATATTCATGCCATCACCCTCTTTGTTGGGACATTAATAGAAGCTTTGTCATACACAATTGTCTGATCAAAGAAACCATTTGGCACAATGAAGTTAGCATAACAAGAGGAGGAGTTCACAGAAGAAAAATGTGTAGGCCACTCTGAGGATTGCATGCATTTTTAATTGTAATATAGTGAACAATCCACATGGTTGAAACATGGCTTATATATTAAGGCCTCATTTATTTATTTAGTATAAGTATATCCCACTTTCTGAGGCTTCAAAGCGGCTAACAGCACTTATAAAACACAACACATACACCAAGAAGCATGTGCTGGAATAAAGCAAAACAACTAGCCCCACTGGGAGTCAGGAACAGGCATAAGAAATTCCTTTCTACTGAGCACTTCCTAGAAATTGGCTTGGTGAGTCAGGGAGACAGTCCAAATGGAGTAGGTCCTGATGTTGTCCTTACCACCTTCCTTCCTTTGCCTGAAGTGCCTCATAGGAAGGGTCAAAAGGTTGGATTTAGGTTTTAGTTTTAGGTTTTTTTTTGGGGGGGTTATTAAAAAAAAGAATTAGTTTTAAATGACAAGATGTGTGGCGATTCTGGAAATAATGTCCCTGACGAAAAAATATCTAATCATCAGGGCAACAGTATTTAATATATTCTTACAGCTTTAATTTTGTATGCATTTCTTTTTTGTAGCCTGCCACAATATTTTCAAATGGTGAATAGTTTACATTTTTAAAGGAAGTAAAATATTTGTTTATTTCATTCATACCCCATCTTTCCTCCAAGGCTCTCAAGGTGGTAGACATGGTTCTTCCTTTCTTCAATTTATCCTCACAACAGCCCTGTGATGTAGTTTAGGCTAAGAGATAGTGATTATCCCAAGGTCACCCAAAGAGCTATGTGGTACAGTGAGGAGTTGAACCCTGGCTTCCTTGGTCCTAGTCCAGCACTCTAACCACTACACCACTGGCTCTCATAATTATAACAAACTATGTACCAGCCACCAAGCAACCCAAGCATTGATCTTCTGATAATACCTCAGTAGCACAGGCTTGCAATGGAAGCATGATTTCTTCCATAGCTGATGCTTCTTGGTAGCTCATCAGTGCTATACAAGAAAAAGGATGAAGATGGTACTGATAACTAAGGGTGTTTTAAAGCCTTATATGTTCATGTTGGAGGAAATGTCAGTTCTCCAGCTCTATGCCTGGGCAGTTTTTTCTCCTGTTAGGCCAGAATGTGGGGAACATATGCTGGTGTTCCAAAACTGGAAATAGCCAGTCACTGAGAAATATATATATATCCCAATTATTCATTAATTATAATTATACAATAATTATAAATCCCAATTATTGCCACTAATTTGGTTCACTTGTGAGTACATCCCAATTTTTGGTTGGATTTGTCAGAAATCTGGATTTTCTTTCACCTGTGTTCAAGTTATTCCCCAGCTTGCTTTATTGTCCTAACATCTGGTATACCCCAGACCTACCTAGGCTCTACTAAGAGGTTGAGGACACTCTGGAGCAATCATGTAAACTATCCAAGCTGTTTCTATATATGCCATTGATCAATTATCCCTTGAATAACTTCTGGTTCCTTGTGGTAGGGCTCTAAATATACATTTCCTTCCATTTTCATTTTTATAGAGAAATGGTATCATTTTGCTATTAAAAATTAAAAATATTAATGAGAGCAAAACAGTAATTAAAACCTCTTCTCTCTTTTGTGGGAACAGAAGCCAATATTTGGGCAACTAAGGGGCTAATCAAGGAACAACTAAAGGACTATTTATCACTAATTACTCAGTTGGCACTAATTAACATGGGCTGAAAAAGCAAATAAGAAATGTTAAATTAAAGGTAAAGGTGCTCATAAAAAACTCAGTTGTGCTTTTCCTGCCCAAAGTATACAGACTGCCACTGTAGCTGAATTTTATAGTAATTTCTATATTTTTATTATGATTTTAAAAATCATGCCAAATGAGATCTGAATAAAACACTGCAGGACAACACAGGAAACACTGGAATGTCATAGGCTGGCATCAAAATCTGAAGGTATGTGCTTGTTATTACTGGGAAATTTATGGTGGCATACTTAAAAAAAGAAATATAATTTTCATCCAAGAACTCTGGATCAGTTAGTGATATGGAAAGTATATGGAAATGAAAAGCAAATATGATGTGTAACTAAATCTTTCAGATGCAATGTTTCACCAGTAATTTACTCTCGCAAGTTGATAAGCATGTTAACTGCTATGCAATGCTTCATTATATATGCTAAATTGATTGGACTAAGTTAGGTTGCCAATTTTGTTATACAAGAGCATATTGGGAGGAACCTTTCCTGGACAACTTGGAAACCTTCCTGAAGAGTGGGAGGTCAGATATAAAAATAGCCTGTTTATCTATGGAATCATTTGAAGTCAGACTTTGAAGGCTAAAAAAAGCATAGGAAATTGAGTAGGAAGAGTGAGGTGAAGGGAAATGCAGGCTCCCATCTTTTCTCTCCTCCCAGCAGATTAATAGCAGCACTTGCAATAATCAGAAAAGAATTTGTGCATCTTTATTTTTGGAACTATATCCAGTACTAGAGTTTATTCCTGTTGCCCATAGTAATACTGAATTCTGGCTTCCTGAATGCTTAAGTAAGTACTTGCTTATAAAATCAAAACAATACGAAGGTTTAGTCTTGTAATAATAGCTCTTGTCTACATGAAGCTGAAATTTGGGAAATAAGAACCATTTGTTGTTTAGTCGTTTAGTCGTGTCCGACTCTTCATGACCCCATGGACCAGAGCACGCCAGGCACTCCTGTCTTCCACTGCCTCCCGCAGTTTGGCCAGACTCATGTTTGTAGCTTCGAGAACACTGTCCAACCATCTCATCCTCTGTCGTCCCCTCCTCCTTGTGCCCTCCATCTTTCCCAACATAAGGGTCTTTTCCAGGGAGTCTTCTCTTCTCATGAGGTGGTCAAAGTATTGGAGCCTCAGCTTCACGATCTGTCCTTCCAGTGAGCACTCAGGGCTGATTTCCTTAAGAATGGATACATTTGATCTTCTTGCAGTCCATGGGACTCTCAAGAGTCTCCTCCAGCACCATAATTCAAAAGCATCAATTCTTCGGCGATCAGCCTTCTTGATGGTCCAGCTCTCACTTCCATACATCACTACTGGGAAAACCATGGCTTTAACTATACGGATCTTTGTTGGCAAGGTGATGTCTCTGCTTTTTAAGACGCTGTCTAGGTTTGCCATTGCCTTTCTCCCAAGGAGCAGGCGTCTTTTAATTTCGTGACTGCTGTCACCACCTGCAGTGATCATGGAGCCCAAGAAAGTAAAATCTCTCACTGCCTCCATTTCTTCCCCTTCTATTTGCCAGGAGGTGATGGGACCAGTGGCCATGATCTTCGTTTTTTTGATGTTGAGCTTCAGACCATATTTTGCGCTCTCCTCTTTCACCCTCATTAAAAGGTTCTTTAATTCCTCCTCACTTTCTGCCATCAAGGTTGTATAAGAACCATATACCCATGATATTAAGATATACCCATGATATACCCATGATAATAAGATATTAATAAGATAATTATTAATAAGATAATAAGTATATAAGATATACCCATGATATACCCATGATAATAAGAACCATATACCCATGATATTTTGGACCATTCACATGCCCTACTAAGATATTTTAGGCAATAATGGTTGGAGAGGAGGACTGGTGGCAGTTACTAGATCTCACAGGTGCAACTATGGCTTACTGGGAGGGAGAAGGGTGAGGTTGGTGTGGTGCAAACAGACCAGCAGAGCCAGTCCTGTGGCCCTGCTCTTGTGTTAGCACCTCACCCCTCTCCTTCTTTGTAAGTCAGGGTGATACTGGTGACAGGAGGTTAACACTGATGAGGGAGGATTCTAAATGCTGGAAAATGGGACAACTTTCAGGAAGTTCCATGATTTTCAAGCATGAATCCTGAGGGCTCCTCACACAACCTCAGAATGCAGTGCTGTGGGGGTTCCTCCCAGCAGGAAGTGACGTGTCCACCACCTGTGTAACCTGACTGTGTAACCTGCCCAATGCGTCCCTACCTGCAACAAAGTTGTGAGAGCTTCAAATATGCTACCCCCCCGTATTGCTATGAGGTAGGCAAAACACCAATAGTGCCCTGTCCAATTGTCCCTGTGAGCAAGGTTCCTTCCCAGCCCCATTAACTACTGACTGACCTTCATTCACAACAATGCAAAAGACAGTAGAACGAGATGATGATAAGAGAGGGTGGACAAGGAAATCAGCAGTGGCAATGCCAAAGCAGCAGAGTGGGCCTATATTGATGGCCCAGGAGCAGAACAGAGGAGAAAGGTTGATGAGTCCATGGTTGTACCACGCCCCACTGGAATACTGTTCCCTATCCCCCATTAGTCATGGGGCACAAAGAAGGATCTCTGGGCAATGTTAGGATTCCATAATTTGGTGTGTGTTTGTGTATGTGTATGTTATCTCTGGAGCCTAAATTTAAGTGATTAGAAAAAACTTTGTATCACATGCAGAATTAAGGGTTTCTTTATTCCTGGGAGTACAGATTAAATGTCACTTCCCCCTCTCAAAATGTTTAGTCTGTCAACTAAAGGCAGTCTTGCAAAATATGGCATCAAGTTCAGCTCTCTATATAAAAAATACTAGTCTCTAGCTGGTATTTTTGGTGGTTCTTCACTAAATCACCGAAGTACATTTGAAAGGAAAGCACAAGAGAGAAACAAAGTGAGAAAGATGAGCCATAAATAACACTGCAGAATCTGGATGGAGGCTTTAACTATTGCACAGAAGTATATATGGTGTTCCTTTATATTTGATTAGGTTACACTTTGGGTCCTTCATACCTTATACTTTAAAAATCCCTGATTGAGCACGTAATGCAAGTTGTCAGTTCATATTTGTACAACATGTAGTTTGGTCTTTGAGCTTTACAGAGGATTGATTGTATTGTTTGTTTTACTGTATGACTGCGAGAGCAAATCATAGATTCATAGAACTGTAGCATTGGAAGCGACCCTGAGAGTCATCTCGTCCAACTCCCTGCAATGCAGGAATCTCAACTAAAGCATCCATGGCAGATGGCCAGCCAACCTCTGCTTTAAAATCTCCAATGAAGAAGGGTCCACCACTTCTGAGGGAGTCCGTTCCACTGTCAAACAGTTCTTACCATCAAAAAATTCTTCCTAATGATGAGTCAGAATCTCCTTTCTTGTAACCTTGAAGCCATTCATTCGGGTCTTACCATTTGGAGCAGGAGAAAATGTTTGTTCCTTCTTCCATGTGACTACGCTTTAGATATTTGAAGATGGCTATATCTCCTGTCAGTCTTCTCCTGTGGTGGTGCGGGCAGTTCCTCTGCACTGGGCGCTGAGCCAAGGGGGTTCCAAATTTAGAAGATCCACTTGGGCGGCACCAAGTTTGGGCCTCACACAGGGTGCTATATTGTGAAAGATTACCAAAGTCTGTCCCTGGTCTCCTCTTATCCAGGCTAAACATGCCTAACTCCCTCAACCATTCCTCATAAGGCTTGGTTTCCAGACCCTTTATCATCCTGGTTGTCCTCCTCTGCACATGTTCCAGCTTCTTAAGTTGTGATGCCCAGAAATAGACACAGTACTCCACATGTGGTCTGACTAAGGCAGAAAAAAGTGGTACTATGACTTTCCTTGATTGGGGCACTATACTTCTGTTAATGCACCATAGAATAGCATTAGCTTTTATTGCTACTGCATCACGCTGTCGACTCATGTTAATCTTGTGGTATGCTAAGACCCCTAGATCCTTTTCACATGTACTACTGGCAAAATAGGAGTCTCCCATTATATATTTGTGCATCTGGTTCTTCCTGCCCTAAGTGCAAAACCTTACATTTGTCCCTACTGAAATTCATTTTGTTAGTTTGGGCCCAGTTCTTCAATCTGTTAAGGTCATCTTGAATCCTGATTCTGTCTTCTGCAGCATTAGTTACCCCTTCCAATCTGGTGTCATCTGCAAATTGGATGAGAATTCTCTTAATTCCTTCACCCATGTTGTTTATACAGATGTTGAACAACAACAGGACAGAACCCTGCAGCACTTCCCTTGTCACTTTTTTCCAGGATGATGAGGAACCCATCTTTGGGTGCAATCAAGCAGCTACAAATCCACCTATCAGTTACCTTGCCCAGCCCAAATTTTACCAGTTTCTCTGCAAGAATTTAATGGGGGAGGGGCTTTGTCAAAAGCTCTATTGAAATCAAGATATACTACATCCACAGCATTACCCTGATCCACCAAGCTTGTAATTTCTGGCCATGGGATCTCATTCTGTAGTTCCTTAAGCTTTTTTTGAAATCAGCGTTCTTAAAGACCAGGGTTCGTGTCTGACTACACGTAGCTTTCCCTTGCTATCGTAAAACTAAAGAAGACATGCTCACTTCCTCCCAGTGTTCCCAGTACTTCAACTTGGTTAAGCAGTTCCTCCTTCTTTGTGAGGACCAGGTCCAAGACAGATGGTGTTGCTTCTTCCACCTTTTGAGAAATGAAATGGTCAGAGAGGCCATTTAGGAATTTGGTGGACCTTACTTTCTTGGCTGAGTTTGAGTTCCAAAAGCTATTGGGGTAGTCAAAGTTTCCCATGGCTTCTATATCTCTTCTCTCTGAATGCTTGGTAATCTGCTCTAGGAAGGCATCATGTAAATCTTCAGTCTGGCTTGAAGGTCTACAGCGGACACTCACAGTAAGGTCACTGTTGTTTCCCTCTCCTACAATTTTTATGCATATACTCTAAACCTGCCTTCCATGTTCCAGGTCATGGATCTCTTCACAAGTGTACACATCCCTTACATATAATGCTACTTCTCCTCCCTTCTTGTTTGGTCTATTCCTTTTGAATAGGTCATACCCTCTCAGTTTCTACATTCTAGTCATGAGTCTTATCCCACCAGGTTTCAAAGTATTGCTGCTGGTCCCACAGTGTGTTTGATTGTAAATGTTCTTCATTAGCACACACAGTCTAGCTAGCTAATTAAAACATTCAGTAGATAAACACAAAGTACTTCAGCAATCTTTCACCATTTTTTTAAAGCTCTGCAGCCTATACAACTGTAGAGTAACATGAGCTGCTTCTCTTTCATTCCAGTATGTGAAACTAGAGGTCCCTTGAGCAACAATTGAAGTTTGTACCACAACCATATGGATATCTCAGTTTTGCCAAGGGATGTGCAAATCTGTGTTTCTCATTTCTCCAATCTTAAGTTCAGTTCTCTACATTAGTTTTCATTTAAACACACAAACACACACACAAACACACACAGGCATACACACTTTACACTAGTACCTGCATTTCTGTACACATTAATTTCTGGAAAACTGCATCAAAGTTTGGAGAGGTGTCATTTTTTTCAAAGGATGGCTGTGTTTCAGTTCACAAATTATTTGGAAAAGTATGAATTAGGTAGGCTCAAATGCAAACTGCATCGAATTTCTCCCCCGTGCCTATTTATATTGTCGCAGTCTGGGTGTGACACCATGGACTCAGTTACACAGCTGTGTTGTAAGGTGCAGTATACAAATGTGACACTAGATGGTGACAGTGAGCTATGCCAAAGTCAATGTATTTTTCAAAACATTTTTTTTAAAAAAATTCACAGCATTTTTAATATGTGTGCAGATTCCACCCATCACTGCTAAGAAGCCATCTCCATATATGGGGTACCTGGATAAAACAATCTGTGTTCCTGCATTGACCCATATGCATAACACCTGGATTCAATCCACTCATGCGAAGGATGGCTTGTGGCAAATGTTGCCTATAAATGGAGAACACACCTTTTTCAGTGGTACTCAATGTGCCCTTTTTGTTGATGTTGTTGATGTCTCAAATGACAAGGGAATTCTCTTCCAGGGATGAAGTCAAACTGAATCAAAGTGCCTGCTCTGACTGCAGAGATGGATATGATAGACACGACAGAGGTGTATAAAATTATGGATGATGTGGGAAAACAAAGAGGTCTCCACTTCCCACTCCTCTCATTACATTAGAATCCAGGATCACCCAAAGAAGCTGAACAGTGTAAGCTTCAGGGCAGACAAAAAGAAGCACTTGTTTCACCTAAAGCATAGTTAGGAAAGGGCTATTTTGCTCATGTCTTTGTGGGCTTTCCATAGGTATCTGGTTGGACACTGTCAGAACTGGATACTAGCTAGATGTGCTTATACTGTTGGTCTGCCTCAGGAGACAATGGAGGAGTGTGCCTTTGGGGTTGACGTCACAGGTGGAAGGTTACAGCACCTGCTGTGACTGTAGAGATCCATATGGGAGAGAAATGTTTTCTTGCAGCTGGGGCAGATGAAGGCATCCAGTTTTGCTACTGCAGATGCACCATGGTGTTTCTTCTGTCTGCACTCCTCCCAGTGGCCATTCCTTCTGTAGTCATTGCTATGGATACATGACCTGACTGTCTGTCAACAGGATTTCCACATGGCAGGGTTTATGTTGCCAACCTTCATGTCACATTGATGCTGTAAAGCTCTGGATTTCCTGCATCAAACAGAGATTGGAATAGATGGCCTACAAGACTGCTTCCAGCTGTAATTCTAAGGCAATCTTGAGACAACCTTAAGGCAATCTTAGGGATGTGGTAGTGCACAGGCTTAGAATACAAAAGATCCCAGGCTTAAGCCCTGGAATCTCCAGTGATGGCTGGGAAATTCTGCCCCAAAGTGTGCACTGCCTGTCAACATAGACAATACTGAGTTACATGGACTCATGGATTAATCCAGTACATGGCAGCTTCCTACATTCCTAACATCTGATTAGCTCCACAACTTGTATACAAAAATAACTTGGAGGACCAGACACAGGTGCATGAGTACTTTCCAGAGAACTTTCCAAGTAGGAAAAAAAATATATCTGTTTTTTTCTTCCATCCTTCCAACCAACAAAAAACTGGCTCATGAGAATTCCTTTTTAAGCCATCATTGCAGAGTCCTACAAAAATTATATATTGGGAAATCTATATTTTAGCCCATGTTTGTTATGCTAAATATTTACAGTCAAGAGAGTTATATGTGAAGATGGATAAGTTTGGCCATTCTAAGAGAATCTTCAGCAAAATTAGAATTGCCTTATAAATTCTTGGCGGCCTTACTTGCCAGCAACAGAGGCCATGCTTATGTCACCCACTCCAACCTGGGAAGTGAAGTCAGACTGGCGGATACAAGGGACAGGAATTACTTGCAGTCACCTCACATCTATGGAACTTCCTTCCCAAAGATGTATGAACAGTATCCTCCTTGGTAGTGTTTAGACAATCTAAAAATTGTTTTTGGTCAGGATTGCTTTTCATAAGGGGGTTTAATGTACAATAGCCTCTTGCATCAATATGTTAATCTGAAATGTCTTTTCCTGCTGTTGTTATGGCTGTGATCATTTCAAATAGGTCTGATACATTCTCAAATTGTTTTAAATTAAATGGATTTTGAATTGTCGCTAATCAACATATAAAGTGAACGGGTGGATGAATAAATAAATAAAAAATACATCACAATCAGATTGTTCACCAATTAAATTCATTTCTCAGTAAATGGCCTTATTTTTAACTTGTTTCTGTTCTTTCTTTTAATTGAATCCAGAAAGGTGAGTAACATAAGTGCCTCTTACTACAAATTCTGTAGGTTTTCTATCAAACATTTGTAGCATTATGTGTTAGAGATTTTTTGCTAATATTATTTGTGCTAAAATTAATGTTGCGTGCATGGGAGACAGTGGCTGTTTCACCAGGCAATTACATGTTTTTGTTAAATTATACATTACAAGGTTGCTGACTCACTTTGTGTCAAGGAAGAAACAAGTCAAATCTCACTACATTTAGAATAAGTACCTACCTATTATGTGAGAGTAGGTTTTCTGTGTAATACCTGAGCAATTCAAAGTAAGGAGTAGCAATGCTATTAAAATACATTCCATTTATCTGCTCTTTATGAATTAGCTGGTTGATTGAATGTAATGCAGGTCGAGCCACATTTCTATAGTGATTTGCCTTTGTGCTTTCCATATAACAGGTTTTCTATTTAGCAAACTATACATAATGAAGAGTTAAATTTAGGAGTAAAAGAAGAGCCAGTAAAATGCTGGTATACTGCAGAATAGATGTGTAACAATCCCAAAATGTATGGAAATAAAGGTCATATGTGTGCATACACACACACACACATGTTGCTAAAATCTATTTGAGAAATGGAAAGGATCAAGGAAGGTGATGCATTATGAAGCTATAGGGAAAAAACAATATCCTTAGGATAACATTTCTATCCCTAGAATCTCATCAGTGAAATTACACTGCAGTCTGGCACTTGTCACCTGCATCATATTGAGCCTGGCTCCTATATTGTGCCAAGTAGCTATGAAGTAACACCCCTCCCCCCCAGTTTCTTATCTGTTTTAAGCATACTGGTGCAGATGTACAACAAAACAAGATCAACCCCTCCTCTCTGCCTGCTTCAATCAGAATGCTAGCCATCGTCTCCTGACAATTGAAGGACAGCATGCTCAAAGTTCCATAGGGATCATTAAAATCTAATCAGGTTCTTAGAAAATCTATAATATGCCCATTTCTATGGCATGCAGCAGGCAAGATGTCTGCAGCAGGTTTCTGAAATGACCGTGACACTGATGGAGAATGATAAGTTTCAGAGGGGCAGCTGTTATTCTACCAAAGTCTCTGAGCAGCTGATCCAATGCCAGGACTTCATGTCACTCAAACTGAGTTCCTTCACCATTCGGTAGCTTGATTTTAACACTTTAATGCATGCTTTGTGGATAACTTTCAGTATAATAGCAAAATGCATGTGCTATTACATTTCTATAGCAAATTGCTGGTGTTAATTCCTCTCTAAAGCAGAAGTAAACCTGGCTGTGATCTCTCAGCGACTAGGGAGGACACAGGTACCCAAGGCCAGATATACTCAAGAGACTGTTGGGTGGGGCATTTGTTGGCATCCTCCTGTCTTGAGAGACAATGGAATGTGTCAAACCACTGCGTTGCAGCACTGAAGACACCTTCCATGGTGCAATCCTAGGCAGTGCGTATGGAGGTCCTGGGCTGCCCAGACGATAAGACCCCCCTCTCAGCCTCACTGATGTGGTCCAAAGGAAAGCAGAGCAATACATTTGGCACCAGCATGGCTGCAGAAGGTGCTAGAAGGAAGCATACAAGGTGCCACCCAACTATCTTAGGGACTCCGTTCCAGATTTGTGTAGCGTTTAGCTTTTTTTTCTCCTGAAGATATCCCACAAGGCAGTGGAGTTTTAGGATCAGTCATCCTTCTCCTAGCTGCACCTGCTCCTCACTTCCTTCTATAGCATGTTCAGAAACCGCCTTCTTGACTATTGGACCCACTATTAGTCTCACCCGCTCAATCTGCCAGAGCTTTCATTGCGGGGGAAGTCCCTAAACCACTGAGGGTTTGAGACCCATTGGTTACCCTCACCTGGTTTAGCTGGCCAGTGAAAGCCATTCCCAAGGTGTGGCTGCTGTCGCATGCTGACAGCTTCTAGGAGCCACAGGTGAGAGCTGAGTTCAGGGTGGGGACCAAAGGTGGACAAACTACCCCAGAAAGAGCACTACATGTTCCTCACCTAACATGCCATAATGGGTCATTAGGAGAATGGAAACTTATCTGGAACCTCTTTTTCCTACCTTTTCAAAGTTTTTGAGAGCAAAAACTTTTTCAGAAGAGGAGGACACTTTCAACATTGGACTGTGGCCACTGCCAATCACATGGAGGGTGGGAATGTGGGGAATTGTTCAGTCATTCACCTTCACCAGTTACCCTCTCCTCAACACTCCACAAAGAAATACATCTACTCAACCATCACCACAATGAGATAAGTTCAGCCCTGAACCTGAAAAGGTGGAGAGTGCCCAGTTCTGTCATCCAATCATGTTTAATTGGGCATGTTCAAACTATAAGAGGCAGTAGGAGAAAAGAGGAGAAAGAGCAACTGAACAGCAAAACAGCACCTTCCTTTCAGTAAGGCTAGAGGTGTATTTTTTTAATTTTTTTAAATGGAAATTTATAATCTGGGCTCCCTTGCCTTGCCCCCTCTCTTTACCCTGCCAAATTCTGTCACAAAGACTGAAGAGAGACTGGCTGAACACACGCTCCATGGTGCTTCATTCATTGTAGGAAAGCTGAGTGAGGGTTAGGTTGGTGGTTAACTGGGATCAGCAGGTGGGGGTATTTCTCACCCATAGTGAAAGAACTACACTGGCTTCCAGGCTGTTTCCGAGCACAATTCAAAAGCCTGAAGTCACATACCAGAAGGAACACCTTGGGAGGCACTCCTCCAGCACTCTCCATCCAAGCCAAGGTGGGTGATGACCAGAAAGAGAGCCTTTTCAGTGATGATGCCTCATTTGCTGCATTCCCTCCCATAGAAGGCCAACTTGGCACCAACACCATCGTCCTTTCAGTGCCATGTTTTTATCCTCCCAGACTTTTTAATGAAACCTTTTCTCTTTTAACTTGTTGTTTATTGGTATATTTGACTTACCGTACATGTTTCTTGTTGCTTTACATCGGTGTATTGTAATGATAATATATTTCAGCGGGCAAGAAATTATGGTCACCCACACTTTTTCCTTCTTAGTGACCATAACTTATATCATGGACAAGAAACCCCCTCATAGGACATTTGTGTCAGCTTGAAACCAAATGCTTATGTATTTTCTTCCCATATTGGATATGAAATGTTGTGAGGTAATGGTAATGTGAAGAGGGCTGCTTGGAGCGGGGGAGGATGTTGAAAATTCCTCTGGTAAGCAGAAGATAATTAAATATTAATGCATGTGATTCCTCTCAGACTTTTGTGTGACAATAACAGGGAATCTGTGGTGTTTAAAGAGAGCAGCCTACAGAATAAAGCTGCTTTTTAAAAAAATTAATACAGCGGTACCTCGGGTTAAGAACTTAATTCGTTCCGGAGGTCCGTTCTTAACCTGAAACTGTTCTTAACCTGAGGTACCACTTTAGCTAATGGGGCCTCCCACTGCTCTGTGCCACCACCACGTGATTTCCATTCTCAGCCTGAGGTAAAGTTCTCAACCCAAGGTAATACTTCTGGGTTAGCGGAGTCTGTAACCCGAGGTGTCTGTAACCCGAGGTACCATTGTAAAACCATCGTAGTGAATTTGTGTGTGAGGGAGAAAGATGTAATACATTAAAACTAAATTCTTTGATCTTGTTCAGTAGACAAATTTTACTGAGAAGTGCCAGAAGTTGTACAGAATGCCACTATTGAGTAATTCAGAGAGAGAGAGAGAGAGAGAGAGAGAGAGAGAGAGAGAGAGAGAGAAGCATACTGTACTTTGGAAAATGCTCACTGTGATATTTCACCTAAATATTTCCTTATAAAGTAATTGTGCTGACTTGTTAATTTCCTGACATTTTCTTAGCCATCACTGGTAGATTGGCTAATGTGGCCTGAAGCTACTACACATGTCGGCCAGTCCTTGAACCTTTGCTCTGCCCTGTTATTTAACAGGACCTTTGCTCTGTGCCTGTTATTTAACATTTATTTGATGTAAGTGGTGACGAAGACATAATTCATGCTTCAGAATACTTTTGGCTATAAGCTGCAGGGTTTTTCTTAGGTAAAGGTAAAGGGAGTCCTGACCATTAGGTCCAGTCGTGACCGACTCTGGGGTTGCGGCACTCATCTCGCTTTATTGGCCAGGGGAGCCAGAGTACAGCTTCTGGGTCATGTGGCCAGCATGACTAAGCCACTTCTGGCGAACCAGAGCAGCACATGGAAACGCCGTTTACCTTCCCGCCGCAGCGCTACCTATTTATCTACTTGCACTCTGATGTGCTTTCAAACTGCTAGGTTGGCAGAAGCAGGGACCGAGCAACGGGAGCTCACCCCGTCGCGGGGATTCAAACTGCCGACCTTCTGATCGGCAAGTCCTAGGCTCTGTGGTTTAACCCACAGCGCCACCCACGTCCCACCCACGCCACCCACGTCCCACCCACATTCTTATCTATCACTAAAAACAGCCATTTGAATGATGGAGGTATCCTTGTGAAGAGGCCATCCCTCACATGATCCATTTGCAGGAAGGGAAAGTAAGAATGTGATAGTTGGCCCCACCATTTCCTTTGCTTCTCTGTCAGCCAGCTTTGCCACCCTCCATGTGCTAGATGGGAAATTCTGAAGCAAGGAGCATCTTCTCCAAGCCTGCATGATTTGGAAATTATGGTAGTGCAAGATGTGGAGGGCCTACGTGGGTGGGATATGCCATACCCTCCAAATGTCCTATAATTGTATATTTTATTGTTGTAACTCACTCTGAGACCTTATGGTAAAGGGTGGGTAAACATTTTTTTTTTTCAAAAAAGAGAGAAGGGTCAGAAAAAGTGTATGAGAAAAGCCTGAACACTGAGTACCCAGTTGTATATAATATGTTATTCTGCACCCAGAGCTTATTGCTAGATTTACAGGTGTTGTGAACATCTTTGCATGCCCTTTTCCATGTTTGACAAAGAAGTAATAGGCACTCTGCCATTCCCTCAGGTGAAAGAAAATGGTGGCCACCAGTTGGGAGCTGCTCTGGTTGCTTAATGGTAAGCCCTTAATATATTTGAAAAACAAAAAACAAACCATCTGAAAAATTCCTGAAGTACATAAATCCAATTCAAGAACAAAAATTCATCCCACCTGTATATCACTGAAGGAGTGTGTGGATTGCTGTTGTTTTGCACACACATACACACACTTCCCTGACATCATCACTGCTTTTGGGTGGCATGGAAACTGAGGACAATTGTCTGTTTTCAATGGTACTGTGCAGGAGGTTTCCTAAGTTCAATCTGAATGCTCCTAGTATCATTCAAAAATCTGGTACAGAAGCAGAGGAAACAGGTGATCTGCAGTCAAGCCATGAAAGTACTAGAACTGAATACTTTAAACCTATTAAATTGTGAAATGGAAGAGCAATGAGTTTTTATATTCCCAGCACTCGGTGGCATCCAATGCAGCTACTGTTATACACTTATTTAAATGTTTCAGGGCACGCATCAAAAAGAACTAAAAGGGCTACAAATTTTATATTATCTCACTGTGCTTAGTGCAGGAAAGCTAATTTTAATAATAATAATAATAATAATAATAATAATAATAATAATAATAGCAAATAGAATTTTGTCCCGAATAAAACATGGTTGTTCAATCTGTTAGAAACATGGGGGCCTGTCCGCATGCACACACAAATATACACACACGTATACTTCAGCAAGTAATACAATTCTATCAAAAATTGTCACTGTAGGTTAGTCAGAGTTAATCTGGTGTAGAATGTGGTGTTATCTGTGTAATAGGAAGCAGGCTTGCAATATCTAATGCTCTTTTGTCAGTTTCCGCTGCCCCCCTCAATCTCCCAATATATAGGGGGCACTGGCTGTGACCAACTTTTCCAGTAAAATCTAGTCAAGCCTTGAACTAGTATGCTATCAGTTTGATCACACGAAACACAAGAAACTTGCCTTTTAAGCACAACTTCTGCTCTGTTGGTGTTATCTAGGATTAGGCAGATACCATCAATATGAAGAAATGTTGGCAGTTCAGATCCAACAGTCATGTGCCCCTTATGAATGTACTATAGTTTGATTCTACTTGTCTACATATTTTGTAGAATATAGAGTCTGAGTAGTGATGAAGTGAAGCAACAGTTTAATTTTCACATAGCACATTTGACTAGCACTTATTTAATATTTATTATTCATATTTATTCATTTGCCTTCATTTTGCCAATATACCCAAGTGGGTTTACAATTTAAAATAGTACCTTAATTATTTTGTAGAACAGCAGTAGGGAACTCGTGGCCCTCCAGATGTTGTTGGTTGCCAACTCTCATCAGCTTCAGACAGCATAGCCAATGGTCATGGATGATGGGAGTTGTAGACTGGTAGCATCCAGAGGGCCACAAATGCCCCATCCCTGCTGTTGAACTTGGTTTAGGACCAACAGCACAGAAAGCTACTAAAAACCAGTGGTCACAGCTTACCAGGTCTTTCGTGTGCTATTAGCACAGGGCTCTTGATAGACCATACCTTTAAACTCATTACATCAGATATTTTCCTCTTCTTATACTCTTATACAACTCACACTCACACAGATGTAATAAAACAATCATGAAGACACATGCATCATAATACCCCATCTCTGGATTTGCACAGACATAGTCTTAATCATCTCACACCAGGGAGTGAGACTATAATTCTCCTGCTGGACATTAACGAAGTAGCTGCCATTGCTTTCAGTCAAGGGGAATGCTGAAGGAGCCATGTGTGGAGAGCAGGGTAGGCATGGTTTCTAAACAAACCTTTCTTTAAATAACTAGAACTTTAATTTCCCTGGGCCCAAATCTATAGCATATAAAGTACAAGAGATAATCCACCACAGTACAAAGTTATTCTTTTCCCCCGCCTAAAATTGGGCCCTGTATAACAAAATAAAAAAGCTAAGTGAACTGTCAAAAACAGGTGTGCAAACAGGGCAGCATTCAGCATAGCAACAAAAATTATTTGATTTAGAACTAGCTGGCATCTGTGAAAATGAAAAGTTGCTACATTTGACTAATGACAATATAACAGTTTATGCTTGGATGCTATAGCCATTAAAGATGATTGCATCTTCAGCGATCTAACGCAGGAATGGATTGTGTATTGTGAATTTTTGCAATTGACAAATATCAGTGTATTTTCCACTTTCCTCTGGACACTTATCTTCTTTCAGGATATCAGGAATCCAGTTTAGAAAGCAACCTATGCAGAAAATTGATTCACTCAACTCTTGTGAAACTTTGTTGTTGTTGTTGCTTTAGTATAATGCAAACCAACCTAGGCCTTTAAGCAGATGGAAATCTATAACATGGAGATTCCAGTAGGGATGATAAGCCATTTTCTGATTCACATCCATCTTCTACATTGGCTATGACAGGGATGGGCAGAAGGGAGAAAGGATAATAATAATAATAATAATAATAATAATAATAATAATAATAATAATAATTTTTATTTATATCCTGCCCTCCCCAGCCGAAGCTGGGCTCAGGGAGGCTAAGAACAATAAAATAGTACAACATTCTAAAATCATTTCATTATAAAATTAATTCAACTCAAATTGATGTCAACCATTAGGCTAAAGTTCTGTGAAGATTGCCAAAGGAGGGAGTCAGGCTGTGCCCTGACCAAAGGCCTGGTGGAACAGCTCTGTCTTGCAGGCCCTGCAGAAAGATGTCAAGTCCCACAGATCTGGCAGATCTGAGTAATTTGCATGAGACCAGCAAGGATTCTCACTCATGAATGTTAAACAATAGCAGCAAAAGAACACCCTCTCCACTATTTGATTGCTGAGTTGAAGAAAACTTTGCAGTGGGGTAACCAAGAGCAGATTTATTATATAGTGAGTCCAGCCAGTGGTGGTATGGTAACATCTTTATTCATGTCAGCAAGCAAGTAGAAAGACACACAAAACCCCCAGCCCTGCTGCTATATATAGGCACCTGGGCTAGGACTACCCAAGCCAGGTGAAGCTAATGAAAAGCAGTCACTACCTACCTTAACTAGTTCCTGGCTGCTCTCCTACTGTGCTGTGCCTGCAAATTCAGTACTCAACAAGATTGTTGTGTGACAGGACTTTGAGCTTAGTTATGATACTGGAAACAAATTCCTAGACTGAATAGCTAAAAGACTGTGTTCCTTAAAAAATTTCTTATGCTCCAGAAACTAGTTCACAAATTACTTTTAGGTACTGTCATTGTTCATGGTAATTGACTAGTATCCTAAGCAGCATACCATGTGAGCTGGAACAATCTGTGCTGTGGAGAGTTGCTTTTCAAGTTTCTAAATGTAGCTTTCCAGTCCCTAAAACTGTTTTGGCTTGTATCTGTGATCTCCTGGGTTGTGCATTAGACTGTTCACAGAACAGCCTGTCTCAAAAATGAAAAAAAATTGACTGCAAGTAACATCTAAAGCATCTCTTGATCCACATTTCCATTTATATTCCTTAGCACAGTCCTAACCATATCTACTCAGAAGTAACTCCTACTGTATTTAATAGAGCTTACTCTCAGGTAAGTGGGGTTAGAATTGTAGCATTTAATAGCTTTTCAGTATCTCTGGTGGTGCAAATAAAGTTCTGTTACCTCTATCAATAAGAAAAAGATTACAGTAATCAAACAGTTCATCCTTCCTTGGTACATTAAGTGATTTTATGTTTCTTGTGGTAGTTGTCTTGTTAGTAGAACCAGAATACAGCACATTAGAAATTCTGAACTCATTGTTTTAAATTTATGTTGAAATGAAGGTTATGCATTGCATTAAGTCAAGTCATTTGTACAAGAGACACCTGTACCTAATGATGTGGAAGATTATTGCAATACATTATTTGTTAAATTACTTTGTCTCTTTTCTCCAGATCAGTTCTCAGTAATTAATTTCCCAGTTGGTGAAAGGTTCACCAAATGTAATCTATCATGTAAATGGCAATTAGAATGACTGCAGAGTTCTCAATGTGTTTTCCAGGACAGGAGAGTAATGCTAACCATTTCACTTTTTCAGATTTAGGAGATGATTCTAAATTAGCATTCACCAACATGTATGTGGCTCCCTTTCTTTCTAGCATTGGTTTTAGCTTGCATGTCATAGGATTTTTTTAAAAAATGCCTTTTACATTATTCTGCTCTCAATGTTTCCTCTCATGTGTTTATATCTCAGAGAACAGCCTTTTTGGATTGAGAATTTCCTCAGGATACAATTTGATGCCTATAAATAAAATGAGCCCTGAAATTGCCACTAGAACAGGTTAATTAGCCATCCCCTAGGCACATGCAACTGTAGCCAATCTCCAGTTCAAAGATCTGTGCTGCAGCTATTGTCAGCCTGTCCCCCTTTTGATCCCAATTTGGGGCCAATCTTGGTTTGAAAAGAGGAGCGTAAACCTAATGGATGAATACATTTCTTATGAGCTAGATAGAAAAATAGCATAACCCAGTCATTCAGATATCTATTTTTTTCCCCACTCCTTTACACTCCCCTTTCTGCCCTATTTGCATTTAGTAATTAAAAACAACAGGCAGTAGAGGGCATCTTCAAAGTCATCCTTCCCTGTGACTGGACCAAAATCTACAAGTGGCATCAGTCTCTGAAACACAGAGCCTGGAGCATGGGCAATGTTATGAACTAATTGAGGAGCCCACAGATAAACAGGAGGGCGTTTTCTGTAATACTGTATTCCTTACCATCAGCAAGCCCTCAAGTTCATCTGTAACTCCTTCCACCCCAGGGGTAGTCAATGTAGTGCTGTCCAGATGGTGAGGGATGATGGGGGTTGTAGTCCAGCAACCTCTGTACAGCACGACATCAGCTACCACTGTTCTACCACTTCCTTCGGGAAGCAAGAGCCTGAAATATACAATATGTCAGCAGCCACCTGGGATCAGAAGATACTATCACACAGACACAGATTCCTTATATGTTAAATAGAATTGTTTTAGACACTATGACTTGAAAAGTTAAGTATATATATATTTTTAAAAGGTAAATAAATAAATGGTTGATTGAGAGCTCCCAACATAAAACTGTTTTCCCTCCGTTTATAAAGGTATAGTTTACAATGAATTATATGAGGGTGGGGATGGGGATCAGGAGATCCACTTTGAAAGTGATGCTGCTGTCCAGCTTTATGACACATTGGTCCATTCAAGAAACCTTGTAAATTTCCGTATAAATCCAACATTCATAGTGTACTATCATTACAGTGTTTGAGATGCATAGCTTCATTCCATCAAGGTTACTATATAAGACAGCTTCACAAGATGATTGTGCTGTTCCACAAGAACATGCATGGCACTGTCCTGTATGATGTCTCAACCTCGGATGCCTTCCCTATAAAGAGCACTGTGAAAGAAGGCTGTGTTCTTGCCTCAACTCTCTTTGGCGTATTCTTCTCCCTGTTGCACTTATATGCTTTCAGCTTAGCTGAAGACAGTGACAGAGGTCTGTTCAAACTGGCATGTTTCTGCACCAAGGCAAAAGTGTGGAGGAGGGTCCTTATCCAAGATATGTTGCTTGCAGATGATGTGCACTCTAAGAAATCTCTGCAGAGGCTCATCAACCTCATTTTGCCTAAGCCTGCTGAGAGTTTGGCCTTACCACCAACCTGACAAAGACCGGGATGTCGCCAGCACTCCATGCATCACCATTGATGACCACACACTTGAGGTGGTAGATGATTGAGTCTACCTGGGTTCCACCATAACCAGCCTCTCCATCAATGTCTGCTCTGGCCAGATATGAGTATTGGCAAGGCAGTTACAGCAATGACTTGCCTCTCCAAAAAGGTATAGGAGAATGCGATGCTAATCTCTAGTACCAAGATGAAGGCCTACCAGACTTGTGTGTTGAGCGTGCTGCTTTATGAAAGTGAGTCGTGACTTACAACCATCAGGAATGACACCTCAACGCTTTCCACATGCGTTGCATCAAGAAGATTTGGGGCACCCCATAGCAGGACCGAGTCTCAAACAAATATGTGCTCCCCCAAGTCCACATTCCTAGCATGTTTGCACTCCTGTCTCAGTGACATCTCCACTGGCTTGGTCATGCCTACAGAATGGAAGATGGTAGGATTCCCCAAAGAAGTGCTCTGTGGGGAGCTGGCTTCAGGCACCAGGATCACTGGTAGATGAACTCTACATTACAAAGATGTCTGCAAATGTAACATGAAGGAATCCCTTGAAAATGACAGCAGTACCTGGAGACAGAGAGTTTGTGCATCCATAGCAGTGACCAGAAGAGGAATAACCACTGGGAGGAGCTCAGAGAGAAGAAACACCATGGTGCATCTGCAGCAGCAAAACTGGACACCTTCGTCTGCCCTTGCTGCAACAACACATGCCTCTTCTGTATCAGTTTCTACATTCACAGCAGTTTGACTTCACCCCCAGAGGCGACCTCCTCTATTGTCTCCTAAGACATACAGAAGCCAACAAGATAACTAACAGCAAAGCAAAATCTGGCAGCTAAACACAATGTCTGTGTTTGAGAACACAATTTTAAGTGCACCCAAGGATTTGTGCATACTTCGTAATAGGTTTTTATGAAAAGCAGCTAGGAATCTTTGAGATGGATTTACAACTTGGGCCTGCTTGATACTATCTGAGGCAAGTCATAAGCAGAAGGAGTAAAGGTAGCTGCCCTTTCCCATAGGAGAGTCAGTGTGGATGAAAGGACTGGTAGGAAAGAAGGGTTGCTGGTGATCACATTGAAACATCTCTTGCAGGATGGAGAAGGCTTCGCTTAACCAGTTTCTCAAGGTTATCTGACTTGGGTAGACAAGGGCTGGATTTCCCAAAATGACTGCCTGGCCTACCCACCCAAAATTAATAAACTTTGGTAAGAGTGACTTCCCTCTTTCAACACATTTTGGGATGTATGACTTTGAAGAGCCTAGAACAGTTCTTACACTGATTCTGGGCTTGGAGTCAGGTTTGGGTGGGAGGTAATCTAAACCAAGGGTGCCATTGAATTGATAGTCTTCTACATCAGCCCAACTGCTTACACCAGGGGTGGGGAACATGAGAACTTTCACATTAAACCATTCTGGTTGAGGCTAATGGGAGTTGGGGTTTAAAAACCTGGAGGACCATCAGTGAGCTATTCCTGAGTTACAACCAGTATAGGTATGAGCAAAATTGTCTCACTGCAAATGGTTTAAACCAATGTTAAAAGGTATAACCGCTATATCATCTCATCATTATTACTACTACTCCTACTCCTACTCCTACTCACCCTTCACCAGCAGGTCCCAGAGCACGTAGGTATGAGCAAAATTGTCTCATTGCAAATGCTTTAAACAAGGTTAAAAGGTATAAGCCCTATATCATCATCTTCTTCTTCTTCTTCTTCTTCTTCTTCTTCTTCTTCTTCTTCTTCTTCTTCTTCCTACTACTACTACTACTACTACTACTCCTACTAGTCCTATTCACCCTTCACCAGCAGGTGCCAGAGCATGTTACAACAATCTAAAACGTGGCATTATGCAGGGAAACAGCTATGAAATTTGGATCTAGTCGATACATTATTGGACTTGATGGTTTAATAAGAATGTCTCTTTGGAAACATTAACATTTTTACTCGAATGATTTAAGCTGCAAAGCTGTCTTTTATACTGAATTGGTAGAAGGGATTTGCTGGACTGATTCAATTTTTAATTAATGATGGATTTCAGTAGTCATGATATATATTTATTAGATACTTAGTAAAATTGGATATTAATGATTGTGTTTGTAAGTGACTTTGATTGTACCCTATGCAATATATGTGTGGAATATCAATGATTTTAAAACTTTTCCATAGTATACTAGTATGAAAGTCAAAGACAAAGGTACTAAATGTTAATGCAAGTTGTCATAAGCCTTAGATTTTCAGAAACTTTGTCTTCCATTTTGCAATGAAACTGTGTTATTGAGCTTGAATTGTCTAAAATAGACTAGAAGTGGCAAATCTTTTCACAGTCATATGCTCAAGTGGTATTATTTTTCTTATAAATCCCCTTCTGTGCTTTTTTTAACTAGTTGCCTCATGGGAATTCCTCTTAACATTTTTATCATGTTCTAAATAACACTTGTTCCAAGTAATATGGAATTAATGAAATATCTAGGCCAGATAATGCTAAATTTATTTATATGACAAAGACCGCAAGCCTCACTAAACACAGTGAGGCTTACTTTGAAGAAGACATGTAAAGGATTATGCTGTAAGTCATACTGAAATCAGTGGAACAGGTTAGCAACAACTAATTACTTTGAATGGGATTTAATAATGGTGCTTCAGGAATCCTCTGCTTGCCCCACCGTCACTCCATCTTATTTAGTTATCCGAAGGCTTTGTATCCTGCCTCTAACCTTGCAGCACATGTCCTTTCCCAATTGTTTTTAAAAGCAGTGGACATGAATATGACACTTCCTGGGAGTAATATATTCTGGAGCCAAGTTACCCATGTCCATATAGGGATGGAATGTCCTGTTACTACCACTTGAGAACTGGTAGCACAAGGTCACCACTAAAAACAAAATCTTTCCTTTTCCTCTCCAGTCTGGTTCTGAAGGATGGATTTTAAAAGATGGGAAATTACTTGAAGAAAATCACTTGAAAGCAATCTGCAATCTGTAAAGGTGGCAGAGGTAAGCGAATCAAAAAATGATCACTGATTTTTGCATATTCAACACAACACTCCCAAAGTACCTCTGATCAGAATAAGACTAAACTTATTCAGAGCAGTAGACAATTTTTAGTTGTCTAGTCTGCATTGTCTCATTTTTTCATATTTATAATGCATGTATATTAAGGTTGCAGTCCTACCCCACCTACATGGGAGTAAGCCAGGTGGATCTTTCTTACTGGATATTATATTCTGAGTACACATCTATAGGATTGCACTAAAAAGCACAATTTATTATATTCTAGATGTCTAACACATATATTATTAAAAAAATATTTATTAACAACATTGGAATTCTGTTGGTGCAGGCGCAGACAACATGGTTTTCACTTGTGGACCTTTTCAAGCAGCAGCTACCTACTTCCTTAGCCATAAAACACTTTGCTGCTGTGCAGTTTACACTGAAGATTCATGGGGAACTGAACTTGGAGTTTTTGCATTTGCCCCCATACGAAGACTAGAAATTGTGGTCAATCCCCTATGCCCTTGATTTGATCAAGGAACTGTGGGAGATATGGCTGAAATGGTCACTCTGATGAGCTCTGTCTCATGAGAATGATAGGAGCAGGTTCTTCTTTGTGGTCTCTGTGCTCCCCTGGATAGGTTCCATCCTTAAACAAGGTGCCATGTTAGAAGCTGGTGTTCAAGCCTTTCGTCTGCAGGGAACAGTGTTCTTTTGTTTCCCTCCATGTAAATATGCATGGGATTGTGTTGTAAATCCCACTGATATCAATGAATTTCTCACTATCACTGTACAGTACATATAATCTTTCAAAAAGAAAACAATAACAAATAAGCAACGTTTTATGAAGGATGGTGCTATTTGAAATCTGTTTTCCTTACTAGAGCTGTGTGAACCAATGGCTTCTTGAAATTCTCCACTCCATCTCTGCAGGGGAAGGAGAAATTCTCCAACAATTTCTTGGGGGTTGGGCTAATGAATATCGGTGGCTGTAGCATAGCTTCTTCCTGCCCCTCCAGTGTTTTTTGTTTAGTTTTTTTTTTTGCTACAGCTGCAAGTGGCAGCAACAGCAACTGTGTTGGCAACCTGTTCACCATTTTGAAACTTCCACCACACCCTGGACCCAGCACCATTCCAGGGCATGCACTGGGGGGCAGGGGGTGAGAGTATGAAAATGGAGGCCACCACACACACAAAAATGGTGGTGAATATTCAGAGAAAATTCTGCAAAGTGGCCTTTTTCTTGGCAGCGGGGCTAAGTAAAAAACCCAGAGTGTATTCTGAGAAATTAGTTAAATATTTCTGCTTCCCAGACATGCATGCGATGATGGGCTACATTCAAACTATTTGGGATTTTTTGCCCAGATCCTCCATGCCTTTTTGTAAGCAAAGTGCTTGGTGCTGCAACATTGGAAAGAAACAAGTCCGTCTTTAATTCATCAGAGGACTGAGGATCTGACTTCCTAATCACTATATAAGCTTGCTGCCTACTGTCGAAAAATTTTTATGAGCCCCAAACCACATCGTGACTGTCTTTACAGAGACATATGTCTAGTAAGGCATACATTATACATACTAGGATACTCTACAGCATGCAAGGAACAGAAGACTTTCTTTCCCCTCAATACACACACACCCAACCATGTCCCTTCCTACTTGTTTGCTCCCGCTAATATTTTATTATTTGTATTACTAAAAAAGGAGGAGGGACTTGATAAAAATCCAGATACAACCCCCTTCCCATGTATGATCAGTTAATCCCAAGATCCTGGAGCACTGGAGAGAAAAAGCAGGCTTAAATCCAATTACCCCTTTTTGCTGCTCCCCACATTACAGGTAATAAGTGTCGTGTCAGCTTCTGCATGACTGATTACATTTTCTGCGGAGAGGATGGGTATCTGTGAACACAGCTGTGGGTCTCTGCTGCAATAACATGCAGGTTTCATTTCAAAGTTGCAGCCTTTGGAACCAGCTAGTTGCATTAGCCATAAGAAGACGACAATTGAAAAAGAAAGAAAACTGTCACAGTCTCATGGGAACCATTTCCTAGCCAGCAGCAGAGCTGAGAGATGTGATGATTTCTCTGGGAGTTCAAAAACACTTTTGAAATGGGCTTTGTGACAAGAGATTTATTTCAAAGATGAAGGATATTAACTATTCAGTGCCATATAGTTTTGTCAGAATAATTCTAGAGATGAGGCAAGCTACAAATGAACCTCAGTAAGCAGAGATAAATAGCAAGATTTAAATTTGGAAATGAAGATCCCACTTTTGTAAACTAGCTTTTCATGATCACTCCTTAAAGCAAATTGGTAAAACACATGGCTGTTCTACATCACTAATCTCTAAATTGCTTCTCTAAAGTAACAAATTGCTGCCTTTGTTTCTTTATTTCATGTGGTTTGTTCAGAGCTGCCAGTAGGCAAGTACAGATGTACTGGTTCCCGTAGCCACTGTCATTTTATTTTTTTGAAAAGTTAAGTCTCTAGTCCTCTAAGAAAAATTATGAAATGACATGTGAGCTTCCATTCCACTGCTCGCTGCCCTCACCTTCAATGTTTTAGTCATTCAGTGAACTCAGAGCTGTGATTAATGAGTCCTAAAGATCTGTTATTTCCTTGTCCCCCACACTTTTCTCCCTGGCTTTTGTCTCCTTGTAAACTTGTCAGGTACTCCCTTACAAGTTATTTTCCTGCAGATTCTGCTTACTGTGTGTGTGTGTGTGTGTGTGTGTGTGTGTGTGTGTGTGAGAGAGAGAGAGAGAGAGAGAGAGAGAGAGAGAGAATATCCTGTGCTCTATATGTCTCTCTTCATGTTTAATGAGGCTTAGCACCAGGTTAGTGGGCACAGGATATCAGCCTAGGCTTTCTTGTGAGAAAGGGGCAGAGAAAGGTTTGTGGTGATAAGGTCTGTTGTGTGCACCAGACAGGGAATAAGCTTACCTGAATACAGTTGGAACACGTATCTAGACACACAATAATTATGCCAGTTTGGTTAAAACCTTGGAGGTGTACTAATTTGGGTGAAGTGAGAGGGAGAACAAAATATGTCCCTTTGCAAAGTGGCATCACTTTGGTTAAGGTCACAAAGTTTGATACCTGTAATGTGACCACTAAATGCCCCTTCATACTTGAAAGAGAGATTAGGCATTCATGAGGGTAGCTCCTGATTTGCTGACAAATTGGGAAAGAAAAGAATAAGAGAAAAAGCTGGGTCTAGATTGAAGATCTTTTGAGACTCAGTTTTGTTGTCTGTGTTGTGTTGAGTCTGGAAAAAAATGAAACAAGCCTGGAATAGGCTGACATTTTTCAAATATTTTAAAACCTCTCTGGATTAAGTAGGGGAACAACTCTACACCCTGATGATAAGGCAAAAATCAATAGGGTGTCTCCTCATGCAAGATGTTTCATTAACATTCATCCTTGGTAATGTTTTGTGTTTTTTTAGCTGCTGAAAAGTGAACCTCAGTGTCTCAGACTTTAGAGATAATGAAGTGCTTTTATTAACCTCCCTACCTGGAAAGAGCTGAGTATTTTGCTCCCTAGTAAGTGCCATAAGGTAAAAGGGCCCTGACCATTAGGTCCAGTTGTGGACAACTCTGGGGTTGCGTGCTCATCTCGCTCTATAGGCTGAGGGAGGTGATGTTTGTCTGCAGACAGCTTCTGGGTCATGTGGCCAGCATGACAAAGCCACTTCTGGTGCACCAGAGCAGCGCACGGAAATGCCATTTACCTTCCTGCCGGAGCGGCACCTATTTATCTACTTGCACTTGACGTGCTTTGAACTGCTAAGTTGGCAGGAGCAGGGACTGAGCAATGGGAGCTCACCCCGTTGCGGGGATTCGAACCACTGACCTTCTGATCAGCAAGCCCTAGGCTCTGTAGATTAACCCACAGTGCCACCTGCATCCCAAACAGTAAGTGCCATTGCCTTGATTTAGATTGTGTTTTAATGATGCAACCTGATTCACAAGCTGTCAAATCAGACCCAAATATGTCATACGCTTCACAATATTTTGGATTGCTATGCTGTTCAGTAGAGAATACTGCTGAAGGTCAAATTCAAATAGTTCAAGACTGAATGACTGGGGTTTACCCCCCCCCCCCAAGTTACAAAGCAGAGAGAACAGGTGCTGGGTTTGGAACCAAGGTGGCAATTTCTTATGTCTTAGTCAATCATCACAGTGTTTAGCTGCAATAAATGTTCAGAAAGAGCCCATGTATTTTTTACCACAACCCCTGCTAATCCAACTAATCCCGTGTCATTGAAGGACTTTGCTGGCAAAAGGGAGAACTTGGACTTGGGATATTTAGCATTACTAACCATGTCTACATTTAAAACTTTAATTAAAACAATACAGATATTAAAATATTATGATTTTAAAAGCCCAATTAAAATAAAATCAGGTGCCTCACAACATGGATTGGGTGTAGCTTTGGCGCAAAAATATGGTGAAGTCTGGAGCCCAATTGTATATGCTTCATGGGCAATGACAAAATCAGAATGTCACTATGTCCAAATAGAGAAGGCAACACTGGCTTTGGTCTCTGCTTATAAAAAGGAGAGGGGGGGGGGTGTCAATTTGTAGCAGAAACTGATTCCAAGTCTCTGGTTAGTATATTTTTACAAAAGAAATCTGATGTCTATGCCCGCATGGTTAACGAGACTTTTCTTTCAATTACTGCAATTGAAATTCATCCTTCTGTATCAGCCTGGAGGTAACTTGGTGTTGGGTGATGTGTTGCCATGTTCATTTAATAGGAATCAAGAAGAGCTGGATGTAGATTTGGGTCAGGTTCATGTTCATATCAATGGCTTAAGTAAATTAGTTCCTGTGTCTGATGATGTATGGAAGAAAATTGTCTAGGCAACAGCAAGCTGTGATGGAATCATTGTAGGTGAATGTTGTTTGAAGGAAGTAGAAAGTCAATACAATAGGTTTATGTATGATTTATCTGTTGTTGAAGCAGTACTCATGAAAAGTCTACAAGTGGTAATTCTTCACTCTATTGCTTCTCAGCCATTTGGCTAAGATCAAGTGTACTTCCTCACACTTTAAGATATGATATGTTACAATGTAGTCATGAGGTATATTTACGTATTGGAAAATGTAATCTCAGAGCTCTAACAGTTTATTGCATATAATGCATATGTCTGCTTGCTTAGGAATAAAATCTCTGTTCTAAATTACCATATTGAGTTTCACAACTTCATATAGAAGGCAACACAGGACATTGTGAAGTAGTATGTTTATTTACCACATTTATATTCCACGCAATAACCTCTGGGTGACTTGCAGTATCCATATAATAATAAAGTAGAGCTATCAGCTATCAATAAGACTAAGTAGACATCAACAGAATAAGTGAATTTACTATAAACTATGAAAGGGGAAGTTGAAACGTCTTTGCTGGGCATAAAAGGTCTTCTGGTGGTGTTCTGGTATGAATTTTGTTCCTCTTCCACTGCGTTTGAGGCATTTGACTTATTGAGGATGCCATACGAGGCAATGCTAGGCACAAGGAAGTGGGGAGGCGCATGGTGATGCATTGTTAAGGGCACACATGTTCCATCTGCCTATGTGCATGGCACAGCAGCAATCTGCCTGTGCATGCAATTGCTGACAAGATGAGCAGGTCACTATTTTCAGGGCTGAGTAGGAATGGTGTTTGCTTCCTTCCCAGAGTGATGGTGTACAAAGGTTTTTGCAGCAGAAAGAACAGCTGGCAATCTTAAGCATCATATATCTAGGAAGCATCAGAAAGGCTACATCCAGCATACTCATCCTTACCAGAAAACAACATGAAGTTGTTTATCACACTTGCATAACTTCCAAGAAATTGCAGGAGGAGATGTGACCTTCACAAAACAGTGAGCATCAGGCAAGAGGTAGCAGGTATAAAGACTTCTCGAGGCAGGTATTTTTTATTTGAATTATTTTTCCTTTGTTTTCTTTCTATCATACAGCTATATTCCAATTATCTCAGAAGAACCTTGTTGAAAATGTCAGGGAAGATTTAAAATCAGGATAACAAGCCCACTTTTTTCTACTGCATCTCCCTCTGAATGTCATTTAGTGAAAAGACCCCCACCCGACATATCTCAGGCTTTATGCTTTTCTGCAACAAACAGGTGATGATGTCTGTTGCATCCAAGGCAATTGGGTTCTACACAAACATTACTTTTATTTTATTATTTGAATCAATGCAGGTGGTGGAATAGAGAGGTGGGGGGGAAACTATATTGTTACTCTCACCTTACTTTATTGAGTGGCAGATTTGCTGCGCTTTGTATACATACAGCATTTTATAATATCTGAGGGGTTTCTTTTTGAAAATATCCAGGTTGTGTATAGGTGAAGATGCAATTTGATACACCATGTTGCAAGGATGCAGAAGTTTCCACCACTTCCTATGTCGTTCCTCTCTTGGCTAACACAAACAACAACACATGCAAGGCAGAGGTGATGTGTCAGGTTAACATAAGATGTGGGGTGTTACAGATCATCACAGTAGCTACATAGATGCTGGATGGTCAGAGAGAGAGAGAGTGCCCAGGGAGTTTATAGGAGAGGCTGCACAGTTGTGGAAGGAGACCAAATGACAGGAAATAAATGTACAGCCAAAGGAGATAGTGAGTGAGAAGGCAGTGGAGAAAAGAGAGGGACTGCAAGGAAAGAGGAGAGAGGAAGAAATTAATTCTGGGTTGATACGTCCATTGGTGAGCCAGCAAGAAAAGAGTGTAGAAGGAAGGGAATAACTACTCTACAGAAAATAGAGTGAAAATAGTCCTGGGATTAAAAGGGATTCCAAACTCAACAGGCTATCTCTGATTTGTGTAAATGTTGAAGGATGGCTGCATTTTGATTTGCATATTTTTTTTCAGAAATATGATTGCAAAACCTAGATGGAAACTAGTCATGGCAGTGTGAGAACCACACACTCCTGAGAATCTACTTTAGTCTTTTGCAGATGCACTGATCCACAACTGCAGATATCATAGACACTGATCTCATGATCATTCCAAGTGTAGCACATGTTCTGGCATTGGTGTGGTGGGGGCAATGGCTAGTGGGAGGCAGCAGACATCCCTGCAAAGCAGAGACTGCCATAGGTACCAGAGAGGGGAAGGGCTGTAGCTCAGTGACAGAGCACAGTTTTTGTATGCAAAAAGTCTCTGGTTCAATCACCTGTGTCTCCAGCTAGGGCTAACAAAGATTCCTGGCAGAATTCCTTGAGGGCCACACACAGGCAGCTGACAATACTGAACGGGATGGACCAGTGGTCTCAATAATTCAGATTGAGGCAGTCCCCTGTGTTCTTATGCAATAACAAACAATGGTGATGTGGTCATAAATGTGGCCTATATATCTCCCCTTCCCTCTTTCATTACATGCTGTTATTTATTTTAAAATGTGTAGTCTAGTCATAAAACTTACCTATCTCTGGATGTTGAGTGTCCCCTCATTTCTGCTGCATGTCAGTGTAGAATGTAGACTGGGTTATTGGGGGTCCCCCCCCCGCGTATTGTAACAGTAAGTTTCCGAGCACAATTCAAAGTGTTGGTGCAGACCTTTAAAGCCCTAAACGTCCTCAGTCCAGTATACCTGACGGAGCGTCTCCACCTCCATCATTCTGCCTGGACACTGAGGTCCCGTGCCGAGGGCCTTCTGGCGGTTCCCTCGCTGCGAGAAGCCAAGTTACAGGGAACCAGGCAGAAGGCCTTCTCGGTAGTGGTGCCCGCCCTGTGGAATGCCCTCCCACTAGATGTCAAAGAGAAAAATAACTACCAAACTTTTAGAAGACATCTAAAGGCAGCCCTGTTTAGGGAAGCTTTTAATGTTTAATAGGTTATTGTATTTTAGTGTTTTGTTGGAAGCTGCCCAGAGTGGCTGGGGAAACCAAGCCAGATCGGCGGGGTATAAATAATATATTATTATTATTATTATTATTATTATTATTATTATTATTATTATTACAACATATGAAAAATATCAGGTGTGAAATGACTTGTAGGTAAGGAGTTTTGACCTATTGGTGCTCTGGTCTATTTCATGAGCTTGCAGAGCAAGAACAAGAATGTATTCCTTCCCCACTCCTTTGAATGAGGTAATTTACCTCAGAGCTGATTGCTAAACTGATCCATGAGTGTTTGGCACTTGCTCCTTTAATTTTCCACCAGACACACTGATGAAAATGATAGACTCAGACCTCTTACAAAACCCCCCACAAAAAACCATAGTTAAAGAACCTGCAGGATGTTCCATGAGAAAGCACAGACTATTCTTGACGTAGGGTACCAGTGTTTGTCTTTTTTTCACACTGAGCAATTTCTGATTAAATGGGAAAGGTTTTACCCAAAAAGAAACTTATAATAGAAAGGGAGGAATACTTAGCAAACACAAAGAGTTCATGGGTACTTTCTCCCTTGCTTGAAAGAAATCAAAAGGAGCAGTACAATAACTACATTGTTAAGGTAATTTCAGCATTGCCTTTCTGTTATAATCTGTCCTGTAAACTATTGAGATTTTTCTGTATTGTGTTGATTGAACCAAGCATACAATTCATTTTTACGTCAAAGGGAGAGCTGCAACTCATATTGAACCAAAGGCTCTGACATTATCCTACTTTCAGTTTATCTTCTCCTTAACTATCTGCACAACAATATTGATTGATTGGTTTACCAATATATATATATGCAGGTTTTGGTGTCCTCGGGTGTCTTCCCGTGTAAAAGTTGGGGTGTCTAGGCGACGTTTCGACGAGGTCTCACTCGTCATCTTCAGGCTGGTGCTTTCGGCTTCTTGTTACTGGAACAGAGCTGGAAAAGAAGCCGAAAGCACCAGCCTGAAGATGACGAGTGAGACCTCGTCGAAACGTCGCCTAGACACCCCAACTTTTACACGGGAAGACACCCGAGGACACCAAAACCTGCATTCCTGTACCCGTGAAAATCTACGAAAGCATATATATATATATATATATGCTTTCGTATATATAGTTGGTAAACCAATCACTCAATATTGTTATATATATATAAATATCACTCTCTTGGTCCAGATATGGCAGCAGCCATTGTACCTGTCACAGCTTTAAAAAGGCTGCTTGGGCCTCCAGTGACAGAGCTGCATCCAGAAACATCTTGAAGTTTTATCCTGCACCTTTAGGGGGAGTGTAACCCTATCCAGGGCAGCAGCTGACCAATTTCTCAGTCATGGGAACCACTTGCTCGCAGTGCTTCCATCTTGCCAGGAATGAAGCTCAACTTATTTTTTCTCATTCATCCCACCACTGCATTCAGGCAACATATAATGCTTGAGTATTTAAATATTGCTAAGCTACCACAACAAAGTAATTCCAGGAGTGGTTGTCTCTAATAACTCACTGTGAATAATCACAATATGCTATGCAATAATTCACTTCTCTGCTGTCTTGTCTGCATTGATGGGTAGCCTTGCCAGCTTCACTGGGTTAAACGCTACATGGTTTTCAGTATATTGAAATTTCAGGGGGGAACTCTCTGCTTTCCCTTTCCAAAAAGAGCAGCTACTACCCCTGCTGGCTATGTTCTACCCCTGCTGGCTATGTTCTACCTCCATTGTTGGGGGCAGTGTGCTTCTGAATACCAGTTGCTGGAAAGCCCAGGGAGAGAGAGCCCTGTTGTACTTGGGTCCTATGTGTAGGTTTCCCAAATGTATCTGGCTGGCCACTTTGAGAACAGGATGCTAGACTAGTTGGGCCTTTGGCATATGAAGTAATGATGATGTGTAGGTATCTCTTGGCTGGATAAAGCAACATTTTCTCTCTGTAGCAATGAATTTGGAATGGGGAATGGATACTAGTCCTTTTGTTTGTCTTTGCCTCCCCATACTTGAAATACATGTGAAAAATTACATACTTTTGTAAAGCTGGTTCTTGAATTAGAGACCAAACATTCCTGTCGTTATGGCACAGAACACAAAAGATCACACAGTAAATCAAATAATGCATGAAGCTACTGGGTAAACTGTAGTAGATACACTTAAATATTCATTCAAAATGTTACTTCTGAAGACCTGATATGTTTTCACACAGGGATAATGAGCACTCTGAAAATCTTAGCAATATCTTAACTACCTGAAAACTAATGCTAGAGCATTTATAGAACAATTAGAGTGGAGGCATGAAACTGACTTGGATCAAATTGCAAGTTATTTATAAATAGTTGAAACAGGCGATATGCTCTGCAATCTCTTCTGTGACTGAAAGAAGAAACATTTCTATTGTAATAACTCCCCGCCCCACTTCCTCCTTGTTCTCTGGACAGCAAAGCTGCCCAAAGTAATATTGCTGGAGTTCATAGAGTGATTTTGGTCAGCCTGGATGTGCCAAGCAGCAGTCACCTGAGAAGTTTCTCTCACCCTCAGAATGTAGAACAAGCTCCTCAACAATTGCAAACAATGAGTTCCCAATTGTCCCTCAAAAATTCATCTATTTTTCATGCAAGCACCAGCTGCTAGCCTCAAATTTATTTCCATTGTGTTTCATTTTTTTCCATTGTTAAAATGACAAAAGCAGTTTTCTGAGGCTTCAGATTCCTGTACAGTTCTTGAGATAGTAGCTTAAGACATGGCTCATAGTGGTGCAATCCAGAGCTTGTTTTACCTACTTCCCTTATGTGGTAGGGAAAACTAAGACTGCAATCCTAAACTCACTTACATAGGAATAAGCTCCACTGAACACAGTAGGACTTACTTCTGAGTAAACATGCACTGTGGGGGTAATATGGGTGTCATCTAATGCCAATAGTGCTGTTTTGCTAAACATATCTATTTCCAGGTATATATAGGATTGGGGTGATGATAGTCCTAATGCCTATGTCTATGTCTATACTGTTTGTCTATGATGGGGGACAAGATTTGGTGGAGGTGCCTCTTAGCCAGACTGAACCACTGGAAGCTCCCACCATGTCTAATGAAAGCATGTGCTATTTTTGGAAGTACTATTAGCAGTAGCTGGTGGAAGGCCCCCAAAGAGAGCATGGTTCAGGGTGGAGCAGGACTGACCAAGGATCCACTGGATCCTAAGCCAACCAGTTGGAGGTGACACAGCAAAAAGAAACCAAACTGTCTGCCCACCTTCTGACTGGCAGGGCTTTGGATACTGTGGTGGCTCTGACACTTTGCATGACTCCAGGGCAGAGTTAAGGCTCCTACCTGGCACAGCTAGAGATTTATCATTTAATTAAATGGAACTGGAATACCATCACTCCTCAATAATGCACTTTCCACAAGTTTTCAAGAAGTTTGTATCATCTGAATTCTTCATTGGTGTAGTGTAATAACATTTATATAAATTCCAGGAGGCAAAAAAGCTTCTCCAAAGAAAAAAGAAAACAGCACATTCACCTTTGTATTTGACGTTTTTATTTCCAGGAGCATAAAATGGCACTCTGAAGATTTTCTTCTCAGATTCTTAATAGGACTAAAAAAACCTAAGCTGTTCATAAGCTTGAAATCCCATAAGTATTGTTTCGTAACAGCAGGTAAAACTGCACATTACTATCTAGATTCTTCCCCTCTCCTACAAATTCATGTTATATTGTGTTCCTTACTTTTGATCTTCTCCCTTTCTCTCTCTGGCTGATAAAAATATAAATAAAATTAGTGAGGAGTAGGAATATTGAAAATAGTGTACATAGCTTTGAGGCTTGTGTTTGAAGAAATACGTTATTTTAAACCTATTTGTCATCCATAGTATCTGTTTTGTTTATTTGACAATGTATATGCTTGCCCCCGAAGGAGCTTACTATAATAAAAATCAATTTCAACACAGTACAAAATTGGGGAGCAGTGTAATAATCAAGTAATAATCAACACACTGTCAACACAAAGCAAAGGCTAAGCAAAATGAAAAGGTATTAACAGTTCACCTAAAGCTAGAAAGAGGGATGCGGGTGGCGCTGTGGGTTAAACCACAGAGCCTAGGACTTGCCGATCAGAAGTTTGGCAGGGGTGAGCTCCCGTTGTTCGGTCCCTGCTCCTGCCAACCTAGCAGTTCAAAAGCACATCAAAGTGCAAGTAGATAAATAGGTACCTGTGATGGGATTATGAGCTACTTGTGCGTAAAAGTTCAGTCCCTCAGATCTTGGGCATGTTTCTTCAAGACTCTGTGTACAGCGGAGCCCCTTAAGCATGACTCCCTTAATCGCTGGCAGAATCCGACAGTGGGCGTTTACGGAAACGACTCCAGCATAGAAGCTCCTTAACGGAAACGCGTCGTCTGGATTCTCGGCGCAACAGTTTCCGGCGCGGAGTGGGTGTACCTATAGGAGGTCCTGCGACTTCTCCACTGTTTTCGCTGGAAGATTCCCTGAGCAATTCCTGCGCCTCACTCTCTCTCTGATCTCCCGCACTCCCCCTGCTGGTACCTTCCCCCGCTGCTAATTCTCTCCTAGCTTCTGAGAGCCCCTCCACCACCTGCCTTTCCGATGGCAGTTCCCTGACAGTACCACTCCGGCGGGAAGGTAAACTGTGTTTCCGTGCGCTGCTCTGGTTCGCCAGAAGCAGCTTAGTCATGCTGGCCACATGACCCGGAAGCTGTACGCCGGCTCCCTCGGCCAATAAAGCGAGATGAGCGCCGCAACCCCAGAGTCGGCCACTACTGGACCTAATGGTCAGGGGTCCCTTTACCTTTAAAGCTAGAAAGGGAATAAATCAAACCAATCAACTAGGTGCTGCTTCAGAAAATGAGATACATTTTTTAAAGGAACTGGGTATTTTCATCCCTTGGACACACTAGCTATGCATGTGTTATTTGGAATGGATGTAGATGTGGGAACATGGTAAGATTGCTTGTTTGAACAGCAGTCACCCACATGACTCTTCCACTGGAAACTCTGTTTGTCACACAACGTAAGAGGCCTCTACCTGAGAAACAATTGTACAGTGGTGCCCCGCAAGACGAATGCCTCGCAAGACGAAAAACCCACTAGACGAAAGGGTTTTCCATTTTGGAGGTGCTTCGCAAGATGAATTTCCCTATGGGCTTGCTTCCCCCTCCCCCCCTTTTTCTAAGCCGCTAAGCCGCTTATCCGCTAAGCCGCTAAAAGCCGCTAATAGCGCTAATCCGCTAAGCCGCTAATGGGCTTGCTTCGCAAGACGAAAAAACCGCTAGACGAAGAGACTCGCGGAACGGATTCTTTTCGTCTTGCGAGGCACCACTGTATATACAACTAGTTGTGAAATTAGTTGTGAAATTCTTTGGATCCTGACCTGTTTTATACAGAAAAGGTATACTTTAAAAATGATATACTTAAACTTTACAAACATCATATTGCGCACCACCCCAATCTCCAAACAGTATGAGATTCCAGGTGCTTACCTAGGGCTCATCCTTCCTTTGGAATGAGGTACATTCTGTGATGTCTTTATGTGATATGGTTTATTTACATCTATATATACAGCCTGAGCCTATGATGGATGGGGTCACAGCATTAACACCCAAGGAGGGTCTTACTTCACCCATAGTGACAGCCTTGAATGCAAGCAGAAATCAGGCATGTCTTTCCTTCACAGGCTTCAGCCTGCTTCTTCCTCCAGCTTCTAGCTTCTAGTTTGCACACACACAACTCAGCTCTATTTACCCTTTGTCTTTTCTAACTACTATCAGTGAGTCAAGGGAGTAGAGCTGACCCACTTGTCCTCTGGCACAGAGCTACTTCCTTCCCTTAATGGCCCATTACCTAGTCTATCACCTCACCATGAAGCAAGCCTGGCTATTCCAGGAATATCCTTGCTTATATTTTAATGCTTGCTGGATCCAGGAATTAGAAGGGTTTCACGTTACAGCCTATCTCCCCCCACCCCATGCATAACAATAATATATTATTGTAACTCATAAAATTTTTTGTTCAGTCATCCATTAGGGCAGGCCCGGAGCTTGGAGTTAGAACATCTATTGCCATGCAGAAAGTTTCAATCCCTGACACCTCCTGGTAGGAGTGGGAATGTCACCTGTCTGAAACCCTGGCACTGAGTGTAGACAACACTGAGATCAACAGCCCAACGGACTGAGTCAGTATAAGGCAGCTTCCAATGTACCATTAGTCTTTCCTCAGGAGCTCAGGTACAGATGGCTTCATAGGTAAGTGTGAGATTAAAGCATCTGTTACCTGTTAGATTGAATTTCACAGTTGTAGCCAACATCACATGAATGTGCTGAGTCACTGGAGAATAAAGTTGGAGGAGGTGTGATAGAATGAGAAACTGCATTGTGCTGATTTTAATCCTCATTGTTGGTTTCTAGGCACAATAGAGAACATACTTAGAGTTAGAAGAATATACAGGGATGTCTTAGGAGAGATTTATAAGACAAATGGAACAAAATCCCGTTTCACAGACTATTAAGCACATCCAGACTTAAGGCTGCTGTCTTTTTCTTTCTCCAAAATCATCACTGAACTACATTTATAGTTGTTTCGCATGCCACAGTAGGCTGTTTACACTTATATAAACACTCTCCATTTCAATTTTCATAAACCATCCGAACAATCACTTTTGCTCTGTACAGAGGAAGAACCCTTACTCTGCATGTTTATAAAAGGGTTGTAAAATGAAATGAAGCAGCAGCTATTGATGATGAAGAAAAAGTCCCAATCTCCCATGCTGAAGTATTTGTGAAGACCAAATGGTCAGTCATGGTCCACTAAGGACAATTTCAGCTGCTAAACCCTAGTCTCCTGGTTGGTCCACCGTCCATTCCTATGCTTTGTATAATTATTTCTTTCACTTCTGCAATATCACAATTGTCCTACCAGAAACCTAGGCAGCGTCTTTCACCATACTATCCCAAACATATATGTGGGCTAGCCAAATCCTCTCTGAGTTTCTGCTATTGTTGTAATTCCACAAGTCGTTCCAGTTCCTGATTGAGGGGGAGAACTGTATCTTCATTATTAATTTGTTCTGTCTATAATTCACCAGAGCCATATCAGATGCTCAGACAATCTGCCTTCATCTGGATCTGTTTGGCGCCAACTGTTGATTACTCAGCTTCTGGGTGAAAATATCTTGGATTCAATAAGATATTCAAGATCAGAACAGCTCTAGTAGCCATATTTGGGAGACAATTGACAGTCAATGGATGACCATGTGTCCTAACCTCATAGAGAACAGAGCTGTCTTTGATGGAGTCCTATTGAAGAGCTGTCTGGTCCAAGTCTGGTTTAAAGAAAAAGAACAATTAGAAGAGAGACTAGGGGCCTTGAAGGTGTTCATCAACAGGCAGGATCTGTGCACCAGATTGTCACACCACCACAGTCTTCACCATTATGTTGAGATGTACTATTTTTCTATTTAAATTAATTATCTCTCAATTTTAATCTATTTGTATAAATTAATATAGGCAAACATGCAGTTCTGTGGCCTCTTATCTCTTTTCCCTCTTTAACAATCTATCAGTGGCCAGTGGAGGAGAAAATTTTTGCTACTGCCCTTGTCTATGGCATATTCCTAAGAAATCTATGCCTTGACATGATTCAAGTCCCATTTGCATTCTAGAGATCCTCTCCTTCCTTAACAGAAAGGTCTGTATCAGTAGAGAAAGGGAGAGACTGATATCACTGAATCCTACCAGCCCAGAGGGAAAAGATGCCCAGGCTGTTTCATAGTTCAGTGACACAAAGAAAGCAGCCATCCAAACCAGTAAAAATGTCCTCTAAAGAATTCAGTAGTCTTTCTTCCACAACTGACCTACCAGCTCCCTTAACTGGAACAAACTGCAAGTTTGTTAGCAGGAATTATTAGGTTTGCTGACCAAACCTGTTCTTATTCCTTTAACAGCAGCCTGTTGTGCAGAAATTAAGCAGTTCTGCAACTCCATGCCAGGAAAAGCATCACTAATTCATTTTTTTCATACCAAATTTTATACGCCAAAATATAGGAGTAATGCCAGTAAAAACTTTGCAGCCCTAACTACACTATCACAGATCACTCTCCATCTAAACTGGCTATTTAAATTCATCTTGTGATTAAAGACAATAAGGGTGCCCTAGTGGGGTTGCCATATTTCAAAAAGGGAAAATCTGTACACAAAAGTCACCAAGCTTTTTGGGGGGCAAACTCTCCCCCAAAAATTGAAGTTTTTTAGCTTTTTAAAAGTAAATTTGCACTACTGACATGGGCAACCCTAATCTTGCACAATCTTGATTAGGGAACTGTCCTGAAACAATGTGTTTTCTTTATTTCAAACACAGACTTTCTCCCTGTGGTCTATTTTGTTGATAAGTGCCTAAGGACTGCATCTAATTACAAAAGCTTTCCCTTAATATGTAATTTGCACTAGTGCATTCCTCTGAGAACCATTTTTTAAAAACAATCAATTTAAACTATGGCCCAGGCAATCTAAACCATGACACTGGAGAGGCTTTAATCAATTTACTTAATCTTGTTCAGTTTGCAGACGTTAAAAGGCCAATTTTGAAAGAAATGAAACTTAAAGAATATTTCTGAGATAAACAGAGACCAATGAAATGGTTGCCACAACTGAAAGTGATTGTTATCTGAGTTAAAATATCTGTGTATCATTTGTTTTTTACTGTTTTTTTATTTGTAAAGGTAAAGGGACCCCCGACTATTAAGTCGCGAACGACTGTGGGGTTGTGGCGCTCATATCACTTTACTGGCCTAGGGAGCAGGCGTACAGCTTCCTGGTCATGCGGCCAGCATGACAAAGCCACTTCTGGCGAACCAGAGCAGCGCACAGAAACACTGTTTACCTTCCCACCGGAGTGGTACCTATTTATCTACTTGCACTTTGACGTACTTTCGAACAGCTAGGTTGGCAGGAGCAGGGACCGAGCAACAGGAGCTCACCCTGTCGCGGGGATTCGAACTGCCAACCTTCTGATGGGCAAGCCCAAGAGGCTCTGTGGTAGACCACAGTGCCACCCACCTCCCTTATTTGTAGACAGAGGGAAAAGGCAGTTAATTACTAGCCAAAGGCATTTCTCCAACAGTGTTGCCAATAATTTAGTGAAACTATGTCTCGAATTTGCTCTAAACTGATATGCAAAATTTGAGTGTGGTCAGCAAGGTTTGAAGTTCATATTCTGAATATGTCCATTTCATCTCACAATACAGGCAAACATTGAATAGGAACCATTTATCTTTTATTTACTCAGTTTGTGTTCACAGGATTAACATAATGTTCAAATCTTCACACTTGACAAATACCAGCAGCAAACAAATCTTGACTGGCTTTGAAGACAAGATTATGAACATTGCAAAAATGGAATAATATACTGCTCAAATCTGAGGACCACATGCACAATTCTCCCTTTGGCAAGTTATTATTACTTTCTTTTTGCAATGGAGGTAATAAATATTTGTTTTATTGCACTTAGGATTCTTTATACCCCAAATCTTTAACATTTGGTCATACCACAGGAATATTAAATATTAGCCCAGAGCACAATGTATGACACCGAAACCAGAAATATAACCACAGCAATAACCAGTGCTATTGTGTGTTGTAAGAAAACAGCAAAATGGCCATGACCTACTAAAATTTACTGGGAAATAATGGGTGATAGCCAACATCCATACTCAGAGAAGACCCATGGAAATCAATATTTCAGGGAGTCTGCACCTGGGAGTAAATCCCTTCAAACTCAATGGCATTTCCTTCTGAGTAGTAGGAACTAGGTCTGGGGGTTGTGGGGGGGATGAGTGAAAGGCAGTGCCTTTTTAAAAAAAGGAAAAAAAGGTGCCAGAACTCACCATGAAGTTGTTACAGTAAGTGCCACATTTTTAATGTTTGAAAAAATAGAAGTGCAGGTACTGCATACCCATATTATTTTTTGATGTAGTTGGGTCACATATTCAACCACAAATCATCTAGTCATAAGTAAAAAAATGATGAAAAATCAAGGGATAAACATTAATCTGTGAACTGACCCACAAAGTCATAATGACCTGGCTGCTTTCTCTCATGTAAGTGGAATTAGGAGTTAGCCTAGATTTACTTTTCAACTGAAATGTTTATCACATTTTTAGCAAATAGGAAAATAATGTCAAGGTTATTGGAATGCTATTTTTGTCAAGAACTAAAACCAGCATGAATATATTTATGTAAGGTATATCCTTTAATAATGATATACTCCCATCTTTTCATTTGCCACCTGTAATTCCTTTTTGATTGCAGGATGCTGACCTTAGAAGGCAGAGCATAGAGCTGTTTCATGGTAACATGATTTTTTTTTTTAGCACTAATAAATTTGAGGGCATCCACTTATTATCTGAATCTATGCAGTCTCTTTCTATGATGCATACATTTCTCCAGTAAGAGGACATGAATCAACTGAGGATAATAGAAGAACATTTTCAAAAATTCTAAAGTGATTTCAGACACAAGGAATGTTGGTTTTGATTTTCATAAGTGAGAAGAATAAAGGGACCACCATTCATCAGAACTAACAGGTCCCATTTCAGCAGATTCTCCATCCCCTTGTAGGGTCACTTTAGGGTTCTCCCCAAAAGTTCTATTCTGGGGTGCTGCCCTTAGACATTATCTTCATAATGGGTTGTGACCCTTCTGCACCATTGCCTCATTGTCCCTGACTGCATAGGAGGGATTTGAGGCTTCTCATCCTCTTGTGCAGTTGCTAAACCCAATATTATATTTAAGGGCATTAAGAACCTAAACATGTGCAGTTTATAGCTCAGTGGATTAGAGTGTGGTGCCGATAACACCAAGGTTGCAGGTTTGATCCCCGTATGGGACAGCTATGTATTCCTGCATTGCAGGGGGTTGGTCTAAATGATCCTCAGTCTGTTACAACTCTATGATTGTTTTAGGAATAGTTGTGACCCCTATACATGTCTATTTCATTGCCCCCAGTCTTGCAGAAACTTTTGCCTTTTGCCTCTCTTCTCTAGTTCCTCGTCCATCTCCTCTCCTAAGCATTGATGGGTCTTAAGCACAAGATGAAAATTAATGTTGCAAAATGAAAATAAGCAAAGTCTAGCATTCAGAGCTGAATCACATGTGCTATGCACACTCCTTCAAAACTGAAATTTTAATTACTTATGAGAGACATTTTAGTATCATAATAAAAAGTGTACTATCAATATACTTTGCTAAAAGGTTAAAATTAATTCATATTTGTTTAAGGACTAGTTGCAAATGTAGCTTGGACCTCTGTTCTGTACAATATAGGCCTACCAGCTACTGAAGAAAGTAAATGCATGCAAAAGAGATTGTATTGACTTCTGCTAATTTATACCATATTTACAGCAGCTCAAATATATTATGTACTAAATTAATGTAGGGATGTGGAACATGTGGCCCTCCAGATGTTTAAAGAATACAAGGTTCATTATTTTTGGCCATTGGTCATGATATCTGGGGCAGATGGAAGTTGGAGTCCAACAATAGGTACCCCATTACTAAATTAATGTATTACTCTTAGTGACAGCAGAGCTACCTAACTACTGCTGTGTGACACTCTCTCCTTATATACCACTGCAAGGCTTCACTGTTTAGACTGGGATCAGTGCCTAGAGTGTTAATCTGGGGTGGGGATGATTTCAACTTGCTATATCTTGGAGGGGAGTAATATGCCAAACTTGGATTCCAAAGTGGAACCACCTGTTTTGATCTGGATGGATAATGACCTGAATTGGATCATGGATTCATGTTGAATCTGCAGCCCTGCAGCCCTTTTACAAGGCTGTAGGGCTTCCTGTGTTCTGGTAAAAACTATTTCTTGCCTTTCTTTAAAAAAAGTTCAGAAACAGGTCATCCATCTGTACATACCTTAGAGCAACCAATGCAAAGGGACTGTTTGCTACCAATTCAGTATTCCTCTACGGAAGAGGCAGAACTTGATGATACTCTGTCACTCTCAGAGGAAAATTGTAAAGGTGCGGAAAGTTTCTCGCTATCACCCCAACCTAGTTTTTATATGGGGGGCAACTATGTTTCTCATATAATTCCCCCTGAGAGCATCAGAATGTCATCAATCCCCACCACAACCTGCCACTGCTTCCTCCCCCAGTGGCAAGAAGGATCTAGCAGTGTTTCTGAAACCGTGTGTGTGTGTATTATTATTTCCTTTTGATAGACCCACAAGAAGTGAAAGGATTGGGATCTCCCACCCAGTCTACTGTACATTATAGTTTTTCTCAGCTTGTGTGAAATGGTCTGGAAGTGACTTAGATCACCCACGCAAAGTGAGAGGATCTGCAGGGGAGATAATTTCTCAAACTGACAAGGTCTCCTGGGAAGAGAGGAAACTGCAGCACTTACTTACTTCCCAGTCCCCTGCAGAAATTGAGAAGAAGTGCAAATTGCTTTTTCCATCTATCAGTTCTCCTGAGCACCTAAACTTCAGGCTGCTCATCTCAGGAATTCAGATTAAAGCATAAGTGTTGAGCTCCACCATTTTAGTGATGAACAGTGCAATCCTGTATGTGTCTGCTCAATACCATGTGTCACTGAATTAAATGGGGCTCATCCCTACCTGGGTGAATATGGGACTGCGGCTATTTGCTATCAAGAAAAGAGAAAACACCATAATTTCAATAGATTCTGAATAATTACTAGCAGCACAATCCTAACTATGTCTACTCAGAAGTAATCCCTGTTGAATTTAGTTCACAGGTCAGTGGAGTTAGGTTTGCAACTGGGGTCATGTACAGACTTTTAAAAAGTTTTGTTTTGTTGGCATGTAATGCACTCTGTTCTTATAGGGCTTTTAATTTTCAAAGAGCACATAAAATTAACCAATAATTGAACATTATTATGAAATTGACTAAAATAGTGATCTTAGATCAAATGGAGTACTTCAAATAGTTCATGCTCATACTTTCCCCCCAGAATAAAGGTGTTAATAAAAATAAGAATGGGTTAATGTTAGACTGTCTTATGATAATAAAATACTAATGTAGTGTTAACTGAGTAAAGTGCTGGGTTGTAACTTTATGCAAACCACTATTTAAATTATATTATTGTTTAGCTTGTATTAGTGTCATTTGTTCCTAGGAAATACTGCATCATAGTTGGGCTTCAGTTCTGTTGCTAAGTAAATACTCTAATATAAAAAAGAAAAAGAACCCCTATTCAGCATATGCTTAAATTCAATGCATTAATTCTCATTCATTGCATTATCGATTACACCCCTGATTCAGTACCTCTAGTATCTCACCTGATTCTAGGAATGTGAACTTGTTAATTTCTATTAACAAAACTTATATACCACTTACAAGAACCCAATGCCTATAAGCAGTCTAGACTATTCATTCAAATATATTACACATTTGTTTCATAACTAGTTTAAAATTGAACCAAATGGGGTGTATTTGACTCAATTTTCATATATTAGAAATGAACATTAATGGGTTGCCCTTTTCTGCACTTTTTCCAGTTCTACAATATCTTCCTTAAGGTGTGGTTGACCAGAACTGTACACATTATTACAAGTGTGGTTGCACCATAGATTAGTATAATATACATTATACTAGCAGTTTTATTTCAGTGCTTTCCCCAATGAACTTGAGCATGGAATTTGCCCTTTTCACAGCTGTCACACTGCCAGCATTTTTAGTGAGCTATCTACCATGACCCCAAGATCTCTTTCCTATCAGTCACCACCAGTTCAGACCTAATTTGGGTAAATGTGATGTTAGGGTTTTTCAACTCAATGTGCATAAATTAACTTGCGTTTATTGAATTCTGTTTGGCATTTTTAATGCTTTTCCACCCAGTTTGGATTTTTTGCTTTAAAACTTGCAATTCATTTTTATTTTTACCACCCTAAACAATTGGCCGTCATTGGTAAACATGGACACCTCAGTGCTCATGTCTAACTTCAGTTAAAGTACCAGGTTCCAAAACTCATCTTTTGGGAACCCCACTCCTTACATCCTCCCACTCAGAGAATTCTCCATTTATTCCTCCTCTCTTTCTCCTTTTCTTCAACTATTTTCTGATCCACAGGTGGATCTGTCTTCTCATACCATGATAGCTAAGTTAGGAGTCTTTGATGATGCACTTTATCAAAAGCAGCTTAAAAGTCTAAGGTTACATGTCAAGTGAATCATACCTAACCATATGTTTAGTGAGACTCTCAAAGTTGGGTAGGACATAGCTTTGCAGAAGCTAAGTTAATTCTTCTTCAGCAACAATGAATAATACTTTCCACCAAATTCTTCTAGGCATAACTTACCTCGTAAAAGCCTCCAGTGTATGCATACTCAGAAGTAAATCCTACTGAGTTCAATGTGATTTACACCCAGGTAAATCTGGATAGGACTGCAACTTCAGGAAGGATAAGATTTATTTGGGAAATTGGGTGATTAAAACAAGAAGATGACACAGTTGAAGAAAGTACTTTTCATAGATTTTAAGAATCTCTGTTACCCAATACTTCCACAGGATGTATTCACAGAGCTCACAATTTATAGTGTGTTTATGGTGGGATTTAGTCCCAAAGTAAAGATGAAGTAATTACACTCCTTGCTTAAAGAGTGCAATAAATAAACTCTCTGAGAGTTAGGAGACTACACATAAACCAAAGGGGCCAAGGGATGTCACAGAAATATTACGTGCTTATCAAATTCATAAAAGATCTTTGAACTTTTTAAAAGATCCACAAGGTTATCTTTTCATTGAGAGAAAAGAAGCTGATAATGAAATTAATTAGGGATATCACTGATGTTGAAAATAATTGAAGAAAAATATTACTGATAATGTTTTTATTTTATAGTAGTATCTCTGGAGTGTGAATGTTCACCCTCTCTATTTTTTGCTACTTTATTACAAGAATACATTTAATTTAGAAGGACAGATATAGCAGATAATTCTTTTTCTGAAACTAGTTAGTTGCCTTAGTTGTATCTTTATAAAAAGTATCTTCATGGATTAAAGTTTGCATTAATCACATGCAATCCAATTAGGAAACTCAATAAGGAAATATAGATATAAAAGACATATTCTGCAGCTGATTGCTTGTTACCGGGAAAGAACTTCCCAGTTAAATGCTTGACATACTCTCTCTCTCTCTCTCTCTCTATATATATATATATTAGCATATCACGAGCATTTTTTTTATCTGTTCATATGCTAATCATCTCATACAGTCTTAATAGTAGTGGTCTAAGCATGGTAATTTTTTATACTAATGAAAATGGGGGACACCACTGAATCCTGAAGCAATATTTCTAAGAACCCATTCAGCAAACTCTTCCCATTTTGGTGCCACTCATAATATATGGATGTAATCTCAGTCAAGTTAGTAGTGATCTGCTTCTTTCCATATGCTAAAACTAATGGGCAATTAACATGTAATCCATGTTACATTTTATCAATTAATATGGAATCTTAAATATTTGTGAAGGTTTTTTTCCAATATTCACTCTGTTAGAAGGATCCCTGCATTTTATCTTTCCTAAAGAAAAGAAAACTAACAGAAAACAATATTATATTAACTTGCTCTTCCAAACCTTGGGCTAGATTGCAAGCAAGATATATATCATCCAAGCGTGTGGCATCTGGACAAAAGTGATAAAATGTAATTGTGCACTGTTTTCAGAACTGAAGAAAACATTTCAACACAGTGGCATTTCTCTAGAAGCAATGGCCAACCAGTAACTTTGCCTGCAGTTAGAACTGATTAACTAGAACAAGCTAATATAACTGAGTGTAGACAACAATGTAGTTTTTTTATTTGCTTGATTGAATTAAGCTTACTTACTGCAGTTGTTTATGACAGAATAACTTCTTTGTTCCATATAAATGTTGCCACCTTTACATGGCCACAGGTAAGAAACAGGAAAGCTCATAATGGAAGAGGGGGGGGGGGAAATGAGATTAAATTTGCTATTTTGTCCTAACGTAGCTAGTTCTTTAATGCCCACTTTAATTTAGTTGTCTATATTCCAAATTCAAAGCTTCACTTAATGTATTGACAGCCGGTTTCTTGCCTATGTTGCTATGGTAGGGTTAGAAGGAATGAAAACACAATCAAATACAACTCTAAATCTCAGTGTAGGATTGGCCACATAAAGCAAAACACAGCTTGGAGTGTTCCAAGATGCCTATAATTACTTGAGAGGTTTAAGTTGGGACCTACATATAAATGCTCAGTTGTTTACAGTCCTGTTAGTCTACCAACACCCTGGAAAAGGGGGAATATGTATGTAGTGTATTGATGGATTATCACAAATGCCATAAAAAGGATGGACTACAATAGAAAGCTTTAGTTTTGAAGAACAGCAGAAGCAACTTCATCTGATGCTTGTTTGATCAACCTCTAAGTAGCAGTCTCAGGAGACTGTAGTTAGAAAAAGAAACAGTGGCTGAAACCAAGTAATTTCAGGGCAGCACAATCCTGGACACATTAACAAACGTATTTTACCACTCTCAACTGGAGCTACTGAAAAAACAGAAAAACAAGAAACTCTCTAACCTTTCCAACCTACAGGCTACAAATCAAAACAAGATCAACAATATTGTCAATCTCTCACAGCAAGCACTCAGCCCAGCTGAGGAATCAGTCCTTTCACGTGGACTGTCATTCTGCCCTGCCAAATCCCCACACATGATCCAGTTCTGCGGGGACTTGGAAGCATTTTTCCGCCGTTTACGCCTGAAGGAGTATTTTCAACACACACAACAACAAGACAAAGCAGAACAAGCAACAACTTCACAACACAACACCTCTCAACCCACTGGAGAACAACAACCACCCTCCCAACAGAACACTGACCACCAACTACCACCGAAAAAATGTTACACTAAAAGGGACTCCACATGGACCCCTCCTGATGGACGCAATACCACACTGGACTTGTACATTGACTGCTTCCGCCACAGAATCCAAACAGATGTGACCAGAAAACACCATCGCTTACAACAAAATCTAAACCATGCTGAAAGGAGAGCCATAGATAATCTCAGAAACAACCCAGACATTATAATTAAAGAAGCGGACAAAGGTGGAGCTGTCGTCATCATGAACAAAACTGACTACATTCAGGAGGCTCACAGACAACTTTCCAATACCGCCTTTTACATAAAATTGGACTCAGACCCCACACAAGAATACAAAAAAGAACTGAACAAGATTGTTAAGGAGCTACCCCCACACATCCAAGAACAGATCCTCACTAACACACCAACAGAACCGCGACCAGGAACTTTCTATCTTCTACCTAAAATACACAAACCAGGCAATCCAGGACGCCCCATCATTTCAGGTATTGGCACTATTACAGTGGGTGTCTCCGGTTATATGGACTCTGTTCTGAAACCATATGCCATCAGTGCTCCCAGCTATGTAAGTGACACCACAGATTTTCTGAGGAAAATACAATCTTTAAATAATCTTCCCAACAATACTATACTAGCTACTATGGATGTGGAATCTCTGTATACCAACATCCCACACAACGATGGTTTACAAGCTATAAGGATAAAACCACAGCGGACTTTGCCACCAAACTCTGCCAATTTGTCCTTACCCACAACAACTTCAAATTCGGTGATGACCTGTTCCTTCAGATCAGCGGCACAGCAATGGGCACCCGCATGGCCCCACAGTATGCCAACATCTTCATGGCAGATTTAGAACAACGTTTCCTAAACTCCTACCCACTCAAACCTCTCTTGTACCTGCGATACATTGACGATATTTTTATCATCTGGACACATGGTCAACAGACCCTGAACACCTTCCACCAGAAATTCAATGATTTTCACCCCACAATCAACCTAACAATGAATCAATCTATGCAAGAAATACAATTTTTGGACACTACTATAAAAATACAGGATGGGCACATAGACACCACCTTATACCGTAAACCAACTGACCGACAAACATATCTACATGCCTCTAGCTACCATCCCAAACATACCAAACAGTCCATTGTATATAGCCAGGCACTACGTTACAGCCGCATCTGTTCCAATTCTACAGACAGAGACTCTCACCTAAGAGATCTACAGCAAACCTTTTTAGAACTAAAATACCCAACAGATGAAGTTAGACAACAGATCAACAGAGCCAGACTGATACCCAGAGAGAACTTGCTGCAAGACAGACCCAAAAAAGAAAATAACAGAACACCTCTAGTCATCACATACAGCTCCCAAGTTAAAACAGTACAACGCATCATCAGAGATCTGCAACCTCTCCTGGACAATGACAGTTCTCTTTCTCAAGCTCTGGGAGGAAGACCTTTCATTGCCTACAGACAGCCACCCAGTCTTAAACAACTCCTAACCCACAATAATACTACAACCAGACCTAACACGGACACTGGCACCAGAGCCTGCAATAAACCCAGATGCCAACTTTGCTGCCACATACACCCGGACAACACCATTACTGGCCCCAACAACATCACACATACCATCTCGGGACTATTTAATTGCTCATCGTCTAACATTGTGTATGCCATAAAATGCCAACAGTGTCCTTCAGCTCTCTATATTGGACAAACAGGCCAGACCTTACGCCAAAGAATAAACGGACATAAATCGGACATCAGGAATCACAAGACAGAGAAACCAGTAGAACACTTCAATCTCCCAGGACATTCTATACAAGATCTCAAAGTAGCTGTTTTACTACAAAGGAATTTCAGAAATAGACTGGAAAGAGAAGCTGCTGAATTACAACTTATCACCAAACTTAAAACCATGGAGAAACCTGGTCTGAACAAAGACCTTGGATTCTTATCTCATTATACATGACAAAGCCATTTTTCACCTTTTCACCCCTTGCTTTTTCCTGTAAGACCTATTGCAGTCGTTAAGAGTCGTCAACAGGCTCATCACAGCTATCTGCCAATCACCCATTCCCACCACCCTTCTGAGTAATACCCCTCCCCACCTTCTCACTATATAGAAGGGTCTGGAAACTTCTGTTTCAGTGTATCTGAAGAAGTGTGCATGCACACGAAAGCTCATACCAAGAACTGACTTAGTTGGTCTTTAAGGTGCTACTGGAAGGAATTTGTTTTGTTTAAATGTATTTTAGATTAATTTAAAGCAAAGTGGTAAATACTAATGTTGTTGCTATGCAAAATGACCAAGTGCACTCACTTGGGAGGTAGAAGGTATGCTAATACATGCTCTACTCTAAACAATATTCTTTAGATTATTCAGTGCTTGGCACACAATGTTCCTAACACATTGCAATTCACTGCTCCATAAAGCAGCATATGAGCAAATCAGTTGGTCCATATGCACCTGTGTGGTGAATCTCTGAAGTTCTCCTGTTGCTTCCCTCAGGTTATGAAATCAATTGCAACATTTCCTTCTATATTTGACAAGTACAGTAATTTAATTAATGAGAAATTTAGGCTCTAGTTAATTAATATAATAGTAGTAGTAGTAATAATAATAATAATGATAATAATAATAATAATAGGATTACCCCAGCCACACTGTGCAGCTTCCAACAAAATGCAGAGGGAAAAGAAGATACAAAACTACTTCCGGGTTGGCACCTCCAGGCAATGGCGGAGTTCCTCCGATCGGGAGGAATTTGCTCCGTGGAAATTAGGGTCTGACCACCACAGCGAAGGCAGAGACCCGTTGAAATCACAGGCGGGAGAAGCTTGTGAACTTGGGATTTGGCTGGCACCTTTTGCGCCTCCCCTACTCGCGGGGAAACCCTGATTTGGGGATCCGGAGCGAAGTGGGGTGAGCGGTGCGGTGCTTTGAATCGACTGCTTCTTTCATGGAGTGAAGCCGCATTGCTGTTGCCGGAGAGCGCTGACTTTTTCCTGTGGACAATTTGACTTTAAACAACTACCCGTGAGTAGAATGGAAAATTGGATCTTTAAATTCATTAATTTGGCATCGAAGCGAGAAGGTTTTAAACAGGAAGTCCGCCTTCCTCTTTTGTAAATAGATTGAAGCAAAGACGTTGCAAGTTACAGCCTTGGAAAGGATTTTGTAAAGGATTAAATCTCCATCGGTTAAAACTGTTAAAAACCCCCCTTGGAAGCAGGAGAAGAGGGGGGAAATTTTGGACTTAGTGAGCCTGTAGGAGAGAGTGAAAAATTAAATTACCACTGCTCTGAACCTGGAAAAGGGCTGCCAGCAGAATTAACATTTTTGGAGAGTTCATTGACTGTGAACGGATAGCATGTTGACAGATGGCTAAATAAGAGAAATATATTGTTTCCATTGTCCTCTTCTGCGTTCAAAAAGGAGGAAAAGTAATTGAAAATTGAAACTAACTTTATATTTTAAAATGCGCATAAAAGGATCGATACAAGTGGAGACTGTTTCCCTCTAGAGGGAGCTTTTGAAACTGTTACAAGAGTGGGGTTTTTCCAGCTACAAGATAAGAGCTGTGAGAATCAGAGATTGACCTTGGACTTTAAGAATGTTGACAGAAGGAGCTTTAGTGACTGTTTTATCTAAGATAAGCTACTCGCTGGAACAGCTTCACAAAAAGACGGATGTTATGAATTCCAAACTTGAGAACTTGGAACAAAAAGTGATAAATTTGGGACAAAAAGTGACCATTAATACAGAAATTGCTCAGGATTTGATACAGGAAACTACTTTGACAGGACAAACTGGGGAGAAGAAGGAGAAAGTTGTGGTTGTTGAACCTAAAGTAATACAAGTGGAAGCCCCAGCCTTTCAGATGCAAATCGAAGACTATAAGTGGAGGCCTCTTACGAATGAATATAGAAAAAGTCAGAATTTGAAGATTGGAGCCCTGCCTACACTGGAGAAGGAAGGTTGGATAAACTCTTTCATGCAGGGATTTATTGACCTTTGGGTTTTGAATCTGGGTCAGGAGGTGATTGGAGTTGTGGGGGTCTTTGGATCTGGAGGAGTCTTGAAACATGATTTGAGATATTGTATGGACCTTGGTTCTAACTGTGGAGAGTTGGCTGGCCTGTCGAGAGGGAATGGAGGCATGGCTGGGTTGGGGCCTCCCTGAGACTTGCTCTTCAGCATTTTCAGTATCAAAGAATATGAAGAAGAATTGCAGAAGGGACTTGGAAAAGATTTAAGAGCCTCAGACAGAAGATCTTCAGGTTGATGAACTATATAGCAGAGGAAACACAGCCCAGAATAACTAAGGAGATAGTACAAGAATACTTGGCTAGTTTAGATGTATTCAAGTCTCCAGGGCCAGATGAACTGCATCCAAGAGTATTAAAAGAACTGGCAGATGTGATCTCAGAACCACTGGCAGTCATCTTTGAGAATTCCTGGAGAACAGGCGAAGTCCCAGCAGACTGGAGGAGGGCAAATGTTGTCCCTATTTTCAAAAAGGGGAAAAGAGAGGACCCAAATAATTACCGCCCAGTCAGTCTGACATCAATACCAGGGAAGATTCTGGAGCAGATCATTAAGCAAACAGTCTGTGAGCACCTAGAAAGGAATACTGTGATCACCAATAGTCAGCATGGATTTCTGAAAAATAAGTCATGTCAGACTAAACTGATCTCGTTTTTTGACAGAATTACAAGCCTGGTAGATGAAGGGAACGCAGTGGATGTAGCCTACCTTGATTTCAGCAAGGCATTTGACAAGGTGCCCCATGATATTCTTGTAAAGAAGCTGGTAAAATGCGGACTTGACTATGCTACCACTCAGTGGATTTGTAACTGGCTGACTGACCGAACCCAAAGGGTGCTCATCAACGGTTCCTCTTCATCCTGGAGAAGAGTGACTAGTGGGGTGCCACAGGGTTCTGTCTTGGGCCCGGTCTTATTCAACATCTTTATCAACGACTTGGAAGATGGACTCAAGGGCATCCTGATCAAATTTGCAGATGACACCAAACTGGGAGGGGTGGCTAACACCCCAGAGGACAGGATCACACTTCAAAATGACCTTGACAGATTAGAGAACTGGGCCAAAACAAACAAGATGAATTTTAACAGGGAGAAATGTAAAGTATTGCGCTTTGGCAAAAAAAACGAGAGGCACAAATACAAGATGGGTGACACCTGGCTTGAGAGCAGTACATGTGAAAAGGATCTAGGAGTCTTGGTTGACCACAAACTTGACATGAGCCAACAGTGTGATGCGGCAGCTAAAAAAGCCAATGCAATTCTGGGCTGCATCAATAGGAGTATAGCATCTAGATCAAGGGAAGTAATAGTGCCACTGTATTCTGCTCTGGTCAGACCTCACCTGGAGTACTGTGTCCAGTTCTGGGCACCACAGTTCAAGAAGGACACTGACAAACTGGAACGTGTCCAGAAGAGGGCAACCAAAATGGTCAAAGGCCTGGAAACGATGCCTTATGAGGAACGGCTAAGGGAGCTGGGCATGTTTAGCCTGGAGAAGAGGAGGTTAAGGGGTGATATGATAGCCATGTTCAAATATATAAAAGGATGTCACATAGAGGAGGGAGAAAGGTTGTTTTCTGCTGCTCCAGAGAAGCGGACACGGAGCAATGGATCCAAACTACAAGAAAGAAGATTCCACCTAAACATTAGGAAGAACTTCCTGACAGTAAGAGCTGTTTGACAGTGGAATTTGCTGCCAAGGAGTGTGGTGGAGTCTCCTTCTTTGGAGGTCTTTAAGCTGAGGCTTGACAACCATATGTCAGGAGTGCTCTGATGGTGTTTCCTCCTTGGCAGGGGTTTGGACTCGATGGCCCTTGTGGTCTCTTCCAACTCTATGATTCTATGATTCTATGATTCTATATGGAATGGACGGAAATGATTGGCAGAATCTGAGACCAGGGAGAAGAGATGGTGGTAGAAGATTGGGAAAGTTTAAAGTTTGTACATAGAAATATTGTAAAATTAATGAGTGTTTGAAAATTGTTGGAATGAAACTTTATGGCTTTAGCAGAAATGCTATAAGGAGTTAAGTATAAATAAGTATTTTAGGATTAATGGAAAATAAGGTTAAAAATATGTTAAGACATTCATAATGATAAACATAGAGAAAGATGGAAAGGATTTGCTGAAACAAGTAACAGAAGTGGAATACAAAAAGGGAGGTGAGAGGAAGTCGATGAAATAAGGGAATGAAAGATAGACTAATGAAATGGTATGCTATATGTTTTTTTAAATTGTTGTTTTGTTTTGTCCAATTTAGTGTTAAGGTTGTGTTTTGTATTGTTTATTGTATTGTTTCTTCTTTTGTTCTTTTTTCTTGTCTGCCGTAAGTTTGAAAAGTAATAAAGATTATTTTTTAAAAAAGAAGAAGATACAAAACTAATAAAAAGTTTACACATCTAATAAAACATTTACATGGTTTGCAGTTTGTTTGAAAGTGTGGATTGGAACTGGATACAGGGTTTGCATGAGTTATATTCATTGTTTCTTTTGTATACTTTATTCTGAAGAAAAATTGCTCTTTTGAATGCTACAAAATTAACAGTCTTGGCCAGTTTGTTATTAATGACAACTTCTTCAAACAGCTCATTGCAGCTCTAGAGAAATCACACGGTGGAACAGCACCCACCTCACTGTGTAATGGTAGGGAGAATTCTCATGGCATTCAAATTAAACTTTTACTCCTCTGGCAACCTGTTGGGTGGGGCAGAGGGTGGGGCAGAGGTGTGGGGCAGAGGTGATGGCAACATAAAAGGGGGTGGCCGTACCCACTAGTGGCTTCAAGCTTCCCCACCTGAGGCACATGCCCTCAACAGATTACTCCCAAGGGAATGTGGCCCTTGAGAGAATGAAGTTCTCACCACACATACATTACTATTTTTAACTAATTTTGTTTATTCGATCTTACAGATTTGTTTTTTTTATTGTTTTAATTTTGTTACAGTTTAATTACTTTTTAGCTATTATATTTGATGTGTTTTCAGCTTTCCATGTTTTATCTATGTTTGTTTGAGCTGCCTTGAGTTCCAGTTCTGGGGGAAAGGTGGGATGGTGGTGGTGGTGGTGGTGGTGGTGATGAAGAAGATAAGTCACCTTTGTCCACAAAAAAGTGATGCCCAGAAGCACAACTTTAATTACAATATTTGGGTCCTGTGGAATTAAATTAATTGATACAGCTTCCAATGCCACACTTTAGGATCTGAACAGTATCAGATAAATAATTGTTCCTTCACATGTACAAGCAAAATATAAAGCAACCAGGCCTGACAATTCAAATGATTAAATGTTTTTTGTTGGGAGCACTGGAAGGAGAGATTTATCTGGAGGCTTTCATACACATATCACTGTTAGCATCAATCACATCCATGAAAGAGAGGAAACGAAATAATCTCTACTTTCAGTTCTAAAGAAATAAAGTACAAATGCTTTCAAGCAGACATAAAACCTATCATTGCAAAGTGTTTGTGTCTTTATCCACTTAACACTGTCATAAAATTCTTGATATAATTATCCATCCTATTGAATTTGAATGAAGTTGCTTGATGCACAGCCTAATTCTGCATACGTAACATCAGAAGTCACTTCCCATGACTTCAGTGAGATTTACCCCCATGTAACTGTGCATGGGATTTAAGCATTAATTCCTTTAGGTGGCTTGCTATGTATTAATTATTAATATTATATTAAATTCATAACAATAATACTATCTGTGCTATTCAGTGTGGTGTAGTGGTTAAGAGCGGTAGTCTCGTAATCTGGGGAACCGGGTTTGTGTCTCCGCTCCTCCACATGCAGCTGCTGGGTGACCTTGGGCCAGTCACACTTCTTTGAAGTCTCTCAGCCCCACTCATCTCACAGAGTGTTTGTTGTGGGGGAGGAAGGGAAAGGAGAATGTTAGCCGCTTTGAGACTCCTGAAGGGGAGTGAAAGGCGGGATATCAAATCCAAACTCTTCTTCTTCTAATGCTGAGCTATAAACTTTATATCTGAAACATAGGCCCTGCAATCCTATGGTTCCAGAGACCATAGGAAGGACTGGTACTTTCTCACAGGATGGAAAGAGAGCTCTGACTTGCTCATTTCCCACCACTGTAGAAACCTCTGCAGCCTTTGTCCTACTGACAAAGCTCTGACATCAGTGAGACAAAATGGGAGTAGACAGCAGGCAGGTTGAGGGTATAGATGCAAAGCATGCAATACCCAGATACCAGGAAGAAAAGTACACCAGCCCCAAAAAACAGCCCTGAGTTAGGGGAAAAACAGAAGCCCTGGAGCTCAAACTACACCTAACCAGAGAGAGCACTACACTGATGGGAGGTTAATTGTTAACAAACTAACAAAGGAACCTGGAAAAGGATTGAGGTACATAAGAGTGCTGCTCAACCCTGACTTCCACCCTGCTGCTGAGAGCCCATGGGATGTTGAATGAAGTGATTCAGCAGTTAAGACCGTCTCCCTAAATTAATTCAGTGGGACTTAAGAGAAAAAGAAGCACAGGGATAGACAGTAAAATGTTTATTCTTCATATTAGTAGGCTCTATGACTAGTTTGTAGAAAATCGATTTCTTTCTGGTGGAGACATTTTTGTATTTTTTATGGCACAATTGTGCAAAATAAATAAGATACCAAACATACCGAATAAGAGTGCAAAGGAGTACTTTGTGAGTGAGTGCCATCAGACTTTGTCACATTCATTATAATGTTCCCTGCGCTGCTACCTATTTTATACATAAGATCACCCGGCATTCTCAAATGTGCTAAGGAACAGACAGTATATTATTTTACCAGATGAGTAGGTAGCTGAAAATGGAGGAAGAAAATATGCTTTGTTGAGCTGTGGGATTTTCGGCATCTATGAACCTGCATGAAATCTTAAAAGCAATCTGACAATCTTTGGCCTCTCGGATTACTGAAATAATGTATGTGAAGTGATGTGAGCACTTACAAATGCTAATGTCATCAGGCATTTCATCTGATGACTGGGTGGTAGAAGGCCTATGCTCACCTTTACTTCCCCCGCCCGCCCTTTAGTGTCTCTTGTGTCTTGAAGAAGAAGAGGAAGAAGAAGAAGAAGAAGAAGAAGAAGAAGAAGAAGAAGAGGAGGAGGAGGAGGAGTTGTTTGGATTTGATATCCCGCCTTTCACTCCCTTTAAGGAGTCTCAAAACAGCTAACATTCTCCTTTCCCTTCCTCCCCCACAACAAACACTCTGTGAGGTAAGTGGGGCTGAGAGACTTCAGAGAAGTGTGACTGGCCCAAGGTCACCCAGCAGCTGCATGTGGAGGAGCGGAAACGCGAACCCGGTTCATCAGATTAGGAGACTACTGCTCTTAACCACTACACCACACTGTTTCAAGTTAACAAGCCCAAGTCTGCACGGGACTAACACAGTGAGGAAGAATCTTTGGCCCTCCAAATGTTGCTGACCTAAAACCCCTATCACCCATGGTTGCCGGGGATGATGGGAGTTGTAATTCAGCAACTTCTGAAGGGCCAAAAGTTCCCTGCACGTGGACTAACATCTGGCTGCTCTCTGACAGCCATTACCAGTGGTTTGGCTGATTTTCTGCAAGCATAGGCTGCCTTTCAGGGTGGCCTCTTTCCATGAGGTTGTTTCTTCTCAGACCTGCTGTGGGTTCAGCAGGTGAGCAGGACTCAGAACATCTGAGGGCTGTGGGAGAGAATTTGCACCTCCCTAGTAGCTCTTGTATTGGAAGCCACCTCAGGAAATTCCGAAGTTGGCTCAGGGAAACCCCAGAAGTACAAAAAAAAAAAATGTTGTTGGGAGGCGCATGAATGCAGCCTAAGGAACACTCAGCATGCTCAGTGGCTAAATAATGCTGACTGTTAGGAGAAAACAAGAAGGGTAACAGCATGGAGTATCTTGGAAATGGGCATGGCTGGGACAGTGAGCAGGAGCACTCCACACTGCAAGGTCCCCCTTGTCATGGGGTGTGTGCATGACTTTCTCACAGTATTTTGGCAAACGTAAAACAAGGTGGACCTTGCGGTTTCCCAGTAAATACACGGAAAAAATACAGCATGTTTCTTGTAGTTCAGTGCTTTATCAGCTCTTTCAAAATGGCCAGCCAGCTTAGCATCCACTGGCCAGACTGGCCCCTTCTTCTGCCCAAAGGGTTCAGAGCATCCCTTGACTTAGGAGAGAAGCTCCTCAAGAGGGAAACCAAAGAGGATTCCTCACTCCATTGTCTCCACGCCTTAAAAAAGATAACCAACCAAACAAGTATAAGAGAGATGGAAGAGCCATCTCGACCTTTCTTTTGTTTTTGTTTTAAAGAAACGGCAACCAGTCTGAAGGTAGAACTCCTCGCACTGGGGGGGGGGGGGGGAGAGAGAGAGAGAGAACATGCTGCAAGAAGGACGCCTGAGGCGCCTCAAGATGCTGCCTCCGTCTTCACCTACTTAGCGGGCCGCCGCCGCCGCCGCGATCATTCTCCTCGCGGGGGGAATTAAGAGCTCGCCGCCTCCCCCAAGCGAGGCGCCATCATCTGCCCGGCTCTTTCCGTGGGTGCTTAAGGAAGCCGATCCCCTCTCCTTCATTCCTTTCCCGCCTCAGAGCCCTTGAAAGGGGCGTGTTATTAGCACCTCATGCAATAAGGAGCCCTTCCAATTTATGTACACATGAATCTGTTTCTGCATCTGTGTGTTCCTTAGCAAAGGCGGGAAAGAGCCTGAGAGACGAGGCGCGAGGGAACGTCTGCTAGTGGCTCCAATCCTGCAGTTTATCTATGCAGGTGGATTCTTTCCTAACCAGCTGCCTTTTAATTGGAAAACACTAAACGCGCAGGTGGAGGAAGCACAGGGAAAGAGAGAAGCTTCGTCCCTCATCCTCCTTCCCTATAATGACCAGGGCGGAGATGCGGGGAGACTCAGGAAGCAGGCAACAGCCAATCAGAGAAAAGGAGCTCGTCTTCCTGCCCCGCCCGCCCCTGAGCCTGCCTGTGCCTCTCCACTAGCGTAGGTAAATCTTCCCTTTTCTTCGGCGCAAGTACTGTAGAACGTTTTTTATGGCCAGAGTTATGGTGACGGTGTTCTTGAGGAATTATCCAGGCTGTTTCTCTGTTCCTTCCTTTTTTAGTGCGATACAGAAACCAGAACAAAAACAGATCCAGCAAACCCACCCGCCCACCACGACGGGTTGGCTTGTTAAGCAGCTTGGCTTGTCAGGTGCGTCGCGATCTTAGTTCTAGCCGTGGAGTAGAAGTAAAACGCAGCAGAATCGGATTGGGGGGGGGGGGAAGGGGAGGGAGGGGAGAGTCTCCGGGTTTGGGACGCTCTAAGGCTGTATTTGTCGGAGTCAGAGGAGCCACCGTTTTCTTTCTCTGCTTAGTGAAATATAAAGGGTCGAGAGTGGGTTGCTGCAAAAAGATGTACAAACAAAACGCCTTCCCATTCTAAAGGGCGATGGATGGAGCCGAGCACCGCCCAGTAACGCAGCTTTGAGCAGCAAGCTTTTCCCCCTTTTTCTTCAAAAAGAAAATCACCATCGTGATTGCAGTGCTTAAATCTTATGGCGTCTTGAGGATCCCTTTTTTTATATGATGGTTTTTGATCACAAGTCGCCTGCTGTGAGACACTCTGATGTAAAACTCCCACCAGGCACCTGCTTGCTCGTCGGCGCCTTTTGGCGTCTGAAATGAATTTATGCTAGCGAGTCTCTCAAGCCTTTCTGCAGGTCAAGACACTTAACCCGGTGCCTACGTCCTCACCCCAAATGTTTAGAGGTTGGCCCGTTGGGATACTAGTGAAGGAAAAGGCACTCAAACACATGCTCAAACACTCCAAGGCTGGGTCTGGGGACTGAAAGGGGGCGGCTTACGTTATTTCGGTGATTTCTAGTCTGTGCTCCGACTTTGACCCACTTCTCCCTCCCTTGCTTACACTTATTTGGGGATCAAGCACCATGAAATGAATTAGGCTAGCTGACTTCCAAGTAAGCTGCACGTTACATCAGTTTAGCCCTGAGAAGCGGGGATGAGCAGCCAGCCGGAGACCCAGTTCCTTATGCATGTAAAACACCTATTAAACTCAGCTTCACGCTTCTGGTAGTTGGCTATTCCGACTCTCCTCCCCGGTGGAAGCAACGACATGTGACGCCCCCCCCCCTCTTTCCGCCCCCGCATAAAACAAAAGCTGGCCGCCCCCTGACGGGGGGGGGGAGGAATCGTAACTTTGTGCAACACGTGCTCGTTGCAACAGTGGCAGGGAACTCCTGGACTTGCTTGGGGCGGAATGCATAGCCGTCTCTTCCTTGCAGTTCAGATCCCGACGAATCCTTTTTCTTTCTCTTCTAGTTTAGCGATTCTCGTCTTCACTCCCCGCTGGACAGCTGGGTACCATCGAGCAGGATCGACGCCCCCACATCTGGGGCAACAGCGAGAGGAATACATGGCCGTCGAAGAGATTCTGGAATGATGGCAAATCTCCTGCGGGAGGAGGGCGGCGGACCTTAATTTGCCCCCGCACATTAATTTCCTCTTCAGGGAAGCCTCTGCCTTCCGATGGATGGCGCCCCCCTTGCTAACCGGCAGCGCGATTGAAAACTTCCTTCCCGGCGTCCCGCCGCCTCCTCCGCCTCTTTCTTTTCCCCAGTAGGGGTCGGTTGGGAAAGGGCCCGCGCTTCCCGGGTCGTCCTTCGGAGCGCCTGCTCCACCTGCAGAGGCTGAGGCATTTCTAAGCCACACGCTGGCGAGCGCCCAGGTTCCCGTTCCCGAGAACGAGCCAAGAAGGACGCCAGGCGGGAGATCGGCGGAGCTGCCCGGCGCTTGGCTTACAGGTCGGCACCCGCAGGCATGGACAGCGCCTCCAGCCTGCACACCCAGCGCCAGGAAGCGCCGCCGCTACTGCTACTGCTGCTGCTGGCGACTCTAGACCGGCTCTCGCCTCGCTGCTGCTGCTGCTGCTGCTGCTGAAAGGGCGATCGCGGCTGCTGCTGCTGCTGCTACCTCTTGGCTCGCCCCCGCCTCCCTTCCCTTTCGGATGGACGCCGCGAAGTAGCTGCTCTGCCGTGCTCCGCAGATGCAAGCAGGGATCGCTGATTTCCTTCCCTCTCCAGTCTGGAGCTCTCCACAGAGACTTCCACAGAGCCCAGCGCTTGGAAACCTCCGGAGTGCAAGTTGCGACTCTTAAGCAATGGGCGCCGCGGTCGGAAGTCAGCGGGCTAGCGCCTTGCCACGGCGGCGCTTCTCTTAACTGCGTGGATTGGGAATATTGGGGAAACAAGTTTCCAGAGGCGGTTCGGGGAGTTGGAAGTCCGGCGTTCCAGTGAGAGCGAGCATGTCAGCAAGTAAGTGGTGGTGGGTGGTTTTTTTTTGGGGGGGGGGTGATGCTCGCCAGGAAAAGGTTGCCTCTGGTGTGGCATTTTTTAAATAAAAAAAATATTAAGATGATAATGCCGCTGTTACTCTCTTGAGACCTGGAAAGGGGAAGAGGGCATGGTCCCTGTACTAAATGCAGTTCTACATTTTGGATGGGTGTTCCTAGTGTGCTTTCATTTGCAAGAAGCTCTGTTGCAGTACACCATCTGTCCAGCTCTGAAAAGCACTGGAGATGCTTCTGTTTCAGTGCTGACATACCTTTGAGACCCGGTGCGGGGTCCGTGAGCACAACAGAGCTAACAGTGCAAATGTGCCTGCCTGCCGTTTTGCCATTAGTTCCCCAGGTAAATGCCAAGTCTTTTGTAAAGCAAAAGGCACATTTGTCCAGCAGTTCTTACATTTCAGCTGTGCTTCTGTTGATTTGTCTTGGATACATAGAGTGTGTTGTTGTTATTGGTGCTCTTCTCAAATATCTTTTTATATGCAGCCCATGTGCTGTGTGTGTGTGTGGTCTGTTTCTTGCCTCTGGAACTACTTACCCTTGTGAGGGTCACTGTGGAGCTGGAAATCTGTCACAAAAACGGCTGCTGAATCCTGTATGATTTCCGTTTAGTGTGTTGATAGCACAGAGTAGGTGTCTGAGTCAAATATTAAGTTTTTTGTGTGTGTTTTTGAAACATATTCTAAGGCCTATGGAACTGTAATCATTATTATCTTGAAACTCATCAGTTGTGGCAAGCCTGTCACATTGAAAGCACTGAGATCTCCACTTCTCCCTCTCAGCACAATTAGTGAATGGAGCCAGCCGGCTATTCTCTCTTCCTTGAGACTGCAAACTGCAATCTTTTCCACATTGCCCTTGCTTTTTGCATTCTGCTTTACCCTCAAAGATTTGCAGAGTAAGAGCCATTAAACAGATTTATAGGCAATTGTGGGCATTTGTCTACTAGCTTGATCTGTTCCAAGTGAGCACATTAAGATCAGCATGTGCAGCTATCAAAGGTGCATGTGGGGGAGGCGTGGAGGCAGAGAAGGCTTTTATTTCGGTTTGACTTGCATAAATGAACTTTGTCACAAATTATGGTAAGGAGTGGGATTGCATGCAATGATATCTTGATATATGTTGCGGAAAACTAAGCTAAAATGAAATTGGCAGGTTTGTATCTGGGATGCTGCCCAGTAGTTTGATTTTTTTAATAAAAAAAACCCCAACCAACCAACCAACCAACCATAAAGCTTCCCTGTTTGATGCACTTTATTCTGGCCCGTGCTTCCAGCTTTGGGTATTTTGTGACAGCCATTATTAGTAGATACAATTAAATGTAGTTTCAGCATATTGTAGCATGATATTTTAGCTGTACATCCTAGAGAACATGGATTGTCATAAGCTCCTTGGGGCAGGGATCAATGTGCACTTTCCTTATGTTACTCTGTATAGTGCTATATCTGCTGATCTTGTTGGAATAAAGAGAATAATTATTTAAATACATTCATAGCAAAAGACAGAATATATAATCCATCTTTCAACCAGGTATTGTACCTGGCTGTCACCAGGTGAGGAAATAGGTCCTGTATGTTAGCTGTCTAAATGCACTTCCAGAACTGCATCAGCAAGGTTCATATTTCTCAGTCATATGAACCTGAAGTGTTTTTAGATTGTTGGGATGATTATTTCTACCTGCTGTGATGATGACTGTGTACACACTTTAGGCATACCTCATTTTATTGTGATTCACTTTCTTGTGCTTCACAAATACTGCTGCTTATGAGGGTATATGGGTGCAGCTGTAGGGAGTCTGGCTGCTTCCAGGGGAAGGAAGCCCCCCTCCCCCTTTCTGGCGATGGGAGGGGAGTTGCCTAGTGCTGGATCTGGGTTTCCCCCCCCCTCCCCTCTGCCGTCAGGGGAGCATGGCTTAATAGACTTCAGTACAGTGTAAATATAACTTTTAGATTCACTGAGAAATGATTTGCGTGTAACTTGCTTTATTGTGGTGGTCTGGAAAAGAACCCGCAATATGTAAAAGGTATGCCTGTGTACCTTTAGCACTGCCTCCTAAAAAAAAAAGAAAAGAAAAAAGAATTTTGGGCACTGTAGTTTAGAGAGCTACAATTCCCAGCAAACCATAGCAAACAGCAGCCCAGAATTGTTTGAGAAAAAAATGTGCTTCAAAGGTATAGCATTTTACACACCCTGCCTGCCTGGTCTTAATGTTAATTAGAGGGGGGAGACTTGATTGGCAATGCAGTCTGCCTCTAAACTATACATATGGACTTATTGTAGTAGTTCCCCATGCAGTGGCAGAGAGGCAGTCTTTCACTAAAGTGCCTGTACAATACTGTGTACAGAACGCTAAACCTTGCCTGAAGGCTGGGATTTATTTAGAGTGCATTAGAGTGGTCCCCTTTGACAAGCAGAAATGACTTAACAGTAGCTGATGAGATAAGCAGATGATTTTTGGGAAACCAGGGGTCCTCGACCAAATCCAGGCACCAAATGCATGTTTTGTTTTCTGCCCTCATATAATTCTGCGGTTTAGCCTAATACTGTCATGAGAACTAATGGACTTAATATGTGCCTTGCTTAAGTGGAGGATGGGAGGGGGTCCTACAATCTGGTGACTGATCAGCACAGTGTAGTGATTCTGGCTAGACAAACTAATGAGATGTTAATAGAATCATAAAATCACAGAGTTGGAAAGAAACCCCGAGGATCCTCTGTTTTACTAAATTACTTCAGCTACGAAAAAAAGCCAAGAAAGGCATGTTGGAACATATTCCCCCCCCCCCATCAAAAACCACATTCTGGCAATACTTTCGTTAGGACCACTCAAAGTTTCACAGAATAGTGACCAAGTTTTGGAGTTCACCAGAACTCTTTAGCCAGCTGGATGTTAAACAAGGGTGCAAGATGGAGGAGGAGTAACAATCTCTTCTTTTTTGTGTAACATCTAGCGGCTAGCCTGATAAAGCAATCTGGAGAAATAAGTTTATTCTCTCACTTTTTCAGCTTGAATAGTTAGATGAGTGATTCTGTTTTTGGGGTCAAAGTAGTTTTTCACATACTTTATTAAATAAGTTATTTTGTCCCACTAAAGTGCTAAGCAGAAGTAAAGGCCAATTTGTGAACAGGAAAAAAGGAAAAACCCAGTAGCAACCACAACTGTGTTGTAGTCACTTAGAAATTGATGAAGGAACCATATTACCTCTTTTCACATTTGGCTCAGTGTCTTCTCATATCTGCTATTCATATGCAGGCAGGCACTAATTCAAATTATTTAATTCTGGCTACTATTTTACTATTGTAAAATGTGAAGAGGTAACATGTAACCCTAACCGTGTCTACTCGGTTAAATTCAATAGTAAGTCCTATTGAATTTATCATAAAGAAAGCATGTTTGGATCAGCCCTAGATTTCAAAACTAGATTTCTGTTTTATAACAGAAACAAAGTTGGAAGATAGGATAGCTCTGACTTCAGCTGGAGGATGGGGGGGGGGATATGCATTGGCGTATGCCCTTTCAAAGTCCTCCTTTCTTTCCCTTGCATATCTACTCAGAATTAAAGGCCTGTTGAGTTAAGTGGGGCTGATTCCCAAGTAAGTATGCATATGGATCCTCAGTCTTATTTGGCTTGTATAATTTGCTACAATTAATGCCATTGTATTGATAATTTTGCTGTAGATGTCCCAAAAATTCTGCTGACTTTCGTTAGAGCATATTTCTGACTCTTAAGACTACAACTATATTCAATACATATCCAGGGATATTAGAAAGCTGTTTAAAAGAGAAGAGCTAAGGCTTTCTTAGGTGCACTCCAAAGCATGGAAATTGCAAGTTAAGCTGTCCATACACAATGTTGACAGTGAACCTATTCTACAGTCCTGCATATTGTGCTTGCTTACAATTTAGTCCTCTGCACCCACACTTCCCCTGCAGTCTTTCACCTTCATCCTCTGCCAATAGAAGAACACTGAAGCTGAGGCCACAATGAGGGCAATCGCCACCAGGTTTTACATTGACCTGCTTTAAGTCAGTAAGAGAATGGAGGAGGTGAATCTTGCATATATGGGAGATGGGAGAACATGTTTATTGCTGACAGACTGTCAAAATTAACATGGATGCAGTTCTCATGCTTTTCGATGCATGAGTAAAACTGAAAGCCTAATTCTTCAAATGATTTTTATATTTGAATTTTCTGGAGGCCACCAAGATGGAAGAAGTACCTCATATTGATGTCCCTCAGAGCTTGCATTAAATGCTGAAAGATATGAGCTTCCCTCTCATCAGCTGAATCCCTTATTTACCCCAGTGCTTTTTGAATCACTTTTATAATCTTATATTTTGCTAGAATGTCTGTACCTGCTACATTTATACAGAAAGGTGACTTGCAAGAAACATCTAGAGTGTGTATGGGCAGGGGAATCAGCAACTGGAAAATTTTCTAATTGTCATAAGGATTTCTTCCCCTATGCAAAAATGGGAGATGTGGAAGGGGGGGGGGAATAGACTAATTGAAATACTTCTTGAAGTAGTGTGTTAGAATATTGTCCAGCCAATGACACCGCTGTAACTCCCATATCCTGGCTTCCAAGATGGTTATCATAATATTGCTCCCACATTTGTCTGTATTACTAGGCAACCAACACTCTTAGGACTTGATGGCCTTGTAAGAATCTTCTTCCCTCTGAGGGCTGTATTCCCTCATGGACAGCTTATGGAGTATGCCTGCCAGTGGTGGATGGGTCCAGAGACAAAGTGTGTGGAGCAACAGATGGTGACCCTTTCCTTTGTATATTGGATGCATTCCAACCAGAGACTAATTAGAGGGTTCTCCACCCTTCATTCTGGTAAAGATGAGGCATTTTCATAGTTCAGGAGCCTGTTCCAGTCACGTAAGAGCACCCAAAGGCAGTGCAGAGCAGGGTGATGGATGGGAGAGCCCCAGGAACAAGCTAGAGAGGTCAGGCCTGCTCCCGACCTCTGTTTTAATGAGAAGACATTTAGGCAAGTCTTGGGCTTATGCACCTACCTTCCTTCCTCTGTTCCAGTTATGAGGAAGGGATTGGAAACGTTTTTAACTAACTCACACTAAGTATGAGCAAGCATATAAGCAGCATTGGATTTAGGGTGGTGTGGGTGGTTCCCTCGCACAGGGGACTAAGCTAAGGGGACATAAAGTCCATTTTGGGCCACCAAATGTTGGCCTCGCACAGAGCGCTATATTACAAAGGATTACATTGGGCCTGAGAATCACACACACAATGATCAACCACGATAAACATGTATTGCATTTGATTGACAAGCATTGTGTGCAATGGAACTCACTTTCTCAAATCTGCTCCAGAAGGTTGAGAGGCTCCCCTTCCATAAATAGATTTAGGGGGCATGTGGAGGGAGGAAAGTGGGGAAGCTCCATTGTGCAAGGGAAAGTTATTGTGGTAATAGAATGAGTGACTTAGCACCACACTGCATGCCAGCGTTTTTTGTTCCTTCAGCACGGTGACAAGGTGTTTCTACAACACACACTCTCTGGCCCTGTAGCTCACTTTTCTCAAATATGTGTTCCTGAAAAATACACATAAACAAGGACCAACTTAAATGTGAAAGAGTGGCAAAACATGTTACAACTCATGTGAGCCTTCCATTTTCTAAAGTTCACAAAGCAGAAATTTGCAATGGAAAGTTATGGGTTTTTCAGCCATAGATTATGGAGACAGATCACCGTCCCCATATCACAGTATTAAGACTGAAAAGAAGAAGAAGAAGAGGAGGAGGAGGAGGAGTTTGGATTTGATATCCCACTTTATCACTACCCTAAGGAGTCTCAAAGCAGCTAACATTCTCCTTTCCCTTCCTCCCCCACAACAAACACTCTGTGAGGTGAGTGGGGCTGAGAGACTTCAGAGAAGTGTGACTAGCCCAAGGTCACCCAGCAGCTGCATGTGGAGGAGCGGAGACTCGAACCCGATTCACCAGATTACGAGTCGACTGCTCTTAACCTCTACACCACACTGGCTCTCACCACACTGTCAATTCGGCCAGTTGTCCTCTAGGCTAAATTAAGAAATTATGAGTTTTTAAACAATTTAGAAATTTTGTATTTGCAGCTAGAAAATAATTAGCAGATGTTGCAGAAGCATTTTATAACATGCCTTATAATAAGTCATCGTTTCATGCTTCAGTAATAAACATTCATTAGATGACAGTGAAACAAGCAGCTAGGAGGCATTGAGTGTCCACATTGTTTTAAATGAGTATATTTTTAATACCAGATTCAGCAATCTCCCAGAAGTTATTATTTCTAACTTTAGAAATGTGCATGAGATTATTGCCTATGAAACCTGACTCACGTTGCCTGAGACTGCATTTTGTTGGTATGCAATACTCTTGTCAGGCCACTTCTTGCCTTTGTTTAAGTACTTTATTTCAGTAAGGGTGATTGGAGATGAAGGGACTTATGAGTTTATAGGTGACCAAAGAGCTTGAAGCAGTACGAGGGACACAATCTAAGTCACCAAAGGAGACTAAGGGACCTGACATGACAACTGTCAGTCATGCTAGCACCATGCCATATGGTATTTCTTCCTAGAGGTGATTTCCCTTTGTGCTTTTGGGAAGTGACTATCTGGAGGTTATTTTTGATTTTGTGTTACCCGTGATTTTTAATAAAAAAAGGTAATGTGCCACATTCGTACAACTGCAATAAACATTATTGCTTTTACCTAAGTGACCTTCACATGTTTCGGCAGTGTCTGGGAGGGCAACTTAAAATTTATTTTGTTTTATTAAAATGTTACCTGCCCGTTCATAGGAAGTATATTAAAGTGGTGTGCAACATAGAAAATTTAATAAAATTAGAAAGAACATACATAAAAACATAATAAAAAACATCAGAAAAACACAGGTTGATTAAAAGTGAAATTTGTATTGCAAAGCCCTGTCTAAACAGCACAGTTTTCAGAATATGTCTGAAAGAAAGCAGAGATGGTCCCTGCCGAATTTCTACTGGCAGGGGGTTCTACAAGGTAGGTGCTGCCATGGTAAAGATTTGGTCCCTAGTGAATGCTAACCAAACCTCAGGGGCATAGGTAGCTCCAGTTTCGCCATGTAAACTACTTCAATGGCTTTATGCTATGAAGTGGTCTATTATTATTATTATTATTATTATTATTATTATTATTAAATATATAACAACAACAACTCCTCACCAGAAGATCTCAGTGATCAAGTTAGAAGATTGAGGTGGAGCATAAGGGATCAGGCAGTCTGTAAGATAAAAAAAGGTAAAGGACCCCTGACAGTTAAGTCCAGTCATGAATGACTCTGGGGTTGTGGCGCTCATCTCGCTTTACTGGCCAAGGGAGCCGATGTTTGGCCGCAAACAGTTTTTCTGGGTCATGTGGCCAGCATGACTAAGCCGCTTCTGGCGAAACCAGAAGCGGCTTAGTCACCATGAGGGCCCTGCTAGGGATGGTAAGGCATGGTATACATATTTTAATAAACAGGTCCCTCTGAATGTATGGCACAGGCTCTGGCATCTTCTTCGGTGCCCTAGTGTCTGTGGCTCCCCATAGCCACGTTCTGAGTAATTTGGAGCTCACGTCAAAGGAATTAAGGAGAATTTCAGCTTTAATTACATTAAATGTGAAATCAGTTTATTGTATTATGTATGTGCCATTGTTTCATTTCAATAGAAATATTGTTTTATTATGCATTATTATCAAACAGTTGGATTGCTTTTATAGTCTTGATTAGTGGTGTTTTGTTGTTGTGTTTTTATTTTTGAATGGCATGGTTTTATTGTGAACTCCTTTTATTGTGAGCATAATGGATGCATATGCAATGTATGCAAATACCTTGACTAAGAGACTAAGCAAGTATCATTTTTTAATTTTCTTTAGAATACTTTTACACTGACCTTTAAGGCAAAAAAACCCATTTAAAGTGGTGTATAAAACAGAAGAAGTAATACATATTCACAGTTAACTAAAACTACAGCATTAAATTACATTTTTAATGGTATTATATCATCCAAAGTTTTGTACTTCATTATGTAAACATGTGCTAAATTTTGTGAGGTTTTATTTGGGACCAAAGGGTGGGAATCATGGGAGTGGGGAAATGGTGATCCTGCTGAATGCGATTGGAACCAAGCATCATCTACCCCACCACACACTTCACTGATACCTAGATTAGCCTTGCTGAACCAGGTCCTGTGTAGATATTTTGGACTCCCATCATCCCTATCCAGAATGGCCAGTAGTTAAGGATGAGTGGATTTGTAGTCTGAAACATCTTGTGAACATTGGGAAAAGGCTGCCCTAGATGAATCATGCCTAGTCTTTACCATCGTACTTCCTAGTGGAACAGAGCAGGGTCCATTTCCACCACCACCTTGCCAGCAATTTCTATTTCAATCCACATGAATGCAATTCAAGTACAGTACACAAGCATAGATCCAGTCTATGCACACATCTCTATTCTTCAGTCATAAAGCTAGCTTTAAGTGTATCCATTTATCCCTTGATGGTGGAGTATTCACTACTGCTCTTAAAGATTAATTAAAATGTTCTTTTTTCACAGTTTTATTTTCATTGGGATTTATTGATGTAGATGTGTGCTTTTGTTTTGATACACCGGTTAGATATTCAGGCTAAGAATCACACACACACACACACACACACACACACACACACACACACACACACTTGCCTGCAAGCTAGATCATAGAGTATGTACTAAGGCAAGATTTAGCATTATTAAACTTTTATTAGTGTTTAACTTGTAATAGGTTTATCAGAAAAGTATCAAAATGCATTATGGACTGGAAAATGATGTGCCAGTTGCTATAACCAGCAAGTTCAGAAGTAGATGGATTTTGAAATTTGTGTGAATCTATTACTTGACTTTTAAAATTATAGTGTACTTTAATTCTATTCCCTCCAGCAAGTAATTGAATTTAAGCTTTAAAAGCCTTGCGACATCATGTGAGGAAGCCTGACCCTATTTTTTCTTTGACTGGTCTTGAAAAATCTCATTTCCTTTCTCTTGCTCCCGCTCTCCTTCCTTCAATGAATTTGGAGTCTTACTTTTCATGTTTCAGGTATGTAAGTGGCATGTAATGCTAACAGATATTTAGGAAATGACTTTCTGATAAATTCACGGTTATTTTTTAGGAGGATGTGTGCATACTTTTGCTGGCCATACTATTATACAAACAACTATATCTTGCAGGATCTGATCATTAAATCAGCTGATCTCTCAGTTCTAGCTAGGCACATCCTCTACATTTCAGCTCCCTTCTCATTCCTTTCCATCTGTAAAAGATGGTACCACCTGGGGAAGCTATGCTGTGTGGGTGGGTCTGTGGGAGATCTTCCAGGTAATCATATCCCAAGTTGTTCAGGGCTTTTTTTCCTACAAAGTACCAAAACCTATGTCCAAAATTTTATGGACATAGCCAGGATTCAACTGCTTGGAGGCGACGCAACACCTTGCAGCTTCACCGTTACCGCTGATTCTTTTGCATATAATTTTCTCGTTATAATAAATCAGCCAGAGTTCACAAAAAAAAAAAAAAAAAAAAAAAAAAAACTGTTGGAAATTGTTTCCAGGCGAAAATTGCTAAATGTCTGGGAAAAACTGGACATATGGCAACCCATGTCTGCAGTGTAGATTTTGGCGAATTTGCTTAAAAAGAGCTCAAACCAGTAGTTTGAAAAATATACATTATAAATTAAAATTACATTTCAAAATAAATGTCAGCCCAGGTAGGCTGGCTCAAACAAAAAATGTTTTTAAGCATTGTGTAGCTTAAACAACTCACATCCTCAATGCCACTATCAAGAGCTCACATAATGTCTATTCCACACTTGCAAGGAACTTGCAAGGAACTGATCCTTCGGGAGGGAGGGAAGCAGGGAGTTTCAAAGTGCATCAGTTCCTTGCAAGTGTGGAATAGACACGTGCAAGTGTGGAATAGACTCTTGATAGTGGAATTGAGGATGTGATTTAAGCCACAGAATGCATACAAAGATTTACTTAGGGAGCTCTCTTAAATCTGTTTGCCTTTTGTGCTCAACATATCTGCTCTATTTTTTAGTAGAATGTTTTTCCCATTAAGTGTCTACATTGGGCCATTGTGCACAGTCTTTCAGAAGTTCACAGTCTCACATTTTGGTCAGGGTGTGCATCCCAGAGCACAGTTTTGCTGATAACAGAGTGAAATATTTATTTATGTGATGGTGAACATACGACACTAAAGTATTTTAAAATATGTTAAGTGCCAGGTATGCCTGTTGTACTGCACTAATACACCAAGCTATTTTGGAGCTAATCTGTTGCAGCCTTGGGCAAGATTTTACTTTTGATCTTCTGTTGGCTATGCATATACCATTGGCTAAATTACTGAAACTAGTGTGGTTCATCTGGCTCACATATTAATCACATGGTGGTGGGTTTTCTTCTTTGCGACTGTAATGTATGCATTATTGGCTAAATATCTGGCACGTGATTATCTGGTGAGCTACCTTCCGGTCACTGACCAGACAACATACGCTTTAGCAAGGTTACTATATCATATACTTTCATGTCTAGAACATAGCTCAATCCTGGGTTCTGTACATGTAGATATCTAGGATGAGTTAGCATAGGTTCCAGGACAGAGGATTGAACCCCACTACTTCTCTCCATCAATAAAGTCCTTGCAGAGTTGACATCTATAGCAGAGGGGGTTTGCTTCCAAACCTCCCTGTGTTGCCCTCAGTAGCAAAACACTTTGCTCAACTTTAAGAATTAAACTAGTGCTCCATTTTGCACCCCCCATCACACTGAAAATTAATGTAGTAGTTTGACTTGGTGAGGAGGTATCTTAGGATAATAGAATTTTAGAGTTGAAAGGGATGCAAAGGGTCATCTAGTCCAATGCAGGAATCTTCATTTTTAAAATTATATTTAGAACAGGTTATAAACTGCTTCATAAAAAATCCCTAAGCAGAGTACACAAAACATAGTTTATAGAGTTTTCACACAGCAGTCTAAATGTCTTTCATTAGTAAAACATTGGTTCGGGAAGAACAACTTTTAAAGGGTTGTATGGAATATATTGTTGCTTGTCTGTCACCTGTGATTTATGTGTGTCTGTTGCCTGGCTCTGCTTTCTTTGATTCCCAGTGTCAAAAGAACTGATGCAACTTTTTCTAGTCTGGATGAATAAACTTGCCTAACAAAAGCAAAAATAAGAAAATGTTTTATTCTACAAATATAAGCCAATTATACTCTAACAGCTCAAATTTTCTCCCTACAATTTTTCTTGGGAGAATTGTTAATAGGTGCTAAGGCTTTGAGCCCTCAGTGGTTCTCTAACAGGTGATGTGAGGAATCTCAGGCTGTTGCTGGTTTTGGATTACCCTCTCAGGAACCAAGTCTTACAATAGAATATTCACCTTTCAAGTGCATATTTAAAATTACAGGTCAGTTTTAAAACAATGCTGTATTAGGGCTTAACTCTTTATTTCCTCTGTTTCAGAATTTTATTTTATGAAAGTCTGTTGGCATGGAGCGGGGCCTTCTTTGTGTGAGAGACAGTGAGTGGGCTGCCGTAGGTGAAAAACAGGGTGGGAACTGTTCCTAAGACCATTTTTAATCTGTTTGTATGTCTTGTGTTTAGTTTTTACCTAAACCTTTGGTTAAACTGGAATTGTTTAAAGCTTATTATAGAAGTGTTAAATTGTTTATTGGACCTCTTTATCTGATTCCATATCCTCTGCTGGCTTACTCAAGGGTGGGGGGATCGTTGGGGAAGGGGGATAACAGGTGGTGGAGAGCTCTCGTTCCAAGACGAGGGACCCAGGAGAATAATGCACAGTGGGAGAATCATAGGATATGTAGTCCAACTTCAAGTTATGAAGCTGCACAGAACACGGGTTTTTTGTTTTTGTTTTCTGGCTTAACAGTGAGGGGGAGCAGTGGCTAAATTATTTTAGGTGTTTCCTTGAGTCCTTTGCGGGTTTGGCTGGAACAGTCTCAAGATCCCGAGTCTCATTCCTGAGTGATCAGGAGTGGTGAACAATGGCTATAAAGCTGAGAGACAGGGGTATATACAGTGTAAGTATTTTAGCAGAAATAAAGATTAGTTAGGGAAATCCCTTTGCTATAGCTTCTCATTTAGCTTTTCTTAAATGTGTCTTTGCTCTGAACTATGTTATTTCAATGTCTTCAACATTTCCTGAAATCTTACATCTCTGAATTAAAGCTTTGGTTTTGTTTTTTTTTAAATGGAAATGAATTCATAGATGAAATGAATAAATAATAATGTATTTCTGACTGATAGTTTTCCAATTACATGTTTCAACTGTTTAGATGCAGTTAATAGCCTGGAACTGTTTGAGTTTGCAGTTTTGTATGGACTTGTGCACAGAAGAGAATTTTATATACAATAAAGTATACATGGTGATTTAAAAAATGACTACTAGTCTTTCCTCTAGTTAAACATATGGCTGCACAAACCACAACTGAATGTTTTGACCTCTGGCAGGATTTGCCAACTGGCTGAAGCTCAGTGGTACAGAAGACATCCCTACATCTGCTTTTTTGAGCCTAATCATGTGTGTCATGATTATTGTTACATAAACACATAGATGTGGATTGATTTAGTATCAAGTAAGGTCAATTTCACCTTTAGAAGCACATGTTTTGAATATTAAATCAAAGAGTCCAGCTCTTCTGTGATATTTTTGAGAATGTAGAAAGTGCTTCAGGGTTTTGGCCTGGGTCCATTGTTATTCTACATCTTTATAAACAACTTGAATGAGGGAATTGAAGGGATGCTCATCAAATTTTCAGGTGACACCAAACTGGGAGGGGTAACTAATGCCACAGGAACCAGAATCAAGATTCAAGATAAACTTATCAGATTGGAGAACTGGATCCAAATTACCAAAATGAATGTCAATAAGGGCTGCACTTAGGCAGCAAGAAGCAGCTGCACAAATATAAGATGAGGGACACCTGGCTTGCCAGTAGTATATGTGAAAAGGATCTAGGGGTTTTAGTAGACCACAAGATGAACATAAGTTGGTTTTACTTTTGGTGGCTATATAAGAAAGTACTGATGTCTATCTCTAAGTAGATGCAAGTTATATCTAAGCAATGTTTTGAAGTAATTTGCTAGATGAAACGACTTCAATTGGCTTGCTAAGCCATGTGAGCCAATGGTTCTCAAACCCTCAGTGTGTTAGGTACTTCCCCTGCATGTGAACACATGCTCTGGTGGATTAAGCAGATGAGACCAATAGTGGTTCCAGTGGTCAAGATGCAGTTACTGCACATGCTGTAGAGGGGAAATGAGGGGCAGATGAGGCTCATCAACCTGGGAAGATAGCCCCTCTAGGTAAAGGAAAACAGTTTTCCTAAATCTCCATTGCATTGTGGCTATACTCATTTGTGAGAAAGCCTTTGGGAGTAAACCCCGAGGAACAGTCCATACCTGCTGCATTGTGGGACATCTTCATGAGAAGGAAAGGCTAAGGAGTAAACCCTACACAAATTTGGAGTGGAATCCCTAAGATGGTTGGATAGTGTCTTGTAGGCCGCTTCCTAGCAACTCCTGCAGCTGAGCTCATGCCAAATGTATTACTCTGCTTTTTTTTTACCACATCAGCAAGGGCAAGAGGGTTTTCTCTCTTTTTGTCACATGGGCAGCCCAGATCCTGTGCAGGCTTGCCCTCTGGAGAGATCACTTTGGTGCTGTTAATGTAGCAAAAACAATGCAGGAGGCAGTGGATACAAGTTGCCGGTTTTTGCAGCCACAGCAGGCACTGTGATTCTCCAGTGAAATAACTTGACCCTCAGAGGCACACAATTGTCTCTTGACTTCCAAGTTTGTTGCCATCTCAGTATAGCTCTGTGAACTAAGTTGTAGGGGTGGCAACTCATCTACAAAGGCCACATAGAATTACTCCTGAAGATGCAGAGCTGGCTCCAGATTTTGCGAGCCTTTGGGCAAAGTACCACTGATTGGCCATCTTAAGTTGGAAAATGTCATATCTTCCAACTCCAGCTTGATCTCCTAAGCCTCCTGATATATGCTGTGTCTTGGAGAGTCAGAAATAGGAATCTGTTCTGTAAGGAAATGCTTTAAGTCCAATTGCCAACTTTTTTGGCAGCCTGTGTTTTGCAATCTGTGCTGCATCATTTCACATCCGTAACTGATTAGAATGCTGTGATGTTGTTTGTATTTTCTTATTTGCTTGCATCCATTATTCCCAGCAGCTCATTCGTTTAATTTGCCTCTCAGCTTTTCCAACTGTTTGAAGACAAGCTGTCTTAAAATAATAGGTTGAAAAGTCACAAGGTAAATGATAGGAATGCATAGATGTCTCTGGTGTGTAAAGATGCCAAAATGTGGCCAGAATGGCTATGCACTACCTCCAGTTTTAGAGGCAATATGCTTCTGAATAACACTTGCTGGGAATCACAAGTGGGACAAGCACTGTTGCACTCAGGTCCTCCTTATAGGCATCTGGTTGGCAATTGTGAGAACAGGATGCTGGACTAGACGCACTTTGGCCTGATTCAGCAGGGTTTTCATTCTCTTCTTAGATGGAGTGGAGAAAGATGTTCTGAGTTTCACAATAGTCTGCTCTTGATTGAGGCGGCATTCACATGGCAGTTTTCTGTTTTCCTGATGTTCCCTTAACTGTTAATTTCTGCATTCTGTTCGAGCTCTCACATGACATAGAAGCAGCTTTAAGAAATATAGCATAATGACACACAACTAGGTTGCTCGTTTCTATGTTTGCTTCCAGAAATAAAAAAATTATTGGCAAATAACATGGAAATGCATGCTATATCCAGCTATATTTCTAGAAGTGACTTTTACATTGTGTGAAACCTCAAACAGAATGTGGATGCTAACAGGAAAACATCAGGAAAATGGAATAAACTGCAGTGTGAATGCTGCCTGAATGTTAAGCATCATTACAGAGAAAATTCTATAGGTTTCAAAAATCAGTACGTATCTGAAATACATGACAGTTCTTAAATTTTGTCCTGAAACCTTCGAGGTGAAAAACATTGAACACATTTCTTCTTTTTTTCTAAGCAGTTAAGTTTCTGAAACCACAGTAGGCAGTACACTTAAAGAAGTTGCTATTAAATACGACTTCTAATGTAGGAATCTGGTTTTATATATATATTTTAAAAAACCAGATTGATCAAAGTATCTTATTATTCTACCACTGTATTCTGAGCTTTCCTCATTGCTGTTATCAATCTGTGAAAAGTCATTTTTAAAAATAAAAAGGTAAAGGGACCCCTGACCATTAGGTCCAGTCGTGGCCGACTCTGGGGTTGCGGCGCTCATCTCGCATTATTGGCCGAGGGAGCCGGCGTACAGCTTCCGGGTCATGTGGCCAGCATGACTAAGCTGCTTCTGGCGAACCAGAGCAGCGCACGGAAACGCCGTTTACCTTCCCGCTGGAGCGGTACCTATTTATCTACTTGCACTTTTAGAGACCCATATTTTGAAAGAAAAAGGCTTAAATCAAGAAGGCTTACTTTTTAAAAGAAGGCAGTTTTTAAACGTTTCTGATACAATGTCTCTATGTTTTGTCACAGAATAAGCATGGAATGAATTATTTAATTCTGTGTATTTCATAATGAGTGATATCCAACTAAGTCCATTGATTTCTACACAGTCTACTGTCAAGTAACATGGTGTACAGTCTTTACAATAGAATTTAAGACAAAAATAATGATTTCCTAAGGCTAAACATACCTTTCTAGCAAAGAAGGGCCATTGAATAGAGTGGGCCTTACTTCCGAGTAAACATGCACAGGAATGGACTGTAAGCCCTTCTTGTCCTGATACTTTTTTCAAAAACATCCAAGACAGTTTTGAAAGCAGTATCCTTTCTCACTCAAATCTGTTTGCAAGATAAATTGATTTGGCATGAAGCATTTCTCCTTGATACCAATATTTTGTTAAAAGCCCCAGATACTGGGTTAGTGGTGCAAAACTGATTCTGTGCCCTGAATGAATTAACGGGTTGAGAAATGGAAGTTTACTGGGAAAAATTCGTTTCTTAATGTTCCTGAAGTTAGATCATATCATGTCCCTAGAGTATTATTCAAATTCTTAAAAATTGTTTTCACCTATCAAGAACAAAGAAGAGCTATAAGCCAGCAGAACAGAATACAATTATTCTCCAATAACCAACAAAGGCAGCTGAACACCAAAAGACCATTATACCCATTGTTGCTTTCCTGTGAAGATGTTGATTCAGAATGCTCATATTAGTCCAATTCCTTGGAGTACTAGTGCACTGGGCTTATGATATATGATGAGGCCATCTTTGTGGTCAGGTCCTCTTTCACTTGCTACATATGCTGAAATGTTAGGTAAGGTGTATTGTTAGCTGTCTGCTTGCCCACAGCCCTGTCCTGACAGAAGGGACACCATCTCTCTGTAGCTGTTCCTTTTCTGGCCAATTTGATGGGTTATTTGTAAAGTTATACAGGTTAAAATTAGGAAACCGGGAAATGACACCCACAGCTGAATCTGCGGCCTGAAGTGGCTGCATGTTGCCCTGTGATAAGACAAGCTCTTCTCTAAAACTTTGAACCTATATACTTCATTATGACACGTCCCAGTCCATGAAGGCTTGGATTTGTAGCTTAATCCTCAGCAGTGTGTTGTTACTTTATACCCATGTCTCTTCTGTCACTGCCTTCAGTGTTCAAGATTTTCAGTAATTCCTTAATGTCATTTTTTTTTGCAAAGTATGACTCCAAACTGAATCCATTTCTATAGGAAGAAAGTTCATATTTTTAATGACTGTATAGTCAGCTTCTCCAAAGTTCAGTGCAGAGTACAATGGAAGTCTAAAAAAAGCACAGGAAAAGCAGTAGCAAGACTTCATGTCCGGTTTAATGTAACACTGAGATTTATTTGAACAATTAAACTCATTAGTTTTGTTTTAAAACACTCCCTGTTTTCCTTTACATATGCAGAAATAGCTGTCATGAATAGTTTCACATTATGAAAAGTAAAATAAATCTTTCCCCTGTCTATTCTGATAGACTTAATACACCACCACCAACAGCAACAACAAAAAAATCATTAGCTGTGATGTCCTGCTTTAATAATTTCTTCAACAGATGGACAGTTTTACTAATCTGTTCTTAATCTTGTTGGATTATAACATTTTTAGGTGAAGGAGAATACAAATGTTGCAGCTTTTAAATATATTTAGAAACTGACATAGGAACCTTAGGCTAGAAATGTGATGTAGGGGAAGTATCCATGGAAACCAAAATTTGAAGCGAAATGTTCTCAAAAAGGAAATACATAGGTGAAATACTGTGTTTTATACATATCCTTTTTATAAAAACCAAGTCAAACTGAAAGCCTGTTAAACATTTCTATATATCAGTCATACCAATTAGAGTTAGTTTGTTTCAGTTGTAACAAGTGTATCCTGATCAAAGGATTGTTGCTAATGAAACACATTGGGTGAAATCCAGCTGTGTCCATCTGGCAATGAACAGATTCTTTTGGCAAAATGGATACCTCTTCCCTCTGTGGTTTGCCATGCACCCGCTCCTCACGATCTGCTTTGGGGGGCTTGGGAAGGGTATGAGGGCTGTAGGTGGGAGGAAAGAATGGACAAGTCCCCTCATGCAAGTGACAGTCAAGTTTGCATAATGCTTATTGTGTTTACTGTTTGTAAGGCCTTATCGCTTTAGCATGCCTGTTGAAGTTTTCTTTTTTTTTTTTTAAAAAAAATAATTTTTATTAATTTTACAACATAAACAAAAAACAAACAAACATAACACGACTTCCCCATACCTCCCCTTCACTGCATCCTTGTTTTAAATTTTTTTAGCAATCCTTCATCCATTTTTATATTTAATTCTCTTTAAAATTTTCTTAAGCTTAAATTTTTACAGCTGTAATTCTTTATATCAAATCCCTTGACATCTTAACATTCTGAAATTTTACAACAATTTTTAAGATAAATTTTAAATTTTTTCCAGTCCTCTTCCACTGTCTCTCTCCTCTGGTCACGAATTCTGCCGGTCATCTCTGCCAGTCCCATAAATTCAGTCACCTTGGTCTGCCATTCTTCCAGAGTAGGTAGTTCTTTAGTCTTCCAGTACTTTGCCAAAAGAATTCTTGCTGCTGTTGTTGCGTACATAAAAAATGTTCTATCTTTCTTTGGAATCATTTGGCCTACCATGCCCAAGAGAAAAGCCTCCGGTTTCTTTGCAAATGTCCACTTAAGGATTTTCTTAATTTCATTATAGATCATTTCCCAGTAGGCCTTAATCTTCAGGCAGGTCCACCAAAGATGGTAAAAAGTTCCTTCGCATTCATTACACTTCCAACAGTTGTTATTGGGCAAATGATATATCTTTGCAAGCTTGACTGGGGTCATGTACCACCTATAGATCATTTTCATTATATTCTCTTTTAAGGCACTACATGCCGTGAATTTAATACCTGTGGTCCATAACTGCTCCCAGTCAGCAAACATAATATCATGACCAATATCTTGTGCCCACTTAATCATAGCTGATTTGACCGTTTCATCCGGTGTGTTCCATTTTAGCAGCAGATTATACATTCTAGACAAATTCTTAGTATTGGGTTCTAACAATTCTGTTTCTAACTTTGACCTCTCCTTCTGGAATCCTAGTTTCCTGTCCTGCTTAAAGGTCTCATTAATCTGGTAATAATGTAACCAATCTCGGACTTTAGGTTTTAATTTCTCAAAACTCTGTAGTTTCAACTTTTCACCATCATATTCTATAATTTCACAATATTTTGGCCAGTCTGAATCCATGTTCAATCTTTTTACCGCCTTAGCTTCCATTGGTGACAACCACCTGGGGGTTTTACTCTCCAACAAATCTTTATATCGATTCCATACATTATAAAGTGCTTTCCTGACAATATGGTTTTTAAAGTTTCTATGAACCTTTACCTTGTCGTACCATAAGTATGCATGCCAACCAAAGTTATTGTCGTAGCCTTCCAGATCCAAGATATCTGTATTCTCAAGAAGTAGCCATTGTTTCAGCCAGCAGAAAGCTGCTGCTTCATAATAAAGTCTTAAGTCCGGCAGGGCGAAACCCCCTCTATCCTTTGCATCAGTCAAAATCTTAAATTTTATTCTGGGCTTTTTGCCCTGCCAGACAAATTTAGATATATCTTTCTGCCACTTCTTGAAACAGTCCATCTTATCTAAAATTTGCAATGTCTGGAACAAAAATAACAATCTCGGCAATACATTCATCTTGATAACAGCAATTCGGCCTAACAAGGAAAGTCTCAGCCTAGACCATATATCAAGATCTTTCTTCACTTCCAACCAACATTTCTCATAATTATCTTTAAATAGGTTCACATTCTTAGATGTTAAATTCACCCCCAGATATTTCACTCTTTTTGCAATTTCCAAACCGGTTTCTCTTTGGAAACTATCTTTTTCCCCCATCGTTAGATTTTTTTCCAGCACCTTTGTCTTATGTTTGTTTAATTTAAAACCTGCTGCTTGACCAAATATTTCAATTAATTCCAGAACTCTTTTTGTACTGGCTTCTGGCTGTTGCAATGTCAAAACTAGGTCATCTGCAAATGCTCTTAACTTATAATGTTTAGTTCCGACCTGTATTCCTTTAACCAGCTGGTCCCTTCTAATCATATTCAGCAAGACCTCCAGTACCGATATAAACAATAAAGGGGATATTGGGCATCCCTGTCGTGTCCCTTTCTCAATTGGGATCTCGTCCATGACCATACCATTTACAATTAGTTTAGCCTTTTGCTCAGCATATATTGCACCTATACCGTTTTCAAAATTTTGGCCTACCCCCATCCCTTGAAGATTCCTCTTCATAAAACTCCAGCAAATGTTGTCAAACTTCAACAATGTTGAAGTTTTCAAGTGATTTAAAAAATGTCTTTGGTTTTCTTATTTCTCCATCACCCTTGCTTATGGAAGTTTGTCAGCCACTGTTTGACCAGAGCTGGAAAAGGATGTTACCCATAGGAAGAGTTTTTGCCAAGGAAATTTGGTTCTATATTTCATTACATTCTCATCACAACTTTCTTTTATGGGAATAGGCATTGGGCAGTGTTACCGTTGGGGAAAGTAATGGACAGTCTCCAGGCTTTCTACCCTTTGGGGAAATAACCTTAAGGGATTGTGAGTTGTGGCCTCATCGTCATACTTCAGGGGGGTCATAATGGGTGGAGGTGGACCTGGTTGGTTGAAGAACCTACCATGATTGGTGGGCACTGTTGTGTACTCTTCACTTCAGGTCAACTTCTAGGTCAGGCCCCAGCACATGGCCTGAGTGGTGGTGGTGCTAACACAAGCACAGGCAAACACGGCCCTCCAGATGTTTTGGGACTACAACTCCCATCATCCCTGACCACTGGTCCTGTTAGCTAGGGATGATGGGAGTTGTAGTCCCAAAACATCTGGAGGCCCGAGTTTGCCTATGCCTGAGCTAACACGTTGCACAGCAAATAGGCTATACAATGCATTGATCCTTACTCTATGCCTAGCCAAACCCTTAAGCTGCTGCTATGCATCCAGGTTTTGGCCTTGATCATCCCAATAAATGTCTCCATGTTTTTATTTGTGCCATATTCCACTTTCACATTCCCCGTGTACTTGGGTGCACCTTTCATGGTGTTATGGAACACTGACTTATGGCAAATCACTTTTTGTTGTGATTTTACATTGTTTTGTTGTACCCCTCTCAGGGATTGCTTCTCAATGAAGGGAAGATATTGAGTCACATGCTTTGGCACTCTGAGGTCTCTGGAATCCTAATAAGGGTTTGAATGGTAGGAGTCCACATTCCATCTTAGTAAATTTGGTAGTTTCAAATTGTCCCATTGTGAAATTGAAGATATAAGAAATATATCCCATGTCCTGGGGCAACCCCAAAAGCAAACAAGGCTACTTATTTAAGTTCCAATTCTTATACTGAAATAATAATAATAATAATAATAATAATAATAATAATAATGATAATGATAATATACCTCGCCCATCTGGCTGGGTTTCACCAGCCACTCTGAGTGGCTCGCAACAGAATATTAAACAGAATAAACCTTCAAACATTAAAGACTTTCCTAAACAGGGCTGCCTTCAGATGTCTTCTAAAAGTCAGGTAGTTGTTTATTTCCTTGACATCTGGTGGGAGGGTGTTCCACAGGGTGGGTGCCACCACTGAGAAAGCCCCTCTGCCTTGTTCCCTGTAACCTCACTTCTAGCAGTGAGGGAACCGCCAGAAGAACCTCAATGCTGGACCTCAGTGTCTGGGCTGAACGATGGGGGCGGAGAATCTCCTTCAGGTATACTGGGCTGAGGCTGTTTTAAAACCACTGCTTTTAAAGATACCCAGTTATTAGATTTTATCATCTGGCAGAATTAATTGTAACTTTTTTCTTCACCTCAGTAGAATAAATTACCTATTCCAGTTTTCTTTTAACACCTCAATTTATACCTTTACTCTTCCATACAAATGATTCATTCATATGCAACAAATAATTGGAGAAGGCTTGGCTGTGCTAAACTGAGATTCCAAATGTGTTGCATTTGGGCCAGCAACCTTTCATTGTAATGCAAGCTTCCCTGGGAGTCTGGAATGATGTGTTTGGTCTGTTGCAGAATGCAAACAACATCCATCAGAGAACCAGATTACACAGAGTTGTTTGCATTATTCAGCAGGTAGCTGAAATACCACAACATTTAGATGTGCAAGCGATAAAATGCTCAGGAGGCTTTTGAAGGGTTTGTGCAGGCAGAGAGCGATTCTGTAACTCCATCAGTTTATAACCAGATTATCTTCTGAGATGTGAATAAGGGCCTCTTGTAAGAGCTGTAAAGTTCTTATCTTCACAAGGCAGATGCTGATAAGCCATTGTTGGAGGACAGGGAAGCTCAGTCCTGTTTGGCCTGAGTAGTTAATGCCTTTTTAATAACCCTCACAGTACTGATTGTAAATGCTGATGTGTGGAAATAGAAACATTTTCTTCTGCAAACTTTCAGTAAGTGCCAACCTGATGATAAAGAAGCTCAGTATTGACCTCAACAATGATTCCAAATAACATAATACCACTCTGCCATCAATAAGATATTTTGGGTTGGGTTGGAAAAAAGGTGCAATTCAGGAAAGTGTAACCACTTCTTGCCCTAGTGTATTCCAAATATGGTGCAGATTAATTTTCATTAGACCCAACTGCATTGATAGAGTACCTTTGGACTGCAGATGAATCTTCTGTCACATGCACCCTATAATGAATTGCTGTATCTCAATGAGTATGTGGGCAACAAGTTTGATGCAAGGTGTAAACCTAAAACCACACAGCAGGTTTTCATCTAATAGTTTCATTCTCCATTGAGCTAACTTTAAGGTACATAATTGGTGCCCAGACAAATGGCCAGAAACCATTGTGGGAGATCAAAGTCCTGTACTGCTGTATTTGTCCATTTCTTCATCTCATTTTCTGGAATTTAGTCTGCTAGTATGCTTCACCAAGGTCATTCCGTACACCAAATTCCATATTCATAGGAAAAATGAGGTTAATGTGACAAGTAGTAGAAATGTTTTACTTATGATGGTGGAATGCTAAGAAGTGATCATATCTTAACTGCACAGCTACCGGGTTCCCATTGTTATAGGTAAAAAGGTAAAGTTAGTAAGATAGTTCCAGGTATTTCAGTAGACTTTTAAAATTAAAGTAGCACAATGTACAGCAGCAATGAGGAACCTCCAACCTGCAAGCCACATTGGTCCCTGCAGGGGTCCTGATTTGGCTCAGATCTACATTTTCCCTAAAACACACCCACCCCACCTGACACTGCAAGTGATGTGGGACAGATAAAGACGTGGCGGCAAAAAAGTGATCAGGAAACTTAAAATGTGTCCCTGAATGTCTTTGGCAGGTGACGCCTGCTGCAATAGGCTCTGGCAGCAACCCTCTCTGGTATCAGCTGAGATTTGTAGGGGTTAAGGAGTGTGGTGGCAGCAACTACCATATAGTTTTGGGATGCTACTGGCTTACCTTGCTAGACAGTTGTGGAAGGAAGGGTGTAAACAGGCTTTCCAGACCTCTCCCTTCTGTTGCAATGGTGACCTAGGTGTGTGGCCCTGCCTGCCCATCTGTTAGAGTGACTGCAGCGGTTGAAGGGCAATTTGGATCTGGCCTTATGCACTTTTCAAAATCCTTTGCACCAGGTGTCTAAGCCTCAGATAGCAGCTGGCTCTTGGGCACTTGGCAACCTGCAATGGCTTCAAAGCCCTTTTGCTGTATCCAAAGGGCTTTAAAGTCAGCCTCTGCACTCCTGTGTGAGCCATTGTCACAGCAAATGAAAGAGGAGCCTCAAACCACTTCCAGGGATCCCAGGGATTGATTGTTTAAAAACTCAGAGAGTTGCAGCTCTGTGAGGAAAATAGGTGCCTCCTAATGATATAAGAATTAGAAACCCTGGTCTCCTGTGTGACAGGTGGGAATAGTTACCCCTATACTAACGAGGATAGGTGACTATTGGGGTGAAGATACCAGTATGGAGCCATGTGTGCTTTACTTCTCATGACTTGTAACCTTTCCTGACATATTTGAAGATGTTTTATGACTCTTTGCTGTGTTTGAACTACTATATAAGTTTTTGTTCTGAAGTGCTTTGGGGCAGACCTTCTCAACTGGCACGTTGAGTTCAGTGAGCTCTGTACTATTGCAATAGCTATAATAAATGCTGGGTCCCTAAATCTGGATGCTGGACTTGGAAATAGTTTCCTTGGTTCTGTGGTTTATTCAAAAGGTGGTTGTTCCTCACCTGTATAACAAACAAGATGGTGTAGATGTGATTTCTTACTACATGACCAACTCTCATCACCCTTAAGAAACTAGTGTTTCCATAATCTGGGGAGGCAGAGAGTCATGACTATTTGAAATGGTATGATTCTGATTTAAATGTATAGGACAGATGGGGCCTCATTGGCATTTTGCAATAGCACAATTTCTTGCTTTCTGAGGCTTTAGCAAAGTATATGGATGCAGTTCCACAGATATGAGAAGTAATCCCCTTACTAAGTACCACCATTTCTTACAATGAAAGAAAATGTTTTCTCCTATAAAATAGCATGGTTTACATCACTGAAATTTTAAACTGTCCAAAGTCTAATAATACATTTGGGAAATAGGACTTTTAAAACATAATCCTGCATTTTTACAATTATTCTGCATGGTTGGGGGGTGCTGGCTAAGTTTCTGAATAATTGTGTTATTAACAGGGCACCACAAGTAAAGAGCAAAATCTTGGATTGCTGGAGGAACATAAAAATAAAGCTTTCATGTGTCATAGTGGATAATAAATATTTATCATTGTGCACTATACAACTCAGCATGGGCTGAATTCTGTAGGAGAAATAGTCAAAAACAGAGGGATTTTATATGCTCTCTATGATTGATGGTGGGTGTAAATAGGATAAATAGGAAGGAAAATTCTGTTAATACAGACAGGGAACATCATCATAAAATTGGATTTAGTCTTAGATATATTGCTGGGATTTAGCTTGTTCCCACCCCTCTTTGGACATAATTCTGTATCTAGTGTAATTGGTCAATGAATACCACAATACTTCTTGCAATTTTCAAGACTAGTCTGCTCACTTTCAACTGGAAGCTGGGCATTTAATATCACTGTTCCCATGCTGTGGAACACTCTTCCAGCAGAGATTTGGCAAGCGCCCTTGCTTTTGACTTTCAGGCATCTCTTGAAGACTTCTGGATGCCAACAGGCCTGTGGAGTTGTAATTTAAAAAAAAAATGATTTTAATTGTTGTTCTGTGCTGCTTTTAATTGGTAGTTTTGTGTTTCTATATTGCTGAACGCCACCCTGGTATTTTACTAGAGGGTGGTATATAAATGCTTTTAGAAATAAATAAAAAGCTGTTAACTCAGTTTCTGTACAGGGAATTGGGTGGTGATGCCATCTTAATCTTTTGCCTCAGGCAGCAAAATGCATTGGACTGGCCCCACAATCTTTTTTGCAAATCTTTTTCATGAGAATACAGTAGCCCATTTATAGCTGAGGGATGTGGGCTTTTGTATTATTCTAATTCAAGTATACAAATCAAATTGTTGATTGGTGTACTTCCACATCCTATCACAGGGCCACTTGCCTGCCAGAGCCATTTTGGTTTCTCTCTCTCTCTCTCTCTCTCTCTCTCTCTCTCTCTCTCTCTCTGTGTGTGTGTGTGTGTGTGTGTGTGTGTGTACAGGTGTGTGCATACATGTTAAATTTGGGAGCAGATAGAAGTGGTCAGGGAAAACTGAAGGGCCAACATATAACTGGATGCCTACTGAAGGTTTTGGTTAATTTGATTAATGGAATATATAGAGCTTACTCTTATGCATGCTTACTCCTAATTAAGTCCCACCATGCTCTTTGAAGCTGACTCTCTCGCTAAATTTGCAGCCTTGGAGTGATCCAGATTTTACTTGAAGCTGGATGCAAAAGCTTAATAACCCCACACAGTATGGGGTTATTATGAATCAGTGTATCAGGAGGACTTTGGTTTCTGTGCTGCCATTTTTTAAAATGGTGACACTCCAGTCACACCATACATTTAAAACCACTATACTGTATTACTTTAAACAATCATGGCTTCTCTAAAAGGATTATAGGTGATGTATAGTGGTACCTCAGTTTATGAACTTAATCCGTTCTGGAAGTCCATTCTTAAATCAAAGCTGTTCTTAAACCGAGGCACGCTTTCCATGATGAGGCCTCCTACTGCTGGTGCCCTTCCACCATTTGGCTTCCATTCATAGACCGAGTTCAAGTTCGCTAACTGGAGCACTACTACTGGTTTTGGGGAGTTCTTATGCGGAATAGTTCGTAAACAGGGCTGTTCTTAAACCGAGGTACCACTGTAGTTTGTTAAGAGTGCTGAAAGCTGTCAGGAAACCCCTATTCCCCTCCCAGAGCTACAATGCCCAGAGTTCCATGGGAAGAGGGATTGACTATTAAAAAACCACTTGGGGGACTGTAGCTCTGTGAGGGAACTAGGGGTTTCCTAACAACTCTTATCACCCTTAACAAACTACAGCTCCCAGAAATCTTTGGGGGAAACCATGATGATTTAAAGTGGTATCATTGTGCTTTAAATGTACTGTGGGAATGTGGCCTCTGATGCTTTAGAATCCAAGTAATTTATGTCGGTAGTAAACACTTTAACACCCAGCCCCAAAGAAAAAAGCCAACAACTTTCATAACATTTCAGGTGATTTCAGAGATGTTAGTGGGGAAACCAATGCAGCATTGAAAAGTTTAAAGCTAGAACCGCAAATCATAATAGGGAATAAATATGCCAGCCAAAGATTAATGGGTACTGTAAGGGATGTAATGTAGGAACCACAGTGAAAGGAGATGTAGGAGGATATTGCAGGCAGCCCACTTAACAAATGCCTCTCACTGCTAAGTATTAGTGGGAGCGAGCTTAATAATAACTCTGTTCAAATGCTACATTTTGAAATATCCTGCTGTTGAAAGGTGAAGCAGACCAGAATGTGTTGTCTCTTAGTCCTTAATTACCTGTCTTGTTATGCATAACTATTTTTTGTCATGCTTCCTTTAATTATGTACTTAGAAATAAATGCATTAAAACCCACCCAACTACCTGCTATGTACTTGAGATGTTTTGACAAAGCTCTTTTTCTTCCTGTCTTGCACAGGTGCCTTTCTGTTCTGTCTACTGATTTCCATGTAACGTTTGCCTTAACGTGGAATATGAATTACGTGCACAAGTGTGCAGACCCTGTGATGCAGGTTTTACATATAACTTCTGTTTACGTCTTAGACATGGAATATCCGGGGCTCATAATGAAATATGCAGTATAATCCTGTACATATTTACAAGGATGTGAGTTGCATTGAGGTCAAAGGGGCTTACTCCCAAGTAAGTATGCATTGTCAAGGAGTAAGTCCCACTGAACAATGACATTTACTTTTGAAGAAGTGTGCAGAGGATCACATTGTTAAAATATAAACTTTATTTGTATTAAAATGCTCTCTGTTGCCCTGATTACTTATCAAAAGAAAAGAAAAAAACAACTGTAAGTGTGTCTCCAGTTTTTCCTAAGCTCTAGCAGAGGGCGAAAGAAAAATCATTCTGCTGCATTGCTTACTTTCCTTGGATACTCTTTAAACCAACCTTCTCCCAACCAGGTGCCCTCCAAATGTTGCTGAACTACAGATCCCATTATTCCAGGTCATTGACCATGCTGATGGTGGCTGTAGTCTAAAAGGACACCAGGCTGGGGATGGCTGGTTATACTTTGAACATTGTGTCATTTGACATGAAAGCAACTTACAGTGCAACAATATCACACTCAAAAGCAGCCTTGGGGAAAGAGTTAGGCTCTGCCTATCTGTATTTGAACTTTAAACATCTGCATCCGGACTCAAAACATCTCTTCAAAGTTTTCTCCTACCACTTGTCATTCAGCTCCAGAAACGCATGCTCTTGACCCAGACATGACTGACAGAGTTTTGAGGGAAATATTTAAGCATGAGAGAAGTCAAGAATGTTGAAAAACTTCATGTTCAATAAAGAGGTCATTGTGTGACTGGATTGAAGAGTCCTAATACGACAGCAAAGGAAAGAAGTTGAAATTCTGTCGTGAAATGTGTAGGGTAACGGTTGGGTCAAGTGCTTACACTCAGTGTGCTCACACGTTGAAAATCAATCTTGATGGATTGAAAAGAGTGTTTTGTTTTCATGTGACAAATGGAAGTAGAACATTGCATCCAGACTTAATAGTAACCATTAGTTTCGGTTTTTAAAAAGCTATAATAATTTCTCCACTACCTTGGAAACTTAATGGAATCTGTGCATGAGATCCATCACATTCATTCGAAATATAAATCATGGTGATATTTGTACACAATGAATTAAAAGCAAATATGAATGAAGGGAGACATTACCCACAGGCCATTACCCATGAATACTTAGTGGAATGAAGCAATAAGGTCTCTATCCTGGCTGGTACAAAGGTCTAGATCAGAGATTCATGGCGGGAAGCAGTATGCCAGCACTCTGAGTCTGTTTTCACGTACCGTAATTGCTTACAAGTACCTGATGATTTTTCTTTCATGCTGTGTAAAAGCAAATTCAGATCAGGGAGGGGGTACTCCATGCACATTTGCAAACATTTCCACCCGAACCCCCCTTCATGTGGGGCTTTTTACATCATTTTGAATGCTTTTAAAAAAGAGAGAGATCCTCAAATGGTATTGCATCCCTGCTCACCCCAATATACTTGAATCAGCTCTGATATTTGGCAAGACAGAGACTAGATGGTAAGTCTTGCTCCTATGAAATCCAGCTCAGTCTTTCCTACTTGCTTTTAATCTCTGTGGGTTTAGTGAATGTTCAAGACTTTTTGTAAAATCAGACGCTACTTAGCCCTATGTGTTATCTTGAGCTATAGTAAAATGAAGGTGGGAACTGCCGGGAGCAAGTTTCTCTCTCTGATACTTAGACAGTGGAACATATGATGCAGGCAGGACCAAGTTTCCTGTGGAACATCTGCAACTTGTTTTTCTTTGCAGGGACTGTAAGATAAAATTTTGGAATACTTGCTAAATTAAGTAACTTTGTACAGGCTCTTCATTAAACAAATCTCTAGCTTACTGGGTTATGAAATATTTATAATATATGCCAACTATGTATACGCATTGGGCAGCCTTCACAGGCTCTGGATTACAGTGAATTTAGACTGTGTTCTTTCATTTTAGTTTATTTCATTTAATTTGTTTATTTTGTATTTATAAGCCTCTTTCAAATGTCCTTAATGCTTTTGAAGATAGTGGGAATAATTCTCTGTACATTTTATTGAATTCCTTTCAGCTACTGTTCATCACTTTTAATGCGCTTATGGCCACAATGGCAGCAGCAGTGGTATAGCTCCAGAGTTCCTGGGCAGCTGGCAGTGACTGGAGAGGATCCAAGTCTCTGTATCTGCAGTTGTATTTGTAGGTTCAGCAGCTAACACTTTAGCTGATAGGTGGTGGGCAATTTGAGTATGTCTTGGCAAATGTTGCTCGGTCTATAAATAAACAGTGTCCCTGAGGTCATGTGAGTGCTGATTTCAACTGCAATAGGGAATGTCAAAGAAATTACTGGCCTTTCCTTTGAACAATGAATGTTAACTTTGAGTTCATCAAATAAATAATCAGTTTTTCATACTTTGTTATCTCAAAAGATACACATGTTTAGGATTTTTATAATAGGCCCTTTTTAACTGAAGTGATTGCCTCATAACTGAACATGGCACCAGCTAAAATATTTAGAAGGATGACAGCCTTCTATATTGTAGCATTTGAAGTGGTACTACTGTTACGGACAAAGGTCCAAACCTGGGGTGACAAGCCAAATTAATCACACCAGGGTGGAAAAAGAAAATGTTTATTCAGATTGCAGCACTCTTTCCTATTTGAGCTTGGTTACAAGGTTACTGGGGAGACTTGTTATGCCTTGCTAGTTTCTAGTCAATCTCAAATGTATGAGACAAAAGCTAATGTCTAGTGTATGCAAAAAGATGGAGTCTTTTTGGTTCTCCTTATTATGTGTTCCCTTCACTACTGACAAAGGTTTCATTCATGATTTAATTTAACATTTAAACTTAGTCCTAGAATCCAATTTCCATGCCTGGCCTCAGCCTTAGAACATTGTGACTTTAAGACCTGCTTTCCCTCACTATGCAGGAAATACAACAAAACACTTTTATTTTTTTAAATTGTTTGTAGTGGAAGATTTTATGGATAACAAAAGTACATATAATGCCCCTGTTTTCATTTAATAGAATCCTATCTACAGGTCAGTTACATTTGGTGTGACACTCTGTTATCTTAGGCATTGTGAGCTTTCGGGGAGAAAGATGTGGTGAGAGAAAGAAAGGAGGGTAATGATTTTTCCATCTTTTGCATAATGTATGTGCAGGAGATTTGTGTCAGTGTCACATGGATAGGTTCTTTATCTGTTCATTTATCTGTTTTCATTGACAGTGTGAAAGATTGGGGAGCCCAGGACATGTTTGGTTGCATTCAGTTGATTGTAATGAGTTTTGCTTATGTGTGTGAGGGGGTGGGGGTTGTTGGGTCAAGATAGCCATATCAATTTGTATGCTGTTGTGAGGTGTGGGTGGGGTTATGTTGTTGTCTTGTTGGGAAGCCACACCAGGGCAAAAGCATCCTCTTTTGTTTGTACCCATGCTAATTTCAGTTTGTTGGTTAGGTTTTCTAGTTGGGCTGTTTTCCATATGGTTTGGTACCAGTGGTCTATGATCACTCCTGACTGGTCCCTCCAGTGTCTAGTTATGATGCTTCTAGCTGCTGAGAGTAGGCAGCTTACATAGTGTGAGTGTGTGTTGTTGTCTTGGGAAATATTTAATAGGGCCAGTTCTAGAGTTGTTTCTTATAGCTGTTTTGATATTTTGTGGATTTCTTGTTTGAATAATGTCCAAAGGTGTTGAATTTGGGGCCATTCCCACCACATGTGGATATATGTGCCTGTATTAATGCAACATCTCCAGCATTTGGGTGAGGTTTCTGGGTGTATCAGCGCCAGTTTCCATGGTGTTAGATACTATGTATAAATAAGTTCACTTCTTTTGACCAAGGTGGATTTAAAGGGTGGTTTAGACCCCAATTTAGACCATTGGGTAGGGTTTATTTTGTATGTTATGTTATGTTCCCATTGGTCTTTGATTGTTGTTAGGGGGTTTGTAGGGTCTTGGAGTAGTATTTTGTATATTGTAGATCCCATCCCCTTGCTGTCTCTCTTTCTGTTGTCAGGAGAAGTTTTTTGAATGTGGTCAAAGGCCTAGTGGCTGCTGCTTTTATTGCTGGGTTATTTAAGGTGGTGTGTAGTTGGTAGTGTGTAGGCCAGGGTATTTGGGTGCCCCCTAGCTTGTCTTGTATTTCTTGTGTTGCTTGTGTAGAAGTCTGTTAGGCAGTATAAGCCTTTGGCTTGCCTTGTTTAGCAAAACACTTTATAAATGGGATTGCCTTTCTTGGATGAAGGTGTCGCTTTCAGAGAAACTTGAGCCTCATTCTCCTCTTGTTGCCAAAATGTAGTTGGTCCTTTTATTCTCTGTAGTGAGATTAGGTTGATCCTTTCCCACAGGATGCTGGGAATTGTAAATTGTCTGCTATGATTCTTCTGATAATTCACTTGTTATGGAGTTCATTTTTCATTCCAGTTGTATCTGACAATTGACCAGCTTAAATATGCATGAATCATCACATGCTGATTAATGTAAACTGCTATTAGCTATTCATGCATCATGTCTTCCTAGAACTAATTTTAAAATGTTAATGGGATTTGAACATCTTGGGGAAGAGAAAGATGATTCAGTCTTGCTTGAGCAAAGTATGAACTTCTGGCATTGTGTTTAGAGCACATTTTTCCAAATGTTTTTCAGATGTCTGAAAGGCATTTGAAGTGATGGACCTTCAAAGGTTCTGGTTTTATTCTTCCACCCTTCCAGTAACTCTGCAGGTTGGTGGCGAAATAAGTGTTCTGTAATGTTTTTATGGGGTAAAGGTTTTGTTTTAAAAGTAAAGTATATAGAAATTCACACTCTGGAATGTACAAGGTTATCTGTGTGTACTGTCTTGTAGATATACAGTATATCCACAGTGCTGCCGCCAGTTTAATTACCTGATACATCCTGTCAAAATGAGGCTTGCTCAGAAACTGAGGTCCTTAATATTTATGTTGGGACCAGTTGATTCAAATTTGGTGGGTTTCTATTGGATAATACATTTGACATTCTGCTTCACTCCATTGGACCAGAGTTGTGGCCTGATGAGTGAGGAGAATTCCACATAAATTTAGAATGATTGTCTGGGGAAAGACCCTGCTTGAGTATAAAAGGGCAGGTCTCAGATCAGTCAAGAGAGAGCCAGTCAGTTGGTTGGTCAATCAGTCATCATATGAAGCAGCCCCAGAAAGAGCTTGGAGCTGGAAACTGGAGCCAGGCAAAATATATTGGGAATCCTGAAGATAAGCTGGAGCTGAAGGTCTGTGAGGGAATAAGGGAATAAAGTCAAGGGTCTGCAGAGACTGTGGTAACAGAGGTTGCTCTGTCCAGGTGAAGACTTTGACATGAGTCCAGGTTGACACCTGAAAGTCTCAGAACAAGAGGACCAAATTGAAGACTTTGTGAGCATAGTGCCTCAGCGCCAAGTGATGAAGTGGTAATTGGGTTGGAGTGACTCTGGTAATTGGGTATTGGTATAAATAGCAAGAGGAGATGAATCTCCCAGATCTATTCTTTTTAAAATGATGATAACACAGTACCATGGTATAGTGAACACTCTTACTTAAATTAACAGTGGCCAAGTTAACTTTATTCCATAGCAACCATTCTAAGTAAGTAGAAAGTCTTTAGTATGTGTTAATGAAAAATAAAATACAGCTTACATTTTTGTTTCACTGTATGCGATGTCTGTACCACACCTAATCAAAGCTACAGGTGAACAAATGCATTTTATTTAATGGCATTTTTAAATATATGGTGGCAGTAGAGCAACAGGATCAAACATAGTGAATAAATAGCAGTAGCTATAATAATCTTCCACATTTGATGGTAGTGTTGGTGGGTTAATAGATAGGAAATTTTACATTTGGTGGCAGTATTGGTGAGATAATAATTGAAAAGCCCTCCTAAGGTTGTACGAAACATTTTCTCCTTGTTAACTTGTATCATGTGTCAAAGTGGATTATGTTGCTGTAAATCAGTGCAATCAGCTCCTTTCCCTGATTCTTTTTTGTGTGTTCCTTCTGCTTGAGTAATGTTGATGTGATCTTAGTCTTGCCACTAAGTACATGGCCACTTGGCATAGATACAAAATACATGGTTGTTTGGTAGAATAAACCCCAATAACATCCTTTTTATTTGTTAGAAGCCACTCAGTGACATTTTAGTCTTTTTACAATTTTATGAAGTAGGTTAGAATTTGCTCAAGGGCCCCCTAGTGACCTTTCTCCAGTCAGTGATGATTTGAACCTATTTTGTTCCACATGCATCCACCAGTGTGCTATGTATGTTCTGTTACACTGGCCCAGTTTGCATGTAACACTGCAGCAACATATAGGGCTCATCCAGACTTCCTTTTGCACTGTGCTTTCCAGGCACTGGTCCACACCATGTCTGAATATATATATTTTTCGTCCCAGCACTTTCCCTGACAAAAAATAAAAGTAAAATAAAAATCCATATTTTACTGCTGAATTGGAGCAAACAGCAATCCATGGAGAACCCTGTTGACATTTCTTGTGATACAACAATAAAACATGGATTTTCCCACAGAAAGTGCTGGGACAAAACACAAAACTGCTCAGACATGGAGCTTTAAAGCTAAAACCTGTGCCTAGAAACATGGTACAAAAGGAAGTTTGGATGATTCTTTAGTGTTTTGCATGGGTATCCACAATAATATTTCAAACATGCCGATGATAAAAGTAAATACTTCAAATAAGTGTGTGTGTGTGTGTGTGTGTGTGTGTGTATGTGTGTGTGTGTGTGTATATATATATATATATATATATATATATATATATATATATATAACTAGCATCTGAGAACAGACCTGTAATTTCTGGTGGATCTGTTGAGCTGTCAAGGCCTAGATAGACTCTGTCTGAGAGATTTGTATTTCAGGTTTACCCTACCATTATTTATCAGTGGGTAGATCTGGCATCAAGACAAATATCTTCCCAATTATTGCTGAAATGCTCCATTCTTTCCCTGGCTCCTCATCCCCTCCAGCCTGTAATTAATTGCACTGCTGCTACAATTACCTTCACAGCCTCCCCTGCACTTCCATAAAACAAAACAGAAAATCTCAGTATGTCAGGATAACAACAGCTTTCACTTCAAGATTGTCATACACCTCTCTGACTCCCCACTCCCTCCAGCAAAATGACTATGGTGACACTGGGCTATTTTTGTAGGACTGCTGTAGCCCATGGACTCTCAGCCACAGCCCTTGCCCTGGCAACATGGGCACAATGATTTTATCTGAATTGGCTGAGTAATTTCCAAAATATTAACAGTATAAGGAGGTGAAGAGAAAAATCCATTTTTGGGGCATATGAAATAACTTGTGAGTTAGAAAATGTATGAACTCCCTTGCTGCTATCTTTTGCGTTTGCCATGACACAGCTTTCCAGCCACAGCTATAGAACCTTAGGGTGGCAGCGGCCCAGGAGATGGCATTCTCTGGGGCAGCCCCTAAGTTGTGCAATTCTCTCCTCTCTGAGGTACACCTGGCTTCTTCACTATACAGTGTTCAGCAAATGCTGAGGACTCACCTCTGTCCCCTGGCCTTTGACACCTGATATGTGTGTTTTCCGGGCCCACCTGAAATCTGTTTGCGGGAGGAGGAGATGGAAGTTGGATGTGTGAAAGCCTTAAACTTCCCCTGGGCTTGTTCCAGCTTGGGAACATAGCACTGAATCATGTTTTAGCATCAACATGGAAATGCCATTGTTACACTGCTGTTGCTTATCTATTGGTAGATGTATCTAAGGCTCAGAATGAGGAAGGGGAACATTAAGTCAGTCTGGTGTGTTTGTTACGTTGTTTCCCTTCCCTCATAGAGTGGAATTTGTGGAGTTCCTATGTGGCCTGGCATCACCCAGGGAACTCAACTGCTCCAGACGTGCAAAGTGTCAGAGATGGAACTTTGACAAAGTACTGTACTTTCAGACTGTTATCTGAGCTCTCTTTAGAGACCTCTTTCTCCGGCTATTATGTTGGTTGCTATGCTTTAAATTGAAATTATGTACCAAAAGTGAATGATAATAGCCAGACATGTAGCAGTGACATATTGTGCATAAAAAGCTTCATCAGTTTAATATTCTGTATTACTACTGTTGAATACTATTGTGTTTGCCGGTTTTGCTGGTCTATAATTTTTTTCTAGGTGTATCACAGACTTCCAGTATGGGAGGTGGGGCAGACTTCTGTCTAAATAAGAGTTTATTTTGGAGTGACTTGGTTGGTAGCTTTTAATGGGGTCTCAATTGTTTTTGTAAAATTCAGACTTCAGTAATCTCTTAATTTGGGAAAGTTTACATTGCTTCAACTGTATTTAGATACACATGGACTGCTTTTTCTTTTTCTTATTGTGCTGCTGTGTTGCTACTCTGGTTCTTTAATAATGTATGTGTATTTATATTTCCTGTTGCTTTTAAAGCTCTAATATGCATATAATTCTTGGAATCCTTTGGTTTTGAACAGTGTGGTAAACATGTTATTATTCAGGCACAGTAGTATCTGATTAGTTAGGGTTACTTCAGGCAGATAATGAGAACTTGTTCTGTAAGCTCTCTTTAGGAAGTTAAAGAAAGCATCACATTTGAATTAAACCAAAGAGACCATCTGAATATTTAATAGTTACCACCAGATATTTCCAGCATTTCCCAAAGAATTAAAACTGGTGTGTAGCTGACTCGCAGATTATGATGAGCAACAAATATTAAGCAATTTGCTTAATTGTGCAGCTCAACTGCAGGCACAATTGAAGGAAATGGATTATTCAGCCCAATTTTGGCACCAAAATGGCCCTGGTCACCATGACCTGGTCAACCTCTCATGACTTCTGTCAGGAGAGATACATGGGGAACGCAACTTTGTTAATTCTCTTAGTTTAATTGAATTCTGGTACTGTCAACATGGTATTCTTCTGGACTGACTTGGTGGGCTTAGGACTCAGGGCTTTGGTAATAAAGTGGCTCAGCTATGCTCAGCCGATAGAGCATGCAACTCTTAATCTCAGGGTTGTGGGTTTGAGCCCCACATTGGGTGAAAGATTCCTGCATTACAAAGGGTTTGAATTAGATGATCCTTGTGGTCCCTTCCAACTCCATGATTCAAGCTATTATTGTGTAGTTCCAGAAAGTGACACTGAGTTTGTGACGGTTACAGATAGGTAGCCGTGTTGGTCTGCCATGGTCAAAACAAAATAAAAAAATTCCTTCCAGTAGCACCTTAAAGACCAACTGAGTTAGTTCTAGGTATGAGCTTTCGTGTGCATGCACACTTCTTCAGATACACCTTCAGATACGTGTATCTGAAGAAGTGTGCATGCACACGAAAGCTCATACCTAGAACTAACTCAGTTGGTCTTTAAGGTGCTACTGGAAGGAATTTTTTTATTTTGAGTTTGTGACGGTTGCTCAGTTCCATGACACTTATAGTCATTCAATGCTCTATCTTGTTTCCACTACTTTTACATCTATATGAAGCTGCTGGGTGAGGTTATCAGAGTGGGTGGGAGTGAAGTGCCAGCAATATGCTGATAACACACAGCAGTGTGTCGTCAGAGCCGGGTGAGGATATTCATGTGCTAGTCAGCCTTTCTCAACCTTGGGTCCCCAGATGTTTTTGGCCTACAACTCCCATCATCCCTGACCACTGGTCCTGTGAGCTACGGATCATGGGAGTTGTAGGCCAAAAACATCTGGGGACCCAAAGTTGAGAACCACTGTGCTAGAGCAATGCTTGAATGCAGTAAAGAGCTGGATAAGGGCCATTAAACCAAAAGCCGAAACCTGACAAGATGGAGGCATTGTGGCTGGTTAGTTCCCATGACCAGGAGTTAGGCAAACAGACTGTTCTAGATGGAGTTGCACTTCTCTTGAAGGAACAGGTGTATAGGGATACTCCCAAATCCAGCTTTGTTGCTTGAGGACTAAGTAGTTTCAGTGGTTTTGAGTACCTTTTTCTGATTTGCCACTTATGACCATTTCTGGACAAGAGTGGCCTTGTCATGGTGAATGCAAGCTTTAGTAATAACATGCTCCTATTATTGTAATACATTGGAGATGGGCTGCCCTTGAAGATGTTCCAGAAGCTGCAATTAGTGCAGAGCAGAATGTAGCTGCCAGAATTTTAACAGGTACAACCAGATTGATTCTGAAAGCATGACATTGGCTGTGTGTTTGTTTTGGAGTCAAATTTAAAAATGTTTATGTTCACCCATAAAGCCTTTAAATGGCTTTGGACCTGAGTACCTGAAGGATAATCATCCTACACAAGCCCTAGGATTTTCTGAGACTCTTCTATGTATACCATCATTGGGGGAGATTTTTAATATGGTGGCATAATGAGAGAGAGACCTTTCTTTACAGTGTGACTTACCCTTACCTTAGGAACATGCTTCAATTCTTGCTGTAGTTTTTACAAATCTTCACTTATGCTCAAACCATTTAGCTGGAGTTTTTCTCTGCTTGGCTGCATGTTGGTGCATGCAATGTGTGTCTCTTTCACTGTTTTTAGTAAATGTCAGCCATAGTTTGGAATGTGAACAGTTCTTTTGTGGATTAATTGCATAATAAAATAGCAAACGATAGGCTTAACAACCCCAGATATGCAAAAATAAGGCAATCATAAAAACAGCTTCCTACATAATGAGTTTTTACTATAAAAATGCTTTAACTTCAAAATGGCAATTCCATTTTGATGATTTGGCATTTGTAGTAGTGTTGTCCACTTTTACATGTTGGAGAAGTCACCTAGAACAAAACAATTCTAGCCCCCAAGGCTGTGTGAAAATATAAGTGTTGAATGTAATAGTATATATTTGAACAGGGTTCTAAACTGTGTGGAGATACTCCAAGGGTTGAAAAGGCTTCCACTTCAGAAGTTCATCCTGCATCTCGTAGAAGGCAGGATGGTAATGGGCACTGAAGTTGAATACACTCATTTCTGTTCTCCCACACATAGTGCTTCTAAAGTGAGTGATTATAATGCCCCGAAGAGGACTTAACTGTGAATTTATCAGTCTTGTGATTGACATGAAGCAATATCTGAAGGATAGTTACTGGGTGAGATTGGGCCAGTTCTTGGGACTCAGCTAGATTGGTAAAGACAAAGTGTTTTGAATGCATTGTACATGCGGTATAACACTGACACCAGATGACGCTGTGGAGTACCATCTTCCCGTAGTGTCTTTCCCTGTATGAGTTTACAATGCGTTTAACTGAATTGCTTCTTTGACCTGTCTAGATCCAGCCACTGTCTCTCAGCCTGACTCACATCACAAGGTTGTTGTGAGGATAAAATGGGGACGAGACAACCATGTACAGCAACCTGAGCTCCTTTGAGGAAAAGGTGGTCTATAAATGTAATAAACAAACAAACAAACAAACAAACAAAGGAAGAGGAAAACTGAATGTTCCTCAGTTTTACTGTATTCTGTAATATTTGCCACAGGCTGCTAACATTTGCTCATATCACAATGCCAAGTTCAGTAATATTGGATCACAGTAATATGACTTCATCTGTCTGTTTGTTTGCCAACTCAAGGTAACAAAGCTACATTTTAATTGGAGTTTTTAATTAAAAATATAATTAAAAGTTTGCATTTAGATTACTGGTTGGAGATATTTTATTGTTTTGGTGGTCTCATAGTAATAACAGAGAAAAATGAATCTAACCCTTGAACAAATGGGGAGGCGGAGTTTTGTTTCAGCATCATTAGGTAAGCCCATTGGCACTGAAATTGGATTAGTGCTCCACCTCATGTGTGTTGTAAGCAAATCACTTTGCGAAACAATAGCTCTGTTAATCTGGACCTAACTTTTAAGGGGAATGCTTAGTTAAGTTCTGCAGTGTTTTCAAGCAACGAGGTGATGTTTGCCTGAAAATTTATCTCCTGTTTTCAAGGAAATTGAGTTTCCCATTTTTTGTATCAGATTTTTTGGAAGATCTGTACAAAACTTTCACATTGCATCATCAACCCCCGCCATGTGTGAATCCCTTGCAGATTATTGCAGTGCCTGGATACAGAGTCAGGTCATGCATCCATAGTAGTGACCAGAGGAGGAATGACCACTGGGAGGCGTGCAGAGAAAAGAAACACCATGTTGCATCTGTAGCAGCACAACCAGACACCTTCATTTGCCCCAGCTGCACCAAAACATGCCTCTTCCATATTGGTCTCTACAGTCACAGCATGCATTGTAACCTTCCAACAGTTTGATTTCACCCTCAAAGGCATACTCTTCCATTGTCTCCCAACAAGCAAGCAAACATCAACAAGTTAAGAATGGATGTATCCGTTTTCTCAAAGACGTCTGTGTGGCTTAAGAGTCATTGAAGAATGAATGTAGCAGTTGCACTCAATGTTGGCCTGACAAAATATTTATAAAGAGTAGGCAAATAAATCATCTTTGTGAGTTGTTTCTTTTTGGTTGTCTATAAATAGAACTTTGCAACATTACTCAAACCAGCAAACCCAAATTAGATTGATGTAACACTTCAGTATACAAGCCACATATACTTGCCCTTGTTAGGAATAAATGGTGATGATCAAAACTATCTGCCACGGCTGAGTCACACACAGCTCAAAGTCCGACCAGAAGTCAGAGCCTGCAGTCAAGCTGGAAGGTCACTCCAGAACAGAAAAACAAAGTCAGGAATTGGAATAAGCACAATCAGGAATGACAGTTGCCCAGGAAAAGTAATTGAACAAGCAGGAAGTCTCTACAACTGTTTCTGTTAAGGAAAGTCAATTGCCAAGAGTTGAGTGTCTGGAGATAGTCCAGTACCTGAGAATCCTTTACAACCTAAGGAAATCTTTTCATCTGTAGCCAGTGCTTTTCTTCTAGAAAAAAGCAGGTGCAAGTATTCACCATGATGTTGTTACAGTAAGTGCCACATTTTTAACCAATGTTTTTGGGGAAATGGTCTGGTACTGAGTACCATTGAGTACCCCTGAGAAAACCACTGACAGTAGCCCTGTGTGATAAAGAGCAGGCAGTGCACAGAGGTGTGTACTTTAGGTTCTAACCCTTTCAGCAATGGACCCCTATTTTTTTGGTGAGCTCTCATTTGTATCACCCTGCCAAATAGCAAGGAAAACCTTACTATGCATCAAGCATTAAAATAGCCACTTATTTGGGCTCAGACAACCAGTTTACCCCACTACTATACACCATTAGGTAAAGGTAAAGGGACCCCTGACAATTAAGTCCAGTTGCGGATGACTCTGGGGTTGTGGCACTCATCTCACGTTACGGCCTCGGTCCAGTATACCTGAAGGAGCATCTCCACCCCCATTTTCTGCCCAGACACTGAGGTCCAGTGCCAAGGGCCTTCTGGTGGTTCCCTCGCTGCGAGAAGTCAAGTTACAGGGAACCAGGCAGAGGGCCTTCTTGGTAGTGGCACCTGCCCTGTGGAACGCACTCCCACCAGATGTCAAAGAGAACAGCAACTACCAGACTTTTAGAAGACATCTGAAGGCAGCCCCGTTTAAGGAAAATTTTAATGTTTAATAGACTATTGTATTTTAATATTCTTTTGGAAGCCGCCAAGAGTGGCTGGGGAAACCCAGCCAGATGGGCGGGGTATAAATAATAAATAATAATTATTATTAATACAGACCAAGGGAGCCGGTGTACAGCTTCCGGGTAATGTGGCCAGAATGACTAAGCCGCTTCTGGCGAACCAGAGCAGCCCACGGAAACGCCAATGGAGTGGTATCTATTTATCTACTTGCATTTAGACGTGCTTTTGAACTGCTAGCAGGGACCAAGCAATGGGAGCTCACCCCATCGCGGGGATTCGAACCGCCGACCTTCTGATCGGCAAACTCTAGGCTCAGTGGTTTAGACCAAAGTGCCACCCGCATCCCTACTATACGCCGTAAGATTTAGATAGTCAGATCTCCAGAAAAGCAATGGAGTTGGGATGGATTACTCACCTTTACAAATATAACCTCTTCATGAAATATGCATACTATTGATTTAATGAATGCTGCCAGCACTTAGAGGGTGTGTGTGTAATGTGTGAACTGGCCCTCTTACAGTTGAAACTTTTTTCTTCTACCAAAATGTAATAATAAGATGGAGTTTAAAAAGTTTTTCAAATTCACATTCCCCAAAACACCCGATCCTTTTTATTGGCCGTAGTAGGGGATGAGATACCAAAAAAGGCATATAATTTATTCCTCTATGCAACAGCTGCAGCTAGAATAGTATACACCAGATATTGGAAAGAAAGAGGTATTCCAACAAAAGAACAATGGCTGTATAAACTGATAGTTTGCAGAACTACCAAATATGACAGCCAAAATAAGAAACCAGGATGAGAGATAAGCAAGAGATGAGTGGGAATATTTAGAAGAATATCTAAAAAGAGATGACACCAAAACTATTCCACAAGTAGGGGTAATACTTTGAGCAACAGTTAACAACGAAGAAATTGATGGAAGGAAAATAGGGTAGAAAAACTAATGGATATGCAGCAAAACAAGGTATACTGGAATGCCATGGAGTGATGGGCTGGGAAGTCTGTGTAGAAACAATGTATGATGAAAAATATATGATATGTAAATTTCAACTGAAAAATGTAGTAGTACTGTAGTTGTTGTTGTTGTTGTTGTAGTAGTAGTAGTAATAATAATAATAATAATAATAATAATAATAATAATAATACATGGTTCTTCTTACCATCCCTGCTGGTTTAAACTCTTTGTTTATCAGTTGTAAAGTCAGTAAGGTTCAACTCCTTACGCAGTGCAGCACAATGCACTGTTTAGAGTGAGATTATGGGCTACGCTTTCTGTTGAATAAATTACATCCTCTCTCTAGGGCTTTGCAATTAGAAAAGAGTAGGAGAATTGTGAAGGAATGTGTTAATGGTGGTATGTTGTTGTTGTTGATGGCAGCCATTCTGTTTTCTCTGCAACAACATCGACAAACCAAGATCTGTTACATTTCTCACTGAAAACAAATAAATTAGGGTGAGATTACACATACACATTCATCTCTCAGTAACCACAGTATCGCAAATAACTAGATTCAATTACTCCAAGCAGATCTTTCCTACCACTCAGAATGAAAGGTTATCCTCCCCGCTCATCCGCCTTGAAGGCAATTCACACTTTCAGCTGGAATTCATAATCTGAAAAGTCATTGACTGATGAGCAATCAAGTGAAACATTTTAATGTGCAAATCTGCCTTTGGCTTCATTTTGTTATAACTGCCTATTGCTAATCTTGATGCTTTCTAAAAAGTGAATAGTATTGCTCTATCTACTCCAGCTTTTCCCAATTTGGTGCCCTCCAGATGTTTTGGACTACAGAGTCTCATCAGCCCCTGCCAGCATTGCTGGGCCTAATAGGGATTGTATTCCATAACATCTAGAGGGCACCAAATTAGGTAAGGCTGCCCTACTCTGTGGTGTTAAGAAGCCATTGGGAGAGCTGCATTTCAAGACATGAAAAAACACAGGATTCAGAGGGGAAAAACCACTCTGGGGATAAGATTCTGTGACAGAAAATGGAAGGAAGGGATAAAAGAAGAAAATGCAAACAATTTAAAATTAAAGAAATGTCAAAACAAGTGGGAAACTAGTTGATTACCATGACTACTGAGAACAGAACATAAAGCAATAAGATTAAAATACGGAGTAGCAGATTTAACATCAAACATTAGGAAAGCAACATTTAGCTGTTCGAGCTGTTCAGCATTTAAACAAATTGTGTAAGAATTGTGTGGAAACACTTTCCTTGGAGATTTGCATAATATATGTTTTGTGTTCAGGGAAATGTTCTCAGCATTACAGACTAGATTTTTTTTTTTTTAATAAGACAAAACAGGTTTATTGGCTTAAATATGTTGAGCCCCCAAGAGTAAGAGCACAGAGGGAATTCAGGGAAGGTTTCTTAAGGAGTAGTTTTACCACTGCCTCCTTCAAACAGGCAGGGACCACCCCCTCTTGTAAAGAGGCATTGATCACCTCCCTGGCCCAGCCAGCTGCTGGGTTTTTATCAGCCAAGAGGGGCAAGGGTTGTTAACAGAAAAATCCGAGGGCTCCCTTGGACAAAAACAAAGACACCAACTAGGATTACTTGGAGCAAAACAGCAGCCTGTTGGCTTGGCCTTTATTGAATTGTTGCAACAGGGTGCTCCCCTCACTTGTAGGAGAGAGGAGGAACCCAGAAATATGGTGTGCAAGACCTTATAAAGACTTTTGAAATTGCCACCCTGTAGATCAAGACCACCCCCAGAAACATCATACATACATCACAGAAAGGAGGGGTTGAGGGAGGAGTTGTGGTGGTAACCTGAGTGTCCTGTCACCTGGCTGGTTCCCCCTTTCCCCCTCCCCATGAGTACTTTCCAGGTGACAGAGGGGAGTTTGCAGTTTCCTGCCCCCAGAGGGAAGAGCTGATTATTGTCCTATGTTCCAGTCTGTGCTGAATCCACTCCCATATGCAAGTTCTTTGTGATCTTGATTGTCTTCTGTCTGGGACCATCAGGGTTGGCATAGCAACTGGGCAGGGCTCCTGTGTATGTGCTGGTATGCTCAAGGGATTATGGCTGCCCTGTATCAAACCTTCCCCATTTTGTAGTCCTTCCTTCATGGAGTAAAATAAAAGTGGAACAGTGCAAATCCGATGTATGGTTGATTTTCTATGAATTTATAACAGAAGCGTAGCGTATGTAGTGTGCATGTGCGAGTGTGTGTGAAGTTTGTACAAACTGAATGATTGGGGTTTTTTTTTTCCTGCAACAGGGTCTAGAGTGCAAGTGGTCGCCCTGACCGATCCGAGCACCTTGCCCACATCCTCGAGCCTTACCAACTGAAACTCATACAACACAACAGGACTTGACTATACTTTGGTCACCCCAAGAGGTTCATAAATTTGTCATGCAAGAGGATATAGGAGAAAAGTATGATGCACCTCTGGAGACAGGAGACACCTTTCTCCTTGATGGAATTTCTCTTAACCTAATGCTGTTCTTGAATAGCTACTTTCTGGGGAGCATGCCTAAAGCTACAATCGTGTATAGTCAAAACACACTGGGTGAAATGGTGGGTTGTATTGCCAAAGTGTTTTTTTCTGGATTCCTGCCTTCTTTTCACCCCCCCCCCCTTTTTAATGTGCCTAGTGCGTAAAGCTGAATGTGCACAAGTTAAATGTGTGCAAGATGTGGGTATAGCAACACCCCTGCCTCAGTATAACAAATGGCTTGTATCACTTCACATTTTGTGGGGAACCTTTTGGTCTCCTCTGGGTATCATATAAAATGATGAGCAATCAAATAGTATCCTGGAAATCAAAAAGCTGGGAGTTCAGGAAGACTTCTCCATGGTTTGGTTTTTTTGTGCTTGCACAGTTTTATTTTCTGTCCTTGTCTTTACAGTCCTTCTTGTCCGTGGAATCAGTATCACAGGGATCTGATAAATTTTGTGTTAATTATGTTAGGTTACAACAGCAGCAGCACATTCACACTGCGGGACTATTTCCCTTTTTCCTTTTAGAAATGATTGGGCACAAAGAAGTATTACTGGAACAAGGCTAGTTGCTCGAAACAGTAATCAAAGGTGGGGCAGCCAAGGGCCATGCCTGAGAAACTGTATCTTTGCACCAAGATATGAACGAGCCTTGTACCTCCACACACATCCATTTCACTCTGCCCTCCATACCTGAAACGGGGAGCTAGTGTTTATAGTATGTAAACGGTTAAAATGAGATTTACAGCAACCCTTGCTCCTCCTACAACATGGTGGGATTTGTGCTGTGTGCGCTTCAGATTTTTGTCAGTTCCATTCTGTGTAAGCTAACCTCAGAGCTTAATAAAGTACCCATTCTGCTGTTCTCTTCAAGTATCACTCGTTATTTCCAGTTATAGATTGCTTACTGTGCTGCTAGTGGAAGCCTGCAAAAGGACTTCTGCTAGTGCAATGGGGCTCCCCCTTTTTCTCCCTGCCCCCACCTCAAATTGTCTGTGTGTCTGTATTTGTCAGGAGAACCACCAGAACAGCTCATGGAGGCAACAGGTTGAGAGCTAATTACATCAAGCAAGCAGAAATGCTTGTGCTGAAGGAGCAATCTTCTTAGTGCTATGTTGAATTCCTCCCACTATCTGGAGACCTCAAAGCCATCTGTTGTGGTGCATAATTAACAGGAAGGTATGCAAGTGTTTGAGTAGATGCATGAGGGACCCACTTAAGAATATTACATGGTGTTAGAGTTAGGCCTGTTCGACATCAACATCCCTGCACAGTGTTTATGGTACAAATATAGTCTCTAGGGAAGCTAGTTAGCCTTGAAAAAAGCCAGGATATGAAGACATGGTTTGAAATTGACTTAATATCCAGGTGAACCATAGTTTCCCAGTTTGGATGTAACAGGAAACTATGGTTAACTGCTTGCTCAATTGGAATAAAGTGGCTGTGTTTGAAGCATAATTGGGCTGAAACATAAGTATCAAAAAGTAGCCTATGGAGGTAGTTTTCATGCACCCCCAATAATTGGGCAATTGTCATTAGATGTGTTGAGGTGCGCTTTTGCCTTCTAGGCAGGCCATCCCTTTCTTGTGTTCAGGTTTCTGCAATTCATTATGCTCAGTTACACATATGATTGTCTAATTCAACAGCTGTAGTACAATATGCAAAACCACAATCTGGATTTGGGTGATAAAGCTTCATACGGTTTGAAACTTTGCAGCTTTAGCCACTAAGGAATGCTGTGTTTTGCAGTTTCATGACAACTTCTAGGTTGTGAAGCAGTCTTACTAATGAGCTGTTATAGAGAGTTCAGTCCATTCTTTTGTGCTTCTTTATAGCAGTGTTTAAATCAGCTATTACTAGCATGAACTAGGCACTGTCTTCCCTAGTTGGGAAGAAGTCATGGCTTGCATTGCGCTGGAAGCAAGATTAGATGATGCTGTTAGTCCCTTCATGATCTTAAAAAGAAAGAAATGGATATATTATGTTTCAATACAATTTCTTATCTCTGTGTAGGGATTGTGAAGCAAGTTCCAATATAAAAGCTAAATGTGATGGCAGCCTGCCTTAAATAGTCTGTTTCAGCATATATATTTTTATAAATCAAGTAAGAATAAATAGTTTTTTCTTTAGATGTTAGGAGCCCTGTTGAGAGAATGTTATGGCGGGCATGCTAGCATAATAAATTATATAGTTTTTATTGTTGTAAAGCATTCTGAGTTGTGCATTTGCACTATAAGGGTGGGATATAAGTGTAAACATAAATGAAAAAAATGTCTGTAGCTTGTTGAAAATTGTGCACTATAACCTGTGTTTATAAACATAAGCAAGACAAAATTCCTTCAGTGGATTTTCTTGGTTGTGAAGAAAACTGAACCTGCTGATCCAATATTAGAAAAGGCAGTGGTGCCATCACTGCAAGACTTGGGTGCAGATGTCCAGGGCCCTACTTAGCAGATATCAGAACCACATTAAACCAGCATCAGAGTGCAAAGTTAAAGCAATGCAAAAGCCTTGCGATGCAAGAATTTTTGGGCTATTCACTTAAAGTCTAAAAGAGGAAAATAAACAAGCTTCCTTCAGGAGGGCATTCCACAACCTTGGCATTACTATTGAAAAGGCCCTGTTTTCTGATGAGCTTTGTCTCTGAAGGGTTGGAAGACTCATGTGGGAGAAGATATTCTTTCAAATAATCTGGTTCCAAACCATTTAGAGATTTATAGGTAATCATCAGTCCCTTACATTGGGGCCAGAAGTGACTTGGAAGCTAATGAAACTCCTGTAACAATGGAGCTTATTGGTTTCATGAAGCTGGTTGTAGCCAACATCTTGGCTTCTTCATTTTACATGGGCTGAATTTTCTGAACTCTTTTCAAGGGCAGCCCCACATAGAACACATTGTTACTATCCTGGGAGACAGTGGAGGCAGGTGTGGAATCCCTTGACTTTCCAGCAGCCTGACCAATCTCTCCCTTCTCCTGCACCTTTCCTTCACTCTGCATTCCTGCAGCTTCACCTGCCTCAAACTCTCATCTCCTGGCTGTTTACAGATTCCCCCAATTCACTAATTCCTTCTTCAGTCTCCAACCACACTTCTCCTGGTGCCCACGCATCAGTATCCAGCCAGCACTCCTCAGTGTCCAGCCAGTTCCTGAAAAGAACCATGGCAACTAGTTGCACACCATTGCCAACCTGAATGTGCCTGTAATTGCCAGCCTTTTCCCCAAATCTAGTGGAAGAACATTTTTGTCCATCACTTCCCACAACACAGATGTGAATGTATTGCGTCTATAGGATTTCTGAATATTTGAAACCAGCATGTTTCATATATTGCAGATATGGCAGCTGTCGTCTTGATCAGCTGTTGGTACTCTTGACATTAGCCATATTTTCATAAACTGATTTTGCTAATAAGAGGTGTGCACACAATGACAAACCACCCTTCTGCTATTTTGCATGTACAATATGTTGTCAGTAAATTACAACTCAATTTCCATTTAGATTTAACTGTTGTAGACTTTCAGACAGATAATTTGTCAAGAAAACCCAATCAAGAGCATAAAGGGAGGTTCTGGTAATAGTATGTTTCATTTCTTCAATGTTTTCAGGATGATTAAGAGGTGTGATATCCTCAACCCCTGAATATTTTTTATTTAAAGAAAGGTAATACTACTGCTATATTTTTCTTGCCATTCATGCAGTCATATGGTAACAAGCTTGTCAGGATGAGGGATAGAACACTCAGGCGTGGCAGTTTTTACAAGCCTATAGTGTGTACTGCGGCGATAGCGTTTGCAAAAATGCCACATTCATTGTATATTTCATGCTTCAGACTCCATTGAGAAAATGAACCTGCAGTTATAGAATTTAAAAGATGTGAAGTGAAGTCAATCTCATGTGTAAATCTAGTAGAAATGTTTTGTTCACTCAGTTTCAATATATTCCATCGTGAGAATCAGCAGAAATACTTCACTTAAAGGAGTCTCGGTTCTGCTGTTTAATGAAGACTGTCAATGACGCTTACAGACTGAATGTGCTTGTGTTACTAATTGTTTTGAATTAAGTTCTCCTGATTTTTTTTAACTCTCCAAAACTGAAGAGCTGACTTGGTTTAGAATGTGAAGCTCATCAGAGCTGGGAGACTACAACTATTCCATCACATCCCAGCTAATGGGAGTTAAGAGAGTGTAAGCTAGCTGTGCCCATGTGTGAATAAAGCTGTAATCTGGGGCAAAGTTAGGGAGATTTAGCACAGAGAGGCAGAGAGAGGTGCAGGTTCTTCCTTCAGGAATAGTTAGAAATTGGCTGGGTGCCAGACAAACAGATGGATCTGTTAAAGGGATGATGATAATGCCCCCTTTGACTTGATCCTAGTTTGGGTGCAGGATTTTGGACAGGATGCAAATGTGACCAGCCTCTTTGAAGTGGGGGATGGGCAGGGAATACATAGAAAGCCACCGCAGCCTCTTAAACTACTAGGGGGACTAGGTTAATTGTGTGCAATGACTGTAGCACTAGAGTCAGGCAAATTTCAACCTACTGAAACCAATGGTCTTAAATACACTTTATGTTGGAATGCATCCATGGCACTGAATTGTGCCATCTGTGACCCTTCTTTCCTGTCTGAATTATTAGCACAGGGATCTAAACAGTTCTCATATGCCTGACATGATGTTAGTCTGCAGATTTAGCAGGCCTGACACTTGCAAGCCTCTCCATCTGGGAACACCTTTACAGTAGCTATTAGTCATTTCTGTCCTGTCAAAAGTACTATCTTGCTTGAGTAGAAATAAAGCTGTTCGGGTCAGAAATTTTTGGAGTTGCAATCTGGTTTCAGTATCTAATTCAGAGATTTCCCGTGTCCTGATTTACAGTGACTTTGATCAGGAATGAATTGGCATAAAGGCTGATCTCGCTTTGAAGATTCTACTAGGCCAAGGGCAAGATACATCAAGGGGACGCAGAGACTATAATGTGCTGCAGCTTTGAGATCAGTGAAGGGTTTGAGTAACCAGGAACTTTCAGTTTACTAATGTCACCAGCAAAAAAACAGGAATAAAACTCCATGACACAATTATGGTGAAACCAAGTTAATTTTCTTGCGTAAGTGTGGAGGTAAAGAAAAAAAGGATGTTAATTGTTAATTTATTCTTCCAGTATATTTTAAATTATATTTTCTAACCTTAAATTCACTGTTAAAGTACATAGAGATGTATCTCTGTAAGGAATCATACATTCTGTCTGTGACTTTTGTGAATCAAAAGCGTACATGAATCTATAGGAGTTAACAAAATCAATGGAATGATGTAAGTGAAAACTTAATTTTGCACTTTTACCGCCAAAACTCCAATAGGCTATTGACACACATTGTGATTCTAAGCAGGAAGTGTGTGATAGAATGCATCAGTCCAGTGATGCATCATGTTGTTCAGTAAATATGCTAATAATCTCCTTTAGGCATATTTAGAATATCAGAAAATTCTCTTCTTGGAGCTTACATGTTTTCACAGCAATCATCTGTAAATACATTAAATTACAGTAATGCTTTAAATGTTTCTGTATTAATCTTGTTAAATCATATATCAGCCTGTAGTTCAATAATTCAAGAAGCAAAGTAGTTACTTATCTTAAATTGCCAGCTGAGGCTTTCAGATTTTATTTGTTTGTATCTCAAGTAGAGAAAGTATTGAGCAGGATTTTTGAACAGGGGACTGGGCTGTGAAAGAAAGTTAACAGGGGAATAAAATGATGAACACATGCAGGCAGTACCGCGTCCCTTTTACTCTGTCAATAATTGTCAATAGCTGTGGCTCCATAACTATATATGCTGGGGATTTTCAGAGCAGCATAGGGAAATGATATTGAAATCCTACTGAATGTCATGAGTATTGGGGGATATAATATTTTCTGCTCTTGATTTCCATTGCATCCCAAGCAGTTTTCCACAGGTTGCTCTTGGCTCAGAAGAAAGCAGAGTCTTCTGTTCTTAACTTGGCAGTGAAGTCTTCTCCAAATTAGGTCCATGACAGGAAGCAGAGATGTATCTGGGAACAGATTGTCATTTTGAACATCTCCCTGCCCTCCATCTGTCCTGCCCTGGCCACATCTGGCATTATTAATCTGTGGGCTAGGTGGGTCAGGTCCCCCAGCAGAGTCCATTGCAGGCTTAGGGGCCCCTTCCCCAATACAACAGAATGTTAAGGAGTCCATAAAGCCAGGCTGAGGACAAACTAAGATATCTGGTCTGAGGCAGAATGTAATCTAATGGCAGCACGCATAAACAGGATTCCTGGGGTCAGCAGCTGAAGGGATCAATTCAAAAGCTGGGGAAGCTAAAGAAGTCAGGCTCATGGAGTTGAATGAGATGTGCTGTTCCAGTGCCTGGCAGGCTTCAACTGCAGCCTGATGTAGCCTGGTCTCCCATACCATGCCCAAGATGATGCTTGAACCTGCTCTTAAGACTCCTTTCTTCTGAGGCATCTCATTAGTCTCAAGGAGCCCTTTGAAGTACAGGTTGTGTGATGACCTTGGCCTCTCAGGATTGCACTCCATTGTCAACCAGCAGCCTGGGCTTGGTCCTTCTGGTGCTGATACTTTCAAGCCCTGGAGAGTGACTTTGCCATCCCTCTTACTTTGCCAGAGGGTCATTTTTCAGATGTGGGTCTTAAAACTACTCGAGGGGTTCTCCAGGCATCTCCTGGGTGTAGACCTAGGGAAATCCCTCCCAGCCTTTAAATACTAATTGAGGTATTCTTGTCTGCTCACCCAGGTGCATAGGAACATAAAAAGATGACTTAAATTGAATAAAAAAAACTTGGCCCATCTAGTTCTGCTTTGTCTACGCTGACTGGCAGTATCTCCCCAGGATTTTGGATGAGGTTCTCCCCCAGACCTACCTGGAAAATGGATGTCAGGGATTGAACCTCAGACCTACTGAGCAATGACCCTTCCCCAGGTCCTGATCAGCAGATTCTTAATCCGAGGTCAGTCCAGCCCAGATTAACACTACCTCAATGTTTGATAGTAAAATTTGCAATTTCTGAAATGTCAAAAGAGATTCCAGCTGCTTTTCTTTTCTCCTTTTCCAGCTAAAATCTCCAAATGCTTCAATTTTCTTGACCAGCTTCTGTTCTTGTACTGGAGAATAATGACATCAAATTTATATGCACTCACCCCCTGTTTAGCAAACCATTACTGGCATCTGAGTTTGCTCCCTATGTCTTTCTGACTCACCGCAAAAAGACAAAATCTAAGAGATTGTTCTGTTCATTGTTCTTCCCTCTAGGGAAGAAGCCAGCAGTTCTCTGGTTTCAGTCTGCCTACTTGCTTGGACAGAACTTCCACTTGTCCTAGTGAGTGAATTTTACAAGCCTTGTGGCTAGAAATGTCAAGTGCTATGAGAGCAGAAAATTGCTTTGGACTGAAAGAAGCATTTGTGTGAGGGGCTTAGGCTGAAGGAACATTGTATAGCACTGTGAAAGAAGGAAACAAGAAATGGTATCCTTTATGTGTGTCTTTCCACTTGCTTGCTGTTGTCCCTCAGTAATTTTGTGAGCTGAGCTAGTGGCTGTAGATTTTCCTTGGACCTAAACATGTCTTACTTGGCAGGTGAATTACACGTTGTACACTTTCAAATATGATTTAATTTTAGTGCTAGGGATTGGTGGGGCTTGGGGTTGGGGAGTCTGCTTGGCAGTAGACTTTAAAATGGCCTGCAGCCAAGACAACATGAAGTAAGGTGTTCAGTCTGCAGAGAAGTCATCGTGAACAGTGAACAATGAACAAAATGTTCATTGTATCAAAATCAATGTATCAAAATCATCATCAATGATTTTGTGGACACTTGCAGAATGTCCTATCTAGGGAGACTTGCCTGGCAAGAACTGTGATTAGATTCCCATATCAGACCAAAAAAAAACCTATTTGTCCAGGCTTTTAACATTTACTATCAATTAATTGTATAAAGATTTTATCTGTTTTGCTGAAATTCTAGGTTGAATTTTTTTATGCTGCTGTTCTTCTCTGTTCAGACATTTTCTAATATTTTATATTGACGTTTTACTATTCTGGCTGTTGGTTTCCCTGATAGATTTGTTTTTTTAATGGAAGTCTAATCCTTTTTTAAAAGAATAAAATGATTATGTGTGGTTGCTTCATTTTCACCAAGCAAGTGGTTCAAGTCCTCACTGAGAAGCACAAATAGGAATGCCAGTGTCCAAGAAACACTCCACTAAAGTAAAGTAAAGTAAAGTAAAGTAAAGTAAAGTAAAGTAAAGTAAAGTAAAGTAAAGTAAAGTAAAGTAAAGTAATAATTGCTTCTATTTCAATATGGATGGTACATAGTAGTAGTCATAGTGGTGGTGGTGGTGGTAATGAAATGATAACCTTGAGTTCAAACTATTTGCTCTGTTAAATATCAAGTGAAATGTTGTTTCACAAAGGAAAAGAAGTATGAATGGATATGAAGAGCACAGGATTTATTCCTTTCGTTGCTGGATTCTTGGTACATTTGAATGGGGAATCCAGAGCGTGTAGCTCCCATGCATTCATGGCCCCACTGCTCACCAACAGAATTGTAGATGGTTTGATGCACACAGTTTTCCCCTTGCTGAGAGCCACAGAGCTCCATGTTATTCCTGGCTTCAGCTGGGACGGTGTGTGACAGCTCCTGAACAGGACCAGTCAAAGGATGTTTCTATTGATCATACACTCCTCAAGCAGCTCTGCCATTTTGAGAGACGCCTGTAAGCCCTAATTTGCACAGTGGCCCACAGTGACTTCAAGGGACTAGAAGGGAATCCATTGTTTAGTCTGTTACATGGCCAAATAATTGCCATCACATTTTATGCTGCAAAATGGGTGAAAACCTCAAATTTAGAGTTGTTTATTTTAAAAATCATTTCTACACTGCCATATAAAATATCAAAGTGGTATACACTATCAAACATAAAACATGATTTAAACCTTTTATATATATAAAAAAGATAATCATTCAGGTGACTGGCTAATCAAAAAATAAACAGCTGCAAAGGCGTATCAGCACAAAAAGTATTCAAGAAACACTTGAAAGTTAAAAGCAAGGGTGTTTGCCAAATCTCTGCTTAGCTGCCTCAGTTCTATAGCTATCTGTTGGTGGGAAACAAGAATGCATAGTGGGATGCTAGCAGATGGTAGCTGTTTAAGAAACAATGACCACAAAATCCTTTGTAAATATAATTTTTGCAGATGTTTCTCAGTGTGGCAGTTGTTCCTGTTTGCAGACTTCAGACAAATTTGTGCCTCAATCAAGGATCTGTCCCTTCCCCCCAATAAATCTATGTTTCTAGTATATATGAAAATGTATCCTGCCAAGAGCTTGATATGTTTCATTGTAGACAATTAAGATTACAAATAATCAGCAGTGTCATTAGGCACACACAAAGAGCTGTGTTAGACATCCCTTGCAGGGGTGATGCTTCACTAACAGCAGATGGAATGGCTTTTCATTTATTTCAGTTTTCCTTTCCCTTGCCACTGACAGGCATATTATATACAGGGTGGTGCTGTAAGACAGACATAGGTGGAAGAAACACCACGGAGATGGAAGTGGGCCAAAGCAGTGGTTGAATTCTGCATAGTATACTCAAGTGCTGTGGCAGTTTAAAGTCTAGCAGATTTATTGCAGCATAAGCATAAGCTTCTATATGGGACGCGGGTGGTGCTGTGAGTTAAACTACAGAGCATAGGACTTGCCGATCAGTAGGTTGGTGGTTCGAATCCCCGTAACGGGGTGAGCTCCTGTTGCTCGGTCCCTGCTCCTGCCAACCTAGCAGTTCGAAAGCACGTCAAAGTGCAAGTAGATAAATAGGTACCGCTCCAGTGGGAAGGTAAAGGGTGTTTCCGTGTGCTGCTCTGGTTAGCCAGAAGCGGCCTAGTCATGCTGGCCACATGACCTGGAAGCTGTACGCCGGCTCCCTTGGCCAATAAAGCAAGATGAGCGCCGCAACCCCAGAGTTATCCACGACTGGACCTAATGGTCAGGGGTCCCTTTACCTTTACCTTTAAGCTTCTACACCTAGAGGCAGAAGTTGCATCCTGTAAAAAGAATGGAAATTATGACTTTAAAGTTCTGCAAGACTGTGGTGTTTTTTCCCCCTCTGCAGCAGATTAACATGACTATTCAGTGTTACATGGGTGTTGCACAGAACATGAATGACTATTCTAGGCCTGAGATTGTTTAAGGAGCTGTCTTGCTTTCAAGGTGGTAAGACATGGAAGTTGCATACTTGTGGGGCTGTGCCACAGCCCAGAGTTTAACTTGGCTAGACAGTCCTTGTTAAGTTCCCTTTGTCTGATCTTGTAACAGTCTGTTGTAGGCTGCTTACACACTGTATCTTTAAAGCACATTATTCCACTCAAAGAATTCTGAAAATTGTAGTTTGTTATGGGTGTCATAAGCATTGAAACTCTGTGAGGGGCAAACTACAGTGCCCAGAATTCTCTGAGGAAAGAAAGAATGTGCTTTGAATATGTCCTTTTCTGCTCATGAGTCAGAAAAAGCAGGAGCCTAGATTCAGATGCAAATATAGTGGTACCTTGGGTTACAAACACTTCGGGTTACAAACACTTTAGGTTATAGACTCTGCTAACCCGGAAGTAGTACGACGGGTTAAGAACTTTACCTCAGGATGAGAACAGAAATTGTGTGGCAGCGGCAACAGCATGATGGCAGCGGGAGGCTCCATTAGCTAAAGTGGTACCTCAGGTTAAGAATGGTTTCAGGTTAAGAGCAGACCTCCAGAATGAATTAAGTTCACATATATTTTTTTTTTAAAAATAATATTTATTACTTTTAAACACTACAAAAAAGGAAAGAAAAAAGAAAAAAGAAAAAAAGACAATACAATACAATATAAAAAGATTACACAACACTAACACAATAAACTAAAAACAAAACAAAAACAGTTTAGCACACATCATACAATTTCAGTATCTTATCTTTCATTCACTTGTTTCAATGACCTCCTCACACCTCCCTTTTTGTATTCCACTTCTATTAATTGTTTCAGCAATTCCTTTCCATCTTCCTCTATTTTCTGACCTATAATTATCTTAACATATTCTAACCTTATTTTTCCTTTAATACTCTAATAATTTATTTATACCTAATTCCTTATAACATTTCTACTAAAGCCATATAACTTCATTCCAACATTTTTCTAACATTCATTAATTTTACAATATTTCTATAAATAGTCTTTAAACTTTTTTCCAATCTTCTTCCACCGACTCTTCTCCCTGGTCTCAGATTCTGCCAATCATTTCCGCCAATTCCATATAGTCCATCAACCTGGTGATCTTCTGTCCGATGCTCTTAGCTCTTTTCCAAGTCCCTTCTGCAGATCTTCTTCGTATTTATACAAAAACTTTACTTTGTCTTCTACTGATCTTATTTTTATTTTCCTTCCTTTAAAGCTGAAGAATAGACCTTGGGGAAACTCCCACCTAAAGATGATTTTATTCCTTCTCAGCAGGGCAACCAAATCTCCGTAGTTAGACCTAAGATCCAAAAGGTATTTCGGGACGTCTTTAAAAATTTCCACTCTTGGCTGTTGTACTTCTAGGTTCTTCTGGTAGTGCCAACAGTCTCTTATTCTGTTCTTCTCTTTTTTCCCTCCTCTTCCAAATCTGAAGGCCTCACAGTTTTAAACTCTTCTTGACCCAGATCCAAGTCCCAAAAATCAGCAAATTCCTGTGTGAAGAAGTCTATCAAACTTTCCTTCTCCAATTCAGGTAGGGCTCTGATCCTCAAATTCGTCTGTTTTTCTTTAAATTTAATCATAGCAAGCGTCGACTTATGGTCATCAAGTTGCCTCTGTAAGGCTGGGACTATCTCTCTCACCAATTGTGTTACTTTACATTCAACAGCAATGGCTTTCTCCCTAGCTTCCTCTGCAGTCTGCCGTATCAAAGTAGATTCCTGTATCAATTTCTGGATTGTTTCTGTATTGATATTCACCTTTTGTCCCAGATTATTTATACTTTCTGTATTTAAGTCAATTTTAATAGTTGCAGCGTCCACTTTCGCATTTGTCACATCTATTTTCTTGTTAAGCTGTTCCAGTGAATCACTTATCTTACTTAATGCAACCGCTAAGGCCTCTTCTGTCGACATTCCTCTTGATTTTGAATATACTGTTACAAAAGCAATAGCGGAAGAAGCAGGGGAGCCTGATATTGAGGCTCTCCTTGATTGCTGCCAAGTCCTCCCAAATCTTAATGTTTTTTTCAGGAATTGACTAGTCCGTTTTTTCCTTTCCATTTGCCATAACACTTAACCGATTCAAGGTCAGTCCCAGAGTCTCACAGCTTTTTATCTTGCAGCTGGAAATTCCCAGCCCAGCTCTTGTAACAGTTTCAAATGCTTCCTCTAGGGGGAAACAGTTTCTGTTTATATTAGTCAATAATGTCCTCTTTTAAACACAGCTCAAACAATGAAGTTAGTTTCAATTTTCAGTTACTTTTACTCCTTTTTAAAAGCAGACAGAGACAGTAGAAACAATGTATTTCTCTTATTAGCTAGCTGTCAAGGAGCGTTCTAATCGCTGTCAGTGAGCCTTCCAAAGAACGTCAGTCCTGCTAGCAACCTGTTTCCAGGGTCTGAGCGGTGGTATTTTAACTCTCTTCACTCTCTCCCGCAGGCATATTCAGTTCACAGCTCCCCTCCCCTCTTCTCCTGCCTCCAAGGGGGGGGGGGTTAATGTTCTTTACCAATGGAAATTTAGTCCTTTACAATAGGCTTTCCAAGGCTTCAGCTTGCAGCCTCAATGCTTCAGTCTATTTACAAAAGGGGAAGGCGGACTTCCTGTATTGAACCGCCCCGTTACGATACCAAATTAAACTTTTAGAAATCCAATTCTCCCGCTTCAGCTCTACTCACAGGTAATTATTTTAAATCAAATTGTCCACAGGAAAAAGTCAGCGCTCTCCGGCAACAGCTATGCGGCTTCGCTCCATGGAAGAAGCAGACGATTTGAAGCACCACACCGCTCACCCCACGTCGCTCCAGACCCCCGAAACCAGGTTTCCCCGCGAGTAGGGGAGGCGCAAAAGGTGCCCGCCGAATCCCACGCTCACAGGCTTCTCCTGCCTGTGATTTTTTGCGGGTCTCCACCTTCGCCCTGACGGCCAGACCCAAATTCCCACGGGGCAAATTCCTCCCGATCACAGGAATTCCACCATTACCGGAGGCACCAACCCGGAAGTTCCTCAGAATGAATTAAGTTCATAACCAGAGGTACCACTGTAATGGTTTAGCTCTGGGTAGTGCAGCTGGGGGATCCTGGAAGTCTGAGGTGGAATCTGCACACATATAAAAAACACTGTGAAAATGCTTTTTAAAAAGATGTTTTGAAAAATACATTGAATTTGGCATAGCTCACCATTGTCATCTCATGTCACAACTGTATTTTACACTTTACAACACATTTAAAACATTTTATTTGCAGCTGTATAGCTGAGTCCTGAAGGAGCAAAGTGGCCATGATTTCTGCATTGAGCACCTGCATGCTTTATGCTTTACATTACGTGTGAAATGGGTCTGCGTCTAATCAATGGTTTGATTGTTGCAATCTTGCCTGATCCAGCTATCACAGTTCTGTCCTGAGCGCTGACCACAGTGACAGTTATACTGCAAATTGATTTCAGTGGTTCATTCAATCAAAGTAAGATCAAGGTCTGAACCAGCATCTTTGTGTGTATGCTATGCTTATCCATCAGACTCCAAATGGGATCTCTAGCTTGGGAATCTAAGAGGAAAATTTTTTAATAGCCTGGTTCACCTGCCTCTTGGTCTAATAAACTGTGGTTGTTAGAAGCAGAAATTAGCTATGAATTTAAGCACTTCCTCATTCCCTTACACTGAACTTCTGAGGAGACTTCCTAGTTTACTAAGCCATAGTTTCCTGCGACGTCTCAACCAGAAAACTGTGGTTTAAGTCTCCTCTGCAACCCATAATTAGGAGCTAAAATTTTGTCCTGGTTAATAGGAAGCTCTTAATCCATGGTATCCCTCTTTGGATGCCAAAGTAAACCAGTTTAACAAACTAGGTCATTTTTATACAGCTGGGCACATGAAAGAAGGAAGGAAGGGGAGGAAGGTGCACTTTAGTGCTTGCTGCAGATTTCCAGGCTAGAAGTTCATAGTTTTCTGGGTGGTGAATCACCTTTACCAGGCCAAAGAGCATTATGGCTCATGGTAGTGTAATCAGAATGTTAAGAGTGGAAACATTTCTAGTTATATGTGAGTTGCAATGCACCTCAAATTCTTAATAATAATAGTAATAGCAATTGTATTTGTGGAGATAGTGGAAAGAATTCCCTTTATTAAATCTCTCTGTGTGCTTGAATATGTTAAGATAAGCTCAACATAGTTTTCATGAAGAATTTATTTGAGCGCTTTATAATTCAGAAATCTTAAACTGTATTGATTATGTAGAAATCTGTTATTTTAGATTTATTTTGCTGCTATCCAGGCTTCAAGATTTTTGTATCAAGGATTAAAGACAATGTTTTTCACATAGCCTTTCCATAATACTGTGGAAAGGCTATTTAAAGGGGGAAAGGTTCACCACATGCACAGTTTAATGCTCTATGGAAAAAGTTATATGTACTGGGCCTTTGTAAATATGCCATTAGTGCATGTATTGCTAAATTGAATTTCGGCATTCTTTCCCCTTGAAAAGCCATCTTAAAGTACTTTGGGTATTTTACTTTCTGTCATATCTTGGACCACACTTAAACAATTATTTAATTATTCCATTTGTAGCTCACTTACTTTCTATGGATCTATTGTATGGTTTACAATAAGGAAAATCCAAATTCAAAGAAATACATAGACATAGATATACAATAAGCATAATTTCAGATTATTTTACACTGAGACAAATCAGGACAGGAGTCCCCTGACCAGCCCTGTCAGTGAAAACCCTGCAGAAGGATTTCTGCATGTGCGATGGGTCTTTTCTCCTCTTCTTCCATGTCTCCTGCACCCCTGGAATTGGCTCTGGCAGGCTTGGGAGAACCCCCAGAACAGCACATGGAGGGAAGAAAGGATGGAACACCTGAAAGAGTACAATGAACATCCCACCCACTATATCCATATCCATATCCATTATTCAAATTACAAAAAACCAAACATTTCAGCCTGGCATCTTCACTCAAGCTTCAAAATGCTGGGAAATTAGTTGTGAAAGGACCACACAATTAATAGATTCATTATTTAGACCAGGGGTCAGCAAACTAAGGCCTGGGGCTGGTTGCAGCCCCCCAGGCTCTTAAATCTGGCTCACAGACCCTGCCACCTGCTTGGTCAGTCCCCGCGTGCTGCGGATGCCTTGCTGCATGGGGACTGACTTCTGTGACATTGGCACAGCTTCTGGGCAGGCAGTGATGCTGGCGCGGCTTCAGATCGGCTGCAGGAAGTTCCTGCAGTCGATCTGAAGCCTCGCCACCTGCGGCTGAGGTAAACCCGGTATGGCCATGGATGGAGAGGCCGGCGGGTGGTGGGTCTGGGCATCGTGATGGGCACGTCGCAGGGCTTCAGCTGGAGCTTGGCATGCCTGCTGGCCCTGCACCTGGCGCCCGGCTTGGTACTGCTGCTGGTGGCGCGCTTGGCGGCTGTGCTGGAGCAGCTGGAGGGCGAGCTGCGCCCCACCTGCCTGGTGCTACACGTGCACGGCCTGCCCACCAACCTGGCCTTGGACGACGGGCCCCAGCGCATGGTGCATGCCACCTGGGAGCTCCGCGGGGGTGGGCCAATGGAGTGGCTGCTGCTCGTCAACAACGCCGGTGGCAACACACGCTCCTGAGCATGTGCAGAGTACGTCCCTCCTCCAGGTCTGGAGGCAGCTGCGAGACCAGCTTGCAGGGTATTTATATTTTTCAAAATATAGTCCGCCCCCCCAAAGGTCTGAGGCACAGTGGACCGGCCCCCTGAAGAAAAAGTTTGCTGACCCCTGATTTAGACAATATGAATGTGGTACAGAACCAGTGGCATTGAACAACCCCACACCATGACAAATAACAAACATCAACCCTAGTAAGTAATCACAGTAAATGAGCAGAGACAGATGTGGTAATAGACACAAGACAAATATTGTCACCCCAGCATGATGAACCCAAAGGTCGCTGTGAGCTCAGTCCTTATAGCTGAGAGCTTCAGGTGGAGAGCCCCTGTACTCCGGCTTTTCAGCATGAGGTAGTCTGAAATAAATACTGGTGTGGGAGGAAGTGGAAGGAGACAGATGCTCATGTAGCAGATCCAGCTGAACACATTTCCTTCCCCTTCTGTCCCTCCCTGCCCTCCAGACAACATGAGGTACTTGGGGTCAGTTTAGATCTGCTAGCAACTTCACAATGTTCAGGAGCAGATTGGAGATGCTGAACCATGTTCTTTTTCTTATCTTCCCAGAAGAATCTTAAAAGATTTAATACTCTAGTCTGCCTCTCACAAGGATATAAGTCATTTTGGTCTGTAAGGATTTTGGTACATCTGTTTTCTTCTCCAGAGGTTCTTTTGCACAACTAATTTTTCAGATGGTTCCAGCTTGAGGGACACAGCTTGCTAAAGGAGTAAGTGGAAGCAAATATCCCCAAAACAGTTCAGAATTTATATATTGTTCTGCTGCTGCTGCTGTCTTTGTCTTTAAAATTTAGAAAGCTTGAAAAAATGGAATGTGCAATTGTATCTCCATATGGATAATAATCCAATGTCTACTTGCTATAGAAGAAGAGACTAGTGGCAGTGCTTTTGAAATGGAAATGAGAGAACTCATATACACCAAGGAAAATGTAATGGGGAAGAATTTAAACCAGGCTTCCACATCCTGGTGCCCTTCTGATGTTTTGGACTTCAAAACATCTGGAGCTGGAAATATTGTGTGGGGCTAATGAGAGTTGTAATTCAAAAAGTCCGGAAGGCAGCAGGTAAGAAATGGTTAATATATACAAAGGAAACCATAAAGTCAGAAAACAGTAATGGTGGGTGATTTTAATTAACCCATTTTGAGTGAGTTCAAATTTCCTCACATCAAGCTGTTCTCTTGCAAGGAAGCCCAAAACAAAAACATCTTGATTTTCTTTTAAGTACAGATTAAGATGTAGTTCAAGGGGTAATTGTGCAGGAACCACTTGGTAGCAGTAGCCTAGAATAATTTTAAGTAATCATGGTTACTGAAGGAATACATCTGTCATAAAGCCACTTTCAAGCAGGGAGGGAAGTCGACCACATGCCCAGTTTAAATAGTTAATGTTGAGCCATTTCTCTCTGATTTGTACTCCATCGCTCACCAACACTGCATCCCAACTTTTCAATTTGCCATATGTGAGCCAAGGGAGAATAGATATTTATTCCAGTATTCTCCCCTTCTCCAGCATTTTATTTTCCCCAGCTGTGGAATAAGGCTGGCAAAGAATTAGAATGCAATAAAGGGAGCAGATTAGAGTTCACACGCTCCACTTTCTTTTGTTTTCCATTGTAGTGACAGCAGCTGGCCAAAGGTGAAGCATAAGCCATTGCTACTAGCAGGGGGAATTAAGTATTGGCAGAGTTGCATGAAGGTTAGGAAGGATTTGAGATGTAACTAACCAAAGATATGAAAACCAATTAGGATTAAAGGAAAGAACGAAGCACTTTTGAATCAGAAACTCTTCCAGAGGGTTGATTTGCTATTTATGCAACTGGGATATAAAAAGATCATTCATGAATGATGCATGTATTATAGCAGATGGTTGTTTACATGGCTGGATCATTTGGGTTGATTCCACAGCCAAGAAGTAAAGTATTGCCCATGTGGGGCCTCTTAGATGTTGTTGGACTCCATCTCCCATCACCCCTAGCCAGCATACCCAATGATCAGGGAAGATGAGAGTTGTAGTGTCTGGAGGGCATCACCCTGACCATGCCAAAAAATGGTAAACCAAACAGCACTGAGAATACTGCTTGGACCTAGTGGTGCTTAGATCTCACATAAGGTTTCTGGTAAAGATCATGTCTGATACAATGCAGAGCCACCTCTATTCAGTGTAGAAATACTGGACTAGGTGGACCAGTGGGGAGGCTGGGGAGACAGGAAAAGCGCCAACACTGGAACAAAAAAGAAAATACCACCTAAGAGCACTGAATTAGTGCACTTACAGCCGGGGTAGGGAGTCTGTGTCCTGCCAAGTGTTGCTGGATTTGCCATCATCCCTGACCATCATCCATACTGGCTGATGGGAGTCCAACAACATCTGGAGGGACACAGATATCCTGCCCCTGACACAGAATCTTCCTTTCCTGGTTCCTAGATAGGCCAGTGATTTTGCTCCATATAAAGCAGATGCCTAGGTCCAAATGTTGCTTTTGTAACATTTTCTATAAACAATCTGCTGTCCCGCTTTGCAAATTTAGACTTTTGGGGCATACATCCATCATTAGCCTTTGTTTGACACAAGCAGGCGTAACCGTATTTGTAATACTTTTGAATATGGTACCAGGAATTGAAATGGTAGAGTTCTTTCACCATGTTGTATGGTTAGGACGACACTTTGGTCAGGCATGGACCAATCTTCCAAAAAATGTAATTATCCATATATATATATATATATATATATATATGCAGGTTTTGGTGTCCTCGGGTGTCTTCCCGTGTAAAAGTTGGGGTGTCTAGGCGACGTTTCGACGAGGTCTCACTCGTCATCTTCAGGCTGGTGCTTTCGGCTTCTTGTTACTGGAACAGAGCAGGATCTCAGTGTTTGAGTTCCTATAAATACTGTAGAGGGGGTGTGGTGTATAGCCTCCAATGTTCTGGGCAGAGAGGAAGTTCCCAGGCTAGTTCCTCTCTGCCCAGAACATTGGAGGCTATACACCACACCCCCTCTACAGTATTTATAGGAACTCAAACACTGAGATCCTGCTCTGTTCCAGTAACAAGAAGCCGAAAGCACCAGCCTGAAGATGACGAGTGAGACCTCGTCGAAACGTCGCCTAGACACCCCAACTTTTACACGGGAAGACACCCGAGGACACCAAAACCTGCATTCCTGTACCCGTGAAAATCTACGAAAGCAAATATATATATATATATATATATATATATATATATATATATGCACACTATGTCTTCTGAAATTCTCAAACACGTTGATAGGCAGTAAAATACCTGGAAACATATTGTGGTGAAAAATGAAATACTAAAACAAAATAAAACAGCTAGGAAGTTTGTGGAACTATACTAGGAGAAACAAATGAATACTATATCTGATCACCTGCATTGAACACCCTTCTCAGTATTGCTTCAGGAATTTCATGTCAATTTCTGAGGTTCAGAACAGAAAAATCTAGCAGTTGCAATCTCGGTCATGCAGAATAGTCCATTATGCAACTGAAGAGCCTTAAAGGAGACATTGCAGAGTAGTTTAAAGCCAACAGAACTATAGGGAGTTGACCTAATAATGGTACTCCCTGTGCAGAGCTAGCTCTGTAAACTTGAACAGGTTGTAAATCTGCTTCCCTGGCTCACACATGGAATGTTCTAGGGAAGGGGTTGAACTCGAGGGCAAGTTTTGTATTCTTTATCAACTTGCAATGTTGTTTAGGGTAGACACTATTTCAGGCATAGGCAAACTTGGTCCTCCAGATGTTTTGGGACTACAATTCCACCATCTCTGACCACTGGTCCTGTTAGCTAGGAATCATGGGAGTTGTAGTCCCAAAACATCTGGAGGGCCAAGTTTGCTTATGTCTGCATCATTTCATACTTGGAAAACCATATGCATTGTGATAACGATGGATGGATAATAAGTTCAACTGATGTGAATCATTCAAGACTTCCAAAACTACACACAGAGATATTTTACTGCAGAATAGTAATGTGTGATGTGTTTTCTTAGAGTCCTTTGTTCTATAGTAGCCCATTCTCAGCTGGTAAGAGGATACTGATTCATTTTTAGTACACAGTAGGCATCCATACTACTGTGGTGTGATGTGAAATTTGGCAAGCACAGGCATAACAATGAGATTGTTTAGTAAGCTGCCATTATGCAAAAGCAGTGCCTGCTATGAAACTGGCTTATTTTCCATGCATAGATTATTATCACTTTAATAAGTTTAAAAAGCACGATCATTATATAAATACTGAGTAGTAGAGCTTTGGAGTTCAGTTCAGATGCCACTAAAGCAAGGGTAAGGTAGCTGAACTATGATCTAGTGTCATGTCTGAATTGGCAAGCCATGGTTTGTGAAACAAAAGTACAAACTATAGTTTAAAGTGGGTTTGCTAGCCACAGTTTGAGCTAGCTGTGGTTTGGTGTGATATTTGAATCATGAAACCATAGTTATAGCTATTGCTCAACCTCTAGGGCTTGCAGTGCCAGGCAGAAGAAAAATAAAAGCAAACAAATAACTCTAAACCAAGGTTTGCCTGTACATCTGGAAGCTCAAACTGTGCTTTGAATTCTGGATTCTGGATGGTGCACAAACCAATCCTGTGAGTTGTTTTCATCCATGCAGAAAAAAACAAAAGTTATCAGACTGAGTTATGGATGAGTTTACATTGGATTGTGAATATAAGATGAACTGTGTCTCACTAATAAGGATAGTATTTAAAATGTGTTGCAGTTGAGAGAAATTGGGTATGTACTGTAGCAATGTGAGAGAGGGCCTTCTTGGTATCAGGATGAGCAATGAAGCTTGTATGGAGGAGGACTACACATGCAGTTCAGTATTTGTATAGGCTTTCTTTGCACTACTGTGGAATGTGCAGGCATGAAGGTGATACGGTCCACAAGTGTGTGTGACTAGTGAGTGTGATCCCGCTACCTTTCTGACATATTCACTGGGGTGTGTGTGTGAGTGGACAGAGCTGAAATGATATATTGATCAGGACAAAGGTGATACCCTTAGTATCATTCATGCCTTCTGTTAATCTGCTGTTGGCAGCAAGTTGTAAGAATGCGCTTTGTTCTAGACTTATTTCTGTTAGGCTGTTTTCTTCCCATTTGGCAAACTTCTGCATTCTGGCAGGAGTCAGACCCCTTCAAAAACACTATGAATTATTGTTTCTTTGCCATAATTTCACAGAAATTGTTGCCCAGACAATGGGTAAGATGTTTTTATGCATTCCACCTTTCTGGTCTCTCCTCTCTCTCTTATGAGAATCTCTCTGCTCTGCTTTGACTGTGGTTTTGTGTTACATCAGCATTAGTGGCAACCACAGTTAATGCTAATGAAGTTCCCTCTCTACTGTGGAAGCAGCATCAAATCCTGCCCCAAAATCTTGGTTGAGAAGGAATCCTGCTTAAGGGTAGCAGGGGAAATTGGAGCCCAGAGGATGGGGGAACCAAGTGCAATATTTCTGCTCCCAGTCTTCTATTGTGCAACCTGCTTTTAAAATTTATACTTGTTTGCTTTTAACTACTGTTGGATTTGCTTATTTGCTTGTTTTGTTCTATTGTGCATTTGTTTGTTTGTTTATATGCTGTGACCAATTTTGTGTAAACCCCATTGAATACTTTCAGAGAGAGGCTGGGTATAAACTCAAGATGTTGCCCAGTAGTAATATTCTTAAGTCCCATCTGCACAACACAGTTAAAACATATTTATATTACTTTAAACAGTCATGGCTTCATGTAAAGAATCCGGGGAACTTTAATTTGCTAAGGGTGCCAAGAGTTGTCAGGGCACCCCTATTTCTGTCACAGAGCTGCAATTCCCAGAGTTCCCTGTGATAATAATAAAATTGACTAATAAACCACTCTAAGATTAGCTGTCTGAGGGGAATTAGGGTTTCCTAATCATTCTCAGCACCTTTAACAGTTCCTAAGATTCCTTGGATGAAACCATTACTACTTAAAATGGCATGATACTGCTTTAAATGTGTAGTGCAGGTGGGGCCTTAGTTTTAGTTCTCTGGTTGTTAAAGCTGATACAGTACATATATTTTATGCAACAGATGTTGTTTGTCAGCCCTGTGCTTTGTAGGGGGATACTCTGTATAACCACAGGATAAAGTTAAACCCACTGATTTGGATGGCTTTAAAGGGGGATTTGATCATTTCATGGAGCTTAAGGCTATCAGTGGTTACTAGTCATGAAGATTGTATTACCTCTAGTATCAGAGGCAGTGTTCCTTTGATGGGGAACATGAGTAGGGAGAATTCTGTTGCTGCATTCCAGTCCTCCTGGTGGGCTTCTGCCACTCTGTAAACATGCTGCTGGGTCTTGGTCTGATGCAGCAGAACTCTGGTTTGTTTGGTTTGTTTTATTTAATTTATTTATCAAAATGGGTTTCATGCTTGATTGTAGTAAACCTTCTATGTGGTTTATATGGTACAACATTCTTAACATACGCAGGAGAGTATGTGTCTATCTTCTGTTTCCACAGTGTCCTGACATACCTGTGTTTACTGAAAGAGATCTGAAGAACAAGCAGCACACACTCATCTGACCTTAGGAAAACATCAAGCGCCAGCTATTTAAATTAACTGTTTGGAAGGGATTACACATGTGCCTAATAGCACTGCTGAACTGTTTATCAGTTTCTGAAATTCTGGTAAAAAACCCACAACCCATTGCTGAATGTCTCCTGCGGGGTGTGTGTGTGTGTGTGTGTGTGTGTGTGTACTGTGCAATAGGTTTTTCTTACTTTAGAAAATAACTTTGCAACAGTCCCCAAGGGTGTACAGCAACTGGCATCTAATAAACTCCTTGTAACATTTTCTCTCCACAAAACAAAATGCTAGGAATAAAAGGTTTTGAAAATCCTTTGGTGCTTATTTTAGTGTCTTTTGCCAGTGTGTGTCAGGATTACAAACAATACAAATAAAATATGCATTTGAGGGGTAGCCAGCATGGTGCCCCCTGAATGTCTTTGGACTGCATCTCCCAACAGGCATAGCAAATGGCTGGGGATGAGAGTTGCAGTCCTGCAGTATCTGGAGGGCAGCAAGTTGGCTTTCCCTGAATGTAATCAGACTTGAATACATCACTGAAATGGTAAATACTTGCCTGGGAGTAAAGTCTATTGAACTCAGTGGATCTTATTTCTGAATAAGCATGCTTGGGATTGCACTATAACAGTAGTAGATTGTCAGTAAGACTATACAGTATATGACAACACAGTGGACTTTGTTTTCATCTTCCTACCAATAGTACATTGTCATCCCTCAGAACCAGTGAATTGTGCCAGAAAAACTTCTTTCCTGCCCTTTCTGTACAGTTTGTCCCTAGTCCTCATGCTATCCCTTTCTTATGAGATCACAATAACTTCCACTAAGCACCTGGATGCTACTCAGTTTTTGTCTGTGATATCCTATGAACTAAGATATTGCTGCACTAAACCTTTTCTAAGAGTAGTTTCATAAGGAGCTAAGATGATTATTGTTACAATAATAAAGAAACCTTGCCGTTCTTGGTCAGCATCTGCCCACTGAGGCTCTGGGAAAGTTAAGAGTGGGGGAAACTCTCCCACACGACCAACTGACCACTTCATCAGCCTCAGCTGGTCATGGGGGGTGTCAGGATGAGGCAGGAAATTTGAAATTGAATGGGCCAATTGTGGCCAACCTTAAAGGTAAAGGTGGTGATCAGACCTGGGAACACCTGGCTTCAGTCAGGTCCGCGGTCAATCCATTTAAACCAACCGTGCTTGGAAACAGCAGCTCAGTCAGTCATTGGATGTCCCACCTACCCTTGACCCTGCCTGAAAGTAAGCAGGCAGTGCATAAGCAAGACCTTGCCATGGAACTAATCTGTCACCATACTCAGGGCCAGGGAGGAATTTGCCTGCAGACTAGGGACACCTCACCTTTATTGCTGTTCCAGGACAGTCCACTCTGCTCTGTCAATAAATTCTTCACCTTGCCCAGTAGCTTGAAGTGTGGATAGGTGGACCTTCAGTTGCTGTACCTTCTCTTCCAGCAAGCCAACAAACTTGCACTTGCTGTAGGTGTAGTTTTGCACATTTTGAGGCAGGAAGACAAAACATGGTACAGGTGTTGCAGGCCACTGCAGCAGCTCCCTCACCATCTCTTGGTCCTATGTACACTGTGAGACAGCACTCTGGACACCCCCCCCCAACCCCCCCAACAACACGCCCTTGCAAATGCCCCTGTTTACAGGTCCTGTCATGAGCTCCCAGAGGTTGTAATCAGCGGAGCACACCTTCACTTCTTTTAGGGTGCCAGAAACCACCAGTTCCTGCAGTGAGACACTTGCCACTCCCAAGCCCGCCTCACCAGTCTCCTCCAGCTAACCATAATAAGCCACGACAGGGAAGGATTGAGAGAGCAACTGATCAGTTAAACTGCTGAGTTACAGGACTTTCCTGAGGTCAAGAAAGCACTTTCACTGTTGGATTCTGGCCAAGGTATGGTAAAGCATTGTTTAACATTGTTTCAATAGTTTCCTTGGAGGTTTACCATTCAAAAGAAAAACACACAAAAAGACAGAGCAAGAATTTATCTGCTGCACTCTACAAATGTCCCTGAATGGGGGAAACTGTCCACCCCACCCCCTGTTCAAATGTAATAGCCCTGCTCTTGACCACTGAAATATTTGGAACTAGTTCCTGCTTTCATGTTTTGATCACCTTTGGTTTCCTGAAGAAATTTAGATAAGATTACTCTGATAGTAAAAACTAACTTGACCTTTGTCAATATTTCAAAGGCAGAAGAGGACATTTGAAAAGTCATGCTTGTAGCCCTCTAAGACAGCAGTTCTATGAACACTTATAGAACAGAACGTCCCAGTGAAATCAGTGGGGCTTTACTTTTGAGGAAACTTGCGTAGGATCCGGCTGCAAGCGATTTAACAGGAAGCAGGATTATTGTAATGTACATTTCAAGATTCACCAGCATGCATCTTTCCACACACATTTTCCTTTTGTGTAGTGGTTCCGTTTCCTTCACTAAACTTTAGGCATGGATTATTTTTAAGTCATACCTAGGAGAAGCCATGGCAACCATGGTCAGAATAACCTGAAGTGCATTTTGATGCCACATGCCAATGCACATGTCTGCCAAGGACACATTTTATATTGTACATTCTATCTACCTTTTTATTTTTATGCTCATGCTTAATTTGGAAAAATAATATTTTTCTCTCCCTTTCTCTCCACATTCTTTTTCTATTATTTTATTATTATTATTAATTGGGCTGGATTCAACTATCTGGTACCAGTAGCAGAAGCCCACACAAAAGACTTCTGCTAGCTCAATGCAGCTCTCCTCATCCTCCTACAGCCCTCCCCCCCCCCCAATTTTTTGGCTGGGGTGTATATGTCAGAAGAACCCCAGAACAGGACATGGACAAGCAGAAATGCTTGTGCTGTTTTCTAAAAAAAATTTGATGTTTAATTATGTTTATATATATGCTGTAAGCCACCTAGAGTGGCTGGGGAAACTTAGCCAAATGGGTGGGATATAAATAATAACACTATCAAAATTATTATTATTAGCACTGCTAGGCTGTAGTCCAAGCACAGTTATCTGTGAGTCAGCCCTATTCAATTTATTAGGATTTGCTTCTGAGTAGACTTAGTTGGGATTGCACTGTTACTTATTACTTCAAATGAAAACAGTGATGAAATGAGTTGAGAAATCTGCCTGTGTGAGCAAATTTGCAATATAGAAATGTATTTCAAATGTGTTTTATATGATGATTTTGAAACTGGCAGCTGACAAACTGGGAAGTTTTGGGATGTATCACCTTTAGTCATAGATTTTAAATGGAGAATTCATTCTCAACACCTTTGTGAGATGTGGGTTGAAAGTGAGCTGGAAAACAGTGACTTGCCCAGTGCTACTCTTCAAGTGTGTGGCCTTCAAGCCTAATCTTCTTTCATGTGTGCCATGCTGACACTAGCAAAGTCACCCTTGTTAGCCCATTTCTTATGCCACCATGCAGTCATGAAAAGGAGTTGGAAATATTAAACCAGGGCCACAGCTGAAATTCCCATCATTTCTCTTGGAGTCAAGCAATACTCCAAAGGCCACAGGCTCCCCATCCTCTATCAATGCATGAAGGTGCTGGATGCATCAGAATTGCTGCTTTGCAAATAGAGTGGAACCTTGAGTTGTGGACGTAAACCGTGATGGAGGCACTTCCGCAACTTGCAGCATTCGTAACCTGCAGCGCCACGCCTGCCCACACTTGTGACTCGATTTGGTGCTTTTGCGCATGCGCGAGCAGCAAAACCTGGAAGTAACCATTTCCGGTACTTCCGGGTTTCCTGCAGTCTGCAACCTGAAAATACGTAACCCGAAGCTTTTGTAACCTGAGGTACCACTGTAGCTTGAGCTCCAAAACAAGAGGAAACCCACGGCAAATGGTAATCTTACAATTTGCAGTGAAGGACGTAGGCTTTATACAAGGTGACAGGAGCTCAACATTAGCTCCTCAGCAGAACAAGATTCAGCTCCCTCCTTGCTCTCCTCTGGATGATTCCACCGTATTGGATTAAACCAACCCATTCATACGGGTTACATATATGTACTCAGCAGGCCATGCTCTTAACTTAGATTGCAAAGACTGACCTGGGGCTGAGGCATGTTGAACTCTGTGGAACTTAACTCAGTCAAAACTCATAGGTTTGAACTGTTAGCTATTATTTCTCAGGGCTGCTTTTTGCAGTTATCATATTTTCACTTTCTTCTTTCTGATCAGCATTTCACAAGTTTTGTGAAATCTGCTTCTTTTAAGTCTATTTTTCCCATCTCATTCTTGTTGTGGTTATTGATCTATTCAGTCTTCCTTATCACTCCTTCTGTGTCCTTGGGTTTTGATTCTCTGCTCTTGCTTCTTTCACAGCAGCTCTTTCCTCTCCTCCTTCTGATGATTTTGCCCCTCCTCCACAGCCTGTTCATCCCTCACTTTCCCACCTTCATACTCTCCAACCGTCTATGTTAGAGAAACAGAGCAACCTTCACAAAAAAACTTGCTGCTGGCATGACTTTATGCACTGTAAATTCACGCTTGTTTCATTTCTGGGCTCTTTCATATGCAAAACAGGCTTATCTTTCATGGGTTTTTCTTCATCTAATCCTTGGGGTATTTTTTTTTTCTAATTCCCATTCCCATTTTTTTCCAATTTCTGCTACTCCTTTTCAGTCTTCCTTTCTCCTCATGAATTTGCCTTCTTGGTAAGATAGAATCTATCAGTAATACAATTATGACTCCCTTATCACCTTCTGTTCCTTTATTTTGTCTCTTATGCTCCCTCTGGCTTAATTTTCTTCATTTTACTATGTTATCTTTGTAGATTTAATACCTCCTCCACCATTTAAACCTATTTGCCTCCTCCCCTTACCTCCTACCTTTCTTCCTCTTCCTCTGCTCTTTATTTTTTCCTCATTTACTTTATAGATTCCTTTTTCTTCCAGTCTTGCTATATTCCTCCCATATTTTTTGCAAACATTACGCTACCACCGTTGTTGACTTTGTTGATCAATATGGGTGATACGGGCCTCTGAAGGGTTCCCCAGCTGCATTCCCTGACAAAGGAACAGCAGGCCTCTAGTTGTCTGGAACTGCTACAGCATGGTGCCCCAAGCCCTGTCACTTGTCCAGAAGGTTGGTTAATGATATCAAAAGCTGCTGACAGGTCCAGGAGAATAAATAGTGTCACCCATCCCCCCCCTGCAGCCAGGATGGATGCAAACAATTTTATCCTCAAGGAACCTAGCAAAATATCACAGCAGGCTACGGAGTGAGCAAAACTTACACTCAGCTTAGTACTAGAATGCAACAGCAGCAGCAGCAACAACAACAACAACAACAACAAACACAACCACCACCACCACCCAGCTGGAAAACTGAGGATGAAAGAGAAATAAACATTTTTAATTTCTTTAACAACCATGAAATAGGTCTTCAAACAGAGTCTAAAGAGTCAGATTTGTCAGATTTCTTGAGAATTCTGCTTGTGCTAAATCGTTATCCATTCAGACTCAGGTCACCACTGAACCATCGTGACACCTGAGTGTTAGAAATGTGACATCATCTAGAAGCTATGGTTGTGAGTCGAGGACCCACCACCCTCATAGGATTATAATAAGACACAAAGACACATTATTTTAGGTTAATGGGCAAAATTAGGCCACAACTTTTATTGGTTACAGCACGTGAGTAGTATTGGCTTAGGCATTGGATGAAACAGCAATACATAACTCCACCCCGCTCAGCAGGGAGTCGTATCAGGGTTAGCAGGAACCTGACTGGGAACTGAGCGCTGCCGTGGCTGTTTAAATGTGGCTAGCCCCGCCCACCAGCCAGCCCTATTGGTTAGCTGGAAGGCTTGGCCATGGCAGCAGAGGCAATCAGGAGCAGGGAGCTGAGTACGCCTCCCTGCCGCTGCAGGAAGCTGCTCCCGCTCACAACCCCTCCCCTCTGGGAGGAGGAGAGGCCCTCCCAACTCCCTGTTATAGGAATAGATCAAGTCTTCACTAGGATGGTCAGACCAATTTTGTGTGTGTGTGTGTGTGTGTGTGTGTGTGTGTGGCGCAATCAATAAATGAATACAGTTTGGCAAAAAAAGAAGTTATTTTCATCATTCCTTCTTAATTGCTCACAATTGCCAATAACCATAGTTGGTGGTGCAATTCTTGCTTACTGGTTTCTTTTGCTGTTGTGGGATTCTTCTTTTGGTTTCTTTAATTTTTCCTCATGTTTCATATTATTAACAACAAACAAACAAACAAACAAACAAACAAACAAACAAACAAACAAAGATTAAAAAGAGAAAAGGCTAGCCAGACCAACTGAATTCATAAACCCATGGGACCCACTGCTTTTGTTGATCAGCAGCAACTCAGTTTCAGGTACCCAAACTACCGTATAAATGTGCCTTACTTCATCTTCCTAGTTTGTTTGGAAACTTGTTACAATTTGCTTAGACCATTATATACTGTGAAAGGGGAGTAGCTATAATGCACAGTAGCTCTTGCATGAATGCAAAGTTAAAATTGTCTGTAGCTGTTTTTAAGAAGGAAGAAACCTTTTGGCAAGAGCAGTTACTTTGAATACACTGTTAAACAGTATCGCCAACCCAGTTCAACCAGAAGTAAATCCCACTGTGCTCAATAGGACTTAATCCCAAGTAATTGTGCAAAGGGTTGCAGCCTAAGGGTTTGTTTTTTAAATGATTTTTTTTTTTTTTTTAGTTCAATGGAGTTGCTTTTTCAGGAGTATGGTGAAATCTTTAAAACACACAGACCATTATTTAGAAAGATAGAGAGACCTTTGTCATCAGCTGAAACCAAATATTTGTGGACTTGTAATGAAAATAATGAAATATGATATTTAAAATCTGTTTATTTGAAGACTGAAACATAGCCTTATATATTACTCATTTTACAAAAATCTCTTCCAGCAGTCAAGCGGCTTAGCATTATATAGATTGCTTGAGCTTGACTTTTCCAATAACCTAGAAGTGAGGATGGAGGAAAAACCTGACTGATTTCTCATTTGAAGGAGAACCTACTTAATCCACACTTTGCATTATGCAAATCAAAACACAAACACCCCTTCAAAATTAGCATTTCTCTGAATTTTGCAGTGCAATTCTCCAATCAAGTATTGTGTACAAAAGTGCATATACTAGAGTGATGTCAACATAATGAATATATTAGTGAAAAGGACAAAAAAATGTATTAGGAGAAACTGCTTTGCAAAAATGTGTGTATAAGAGTCCTGTATTTTTGCAGGGTAGAAATATTATGGAACTCACAGTTGCCAAGGTAATAAGGGAGGAGAGAAATTTGTAGCAGAGACTCAGTAGTTCAATTCCTGCAACCACTGGTTCTCCTGTGTGTATGGGTTAAGAATGTCCAAGGTTTGCAAGAAATATTTGCAAGAAACAATACAGTTCCATTGTTAGTTGTAACGTATAGTTCTATTGTTAGTGGTGTTTTGGGAGACTTGCATGCCTTGGTATTAGGCTCCCTGTGGAATTTGACATAAAAGGAGAATGTTTTGAGTGTATAAACCTATTAATCTAGCACATTTTTACTGCTATTAATATTATAGCAGATTTGGTTGATGGTCTTTTAAAACGTTGAATAATTTTAAATCGGCATTACTCCAGCCTTACACTCAGCACTCATCCTGCCTGACTGGTCCTTGATTATCTCCAGTGCAATGAGGTTTGAAAAACCTTCTTAGCTAATTCCTACATCCATTTTAAAAACCAATGTCAAATTGTATTATAATGCTTCTGCTCGCTCATTTATTCACCAGGTTCCACTATTGTTCCTACTACTGAGATAGATCACTTGTTGTCATCTAGTCCTTTGTATGCTTTACACCCAAAACATTCACTACCTCATATATGGATTTTTACCCCCCACCCCCCTTTGGGATGGTCATGGCAGTGATTGCTTGGACTAGTAAGGATTGAAGATGGATTTGTTATTAAACCAAGCTTGAATGTGCCACGAGACCCAGTGTAGAGGAATGGTGTTCTGGACTTTTCTAGGTTCTTTAAAGAATCTGGGTAAGCCTACTGCCCCTCCAACAATTTCCCCAAGCCACTTCCTTTTCTAGAATATGCTGTCAAAATCTGCCCCCCAATTGGATTCACCTCAAGATACAGAGCTACCTTGGGTTACAGATGCTTCAGGTTATAGACTCCGCTAACCCAGAAATAGTACCTTGGGTTAAGAACTTTGCTTCAGGATGAGAACAGAAATAGCGCACTGGCGGCACGGCGGCAGCGGGAGGCCCTATTAGCTAAAGTGGTACCTCAGTTTAAGAACAGTTTCTTTTTTTAAAAAAAAATAATATTTATTAAAGTTTCAAAAAAAGTTACAAGAATAGAAACAAAAAAGAGAAAAAAATACAAAAAATACAAAATACAAAAAAGTAAAAACAATTAAAAACAAGTCAACCTTTCCATATCTTAACTTTCATTTGCTTGTTTCCCTGACCTCCTCACACCTCCCTTTTTTGTATTCTAGTTCAATTAGTTATTTCAGCAAATCCTTTCCATTTTTGCTTTTATCTTAATAATTTATCATAATATATTATAACTTTACATTCTCACCTGTTAATAATCCACCTTTGAATACTCCTTTATAACATTACTGCTAAAACCACATAACTTCATTCCAACATCCTTCTAACATTCCTTAATTTTACAATATTTCTGTAGATAGTCCTTAAAATTTCTTCCAATCTTCTTCCACCGACTCCTCTCCTCGGTCTCGGATTCTGCCAGTCATTTCTGCCAGCTCCATGTACTCCATCACCTTCATCTGCCATTCTTCCTGGGTGGGTAAATCTTGTGTCTTCCAGTACCTGGCGATGAGTATTCTTGCTGCTGTTGTTGCATACATAAAAAATGTTCTATCCTTCTTTGGCACCAATTGGCCGACCATGCCCAGGAGAAAGGCCTCTGGTTTCTTCAGGAAGGTATATTTAAATACCTTTTTCATTTCATTATAAATCATCTCCCAGAAAGCCTTAATCCTTGGGCACGTCCACCAAAGGTGAAAGAACGTACCTTCAGTCTGGCGGCACGGCGGGAGCGGGAGGCCCTATTAGCTAAAGTGGTACCTCAGTTTAAGAACAGTTTCAGGTTAAGAACGGACCTCCAGAACGAATTAAGTTCTTAACCTGAGGTACCACTATATTAGGGACGCGGGTGGTGCTGTGGGTTAAACCACAGAGCCTAGGACTTACTGATCAGAAGGCCGGTGGTTCGAATCCCCGCGATGGGGTGAGCTCCTGTTGCTCGGTCCCTGCTCCTGCCAACCTAGGAGTTTGAAAGCACGTCAAAGTGCAAGTAGATAAATAGGTACCACTCTGGCAGGAAGGTAAACGGCGTTTCCGTGCGCTGCTCCGGTTCGCCAGAAGCGGCTTAGTCATGCTGGCCACATGACTAGGAAGCTGTACGCCAGCTCCCTTGGCCAATAAAGCGAGATGAGCGCCGCAACCCTAGAGTCAGTCACGACTGGACCTAATGGCCAGGGGTCCCTTTACCTTTTTACCACTGTACTATTATCAAAGCAATTCATGCCCTTGATGGATAACACAATAAACATTTGTTGTATCAAGTAGTAAAAGGGATTTAAGGTGCCTACAGAGTTGGCAAGGCATGTGCGTGAAAATCATAAGAAAGTACACACAGTGAAAATGATGCATGCATCTTTAACAACATCCAAGCAAAAGATCATTTGTGTAAAAAGTGATTGTGTCCTTGAATGTCATGATTTTATTTTAATCATGTCTGAACTTGGAACGTGGATTAAATAATGAGATTGGGTTTAGAGATCTGTGAGCCTTTTTGCTAGACTTGACATCTTTTTTTTTAAACTTGATCATACTGTAGTACACATTGGCAAGGTTTCTGAGTTTTGCATTTTTTATTTTTGGTTTTCTATTAATTCTGTGTTTGGCAGATTGTTTTGCCACTAAAATAGTTTCTAAAGGCAAAAATCACACTGGATTTAATTGTGATTGTCTACATTAAAAATGCAATGAAACAGTATACCCATTTTAACATTAGGTAGTCAGTCTGGGTTTCTGCTGCAGAAAATGACAAGTCTCTGCCTGAAGGCTTGCAGTTTTTAATAGATAATATATATGGAGGAATGATGGAAAGACTATGCAGTTTCATAAGAATGGACTCTCAAAATAACAAATAAATGGAAATGCTTATTGGCATTTTAAAAATAAATCAGATAAATACTTGTTGAGTAGAAAAGGAAGCAAATAAAAGTCTTAAGGGAAGGAACAGAAGTGTGATGGATAGCAAGGGATAGATAATTCAAGACATGAGGAGAAGCAAGTGAGAATGGACAAAAATAAGTATTGGGAAGGGAAATTCAGCCGTCTGTACATGCCTGCTTGAGTTAGTACCACTGAACTCAGTGGGGCTTTCTTTTGAGTAGAAATGCATAGGACTGTGCTGTGAATTTGTGATTTGATTTAGAACATCCATTGGGGCTAGGGATACTACCTTTGGCCAGGCCACTCCATATTTGCATCACCTATACAATCCCCACCAACGTAGAGCTTTTTCCCTTGCAAGATTTAACGTAATGTCATCTGCGATCCTGCGAAGGTATTGTCCTTGTGGTATAAAACAGGTCAAAATCATTGTACATGTTTTATTCTACTGCCCCTTTTATGCAAAAATCCGTGATGAATATTTGAACACCATGCTGAAAGAAAGCTTAAATTGCTCAGACTTCTCTGGGGTTGACTCTCTACTGCAGGCATGACTTCACAGAAAATGTAGCAAATTTCTGAGAGATACCATGAAGCTATGTCGCTAGATGTTGCTGACATTGTAGATTTGCCTTGTTCTGGTGTATGCAATGTTCCTTCTCTGTTTTTCAGCTGTGCGGTTTGTGTTCATATTATACAGTGGTACATTGGTTCTCTAATGGTTTGGCTCCCAAACAAATCAGCTCCCGAATGCTGCATACCCAGAAATAAGTTTCCCGGATTGCGAACATTCTTTGGAAGCCCAATGTCTGACCCAGCTTCTGTGGCTTTCGATTGAGTACAGGAAGCTCCTGCAGCCAATCGGAAGCCACGCCTTGGTTTTCGAACGCTTTTGGGAGTCAAACAGACTTCCAGAATGGATTAAGTTTGAGAACCAAGGTACCACTGTATTGTCTACAAACAATAAAATTGATTGATTGATTAATTGATGTTGCTACAAGACTCAAGAGGCACTTTTTAACATTATGCCTTTATTAGTTTTATCTTAAAGATTGTTCTTTTATTAACAGACTCCAGTTTTATGCATTAACTTATATACTCTTTTATTCTCTGTATGCCAGTGAAGACTGATTATACTTGTAGTAAATAGTAAAGCACTTCATTTGGGTGTAGTGTTGCAGTCTCAAACCTGCCCATGACCTTTGGCAGTTACAACTGACCAGGACTCCAATGGGAATGCAATGCTTTGTGCACACTGTGACCTCATATGCCCTGCTTCCACATGCAGACTGAACAATGTGATAATGTAATCTCTTCTGATGATCAACACAGAGTATTGAAACAAACGGTCTAATAATTGCACTGGAAGCAGACAGGAGACCCAGCCCTAATTGGTTTCTTATATCTACAATTTCTCTTCTGGACTCCAGTTCCTCCTGTTGTCATGTCTCCCTGTGATTATGACCTAGCACATTGCTTGATCATGTCCTCATCCTTTATCACTATGTCAAAGCTGTATTTTGAATAAGTTGATTTCTACATGGTTGAGGTAAAAAAAAATTATCCAATCACATGGCTGGGAATGATTAAATGGGACCCAACTGTGGAACTGGTCCCTGCTAGGATGGGAAATGCCCATTCAGTGGGAAAGACCCACACAATTGAGTCACTTAAGTGTTATCTCCCATTAGTGCTGGAGCTGTGTATTGGAAAGGAGTTCTCCTATGGTTAAGCTAACATTTAAGAAGCCTCTAAACGAAGAGTACTTAGATTCTTGTATTCAATAATAAGAATGAATGTATAAGGAAGAAAAAAGGTTGATCTGAATTTTCAGGGTTTTTTTTAAATTTTAAACAACCTCTTTTAACTGGTACAGGGAGAGGAGCAAAGGGGATTTCAATAAGTGATGTAAAGGAGGGGAGAGGAGGGATGGTTTCCTCTTGCCATGAAAAAGGGAAAGCAGAAACCAAAAGCAACAAAGAACAATATCTGGGTGAAAGTCAAAGCATAAAAACTACAAAGCATACAGCAAATGAGAGGATTGATGGGATTATTGAAAGAAGCTCAAGGCACTCCAGAAATGTGGTGTAAATGGAGCAAAAGGAGATAATGAACATCAAATAGCTAAGCACAGAACATCTTTCTTAAAGGCTTTTGGGGGCCAGTTGGTGTTAGAGGAATGATAGGCCCTTTTGGAGCTACATGTGGGAAATCGCCAAGGATTGAAGCTGCTATATTATACTATTAAGTAAGGAATGCAAGTTCTTCTTCTTCTTTTGGTGAGGGAAAGTAAATAAAGGCTGGATTTTAATAAAATATTATTTTAACTTTTTGGATTGGTTTTGTTCATTTGCAAATTTCCTCAGGCCAAGCAACAAAATATGGATAATATATTGGCATGTGTACAAAGGCGACACAGGATTGCTGGAAAACACTACAAAGCAGTGCAGAAATAGTAAAATTGTGCTTATCTAAACCAGTGCATAAATGATACATGAAGCCATGATGCACAATATAGACAGATTGCAATATGTGGTCCATCTTTAAATTTTCCAACATTGTGTTACACAAGCAGAAATAAGTACTGAATAAACCACACTGGCATTTCTTCATTTATCCCCAGCATTCCAAAAACATCCCAGTTGTTCTTAAATAAATTACTAGAACTTCACACCAAATTGTCTAATAAGAATTTTAGTTACTGCAAAGTTGTCCTACTACAAATGATGCTAGAATGAAGGATAGCTGGAGATGGTACAAGGCCAAAGTGAAAACAAGTCATGTTTGCCTGTCATTATGAGAGGCTTTATTTTGCTACCCTTAGGGCCAATTCACACATGGATATGCTTCCCTTTATTACACAGGGTTGCAATTCCAGTGTGCTCTTTACAAGGAAGCATTCTAGCTTCCCCCTTCAAGAGGTAGGCTTCACACTCTCCAAAATTACCCCTGGAGGCAAGCCTGAAGGTGCAAATGGCTGTTGTCAGAAGGAATTGCTGCCCATTTCTTGATGCATAAGTGGAGTCGGTTTCTATTACCACACAGCAGTGGGGTTAGATCTCACCCACAGTACACAGTGGCATGCTGTTGAAAACATAACTTTTCACCATTGAAAAGTGTTGTGCTTGAGGTGATTCCTAGTGATAATGAAATCTCAGTTTGTAGCTTCAAGGAGGTTTCCTCTTCCATATTTTAATTATGAAACATATCAAGAATGCCTTAACGGCTGCTGAAGTCTAGGCAGCGATGTTAAGTGTTCATACAAAGGGAAACGAATTCAGTAAAATCAGTGCAGTAGAAACTGGATTCTAAAAGAACTATTTAAAACCAGAGAAATGAACTTCATGTGCTAATAGCTGTCTTGGCCTTCAGTGCCAGATGATGAACTTCAACTCCCAGCTCTGTTTTTGCCAAAGCCTTTAATGTGTAAATCAGATCAGTACATAGGGAAGGCACAGGTGAAAAGGTGCAGGAGGTACAGAGGTATAATAGACACCTGACTAAGCACAAGCTAAGACATTGATCCAACAATCAATGCACTCCCTGCACATTTTCTTTTTGAAGAGTGGAGCGGTCATAGCACCTCCCATTCCTCCTCAGACTCTCACCATCCTCTCCATGGCATCTCCATGGGACTCGTGACACTAGCAGTTTTATGATTATTTTCGAGGCACTTTAGAACCATTTCTTGGAAGAATTTTTTAAAAGCTCCTTTCTGCTTGTTGATGCATGCTTCTTATAATGGCAATTCAGATACACTGGAAAATTTCTAGTATTGAAAGAGAATACCATATTTTTTGCTTTATAAGACTCACTTTTTCCCTAATAAAAAGTAAGGGGAAATGTGTGTGCGTATTATGGAATGAATGCAGGCTGCGCAGCTATCACAGAAGCCAGAACAGCAAGAGGGATTGCTGCTTTCACTGCGTGGCGATCCCTCTTGCTGTTCTGGCTTCTGAGATTCAGAATTTTTTTTCTTCTTGTTTTCCTCCTCCAAAAACTAGGTGCGCCTTATGGTCTGGTGAGTCTTATAGAGCAAAAAATACGGTATGTGATAGAAAAAATACGTGTGGCCATTATTTAGTTGCAAAGCAAAATACTATATTTGTCCCATATACTGTCTGCCAATTCCCCTGGTTTTCCTGCAATCTTTGTTCTAGGATGCATGCCTCTGATTAAGCACACTAGAACTCTTTCAGGCTCTGACTTTACTGTCTTCCTTCTGTTCACAGTGGCAATTAAAGTCGGCCGTGACATTTTGGGTATCGGCAAGGGGAGCCTTGGTTTCTGGGACTGGAAGTAGAGTCTTGTCAATGTCACTACTCGCCCTTGGAACTCTCTTCTCTTCGTCCAAGGAAGTGTTTAGTGAGTTATATTGATTTTTCTCCTAATGTCTACTGATTTAATTGATGTTTATCCTGCCTCATTTTCATGTTGTTGTTATTTTTTGAAAAATGCATCTTATTGCTGTTTTATTGTTTTATACATTTTTTTTTACTTGTGCATTGAGCATTATTTGGTCAAAAGACAAGGTTGATATTTAACCAATAAATTATAACAAAATGCTCAGTCACAATTTGGAATAGGCATTCATTTGTCACTAGAGATGTGAAAGAAGCAGTGTTGGGGTTTTAGTGAACTTGTACAAATTCATAGGGAGATCAACCCCTTGTGGATTTTTAGCTGGCATATTTTGGGGATTTGCCTGGTTTCTTCCATCACCATGTAGCTCTTTAGACCAAACTGCAACTACAACAATTTTTTAAAAAGAAAATCAATACTTACTTGCTTGAATTCTTCTTTGCTGTATTTATGCCTTTTCTTTTATGGATGCCAGTTGGATTCTTGGAAATATCACTGGCCTCAAGCTGTTGCAGGCTTGAGTCATCGATAGAACTGTGGAGAGTCTTGGGAGAATGTGTATATGTGTGTGACTCTGTGTGCATGAGCACTGCAACAACAATGCAAAGCTTATGGTGTGGCCTTTGGAATTCATTTAATTTTAAGAAGCCTTAGGGAGATAACTGCTTCCTGAATAAGCTCCAGCAGGTACCATTAAGTTCTGAGCAACTGTGCTAACCAGCCAGTCAAGATTCACAGTTTATTCCCACTCCCACACAAATAATCCTGAAATAAAGACTTGCACTGAAAGAAAGAGCAGGAAATCTAAAATAAAATCTAAATTAAACACTGATAAAGATGAATGAGTGGTATGTGTAATCCCTAGCTGATAACAACCCAGAAGCAGTATTCCATGGAAATTGTCCAAGTGATACAATGCTGTACAGAAATAAAATAAAGAATAGGAATAGTTATTCTACTCCTTCTCCCTTCACAATTTTTTTTACACAAATAACAGGATCACAGAATTTTTGAATTGCAAGAGATCCCAAAGGTCATCTAGTCCAACCCCTGCAATGCAGGAATCTCAGCTAAAGTATCCATGACAGATGGCCATCCAACCTCTGCTTGAAAACCTCTGGTGAAAGAAGACCCTCCACCTTCTGAAGTAGTCCATTCTATAGTCAAACAGCTCTTGCCACCATAAAGTTCTTCCCAATGTTTAGTTGTAATCTCCTTTCTTGTAATGTTGGTTCAGGTCTTACCCTGTGGAGCAGCAAAAAACAAGCTTGTTCCATCTTCCATGTGACAACCCTTCAGATATTTGAAGATGACACTTTTATTTCCAGTCATTAGCGTGTGGTAGTTACTTAATACACTATGATAATTGTACTTGGTGCAAACGAAATGCACAAATACAACACATTTACTTAAATAAGGTGCGCTTATTTAAGTAAATGCTTTCATTTGCTCATACCTAATCTCCTGAGTACCAAATGCCAGTAGATAACAGCATGCTGATTAAACACAAAAGGTCTGATTTAGGGGCAAATTTGTATAATAGACCTGAGATGTGTTTGAGATTATTATTTTATCAGCAACTTCCCCCAGCACATTCTCCAACTGCTGCTAAGCAAACTTGCATACCTAGGCAGTTCTCTTGCATAAATGATGCTATAGTTTTATATAAATCCCATAGATTTATGACTAATGTTTCAAACAAAACATACAGATTTCCAATGTTCAGAGGTCAGATTTTTTCTTAAAAATGAACAAACATATGGCTTATTAAATTAATCTCCCCCAAGTTCTTAAATAAAAGCAGTGGTTGAAAACATGTCTGTTGGTAGCTAACTATAGTCACATCTTTTCACAGCACACATGCAAAGAAAAACGGAAGTTTTCAAACAAATATTATTGTTTCTCTGGAGAGGTTAGAGAGGATTCAAGAAGGCTAATCAACGCACAACTCCCTCCTTCCCAAAAAAGTTGCTTTCATATTTCTAGTGGAGAACCAGTATGAATTCATAGAGAGGGTGTTAACTCTCATCTGATGCTTAACTGACATTTTAACATAGCACACAAACACTTCAAAGAAATAAAAATATCTTACATACTTTTAATAGCTTTGTAAACTTCAGAGTCTCAAAAGGCAGTGGCAGAGGAAGGTGGATGTGGTCCGTCCCGGGTGCCATCCCTGAGGGGGGTGACATTGCCGTGCCGCCGCCCCCATGCCTCTGCTTGCCATTTGCGGCACCCCCCATGGGACGCTGCTCGCCGTTTGCGGCACCCCCCTGTGACGCTGCTCATGGCACCCCCCGGGGGGGGCACTTGCCCCACCCCTGTGGGCCGCTTGCCCTGCCCCCCAGGTGTATGCCGCTCCGGCTGCCGGAGCACCTAGCTCTGCCTCTGTCGGAAGGAAGGGAATGCCACAGACTCCTGTAGTTATCCAATTTACACTCTGATCTTTTGCTAACTTTGAAATATTAGGTAAATATATGCTGTTGGCATCCATCTGTCTTATGCATCTTTGGGGGTAAAGTCAAACCATTGGAGAGTTACAGCACCAGCTGTGGCTGTATGGGAGAGACATATGGAGACATATGGGAGAGACATGTTTTATTGAAGGTGGGGCAGATGAAGGTTTTGCTGCTAAAGGTGCACCATGGCATTCTTTCTCTCTGCACTTCTCCCAGCAGCCCTTCATCCTCAGGTCACTGCTATGGATCCATGACCTGTCTCTCTGTCACTAGACACTGATAATCTGCATCTTTGTAACACACAGGTGGTCTTCTCAACAGGCCTAGTGCCTGAAGCCAGCTCCGTGTAGAGCACATCCTTGAGGATCCTGCCATCTTGCATTGTATGTACAGACCAAAACAGTGTAGATGATACTGAGACAGAAGTGTGAACATGCTGGGGATGTGGGCTTAGGGAGAGCACATATTTGTTTGGTCAAATCTCTGTCCTACCATGTGGTGCCCAAAATCTTCTTGACAAGGCACATATGTAAAGCATTAAGGCATTGCTCCTGGCAGATGTAAGTTGCCCATGACTCATTTCCATAAAACAGAGTGCTCAACGCGCAGACCTTCATCTTGGTATTGGTCATTTGCATCACATTCTGCCATACTCTTTTGGAGAGGCAAGCCATTGCCATAGTTGCCTTGCTAATATGCTTGTCCAGCTCAGCATCAATGGAAAGTTTACTGGTTATTGTGTGACCGCAGCTCCATGCTGACAGCTTCTAGGGGCCACAGGTGAGAGTGTAGGGAGGGGACCAAAGGTGGATGAACTACTTCCAAGGGAGTACGACATATCCCCATCAGAGGTACTGCTCCTCTCCAAACACACCATACTAGTATAACATAGGAAAAAGACTGCCTTTGTGAACCCCTGGAAAGCTGCTGTCAATCAGTCAGCAGAGTGTTGGCACTTACCTGACCTCCCATCATAGGCAATGCTGTGACTTCCCAGGAAGGAGAGGTAGCAGCAAGGTCAGCAGGGCACAAATCCACCGGCAGAACCAAACTGGTGTTCTCACACCAGCACACTGACCTTTCTACTGCCTCCCTCTCTCCCTCTCAGGAATCCACAATGATGGGGATGGGAAGTCAGGTAAGTGCTGATGCCTCACAGACCACTATTGCAGTCTGTGGAGAAAGTACAGTGGTACCTTGGGTTACAGATGCTTTGGGTTACAGACTCTTCAGATTACAGACTCCGCTAACCCAGAAATAGTACCTCGGGTTAAGAACTTTGCTTCAGCATGAGAACAGAAATCACATGGCAGCAGCACGGCGGCAGCGGGAGGCCCCATTAGGTAAAGTGTTACCTCAGGTTAAGAACAGTTTCAGCTTAAGAACAGACCTCCAGAATGAATTAAGTTCTTAAACCCAAGGTACCACTGTACTGAGGTAGATGTACCAATGTTCTGACTCAGTATAAGGCAGGTTCCTTGTGTTCCCCAAATCCACCTGTGTGAAGTGCTTGTTGTCACAACAGCCTGCCAGTCGTGAAGCCAAAGCTGCATTCCATCCAAACCAACGTCTTGTCTGTGCAGAGTGCTGATTGGTTGGCCTTCATGGTGGTTACAAAGCTACTACTTTACTTGCTCAGGCTTCATGCAGGCATAGTTTTTGATTGCTTGTGGAAAGCCCTTGGGAGAAGGTGACTTAAACAGCTGTAAGGAGGTGGGGACTTTCAGTCTCGCAACTGATCCATGGGGCAAGACCTACTGGGGATATGCTGCTGTGCTCCTTAGGACTGGCACTCATACAGATCTGTGAAGATTGTGTTTTTGCTAACTCTGAACAGTGTGATTTACAGCCAGCTCACTCGCTGACACCTGTTCCTGCTCTTTGAAGGCTATATTTTGTCTCAGCTCTTTGCCTCTGTTAGCTTTTCTCCTTTCTTCATAGAACCTTTCCACTTTTTAAATTCAATTTTTATATTTATTCACTTTGTAATTTCCCCTTCCTCCCAGTGAAGCCCAGGGTGGCATGAAGGTTCAGCTTCCAGTGTAATTCATTCTCAAACCACCCACCACTCTTGCCTTTCTGCATTGTCAGTGCATGAGAAAGTTTTGTTTTCTGTGTCATCTCTGGAGGATTCCCATGGCTTCATAAGATGCTCACAAAGGAGAGAAATATGCTGAGCAAAATCTGCATTTCACCCATATGAGTTCTCTTAAATGACACAGGAAATGATGTGGATTTCATTCTGTTTTCAGATGATCCAGTAACTCACAAACATAATAGCATCACAAATTACTTCTCTGCAGTTGGCACCTAGCTTACATTCTCCTTACACATCTTTGCTGCCTATTTCATTTCTATATTTCATTAGGGAAAGAACTGTAGCTGTGCAGCAAACATCAGCAGGGTGGATGAATTGTGATTCCTTCTCATACCTGGCTACCTTCATCATAGTCTTTTGAGTCCTTTTGTCTTATCCCCTTTAATGCCTCCTTTGTCAGTTCTGCCAAATGAATGGATCTTTCAGCCTGGTCATTAGAGTCAAGCCCAGATTCTACTTAATGGAGCCAGCTTCATCCCTCTGATCTTTCTCTCAAGCCTCAGTTCTTTCATGTGTTAAAGGAAGCTTGTGAAGTGAGCAGGCTAAGAAGCAGGAAATCCTGTTGAGGCTAGGATCAAGCCAGCAGAGTGTCAAGGCCACTGGAAACAAATGACCACATTTAAAAGATTAAACATGGTTCAGATTTCTTTCAGGGTTTTGTAAAAGATGGTGCAGGGCCAGTTCAAGCAAAACAGGAAGCAAGCAAGCCTGTGGCAATGATACTGCAGGTGGACATTTGCTCGGAAGAGAGACTTCTCAGCAGTGAAGCAATATGGGAAAGATGTGGGATGATTTCTAGATGTTATAGACTCAGGGCCAAACTACATCTTGCACTTGCTTGCGTGTGTGGACTGTTAATGCACATAGGGAGAGGAGAGTTACCCCATTCATCCCAAGCTGTGACCCCCAAAAAGAATCTTCCCCCACTCTTCAGTATGGCTATGAGAGCTTTTTTAAAACAACAACAGCAATTTTTCTAAACCTTGTAGTTCTGGGCAGATTTTTATCACAATTGCAGTTAGGGAGGAAAGGGAGTAAACCTCCAGTCCCCATTGTGATCTCTAAAACAATCACCACCATCCATTTACCTTTCCTAACTATCATTATCATTATCATTATGCATTGAGCATAGCATGGTTTGGCCCTTATTAGTGAATTTTATGTTATGGGTGATAGTCAACCAAGTTTTGAAACTGATGAATATGTTTAAGTCAGGTCCATTAATTTCAGTAAGTTTACTAGATGGCTAAAACTTAGATGACTACCACTCTAAGTTAATCATACTTGGTCCCGTTTGAAATCAGTGTTGCGAGTTGACTATGACTATTTTAAGTGATTTCAATAGGAACTAAGTGTACCTATGTGACATACAATCTTTAATGGCTTAGTTCAGTTGTCACACTAAACCAGCCTCTTTGCTCCTCCCTGGTCCTCCTGCTGCTTTGCTGCACTGATGATCTAAGCCATGGTTGGCCAGAAAAATCATGAACCATAAACCACAGGAGAAACCTTTGTTAAAGCTTCTGGTTCATGTACAGATAGATAAGCCACCAGCCTGGATGTGGACAATGCTTTAGCACAATTCAGCACCACAGCAGAATGACAGAGGATGTAATCTCCTCCCTGGAGCCTGCACACTGACATCGTCATACTAAGCCATAGATCGGTATAACAGGACATATGAACCAAGCCAACATCTAGCACATAGCTACTTTGCTTGTTTTACTTCTATAAATTATAGGCATGCAGGAGGCGTGGCAATCCTTTTTGGAAGTGCAGTGTACTAGAAAGGACAAATGAAAATCTCCTTTATTGCTAGAGTTCTTGGGAAAAGCTTCCTGCTGGTGTCAATTGAAAGCTTTCCCCCTAAGCATTCTAGCTGTGTCAGAATGGGCAGCCAGCCAGTTTCGATTCTGATCACAATTTGAAGAGAAGAGATAAGTCTCCCCTCCCTCTGTACCGCATTCCTTGTAAGGTATGCCCCCTACTTCATGACTGTAGTTCATAAAAAAAATGAAGAAGTGGAGGCAAAGAACTACTCATTAAGCATAGCATGTAGTTTGGTCCTCAGTCTTGATCCAACCCTGTGGTTTTGAATCTATAATTCAGATTTCTTGCCACATGAGTAAATTCAGCAGGACTAATTGGTAATCTACTCCCCCTTCTTCACGCACAAGTGCTAAAGAGTCATCCAAGCACCGCTATCATTTATCATGCAAAGCTTTTAATATCTCAGCCACATAAACAGAGAGGTAAACAACAAGGCAATGGGGCACTTCCGAGGGTTGATATTTGAAGTTAATAATTAACTTGCATCTTGTAAGGAAGACAAAATGAACAGAAACAGCCTTTTGCCACTTGGCATATATGCACTTCCTCACTTGACTGATGCTAGAATAATTACAAGGAATGCTGTTGCTTTTTCTGCAGAGAAACTTGTCAGTTTCATATAAGTGAGCAAAAGAAATATACTGTTGTACTTTGGTTCTCGAATGCCTTAAGACTTGAATGTTTTGGCTCCCGAATGCCGCAAACCCGGAAATAAGTGTTCTGGTTTGCAAACTTTTTCTGATTGAGTGCAAGAAGCTCCTGCAGCCAATTGGAAGCTGCGCCTTGGTTTTTGAATGTTTTTGGAAGACAAATGAACTTCCAAAAAGGATTCCTCTCAAGAACCAAGATAAGACTGTATAGGTAAATTCCTGACTGGCTTACTGTAATGTGCTCTATGCAGGGCTACCCTTCAGTATAACTTGGAAGCTGCAACTAGTCTAGAATATGAATGGCAGAACATTGAGTGGTACAACCAGAAGGGACCACAAGAGATCAGTCCTGAAGAATATGTGGTTCACTTGCCAACATGCTTCCAGGCCCAGTTAGAGTGCTAACACTGACACATAAAGCCCTGAACAACTTGGGTCCCAAATAGCTGAATGAACATCTTATTCTCTTCTAACCTGGTTATGTATTAAGATCAACCAGGGAGGCTGTTTATATGGTTCCACAGGCAAGGGGAGTGAGTGGTGTGGTGTGAGAAATGGTTAATCTTAAAACTGGTTTATGGTAGATGTTTGGTATCTTGATGTAACCTGCCCTGGCAGTAGTCTGGTGGGTGGTGGGTTTATAAATTGAAATATACATTTTAAAAAACACACCATTTATCACAGTGAGCAAATGCTTCCAAGAGCTTAAAAAACACAAAAAGACACAAAATTGGATTCAGCATAATTCAGCTACACTTCATAATTTACCAGTTGTTAAGTTATAATGCAAGGTCTAATATATTTTAATATAATTTCCCAGGCATAATTACTATGTATAGGCATGCATGAAATATTACCCACTATAATATGTAAATACACTTAAATTTAATTAGTTAATTTGGTTGAATTCCAGACAGTTCATCAGCTAAAACATATTTAATTGGTTGGCAACTCTAGTACTTAAGCTTCTGTATGCTTAAGTTTAAACAAATTTATGGTTTAAAAGAGTGGCTTATTTAACCTTTTAAGTCGGCAATTCCTTCACCTATCTTGACATGACATTTTAGAGTAGTGCACTCATATTATCCACTTAGTAAAATCTACCGTGGAAGCTAAATATCCATAGTAGTCGTAAGACTGGGTGATTGACAGACCAGTCCAACCTCCATTCAGTTGTGCTGGAGAGAATTTGGGTGAGGTAGAGGTGTCCCTCCCCCCAGCTCCACCAGCTGTGCTAGACTCCACCACCATGAAGCACTTAGCTACGTACATAAACCACAGGTAGGAAGAAGCTACTTCTAGTGATGTCTCTGCCTGCGGTAGCTAGTATATGAAGCAGAATGTTTTGGAGCTGGGCCAGTTGAGGACCAGAAGAATCCCAACCCAATCCAACTGCTGTCAGTGGGTTTGTTAAATAAATGAACATAATAAAATATATGGCTTTGGTAAGACATCACTGCTGAAAGCACAATACAGCACAATACGGTACTATAGAAGGAATAATGTTTGGAGTTTCAGTTCATTTAAAACAGAGGCCTGGTAAGAGGGAGAGATAATATTTGGTAATAAGAGATCATTCTGACAAATTGCCAGCAAGGAGGAAAAATAGTTGAATTTCTTTGTTTAAATGGTCATGTCTCAAGATTTTGGATTGGATTATTCAATGGAGGTGTATGAGGTAGACACATAAGCAAAAAATGACGTATGCTACACTGAAAGTCCAGAGTTATGAAATGTTAGCATTATCGGTGATTGCTGACAAGCATCTACAGCACATAATGCCAATTTTGAATGTTGGCCTTTATTTTTAACAGGAATATATATAAAGTACAGTTTGAGCCAGATGCATTCATTCATTCATTCATTCATTCATTCAATTTATATCCCATCCTTTCTCTCAATGGAGCCCAGGGCAGCAAACCCATCAATAAGACATATATATGTGTATTTAAAAACAACTGAAAACAGTTCTAAAAACAGTCATCTTGAGGCATCTAATCATAAGCCTGCATTTTTTATCAAAGCTTATATGTTTGATCAGGGCTTGTATTTTAAAATGAGCTTAAAGATTTTCAAATGTTTCATGCCAGGCAGAAGACCAGCTGCCTAAAAGAACCTTGGCAAGATGTTTTTCCTCCTAGGCAAGCCCCCCCCCCCTGATTTATAGCAGAAAACAATTCTCAAAGTCGTAAAAAGGGAATTACAGGCTGAGAGCCAAGGTTACACTGACCCTACAAATTAAGGGTTGGTAAATAGTAAAATGAGCCATATCTTCTTCCTAAGGTTAAAAAGGCCAAGAGCAAATGGAAAAGAAAGCAACTGGCTGGAAGGGGAGTGTAAACAGAAGAAGAGGCTTTTTTCCCCTCTTTTATTTTGAGGCTGTAAACTGTTCCTTTTCACTTTGAGAAGGTTTATTCTTTTAAAAGGCTACCTATGATAATGTATGAAATATATTAGCTTAAATGTAATTATGCAAAGGATCTAGAAAGAAAGAAATGTTAAATTCTTATTTCATAGAGTCATATTGCAATAGGAGACCAGAGGGGCAAATGAGCCCAGCCTCCTGCCAGACAGGAGACGCCATCGAGCACTCCAGATATATGGTTGTCAGGCCTTTTGTTTAGAGACCTCCAAATGAAGGAGATCTTTCAATGATGATGTGAACTCAAGATCCTTGAAGATAAAAAGTTAAGATTAACCATCTGTTTTGGAAGGCAATAGGGCAAGGAGGGCAAGAGGTGAGCTGGTAATTAAGATTCCTTGTTGAGACACATGTAAGATATATTACTACTTATTTGTCATTTATAGATATAAGAATATATAGCTCTTTGTGTCCCATAAAAGGACAAAAGGAAATGGGTGTATCTTTTGTGATTGGTTCTAGCCAATAGGAATTTCAACCAGGCTGATTGGACAGAGGCAGCCACAGGAGGAGCAAGGGGGCTGGATTAAGGAAATATAAGTGCTGGCCAGAATGGCAGGAGGCCAGGCCAGAGCTTGGTAACCATATACCACTGTGCCTCTCATTTATTTGTCTGACAAATAAATTACTATTTTAATTTCTCTATTGCTGCGTTGAATATTTCATTCCAGCTAAGCGTTAACCACAAGCAGGGTGCTACAATCTCAGGGTTGGAAGGAACAGTGCTTTTCATCCATCACGTGCCTGGGTAAAGAGGAATGTTTTTCAGTTTATACTGCCAGTCAGTGACGAGAGTGGCAGGCACACCTCACGAGGGAGGGCAATCCACAAACCGCCACTGAAAAGGCCCTACAGGTCAATGCTAGGCAAGCTGCCTTTTTTCAAACCATTCAGATAACCAGGCATTTAACTAAAGTAATATTTTAAACTGAGATTAATATTAATAACTATTCCACATGAGAAACCAAGCAGATTTGTTGCTTTGTTTTGAGTACCGAAATTTCAAAAATGTGGTGTTGGGCAATGTGAGCAAAAGCAGCCAACGGCCAATTGCTTATGTCAATTTATTTTGCTTGATTGATTGTGACGGGGAGGGGATGCTAGTGGATTTCCCCCCCCCCTTGAAGGCTGTAGTACAGTTAGTACTTAGTGACAGGATCCTGACTAAATGAACCAGTTATCTTGCCCAGTATGGCAATTCCTGTCTTTAATAATGAAGTTTTCAATTGGTTGCTTATCTCAAGAGCCATATGGTTTGGAGGTAGGGAAATTATTCATGGAGAAAGACACATGGAGAAAGCTTAAATAAGATTGCTACTCTGCTAGCTAATTTCCTGTGTCACTTGGTAAAGGAGATGAAAACTCCTAGCTAGCTTGCCGAAGTGTGGGTGGAACCACCCTTGAATGCATCAGAGCCACTTCTGTTGCAATAAATAAAAAAAAGATAAAATCCCAAGCAGGATTCCTTCCGACAAATGCTGCGGTCTGTGTTGAAAAAGAAAATTAAATGAAAGATGGATGACTGAAACTAATATGGCACTTTAGCCTCCAGGGCATAGTACCAATTGTACGAGGTGTACTGTACTGTAATTAAAAGCACAGACAACATCTCAGCAAATGGAAAAAGAATTGTGTTTTTTAGGGCAAGAATTATTGTACGTGTAACTCTTCGCTAAAGTTAGAATGCAGTTGGAATTCACTTTTGAACATTACTGTCACCAAGAGTGCTACTTTTTTAGAGTTTATATAAAGTATTTTTTTAAAAATGCATTAAATGTGTGATGTAATTGGGAACCTATGGAGGCTCCATGTACGCCGTGGGGTGACTGATAGACTTATTATTTATTATTTATTGTATTTGAACAATGCAACTAACACTAAATGAAAGCCAAAATAAAAACAAGGCTGAGCTGGGGGTTGGGGACTTAATGCTGGCTGAGCCAGCTAAACTAGAGATCCACTGTATCCTAAGTTGCTCATCCTGGCGGATCTTGTTATAGGATTGCCCTGTGAGTTACTTCAGCATTAACACCATTGCTCAATCAAATACAAAACGTGCTCTAAAAAATAAACTGAAAAATAATACTTTTGTTAAACCTCTTTGCAGTTTCCCTTTCAGTGTAAAATCTTTTTAATTTTTTTTTTAAATAATTTTTATTCATTTTTCAAACACATAATAAGAACAAACAAAACACAAGACAAAAACATACAAAACATTAAAAAAAAAGTAAAATCTTTTTAATCTTCTAGTCAGATTCAGATACCAAAGTTTCTGCTAACCAGAAGATACATTGCGATTCTAACATCACAGGAAATAAGAAAACAGATGTTCTTCCAACATACTGAATCCAAACCTAAGAGCTTTGATAGCTCTCAGAAAGAGACAAAACACTTTGAACCTGATTGAGTTGGATTACTTAAGAACACCTTGTAAGCACAGTGAGAGGGTTTGCCAGGGTTCTGTAGACCATGTAAGCAGGAACAGAAATTCATACTACAAAAGGGGAAAAGGTGCAACTCAAGCTTGTTAAGCGCAAAACAAGGCAAATGCCCACAAGGCTTCAGTCACAACAAATTGTCACAAGACTTTGGCCACAGTAGTAGATATAATTACTGTTCAAAGATGGCTCACTGCAGCTGAACTGCTTATTCGTTTTATTCATTTAGCAAAATGTATCTTTGTTTTATAACTCCCCTTTCTATCTTCCATCTTCTGTGCTTGCAAAAATTGGCCAATAACTTAATGATATGCTTACATTATTTATCTGATACCTACCTGGTGCGATACCTGCATAAAATGTATTTGTAAGCATCTGGGTGAAAAGAGCAAGGCTCCCTTAAAAGATGGACCAAAGCTGTGATTTTTAGCTTATTTTATTATTACCCATTTGTTACCCAGGTTGAAAATCCCCTCATTGTTCTCTTGGCATCTACCCCATAATATATCACACTTCTTCTTTTGCTTCCTCCAAATTCTGCTGTCTCTGCATGACCTTTCTTAATTTTCTTCCAATTCCAATTGCTCAGCTCTCCAATCTAGACATGAAGTTGCAGATTTCACCCATCTCTCTATTTTTGTTAACCACAGACATAAGCATAAACTTCATAGAGATTCAGAGCAAAGCTTTGCTCGTGTCAGTCTGTGTTTGTTCACGTCAAAAGCTTTGCTCATGTCAAAAGTTTCGCTCCTGTCAGGCTACCATGACCATGCCTTCACAGTGTCTGAGGTAGATATAGAATTTGTAATTCACCTTCCTATAAACTTCAAATTCAGTGATGTTTGCATGAACCCCAAACAATCACATATTCAGTGTGCTGAACTACATGCTCAGAAATATGTTATCTATCCACCCTGGGCCTTTAGGGCAAAATATTTCATTTTGTCTCCATCTTGTTTCCCATACTGTTCTGAATGTAGATAAAGCTGCTGGGTAAGGAGACTAGGCTATCGTAAATGTGCATATGATACCCAGGTGTAGTTATTTCTTTATTAAATTTCTATACCTCTGATTAAGAACTTAATTTGTTCTGGAGGTCCGTTCTTAACCTGAAACTGTTCTTAACCTTAGGTACCACTTTAGCTAATGGGGCCTCCCGCTGCCGCCGCACTACTGCCGCGTGATTTCTGTTCTCATCCTGAAGCAAAGTTCTTAACCTGAGGTACTATTTCTGGGTTAGAGGAGTCTGTAACCTGAAGCCTCTGTAACCTGAGGTACCACTGTACTGTCCATTATCTGAGGATCACAGGGTGGTTTTTGCTTACATTTTCTAATTCTGGTGAGGTAGGAAGTTCTAAATTGGTATTTGATGCCAGTTTTAAAGTGGATGGGGGTGAAAACACTGATGCCTAATTCAGACAAGGAGGAGGCATTTTTGTTGAAGGGTTCTGGAAGTCTTGGGAATAGCTGTTTGACCGGTTAAGATGGAGTTGCACACATTTGCAGCTTTCAGAAACACCTACATTTAGCCTAGATGGCCAGGTAGCACTGGGCGGCACTGCTTACCAGTCTCGGCACAGCTGGTTTGTCAGACATGTCCTTCGCTGGAGAAGCTGGGCATCTCTATGGCCATTCATACCTGACTTAATCACCCGAAGATTGGGTTTTTTGTTTAATTCAAGCCAGGAATTAATCTGGTGTGCAATGGAAGAGGTGTTAGGCTGAAGCATTCTTTCCCATTGTTCATTCCCAGTTTCCTAAACCATGGTTTATATGCATGGTTGATAAGATTGTCTGAACCTGAGTCAATGTGCAGTTAAGTACTCTTCTTCTAAACATGGTTAGGATCAGGAGGCTTGTGTTTCATGTCACAATTAGCTACAAGTGTTAAGACGGAGATGTCTGGCTTGATGATAGAAGTTGACCTTTCAGTATGAGCCTATGCTTTTCTTGTACAGAAAACCTTCTAGGTTCTCTCAGTTTCACAATTCAGGGGTTTTTCTTTGCAGACTAGCTTTGTGGCTGAAGTCTTGAAACTAAAAGAGGGCTGCCCAATGGCAGATGCTAAACTGACCTCTCACCATCTTCTTATTAAATTAACTGTATTCACAGGATGGTAAATTTATGTTATACCTCCCTCTTATGTTTTACAGTAAATATCAGTGTCTAAAGGCTATGAGACAGTCCGTGAGAAGAAAAAGCTATTTTCAGTATTAGCATAATGTTTTATTCTCTTCTTAAAAGAGATATTTTGAAAATAAAATATTGTTTGGCATGCACAGAAGAAAACCACAGCTAGTGACTAGGCAGTGAATTTACCTATGAGCTGGTGGGGAATGGTGGGATTTGAGGAAATAGTGCAAACCATAAGGAAAGATTGTAGGATGATAGAATCATAGAGTTGGAAGAGAACCTAAGGGCCATCTAGTCCAGACCTCTGCAATGCGGGAATCACTGACAGATGACCATCCATCCTTGGTTTAAAAACCTCAAAAGAAGCATCACCCACCACCTTCCGAATGATACAGACTGGTGTGTGTGTTCCTTAAATAACAGGTTATCTTTCTAGGTAGCTTTTCAGAGTCTGTGCAGTTCTGTTGTGTGTGTATTTTTTTAATTTAAATGGTCAGGTATTTCTTCACAAAGATAATGCCACCCTGGCATTGTTGGTTTAAAACTATCTAAAATATTCTATGATGATGTCTTGTTACATTTTCTGTGTATAGTTTGATGTGACATAATGAGGGCATATTTTAACTTTCATAAGGACTGTAAACTTCTTTAAAGTAAGTCTGGTAAACTCCTGATGTAACACTCTTCAACAATTTAAAACAATACAAATATGTTCCTTTTTAAAGTTGAATTAGCAGGAAATAAGTAATTGAATGAGAAGTTTTCAAGTATGTTCATAGCAGTAAAATCAACAAAAAAGACTGACAACCATATTAGCTTTTGTGGACTGGTGTCCACTTCATATTAATACTTATATTTTTCTTAACTCATTTGGAGGAATAGGAACAGCTTAACCGAGTTTAAGGTCATTAAAAATCAAGGATAGACAGTTTAAGATAAGTGCATGACTCAGAAATCCCATTCTTAAGCACACCTGACATTTGACTTGGGATTTTCTTATCAGTTGTCATTCCTACTCTCCTGTATGTGAAACCTTTGAGTTAAAGAAAGCCATGATGAAACAAAACTTGGGTGAGTGAAGGACAGCACAGTTGGACTATTAATTAGGCATCTAGCAAGCATTCAGTACAGGAGTGCTCAACTGGGCCAGCACCCCAGCTTGCATTGCTGCTGTGACCCAAGCTCAGTTCTGCTCACACTTGTCCAGTTCTTCTCTGCAAGTTGCCTCCTCTGGGGTAGAAAAAGAGGTTGAGGGAGGGACAGTGGGGAGCAGGCAGAAGAATGTCCAAACACAACAGCACTCCATAGGGGCCTATCAATCAGTCCCTGTAGGGGAAAAAATGTTTGGAAAGTATCCTTTCCCACCAGAGAGGATGTCTCTTCTGCTCTTGGGTGAGGGAGAAGGAGCAGTAGAAAGGAGGACAGTCATGGTACCCTCTGACCATCATATCAGTGCTTGGAGAAGCTCCCACCAGCATTTCCGAGCATTCAACTTTATTGCTCAAAGTGCATAATGAATTTGGGGGGCAAGCACAAAACTGTTTGCCCATTGCTACCATTAATATTCCTAACCGTGTGCATATTCTACCATTTGGGAAAGAAATGTGGAAGTGGCATTCTGCTCCAGTGAAGCCCCATGTGACCCAGACTGGTCACCCTTCACGGCAGATCTGAAAATTCAAAAGCTTGCAAATAGTGTTCTTACTTGTTTTATGTGAAGTGCAAATGTATTGTGTTGTCCTTGGAAGTAAGTAAGTAAGTAATTTTATTTACGGCCATAGGCATAAATTTTCCCTACGATCGAAAGGAGGTTGATGTTACGGTAGTTTTCCGGCTCCGTTGGAGAACCTTTTTTATGAATTGGTACTATAATGGCCTTCTTCCATATTTTGGGGATGAGGCCAGAAGCGTTGATTGCATCGAAGGTTTTGGCCACGTGGTTTTCCCCACGTGCACAAGTTGTTATTTATGTGTCGTTTTTACCTGTATGGGCCTTGGAACATCCAGGGGAGTTGCATAGTGAACTACATGCCATTTCTGTCTGATGCAGAATGGACAGGCATATGGTTCAATTACTTGTTTAATCGGGTAGCACTTTGACTGTTGATGCATCTGTAGATCATTTGAAGAAAACATATGCTTATGCAGATCCCTAGTTAAAAGGCCACTTGACGGTGCTAATCAAACTGTATTTAATGATAACTGTCTTGACAGAGATTTTTTTTTATTTATTGGTCTCTAGAAAGCTGGTAAATATCTAATTATGTCTATAGAATATGCATTTTATTAATATTTTTTCTACAAAGATGTTTTACTCAAGAATATTGGGAGAGGGAGTTTCAGGCAGATAAAAATATTTCACTGTGTTCTTGATTTAATTCTCTTTATTTCTCTCTCTCAAAGCAATACTTGTCTAGGTTCGTTTTTATTTATATTTGTTCAGTACTGTAAGGCAGGCATGGCCAAACTTGGGCCTCCAGATGTTTTGGGACTAAAATTCCCATCATCCCTGACCACTGGTACTGTTAGCTAGGGATGATGGTAGTTGTAGTCCCAAAACATCTGGAGGCCCAAGTTTGGCCATGCCTGCTGTAAGTGATTGATTGTAGTGGAGGTGTGCAGATAGAAACCTTCAGGCTATTAACCATTTATTTTTAATTGCTATGTTATGTCCAGTCATCCTCTGCTGCTTTATGTCCCACCAGTAGAAATCACTTCCAGTTGACCCATGCCTTGTGCAGAAAACCTGCATCTTCCCATATACAGTGGTGCCCCGCAAGACGAATGCCTCGCAAGATGGAAAATCCGCTAGACGAAAGGGTTTTCCGTTTTGGAGGTGCTTCGCAAACGAATTTCCTATGGGCTTGCTTCGCAAGACGAAAACGTCTTGCGAGTTCCTGCGGGTTTTCCCCCCCTTTCCCCCCTTTTTCTAAGCCGCTTATCAGCTGATCCGCTAAGCCGCTTATCAGCTGATCCGCCAAGCTGCTAAGCTGCTTATCAGCTGATCCGCTAAGCTGCTAAGCCGCTTATCAGCTGATCCGCTAAGCTGTCAAAGGGCTTGCTTCACAAGACGAAAAAACCGCAAGATGAAGAGACTCGCGGAACGGATTCTTTTCGTCTTGCGAGGCACCACTGTAGCCTGATTGGCCCTTCTTGCTTGTTGCTTAGGCTTCCTGGTCTTTATCTTTGTTTTCTAAGCTTATGGAGCACATACTGTGGCAAGCAAGTCTTCCTCCTCCTCTTGGTTCCCTGTTTCCTAGCTCCTCTTGTGTACAAAACCTCTTCGGTTAGTAGGGATGGATCTAGGCACATCAAAGAAGCGTTTCAGTTTAAAGTGCTGCAAAGTTAAACAGGGAGAACAGGCAGAGAAAAAACGGGACTCCACATCGCCATCGGATAGCACAATGTTATATCGCATATACAACGCATATAAAACACTTTTTCTTTACCATTCTAGCTGAGTCCTAGGTGTTTTGTTTTGCTCTGCCAAACAGATGCTGGTCTTTTCTCTGTCAAAAGTTCGTGAATTTTCATCATTCTGTGGCTCTTTCCCTCAGCATTTTGTTTTGTTTCCATTGTTTAGTTAACAGGGGCTGCTGGTCCTGAGTATACTTTGCCATGCCTATTATCTCTCTGTTAACAAGAAAGCACCGTTGCATCATGTTGCTTCAGTGGTATTTTCCTTTATTTTTCTTCCTCAGCAGCTTTGTATTAAATGAAATGTTCTTTTCCTGTGGATTGTAAACATCTAGTTGGATGGGCCATTATCATCTCGAATGACGTTGTGTATGAGAAAGCTATTGTGCAGTTGTGGGGAGGGGGTGAGACATTTACCTTTCGCTTTGAGAGTAGGAGAGGGTTTTCATGTTTGACTATTACAAAGCAAAGTCTGGGGTTTAATGTGAGATTTTGGTCCACTCATGTTTTACGGTGTTGTGAAGTGGAATGAATTATTGCGTTAACTGTGAAGCTACACAGATTCTCTTGTGTGAGTTTTCACTGAATTTCTGAAATCAAAGGTTTGTACTCGATGCTTCCCTGGATATGACTCCACATCCATCCACAAAATTGGAAGGTATTCTATCTGACCTAAGGTATAACAGTGGCTGCTTATTATTATTATGGTCATATGATGAATGCTGCAACTGAGCCATGCACTGCAAATATGTTCTGCTGTGTTTCTTTGTATGTTGGTTGGAATACTTTGTTCTTTTAATTTAGAGAAAAAAGTGTTTTAGGAAATGAATAGTTGATTTTTGGGGGTGGGGTTTTTTGGTGGGGGAGTGGGGAGGAAAACTGCACTGGAAGCATGTTATTCTAAGATTTTAAAAGGTTTTGTGTGTTTAGTTTTTGGCCACAGGTGTGTAGGTATGAATGATATATGGATTAAAAAACATAGGTCATTTGGTATTACTTGATTTCTAAATAAACAGGCATGGAGTTAGTCTTGTCTGAATATCATACTTGGGCCCACTTACATGGAAACTCTGTCCCTGTCCATAGATGCACAGTTCACATATATAGAAGGGGGAGAGACAGTGGTACTCTGCACTTGTGTAATGATACTTTCTCAAATAAATTTTGTACAAGTCCTATTGTAGTGAAAACAGCAAGGTTAAAAATAGCAGCCCTACAAAGTCAATGTTAACCACCTATCACTAAGTGTATATAAATACTTATAATTTAGATCTTATGAAATCTGACAATTGCTAGTTTAGTTTTGAATAGAATATGATTCCAAATCTGCTAATCCTTCAATGGCTATTGAGAATCTGGGTTATTATAACTATGAGAAAGCTTGCTAATTTTGTTACAATAAAGGGAGGAAGGCAAGAATATTAGACCTTTGTGGGGAAATGGAGTATATTTATTATGTTTTGGAACTTGAAAGTGAATGTTCATATACAACCATAAGAGTAATTAGGTACCGTTTAAGGACAATAGCCAATGAATATTATTAATTATAACTGCAGTTCTATAAACACCAGTGAATTTATCACTTCCTTTTTGTACTGATGTAGAATATATGTTAAGAAAACCTTTTATTATACTGTATATATAAAATCATGCAGTACATTTAGAAAGAAGAATTCCAATATAGCTATGCCCATTTCACAAATTGTGAAAAGTTGAGACATGTGCTTTCTAATGGTTTATTTTTTTTAAAAAAAAAATGAACTTAGAAATTAATCACACTAATCACATTACATTAAATTGATGCTTTATGCAGCTAACAATTGATTTTAACTCAGTCCGGATGATAAGCTTGGTATATGTTTTGTGGTTTGGTGTTGGTTAGTATGCAGCAAGTGATGGATTTGAATTAACATCATATGTACATTATGCAGTTCAATGGGGCACCTCGGTGTTCTATTTGGGTATGATGGTTATTAGTACAGATGCTTTTTAAAAAGCCTTTGAAAAATTCATAGATATAAGGCCTATCAGCAGTTGCTAGTAATGGTGGTTGAATTGCACCTCCATGTACAGATGCAGTATACCTCTTGAATAATTTAATCAGGAGATGGTTATCTCCATCATAACCTCTTTACAAGTTTTCTGGATGCATATATGGCTGATCGCTGTTGGGAACGAGACAAGAGTGGTTGAATTCCAGGAAAGTGGGTCTTAATGAAAAATAATGGAATACATTTTATCACTGAATAGCCATAATGTTATTCCTTGATTTAGCTTTGGTGTTAAAAACTGCAACTTTTTATGCTTTAGCTAAAGCCCAGTCATATGCCTGGCAAGTAGATCACAACCAGATGGCTCAGCATTGCTTGCCCGGAAAAAATGTCACTCCCCTTTGCCAACCATTAAATATGGTTGGCATGCACTTGTACTGGGCACATCAACTTCCTAATGATCCAGAAAGCTACTACAATGCTGTAAAAGGAGGTTACAGCACTCCCTTTCTTCCTACCCATGTAACTCCTGTCAAGCCAAGTGACACATGTTGCACTGGGGCATGGGACCTGCTTTGCAAGAGCACTATTGCCTGCTTCTGAACCACAAAATATTGATGTCATGGCGGTGATGGTTTAACATATTGATTTCCTGCCTTTCTCCCAGACTGGGATTCAATGCAGCGTACCACATTTAAATCACCATTATAAAATGAACAATAATGGAGCAATAAAAATGAACTAGTTAAAAACCAATAGTTAAAATATAGCAAAACTCATTTAAAACCAGCATTAAAAATGCAGTTTGCCCAGAAAGCAAGCCAGTGGCAAGCATCATCTCTACCTTAGTTTTCCAAAGGTCTTCTTCTGCCAGCAGGGTAACAAAGAGGACTTCAACCTAACCTTTTCGGGGAGAGAAATACAACAGAAAAGGCTCTGTCTCTTGTGTCAACACCAACTGTGCCTCTAATGTTGATGGGACTGAGCAAAGGTGCTTGGTCACCCAAGAATCTTAACATCCAGGCAGGTTTGCATAGGGAGATAAGATCTTTCAGGAGTCTGTGCAAGGACCTAGGCCCTAGAGGTCATTACTAACATTTTTAATTGAGCCTGGAAACAGACCTGTAGCTAGCAAGGTTAACAAGGGAGTAGCATGCTCCCTGTAGCCAGCCCCAGCCAGCAGTCTTGCCATGGTAGTCTGGACCAGCTGAAGCTTCTGAACACTCTTCAAAGGCAGTCCAATGTAGATCATGTTGTAGTGATCCAACTGGGAGGTCAAGGGGTCGTGCCCCAGCACTGGTGAAAGTGGAATGGAATAGAATCGGTTATTTTCATAGGGGATGGGAAGCCAAATTCTGTTTTGCCCCAAAGCATACTTGTGTCTTGATCAACTACTTCAGTGGTGTTTCACTCCCCTGAAACATCATCTTCTCCGTCTTCTTTTAGAATTCCTTAGCTTTCTAAAATGCAGAATTATCGTGCATGACAAACATTATTTTTGATTGTGCTCCATCAGTCATATTGCTGAACATTGCATGTTTTACCTTTATCTTTTTTTTTTAACCTGCTGAGCATTGCATGTTTTCACTCTCACTCCTGCACCTGCCCAGCATTTTAATATTCTTGAAAGCCATACAGCTGAAAAGAGCCGAAACCTTAGATCAGTTGGCCCTACTGTCTGCACCTTGGGAAGGGAAAATGTACTGTTCTTCCCCATGAGGATCCTTTTAGCAATTCCCAGAAAAACGCTGACCAACTGGTGATGCTCAGGGAAAGACATTTCCATTTTAAGTACTCTTGAGATGGCACTCCAGTCTCATCTCTGTTGGTATGTGGGGGAAATCAGTGTCAAAGATATAAGTGGTCCCCTGATTGATGAAACTTGGCTCTTAGTGATGCTGCTTTATTATTTTCTTTTGTGTTGGAGATCAGAAAGAATCCTTCTGTGGCTCTAATGAGCTGGAGACTGTTTTCTTTCCTCTCATTCTGACATGAAATAACACTCCACAGATTATTATTTTTTAAAGACCTGGCTTGGAAATACATGTCTCAGCTTATTAAACTTAAGATACACTGGAGCCTTCTGCCAGTGCACTCCATTCTTGGGCCACCGCATCTGTCTTCCCTTCCTGATTTGAAGACTTCTCAGGCTAACAAATCCTAATCACTTGTTATGACCTGACCACTGGTCCTGATAGCTAGGGATAATGGGAGTTGTAGTCCAACAAAATTTTAGGCTCCAAGGTTGAGGATGGCTGGTATAGATGGATTTGTCAGCTGCTTGGAGGGTAATACGTTTTGCTGTAATGTGGGAGTTAGATGTACAATCCCTTAATTCCAAAACAGATGATCGCAGTGAGAGGAAATCAATGAGGCAACTAGTTTTAAACTGTGTATCCAACACAGTAGGGATTTCCTATCCCTATATACTATGGAGAAACAGGAAATCCTATATGATGCCATTGATGATGTCAGGTGATTGACTTGTGGATTGTCCCTCCCAACTGTCAAAGTTGACCCATGGGATGAGAACAGATAATGATCTCTCCCACTGGGACAAAGAGGTCCCCACCCATGCTAAAAGTTTTCTAGCAACAGGAATATTCCCATAGTACTTTTTAACTTCTTCCCTTTTATCTGAGATTGATTGTGCAGTAGTGATAGTGGCTATCTTCAGTGCAGCAGAACTGATGTATGCACCTCTGTGTGATTTCTTTGGTGATACATGTAGCAAGTGTGGTGTCATGTTTGATGATACCGTGAATCATTACGCCTGGCCCTAAATGCTGGTGATTCATGGATGAGGTCTAATTTTTGTGCCTGTAGCAGTCACCCTTCTCTCTTAGGATATGCAGATGGAGGAAAAGGAAAGCACTTTGCACTCCAGTACTTGCACCATCATATTAAATATGGCCTTTGAGGATAAGCCATTAGTGCTCATCAGTGGAAATGTCTGAAAATAGCTTTGGTTCTCATGATGCCAAGAAATGATAGAATAACTACTATTGCAGTCCTGAAAATTAGTTGTTTTGTTTCTAATGCAGCATGACCTGGACAAGAATCCTGTAGCTATTGTTGGTTCAATTTGTTCCCTTCTCTGTTCAGAATCCAGTGAGTGGGATCTGTGCACATGAAAATAAATTTAGACTTCTGGCATCCAATGCTGCCAAAGATTACTGAGGGAGGTGAAATCCCTTCCATGCAGAACCTGAAGTCATGTATGCTGCAGTTCTGCACTGCATGGACAGTGCCAAATGGCTTTTCAGTGCCAATATCCTGCTCAAAGATGGAGCACAGAGCATCACACTCCAAAAGTGCTCGCAGTTATGCAGTTTGCAGTTTTCATTTTTGCACAAGAGAACTTTAGAATCCAAAAGCTAGTGTTTATACTATATCTAATGCAGACGGATACCACCAGAAGATTATTGCAGGTATTACAAAGCCTGAATTTCTTAGCAGTTTTCTTCTTGTATGCAATCTGGCTCTGATTTAATATATTAAGCATGTTTGTATATTCATTTACATAGTGCTCTTCTTACTTGCTTTTCATGCATGTTGTAAACCTTGCACCAGTTCTCCAAAGTAGGCTAGTATTTTGCCCATATTGCAGTTTAAAGAAAGGGGCAGAGTCTGAGAGCCAGGGAATTTTGAGTCTTCAAAAAAATTCATAAACAAAAAGAAGGGCTTACAGCAACTAAAGTAAAGCCTACTTCCATTATTGACATATTATACGTTTCTCCATTTTGGCCTGTGTGGAAATTTCATAACCTAAAAAGGCCTGATGCTTAATTAAACAGAAGATTGGCTTGAGCTGCAAACCTTGGATCTCCACTTGGTAATATTGTTAGTAAATGAAACTTCCCAGTTCAAAATCCCAGGATGTACATAGCAATCCAAATCCCCTATTATCAGTTTCTTTTATAACTGAAAGTATGAATAGTCAATTTCAAGCAGGAAAGGGATTCTGTGCGATATGTAACTAAACAGTAAGCGCATGAAACGTGGCTGTGTCAGTTGAGCTCCTTCCTTGTAAATGAGAATTCAGAGTAATGGGCCATTGCATCAACACAAGTGAATGCTTCCTTTGGTCTGGTGTGGAGCCATATCAGGACTAGGCAAGCTGCTGCCATCACCGAGTTGTCTTAACAGCAGGACATGCATTGAGCTGCCAGCATCCTGTGGCTCTGGGCGCTCAGCTGTGGGAGCAGGTGCATCTGGAGGTTAATTAGCCACTTAGGAGGAAGTGACTGGGGCAAGAGGACAATTCTCAGCAACAGGAACGATTTGCTTGGCAGCCACATTCACACAGCCCGCTTACTGAGAACTCAACTTGCAAAACCAGATGAAGCCTGTTAGGTAGAAATTAGCATAAGAGAATGTGAGACACCCCCATATTATCTGACTGCTCCTGGGCAAAGCTATATTGAGCCAAGCTGCATTGAAAACTGCTAAGAATTTAGCACTGTTTTAGTGTTCAGATGTTTAAAAAAGATGTTATTTGAACATCTGCATGAAAGTGCTAGGAGAGATTATCCATAATTTTGGCGTGAGTATGCTGATGGCTCCCAGGTCTGTGTTTGTGGTAAAGCATCCCAGAGCTGTCATATGTTCATAGGAAGCTGCCTGTTTACAGAAAGTTGCTGAATCAGACGGTTGGTCTTCCTAGTTACTAAATACTGAGGCAAACCATTGGTCCATCTTGTTCAGTGTTGTCATACTGACTGATAGAAGCTCTCCAGGATTTCAGAAAGAGGGTTTCCCCAGCAGTTCCTGGAGGTGCCAGGGACTGGATTTCCTGCATGCAAAACAGGTGGTTCCATGATCCCTCTCAGTGAAGTTTATCTATCCTGCATCAGTGACAAATGGAGGATACTGGTGAGAAGTCAGAGGTGAACATTGGTGTTTTACCCCCAGGCTGTAATTTTGATAGGGTTATGATTTCCCAATCTGAAGAACTGTGAAGTCTTGGAGTCCTTCTCGATTTCACATCACTTTCCATTCAACAGGTGGCTGTCATAGCCAGAGCTGTTTTTTTAACCAACTGAATTCATTGCTTATAGGTGCTTTGTATGTAGTGCTACGATAAACCATGGCTTAGCATGAAGACATGAGTGTGAGGAGATTGTGGTTACTTTGCTCCTCATTGAGTCCCTCTGCTGCTGTGAGCAAAACATTGGTTTGGTTTGGCAGATTGTCCAAACCCAGGTTCATGGTTTGTTTCAGGACATACCACAAGCTGTAACCATGGTTTGTTCATGGGTTTACATTTACACTTATCAGATCCTGGAGAGTGGTCTAATTTAGCATGTTAATTTTATTTCTATTTAATAAACACTTTGAAGCTGCCAAGCTTGCCTAATACAGTATTTTCAGCACCCATCCATTGTTACTAATGAATTTATAAAACAGAAAATTTTCCGTGGGGAAAAAAAGCCCTGGAAAATTTTCTGCCTCATATCACTGGTTTGCAGGTCTTGGAAAGCTGCTCACTCAGTGCCTTTGCCTGACATTTCCAACATGCTTTACCCCTCTTCCTCTTTTGCCCCGATGGCCCATCCCATACTGTGTCATAGGGTCCTCTGACCCTTGGGGGTGGTTTTTTGTAGGGCAAGAGGCTGCAGTAGGGAGGAAGGGGCAATCAACCTTCTGCTTGTGCAAGCTTGTCTTAATAGAAAAAGAAAACTGAAAAATTGAGGGGATAAGAAAGATGCGTCTTAAGGAACCAGCACTAGATCCTTTAGGGACGCGGGTGGCACTGTGGGTAAAACCTCAGTACCTAGGACTTGCCAATCACATGGCCGGCGGTTCGAATCCCCGCGGCGGGGTGAGCTCCCGTCTTTCGGTCCCAGCTCCTGCCCACCTAGCAGTTCGAAAGACCCTTAAGTGCAAGTAGATAAATAGGTACCGCTTTCTAGTGGGAAGGTAAACGGCGTTTCCGTGTGCTGCACTGGTGCTGGCTCGCCAGAGCAGCTTCGTCACGCTGGCCACGTGACCCAGAAGTGTCTCCGGACAGCGCTGGCCCCCGGCCTCTTAAGTGAGATGGGCGCACAACCCTAGAGTCGGACACGACTGGCCCGTACGGGCAGGGGTACCTTTACCTTTACTAGATCCTTTAAAATAGTCTGTAAAACAATAAAAAAGATATTAAGGTGCTTTTTGTTTTGTTTCTAAAAATGAGGCATATTCTTTTGCCTGCTTGTGGAGTCTAAAACTTGTCCTTTTTAAACCTGTCAGTTAAATCCTTTCCTGAGTCTGCCAGTGGACTTTTTTCTTCTCTGTGTGCTACCATTTTGCAGTTAACAGCATGTGTTGAAATCTTTCAATCCAGGAACTGTGAGGTTCTATGGAGGCCCAGCAGTTAGTCACTGCAAAGTGAATTGAGATTTCACTGCCTCTCAATTGCCCATTCTTCAAAGCAGGGGACTGTCTTACTATGTATCTCTTGCCCAAGAGACTGAATGTATTTTTGGAGTTTACTAAATAACAAATAAATCTGTACAATCTAGAGAGTTTTAACATTTCCTTTCTGTTATTTCATTTGTCTAATGAAAGAGTTGAAAAACGTCCTCATCTGAATTTGCCTCGGACACAGGTTTGAGCCTACAGAGGGAAATTGAGTAGATTACCGTAAATAAAATTTCAGTTCCCATCAGTAGCTTGGATCCTGTCTTTACCTATATCACATTAAAGGCTGAGCTATTAGTAATTGCCAATTTTATATTGGCTTCATAATAAACCTACCTTCCCACTAGGTATTTTAGTATGATTGATGTGATGAAGATGGAATTGCTCTATGATATCAGACTTCACTGCTTGTAAGTTGAGGTATATAAGAGCAGAAGCAAAGAGGAAGAAATCCTTTCATTTACTTCAAAGCTTTACAGCTGACAGGGAGCTAGCTGCATGGCATTGCAGTCTGCTACTTATTTGACTGCAAGACTAAATGCCCAGGGAAGCTGCCACCCGAAACCCAGCCATGCTCTTTCATGTAGTATGGATGAGGCTTGCAGCTCTGAAATGCTGCCTGACAGGAAATTGAATTCAAGGCTTTGTTCCAATAAATAAATAAAACATCAAGAAAACATTTAGTTGAGAGAGACCACAGCAACCTCATGCTGAATTAACAGAAAGGAAGCTAGCTCTGCTTTCTCATTCTGGACTGCTTTATTCCTAGCAATGTTGGGGTCATACATGTTAAGGCAGAGGAAATTATCTAAAGATAAATGGTCTGAAATTAAACTTTCCCTCCCCTGCAAGCAAATAGCTTTTCAGTGCCACTCATATTCTACATTGCATGGATACTATATTATATAGGACTTTAAATAGGGGTGCTCATCCAATTTTGGTAAAACTCAGAAACAGGCCCATTTGGGCCTTGAATCTGAAGTCCCATATAGGTTCGCAAAATACATTTGTCCATAGGTGGCAGGCTCTACCTGCTGCTTGTCATTGCAATTGCCTTGCTAACAGAGCAATACAGACTATAGGAAACCAGCATAATTTATGCAGCTTTAACACAGCTGGCATTAAGTTACCCCATTCTCTTATATGACCCTTTGCAGTGCTATGATGTTCTGAGAACTGTATGCACTATTCCAAATGTGTCCACACCATACAGATTCACGTATATTGCTGACCATTTCTGTTTTCGGTAACTTTTACAATAACTTCCTACATTTAGTTTGATGGGTTTGCTGCTACTGCACACTGAGTTGCTACTTTTCTATTTCCAAGACAATAGGCATAGCTAATTCAAACCCTATGAGGTTATGATAGGTTAGATGTCCCTCCCAATGTGTGCCAAATGGCACTTTTAAAAACATCACCACTCAGAATCTTATTTGCTTATTTGTTAATGTTGTCATTCACCCAGTCTGGAGAGAGCCTTCTGAAAATTTTCAGTCTATTTTCCATTTCACCATCCTGAATAAAGTGGTTTCGTCCTCAGATTGGCTTCCTTATGGCTCATTTGCATGAATAACTTGAACAGTACTCAACCTAATACAGATCCCTCAGAGAAACTGCTGCTTATTTCCCCTCATTATCCATTTTCGTTTTTATCTGCTTTTTCTTCTTTTACCATTTACTGGTACATAATAGGATTTGTCCTCTTATTCTGTGACTGCTAAATTTACCTAGGAGCCACTGAAAATTGCATAAAAAACTTGTTTGTAACCCATGTATATAACATGTCTCCTGGGCCACCAATATCTGCATGATTGTGGAAGGGATGTAGCTCAGTGGCAGAGCATCTGATTTGCTTGCAGAAGGTCTCAGTTCAAACCCTCGTGTCACCAAGTATGGCTAGGAGAGAATCCTGCCTAAAATCCTGGAGAGCTATTTCCTGTCAGTGTTGGCAATACTGACCTAGATGGACCAATAGGACTAGGCCTATTGGTGCTGATACAGTACGTCAAAAGGCTGGTGAGACAGGATTTCCATTTCCAGAAACCATGATCAGTTGTTTTCCTTCGTCAGTACTTGCTCTTCTCCAGGCCTATGCAGGTGATTATATGAACATCTGTGGAGTGAAAGTGAGAAGGGGCAAACAGGCTAGCCCTACCCACAATAAAAAGCACAAATGTCTGAATAGGTATCCTAACTGTGTTTAGCTGAATGTGATTAGAAGTCTCCCTAAGATCAAGAACCTTGTACATTGGGGGAGTTGTCCCATTTCAGAACCTGCAGACCTCCTAACCAAGAGCACCTCTCTTTTATCCAGATTTAATGACTCACTCACTGATCCTGTCACTAACTCCAGACACTGAGAACTTCCATGGCCACCCCAGAATATACTAGAAAGGAAATATAAAGCTCAGCAGCAGCAGCAGCAGCATACTGATGAAAATCCATTCCCTGTCCCACCAAGATTTCTGCCAACAGTTTCATGTGCAAAAATGGTTCAGATGCATTTATCTCCTTTTCATGTCACCCAAACCCCTCCTTTTTCACCTGTCTGTGAGAGAAAATGCACTTAAGACCACATTTTGAGAAATTGAATGGCTTTTACTGAGCTTCAATGTGAATCCATACCTACCTATGCTCCCAAAGAACACCTTTAGTACAGCATTGGACTCTGGACCTCAATCCTGGAAAGGGACTCTGTGGGTTCAGTAACAACTGTTGGGGGCAGAGATAACCCATTGCTACTCCTGGTCAAGAGCTCCTTCCCAAATGCATATTCACACAGCTGTGTGAAACAGCTCAGCCCTGAGCCAGGATAGGTAATCTTTGTAATCTCTCACTCTCTCTGGGAATTTGAAAATCACAGTGTTGTGCTCTTACCACTCTCAGATTTCTTCTCATAGCATAGGGATCATTGTTTCTATACAGGTATAAATGTGTCACAATATTAAAATATCCCCGTGATCCCATATATATGCTACAATGCACCAAATATTCATTAATTTCACTGTGATTTTTAGATATCTTTATTTCATCTATTTCTTGCAATAAATGAATGTTTTATTCAATATAGTTTTGGTTTGGATAATACATTTGTGTGTTACATGCAGTTCAGGCATATTCCCAGGGCATCACTCAGTTGTTTCCAGGAAGAGGTCATATTAGTGTGTGGGTGGTAGGACACACATACGCACACAAAACAAGCACACACATCCCAGGTGCTTCCCAGTGTGACGACTGATGCAAATAATTCATTTTTAGCCTCTCTCCAATCTCCTTTCAAAAAGTGGCAATATTAAATAGCAATGGTGCAGTATCTACATAGTGTTTCTGTCCTTCATTTGGTCACATACCATTTTTATGGACTCTAAGGATGCAGGTAGGAACAGTATGGAATCACAACTGCTTCCTTTCATACCAGAAGGGAATATGGATTCATCCTAACACTGTGTTTAACAATATTTTATACAGAAGAGTCCCAGAAGAATCCTAATTTTGCTTCATCTGGATCGTCTTGACAGGGTTCTGTGAAATGTGAACAAAAGAGATGGCAGAAAGAAGTGAGGCAACATTAATAAAAGCATCAATTTAATAGACTGCGTAACTTTCATATTAAAGCAGTGCATTGTACATAAAACATTTCAGTCTATATTTAAACTAAAACCTGTAAATTTTTTTTAAAAAAAACTTTTGAAATTAGTAGGGTCGGCAAAGTCTCAAATTATCAATGACATAACAATGAACTTTTAGGATCAAAATGGGAAATCTACCCACAATCAACTTGATGTGGAATTACCGTATTTGAGGTGTTGAGCATGTTTTTTCAAGCAAGACAAACTTCTGCTTCAACACATCAGCAACCACAACACACAGCTACGCTAGCACCTTTTGTCTCACCAATATGATTCTATGATTCTAATTGTTCATCTCTATCAGTATTCAGATGTTGAAATTCCATGGCATTAACCTTCTAGATACTTTTTATTATTAGACTTATCAGATCATTCCTAGCTATCCATCAATGGTAGTTGGTGGTCACTGGAGCTGGTGGGGTAGAGGGCAAGGCAGACATGCATAACATGAACAGAGAGAGACACAGACACAGACACACACCTAGCACAGAGACACACCTAGCACTGCTACATAGACACAGCTAGGGATACATACATTTCTATGCTTCACGGTAAGATACGGGAGTTCATTTTTTGCAAAATGCTACACAAGCCAGGATCTATTTATGGGGGAAGAGGGTGAATCTCGAATCTCCTGCCAATCGTCTATCAGCTGTTTACCCTTCTGTGTTTCTGGCAGGGGGGTTCTGAGAAATGGGTACTATATAGAACGGTTATCACCAACGTGGTGCCCATGGAGTTCAACTCCCATCAGCCCCAGCCAGCATGGTCAAGAGTCAAGGATAAAGGCACTGCATTGGCTACCCCAGTGTAGCGTGTGGCTGGCTGGGCATCTGCTTATAACGAGACATTTCATTGCATCTTAAACTTTGTTTTGAAAATGAACCCACTAGGAAGATCAAAAAGAAGAGCACCATAAAATTTCCTTGCATGGGTGAAAATTCAAATGTATATCTGGGTCGCCCTGCTGTTCATTCCATTTGACCTCTTCTTTTTGACATAGTGCTTAGAACTTTTCTAGGATAATCATAATGTGATTCTAGTAGTTTAAAAAACTCTATTTGCTTTCTATAACTACATTTTTAAATGAAATTCATACCTCGTGCTCAGTGTAGACTTGTTCTTTATTACTGTGTTATGACTGTAGGTGGAATCAAATCCTACTCGTATAACCTTTCCTATTCCTACCATACAAACAGGGAAAGTTATTTAAGTATTATATTTTAAAATGCAAAGAATCCAAGACTTCAGCTGTGATCTTTCTCCCCCACCCTGTATGTTTCACAGATGCATCCTGTTTCTTCTTTTCAACTTGGCCATAAAGGATCAACAAGAATCATGACTGGAAAACTCTGTGGATGGCTACCAGTTTTCCTCTCAGCATTGCTATATCAAGTCTTCAAGTGGTATGTTACATTTCCCCCAAGAACAGCTTGTGGGTTGGCCTTTGGCCTTTGAATACGATAAGAATTATGCTAGCTTCATTTTAATGTCGGGCAGTTTCTGCCACTTCTATGTTTGGGGGAAGCCTTAATGAAAGGTGTGATATGCTTTCTTTCATTCTTGTTTTAAAGGGCAGGTGTGCAGTGTTCATTTAAATACAACACACTCCCCTTCTATTATCAAAGAAATAAACAACTATCTGACGTTTAGAAGACATCAGAAGGCAGCCCTGTTTAGGGAAGTTTTTTATGACTGATGTTTTAATGTCTTTTTAATCTTTTGTTGGAAGCCGCCCAGAGTGGCTGGGGAAACCCAGCCAGATGGGCAGGGTACAAATAATAAATTGTTGTTGTTGTTGTTGTTGTTGTTGTTGTTGTTGTTGTTGTTGTTGTTGTTATACAGAAATGTAAAGCTAGAGTAAAAATTCTGTATGATATGCACTTGATTACTCATCCTATTTGCATTGCTTCCTTTAATATGAAATGATGGGCTTTCTCATTGAAATGAATAGAATAACATAATTGATTTTGTGAAATTCCATCATAGTGGACAGTGAGAATAAATAGGTAGTTTTGGTTTTAAAATGCATAACATAACAAACAAGAACAAAACAAAACACGACATTTAAAAAGCCGTAGATAGCTTAATCAGTCTAAGGCCTGGTTGAAGAGGAATGTTTTTGCCTGGCACTTAAAGATATACAATGAGGACACCAGGTTAACAGGGGTGGCGAAAGGGGGATGTGATAGGGGTGGGTCGCCCTGGTTGTCACCACTGGGGGGAGGGTGACAGAATGTGATAGGGGTGGGTCGCCCTGGTTGTCACCACTGGGGGGAGGGTGACAGAATGTGATAGGGGTGGGTCGCCCTGGTTGTCACCACTGGGGGGAGGGTGACAGAATGCCAGGCGGCACTCACCTTGGGGCCTGCTGTGCACCCAAACCTTGTGTCTCTCCTGGGAGTGATGTGGTGGCTTGGGTGCCCACAGACTCTGCACTGCCCCAAATGGTCTGCCCACCGCCTCCCCCTCAGCTGTAGGGCAGCTGAGTGGGAGGAGGCAGGCAGACTCCTCAGAGGCCCGCGGAGCGTTCTGCCCCGGTTCGCCCTGCCTGCCCCGTGGGCGGCTGGCCCCCTGGGCACAGGGCACGCATGCCACCCCAGGCACCCGATTGTCTTGCTCCGCCGCTGCCAGGTAAGCCTCCATAAAGAGAGCATTGTGTGATCTGAGTAAAAGTTGGATTCAGCAGACTTAATCTGAGCTTTCAAAGGCATATTGACTTAAAAAGAAAGTGGGAAAGAACTCGACCAGTTTCCTACTCTAGCTGTATGCATTTGTCAAAGGCAGAAAAGGCAACCACACACATTTACCACTTCATGATCCATGAGGCAGTAAATGGAGGGTGGAGACTGGCTCAGAGGCTTGGTGAGGAGCGAGGGAAGAGCTCAGGTGTGTCATTGTACCCATGGCTGCTGGCCAACCCCTGACACATATGAATTGGTCATCTTTACAACAACTTTATTCAGTAGCTCAGTATTATCACTTTTGATTATTGCTACAAGGATTTCTACTTTGTTTTTCATTTCAAATAATTTCAGAACCAGTTGTGAGTTAAAATACCACACACCAGCATAAAAGCAGAAGCAGATAAATTGCAACCCAGTGGAAGCCTGAGCTAGAGTAGGCAGAGTGCTGAGAGATCGTAACTTGCCAAAGGCCACCTGCTGAGTTCAGAGGAGATTTGGACTGGGAGCTTCAGATTGTAGATCTGTCTCTTAACTTCAGCAACTACAGCCACACTTGGGAAAGTACATATGGATGACAGTATAGAACAGGCATGGCCAAACTTGGCCCTCCAGCTGTTTTGAGACTACAATTCCCACCATCCCTGACCACTGGTCCTGTTAGCTAGGGATGATGGAAGTTGTAGTCCCAAAACAGCTGGAGGGCCAAGTTTGGCCATGCCTGTTCTATACTGTCATCCATATGCCTGGTATAGACCTTTTAAGCTGTTATATTGCACATTACCTTCTATAGATATAAAATGTGCATATAGCATGGCAACATAATGTGCACATTTTACCACTTCACATGGGATTGCTTGCACAGTCTTCAAGATTATTTTAGTTAATGACTTATTAAAACATGAAATTTATTTTTATAAACCACTTAATCAAAATATCTTATGAGTTATTATTAGTAGTAATGCACCAATAAAAGCAGTAGAATTTGAAAACAATTGTGCATAACTAAATTATATGTAATAGCCATTTCCTCTTTCCTGTTGTTCATTGTCTTATAAATATAATAAAAGTATTTTCAATGATTTTTTTTAAAAAATATGTAGTTTCTAAGCCATAGGGAAATGGCCTTATAGAAACACAGAAGGCAGCTGATCTGATCTCTGTGTTACTTTAAATGAAGTAGAATAGCTTTGTCTCTAAGAGCTCCTGTTGCCCTTCTATTAGAGTGTAGTTATTGATTTCCCTGTAGAACAAGAACACTTTAATCAAGCATTCAAAAATATTTTTGCAGTATTGAATAAATGCTTGCTGTACCAAGGGGATTTCAGGTTTTATTGCCAAGCTGCCCATCATGTGTTGTTTTGTTTGCATATGCCATCTGAGATAAGCTAAATGAGCTTGCTACTTTTGAACTTTTGAGTTCTTGTCAGTAGGAAGAGAGTGAGATTAGTTAATTAAGTCTTGGTTTGGAACTGCTAACCCCTTTCCAAAACAAATTATACTTTCCTGCTCCACTATCTGCTGTGAACATCGTCCTGAACTACAGGGGTACCTTGGCTTTCTAACTTAATGCATTCTGGGAGTCCGTTGGACTCCCAAAACCATTTGAAAACCAAGGCGCAGCTTCTGATTGGCTGCAGGAGCTCTCTGCACTCAATCAGAAGCTGCGGAAGCTGCGTCGGACATTCGGCTTCCACAAAATGTTTGCAAACCGGAACACTTCTGTGTTTGTGGCGTTCAGGAGCTGATTTGTTCGGGAGCCAAGCTGTTCGAGTACCAAGGTACCACTGTACCTCAAACTGAAATCAGGTTGGAATCAAGCTATATTTATAGAACCCTTTATCTCAATCCTAAAAGTAACTTAAAGATGGTTTCACTATATGGAAAGCACCCTGGACCACTCTGTGGCCTCCTCCCACCACATGGCATCGCACACAAGCACTGCTCCCCACAAGTTGGGTGGAACCTGGTGCCTGTGTGAAGCAGTGTACCTCCCCACAACATTGGCAGGTGCAAAAAGTAATGAAAGTAGGGTCACATGTGACTGTGCACCAGTATCATGAGCACTGTTTATCACGAATGTGAAATAAAAAGGGCACCTGGAGGGTCCCAGAGATTCGTCAAATTGTTTCACATCTTAAAAAAACACAAAATGCCCACCTTTAATCTTACAAAATAGGATTTGAGTACTACTAGTCTAAGGTACAGGGTGATTGTTACGACCTGTAGATTATTTTACATACTATTACTTATTATAAACTCCATTGAGGAAGTAAAGTGCAGCTAATGCAAATATTTTAAAATTATGCCTTTTCTTACTTTTCTAAAATATAAAATAGTGGGCAATATTTCTCATCTCCCACAGTTTCCCCTGAATTTCCAACTTTCCACTGAAAAAATATAAAGAACCTACCCTCCCCCCCCCACAAAAAAATCCCTCTCTCTTTCATTCACCTATCCAAACACTCAAGTTTTTGAAGGCAAGCTGTATGAGTCGGTGAGGATCATATTCAGAACCAAAGAATTATGAACTACAGTGTCGCTGCTGGTGAAAAGTAATTTTAAATGACTGGTGTGTTGAGAGATACATGGAAACAAATTTACCTTCAATCATATATAATGAAACTGTCTTGCTTATTTCTTCAAAGCTTTGCAACTCTCTCTGACTTTTGGCAAAGCTGGCAGAGTGGGTGGGTGATGAAAGTTGATGTGCAGAAATATCCAGAGGGCCATGGATTCTCCACTCCTGCCTCAACTAATTGATACTCTTCTAAGAATTTATAATTCCTACTCTTGACAGCATCTTTGTAATCCAGTGTGTCTGCTTAATTTATACAATTTGTTTTAATGTTTACTGGCCAATAAGTCTAAGTTTTAATAAAATCTTTCCCCCTTATTTTTAGACAAATATCTCTTGGTGCCATAGCACATGGATTTCAGGACTACATGTGAAGAGGTAATGCCAAATACAGACACGATTACTGTGTTTTATTTTGATGATAAATGTGATATGAGCTGTTACAAGGAAGGCTAAACTGTATTTTCCGGTAAGTCTCACAGGGCAGAGGGAGTTATTCCAACTGTTTTAGGGACCCCACTCGGGATTTGAGTAGAATTTACTCCCTATACTTTTCTTCTTCTGAAGAAAAGGCAGCAGAGATTTAGGATAAGAGTTTTCCTTCTCCTAGATGGGCTACCTTCCCAGGTTGACAAGCTCCATCTACCTCTCCATCCTGTGCAGAAACCATCTTCTTGGCCATTGGACCCACTATTGGTTTCATCCACTCAATCTGCCAGAGCCTGTCTTCTCATGCAATGGAAGACCCTAACTCACCAAGGGTTTGAGACCCACCAGCTACCCTCACCTGGTTTAGCTAGCCAGTGAAAGCCATTCCTGAGTTGTGGCTGCTGATAGCTTCTAAGAGCTGAGTGCTGTGCAGGGGGGGCAGGGCACCAAAGGTGCGCAAAGCACTCCAGAATAAGCACGACGTGTCCCCCACCAGAGGTCCTACCTTCCCCAGCACCCCCAAAACCCCACATAAACAATGAAATAGTTATAACTAACCCACTGCAATTTGAGTGGACTTATCTCAAAGGAAAGTACACAATAATACAATAAGTACAGTTATTCTTGCATTGAAGGGAATTGGATTAGTTGACCCTTCCATCCTTACAATTCTATGATAGTGCTGCTCAGGGAACAGAAGAAAATGGAGCACAATTCTTGAGTGTATAAAACTGGGGACATATAGCACAGGAGCAGAATAAGTAGCTTTCCTCTGTTGGCAGAAAAGTACTGGGCAATGGAAATGCAGCTTTCCCCATATTGCAGTGCTATGACAAGAACAATGTTTAAGTTCTCCCTTCCATGCAGTTCTTAGAGAGGCAATAAGGCCAAGTGGCAGGTAGGGAGGTGTGTGTGAAAACAGAGGTTTCAAATTGATTTGAATTAGCCTGCAACCTCAGAAGATGGGGGGGAGAAGTAAACCTTTATCTGTGAAAATAAAAGACAACATCAAAACATTACGCAGAGTGTATTTCAGGGCAGCATATATTTGCTTGGCTTTATGAAATCTGAAATAATTTAACCTTCTTCTGGTGCTAAAGAATGCCCTATTTTTGTGTATCAGTGCTGCATTGGCATAGGAAAGGATGGTATTTAAATGAAGATGTATTGTACAACTGTAGCTTCTAAAAGGCAAAGACTACCAGGGCCTTATTACATTTTAAGTTTTCCATGTAAATTAGGTTATTCTGCTCATGTGCTATCAGTCAGTCCATTGCTGTAAATGGTTTGCTTTTTTCATGCTTGACTTCTTTGTTCAAACTGTGAATAAACTCTGCCCATGTGCATTACAATGCCGGCTTCTATTTTAATTTCGTTGTGATGTTTAATTATGTCTACTGTATAGTTACATGCTGCTTAATTCTTGCCCTAAGCTCTCTTTATAAAATTTCTCAAGAGATTTTATAGAGTAATCAGCCAAGTCAGAAGTGTGCAGTCAAGTAAAGCAAAATGACTGTATAAACAATTCAGCATTTCTTTAAAAAAATAAAAAATAAAAATCTCAGGCAGCCCTCAAATTAATTGGAGCTATTGGGACACTCCTAGGTATGAATCAATAGGTGTGTTGTTGCTCACTCTCCTACCTTGCTTGGCTGAAAGAAGTTATAACAATAGAATTAAATGTGGTTATTAGCAAGGTTCTCCCACCTTTCCCTTTATTCCCTACTTCCCCATGCCTGTGATTTTAAGCAGAGAAGATGTTCTTATTCCACAAGTCAGGAAGCCAAAATGCAAAGAAACAACTTTTTTATGATAACTCATTTGGATTTTGTCGGCTGCCCAGTTCTTCTGCTTGAGCTCCATTAACAGAGCAAAGGGTCTGTTCGGGCTGGTACACCCATGAGGCACAATGAGGTGACAGCCTCAGGTGACAGGATTCACAGAGGCAACACATTCAAATGTAATTGGTCAAGGCTGGAAAGGAACCAGGGAAAAGCGACTTGATTGTGGTAAATTAAGAGTCTTGCCTGACATTTCTCAGTCACCACATCAGCTGAAAGGCCGCTTTCAGGGCAAGCAGGGGAAGCAGTGCCAAGAGAGATGCAATGTTTGTGCCTCCCCCTCAGCCTGCATCCTGGCCAACCCTAGCTATTCCCCTGGGTTTGGAAAGTATGAATGGATATTAGGCGCAAAGATATACTGAGAAGGAAAATAACTGAAACCAGAGATCTTTGCAGGGTATCAAATGGATACGCTACCACTGTCTAAACTGCATATAAACTGCCACACAAGGAAGAAATGTGCCCATGTAATAATTACCCATTACTCATCTCAAACAGGAAAAAGATATGAACAGAAGGGACATAATGTCTGGACATTAAAAGGTAGTCTTTAGGGACATTAGACATCATCCATTTCAGATTGTCACAGTACACCTCTTGCCATTTTTTTAGTTCAAGCTGACCAGCTGGATTTAGACATCCTTTAGTTAACCAGTCTGCAGATACAAGCCATGATCTCAAAAGCACTTGGAATGGATTTGCTTTTGTGCATAGAGGAGCTATTGGATTATAACCATAAAGCAGGATGATTGGAATCCTTCATGGTGTTTCAGTGCTCTACTGTGATCCTAGTTAAGCTCCTGGCTCATGAGTAATCCTAATTAGGATTAATCAGAGGCTGTAAGCTTCACACAGGCTTGCCGGGGTGACACCTTCCATTAAGCAATGTGTAAGGTTCAGTCCCATATGCGTTGTGACACTGGATACTGAAATAAGTGTCTTGATATTGTGAAGGGGGATTTTTGCTTGCAGCATTTGTTGACATATCCATACTGAGCACAGATATGCAAATATGTGTTATTAAGTAGATCAATCTCCACAATCCAGACATGTTGCTAGTAATCAGTTTTGTAATGTCATTGTCTCGATATATCTATTTGCAACTAATAACCATAGACATTTCCAGAGATATTTTGGAATATGTGGCCTCTGTTAAAGCTTTTCCAAAAGACTATCAGAGAAAAAGTATCCTTTTGATCCTCTAACATGAACAATCAGCGTGCAGCTTGGAAACTAAGGAAACCCTTTTCTCTGTTCATCCTTTGAAGACAAAGACAGGGATTTGTTTGCTGCAGGATGGTAACCAGGAGCCTTTCAAAGTGCGGCTGCACTTAGCCAAAGATATTTTGACGATTCAAGAGCAAGACGTGATCTGTGTGTCTGGCGAACCTTTCTATTCTGGTGTAAGTATCATTTTCTTCAGCAGTTTTCAAAATGAAAACATTGTGTATGTTGAGCTTTCCCCACTCCCTTTTGCCTTCCATTGGAGGGTGTTGAAATGAAGAAAAGTTGCAAATTTTTTAAATGATGCAATCAAGTGTAGGTTGAAGTCATGAAATGCTATGGTATGGTACTTCTTGGTGTTGTTTTGGTACGGTGTAAATAATATGAGCAGCGTTCAGGAGATCACTGCAGTGAATGGTCCTAAGAAGCCTTCAATTAATATACGGTAATTCACAGTCATGATTCAAGTGGGATGAGATAGCTTACTTAATGGGATTTAACTTTACTAGGTGCTATGTTGGTCTCAGGTTAAACCCAGGACTCCTGAGACGAAACAAAAACAAAAACCTTACAGTGGCCATGAGTCTCCCCCTAAGACTCCATGATTGGGCAGAGATATAAAGGATCCAAGTTCTTAGGGACCTTGTAAATTAATACAACAACCTTGAACCTGGGCTGGTAGTGTCCAGGCACTCAGTGCAAGCTTTTGAGCTCTGGAGTTATGTGCTGATAATAGTTCTGTCCTCATCAACAGTCTAGTCACAACATTTTGCTCATGCTGGAGCCTCTGCACCAGGCTCAAAGGTATCCCTACGTAGAGCGCATTGCAATAATCAAGTATTAAGGTTGCTTAAGAACTCTAAAGCCAAGAGCAGAGTGTTATGGAGATATAAAAAGAGCTTTGCTTGATCTGACCAAAGACTTGTCTAATCTAGCATCCTGTTTCCCACAGGGGCCAACCAGATGCCCTTTGGAACTCCACAAGCTAGACATGAGAGAATAGCCTTTTCCCACTGTTGTTCCCTAGTCACTGGTATTCAGAGGCTGTTCTTTCTGATCCAGTATCTAACTTTATGTTGATGCTGAGTTACCCATTGTCTCTACCCAAAGAGAATTTAAGAGTTGCTTAAGATCATCAAACCATATCCCTGCAATTCTACCAGATCATATCCAGTTTTTGTGTTTTTTAACATGGATTTATCATTCCCATTTGCATTTCCTTAATATGTCAGAACACCTATTGCTTATATCTAGATGACATTTAAATAATGCCTTGGCATAAATGCATGATATTTTTAATTTCCCGTACAGTGTTACAGCCTACATTTCCAGAATATTGTTTTAGAAGGTAACGAATGATGTGCTCTGCTTGGTTAGCCTGGCTGCATGTTATCTGAAGATTAAATGCACAACCCATTAGATAACATATCGATGTGAAGATGGGATTTACTTTTCCTGCTAGAACAATTGTCATAGTTGACACTTTTGAGCCCTTTTCTTTATTTCCTCAGGAACTGAGATGAGATTATAAATGACTAGGCTCATCCCAAAAGACTCTTTGTTCAAAGTATTGTCTATTTCTGCTGTATGCTATTTGAATAATTGTCTAGTGATTAGATATGGAGGGTCTGATTCAACCAACGTGGTGTGTGCTAGCGGAAGCCGGTGCAAGGACTCCTACTACTACAATGGGGCTTTCCTCCTCCTCCTCCTCCTCCTCTGCACTTTCTGTGCCTTCCCACATCTAACCTGGTGGCAGAAGAGGGGAGGTTGTTCCATTTGGCGAGCAGAAATGCTTGCACTGATGGAACAATTGTTCTAGCACTACACATTTCTACCCTTTTAGCTGAACTTTGCTTCTCCCACATTTATTGGATAACTGCCTCCCAGACATGTATTGTGAGCCCTTGCTCTTGAAGGATCAATTTCACTGAAGGTTAGACCACACAGTACTGGGAGCAATTTGTTGAAGTTATGAGTTTAATGTAGATAAATGTTATATGTGTTTGAATACGTTGGACTACCCGTTGCAGAGGACTGGTGGTTTTCCACTCTAGGGTGGGGCAGGCTGAGTCTTGTGACTGGTTTATGAGGTATTTTTCCTAACTCGTACCCTGAGCTTCTCTGTGTTTGGTGCTATGTGCAGGGAAACAGTTTGCTCTGTTGTTTTTTGAGTGGTGTCTCTCTCTGTGTTACAGCAGAGAGAGACACAACCTTTGCTTTTAAGCAGCATGGACTTACTGTGGGATCCGGGGAAGGAACTTACTGGACTTTAAAAGATGGGAACTCATTACTAATACGCAATGTAGCATTTTGTTGTTCTGCAAGAGTTACTGTTTTGTAACTAAATGTTTAAACACCAAGTGTTAGGTATAGTGTCAGTGAAAAGTATCTGATCAGACTCGTGTAGAAAGAAACCCTCTTCACCACAAGTAAAGCTTTAAAACTTATTTCTTGTGGTGAAGAGGGTTTCTTTCTACGTGAGTCTGATCAGAGACTTTTGTTGACACTATATCTAACACAATTATCCTAACCGTACAGCATCTCCAAATGTAGTATTTTCCATTCCTTTCATGGGAATAAATGACACCCATTTTCACATATGGAGAGAGTAAAATGGGCCACTCAGGGATGCTTTTGAGATGGAGTTAACCCACTGCCATTTGTCAGTGTATCCATGACTCAATATTCATTTTAGGTCAGGAAACGTTCGGTGTAATTGTGGGTAGTGTTTGTGCTGCACACAGTGGCAGCTGGTGACATTTTGACTTGGTAGGGCTGCATTTTCTAAACTTGCTGTTTTCATCATGGTAGGACTTGCACAGCACATATTTAGGAAAGTGTGCCATTTCACGTGTGCAGAGTGCCATTATCACCTTCTTTCTTTAAAAAACCACACACCCCAAAAGATATTAATCATCAGTGAACAGGGAAAGAACTTCCATGTAAGAGGATCAAAGTATGATTTTCTTGTTTAGAAATTTTGGTATACTTTTTGAATCCATGTGTTGTTTTCAGCTACACATCTGTTCCTATTTTCAGTGGGAGGGCTGTGATCCAGCAGCTCCAGTGGATCAGCCCCACTGTATATGTGTCAGGATTGTTTTAGTGTTCTGGTGATACAGCTGAGGTATTAGTATTGTATTGTGTATTTTTTCTGCATGCAAATGGTCTGGTTATTACTGTGATCCCCTAGGGTGTATAATAGCAGGCACCACTAGATAAATAAGGATGGATTTTCACCCCGCTTCATGGGAACATATGAGGGGCTGATTTCTGAAAATACTCCTATATGCTATTGAAAAGTGACTGCAGGTTTATCTCTGTGTTATATTGGATACCTGGACACATATTTTAGAAGAATTGCCTAGCACTAAGTGTTTGCATGTGGCAACTCATTGGCATTTGTTTTATGTAACTAATTTGTCACTTTACGATTAGAAAAAAACCCAGAAAGAGCAGTTCCTTATTTTTTAATGTTGAAATTCAAAACTCCAAAATGGAGATATAGTGTGCAAGCCTATTTTCATAAGAAATATTAAATCTGAATAGAACTGAACTTGGCTTACTCTTTCAGGAAAGGACTGTAACAATTAGAAGACAAGCCGTAGGAGGATTTGGATTAAGTATAAAGGTAGGTTGCATTTCCCCAACTGTTTCCTATGTTCAATCAGAAATGCCATTTGGCTTGTGAATAATGCATTTAATGAGATCAAAAGGTGCTTGATTGTATTATTACCTGCAATTTCAATGAAAGGTCTGTATTGGCTGATCTTTACAATAGATAATCAGTTGAAAAAATTTCCCCCATAGTTAATGGAGGAACAATAGAGGCAATATCCCATTAAGATTCATTTGTACTTATAAGGTTTTGTATATATTTTAAAAGTATATTTCATCTGTGTAGTCTTGTCTTTTGTTCAGTGGTCCTTTAATTTTAATTACTTGTTAATGAACACAATGGCAGGCTCACTAAATAGCCAGTGAGTTCCCATAAACTATTTATTAATTTCATAGTTGCTTGCTAATAAGATTGAAAATAGTCCTATTTCTCCACTGTGTTCATTGTATTACAGATGGAATGATTAATCCACATGAGGATTGGTTTCTCTCTCCCCCCTCCAAATACCTACCTTAGAAAAGCTTAGGAAACATAAAAAGGGAGATAATTTTAAATGGTACATTATAGCTCTGAAACACCATATAAAGCAACAAATCTCTTTTGAACAGAGCTTTTAAAAAAATCTCTTTAGTACAGAAATCTTAGCTGTTATCTATGAATGCAAAACAACATTGGTATATGTTTTTCAAAAATGAACTTATGAAATATGATTTGAGGGGAAAATAAAATGTAGTTCTCTTGCATTCTCATTGAGTAGGAACTTGAAAAAAACAAAAACTTTCCAGTTCTTAAAATGAGTCTGGTGTGTTTATTTTAGCAGAACTACCTAATTAAACCAAATGCTAATTAGTGCACTATGGCTAAAATCCCATAAGAATGAAAATGGGAACAAGATTTTTTGTTGTTGTTTAAAGCCATTACATGCTGTTATTTTTTTCATGTCTAGAAACAGAAAAGAGAGTAAGTTGTGTAAGCATGCCTGAACTAAGAATTTAAACATTGGAACACTGGTAGATTTTTTTTTTCTTTTTTAAAGCTACTATATAATTTATGATGATGCTGAAGAAAGTTCAGAATGCTAGGGACTGGAAGACAATTAACTTCTTTTTTTTTGCAATACAGATTTCCACTGGTTTATAAGCATAAGAAAATTATTACTCTGGACAAAATCCAAAAATTGTATTCACCTTTCATACATTCAGTTAATTTCAGATAGCTTGCTCAGTCTACCATCATAATATTAATTGCCTCAAATTACTGTTCATGCTTTTAATTGGGGTTCTGAAACAGAATCCTTGGCTGTATTTTAAAAAGAGCTAACAACAGACGTAATGACATACAATACCAGATGTAGGAGAACAGAAGGAATTCACATGAAATGACAGTAGGAATTTAGGGTCAACTTTTACTTTCTCAAAATCTATGTTGGTCCATTCGTGCACTTCAAAAGATGTTGACTGTGGTTATAAAAACCCCCCAATGCATAACCTGGTACTAATACTCAGCAAGCCTAAGAATATCTCTATATCCTAAAAAGAGGGGCAGGGATTGTCATTACTACACTATTAGCTTCCAGAGACCTACTTTTTGACCCTTTCCTGTGTTCTTAGTAGCTAGTCAAAGCGGAAATAGAAGCTAAGAGTCCTGATATTTTTTTCTGATGCCCTTCTGTTTCATTAGCAGTTCTCTTTCTCTCCTTGTTCATTTTCCCATATCAACTAAGCATTTACAAGTTACATCCCTCATGCTGTAGGAAAATCCCCACAAACCTCTCAATATCTGCATTTCATTTTTATGCTTTTGCCCAATTCCTCATGGTCTCCTCACTCACAGGATCAGGATGGACCTCCAGATGCTGTTGAACTCCCTTCCACCTGATCAAGGATTATGGGAGTGTAGTTCAGCAACATCTGTCCCCGTCCCAAACTTAAGGGATAGAGAGGTGGGCTTGGATCAGGCTAACTCATTTATGGGACTCCAAACCTTTCCATAGATCAGAGCTGCAGCTAAGGGAGGGGGAGAGTCTTGCCAGGTTTTTTGCCCTGGGTGAAGCCTCCAGAGGGGCTCTACTGAGGCTCCCCACCTGTGTGTATATATGCACAAATATGCATGGGGTGTGTGTGCTAAATCGCGTCTTTGACCTGGGTGAAATAAAGCCCAGATTCACCCCTGCTTAAATACTCACTGCGTCTAACAACTAACTCTGACTTCCTGACCAGCTTCAAAATCACCACAATAGTTTCTACTATGCTACTGTCAGTTCCTAGTATTCCTTGTATTTCTCCTCCCAAAGTTGCTGACTGGCCATTGCTTTGGACTTCCCACTAATCTGTGTTCTCATTTCTCTGTGTGCATGAAGTCCCAACCACTAAGCTTTGCTCTGTGAAGGGAGAGTATCTGCACCCCACCCTCCTCACCCCAAACATAAAGTTAACGATGCTCTACCAGTTAGGTGAAAACTAGTTCAGGGGTAGTTAACTTTCTGTCCAACAGAGTCTGCAACCAAAGATTATTGCCAAAACAGTATCTCTTGCCTTATGAATGTTGGTGACTTGTATTGGTGTGCCAATATGAACCAAATATCATTTGCTGCAGAGGGACGCGGGTGCGCTGTGGGTTAAAGCCGATTGAAAGGTCGGGACTTGCCGATTGAAAGGTCGGCGGTTCGAATCCCCGCGGCGGGGTGCGCTCCCATCGCTCGGTCCCAGTGCCTGCCAACCTAGCAGTTCGAAAGCACCCTCGGGTGCAAGTAGATAAATAGGGACCGCTTACTAGCGGGAAGGTAAACGGCGTTCCGTGTGCTGCGCTGGCTCACCAGATGCAGCTTGTCACGCTGGCCACGTGACCCGGAAGTGTCTGCAGACAGCGCTGGCTCCCGGCCTTTAGAGTGAGATGAGCGCACAACCCTAGAGTCCGGCAAGACTGGCCCGTATGGGCAGGGGTACCTTTACCTTTACCTTTATCATTTGCTGCACTTGGTGTCACTCAGGGTTGTAAGAGTTGCTTGATGAAGTCAGTTGCTTGGTGAAGTCATTGTGTGAATTGAACAGTGCAACCTTGGTTTGAAAAAGGTGAACAAGGCTAGAGATTTGAATCTTTCTGCAATAATCCAATTTATACTTTCAAAGTCTGGAAAGGCTAAAAATATAAAGGCATTGTTTGAAGAATATGAAATCTGACATTAACATTGATGTTTCAGAATTGCTTCTAGGATAAGAAAGCATAAGGACCAAAACTATGCTTAATCATATTTAGTTGAAGAGTTTGTGGGGTTTTTTATTCTGTTTATTTTTCTATATAAAAAACCCAGCACAGAAACTGAGCAGCTTATTTTGATTTCCACTTCCATTCCTCCCCCGCTTTTAAGGACAACCTGTTACTTTTCTTAGAATTCTCCTTTTCATCTCTTATTTCTTATTCATTTTCCTACTGACTTTTTGTGCTATGTTACAATGAGAAAAAGAAAATGGAAAGCAGCAAAGAAAACCTTCACATTCATTTTAATCAAATGTCCAATATTCTTGCTTTCTATTGTATGGCTTTGTTTATCTGTTCCTTGTCAGCACGACAAAATGATCACAGCATGGCTACTGTTTCAGAACTGGGCCTATTTTTCTTATTATAAAGTGGGCTCCATACGGTAATCTCTGGAGAATCTGGGGGAACCTGCAGTGAGTTTGCTTTCTTTTGTCAACAGTTCCACATTGTTCCGTTCACACCCTGGTCTGCTGATGCTTCCAACAGACTTCCCCCCCCCCCTCCCTAACAATGGAGCTGATTGCATTCATATGCCTATTTTTAAACAGAATTGTGAAACAGAAAATCTTTACCCCTTTGAATAAAACAAACTTAAAATGAAGTAAAAACTTCAAAGAAATGTAATAATATTTATAAACTGACAACAGGCTCAGTAAAATGTGGTTATTTTCATCTCATAGGGCGGAGCGGAGCATAATATTCCAGTGGTTGTTTCCAAAATTTCAAAAGAACAACGAGGTAAGTATCCGTGCCAGGCTATTTGCTCAGGGGATCCAGCAAAGTATCACCAGGTTTATACATTTCAGACTGGGGAGGAATAACTGAATAGTTAAGAAAAAAAAAAAAAAAAAGAAATCTGGGCCATAAATGTGCATGGCAGGATATTTTTAAGGAACATATGAAGCTGCTTCATGCTGGGTTAAATCCATTGGTTCATCTAGTTTGGTATTGATTACAGTGGCAGAGCAAGCCGATTGGGCGTCTGGGGCAGCATGCGTACCCTGCGCCCAGGGGCGTGGCGAGCCACTCACAGGGGCATGGCGAGCCAGGGCAGGACGCCCCGTGGGGCCTCTGACAGCCTCCTCCCACTCAGTTGCCCTACAGCTGTGGAGGAGGTGGCAGGCAGACCATTTGGGGCAGTGGGAGCCTGTGGGCACCCAAGCCACTGCGTCACTCCCAGGAGAGATGCCTCGCTCGAGCACGCTGCAGGCCCCGCGGTGAGTGCCACCCGGCATTTTGTCAACCACCTCAGTGGTGACACCCAGGGCTGACTGCCCCCACCGCCTGCCTTCCTGCACCCCTGATTGTTTACAGTAACAGGAAGCAGCCGTCCAGGATTTCAGACAGGGTTCTCTCCCTGCCATATGTGGAAATGCTGGAGACACAAGGCAGATGCAGGGAGCACGGGGCCTGCAACCCTTCCTCACGCTTTGCACATTTAAAGTAAAATAGAATTTCCTTTGTGAATTTTAGGCTCACATGCTTTAAAACCCTCTTCAATACAAGCCTAATTATTGTCCCTGAACCGTTTTATATGTACAGCACAGATTATTGTAGCTGTGGTGTGCATGCAGTGTGCCAAGCATTCCCAAAATGCATGAGAAGCTTCTGTTTTCATGGAGCGCCATCTGCAGAACAAAACACCCCAGAAGCCTAGGGTGCACTAATATGTATCCAATTAGGTTTCAGTCAAGTTGTGCATAAGGTTGAGGAGGAGGTGGACTGTGGCCAGCAAGAGCAAATTCCATAGCAGTTCCCTTCTTTGGCTAGAGTTTTGAGGCTGAATGCACATCACAGACTAATGTGCAAATTGGAACCTAGCTGTCCATCTGAGTTTGCACTTCTGTGAGAGTTGTGATGCTCTTCTTAGCTAACCCCCCCCCCCAAAAAAAATGCATTTAAAATGTTTACTTTGAGATCAGAGATTTATATTTAAATGTCTTTTGGGCAGATTTTTTTAAAGCACAGAAACTGGATGGAAAGTGACCTGGTCAAGAAATAGACAGATATGTCAATCTCTAGCAGAATCCCTGCAAAATGTCACTCAGATCACAAGATCCACTGCAGCCTTTAAGCCTGATAACTGTATTTAGAAACAAGAGCTGCAGCTGTTCTTTACATTTTCAGGGTTCAGGACTAGAAACATGTCCTAGATGCAAAAGGGGAATTAAATTTCCTCAATAATACTTTCAGAAAATATTAATTATCTATGTAAATGTGAAATATGAAACCTGTCATGGATTTGTTTTCTTTTGTCACCTATTTCTCATTGTCCTGCTCACATCCTGCTCCACTGATGCAGCTAATGGAAAAATATAGAGGAAAGGTTGAAATGAAAAGCACACCTTTCCTTTATTTTCTCTTTCTTTTTAGCGGAACTCTCAGGCTTGCTGTTCATAGGAGATGCAATTCTACAGGTAGGCAAACCCATTCACTTTTGCCAGGTTTTAGTCCCAAGTATAATGTGAAGTCTAACCTAAATGAAGCCAATGCTCAAAATTGTCTTTTCTTTTTTTTAAACTCAACAGATTAATGGAATTAATGTAAGAAAATGCAGGCATGAAGAAGTGGTGAGCTTATACTCCTTTTCTAAAAACCATTGCGGTTCTTAATAAAAGTCAGCATAGCTGCACTTCTGTCACAGTGTTCATCGCTATGCTCTGTAAGTAGATCAATGATCCCAAGATTGATAATGATCTAACCTTTGAATATTGTAACTTTACCATAGAAATGGTTTACTGGCCTCAGTTGTGTTACAGCCTAAGGGAGCCTCTGCTTTCTTAGGATTTGTAGGTCCTTTATTTCTGGTGTGCTGTGTGTACCTCCTTTAAGCAATGCTATTATGTCTGGTTAAGCAGCGCTCCCTGTACATACCAGATGTGTGGAAAGCTCTCGTGTATAAATAGAGAAGTGAGGGTCAGGGTACTGGGCCCACCCTCAACAACCTGCACCCACACGTTGAGCACAGATGTCTACAGTGGAACCCCTTAATGTGAACAGCTCAGTATGGTTGAGGTGCCAGTGGAAACACTTACCCCAGTGCAAATGTGGGTGTGGGTGTGGCTAATCTGGATTGGGACTGTAGCATGGAGTAAGGAGTTAAATATCCTCCCCCCTACAAGGTCTCAGTTTAGACTGAGCTTCCTCACACATCCTGTTTACTTTTTCAAAGTAGTTCACACAATTGCTAATTGCATGAATAGTTTCTCACTCAGTTTGGTCTGGGGAACCTGTGGCCATTGAAGTGTTTCTGGTCTACAACTCCCATGAGCGCCAGCCAGCATGACCAATAGTCAGAGATGATGGGAGTTGTAGTCTAGCCACATCTGGAGGGCCACAGGTTCCCCAGCACTGCTCTAAAAGATAAGATGTCTTGCATAGTTGAGTGATTTAAGAATGCTTTGAAGATGTAAATTCAAGGGAATTATAGCTCTTTTAAAAAGAAGAGTTATAGACTCTTACAAAATTGTGCATCAAACAGTAATGTAAAGGAGCTACTGATTTCCTAAAGAAACTCTTTTCTTTTTAATTGTATATTGCATTATATGAGGTTCAATAACGAATTAAGTTATTTTCCTAATCCCATTTCTCGGAGCTGTACTTCCTTTTTAGTTTTGTGCTTATTTCATATATGGCTCATCAACTTTCAGAGTCTGATTTGTTTGCAAAAGCAGCTTAATCCTTTGCTAGGCTTCTGTATACTAAAACTGAGATTTTTATTTACTGTGTCTTCGAGCCTTGGTGTTCCAGCAGTGATCAGATTACTTTAGTCAGTAGTTAAGCTAATGCAGAAAATCTCTCCGTGGGAGCAAAATGAGATATTGGGGCTTCAGGAAAAGGTTTGGTTGTATTTTTGAGTGCAGTGCCATATAGCTATGCTAGTAAGTCATTGTTTTGTGTTCAGAGTCAATGAAGCAAGATATGAAATGTTTGTGAAATTATGCCGGCACCCTTGTTAACCTGATTATGCTTTCTAGGATTAATATTTCTTTTCAGTTATAATTTGCACAGCCAGCCATGCTTATATTTTAGCACCTGACAAATGCTTAACCAAAACCTTAGGCAGAGATGTAAAGTGGGTACTTGTTTGCAAACCTTCAGCCATAGAATCATAGAATGGTAGAGTTGGAAGGGACCCTGAGGATCATCTAGTCCAACCCTCTGTAATACATGACTGGATACTTTTACAGATGACTCTTCTCCTGCAACAATTGAAACAAAGCAGATATAAATGAATCAGTAATGACTGGACTGAGAAATGTCTTTAGAAAATTGAGAGGGGCACTTCAGTAAAAGGACTGTGGCAATATTCAAGGAACAGGACATCCTAAGCAGAATATTATGATTGAGCTCTCCACTCCTCCACTGTAGTGCTTATCAGATCCCAGAGCTATTCTTCTTCTCTCTTCTGTCTTCAACTAGGCAGCCATTCCTGTTCTATCTTACAGAGCTACAGAGCTCATGTCCTACACAGCCCAAATGCCCACTCCCCCATCTGGCATCTCTAATCTGTGGGCCGCAAATTGTTCACCTCTGTGCCTGGCCCCAGATTCCCATCACTTGCTGCTTCTGGCTTGCCACAAGTGTTTCACATCTGGTATGTATACATTGCAGCAGCCTGCTTAGAGGTGAGTAGAAAGAGGCTCATCCCAAAATCAATTAGGATCCATTGAGTGACCCATTTGCTCTTCACTGCCTGCATTCACGACAGTTTATTCAATTCTCACGACATATCCTTAACTGTTAAACTGAGCTTTCATGCAACACAAAAAACACTTTTGGAAGTATAGCAGAATATATTTTAGTGCTCATTTCAGTGTTTTTGGCTTTCAGGGGGGAAAAACACCATTTGCAAAGAACACAGAAATGAGCGCTAAACTTGATCTAAGTCTTGTCGAAGCTTAAATATAATGCAGAAAATAACAGTTAGGAAAACAGTGGGAAAATGGAATAAACTGTCCCGTGAATTGTGGGGGATTGGATGTATGTTTAGGCCAGGCACTGAATGGGCTGGATTTCTCCATTTCCCATCTTATGTTCCCAATGGGGAATCCTTGCTTTGGCATTCCTTGATGAGTCACTGCCTCTGGTCCCTTTCCTGTTGCCTGACCATCACACCTTACCCTCCTATAGAAGCAAGCTGTCTTTCCTGTGTACCTGGTTCCTCAGGCTGGCCTGGCCTTGGGGGTGTGGGGAGACAAGTTGTTTCTAGCTACTGCCCTAATATTGTTGCAAGACATTTCCCTAGTTAGTAATTTATGTTTATATATTAAAGCTGGGAATTTTAAAAGTGGTGGTAGAAGGAGAGGATGTGGTGACAGAACCATTATTTCTCTGTAGAAGGACCATATTCATTCATATTATCTACAGTTAGAAAGATGTCAGGTATTTGGGCTGAAAGAGGCTGTGATAGATCTTGATGTGTGGCTCAGTCATAAAGGGATAGAATTACACACACCCCAACAACGTTTTAAATCTTTCTTAAGCTATACAAATCCACAAATGTTTTTCCTCCCACAATGAGTTCATGTCACTTCTCGACTCCCACCTTCCTTGGTGCGTGAGACAGGCACCATGCGACTCAACAGACAGGCTGGCCTGTGGCCATAGCCACCTCCTTCCTGGGAAACAAACACATTTTTTTCTCCCTTTCATGTATTATCCCGGAGCTCTGCTGTTTGTGAGTTCAAAGAAAAGTGCATGAAAGAAAAATAAACAAAAACCTAATTATAAATCTGGTGCAAACAGATATTTGATGCGCGCAAAGGCAGGTCATCTCATTGCCTCTCTGTCTTAATTTCCCTGTCCAAGAGAGCTTTGGCCCATATCTAATGAGTGTATGTTAAAATGGAAAGTGCTGTTGTTTGGAGTGCTTCACAAGCTGTTGTTTTCAGTTCTTCACAGAATATGAACTTTCCCCAAGTATGTTAAATTGATGGCAATGCAAAAATAGGCTGTGTTTTAATGTGCTGTATTAGTGTCAAATGCAAAGTTTTGTGGACTTCTTTTTTATTTTTTTAAAAAACCTTCTAATGCCTTGAAACTTCTTGTCCCGTTTAGATAGGACCCTCAGTCCACATCTACACAGTATATTTACCTATAGGCAGTGCTTTTTTCTGGGGGGACGCAGGGGTACGCATACCCCTACACATTTTGTGAATCTAAGTTTAGCCTCATTGAGGGGCAGTATTTCAATATGAGTAGGAAAATGAGAGTACCCCTAAACATTTTTTTTTAAAGAAAAAAAGCGCTGCTTATAGGCAAAGACTGTTTCTTAGGGCCAAATCAGACTTGATGTAAGCAAGTTGTGTTGTTTATTATTATTATTATTATTATTATTATTATTAGGATTTCATTGGGGTTTCTTTTGCTTTACCATTTATTTAGAAGATTTATAAACTGTTTGAGAAAACAACAAGAAGAAAGTGGTGCACAAATGAAACTGGAGATAAAACACAGCTGGAATCCAGTGTCCAATTACCGTAATTTTCGCTCCATAACACGCAGTTTTTTCCTCCTAGAAAGTAAGGGGAAATATCTGTGCATGTTGCGTGTCGAGGTCCCCAGGGCCACCCCAATAACTCACACATCACACAGAATTTTTGTTTAAGATTTTTGGCATAATTTTGGCCACAACTTTATTGAAATACAAATTTGTGAGTGGTTGCTTAGGCATTGGTTGTGACTATCTGCCCCCACCATGGGGAACAGACTGACATTCCGCACGATGCGAAAGTCAGAACAGGGGAATACACTTGGGGGTTACGCGGAGCAGGAAACCTGCCCTCACCCCAAATGCAACCAGGAGCTCATTGCTATGGCCAGAGCCCCCTTGACAGAGTGGACAAGCAATAGTTAGCCCCCAATTCCTTTAATGGAATCCCTTGCAGCAGCAGCAGCAGCATTAGAGGGGCAGGCACTCAATCTACCAAGGGCAGGTACTCAACCACTGCCCCTCAACCAACCAAACCATAAACCAATGCCTAACCGCAACCTTACAAGTTGTGACGTTTTGCTACGCAGTAGGCAAAAACCAAATGGCCCCAGCCAATCAGCCAGATGGACAAAATTCCTACCAGGCCCCTGCCCCAAGAGCAGACGACCCCATGACAGGCATAGCAAGGTCAAAGCGAACAACCCTAATTCTAGGGAGGGGGGCACGGGCAATCCGATGCACTGTCGAAAAGAGGAAGCCCTAGCCTCGTGCTAGGAGTTTTAGTATTTCTGGCTGTCAATCAACAAATGGCAACATTAACTTCTTCCCAACAACAAGGGAAGCCCCAATCGCATCAGTGGCCAATGAACAATTAGCCCGCCCCCAACTTTGGAGAGTCCTGGCGGCCCCCACCGCAACACGTGCTCTCCATGAAGGAGAACACGCTTTATGCAGCGAATACCTACAGATGGCGGGGGAATCTGCTGCAGTCGTGAGCAGTCCGTGGCTCGCTTTGAAACAGCACAGCGGGTGTAAGCGGCTCCTGTCAGCTAGCCGAGCAGGGGAGGAGGGAGAGAAGCAGAGTGGGAGTTGGCTGCTTTAAAACAACCCCTGCTCTCTGTCCCTGCCTGTAGTTTTTTGCTGTCCGATTTTGGATTAGCCACTGTAGGGGCTGTGTGTGTGTGTGCTTGAGCTATCGTTCTCCTCCTGCTGCTTCCCCGTTCACTCTCCCTACGCCCCTGGGCTCTCCCAGCGCCCCTGCGATTTTAGGGCCAGTTCTCTCTCTCTCTCTCTCTCTCTCTCTCTGTGTGTGTGTGTGTGTGTGTGTGTGTGTTGACCTCACTGTGCTTGTTGGGGGAGAGTGTTGGTCGCAATTTTTCTTGATTTGTCTCAGGGTGGTTACTATCGTGGTTTCCTTGCCGCGGAGGAGGGAGAGAAGCAGAGCCTGCTTGTTTTAAAGGAGCAAAGCCGGAGAGGAGACTCCGGCCTGGGGCGGGGCCTGAAGCCTCACAAGGACTGCTTGCTGCTTGCTGCTTGCTGCCTGCTGCCCAGGAGGACTCCCCTGAGTGAGTGCCTGAGGGCCCTGCTCTTGCCACTTACCACCTGGCCCAGGGCGGGGCCTGAAGCCTCACAAGGACTGCTTGCTGCTTGCTGCTTGCTGCCTGCTGCCCAGGAAGACTCTCGTGTGTGAGTGCCTTGGGGGCCCTGCTCCTTCCTGATCACGGGTAGGAGGAGGAGTTATGCTAAGACCAGACCATGTCATTACAGAGGGGGCAGGTTTAGTCGTTGTCTGAGGACTATTCCTGCCTCCGGGTCTGGTCCTGACCGGATGGATACTAGAATCAGCAAGGGATACCCACATGACCTGAAGGTGCTGCTGTGCAATGCCAGGTCAATGATTCATAAGACCACTGCCATCCATGACTTGATCATGGATGGAGGACTTGACCTGGCATGTGTAACAGAGACTTGGTTGGATGAAGCAGATGGGCCTGTCCTTGCCGCTGCTTGTCCACCAGGTTTCTCTTATGCACAGCAACCCAGGTCATGTGGGCGGGGAGGGGGGGTTGCAGTGATTTTTAGGAAGTCATTAGTTTGCACCAGGCGTCCTATTGGGAAGACCCAGTTTTCCGAGTGCATGTTCTGGAAGTTGGGCAATAGGGGCAGTACAGGATTCCTTTTGGTGTACCGACCTCCCCGCTGCACCAAGGATTCCCTGCCCGAGCTGCTTCAGGTCGTGGCGGATGTTCTTCTGGAGACACCTAGCTTGGTCGTCCTAGGGGATTTTAATATCTATGCTGACATGACCTTACAAGGGGCCACTTGGGATTTCGTGGAAAGCATGGCCTCCATGGGGCTGTCCCTGAATAAGTCTGGCCCAACCCATAGCCACGGACATGCCTTGGACCTGGTGTTTACCTCTATGGATGTTGGTGATCTGACACTAAGTAAAAGCGAAACGAAAGAAGTGCCATGGTCAGATCACTTCCTGGTGCAACTGGACTTCTCTGCGACCCATCCCCTCTGCAGGGAGGTGGGACCAATTCGGATGGTCCGCCCCCGCCACTTAATGGATCCAAATGGTTTCCAGAGAGTGGTAGGGGATGCTTTATCCCATGTTGATGGCCTTTCAGCTGATTCCCTGGTGGCCCGCTGGAATGTGGAGTTAACCAGGGCTATTGACTGTTTGGCTCCGAAGCGCCCTCTCCGATTGCATGGAGCCCGGACAGCCCCGTGGTTTTCCACGGATCTGAGGGCAATGAAACAATCGTTGAGATGGCTAGAGCGCCGGTGGCGGATAACTCATTTCGAATCTGACCGGACACAGGTTAGAGCTCAACGTCGAGCCTACCAAGTGGCGATAGCGACGGCAAAGAAGAATTTCTTCACCGCCTCTATTGCATCTGCAGAAAACAGCAGCAGGAGACTTTTTCAGGTGGTTCACAATTTAGCGGAACCACCTGCAACATCGGGGCCCAGTACGGGCCACATGTTCTCTTGCAATGATTTTGCTAAGTTTTTTGCAGATAAAATCGCTCAGATTCGGGAAGAAGTAGACTCCACTGTGGGAGCAGTGCCGGGGCGGGAGAGTGCTAGAGTTCTGTCTAGTCAAGTTGAGTGGGATCAATTCCAATCTGTTACCTCCGAGGATGTGGACAGGCTGCTTGGACGAGTGAAACCAACCACCTGTTTCCTGGATCCTTGCCCATCCTGGCTTATAAAAGCTGGCTGGGAAGGACTGGGCGATGGGCTTCGTGGGGTGGTGAATGCTTCCCTCCGTGAGGGAGCCTTCCCAGACCCGCTGAAAGAGGCGGTTATTAAACCGCGTCTTAAAAAACCATCTTTAGATGCGGCCACGATGGCCAACTATTGCCCAGTCTCAAATGTTCCATTCTTGGGCAAGGTGATTGAGCGAGCGGTTGCCGAACAACTCCAGGCACGCCTGGAAGAAGCGGACCATTTGGATCCCTTCCAGTCGGGATTCAGGCCTCATCATGGGACTGAAACTGCCTTGGTCGCACTGGTTGATGATCTTCGGCGGGCTAGGGACAAAGGTGAGAGCTGTTTCCTAGTTCTGCTGGATCTCTCAGCGGCGTTTGATACCATCGACCATAACCTTCTGGACCGTCTTGAGGGGCTGGGAGCTGGGGGCACTGTCATACAGTGGTTCCACTCCTTCCTCCTGGGCCGTGTTCAGAAAGTGGTGGTGGGGGATGAGTGTTCAGACCCCTGGGCTCTCACTTGTGGGGTGCCTCAGGGTTCTGTCCTCTCCCCCATGCTTTTCAACATTTACGTGCAGCCGCTGGGAGAGATCATCAGGAGGTTTGGGCTGGGTGTTCATCAGTATGCGGATGATACCCAGCTCTACCTCTCTTTTAAATCAGAACCAGTGAAGGCGGTGAAAGTCCTGTGTGAGTGTCTGGAGGCGGTTGGAGGATGGATGGCGGCTAACAGATTGAGGTTGAATCCTGACAAGACAGAAGTACTGTTTTTGGGGGACAGGAGGCGGGCAGGTGTGGAGGATTCCCTGGTCCTGAATGGGGTAACTGTGCCCCTGAAGGACCAGGTGCGCAGCCTGGGAGTCATTTTGGACTCACAGCTGTCCATGGAGGCACAGGTCAAATCTGTGTCCATGGCAGCTGTTTACCAGCTCCATCTGGTACGTAGGCTGAGACCCTATCTGCCTGCAGACTGTCTCGCCAGAGTGGTGCATGCTCTGGTTATCTCCCGCTTGGACTACTGCAATGCGCTCTACGTGGGGCTACCTTTGAAGGTGACTCGGAAACTACAACTAATCCAGAATGCAGCAGCTAGACTGGTGACTGGGGGTGGCCGCCGAGACCATATAACACTGGTCTTGAAAGACCTACATTGGCTCCCAGTATGTTTCCGAGCACAATTCAAAGTGTTGGTGCTGACCTTTAAAGCCCTAAACAGCCTCGGTCCAGTATACCTGAAGGAGCATCTCCACCCCCATCATTCTGCCTGGACGCTGAAGTCCAGCGCCAAGGGCCTTCTGGCGGTTCCCTCATTGCGAGAAGCAAAGCTACAGGGAACCAGGCAGAGGGCCTTCTCGGTAGTGCCGCCCGCCCTGTGGAACGCCCTTCCAGCAGATGTCAAAGCAATAAACAACTACCTGACATTCAGAAGGCAGCCCTGTTCAGGGAAGTTTTTAATCTGTGATATTTTAGTGTATTTTTGGTTTCTATGGAAGTTGCCCAGAGTGGCTGGGGAGGCCCAGCCAGATGGGCGGGGTATAAATAAATAAATTATTATTATTATTATTATTATTATTATTATTATTATTATTATTAGCAGCAGCATCCTTCTCCCCACGCGTGTTCCTTCTCCCCTTAAACTCCTCTCCTGCATTATTAACAGTATCCTTCTCCACATACTCCACGCGTGCTCCTTGTCCCTTGAGTGCTTTTCCTTCCGTCCCCACTTAAAACGTGGTTACAAAGCACGGATCCACATGGATCCTCAGGATTTTTGCACTGGGTCACACCAAATTCACCATCAGATCACATAGCAGGTCCATGGCAACAGCCTGCACCAAAAAACACATGCACCCACTGTTTCATGGGGCCGCAATGGCGCAAAAACGTGCTTACAAAGCATGGATCCACATGAATCCTCAGGATTTTTGCATTGGGCTACCCCAAACTCACCGTCAGATCACATGTCTGTGGCCACAGCATGAACCACAAAAATCATACATCCACTGTTTCGTTTAGAATATTTTTTTCTTGTTTTCCTCCTCTAAAAACTATGTGCGTGTTATGGTCAGGTGCGTGTTATAGAGCGAAAAATACGGTAAAAACAAATTACATAAAACCATCACAATTAAAAGCAAGTGTGTGTGTGTATGTATATCTATATATAAACCTGCACAAACACACAAAATATACAAAGATAAAATCATTAAAACTTTTAAAACAGGTATAGGTAACTAAATTATATATCTGGGTGGTCCTGCTGAAATAAGTTATTAGCAGGTGTCTAAAACAGAATTGTGAGGGTGTCTGCCTAACGTCAGTAGGCAGCGCATTCCAAAGTGCAGGTGCTGCACTTTGCAACCTCTGGAAATGTGGAACAGACACTGTGTGGCACTTGTAAAAGTGCAAGCCACACAAATGGTAGCCTTCAAATAGGCCTCTGTGGGGCAAGGTAACACACTAAGTTAACTGGTCTCAAGCCCCGTGAGGCTGAATTTTGTGGAAGTGGTCTTCTGCTGCCTTCACCCAGATCCTCCAATTGTCCCTATTTTCCAGGGTTGTCCCTGGTTTAGAGAATCTTTCCTGGTTTCTGATTCGATCCCGGAATTTCCCACTTTTCTTAGGATGTCCCTATTTTCATCAGAGAAATGTTGGAGGGTATGTTCACCCAGTGAAACAATCTTTATTTTTTTTAAAAAAAGACTTGTCTCCTGTAAATTGTGCAATGTAGTTTTACCCTGCCATCAATTTAACAGACTTTGGTAAAGGTTTATTCCCTCCCTGTGGAGATAACAACAGGGTTTTGCTTTTTTAGGGAAGTGGATTTAGATTTCAGAAAGAGCATGGAAGGAAATGGTTAAGATCATCTCTTAGAGCATCACTCCCCCCAGTCAGCAAGGCAGTCCTTTAGGAGCTGCTAAGTACTAAAATGAAAATCATTGTGCCTAGTTTGGCCTTTAATTGCTGCCACTGGCCTATTTTTGAGACAAGCAGTCTTGGATACCGAGTCCTAAAATAGGCCTTTTTCAAGGAAGCATTTAACCAACCACTCTAGCTAGTCTCTTTTGTAAAATATGAGTGAAAAGCTGATACCCACAGAGAGACTTCCTATTATACAGAAAAAGCAGGCAGAAATAGCATAAGAAGAGCAAAATAAATAGGTTTGGACAAGTTTGGGCTTTCTTCACTCATTGGCTAAGTTCTCAAAACATGTTTCCAAAAGCCCTTTGTTTGGGCCACTTAGCAGTACTGGAGGGCTGCTTGGGTCAGAGCCTGTTGGATCAGGCCAGTCACCCACATCTAGTCCAGCACCCTGTTCTCACAGTTGCCAACTAGATGCCTATGAGAAGCACGAAACTGGACCTGAGCAGAATAGCACTCTTACTGACGGGATTCCCAGCAATTGGTATTCAGAGGCATGAATTCTTTCATATCTCCAGAGCATGTGTCTCTTGTAAAGCTATAATAAGGCAGAGCCAGCCCAGAGAGAGGTGGGGAGAGAGAGAAGGTGAGAGGGGTGGAGGGTACTGCTGGTCCACTTTACTCTCAAACCAAAAGGATCCCACATTTTTAAAGTTTCAGCTGCATCTGGGCAAGTCATGAATGAGCTGAATCACACACCCCTGATAAGTAATAAGTGAATTAATATCTATGTATGTACAAACACCATCTGTTGTGTGTGCCAGACTTAGATAACATATTGGAAATTTAACATATCCACACACTAACCACCAGCATAGATAGATATATACATTTTTTTATTTGTATTATGTGGATAATGATAAAATCGCAGACCCTCTGATTGTCCCTATTTTCCAGGAATGTCCCTGATTAAGAGAAGCCGTCTCAGTTTCTGATTTGATCCTGGAATGTCCCACTTTTCCTTAGAATGTCTCTATTTTCATTGGAGAAATGTTGGAGGGTATGGAGTTATCAGACTCCTGAGCCATCTGAAGGCAATCCTGTATATAGACGGGTTTTTTAAAAAAATGTTTAATGCTTTATTATGTTTTTTTATACGTTGGAATCTGCCCAGAGAGCTGGGGCAGTGCATTCAGATGTGTGGGGTATAAATAGTAAAGTTATCGTTATGGAATGGGACATTCCTATTTTCATCGGAGAAATGTTGGAGGGTATGAAAATGCATTATAATTGTTATCACTTCAGCTCTAGGTTCCTATACGACTGAACTTCTCAATACATACTGCGTTTTTACCTGTCTGTACTTGTCGTAACTGATTTGTAGCCAATACTTCTACTCAGAGTAGACCCATTGAAATTAATGAACACAGCTAACTTGGGTCTATTAATTTGCATAAGTCTACTTGAGTAAAACTTAGTTGGATGCAACCCATTATGCTGCAGAACACTCTGGGATCACAAAATGAATGAAGGGCAGACTAAAAATAGACATATTAAACAAACAATAATAAACAAACAATTAAGACTCACTGCTTAGCAGAGGTTGTTGATAGACTGCCAAGATGAGGGCTGAGCCAAATGATCACTAGCAAAAACCTTTGGGGCAAAATGCCCCCCCCCCCCGCCCCCAAATCATGTCACCTTCTTTTATGACTATCATTTTCCTTCTCCTCTGGCATCATGTTATCATCTCCCTTGCTGCCTGATCCTAACTAGCCAGTGATCATGTAGCCATGGAAGTATCATGCTACTCTGTGACCATGCAGTGAAGAGGGTGAAAATTACTAAGATGTTCAGGCAACTAGGTGGAACACTTCTGTTCTGGCAATGTATTTTGTGGGTCGACAATAAAACTGTCACTGTTCAAGTGTGCTAAGAAAGGAAGTACACTCCTTAGCCAGAAGCACATTCTCCTTTGTCCTGTGCTGTAGAAGATTCATTGTCTGCCGTTACCTTTGAGCACTGGAAGAGAGAATGTGTTACCTAGACAACATAGGAATATGCTCCCTTCCACATGTAGCTCTAGATTTTGGGCTGCCTCAGCAATTGCAAGGCCCGGTAAAGTCTTGCGAAGCCCCAGATCTTCCTGAATGTACTCTATGGGTTGTTGCACCTTGCAGGCATTGCAGTGAGTAGCAGAAAGCTCCTGTTTTCAAATGTGCACTCAGTCTCCTTATTCAGCCTATCATTTTTTCACAGCCATAGGTGTGTTTGTCAACAGAGTGCCTAAGTCTGAGGTCAACTTCTGATTTCACCTTGAGCATAATTTCAAAATAGCGGGGGTAGGATATTATCTGAGCAATCTGCCAGTATTGTGTGATTGTTGCAAGATTGGTACCAACTGCAGTTTTCCACCCACTAATTCATGTCAATAAGCAAATTATAATAATTACCAGCAACTAAATGACCAAACTATGATTGACCTAGTGGTGTATTGTAAACAAGACGTGCTTTAATAATGGTTTTTCTGAACTGTATTGCTAAGTACCTGTTTTCTCAAAAGATTGGGAGGGGGGCTTTTGAAAGGAAGGGTCAAATTGTAATAGTGTGAAAGAGTGCAAATAGATACTTGGCAATTTTCTTTTATCACTGTTTTATCATTTTATGTCAACTATGATTGGAAAAATATTTGACCTGCTCTCTTCTGAGTCTATCATGAAAAAGGAAAGCTATAATTATCAGGTGGTAGTTTTGCAAGGTAGGCAACAATCTGTTTTCCTTGTGACCCAGTTTCCACTGATGTTCAGTACCATCCTCTTTGTTATTCACCACTTCTCACCCTCAGAGGCTCCTAAGAGCACCAATAGTACCTTGGAAGCCAAATGCCTTACAACTTGAACGTTTTGGCTGCCAAACGCTGCCAACCCAGAAGTGAGTGTTTCAGTTTGCGAACGTTTTTCGGAAGCCGAATGTCTGACACGGCTTCCACGGTTTCCACGATTGAGTGCAGGAAGCTCCTGCAGCCAATTGGAAGCAGTGCTTGCTTACTGAATGTTTTTGGAAGTCAAACAGACTTCCAGAATGGATTCCGTTCAACAAACAGGGTACGACTGTATCCTTTTTCTTTAGAGTACATTGGGTGGGACAATTGCTGCAAGAGCACAGAAACCCTTCTCATCATTGGACTGCTTCTACGGCCTTGTCCTTTATCCTGTTCACTTTCCTTATGTTCCACTAATTTCCTGACTCCAAAGTTTCTCCCTCTCTCTCTCTCTCTCTCTCTCTCTCTCTCTATATATATATATACATATTTGTTCTAAGCATGAGGGCTCCCCTCTCCAAATCTCTCTTTTTACATTTCTTTGGATGTTGCTTTAGAGAGTGCTCCCTCTTATCTCTGTTCCCCCAAGCTGCTCATTCTGCATAAACTTGTTTAGCAGCTTTTTAGTTTCATCTCTTAAGAGCAAATAAAACAGATTCTGTTTTTCAATACTCTTTAGTTATGACCTGTTCTAAACAGAATTGCCACACAACTGTGATCTTGTGTTTCACTTTGTTCTTCCAAACAAGTGTCTGGTGCTTCCAGAAGGGAGATTGGCAAGCCTGGGCTTGATCTTTAGCTCTTTCCAGGTTAACTTGAGCAGCAACAAAGACTTGTCCTATGGTTTACAGTTGGTGGTTTGCCCAGGAGAGCTAAAGTGGACCTGAGAGCTAAAGGAGAGCTAAATGGACCTGAGTTCTGAGGCTATGCCAAAGCAAACTATGCTTAGATCAGTGCAGACTAGCAGCAGAACAACTGGGGAGGATCAAAGCAGCTGTGATCTCCTCTTCCAAAGGTCATACACTTGCTTGTTTGCCCTAAGCCATAGCTTGACATAGCTTGACTTGTGAACGAGGCCAGTGGCACTTTAAATATCATGTTAGTGTTTCTTTTGTTGTTGATATTGCAGATTCGTGTCCAAGGGAGAAAGAGCCATTCAGATATTTCCAGCTATAAAACCATGGCTATAATAGAAGTTGTACTCTGAATGTCAATTAACCACTGGCAAGAATGGATTTCTCTGGGATTATTGCCTAATTAGGAATATGAAATGGAAGTGAAGTAAAAGCTGCAATGGGACAAAATTAAAGATGAATTGTGATAAGCATTATCGTTTCCAGTGCATTCAAGCCGTCACCGATACGCTCATCAGTGAACACCCTGAACAATTTAAGCTAGTTGCTTTCATTTTTTTCCAGCACTGTGCTAGAATGCTGACACAGTATTTTATTTTATTTTTCATTTTAGAGTTGTTTATCAACCTACAGATGTAAAATCACCTCACTTGCTCAAAGTATTTGGAGAAAATAGGGGAGCCCTTTGTTTTTAGAAAAATATATGAAGCTCTCTATGGGGGTGGGCTGTAGCTCAATAGCATAGCATAATAACCTTTACAGGCAGAAGGTCCCATGTTCAATCCTTGGTATTTCCAAGGTGGGTCTGGGGGGAAAAAACCCTACCTGAAACACCTGAGGACTCATTGCCAGTCAGAGCAGAAAATACGGAGTTTGATGGACCAATGGGTTGTCTTGGTATAAGGCTCTTTCCTGTCATCCAAATATGAGAAAGAGCTCCCAAGAGCAAGTTCTTATTTTCAGTTCAGGTCTAGAGAATAAGATAGAGACACAAGAAGCTTCTGAGAAAGAACAGATTAGATGACAGAAGATTCAGTAGCTGCAGGTATCCTATAAACCAATTTTTGATACCCTGGAGCCCATGACCAAACCAGCTGGAGCTGACTAATGTTGTAGTTGAAAAAAACATCAGCAGGGCACCAGGTTAGGGAAGATGCAATTGAAACAATGGAGTGTGTAACCTGTGCTGGATACTAATCTTAAATCAGGCTTAGCACCTGTTTTTTAAAGACATATTGTTGTGTATATGGGTTTTTTTTAAGGTATGGAGAAGAAAAATTAAGGCCTGTAGGTTGTGTCTAGCCTGCCCATGGCTTAACTTCAGTTTGCACTGCCCATGAAAGATAATTTCAGGGGAAACGGGGAAGCTGAACTATTATATAGGACTTTATTTCATTGCCTATCTATTCCTCTTGTTGGGAGCTTAATATTTTAGTGTAGGTTTCAGATTTTGCAAAATAGGGATGGGACAAAAATGTGTTTATATGTTTCCCTGTATTGCTGAATCAGTGGCATGGATGATCGCAAAAAAAAAAAAAAAAATAATGTGTATGGGATAAAGCAAAAACTACTTTCAGAGGTTTTACAAGTTATGTCTCACAGATGCAGTGCAATTATTCATCTGTGTATGAAAGGCTATCATTATGTGGATGGGCTGAAGCAGGCAAGAAAGGAAGTTTTCACATGGTTTGCAGGTGACAAGACTAATTTTGTCAGAGAAAGCATTTGCTGCAGTACAAAAATATCTTTCTCAACAGAGATTGGAGGCAGAGCAGCCTACGTACTAAGCTGAGAGAGCTGCAAGTATTGATCAAAAGCATTACTTCAAAAACAGATTTGTCAAAGGATTTTGTTTTATGCCACTGTCAAGGTTCTGGAGAGCTCAGCTAGTAGGGGGGAAAGCTTGCAAAAGTTCATTCAAGTTCTTTAAAAGATTTTCTTCTATCCATTTAGTTACCTTTCTTTTGCTAATAATATTTTTAGTATGCAAAAATGAATTTAAAATTATTTTTCAAGGGTGATTTATAAATAAAGCTGGGTAATAGAAATAAATCTGTCTAACACATCCTATATTAAAAAGAGTGTGCCCAGCATCACTGTGTGTTCAGTAACATGTACTGAGGCTCATTTTTCAAGTGTGATCACACATAGGTCAGATACAAAGAACAAAGAAACCAATTTCCTTACTCCAAAGGGGTTTGCTAATCAACCATGCCAGCCCTGCCCATTCCATGAGGGGAGTTTGGGATAGAGAATGGAAGTCTGCTATTTAAAGAAATAAAAGAAAAATATTTTGAGAGCTTAAGCCATACTTTGGATCTCTCCTATAAAATCTGGTACCAGTGGCCAAAATAACAACAGCACAAACACTTTTCTGTTGGACATAGAAAGGAGATGTGCTGAATAACAACTCCCATCATCACTGGCCATTGACCATGCTTTGGGGGCAGATATGAGTTGTTGTTTAGCAACATCTGGAGAGCCAAAAGTTCCCCACATCTGGCATTGTGGTCACAGATTAGTCGCTGACACAGAGTTGTTCAGTGTGGGACTGTGTTTGACATACCCACCTGAAAATTTTCTTCTCTCTAGATTAGCATTACATAATGAATCCAGCTCGCAGACACTTCCACTCTCCCTTATTCCACATCTTATTGACATTCTTACAAAGCCGGCTGTGTAGAGTAGGGCTGGTGACCCAATATAGGTTCATGTTTCTGAGCAGGCAAAAGTATTTCATCTGGCTGAGAAATGGCTCAGGTGCAGCATTTGTGAATGCAATTCCAATTCCCCTTCCCCAAAAGAAATGCAGAGAGAAGTTGCATGTGACTGATTTTCTCAAAACTGTTGTTGCCTTCATTCCTCCACTATATAAATCCCATCATTCTCTCAGATATGTATGAACTGGGCCACAACATTAGGACAAAATATGCCTCCCTTTTTATGTTACATTACAAAGCTCATGTGTCAGCCCTTTCTGTCAATTTTCAACCACCGTGTTTTCATGTTCATGCAAGCAGTTTCTGAATAACCATCCCCATCCTTTTTGCTGTTGGAGTTAGACAAAAGGCTGCTCAACATAAATAAGATTACTGAGTTCTAAGGAGCTGAACCACAATGTATTTTGCACAACACATGTGAAATTAGACTACTGTATTCATAGTGCTTTGTGTCTTCTGCCATGTCTGAAAATACTTCTAATAAACTACTATTGCAACGCTGAGGGATATGGAGGAATCTATATAGAGTGTTCAGCAATTCAGAGATTTCAGTCATAGTGGATGACCTGAGAATACAAATACTGTAAAGTAAGATGCCCGATTAGAGCACTTCATCTCTGGCTGACATTTATTAATGATGTCGAGCATTATTTAGAAGAAATATTGAAAAAGCTATAGTAACATTTCTAGTCTTTTATTTATTAAGCTTTTATTCTTATTTTTGTGCGTTCTCTGAGGTGTCTCTAACCAAATTTCAATAGCAAAAACATCCCACATTTAAATCAGCTCATAAAGGTCTACCTTGATTGTGATTTAAAATTTAAATTATTTAAAAAAATGGAGCAGTTTTGAAGGGCATGACATTTAGAATATTAAAGAGCTGCTTAAAATATGTAGCTCCAGTGTTTTAAGGTATTTGAGAAATCTCATGCCTGTTTGTATCTTAGTATCTTAACCACATGTAGCCAGAAGATAGAAATGAAGTCTGTTTCAACAGGGAGAAGAGGGCATCATGGAGAGAATAAAGAGGAAGGGGAGTGGTCAGATCTTCTGCAGGGCCAAAGGGCACCTTTCTGTCAGTAGTATAGACCAAGACTAGATATTCCTAGGACCACCATAACTCCTTCCCATGGTGCGAGCTTAATGTGGATTAAAACTTGCATGCACCTTGATTTTTTTGGATGTTGTCCACATCACATTCTCCCCATCCAACTAGCAACCCATAGTTTTATAACAGTAAACTCTGATTTTGCCAGTGACACTTTAGCCCCTAATTTGGTGTTTTGGTCATTGCTAGACTCCGGGGTCATGATTCCTAGGAGTCTAAAAGGTTCCTGTGTTCTGAAACCCACTATTTAAACATAAAGTGATGTGCATTCCATCAACTAGCCTTTTTCAAAAAAAATACCACCAATGTGCATTTCTTCACCATATGCACCAACGGTGAAGCAGTGTATTTTTAAGGTCTGTAGCAGCAAAAATAAACATTACTGTGGTATACTTTTTAAAGAGACTGTCCGATTAGTGAGCAACGAGCTTTTGCTGGCAACTGTATGCTTTAGCAGATGTATGAAGTAGAATGTGAATGTATATATTCAGCAGCAAAAATGTTTAAAGTGTTGGGTTAGAATAGGACAGTTTTAATATTGTAAACTGAAGGACTCAGCGATCATTTTCAATGGACCTGAGATAGCAAGACTATTAACAGTACAAATTGAAGCTCAGTTTTGTATACCTATTTTAACATTTCCTTACATCTTATAGTTGTGAGATAGGTGTCTTCTCTTAAATTTCTGCATGTTGCTGGTGATACCTTTCCCCCTACCTTTTTCTTTCAGTTGTGCATTGCTCGCTACAACCTTCTAAGTAGCATCATCTTTGATATTTTCTGTGATCAAGTGTGTCCCACTTTCAGAAAGGGATGCTCAGCAAAGTTTACATGACTTCCACTGTGTCAAATTACTGTGAAACATTTGCTCATATCTGTGAGAGCAGCACAGGGACAGACAATTCAGTTCTTGATAGATGGTCTGGCTGTTACACTAGTGAGAACAGTTTTGATAATCTGGATGAAGTGACTCTGGGTAATTCATGGAACAGAAGAGAAGGGGAAGCACACATTTCTTTTAAATCACCGAGGAAAAATTCAGGGGTGTTTTTTTTTAGTCCAAAGTGAGAGGCAAAACAGACAGATTCCACCAATATGCATTTATTTACTAGAGAATTTTATTTACTAGAGTTTTTTTCTGTGAGACTAGAAAGGTTTAGCTACCCATGCACTATATTTTTTACACGGGATGTCTTCATACTGAATTATCCAATGAGACTGCCTTGTTCTAGGCAGAAAGGGAGAAGAAGACTGCTCATGGTGTCCTTTTATAATCAGAGGGGAAATGATATTATCCAATCCCCTCTTGCACAATTTCAGTGGCATGTTGTTCCTTCCTCCTGGAAATAATCATGTTCTAGAATGCTAATCACAACTGTGCAAGGTTTAGCCTGGCCAGGCAGGCACTTTTCACAACCCTATGAGTCTACTGGTTGAAGTGGGGTTGACTGTACAGCTGTGGGTTCATCCACTTTGGCATCTATAGAATTCCCTCCTCTTACTGGATTTTGCACCAAAGTCAACTTTCTCATAAGGGAGGCAGTTCTGCTCACAGGTGGGAGGCTTATGTGTTCTGCTTGGTGATAGTTCCAACATCTGGCCATCTGCAGGTTTCACTCTTGCAATATAAGGCTCAGCTTTTGCTAGATCTCTGATTCAGTCCCAACTTTTACCAAAATGCTTACCTCAAACCTCTGTGCACTGAAGTCTTTTTGTAAAACAAGAGAAGGGACTGAAAAATTTGTCTGTGAAGAATTTTAAGGAAACCAGAATATAATCATAAAGCTTAAAAATGCATGTTTGCTTTTATTGTTCATTTCTTTTCCTGTTGCACAGTAAGCAACTGTGCAATTGTGTGTGAAGGGTAGAATGTAATTTTGCCTTGTATGTGTGTGTTACATCTACATCTTTAATCCTCAGGTCCAGGTTCTTCGGAATGCTGGAGAAGAGGTGACCCTAACTGTATCCTTTCTCAAAAGAGCACCTGCGTTTCTCAAACTGCCCCTCAACGAAGACTGTGCATGTAAGTATTAACTTTTTTTTAATAAACAACAGCAACCACAACCCAAACAAACCCAAGTCTGAATCTATCATAGGAGCCCCAGAGCCACTTCACATTACTACTTTTTAAGCCTGCTTCTGTGAATTGCCCTGCCTTTGTTAATTTACAAATCATAGTTTGGTTTTTGTTTGCTTATTTTTGCTGAGAATTGCATGAGTTTCTCCCTAGAGCTGATTTTGAGTGTTCCATTTTAAACCTTTGCTTTAGAGATGATGTTATGCTCTCAACTGATTACAACTTGCTTTGAGTGCTGTTAAAGTTCTTTGACTTAACGATAATTTGTCCAGAGTATTTCCATTTCATTTCTAGATTAATACATAATGGCAGAGATTTGGAGAAGGACTGGCATTTCCCCCCTAACTTGGCAATTGAGAGTGAATATATCTGTCTTGAGGACTTTTCATTTTAAATTGCAGTCATGGGCTTGAACAGATTGCTCTGCTTAAGTGAAGATTAATGGAGTCCATAGTGATCAGTATTTTGTTTTTGTTCAACCATTTAAACTGATTAGTCTTATTGGGAAATAGCAGAAATGGAGAGACAGCTGTCTTCCTTCTATAATTTTAATAAATTGTAGGGACTAGTGCGTAGTCTGAGATGGCTCTGTCTGTGTTCTATAGTTGCCCTGTGAAGATTATCACCAGGGTTTCCCTCAGCCTTTTAATTAAGAAAAGGAAAATATTGTTTTAAAAAAGCTTCTGAAATGAATTCAAATAGCCTCCTACCCATTAAATAATTCCCATTGCATTATATTCATTTATTTTCAAATGTTGATTAACTTGTTGAAAGTGTTCTCATTTCTATCATTATACCAGTTTCTCCTTTATTCATACTAATAAAGATATTTTATATTCATTTGATATTGTCAAAACAATTCAATCCTTTCAAGTTTCAAAAATACTACATGTACACAGGAGAATTCGCACAGCTACTTTATTTTTTACAGCCAGAAGACTATTTGGGGATGATGAAGTAATCTAGAATCACCACAGTTATTTACTTCAGAATTTATAAATGGCTCTACTTTCATAGAATACCTGGGTGGTGTATCGAAATAGAATGTAAAAGATAATGCAGATCATAAAACAGTGTTGACATTTATAAATCTGTACCCTGATGGCAATGCAGATTTTTTTTTTTCAAATAGGGAAAACATCTGGTTATCACAAGTCTGTAAGATTACTTTGCATGGCAAAGAACTCCCCATCCCTTCAGTCATCTTTGATGATCTTCATATGCATGGTGGTTTTTGAGAGCTGATGCATTTAGTATCCCTGTAATACACATTAAAACACCCTCTGTAGCAGAGGCAACAGCTGTGCCCTATGTGTGGCTGAATTGTAACTACTGTATGACAAAACCAATGTCAGTTCTGATTATGAAGTGTGCGTAGTAAGCTGTGATACACTTTTGTATGTATTTATGTTTTTATTAGGCATTCCTAGTGATCAAAGCAGTGGTACTTCATCGCCTCTGTGTGATAGCGGTTTACATCTTAACTACCATCCCAATAATACGGTAAGAAATGTGTTTTTTTTTTAACCTTGCTGCCAAAAATCTGAAAATTTACCACACATGACTGTTAACTGAGAAGTTTACACAATCTATGAGCATGCTGGGAATATGCCAGTTTCAATATTAGGTAGACTCCATAGAAGCAAAGTGTACTGTAAAAACCCTTTTCTCATTATGCAGCTATAGGTGGGAGAACTTCATGCTAACTCCTGGTTTAGTAATGGAATGAATTCAAACTGAGACCACAACTGACAAGTGGATAGGATGCTGAGTACATTCACTTTCTTAAAGAAAGTAACGCAGAGTGAAATGATGGTGGGGGTCCCATCCAATGTGTTCTCTGTTATGTCACTAGGAGAATGCCAGGACCTAATAATTTATTTCGGACATGCAGCATTTATTTGACTTTCTTTCCCCCCTCAGAATTAATTCTAAATTGGATGTGGGTTGGAAGAGTGTTCGCTCATCGCTATTTTGGCTTGCAATTCAAATTATCTTAGTGAACCCACACTAAATTTTAATTATGTTTTCCCCTGGACAATTCAATTTTACTACTACATCCAAACCGGAACAAGGTCTGATTTCAAAAAACTGCCAAACAAATTGCAAACAGAGGTAAGTTTGTGTGTTGTAAAAAAAGGTATCAGCACCGACTCTCATGGAAGAAGCTTTTTTGTGCTTTGTTTGAACATCACTTAGCAATACATCATAGGTGCTGACAGACCCAGAGGCTCAAATAAACACCTGAAATGTTGCAGCATTATTCTGTAGTCTCCTGTCTCTGGAACCAGCTAGAAAGATTCCATCAAGAACATTTTGACACTTCTTGCTTCTGCGGAGGCTACAAATACTTCACGATTAGTGTTTCTTACAACCCTTGTAATATTTCCCCCCTTTCATGTCTGCATGACCTCAAAATGTTTGAAAGAAAATGTTGTTTTAAATGTCAGCATATCCTGTTGGGGTGCTTGTTTTTCTTACCACAAGTTTATCTCTTTTGCCACTATAATATCCATAGAAATGAACACACGAAGAAAGGTAAAAGCACCTTCTGGATAGAGGGGCATGAGAGTTATTCCCTTTATCGGTGATGTGAGCCAGAGCTCTGTTGCATGAATGGTTTGTTTTTCTTTACTTCCATTGGCAATAACGATGGTGCAGGCTTCTTCTATTCATTGCAGATTCTAGGATAGGTCTATCCTCAACATCTGAAGTCCTTAGGAAGGATATAGATATAATGCTCATTACACTGGCGTCTCTAGAAACACCCCTTCACTTTCTCCTTTTTGAGTATATGGTGCCCATTGAATAAAACCAGCCCTCTCTTTCTTATATTTGATGGCTTCACTTACGAGCATCCTGCAGGATCACTGGGTGATCTTGGACCAACCACAGACTCTCAGCCTATCTCACACGGTTGTTTTGACAATGAAATGGGGAGAAAGAGGACTATGAAACCACCTCAAGCTCTGTGGTGGAAAGATGGCAGAGAAATGTAATGTAATATATAAATGAGGTACTGTTTATTGTAGCTGCTGATGGTAACGCCAAAACATCAAAGTGTTTGAAATATTTTTCAGGACACACTTTCATGTTCTTCATGGCCTACGTCTCCAGGGCTTAGGTGGGAGAAGAGGTGGTGTGATCTCCGATTAATCCCGTTGCTTCACTCCCGGTTTTCCCAGTATCTCCCAGGGTCAGATATGTGCAGGTAAGTAGATAAAGGAAATATTTTCTCCATATACAGGAGTATGCCAGTTGTAATTTTTGAAGTGAAGGGTCTGAGAAGGAGAGGTGCTCTCAAACTACCAGATCATTTTTTACCATCGTTAGAGAAAGAAAGGCATTTTTTTACTAATAAGGAAAAATAGATGTTATGTTAGCTGGGGCTGTAAAACACAGTTAGTGCTAGAAACTAATATGATTAATACTCTAAGGTACAACTTTCCCCAAACTTCTAGATATCAGAGAAGGAGAGAGAGTCTTACTATTTACAAAAGGAAAAATAAAAAATACCCTCAGTAATATTAAGTAGAATGGGATTTTTTCCCTAAGTCATAGAGTAGAGCTATTGAGTATGTCTTAGTTGGTTAAAATCCAATTTTAGCTAAGTAAATTAAAACCTGTTGGTACTCAGGCGGAGCATGTTGATTACTTCTAGCTGGAAATGTAGCTCTTTCTCAAGTTGTGCATGAGGCAAAAAATATAACTAAGAGACTTTTGGCATGACTACAAAACCCTTATAAGGCATGTGGAGGCACTGATTGCTTGAAGGAATTTCACATCCAAATCTCCATGCCTAGATAAGCTAACAATCCGTTAAAAGGCCTAGTATCAGTCAGCCATGATCTTTTCATCAGAAGCTAGACTCTACACTAGGACTAGAGTCTCCAATGCAAACTATTCAGTGTTTCCCTGTGCTCTAACCCAGGAATACTTTATTAGGAGTAGTGGCACTGTGTACCTAGCTTTCTGGAGGTGGTATTTCTGCCACTTAATGAGACAGGGAAGGGCAAGGCTGTGTGGAGGTTGACGTGATGAAGGCACCCCTATGTATCCAAACCTGTGGTCCCAGCAGGGCACCTGCACAGCACCAATCCTCCTTCCAGGTGTGTGACACTGCCCTTCCTGCTCTGTTCTACGTCGCTAGGCTGGAAACTGTTTTTAGTTGACTCTGATTGGACAAAGGAAGGTAGGGTGGGATGGGCCAAATTCATATTGGTAAAGGTATGTGTTTATTTGCAGGCTTCTAATGGACAAGGAAATCAGAAATCAATATGCTGGACTCTTTTTCTCAACCTGCAATCCCTATGAAAAAATCTGTGTGGCCCACCCTCTACCCCACAGTGTTAAAGTGGAAGGATTGTTACAGCTAATGCAAAATGCACTGGACCAACCTGAACCAGAGAATAATATTTCCTGTGCTGAAATTTTTCTTTTAAAAAAATAAATCAGATCAACCTTCTATCAAAATTTGTCTGACTTTAAGTCACCCAGATGTAATGGATAGAAGATTGATTTTGAACGAACTGCAGCTACAATTCCCACATTTCTCATGTCTAATCTCAGTCATATATTCATCATGAATAAATAGACCTGTTGTACAATTTCCAGTCCACACTCAGGAGATGGTTTTAGGGCATGAAATATCATCGTGCTCCCGTGTTTCTTAAGCCACTCAAACCAATGTACTTTCTGGAGGAAATTGGGCCCTTACTGCTTCAGCATTTCAAAGGTTTTTATAGGCTTGATAATTATCTATCATTTGGATGTAGTAAATCAGTCCACAGAGCATTACGGCAGATAAGTCAGCTGTGCAGAATAGCGGACACAGAATGCTTGGATGCCCTCCCCTCATATTGATAAATACATTGCACACATTCATTGTGTTTATGCTATGTCCAAATGTTGGGAAAGTGCAATGTGAAAATCATTAAAGTTATGTGGATCAATTCTGAGTTCTCAACCCTTCACCTAATTAGTTTTTGAAGCAGATCATATTTGAATTTTCATTAAAAATCTATAATTTAGTGGAGCATGCCAATATAGAATATTATGCTTTAGTGCTTTTATAGGATATGGGGAGGAGGGACTCTTAAGTTATGATAGATTTTATTACAAAGTCTTGTTCTTTATTTTATAATTTAAAAAGTTCAAAGATATCTTTCTAGTCTTCTCATTGAAAGTATTTTCCCCTTTATTTATTCTAGCTCTGAAAATTTAGTGTTGATGTAGCTTCTGTAGTTATAAACCTGGGTTACTAGTGATCTAGTAACAGCTGTATTCCACAATTAGGGAGGATGTATATGCTGCGTCCAGACCTGTAGAAGCTTTCTTTGTTTTTTTGCACAGACTCCTTCCAACAAGTCACCCATTGCTTTTGGAATTGCAGATGTGAAGCCACTGTTGTCTTCTTCCACAATAATTGTCCTTTATAATGCACTTAGGCTGCAGTTCTATTCACACATACCTGAGGAGTAAATCTATTTGAACTGAATGGAGTTTGCATTTGAGTAGATGCTTAGGAATGCTTTGTGGCACCAATGGTGTGAATTTGCCGGTGCCTCCATTCTTCTAGTGCATTAAATCAGGGAAGGACAACCTATGGCACTCCAAATGTTGTTGAAGTCTAAATCCCATCAGCCTCAAATAACATGGGATGATGGAAGTTGTAGTTCACCAATATTGGGAGGGACACAGGTTCCCCAATATACATCAAGCATAATGCTTACATTTATTTATTTAATCAGTCAGTCAGTAAATCAATCAATCAATCAATCAATCAATCAATCAATCACCCTTCAATTATGTTTCTAGGGCAGTTTATATAAAAATAAAATTAAAAATGTAGCAAGATACGGATAAGCTCCTTACCAACTATATATCATTCTTGTTTAATGAGCAATTCCATATGGTGGGAGGTTACCAAAATGAATTCTTTGCTTCTGAAAACACACCAGTTATTATCCTAGTTCCTGTAGAAGCTAAATGATGCATCTGTTCTTGTTTTGGGGGATACAGTGGATGTCATATTGAAATAATGAAATTCTCCAAGGTGGAGATGAATGACTCGGATCCAGAATCAGCATGGTCAAAATATGTGGGGGGTAAAGCTGAAGAGCTATGTGCCACGAGTTGCAAATTGCAGCTTGTGCAATCTGCCAGGCTACTACATTTTCAAGCTTTGCGCCCTGAGCAGATAGCCCAGTGTGAGCAATCTGTATTCAGTTGTTCTGTGGGTTTTGCCAAGATTTATCTGGAGATGTGCCATATACAAAAGCTAAATATAGAAGAGAATGACTCATAAAATACGGAAATCAGTAGCAGTTCAATGGCTGACTTTTATTGTGGGGCAAGGGTAGGTAGAGGGGAGTGATTTCGAAGCCTTTTGACAAGTATTATGAAGTTGGTAATGTCGGAGTAGGTGCACTTGTCTCCTGACCTAATCTATTACGATGTGTCCATAGGCAAAATGCATTTCAAGTAATCGCTGTGGATGGCATTTGCAGTGGAATAATTCAGTGTCTCTCGGCTGAAGACTGCATTGACTGGCTACAAGCAATAGCAACGAATATTTCCAACCTCACAAAGCACAATGTAAGTATGCCTCTAAGTTAGTTCATCAGATTTCCCAGTTACATTTGATCCTGACTGTCATAAAGGCCTCTTGGGTTTACGCACAGAATTATCTGTGCATAAACTATGCTTGAAGCTTCCCCAGAGAAGTGAACTCAAGTCTGTCATCAGCTCAGAATTTTGAAAGCTTCTTGAAAGGGGAATTATTTTTTCCTCGTGGCTACATAGTCTACTTCATGGCTATCAGTATTGTTTCCTTTTTTTCCTGATATCCACCGACAGAACTAGAAAGAAAAGTAGAGAAGGTATAGTGCTTCCAAGATATGCAGGCTTTCAGCATTCCTATTCTGATACCCAGGATCATGGAAAAGCTCTTTGTTGCCCCCCTCCCAACCGCCTACCCCATGCACAAAGTAACACAGTTAGATATCAGGTTCATATCCCATCTTCTCCAGAGAGCTCACATGGTCACCTTAAGCCAGAGGTCAGCAAACTTTTTCAGGAGGGGACTGGTCCACTGTCCCTCAGACCTTGTGGGGGGGCCGGACCCACTGCCTCCTGAAAGCACCCCCCTCCCAAAAGACACCCCTCCCCACCTATGCCAATCACACTGCTGCCGCCGACACTGCCTTGTCTTCGGCAGTGTCGGCGTCCTCTGTCTCGGCAGGGCACAGAGCCCAAACCACTGGCCTGGGCGGCAGAGACAGCCTCCACGCTGCTGCCATTTGCTTCCCATTCGGCCGCTTCCTCCCACTCAGCTGCCTCAGCAGGAACGAAGGGGTGGCGCCCAGAGGCATCTGTGGCTTCTGATTGGCTGCAGGAGCTTCCATCACGGAAGTAAGTCTCTATGCTGTAGGTCTCTGCACCACGTCTGTTTAGCGTGGGGACTGACTGAGTGGGCAGGAGGGTCCACAAGGTTCACGGGCCAGATTAACGAGTCCAGTGGGCTATAGTTTGACAACCTCTGCCTTAAGCCAATTACAGTCTCTCAGACTTATCTGCCTACCTTCCTCACAGGCTTGTTGTGAGGGGGAAAATATGCAGGAGAAGGGATCATGTAAACACTTTTATCTTCAACCGATAAATGGCCCTTTAAATTGTGTTGTAAATACAAACCCTGCCAAGGTTAGTTTCATTTGAGTGCAGCTGATGCTTGCTGCAAGTAGGGCTTGCTTTCAGCACTGAATGTAAGCCCAGCTTTTGGCGGGGAAAGTTGCATCAGATTCTTCTTTTGCAGCCATGGTTTGAAAGGATCAGGACTACAGTTAAGTGCTCTCCTAATGCTTCCTGTGGAATGTGATCATGTGGCATCAGGTGACTGAAAGCATGCTCACCTATTAAAAATGGCCCGGGGAAAGTTGGTCAGTTCTGAATCTAGAAGATGTTCAAAATAAAAAAGCATTTCGCAGAATGTTCATTCATGCTCTAATGGCTACAATTCCTCCTCCTACTTCCAACATCACTGCAATATCTGGGGTCTTCCTTCTCCCAAACTGCCTTCTGTGTTTTGCCTTCTCCCCCAGTTGGACTTGTCCCAGATTTAAAAAGCTGAATCTTAGAGAACGAACAAATTGTGTGAAGTATTTATATGCTACAGTTCCTTCTGAGTATATAATCTCAGTGGCGATGATGATGATGATTTTAGGCATCCTTGCATATCATTCTATAATATTCCTAGCTGGAATTCCTGACTGATATTATTCTGTGTCTGTTCCCACCAGCACCAATTACTTTCTCCCCTCCCCTCCCTCTCAACTTTTAAATATTGCCCTACTTTAGTTTAGTTTTGGTATCATATTGAGTTCTCTGAATCTTGCAATATCCTCCACAGGCTTCTAAAATTAATTTTGTTTCTAATGCTGGGAACATACTGAAGAATTTTGTATCTTGTGGAGATTTATATCCAGCTACTGAACCATTCCAGCTGGTGTCAATACTGAATTGGTATTGCAGACTTGAATCTGTCTGCCATCTGTAATGTTCTCTGCCGCACTCGCCAATTCCCTCACTATTTATTCATCTTGATAGTGCTGTCACTGCGTATGGCTGTCAGTCTCAAGACAACCTTGACAAATGGGACTATTGCTAACCTTTGTGCTTACTCTATAACTATTTTCTATTACTAATTTTAGCTTGTGCTTGGGAATATTTTTGGTATTTCAAGGAGCGATGTTCTTACAGTTGCAGCAAACATTTTAAAGCCAAATTTCAATTGCCTCTGATTAATTGCTTCTGATTAGCACTGTAATTATTGCCACAGAAATAATGATGTTTTAACACATTGCTATTATGTGGCATGTTTTTACAAGATTGTAATGTATACAGCAAATTCATAGGCAGTTAAAGTTCCCCATAGTCCAGGCAGGAAAACGTGGGGGAGAGGAGTTTATTTTGGTAATGTTGTATGGCTTGGTTTAAGCTTCAGCAATCCATGGAATGATTTGAAGTATGGAGTAAGATCTTCTGTTCTGCACTTCTGTGATGTGTGCTGAATGTCCCAATCCCTCCCACAATTAGCTGTGCCTGGTGTGGTTTTGTCCTGAGCTCTGCAATGGACCATGTTGGCTCTTGTATGGCACACAATGCAATGGTCCATAAGCAAGTGTAAAGAGATACACAATGGGGCAAAAACTCCCAACTTCACATAAACACTGATGGTGTCTGAAATGGTATTGACTGACCAGGAAAGGGAACCTGAGTTTGTGTAGCTCAATGAAAGCTGCTGCGAATGAGGCAAATTCCATGTCAGAAATTGTTAGAAGAGGAATAGTAAATAAAACTGTCATATAATGATATCATTTTTAAAAATCTATGAAAATTCTGGTCACTGCATCTCAAAAAGGATATTGTAGATCTGGAAAATAAAACAATAAAATGCATCTCTCCATCGTGTAAGGTTATAGTATTTGTAGCTTTTTAGGGTAAGAATATGAAAATGTAAAAATAGCCTCATGGGTCAAGCCAATGGCCTATCTAGTCTGGCATCCTGTTCTCGCAGTAGCCAATCAGAATCCCATAAGCAGGATTCAAGCACAAGAGCCCTCTCCTCTCCTTTGGTTTCTTGCAACTGGTAGAAGAAGAAAAAGCAATTATGGGAAGACGGATATGATGAAGGCTTATAAAATATAGATGATGTAGAGAAAGTGGATAGGTGAAAAGGTGTTCTTCCTCCTGATGCTAGAACCTGAGGCCATCCAATGAAGTTGAACAGTAGGAGATTCATAACAGACACTTGATTACCAGTTGCTGGGGAGAAGAGGCGGGAGAACACAGTTGTGCTCATGTCCTGCTTGTGAGCTTTCCATAGGCATTTTTTTTTGGGGGGGGGGATACTATGGGAACAGAAGTCTGGGCTAGGTGGGATCCATCATGGCTCTTCTTATGTTACTATGACTCTACTCCTTGTTTCCAATAATACTGTAATAGTGTATGCATTACAGAGCCAAAATTAGACTCCGAAGCCAGGGTTGGGAATTGCTTCATTCCGCCCCTCCCCCGGGATGAAGGGCTGGGACTCTTGTGCACCTCTGCTAGTTAGTGCAGCATCTCACACAACTCAGTGATAAGAAAGGAGTATCAAGTAGTTCTTATATGGCCAATTATTGCGAAATGTCATAAAGCTAAATGCTTATAATTAATGTCTTGCCAGAATGAAATAACCCCTTCTTTTCTGTGACTGAGTCCCCTAGCTCCCTTAATGTCTTTTTTGTCTGATGGGGAATTGATCTGTAATCTAATCATAATGTTCTTTTAAATGTTAGTCGACAGGAAGAATTGAATATTTGACAGCATAAGCAAGAATTGAGCGTTCTGCTATACAGGGACATTTGAGGACGAAGAAAAGGACATTTAGCCACAGAGTCACAAGAAAATAGAATGTTTATCAACAAAAGAATGCTGCTGGAAATGTCTGTGATTCAACTAACTGAAACAAGACGGCTTCTGGCATACATTAAGCTGAGGTTAACAATTTTTGTGCCACCTCAGTGCAGTGTATAATTTTGCTTGGGTTGCCAATGATTGCAGTGTCACTTGACAAGCTGTGTCAGAATGGCAAAACAGTTAATGAGGATATCTGCAAACATTTAAACAAGCTGAAGTACAGCATATTTTCTGATCTGTATTTGAAATGCGTTCTTGTTTGCTCTTGGCAAGAGTGTCAAGATAACTGTCTCTCAGAAAGTAAGTATAAGCTCACTGAGATGCAAAGATGGACCCGCCATGCCTTTGTGGAGCACAGAGAAAACAAATCAAGATGAAACGGGATAAGAAGAGCCTCAGCTGGTGTGGAAAGTATTACTTGAAAGCCTTATGGGCCAGCTAATCCAAGGTTAAGCTCTGTAAATCACAGTTTAGTTTGTGTCAGAGAATACTTGTAGCTTGCTGCACAGTCATATCAAGAGATTCTGGCACCAGTTAATGTTGCTCTAAGTTGGTAGCTCTTTGATCCTTGCAGCACAAAGATTGCCAGAAAACAACACAAGGAGCCAGGTGGAATTTTCCTTCCTTTTTCTGCACTTTGCAGCTGATTGGCTTCCGAAGATCCTGTTGAGTTTCTGAGAGGTTAACCCTGGAGATGCCTGTCGCTGAAATAGCCTGAAAAACTGAAGCCCTGTGCAAGTTGGCAAGAGGATGGGTGACTTGAAACAGCTGCTTTTGGATATGGAGGAGAGGCTGTAAAGAGGGCGGTGGGATGGCAGTAACCACAGAAAACTGCTGCCCAGGAGGACTCTCCTGCATGTGAGTGTCTGAGGGCCCTGCTCCTTCCTGCCACTCACCATCTGGCCTGGGGCGGGGCCTGAAGCCTCATAAAGGACTGCTGGACTCTGCTGCCCAGGAGGACTCTCCTGCATGTGAGTGTCTGAGGGCCCTGCTCCTTCCTGCCACTCACCATCTGGCCTGGGGCGGGGCCTGAAGCCTCACAAAGGACTGCTGGACTCTGCTGCCCAGGAGGACTCTCCTGCATGTGAGTGTCTGAGGGCCCTGCTCCTTCCTGCCACTCACCATCTGGCCTGGGGCGGGGCCTGAAGCCTCATAAAGGACTGCTGGACTCTGCTGCCCAGGAGGACTCTCCTGCATGTGAGTGTATGGGGTCCTGCTCCTTCCTGCCACTCACCATCTGGCCTGGGGCAGGGCCTGACGGGCCTCACTGGAACAGTTGCTGTTACTGCCGGAGGGGTGCAGAGTGCTTTTAAAATGTTTTAAAATTTTTATTTTGAATTTTTTGTATGTGGGGGGGGGTGCGGTGGATGTTTATTGGGCCTGGGAATTTGTTTGATTTTATGTTTTTGTAATTTTTGTAATTTCTATTGTTTTTTGTTTATATTGTCTTATTTGTGGTTTTTTTTTTTTTTGTTTGTTTGTTTCTTAAAGGGGTTATTTTGTTCTTAAGGGGAGGGGTCAGGGCTGCCGGGGAATGGGCCCCAGCCCATAAAATGGCTGGGATATGCTTCACAGGGGGGAATGCACTGGGACAACCGATCTCAGTGATCATGGGTAGGAGGAGGAGTTACGCTAAGACCAGACCATGTCATTACAGAGGAGGCAGGTTTAGTCGTTGTCTGAGGACTATCCCTGCCTCTGGGTCTGGTCCTGACCGGACGAATACTAGAATCAGCAAGGGATACCCACATGACCTGAAAGTGTTGCTGTGCAATGCCAGGTCAATGATTCATAAGACCACTGCCATCCATGACTTGATCGTGGATGGAGGACTTGACCTGGCATGTGTAACAGAGACTTGGTTGGATGAAGCAGATGGGCCTGTCCTTGCCGCTGCTTGTCCACCAGGTTTCTCTTACGCACAGCAACCCAGGTCATGTGGGCGGGGAGGGGGGGTTGCAGTGATTTTTAGGAAGTCATTAGTTTGCACCAGGCGTCCTATTGGGAAGACCCAGTTTTCTGAGTGCATGTTCTGGAAGTTGGGCAATAGGGGCAGTACAGGATTCCTTTTGGTGTACCGACCTCCCCGCTGCACCAAGGATTCCCTGCCCGAGCTGCTTCAGGTCGTGGCGGATGTTCTCCTGGAGACACCTAGTTTGGTCGTCCTAGGGGATTTTAACATCCATGCCGACACGACCTTACAAGGGGCCGCTCGGGACTTCGTGGAAAGCATGGCCTCCATGGGGCTGTCCCTGAATAAGTCTGGCCCAACCCATAGCCGCGGACATGCCTTGGACCTGGTGTTTACCTCTACGGATGTTGGTGATCTGACACTAAGCAAAAGCGAAACGAAAGAAGTGCCATGGTCAGATCACTTCCTGGTGCAACTGGACTTCTCCGCGACCCATCCCCTCTGCAGGGAGGTGGGACCGATTCGGATGGTCCGCCCCCGCCACTTAATGGATCCAAATGGTTTCCAGAGAGTGGTTGGGGATGCTTTATCCCATGTTGATGGCCTTTCAGCCGATTCCCTGGTGGCCCGCTGGAATGTGGAGTTAACCAGGGCTATTGACTGTTTGGCTCCGAAGCGCCCTCTCCGATTGCATGAAGCCCGGAGAGCCCCGTGGTTTTCCACGGATCTGAGGGCAATGAAACAATCGTTGAGACGGCTAGAGCGCCGGTGGCGGATAACTCATTCTGAATCTGACCGGACACGGGTTAGAGCTCAACGTCGAGCCTACCAAGTGGCGATAGCGACGGCGAAGAAGACTTTCTTCACCGCCTCTATTGCATCTGCAGAAAACAGCAGCAGGAGACTCTTTCAGGTGGTTCGCAATTTAGCGGAACCACCTGTAACATCGGGGCCCAGTACGGGCCACATGTTCTCCTGCAATGATTTTGCAAATTTTTTTGCAGATAAAATCGCTCAGATTCGGGAAGAAGTAGACTCCACCGTGGGAGCAGGGCCGGGGCGGGAGAGTGCTAGAGTCCTGTCTGGTCAAGTTGTGTGGGATCAATTTCAATCTGTTACCTCCGAGGATGTGGACAGGCTGCTTGGACGAGTGAAGCCAACCACCTGTCTCTTGGATCCTTGCCCATCCTGGCTTATAAAAGCTAGCCGGGAAGGACTGGGCGATGGGCTTCGTGGGGTGGTGAATGCTTCCCTCCGTGAGGGAGCCTTCCCAGATCCGCTGAAAGAGGCGGTTATTAAACCGCTTCTTAAAAAACCATCTTTAGATGCGGCCACGATGGCCAATTATCGCCCAGTCTCAAACCTCCCATTCTTGGGCAAGGTGATTGAGCGAGTGGTTGCTGAACAACTCCAGGCACGCCTGGAAGAAGCGGACCATTTGGATCCCTTCCAGTCGGGATTCAGGCCTCATCATGGGACTGAAACTGCCTTGGTCGCACTGGTTGATGATCTCCGGCGGGCTAGGGACAAAGGTGAGAGCTGTTTCCTAGTTCTGCTGGATCTCTCAGCGGCGTTTGATACCATCGACCATGACATCCTTCTGGACCGTCTTGAGGGGCTGGGAGCTGGGGGCACTGTCATACAGTGGTTCCGCTCCTTCCTCCTGGGCCGTGTTCAGAAAGTGGTGGTGGGGGATGAGTGTTCAGACCCCTGGCCGCTCACTTGTGGGGTGCCTCAGGGTTCTGTCCTCTCCCCCATGCTTTTCAACATCTACATGCAGCCGCTGGGAGCGATCATCAGGAGGTTTGGGCTGGGTGTTCATCAGTATGCAGATGATACCCAGCTCTACCTCTCTTTTAAATCAGAACCAGTGAAGGCAGTAAAGGTCCTGTGTGAGTGTCTGGAGGCGGTTGGAGGATGGATGGCGGCTAACAGATTGAGGTTGAATCCTGACAAGACAGAAGTACTGTTTTTGGGGGACAGGAGGCGGGCAGGTGTGGAGGATTCCCTGGTCCTGAATGCGGTAACTGTGCCCCTGAAGGACCAGGTGCGCAGCCTGGGAGTCATTTTGGACTCACAGCTGTCCATGGAGGCACAGGTCAAATCTGTATCCAGGGCAGCTGTTTACCAGCTCCATCTGGTACGTAGGCTGAGACCCTATCTGCCTGCGGACTGTCTCGCCAGAGTGGTACATGCTCTGGTTATCTCCCGCTTGGACTACTGCAATGCGCTCTACGTGGGGCTACCTTTGAAGGTGACCCGGAAACTACAACTAATACAGAATGCGGCAGCTAGACTGGTGACTGGGAGCGGCCGCCGAGACCATATAACACCGGTCTTGAAAGACCTACATTGGCTCCCAGTACGTTTCCGAGCACAATTCAAAGTGTTGGTGCTGACCTTTAAAGCCCTAAATGGCCTCGGTCCAGTATATCTGAAGGAGCGTCTCCTCCCCCATCGTTCTGCCCGGACACTGAGGTCCAGCTCCGAGGGCCTTCTGGCGGTTCCCTCACTGCGAGAGGCCAAGTTGCAGGGAACCAGGCAGAGGGCCTTCTCGGTGGTGGCGCCCGCCCTGTGGAATGCCCTCCCATCGGATGTCAAGGCGATGGACAACTACCTGACATTCAGAAGACATCTGAAGGCAGCCCTGTTCAGGGAAGTTTTTAATATGTGACATTTTAGTGTATTTTTTATCTCTGTTGGAAGCCGCCCAGAGTGGCTGGGGAAACCCAGCCAGATGGGCGGGGTACAAATAATAAATTATTATTATTATTATTATTATTATAAGAGGGTGGGCAAAAAGAAGAGGGACTTGCCCTTTGTATTGGAAGGATATTGCTCTGGTCTAAAGTTCTGCTTTTACATAGCGTTTCATGATCACAGCCATTTAAAGGGCATCTTAGGGCCCCGGTGCCAGTGGGAGCACCCACAGGGGGTCTTTTCATCAATGTTTGGACCCCAGTGTAGGCACCATAATGATCACAGAAGATGTCATGAGTGTGCCTCTCTTAGTGACTTCTCATTGTTCCACATGGAAGACCATTGGGTGATTTGGTGGTGACTCAGTTCTTCCAGATTTCCTTGCATGGGATTCTGTTTACTGTTTTGGCTTACAGTAACTCTGGGGTGAAACAACATTTGCAGCATTGCTTCCCAGTAGGAACTGCAAAACTTTCAGCACACCTTGTCATCCCCAGTGAGAAAAATATGCTGCCTTTGTGTTACTTCTCTTAAGCAGAGGAGGCCTCATCTCTCTTTCCAAAGTTCCACTTTCTCCCACCATCTGTTGAGATATTGGGACATAATAGCCATGGCAGAAGCCTGGCCCTTCCACAGTTTATTTTGAACACTGAAAAGCACCACACATTATAGGTCATTCAAAATGAAAGATTGGCTAGATTTTTTTTAAAAAAATGTTATTAAAGATTTCTTAGTTTACAAAAATATGTGCACTGTCTCTTTTTTCAAGTTGTGTTTTCTACAGATCACTCTCATTTGTTGTGAGACATTACTGTTGCATACAGTGTTAAGTTAGGAAGAAAAGGGGGGAAAGAGGGGAAGGGTGAGTGGGGTGGGGTTGGGTGGCAATGCTTCTATTCTTCTGCTTAGTATATGTGTGGGGTTTTGTGTGTCGGTGTCACTTTTATGGGACTATTCACTTGTTGTATTTCCTTGGTGGTGAGAGAGGTTGGGGGGTGGCTTAGGGTGCAGTTGGTTGTCTGTAGTTGGCTGTAGTGAGATTTTTTGTGTGTGTGAGTGGGGTATGTGTATGTGTGTTTTTGGATCAGGTTAGCTAGATTGATTCGTATGCTGTCGGCGGATTCTTCTTGTTGTCTTGTTGAGCTGTGTATGTGATAAAGGGGAACCATACCGGGGTGAAGGCATCTTCTATTTGTCCCCATGTCAGTTTCAGTTTATTGCTTAGTTTTTCTAATAAGGCTGTTTTCCATACTATTTGATACCACTGGTCCATGCTTACTCCTGACAGGTCTCTCCAGTGTCTGGCTATGATGCTTCTGGCTGCTGAGAGTAGGTGGGTTATCAGCTCTTTATGATGTGAGTGGGCGTTATTATCTTGGAAGTTGTTTCGTGGAGCCAGTTCTGGGGTGACTTCTAATGCTTGCATAGTTACTTTGCATATTTCTTGTATGATTGATGTCCGAATCCAAGCAGCCAAAGATTGGCTTGATTGAAGACTGCAGCCCATGCACTGGTAAGCTAGAGATTTGATTACTGCAACACACTCTACATGGGGCTTCCCTTGGGTCTGATCCAGACACTTCAGTCCATGCAAAATGCTGTGGCTAGACTGGTGATGGGAACAGACTACCACAAACACATGACACTGGTGTCAGGGATCTTTAGCTGAGATTCCTGCATAGCAGGGGGTAGATTAGATGATCCCTTCCAACTCTACAATTCTGTTATTCTGAAAGTTTTTAAAGAATGCACACACACATATATAGACACACAGTATACAGTCAAACCTCGGTTTTCGAACGTCTCGGCTGTCGAACATTTCAGAAACCGAATGCCAAAAACCTGGAAGTGAATGCTTCCATTTTTGAACATGTCTCAGAAGCTGAACGGCTTCCAAGGTGTGTTTCTCCATTTTTTCAATTGATTTTGTTGACCGGCAATTGCACCTCGGTTGCCGACCGTTTTGAAAGTCGAACGGTCTTCCGGAACAGGTTCCATTGTACACACAAAAATATAATCTGTCTTCATATCCCAGATAATCTTGGAGTAACTCACAATTTAAATTCATAAACTTGCAAACAGGGAAGAAGCAACCAACACAACTCCATTAACTGCAACAGTTCAAATTGGTGCCTGTGCTGCAGCAGCTATAAGCTTGACCTGTGTGGGTCAAGTCATAGGGGGAGCTCTAATGTTTCACAGTTGTTTAATAATTAAGGACACAATTATCATTGGGCTCAATCTCAAGCAACACTGGATTTAATTGAAAGAAAATGGGCCTTAACAGCTTGAAGCAGTTCAGTCTCTCAGATCAAAAGTGTGTGTCTTAAGATCTGGTTGAATTCCCAGTTAAATACTAGCTAGTTTAAATAGTTCTTTCTGATAGTGATATGTATTCATGAAATCAGGCAATATAGTCAGATTAGTGACACTGGGAATCTTGCCCAGGTAAGGTTCTGAAGCTCCTTTCTCCCATATTAAACAAGTGTTCAAAGAGAACCTTGCTGTGCATTGCCTGTACTGCCTACTTCTGTTCTACTTCTTAGGGTTCCTTGTAAAATAACTTTGCTTAAGGGAATGACTTCACCTTTCTATCTTGTTTCTAAGTTGTTCAATATGCCTAACAAATCCATAAAAAAAATACTTGAAAACAACAAAGCGTAGAGGCACAGAATGGTTCAAGCACTCATAACTTGTAAAGAAATCTGAAATTCCTTTAAGATTAAACATTCAGCTATGATAAATTATCAGTGCAGTGTGAAAAGTGCTCTCCTAGAAGCGAGAGGAAAGCAGTTTCAGAAAATTAGAGGTAAACAGATGTGCATTTGATCAGTCTAGTAGATCATCTATGAAGCTCTCCAAGCTGCTTGCATTGTTAACATGCAGCAGTTTCTTCATGAAAGTTCCACTTTCATTACAGTGGAGATATGGTATGTAATGATGACAGATGTTTCAGCAGACTGGGGACACTGGCTGCTAGGTGTAATTTATGCAGTGGAACTGTTGAGAGTGTTACTCAAAATTCTATTTTTAATTTACACTTGCAGTAGGTTGAAGCACATTATTTTTTTAAGCATATGCCAGTTTTGTTGTCGCTTCCCTTTGCAAAGGAGCAAATGCATCAGTGGGATGTATTGGCCTCACAGCTATTACAATACAATCAACTTAACTTTATGTTAAATGCTGCTGTTCATGCAGCTCTAAATTATTCATCCCAGGATTTGGAGAAGACGAGTCGTGTTGGTGTGTGTGTGTGTGTGTGTGTGTGTGTGTGTGTGTGTTTTAATATATATATATATTTCTCAGCACGGAATTGCTTTGCATCTTCAATCATTTAGCTTAAGGAAAGTAAGCTACTGCAGGCCAATGGCATTACGGTGTGGGAGGTGAGTATCTTCTTAACTCTGTGTGAGATATTTCAGTCAAATTTCCAGCAATAGCTAAAGTTTACCCAGTAATCAAAAATAAGGGGTGGTATCTAATTGGTGTCCCTCTACTGACAGAAGGTATCTGTTTGGCTTGAACAGGAATTGAATCAAGTTTTGATCACTCCTTGTAGCTCCAAAATCTGCTGTTGAAGTACTCTGACCCTCTGGAGCAAATCTGGGCAGATTAGCAGGCAGTGAAATCTTTGAAAATTGCCTCCCTCCTAGGGAGGCAAGATGCCTTGAGTCAGCAAAGGGTCACCAATTGGATAATTCCCAATGATGGGTGTTTTGGGAAAGTAAAAATACTGCTCACACATGCTAAACCTCAGAATCAGAGTTAGGACTTGATTTTAGGTGATAATTGCCATGCTCATTATGCTGACGGGCATAGAAAGCATTACAACTGAAAACAATAATTATGACGACGACTGTTTTTAATATGTCTTTTAAGCAACACTTTGGTGACTGATAGCCACTTCACTCCAGGGGCTGCTGTGATGGGAACTCCAGGTAGCTCATTCAGGACTTATCCACACCTACTTTTTGCCCTGTGCTTTCTAGGCACAAGTTCATGCTTTCAGGCTCTGTGTCCAGACTCTCTTTTATCCCTCGGAGCTTTCCCCATGAAAACCTGTTCTTTAAAATTGAAGTGCAACAAATGGGAATTTTGGTTTTTCGTGGATTGCAGTTTGCTCCAGTTCAGCGGTTTTCTCAGGGAAAGCTCCAGAACAAAAAAAGAGCACAGAGCTTGGAAGTGTAGACAGTGGAAAACGTACCTGGAAAACACAGAGGAAAGGTAAGTGTGGAGAAGCCCTCCATTTATCAACACTGTCAGGGCAGGTAGTCACAGACCCTCAGAGAGAGACAAAAGCACTTTACAGCTGCTGTTGAAAGAAACTAAGCATTTGTCACTTGCAGTTGCCACATAGCCTGATAAAGAAAGGTCTCCTCACTTTTATCATTGGGCAAAAATAGTAGCATGATATTTTCAGGGTCATTTTAATGGCAGCCACTGGAAACGAAAAGGAAAAGATTGTCAAAATATTGTACAGTGGTACCTCGGGTTAAGAACTTAATTAGTTCTGGAGGTCTGTTCTTAACCTGAAACTGTTCTTAACCTGAAGACCACTTTAGCTAATGGGGCCTCCTGCTGCCACTGCACTGCTGCTGTTCTCATCCTGAAGCAAAGTTCTTAACCTGAGGTAATATTTCTGGGTTACGGGAGCTGTAACCTGAAGCATATATAACCTGAAACATATGTAACCCGAGGTACCACTGTAGTTGAAATCATCATTTGTTTTATTTCAAGCTTTTAAGAGACACATTTTCACACACACACCCCACATGCATATATTGGCATTAGTCTGTTTAATTAAAAAGGAATTACAGGAGATTTGCTCATTTTACTCCCTCATTTAATCTATTACAGAACACAAGCAGTAGCTTTTTGTGTAGTTTTCTGAAAAGTGAATATGATGGGATGATGAGCTGCTTGTGCGTAAAAGCTTAGTCCCTCAGAGTTTGCTCAGTTTAGCAAAGCTCTGTCTTTAGCGGAGCCCTTAAGCATGGCTCCGTCAATCGCTGGCAGAATCCGACAGTGCGTTTACGGAATTTACTCCAGCATAAAAGCTCCTTGACGGAAACGCGTCGTCTGGATTCACGGCGCGACAGTTTCCGGCGAGGAGTGGGTGTACCTATGGGAGGTCCTGAGACTTCTCCGCTGTTATCACTAGAAGACTCCCTGAGCCATTCCTTCGCCTCCCTCTCTCTCTGATCTCCCATTCTCCCCCTGCTGGTGCCTTCCTCCGCTGCTGACTCTCTCCTGACTTCTGAGAGCCCCTCCACCTCCTGTCTTTCCGATGGCAGTTCCCTGACAGTGAAGATATCCCATCTTTGGGAATTTTAAAGAAGAAATACGCTGTTGTTGTTTTTATCGCCATGATAGGGCCTGAAATGTGTTCTTTAAAAACTTTTGCTATATCTTTGTGAATAAAGCCACCAATACAATAGATTTTTATCATTCCTTTTTTTTGCTTCTTGGTGCTTCTTCCTTTTGTGAAATACTTAACTTCTGCCATCCTGTTGTTATTTTTTTCCTGTTTTGTGAGTACTAAAAGTTTTCAAATGTACTTGAAGAAGAACAAATAATATGGTGATATGTTCACTACTGGTTATTAACCAGAGAGTAATCTTGAATCGAGGAGGTTGCTGATGTGAAACAACCATAATAATGCTATCGACTTAATCCTGCTGGTGCCTAAGGTCTTTCTAATAGGATAATAAAACTGGAAAGGTGCTTTGGTTTCACTTTATACCTTCATTCTGGCACAATAAAACCCGTGTTGCAACTCAGCACCAAATGACAGGGCAGATGCCCTTAATGTGGAATTCCAGTCATGGTAGCAGGTATACTAACAACTCCTACAGGAGAGGTACCCTTCTCCTTTGCTTCTTATTTACAGGGCTCTCCAGCATCAAAGCAGATCCTCAGTGCTGTACACAAATACCAAGGAGTCAGATACCTTAGAGATTTGCACTACAGCCATCTTGGCAGCATTTTGATTGTCCTCATTAGATGACTGATACTTCTAATCACAGATGTTGTAAGAACTCTACCGGTCCTATAGGAGGTGATAGTTAGGCCAACATACCTTGCCCTATATTGGCACCATTATTTGTTGCACCTGCTTATTACAGTTGCCACACACAAACCTCAGCAGGGCTAAGAACCTCAGGGCAGCCACTGTAGCCATCTGAAGCTTTGAACTGTCCCAAACTTTCCCTCTCGGTAGACTGTTAATCAGCAACAATACCAGGTGGGTCACTGAACTGTCATACAAGCTAATACCTGGGATAGGTAGCTTGTACATCAGAAGATAAAATCAGAATTCAACATGTCCATAACAGATTGGAGAACTAGGCCAAAACTAACAAATGTAAGGTACTACACTTAGGTAGGAATAACCATAGTTGTGTGCATAACTGTTGTTGGATTTTAAAGTAAATTCCTTTTACTTCAGTGTGGAAAAGTGGTGGTGGTGTTTTTTAGAGAGTCCCTTAAAAACAAAACTAGTGAGTGGACCAGTTTTGGGTGCTTAGTAGCCAGCTTTCTGCACTTCAGTTACACCTCAGGGGAAGACATCATGAAGCATCTTCTCTCATGGGGCTTGTCAGATCAAGAAGCTCAGGCAGACTCCAGGAGACATTCTTAATGGAAAAAGGGGACAGACAGACAGCTGCACCCACCATAATTTAAGAGAAAATTTAAAGTGGTCTGCGGATGTTTAGAATAACTGAGCCTCTTTTGCAAGAGAAGAAAACTAACATGAAATTGAAGAATGGTTCTTTGTGTAGCATTAATACTGTTTGTTATAAGAAGTCAGTTAACCTTGGTCCCAGGGCCTGAAGGAACATTATGCTGTACCATGTGCTTTGTCAGTGTCTGGATAGGAGATTGCCTGGGCACCCTGGGTAAATTTCCTTGAGTTACTAATGTAAGAAAGAGAATAGAAATCTAATAGGTAAATAATAATATTTCCATACCACATGAAGTAACTGAGCTATCATGAACCTCTTTTTATGTCCATCTCCCCTTTTTAATAATTTTATTGCATTTTTCAAAAAAAGAAAACCCCATCTGGTTAAGTTTTTACAAAATATATCATAGACATGCACATGTAACAGTATAATAAAACATATGTTATTTCCTTACTTCAACCCATGAATAATGGTTACTAGAATACAAAAATACCTGGTTTAAAAGTTAATTTGTAATATGTGATGAATCTACTACCTGAATGGAGAAGCTAACTAGTATAGCTTCTGAGTTGCTGAATTGAAAAAAAACACCAACCAACATTTAGAGGAGACAAAATGCCCTTAGTGCCATTGCAATGTCACGACCTGTGGCAGTTCTCTGGCACTTTGCCAGTGCTGCAAGCTGACGTAGGTCATTGCAGTGACACAACATCATGGACTGGCACTGCTATGCTGGAAAATATCCACCATCTCACTTGACATATCTCACAAGGTAGCAGAATCATTACTCTGCTTTATGGTTACTGTCTAGTTGTTGTTGTTTTTAACCAAAAAATATCTCTCTACCTATATGCACTCGGTCTGCATTATGTCTTCTTTTCTTGAAGAAGAAAAACCTGCACACCGTAGGCTGTTTTGGTAATGATTGCAGCAATCCTATACCCACTCACTCAAGACTAAGCCATACTACACTCATTGGGACTTAACTTCTGCTTAGTGATGTTTGGGGTCACACAGTTAAAGTACATTGCAGATAATTGCACAGGAAGAGGAATTGGTACTGGACAGTGGAAATGAATGTACAGGGCCTATCTAATAAATCAATGAAATTTTGTTGCTTTTTCCTGCAGAGCAAGAATTTTTTCCCCTTTCTAGTAGCCCTGGAATTTCCAGACTGAATGCCATCTATGAATAGTCAGACAAATTACTGTAAAAATTATTTACCATATGTCAAAGAGATATGATCCATATTGCTTTAGTGCATGTTCAGTAAAACCTTTTGTCAGAATGGTAGCTCCTTTGCAAGTGAAAAGCAGCATTATGAGGGCGACATTGGACCTATATTTACAATGAGAGTGGGAAATCTAAATAAAAACTGGAAACTATTCTTGATCATTACAGAGTCACATGTTTAGTACTTTAAAGTTTGCTTCCGTAGCATGCTGCTTATGCAAAATAGTGTTCCATAGGTGACTTCTCAAATGATAATATTGTTTTGAAAAGTGGCTTGTCAGTTGGGATTTTACAATTTTATGTCTGCATCTCAAACAAAGGTAAATTTTAGGTAGTAAACATGATATTATAGTTCCCAGAACTAGAAGTTTCAATGTGTAGATGCTCCTGACTGAAAGCTCCCAGAGGAAATTATACTGGCTATAATACAGTTAAAATGTGTTAGATTTGCACACACACTATTATCTCTACATGTCCTCAGTATTCATCCTGCCTTCATCAAAATATTTATTATTTTTTTCAAAAATCAAAGTGAAAATCATTTGAGTTTATGTCATTCTTGACAGTCTTGGGTCAAGCTGTATCTTGTTAAATGTGTTTTCATTTTACTGACAAGTGAGAGATGCCTAGAGAGAGTGGGTGTTTCGTTCCAGTTCATCCCTTTGTTTACAGCTGATGGTGCTGCTAGCACTCTTGGCACACCTCTGGAAGAATGTCACAGAGTCTTTGTCACTTCTGGATATTGCTGCAAAAAGCTTTCCCGTATTCACTTTCTCCATACGTGCAGAAAGCTTTTATCTCCAGGATGCAAAGCCTTGATCTCCAGGAGTAGCTTGTTTGTTTTACTGGGTAACTGAGGCCACACGGTGGCAGGGGCCTCCAAAAAGCTGTGAGGGTGAAATAATTTGCATGCCGTTAGCTGACCAAGTAGTTTTCAGATTGGTAGAAAGTTGTGAGCCATCTTCTCTGTACTAGTCCATTAATCCAGGCAGACTAACACATCATTATCAAAACCTTTGTTTATGTTGCCTTAAATAAAAGTATTAGGCTAACCTATATGGGTTTTGCTGCACATAGGAGGCTTTCTGATCTCTTGGGAAATACCTCATGAAATACCATCATGAGATACTGCTTGGGTACAGGCAGCAAAATATATTTTGATTATATCAGGTGTAATAAAAGGTTCACACATGTTCTATGCAGGTAACATAAGTTGGAACCTGATGTCTTCTTAATTTCCACTTTCATGTATTTGGAAAGGAAGCCATATCCATCTTTCAAAGTCAAATGACACTGTGCATTTTGTACATGAGTATCCAGACCTGAGACCAAAATGCCATCAAGAATTAGCCAAGGCAACCAATAGCTAAGATTTATGGTTGTAACCAGCTAAATTCCACTCAGATCAGACACATTGTAATGAATGGACCTGATTCCATTAGTTTCAATGGATCTACTCTGAGTTGGATTACATTGGGATAGAGCCTCTAGCTTTTAATGGCACTTTAGGTTATGTTGTTAAATATGCCTTGTTTCGCATTTTGTGAGTTCCTGACATCATTTAACAATCTAGAGTTGTGGTGCTTTGGCTCCATGTAGGTAGAACACATGTAGGTATGAAAAAGAACCTATTTTTGTATGCTGTCATAAAGAAGTACCTATGTCACAGGCATGTTTATATGTGATATCCTTTTATTTCAGAGTCTTGTATACTATACCAAAAGTGTTTGAAGTATCCTTCCTATAAAGCTTGCCTTACTTACATTTTGTTCACTTTCCGCTGAGACACAAAATCAATTGATTTAGGTTAGCGTTAGCTCTAGAAATTGTATGTAAAGCCTTGTCCAAATAAATCTACTGAATGTTATCCTTATTTCTTGGAACTCATATGAGCTTGGTTAATAACGATGATCTACTACTACCTGTGCAATGTTGCTATCCAAATGTATAACTTGATTCATTATAGAATAGATGCATGTGAAACGTCATTATAGATCAGGGGTTGGCAAAGAATACTGGCCATGGGCTGGATCACTCCCACAGAGATCGTCCGTGGGCCGGACTGGCACAGCGCGACACCGGAAATTGCTTCTGTGCATGTCCACAGTGCTGGAAATTGCTTCTGCGCATGCACAGATGCAGAAAATCGCACCTGTGCAGAAGCGATTTTCGGCGTCTGGACATGCGCAGATTTGATTTCTGGTATCTGTGCATGTGCAGATGTGATTTCCAGCGCTGCTTGGTGAGTCCTCGCACCTTGCTGCGCCCGTTAAGCACAGCATGCAGGGGACTCATCGAGCAGGCGGCTCGGTTCGGGGGCAGCTCGTGGGCCGGTCTTCGTGGGCCACATCTGACCCATGGGCCACACGTTGCCGACCCCTGTTATAGATCATCCACTTTGTGTTTAAGGCTTCATCTGTAATTCTGGTTCACTTTTCTCTTGAATACAAACATATATTTTATTCTGTTAGTAAATGTTAGCAGTTCAAGCTCTGAAATGTTTTCAGGTTTTCAAGAACACCAGCCCTAATGTGCAACAAAATTAAATGTATAGAGTATAAGTAAATCAAAGGAAAACAGTGATTTGCAGAACACTCAGGCATACATTGGGCACAGTTCACTTAATGAACCATAGTTGTAGAAGCCCTGCGCAATGCACTAGCACAATGGGACTTCCCTCCCCTGCTCCTCCCATGTACCCCTATAATTGGGGAAGACCCATAGAACAGTGTGCAGGGGAAGCTGGGCTCATTCCATTGGCATGCTGATGTGCTTGCACAGTTGGAACGTTTGTAATGGCACAGTGTTGAATTCCACGCATTGTCACATTCAGAAATGCACTACATTTAGAAATATTGAATCCCTAAAAATCTGCACAAAACCCACTCTGTCAGCATCTTTTGGTAGGCTTTGAATAGTTTCACAAAGTAAATATATCACAATGTCAACAGGCATGTAATGTGCCTGATTTTCATATCTCAATATGCTTATTTATTAATCAATTTCTGTATTCACTTTTATAGATTAAAAAAATCAACAGGAATTTCCCCGTAAACCAGCAGGTAAGAGAAGAAAAAAAATATTTTGAAACCTTAATATCCTATTGTTCTATCTCTGGCGAAATAAGCCTTCAATCATCGTCTGAAGCCCTTCTTCATGTGTTCCCCTCCACTAGAGGTCTGGAGGATGGCAACATGAGAATGGGCCTTTTCTGCAGTGGCTCCCAGTTTGTGGAATGCTCTCCCCAGGGAGGCTCACCTGGTGCCATCATTATATATCTTTAGGCACCAGGCTGACTCTTTCCATAGTGTGTCCCATTTCACAAAATTAACAGCTAGAAGGACTATAGAAAACACAACATTCAGAGATGCTCCTGAATTTCACTCTGGATTTTGGAGTCCTAAATCATTTGGTGGCATTTCCAAAGCTGAACACTGCAATAAAGGGAAACTTGATCGCATGCATGATAGTTTCAAGTTTTGTGTGTATTGTGTTTTAATTATGCAAACTGATAAAACACCACAAAAAAGAAAAGTTAAGTTGATTGTAAATACGGCTGCATAAATACATAAATGCCTTAGTAAAACACTATACAAAAAGCATATTGATGCACTCTTACATACCATTGCTTCAAGATTGCTCTTTTGCAGTCTTAGAAAATGTGTATGTGTTGGTAATGTAGGGAGAGGAAACGACACAAATAAATTGAATGGAAAGAAAGCCACAGAAAATTGCACATGGCCTTCAGGTTCCTGTTACAGATAGGTAGCCGTGTTGGTCTGCCATAGTCAAAACAAAAAAATTCCTTCCAGTAGCACCTTAAAGACCAACTAAGTCAGTTCAGGTTCCTGGTTTCTTTTAAGAAATTATCATTGTCAAATCAAAATCCTAATTAGACCAGAGTGAACCAGAGGAACAAAAAAGGTACTGCAGAATGCCTCTAATACATAAAAAAAGTATGTCATTCATAAAATTAAAGCAGATTGTTGTGATCTAGACATTGCATAGTACTGGATTCAGCATGTAAGGTTGTTTCTTCCATGAGCTGTTTGCATGGGTGAAAATAGCTGGTAGCTTCTCTTTTTGTATGGAAGAGTGTAGGGTCATGAATTTTAATTATTGTCTAAGTGTTGCATACAGTTACATTGCATATAATTTGGATTTATACCCAAAATAACAGCAAAAAATTAATAATCATCAGAATTGGGTGGTATTGTAAAGGTGTTCATATTTTTAAAAAAATTACGTGGATTGAAGGCAGGAAACTACAGGGCACCATGATGTCATGTTGTGATGTCATATGCTACAGAGGAGGAGTTCGATGTGTGGCTGTTGTTTTCAAGGAAAGCTGCCATTTAAAATACTGCAAGGATCCAATGAAAGGTCTTTTGGTTCTTTTCTTTTGGTCTCTCTCTCTTTTTTAAAAATGTCTAACGCTGAAACTCCTGATAACCCAATTCTGAAAGAATTGCTGTTTCAAGTTGTTGTCTCCATAAAAAGCTATTGTCTCACTTGTTCTGGATTTCTTTCAACTTAGCTTGTTTATTCACATTTTATTTCATTAAGTTATATATGTGTCTTCTTTTAGCCCCTCAAACGCCTCCTCAGTTGTTATTATTATAAACACCTTGTGATTCATTCTATAGCATGAATTTTCAAGCTTGGTAATAGATCTCCAGACACTGTCCTGAGGCAGAAGGAGCTCACCATCTGAAAGCATTACAGCACTAGAGGGAAATGATAGAGGGGGAGGGAAATTTCCATTTCTTTCCATGAAAGGAGGCTCCAAGAGCACTGCAATTAGAAAATGTCAAGGTGACATATAAGGGCTTCTATATTTGGTCTGCCAAGTTAGGACAGAGAAACGCAGGTGTGCTTCATTTTCTTGGAATTCATCACTGCCGAGCAGCTGTTTATCAGTGACAGAAAATGTCAGTACCTGGGAGAGATGGGAACAGTAATAAGTGGTGGTGAATTCGAAAAGTTAATGTTAACATTTTCTTAAAAATAAACAGATGCACAATTTAATCTCCTCCAGGTTTCCAGATCCTTTTTGCGTTGACCGTCCCCTTCCTGTTCCTTGTTATTTTCTGAACCAGACACAAACAACACTCAAGCTGGTCAGGCATGCTGGATTTTTGCTTTTGCATAGTGAGCTTTCAGTCTGGTATCCTTTTACTTTCAGAAGATGACTTCTGTTAATCTCATAATGCAGAGGTTTTTGAGTCCACGCCTCCCTTGACCAACTGCATCCTTTCTGTGGCAGCCCTGTGGGGCTCAGGAGCCCAGTTATGTCACCCCTTGCCTGCAGAGCTGGCAGCCTCTTACCCTTTTTCAAACACCCTCCCTTGTGGAGTCTTCCTTCAGCCTCCTTCCTCTCCCCTCCCCTCTCCTTGGCAGTCCTCCAGGCAGCCACTGAGGCCATCCCTGGTCTCTGAGCTGCCCCACCCCACCCCAAAGAGAGGTGCCTCCTCACACTGCCCCATAGGAGCATGGGAAGCACCCCCAGGCCAGGCCCAGAGGCTCTATTTGCCTAGGGAGCTTATAGCCAGGGTTGCCGCAACAAGCAGCTGTGCAAGCCTTTGGGAGGCAGAGATGCAAGAAGGCATCAGAGGAGGAGCTTCCCTGGAACTGAATGGAATGCGAAGCAGTAGGTCAGAAGCCATTTACCCACAGGTGCCTCATGGGTGCGTACCCTAAATGCCAAGTTGTGACAAAATGACAGGCAATTGGAAGTCAAATTATCCACATATGGCCCAAATCAAATGGTAGAGAGTAGGCAGAAGGTGTACTCCAAGGACAATGAAAGGTACTCTTAAATTCCTACTAACCCCCCAGAGGTGGCTGGGTAATCATACACTGCTTAAAGGGTGGGTGGGTCATTGCAAAAGCACAGGATGAGGAAGATGAGATGAGCCATATAAAGAAGAGCAGCCACCCTCACCAATGACATGATTCCCTCCCCACACTCCTCCTTACACAAGGAGGAAGGCCAAAAACCCTCCTCTGAGCAAGATAGGGTAAATTTGCTCCTCCATAAGATGGTCACCTGGCATTAGCAATAATTCCACCCACCCCCTATGGGCAGTGGGTGGGGTGTATGTGCTTTCTTGGGCTCGTTCTTTTGAACAATTAGGACAGAGATTTACTAAAGGTCTAGAGGCAGTCATCTCCCTCAGCTACCAGGTGTTGAGCCAGCCTTCTCCACTAGATGAGGAAATTATAACTGTGTTTATGCAATTTGTTTAATGTGCTTCACATGTGTTGTCTCAGTAATTTTTGCAACAGAACTTTAAGGCAGGTTTGTGTTATTATCTTCATATTGCAGATGTAATGCTGTAGCTGGGGGAAGTGGGTTGCCTGAAGGCCACCTAATTCTTGGTGAGCCCTCCACTGCATTTTGTAGAGACATATCAATCCTACATCTTTGTAGAGCAGAAATTCTAACATTATTCATAGACTTCAAAGGCTCTGCTTTCACTAGAAGAAGAAGAAGAAGAAGAGTTTGGATTTGATATCCCGCCTTTCACTCCCTTTAAGGAGTCTCAAAGCGGCTAACATTCTCCTTTCCCTTCCTCCCCCACAACAAACACTCTGTGAGGTGAGTGGGGCTGAGAGACTTCACGGAAGTGTGACTGGCCCAAGGTCACCCAGCAGCTGCATGTGGAGGAGCGGAGACGCGAACCTGGTTCCCCAGGATTACGAGACTACCGCTCTTAACCACTACACCACACTGGCACTAAGCATTATATAATAGACTTTGAACAAGAGCAGATGCTATTTTTGTCAATGCACCTTTGCACAGATTTTCCTTGTGAGAATTCTTGCACTCATCTTCAAATAAACCAGCATTCATGTATCCCATATATGAAAAATGAGGTTGTGGTTGTCTTAGAAGTCTTGTTTGACTGGTCATCTGTGCAGTTACAAGTCATTTCAGTGTATCCCACTGATCTTTCCTGGCATGTGGGCTTCCTCTTTTTTTCTCCTGGTGGTCAAAAGGACAATGATGGAAGATATTTGTCCTAGCCCTTAGCACATACCCAGGATGGCTCCAAATATAAGCAGTAGCTGCCTTGAGTCCTGGTCGGAGCTTTCTAGAGAGTTCCACACTATGGCCTGCATATGCATGGAATCCACTGACTGCACAAACAACACCAAAGAGCAAGGGTTAAAGGTGAGCAGTACATATTTGGGGGATGTCAAGTTAGGTATTAAAATGCAGGCACTTGGGGTTACCATTTCTAACTTGGCCCTTGTCATGCAGCAGATCACGTTTATTGTCCCCCTTGTGTGTGTTTTGAGGATCCATTTGTAAAGAGGAGCAAAGCTATCAGGGACAAGATGATAGGACAGTATTTATCTGACTGATAGACATCTGTGTTGAAGCTGACTACATACAAATATTTTCACTGTGAAATAATAAGCTCCAAGTAGACATTATTCATATTATAACTCTTTGCAGAGAGGTAAAATTAAAAATGAGCGCTGAAATAAAATATTAATATTAGGGTTTTAGGCATTTAATGGGATCAGTTACATATTGAAACAATTGTCTCCATATATGTTTCTAATACCTAAAGAAGAAGGGAAATGTATGGCCACATGTGTGGGTGTCTCTCTGTCTGTGTGTACACTCACACACGACTTTGAGATATTTGACTCTATATAGAGATAATTGCTTCAATTCTCCATAGTTGTTTCTCAAAAACTTTTAACTCAGCATCTCTTGACAGATATCAATGGAATTTTTTTATGTCTTAGAATATACTTGCCCCGTCACCATCTGTTGTCACCAAACAGATTTTTGATCAGGCTCATCACGACAAGGAAGGCACTAGGTTGAAACAACTATTGCTAAGTGTGTATAAAAACGCATAGGGGAGCTGGGTTCTTGCTGTTAAATTAAGCAGAAGTGCACACCAGGGTGTCAATTACGCTGCGATAATTCCCTCATAGTGCCCTGTCAGCTGTCTGTGCAACTAAGCATTGATTATTTTTGCAACTAATGTTTGATTATTTTTGCATTGATTTGAGCTGAGAATGCCTTTGTTATTACATGTTTACTTGGTTTTATTTAAAGGAAGAGAATTCCCCAAAGAGAGATGTAAAAGAAAAAGAGGTAAAAGAGATGTAATGTAATTCATTCTCATTACTGCTTTAGATTCTTCTGAGAAGCCTTATTTCTTCAGTCTGGGATTCTTTAGGCGTCTCATGTTTTGAGAATGTATGCCTTTCTTGGTGTCCTTCTGCACTGTGTCCCAAGTCACATGGCAAGTGTTTGAGAAGCTTTTAAGCCCAATGTGTGTAGCAATTCTCTTTCCTGGTTTTTAAAAAAACCACAATGCATGATTCTCTGTCTGCAGGAACAGTGCAGGGTCCTGGTAGCCAGTTGGTTAACTGAGCATTTGGCAAGTGGGCTTTCCTACAGATGGTCAGCTTGAATACTTGCTGTGCACATTGGCATGCAATGCATGCTGTATTCATGCAAAGACAGTTAAGGTAAATTAAGAGAGCTGCTGGAAATGCCAGGTAGAAGGAATGGGACATTAGCTAGCTTCCCGAATCTGAAGGAAACTCAATAGGGATTGGTGGAAATCCAGAGAGAAAAGCATGGTTTTGTTGTTGCTGCTGCTGTTTGAAATTTTAGAGTGTAGCCTAGCAGTTCTGTCAATATCCACTTCCATGTGATAGTGATACATAGCAAAGTCGTGCTATTGTGAGCCATGCACTTGTGTCTAGATCTCATTGAAATATCCTTGAGATGTGAGCAGCTTTCATCAACTACAATGGGTGCGTATTAGCAGCTTTGCATTTCCTTGACCATGATTATATTTAGAGATGGGTCTCATATACATCCACTGTAAGGATGAAGGGACAAAATCCACTTGAAAATTAGCCCACCTGAATTGATTCAAAATAATTTTAGTAGGCCCAGTTTAGGCATTCCCAGTACAGTTCTTTTCATGGTCACAGAACTGATAATTCTTGTGTTTAGAATGTGAAAACATTGAGTAAGCCTAGATGAATGTTATTCCTTAGGAAACTGTATAAACTCCATAAATTAATTGGAACTGATAATGTAGACATTTTAAGTACAGCTATGCATAACACTTAAGTTTTACAGAAGGATGTTAAAATTTAGTTTATAGAAATCATGAAAAAAATGTTTTATTATTGTCTGCTCTATTTCTGGTCAAACAATATTTCTTAGCATGCCATGGTATCTTTATCCCTAAAGTATTTTGTGGAGTGTAGATGTTCTAGCTGCACATTCACCCAAGAAGACAGTATTTTGACAGTCTCCATTTGATATTCACTCTTTAGATTCACCCGCAGCAAAGCAGTTCAAACAAATTCCAAAAAGATGTATCATGTATGCATAGGATGTTCACTGCAAATTTCTAAGATGACATTCTGTTGATCTGGCACTGATATGTTGTCAGTTCTGCTGTTCATCTCCATAAGCAGAATCTTCCAACGTAACTATAACTATATTTATGCTTGAAGGTGATAATACCTGTAAAAGCATTTTGGGCTTTATTCACTCAACATTCCCCCCCCCCATCCCCAATTGAAATATTGTTATCTTGTTATGGCAGGTTTGTTGTCATAGGATATTATTCTTCTATGCAAGAACAAAGAAATCTAAGATATTTCAGACTCACACCCTTACTGATCATCTTGGACCATTGATAGGACATTTATCTATGAAATTGCATGCCATGCTCTTCTGTATTCCTTTAATGTGAAAAGTTTCAGCACATAGGCAATTACCGTAGGGGTGATGATGCCAGGATAAAACTGCCATGGAAATAGACTTCTTTGAAACCCTTCGTTGAAAAGCATACAATACTTGTCTCCTAGTTTTCCCGCTGCTGTTGTTTTTATCTTAACATCAAGAGCTGAAATTCAGGAAGGCATTTGATTTTTATACTTATTTTATTGCAGTATGGTAAAGCTTTCAGCATCAACTAGTGAATGGAAATAATGTTAACTTTCATATTATAATTTACAGGGGATCTGGCATTAGTTTACTTTCTCATTATATTAGAGTATTGAAGATCTGTCAGGTAATAATGAATACATTCAACCTAGTGCCCCATACCTCCAAATATATAGCCTAACATAACAGTCATGCTGTTTATTATGGGAGCTCGGGGAAAGAGAAACTATCAGAGCCTTAAATCAATGCAATTTAAAGTCTTTGTTATTGATCAGTTCATGAAATATGGTGTACATCCATCTATAGCTTCATCTAGCTTAAACAAGTTGTAGTAGTCAAACTACCTGCTCATGCGAGCTTAGTCCAAAGCTCTCAATATGCCTCAGATGTTAGGACTGTATACTTAGGAATAAAATTAGGAAATATAAATTAAATAATGATAAAAGATGAATGAATAAAGTACTGCCAAGTGTTTAACTCTCTCAGAAGCCTTTCTTAAGGTAATTTCTGTCCTCGGGTTTGGATAGATAGACATGTTTTTGAATTTCCATCCTGGCAAATCTTACCTCCTTCTGCCTTCATCACATTGCAGAGCAGCATAGATACATTTGCGACTAAGATTTTAGAAATTTCTAAGGCAATGGAAATGGCAATGTGTATGCCCATTGTGTATGTGTATGCAATTCCTGAAAAATATATCTCCTTCCCTGTCTTTGAAATATTGTCTGAAAATCTTAGAAGAACATGTGTCCCATAGCAAACATTGAGAATTTCAAAATACCATGTATTCTGTTTAAGCATACAGTTCACTCTTTCGTAGTGTGCAATAGGTTATAAACATGCTTATCTTCATATGGACTGTGCCCATTGTTCAGTAGGTTTTTACAGCAATCTCATATAAATCATTTAATCCACCTGAGGATTTGATAGACTCTTTGAAATCTGTTTTGAGCTGTGTTCTTAAGTGTAATTAGCCTTCAAGCTCACAGTTTGGCCTTGAGTTGCAAGTCATGATCTCTCATCCTGACTTATCCCAGAAGGCAGTCGTGAGGATAAAAAGCAGCTCAGATGAAGTGCAGAATACAAATTCCACTATGTCTTTAGTGCATAAAATATGCAGGTAGTTAAGGATGCTGCATAAGAGACAGAATGCAAAAAGGCGGGGGGGGGAGAGAGAATTCTCTTCCTTAATTCTGTAGTGTAGGGAAGTTTTGTCAATTTCAGTTTGGTGGGCAAGCTTGAAGCAAAGTGGATGGGGATGCAAAATACGGAGAAGAGTGTTTCCCAGTAACCACAACCAGTCAAGAGGTATCTGGGATTAGAGGGCCAGTTTTGATCTTCAGACAAAGCATATCTATGTGGGGTTGCCAACTTTACTGGTAGGGTTTTGTACATTTCAAAAGAGGTGGATAACCTGCATCCCATTTTTTTCAGGACTCCCAATTCATATCCAGTGGTCAGGGACCACAAGAGTTGTAGTCCAACAGCATCTGGAGGGCCAACCCTTTTTAACACTTGTCTGTCTCTATACTAGGAAAAGCTATATCTGTTGAGTTTCTATCTTGCCTCCACTTCCAAAATGGCAATTATGGTTGCATCTCTTCTTTTACAATTTAAGCTTTGCTTACTAAATTAAATTAGATTGAGCTCTTGAGCATATTGATTTGAAAAACTCATTTCAAATATGAAAATGCTGTATTTCATATGGATTTTTTCCCAAATTTTACCAGTAGCAGCTTGGAATAATTAGAACTTATGTACTAAAGGCGCATATGCAGCTGAAGTCACACTTATTTCAATGGATTTGTACGTAAGCTCAGACATAGGAGGTTGTTACAGCACAATGAAATTAAGATAAGAAGTTCAGCTGCAATTCTGTGCAGATTTGTCTGAAAATAAGCCAAAAATAAAATATGCCTTCCTGGATCAGACCAAAGGTCACACAAAACGCTTCTGGGAAACCCACAATGAGAATATAAAGGATGTTCCTAGCAACTCCTACTGAGAATAATACTGCCTCTGATATTTGACATATAGCCATATGATTTGTCATTGATAGTTTTGCTCCATGGATTTATCTAATTGCCTGTTGGTCATCGAGCTTCATGTCCACCTGTTTGGGAGCCATTTCCTTATCTCATAGCCATCAACAGATGAAAAATCAGTTTGCAGTGTAAGCATTTTAACTTAATCAGGTCACTAGGACTCTTATTCTATTTTGAAATGAATGTTAGATTTTTTAAATGAAGTTTAACGAATCTGAAAGTCATACTGCTGTATATGCACACAAGCAGTTTATTCAGTGCTGCTGTAAAGAGGGGCTAGGGCACATAGATAAATGAGAACATATATTTTAAGCTGCAAATGATCTAGCAACAGCTTCTGTTCCAAATCTACAGCTGCCCTCCCATTTATCTTCAACCCTTAAATACTAAATTTTACAGCCTGTGTATGGCAGCCTCATCTATCTTTCACATCAACCTTCTGGAATCATGAAATGCATTTCTGAGAAGGATCCATTGTGCGCTTTGCAGGAAGGAAAATATTATCCCATGTTCAGCTGCCAGGGAAGGTGTTTAGAATTCATCAAACTTTTTTTTTTTAAGTTGTTGGGAAATCAGTATATGTTGCATGTGGGTTGGCTGAACAAAATTATAGAAGACAGGATAGGCCAAACTGGGAGTTCCTCTCTGCTTTAGTGGGCATTTTGTCTGCTATCTTTCCAGTACTACTGAGCCACAAACTGAAATGTTCTGAACCACCAGCCTCTTTGTGATCCCTCAAGCTTCCTGCTTCTAGTACCTCTCAGGTGGTCCCCTCCTCTGAGGTGTGGCCAGTTTCTCACTAACAGGAACCAAGATCTAAGTAGTCTTCTGTGCCTTCCCTGGGGGGCTCTTGGGCAGGCAGCTTCCACTACTCTTCCTCATGCTGCCAGTCCCTGACACTAGCAGTTATTGATAGCCTTATCCCCATGAATGTTTCTACTCTCTTTTGACATGCAGAGTGACACCGCTTCCAGTACGTACTTCCCTGGCCTTCCTGTATAGTTTTAATCTATGCAATTGGTTTTATTTCCTTTTATGCATTTTTATTTTTGCAAAGTGCTTTGAGTTTATTTTATAACAAGTGAGGCCTTTTGTTTTTTATAGCATAAAGAAAGCAAAATCTTATGGCCAAAGCTTGATTTAATAAAACCAGTTTAGGAGCTCAGGTAGTCTTTCTTATAGCTGGGTTGCTTTAGACAAGTCAATCTTCCTGTGGTGGTTTTTAGAAGGAATGAAATAAATAAGAAAATTCTTGTAAATTGTAATGCATATACCTACAGGATACACACAAATGTAAAGGAGCAGAGCCCCATATAGCATAAAACCCACAAAGTTAATCTGCCACTTTCATATTTGGGAAATTTATTCCAGTGTTGATGCTTCTTCTGGGCAACAATAAACTTCATTTCTGGAAGTTCTGCTTGCTAAGTTGCTTTAAATGAGTCTCATCGGATAATATGTTTTTGGAATCTGCCAACCATGAAAAATTCTTCATTACTAATCTAGCTTTGATGAAGTAATGAAATGAGATATAATCTGGAGATCTCAAGAACTACAATGCATTATTTTCGGTTTCAGCTTTACAATGAAATTCAGCTGATGTTACATACGTTATGAATCCATTTCGCATGTACTCTTATATACAATTGCTGTAATAGATTGTTATATCTGTCAATTACTTTAGTTACCTCTTAACACTGTTTATAGGTTCCATTATCTTTATCTGTGCTGTTTGCACCTACACTATAGCCAGCACACAGAAATTGGAATTATATACCTTGATTATTCTATCCTCTTTCAATTATAGGCATTGATTTCTCTTTTAGAAGATTAATGGCCCTTTCTGTAATGGTATAATTCTGCTAGCAATTTAATCTTATGTCTACATATTATCAAGTTTGATTATTTCTGATGTTTGTGTTCCTATAACTTTCTTTTAGACAAACCTGACTGCTGTGTAGTAAACTATTTGGAGTGCGATAAAATGGATCAGTTTGTAATTTGTGATTAATTTTATAGAAGTGCATTCAAAATCCAAGCATGTGATAGAAACAAAAAAAGGTGGATTGACTGTAAATACTGGGAAGAAAGACCAGTACACAATGGTAATGGGCCTGGAGATGGATCATGTAAGAGCAATACTGTATCTTTGACTGAAAATCGAGCTGAAGGTAGCTATCTTGAGCCATAAACCATGATAAGTCACAGTGGAACAGCTTCAGAAGTCAGAATGCAGGCAGTATAGTAGGAAATCAAGATTGAAGAGTGGTCCAGAGAGACTAAATAGCAACAACAAAATGACTTACTGCCAAGGAAAGGGGATAAGTAGAATTATCTTGCAATAAATTGGTCTCTCTCAATTCTTAGCCACCCTGTAGTGCCTGAATATAAACGAGGAGCAAGCTCTTAGGGGGTGGGAGTAGGTCATTTAGTTATCCAGACATTAGTGTTATGCCTGTAAGTTAGTTCCACTGGAAATTCAATATCCAAAAGACTTACCCAAAGCATACTTTATCCCTGCTGCCTCAACACTATTAAGTTAATCCAAGCCCACTAAGACTTCTGGACTTCTTTGCAGTCCCAGCTCAATTTGTCTTTCACAGCTATGATTTTTATAGTAGCAAACAGTCTGCTGTGGATTTTCAGGGGGAATGTGAAGCAGTACACAAGACTCTCTGATGCATGGTAAATTCTTGGTCACAATGTGTAGGAAACTTATATCAAAGAATTTGTGGAGAACAGCTCTGTGGAGACTGTCAATGAATGTCCCTAGATCTTTGAGCAAACCATAGCATTCCTTTGAAAATAAGGATAGTAGGGTCCTTTTAGTGATAAATTTGACAGCCTAATGGGATTACAGAATAATGTTTCTATGCCAGTGGGCAGGTGAGTTGCATGGCAAGTAAACAAGACACATTGATGATTTCTTACTGTATAGATATGTTGGATTGTATAAAACTAGACGTGCATCAACAACTATAGATACTAACACCTATATGTTGCAGCTGCAGGGCCATGTGTAGTGAGCCCCCAGGAGCCGGGAAGGAGTAGTGAAACATAAGAATAAACAGGCACAACAATGTTCTGCAACTGAAAATGGTCACAACTTTATTGATCACAGATGCTGGTAGGCTTTGGCTTAGGCACTGGGGATGTCTCTGAGTCAGTCTCCTGACTGATGGCTGACATTGAACAGGGTTGTATCTGGATGAACGGATGCCTCACAATGCAGGTCAGCCAAGCTGAGCCCCAGGCCAGTTAAATTTTTAGTTGCACTAATGTTTCCAAGCTAACAATATATAAAATTAACAAACTGGAATTTAACAGTTCAGGTTACAAATAAAACTATATGGTAACACAAAGTAACTAACTTACTTTTCTGAACGCTATTCAAAGTCTTGGTGCTGACCTTTAAAGCCCTAAATGGCCTTGGCCCTGTATATCTGAAGGAGCGTCTCCACTCCCGTTGTTCAGCCTGGACACTGAGGTCCAGTATCAAGGGCCTTCTGGTGGTTCCCTCACTGCAAGAAGTGAGGTTACAGGAAACCAGGCAGAGGGACTTCTTAGTAGTGGCGCCCTCCCTGTGGAATGCCCTTCAATCAAATGTCAAGGAGATGAATATATCTTTTATGAGACATCTGAAGGCAGCCCTGTATAGGAAAGCTTTTTAAGGTTTAATGTTTTATTATGTTTCTACATATGCTGGAAGCCACCCAGAGCAGCTGGGGCAATTCAGTCAGATGGGTATGATGATGATGATGATGATTTGAAAGACCGAGGTAAATAAAAAAGGGTCTGAAATTGCATTGCGTGGACAAGCAGAGTCCCCAGATCCCACGCGGTCCCCCCTGTCATGTGGAATAACGACTCAAGACAACGTGCTATGGGATTAAATTGGCCACAACTTTATTAAATTTCAAATGTGGGTAGACCTTGGCTCAGGCATTGGGCGTTCTCCCTCCCCAGTCCCCAGCCGGGGACCTAGGGAGCATCAGGGTTATCCAGTGTGTGTGTGGGGGGGATGGGCCGGCTCTGGAGAACATATGTTCAAGCAGAGATAGCCGCCCCCGTTACGCTGCCGCCGCAGGGGAGAGCAATGATGACCTTTCGGCGTACGGTCAAAGCCTCCCTTCAGAAACCCCTTTAACGGGGAACCCTGGTATCGCCGCTGCAAAGAGGAAGATGGACTAAAAGATTCCGCCCAAGGCCTGATACCGCCAAAGTTGTGACGTTTTGCTACGGGAAAGGCGAAACCTGCCAATGCAGGGAAATTCCTTTCCGGCCCTTTAACAGCGACCTTAACGTAGCAGCGCTCACATACCTGTGAAGAAAAGTTAACCTGCAAAACCTGTGAAGAAAGGTTAACCTGCAAAATAAGACATTAACTGAGGGTGGGTAGGGTGGGAGAAGCTCTGGAGCCAAGTGAGGATTCCCAGGTAAGATCCTCCCTCTATTGTGTGGGCAGGTAATCCCTCCCCTACCTGGCCTGGTCTCCTTGGCAACACTTCCCCCAGGTGGGATTGGACAACTGACTGAGGTAGGCGGAAACCTCCAGGTATCCCACCTGAGGGAAGGCAAAGCCAAGCCTATGCTGTTGGAGCCACTCCAGATCTAGGGGCTGCACGCGTCCACGCAAAGGGCGCCCCCCGTTTTAGGCGGGGAGCGGTCATTTTGAAATGGGAGTTTTGAAAGCCAGACTTGAAGCTCAGCTGTGCATTGATGTTATTTGCATTCTTCTGCTGGGACTACTGAGCTCTTTTTGCATTTTCCACAATTAGGGCAGATTAAGAATATCGGAGAGCCTTTCTTTCATTCCTTCTTTAAAAACTTTGTATATGGAGGAAACAAAATGTGAGAGTAAATGAGAAGCATAGGGAAGGCTTTTAAGGCAAAAAGAGCCATTTCGTGTTTCAGAATGGTAGAGCTGAAAAAAACAAATGGCACGGGGGGATATATATTGGGCTAAAGCAGAGGAAAAATTGGGGTGAACATGGGAAGGTTTGAAAATATGGGCAAGGGGTTGCATCTACTTTCCTGCTCTCTGATCCCCACAGCATAAGTTTTTGCATGCAGGGACTACTTATTTGGTGACCTATGAGCTGTTTATCCAACTATGCTTCTCTCTCCCTCCCCCCCCCCCGTTTTTTGTAAGATTTCTTTTAGGCAAGTGAGAAATCAGTAATATAAATTACTTACAATTCTGCTGAAACAAAGTTATAGGGTCTCCTCCTTTCCCTGATCAATTTCATATCTTGCAATGCAGCAAGAGATGGTCTTGAATATTGCTTCTGATATCTTGTAGTCTTTTGAATTAACAGTTTGACAGGTGCTGTACGGTCTGAATCAAAAATATCCTTTTTATGTTAATAAATCTTTAATAAAAGAAAGGCCCATCAGTGAAATCAATCTAATTCATTCGCATGATGTAGAGAGACAAGGGAACAATATATCAAAGAGCAATTGCTTTAAATTTCCGGGACTGCTTTAATACTGGAAAAAAATCCAGTGTGAAATATCAATGCATCTATATAGAACAAATGGCTTTATCTGGGTTGATAAATGACATGAGACATTATGAAATATTATCAAGGTTTTCAGAGAGAAAATCTGTTAAATGAACAAAATCCCTTGCTTATAAATTAAATATCCCCAGTTCTCACACATACTTGATTAACTTTATTTATGGGAACTAGTAGATCAGAATCTCAAGATATTGGACCTGCAAATGTAGGAGCCATCATGTAAATTATCTTCCTTATCTATCAGTTGGATAGCTAGCAGTGGCAGTAGCAAACTCCACAAAGGCATTGTAGAAATCAGTTGTGTCTAAAAGTCATCAAGGGTATAGACCATTTTAGTTGGCCCTACATCCCTCTAGGGTTGGTAACTCCTATAATTTTGGCACAAAGGTGACAAGCCTGGTAGCTGGATCTAGTCTACCGAGCCATTTCTGGTGGTCCTGTGACAATTAGGCGCTTCTTGCCTTGAAAGGTGGCCTCTTCTCCCAGATTCAAAAGCAGCAATCTTTGATGCAAAGGAAGTGCGCTTCCAATTCTTCTTCATTTTATCCACAGCTTGATTTTCCCCCCGATTTCCAGTAAAAAGCTACATTCAAAGTCACAAGTAGTTAGTAGATGAGATGTTTTTTCAATAAATCACAGCAACTCTTCCATGCTGCTAGTTTTGAACTAAGTAGAAACTAGAGAAGAGGAAATCTTTTGATGCATAAAAATACAATTGCTTAGGCCTACTGTTTCAATTACAGTTTTAATCGGGGGCACTAAAAACAAAGACATACTATATTCTCCAGGTAGTCTACTGTCAAGTAATTCATTTTACAGTGAATGCAGTTTAAAGAGACAGTAACATTGTCTGAGTTATGCTTTTCTTTTGCTTCTAAAAGAGGTTAACAACAGGCACCTGCATCACAATTTTTTTCCTCAACCCCGAGACTCAGGTTCATGGTCCACTAGAAGATGAGTATCCTCACAAGTGATTATGACCATCATAAAGTTTGGAAACATGCTTGAATGCACTGTTAAGTATATTTGTTGCAACATCATTTTCACATAATAATCTAATGTGGGGAAGTGCGATTATATTCTTTTATGCAATGCAGTGAAAATTTATTTCCATCTTCTTTTTATTTCACACAGTTGCAAAGAAAACAAAAAAAAGAAGCATTTCATTAGGAATTTTAATTAACAGTGGGCTGTTTGCACAATTGAAGGCTTGAAATTATGTATGTGATGAGTTGTACATGCCATGTATATTGTTGAATGACTTTCTGTGCTAATAAATCTTGAGTGACACATAGGCACAATTCAAGACATGGATTGTGACAGCAGAAATTTTGTGGGACTTCTAGAAACAGGCTGTTGAATGTTGCATATTTTAATAACAAATGTTCATTGTATGTGTGTAGAATTTGTGAAAACTATTTGTATTTTCTGCCAGATAGTCTACACAGGCTGGACAGAAGAACGGGAACAAGATTCTCTTCAGGACAGAATGTATACACCAAAGTTTCTAGCGTTGAGAGGTTCTTCACTTTATAAATTTATAGCACCTCCAGTAAGTATTAGTACCATTTATTGGCTGCCCATGAAATGGTTTTTATGAAATTGATATAATGGTTTTATGTTACTCCTAGGCATTTCATTCAGCTCTGTTGTAAGGAAAAGCAACAATAGTGATGGGGAAATTTGATTTATTAACACAAAATTGCTATGAAAAGAAATGACCTTACAACTAATTTTGTCCATTCCCAGTACTGAGATTTCTCTGTAAACTTAGAAACTCTCTGTTCTTTACACAGCATGTTTCCAGAAACTACCTTCTTTGTTGATGTCATAATCATGAGGAAATATCTAATAAGTATGAACGGAAAAAAATCTTGATAGAATTTTGTTCTAGTGTACAATTTTGTTTCTGACCATATAACAAAAGAATGAGGCTGGGGAGATACCCTGGTTCATTTCCTTAGATATATTCTAACTGCATATATTCTACATGAGGTAAAGGTAAAGGACCCCTGGATGGTTAGGTCCAGTCAAACTTGACTATGGGGTGCGGCACTCATCTTGCTTCAGGCCGAGGGAGCCAGCATTAGACCACGCTACAGAGGACTGCCTGATTCTTTCCCTGTCCTGGAGCAGATCTGATAAGGAAGAAGAAAGGGAAAACTTTTCAGTGCATAGAAATATAACTCTTTAGGCCCAAAGTTTGAGTAAGCTCTTAAACAGGATGCTAAAACAAAAAAAGACACTTCAGACGGTCCAGAAGGCTGAGGTCAGGCTCTTCATACAGGCCACATATAAGGAGTGTATGAATCCCTTAGTGTACTAGCTACACAGGCTTCCATTTTGTGTCCAGGTTCAATCCAATATTCTAGTGTTGACCTTTGAAACCCTTTATAGTTTGACACCTGGATATCTGAAGGACTGTCTACTCCCATGTGAACAAACTTGGCTGCCTTCTGAGATCATTGTTAGAGGTCCTCCTCCGTGTGGCATCCTTGCCATGTAAATATGCTGTGTTTTATTTGGCATGTTTCCAATAAAGAGGATATATCACACTAAAACTGCTTTTGTAAGGAGCTTGCCCACAGAGATTGGCTTTGCAGAGCTTTCAGGTTATGCTTGTTGAATCATTCAGATTAGATTCCAGCCTTGTGAAGTGGTGCAGGGTTGGCAAGGCGGCATGAACAGCACCCCCTAGAAAAATGCACCTGGGAAGATTGCCCCCCCCCTCCAGCTATGCCTCTGATTTAACCCTTTCTAACCTCCACAGAGGTGAGTGGGAGTCATTATCAGAGCTCAAGGACACATTCCAACCAGACAAAAACACTCAAGAAGGATTTGAGGGCATAGCCTGCAGAAAAAGGATGCAAGTGAGGAGGGGTGTGGCTTAAGGAGAGTCCCAAGGACCATATATACCAGACTAGAGGGCCACATTTGGCCCTCAGGCCTAAGGTTTCCCACCCCTGCTGTACACCATAATTTGACATTACTTTCCAACCGATATAACTGGATGAAAAAACAGTTCAATTAAATTTTGTTTATTTTCACCCAAGGTTACTACATGGGATTGGACACGAGCCGAAAGAACATTTTCTGTATATGAGATTATGTACAAAATTCTCAAGGTATGAAAAATAAAAATGCAACTTCATTGTACTGAGGGGAAGGAGGGATGGCTGTATTCACCAAACACAACCTAGTCATTGACTACTGCTAGCAAAATATCCCATGGAAGTCAAGTTGGTGGAGAAAAATGGTCTGTGTGAACAGTTTCAAAATGATAGAAATAATTTGGGGAAAGGATTTAATGTAAGAATCATGTGGAATAAGAAGGGTAGCTTTGTCAGGATCCTTTCTTTTAACACAGAACAATCATAGTCATTCCACAGACACCATATTCACCTTAGAGTAGAGTACAATTTCCAACTCTGAGAGCCTGATTTTCAAGGAGGCCTGAGCTATAGCACCTCATATGGCCAATGTCAGCACTGGGCCACCTTTGACAGTGTCTGGTGCTTTGCCATCTACCCACACAGAGCATGACTGGCTACTGATGCTTCCTCCACATCCCCTTGCTTCAGGAGTATAAGAAGCTGCCTTATACCAAGTTAGAACATTAGTACATCTAGTTCAGTTCTGTTCGTGCTGACTGGCAGTCGCTCTTTGAGGTTCAGATAGGGGGCATGGTCAGTTCTACCTAGAGGTGCCAGGGATTGAACCTGGAACTTTCTACATGTAGAACATTTGCTTTGCCCCTGAGCTGCATCCCTTCATTGCAGGCATTCTAGTGAGCATGAGGACAGCTTGGAGCCACCATTTAACTTTCCTACAATGTCCCAAGCCAGTCACAATGTAGCATTGCTGAGAAATTGTGAAACATTTAAATGGTTGAGACCTCCATTACATTGGGGGTGCTCCAGGGGTGTTCTTGTGCATTGTAGAAGGTGTGAATTGTGACAAAGCAATGGTGGCCCCAAGTTACCCTGGTGCTCGACTGTGCACAGTGGGTGAAGTAAGCACTCATATGGAAGAGACCCACCAGAGGGCATGATGCCAAAAGAGTCCCTTCAAACCTTTAACCAGCCCTAACTGCTTTATTGTTGAATAGATTATGTTTTGGGTTCATTATTCAATTTTATTTAATCTGCTTCCAAATATTTGGTGAGATTTGTTAATGATACCACAGCTTGCATGAAACCATATTGTAAATTTAGGGCAATTTCACAAATGACTCTAGGAATCATAACCAAAAATGTTCCCACATTTGCAATATGAATGAATGAATCACCTTGATCAGTACACACAATCACTTTTTTAGTGACTTCCCCCCTCATTTTTGTATCATGTAAACACCATTGAGAAGTGACAAACTGGTAGCCAAATTGTATTTTTAAAGTATTGAGTGTAAAAATGCAATTATTCTTATCTGATGTTTATCTTCACGTGCCATCTGTGCTTTACATTTAATGAAACATAATAAGATAGGGTTTCTGATAGTCCAATTTGTTTTAAATGTAGAGCCCTAAATGCCAAGTAGTAAATGAATGATAACAAATAATTTTAAAGGGAGTTGTTTAAAAAGCTAATGTACGCACAACAATACTTCACAGTATATCGTGTCTGGGATTATAGAAGTAGAAATGGCTATTTGGCTAATGCCTTGCAACAGGAGCTGAATTTAAAACCATCATTTGCCCAAGTTTACTATACTGTGGCATCTGGTGATCGGAAAATAAATTCAGCTTTATCACAACATTATGGCAAGAAATGAAGACTACTAGTTTCTACTGGAAGTGTTAAGATATGTTCGCTCATTACACTTAGTTTGAAAATTGTAATTTATCCTTAAGTGATGAACCAATTTTTTCAGAAACTTAGTCAATTCAGTCTTAATTTAATATTGTCTCTAGGGATTCAGTGCTGTAGCATCTAGTCAGTGTCATTTAGGCATGATAAGGCCCTGAGCCTGGATATACTGTGTGCATAAGTAATTCTTAGCACACAAATGGCTGGACTCAAGGCAATGATTAGAACCAAGCCAGTCTTTCTGCATCATGTCCATTTATTGCACAAGGAAGAGGCATCATTTTATCCTAAATTCACTCCCCTGTTTCTGCCTCTGGCATTCTCTCTCCAAATGTGCTTTCCAATTTCTCGTTTTCATTCTCCTTCCTCCCCTCATTTAGCTCTTGCTCTCTCTCCCTCTCTCTCCCCAATGGCTCCCCTTGGCAATAGCCATTTAAGCAACAATCAACAATTACTAATGCTGATACTCCTCTGCTTAACTGAACACAATAATGGGACTTCTATAGAGGAAAATTTCACACCAAATGGTTTGGGGGACGGGATGGGCAGGGAATGGGACATGAAACAATTCTCTTCTGAAGCTTTCCCTAGCACTGCATGTTAAGAATGGCAGGTATCTGCAGTGTCTGTTGACAGGCTTGCATTCCTGAGCAGATATTTTTCAAAAGTTACTATTGAGCATTGTGTCAACATGTTGAATATTCCTTATGCTGTCCAACCGGAGCCAGGGCCCATAAATTAAGGGAGTGGGGCCACAAAACAAACATTGTTCAGAGCAGGTTATCTCCAGTCTCTTTCAGTTCCATCATCAAGAAGCTTGAGAAGCTGAATTACTTTGCATCTAGTATCATATTTACAAGGTCCTTTTAAGGTACACAGAAAGAGGAATAGAGTCTGTGAAGCAGCAGACCAAATATATATAATGCCAAACCTTGGCATTTGTTGAGTACTTTTAATTTGAAATAATTTATTTTTAAGTCCTTGTCTCCCTCAGACAGATGTATTGCTCTCACTTAACATGAAAATCAGTATTAATTAGGCCAGCAAGTGTTGCACTTTCCCATTAGAAGAGATGCTGGTTTAAACTCTTCTGGGATATGAGCCAAGTACTTGACAGTTGTGCTACAGGCTTTATTACATTTGCATTCCCCTTACTCCCTACTTTCAACAACAACAACAAAAAGTAGAGCAAACTTTTTTGAGTACCTAGCTCAACATAAAGTTCTTTTTAGGGTTCTGTCTCCAGACATTAGAAACTGGAATAAGTTATGTAAATCAGTTGAATCTGAAAGTGTTTACAGGTTGGTGGATGGAAATTCCATTGTGTCTAATTTGACCATGTATTAGACAAGACAGCACCTTCAGTAGATTTTAGGAATCAGTTACAATTGGTAATTGATGATGCTTGAAGATGAGTGATTGGATAATTGCCTGAATGTGCGTGTTGTGATCCATTTTACATGTAATTTATTTTTCTTTTCTTTTTTAAAGGCATAATGATTATCATGTTTTATCAGGAATTATATCTGTTCTTTTCCCCTCAACATGAATCGGTCACTATGTCCAACTATGAAATAAACCGGAACTTCTTTTTTTAATCAATTTTTATTACAAGTTTCAAACACAGAATACAATAAAAGCCAAACTAATCTACAGAAGAGAAATAATAAAAAGGAAAGAATAAAAAAGGAATAAAATAAAGAAGAAAGGAAACTCCTATTAGCCCCAGCCAGCATGGTCCATGGTCAGGGGTGAGAGTAGTTAAAGCCAACATCTGGAGGGTCATATGCAGTTCCAGCAGCTGTACTGCCTTGGAAGCACAAGAACTGGGACTGAGCCTTCCTCTGTTACAATACAAAGTAGGAGTCAAATGCCCAAATACTAATATATAGAAAGAAACATCAGCAGCTAGTATATCAAACTTACCTGAGCTCATTATGAAAGAAGCAAACTAATCAGTTCTGGCATATTTATCCAAGATATGTGAATCTCAAAATACAAACCAGGAGGATAGCAGAAAGTATAGTAGCACATCACAGTTGCGCTAGGAGCAGTTGAGTTGGCACAGAGATCTTTTGATGGACAGGAATCAGAAAACGGAGCAGGGATTGATAGCTTTTTCCATTTCATTTTCCATCTTTTTCCCATGGTTACATGTTCTGCTCAGGCTCTCTTCCGTTATTTTCCATTTAAAATTTATATAATGTGTTTTCCTCATGCAGCTATCAGTTGCTACAATTTCAAGTAAACCTTTTTTCTTTTATTGATGCGTGTCATCACATCTAGATTCTTTTCTTCATTTTTGATGGGTGCTTGAACGTGCATCAGTGTGTGGATGCCAGTTTTCTTCACTGCTGCTTTTAATGGTGTATGCATTTGGACGCTGCCTGCTACAGGACATTTTGTATCCCACTCTTTCTCCATGCAACAGAAAGCCACACATTATCTTAACAGTCCCCTTGATATGACATCATGACTGGCAACTTAAGGCCATGCAGTGAGCTTGAAGGCTAATTACATTTAGGAACAAAGCTCCAAGCAGACTCCAAGGACTCAGTGAAATCCCCAGGTGGATTAAATGTGATTTAAATTAGATGCAGGGAAATGCAAACATATCCCAATGGAGTTGTTCAGCTCAGAAGAAATCATTCAGTGTACAATTGGGTCTAAAGGGCAAAGAATCCTGGTGGCGGGTTATGCAAAGAAGCAAGATGTTGAAGTGTGTTTGTATTTGAAGGAGAGGCCCCTAATTGTGTAGGTTGTTGCTCAAGAATCAGAGTAATGAGAATACCCTCCTTTTCAATTGTGGAAGAGAATGACAACATTTCCCCAAGTACCTTTAAATCTGGATGCATCACTTGTAAATGTTAATTCCACATAGATGGTGGAGGGAAAGCACTCTTAGTTATATGTGCATGCCAGTCAGTGCAGGTTCCTTCATTTAGTTTATAGAACCAGCAAATTGCAACTACAGCAACAACAGCAACAAAACTAATTACACCACCACTTGTGGAAAATAACCTAAGACTGTTTGGAGGGCCTCGATTCCTCAAGCAGGATGCCTCAAAACCTCCAACGGGCCTAGATTCAAGAGCCTGCAGCCCTTATGACAGATAACTATTCAGAGATTGGACAGTGGCACCTGTGAATCTTTGTAGCCAAACTGTGCTCTGCTACTTGGGGTGAAAACTCTGAAACATTCTTTTATTCCAAATTCATTTAAATGCTGAGACTAATGTGGGCTGAATAAAAATTACATGGCACTTTGTTCTGCATCTAACATGTGGGTCTGTACTGTAAGAAATATTAATTGATGTATGCAAGATTATATAACTCCAGGTTTTCATCAGGACAGTGATCTACTGGATCGTCGAAAACACTGCTTTGGTGTCCAATCTGAAACGGGAGAGGATCTCTACTTTTCTGTGGAATTAGAATGTGACCTCATATTATGGGAAAAGGCCTTCCAATCAGCAACTTTTTTAGAAGTGGAACGAATACAGGTAAGAAACATGTGGTGTCAAATTCATTTTGGGTTATTATTATGCAATACATTTTATGTGATAGTCAGTGCTTTTTTCTGGGGGGACGCAGGGGTACGCATACCCCTAAACATTTTGTGAATCTAAGTTTGGTCTCATTGAGGGGTAGAATTTCAATATGAGTAAGAAAATGAGAGAACCCCTAAACATTTTTTCTATATAAAAAAAGAAAAAGTGATAGTTATTACCAAAGACTTTTTTTGGGGGGGGGGGAGGTTTGGAATATTTAATGGGAAAAAGAGTTAATGATATACTACTAATTGTTTCCATACAGGAAAAAAATCTCATTTAAAAACAAAACAAGATAGGGTTCTGTATACACTTTTAGTTTTTGAAACCCAAACACTGAAAGTACTAATGAGATTAGGTGTGGTTGTTTGATACGTTCTTGGCCAAACCAAAATGGCGGTTCAGCAGCTAGAAGCACTGAGTTGTTGTTGTTGTTGTTTAGTCGTTTAGTCGTGTCCGACTCTTCGTGACCCCATGGACCAGAGCACGCCAGGCACTTCTGTCTTCCACTACCTCCCGCAGTTTGGTCAGACTCATGTTTGTAGCTTCGAAGACACTATCCAACCATCTTGTCCTCTGTCGTCCCCTTCTCCTTGTGCCCTCCATCTTTCCCAACATCAGGGTCTTTTCCAGGGAGTCTTCTCTTCTCATGAGGTGGCCAAAGTATTGGAGCCTCAGCTTCACGATCTGTCCTTCCAGTGAGCACTCAGGGCTGATTTCCTTAAGAATGGATCGGTTTGTTCTTCTTGCAGTCCATGGGACTCTCAAGAGTCTCCTCCAGCACCATAATTCAAAAGCATCAATTCTTCGGCGATCTGCCTTCTTTATGGTCCAGCTCTCACTTCCATACATCACCCTTCTGTTATTTGGCTTATTTTCTTAGCTTTCACTTTGAAAATGAAAAATATCTACTAATGAGATGAGGATAAACAATGGTGTGGCCAGTACGGTGCATCCCAATCGTGGGGCTAGAAGCTTGAATCTGGGAAACTTGGGCCCAGATTATCCATGAAGCTTGTTGCATGGCCTTGGGCTAGTCACTATCAGCATAGCGGTTCTGATCTCATGGTAGAATTTAATCAAGAGGCCAACGAGAAATTGGAATTTTATGGGATAGTAAAGGAGAGACCAGTACTTGGTAACATACATCTCACTGTCAACCAGAATGTTGTTGGTTGAGTCCACTCAGGGACAACTGTGGGAAAGATTCTTGTATTGCAGGGGTTGGGATAGATCAGGCATGGTCAACCTTGGTCCTCCAGCTGTTTTGGGACTACAACTCCCATCATCCCAGCTAACAGGACCAGCGGTCAGGGATGATGGGAACTGTAGTCCCAAAACAACTGGAGGGCCAAGTTTTGCCATGCCTGGACTAGATGAATACCTTCCAACCCTACAAGTCTACAATTCTATAAGTGCAGATGATTTCAGGGTGGCAGAAGAACTTGGGAGTCACTATGTTGTTAAGTAAATATTTATAAGAATAGAACATCTATTATTTTATTATAAGAGATGTTTGAATGGGCATCTCTTATATTAATGGGTATAGTTTACATCCATTCCTTTTCTAGTAAGTCAGCTTTCTCCCCTCTCCCCCACTTATCCAGGATCACAAATAGTGTCACGGATCACAAATAATGCACTTTTAATGCAAGTATTACAATTTTGCAGTACTGATTGATGAACGACTCCCCTCCCCTCTAACCCTGTAAACCTCTTAGCCCATTTTCAATTAATTACAATGTGTTTCAAGTTGATATGCAGCCACTGTTTGGCAGATCAATCAGATTGATTCAGTTGGCAGAGGCACAGAACCTGGTTACTATTTTGAGTTTTTACATATACAGAATAGTGCCAAAGCTCCTTCTTTTCACATAGAAACCTGGGAAAATCACCTAGTGTCTTGAGGGCAGGGAATGCTTCTCTGTAATATAATGGGGCAACATTTACAAAAGAAAATGCATCTTGTTAGGAAATGTATGCAGTGGTGTGTTCTACCTGTTGAATAATGGATTTGTAGATAGTTCACTCAGATCAGTAGGATATCAGTAGGATATGCACTACAGCTTTGTTTAAATAACAGTCATAATGTACAACTATTAAGGTAAAGGGACCCCTGACCATTAGGTCCAGTCGTGGCCGACTCTGGGGTTGCGGCACTCATCTCTCTTTATTGGCCGAGGGAGCCAGCGTACAGCTTCCGGGTCATGTGGCCAGCATTGATTTTTGAAAATTGGAATTCTGGCATGAACTTAGTAGCCAAGAGTCTCTGAGCCTTTTCCGCTTTAGAAATGGGCTTGGGTGAGCTTTTTCCTCCATTGCATTCTCTCCCACTTTAAACATCTCCTACTAAGCTATAGTATACTTCAGGTTTTGGGGCCTGAGGAACATAATGCTTCAGTTTCTGCTCCTGAACTAGGGCAACTGAATTATTCACAGACCCAGTTTTAAGATTCTGTACTTTTTGCACATGGTAGATTAAATATTGAGTTGCCTCTTATATGGGAAACTTTCATTCCGAATAGGGGGTTTTTCATCTTTTTCAGCATGTGAAATCAATAATCAAAAGTAAATAATTCACTCTTTTCATGGCAGGTGTAATGTTTTAACGGTTTATATTAGATCTGTACGAACTTTGACATTATGTGCTCTCTTGGCAGCATTCTTCAATTTATTCTCTCCAAGTTCACAGCAAAGGGGATTAATTAAAGTAAGCTGAAAAGCTACAGGTGAAATAAAACCTCTGATTAGGAGCCAGAGAGTGAGAGGTTAGAGACTGACCCTTTACCACTCTAACCTGTGGTGCACATTAATATCTCTTTACCAATTTGAGACAGCTGCTCAAAGCCCGTTATAATCTTTCACCTTTCAATATTTCCTGCTAGGAGTTGTGCTTGTTACTCATAGCTTTGTAGCTGGGGGAGAGGGGAGGGGAAGACTGATCCTTAGGTGAAGTGATTGATGGAGCAAATCTAGCAATTGCTGAGGTATTGAACTGCTAAATTAGAACACTAAGGTGGATGGCCAGTGCGTTTAGAACAGAAATTTCCTTCAGTCTAAAGTTACTTCCTCATGCTTACCTGCCACACAGGTTAAAGCAGGTGTGGGGAACCACAAATATGGCTGCTTATGAGGCTTTCCATTGATTACTTCGTTTTTTATTTTTCTCTGTGGAATGATTTGTTTCACCCACAAAATCAAAAATCATTTATTTTCTCCTATTACTTTTACTGGATGTTTTATGTACTAGTTTTTGCTAATAATTTTAAGCCCAGTATTTAATTTTATTTCTCTTACAATAAACATTTTCCGGAAATCTTACAAAAAAAGAGAGACAGCATCTGCATCTATATACTCTGCTCTAAATTTTCCAGCTTTGATAGGACTAATAATAATTAACTGGATGCAGGAATGCAGTTGTTGTGGTTTTACTTGAGTGCAATTCACATATACACAAATGTGTAACAGTGTATGCTAAGTTTGATTCCAATGGCAGACTTCAATTTCTCTGGATTGCATTCAGAGGCTTGGAATCAAAGTTCCCTGCACATGAATATGAAAGGTGCTTCTACATATTGGGGGTGGGGGGAGCAATGATTCCTAGCAGCCGTCCCTCACATACTGTTTCACCTCAGGAAGCCTTGTTCCACACCCAGTAAGCATGGGATGCCTTTGCCCAGCAGCGCTGGGGCCCATAGACTGCAGCAAAATGCCCTTGCAAAGGGGAGAGGAAAGCCTTCCACTTGGCGCCCACCCACTCTCTGGTTAGAACCTTCACTGAGCAATTTTAAGTAGCTGGTTGACAGGGCCGGAAATATTTTTTTTCACTCAACCTGATTGGCACTTCCCTCTCACCTTTCCCCCAGTGAAATTATGGTCTTCCTTTGTTAGGCGGAACAACATTGTTTGTTGAGGGCAGAAATGGCATTGGGCAGGATCAACATAGGATGGGAGAGCCCATAAAGGGCCTGAGGGGACAATTGACCATGGTACCTCCAAGCTTGGGTTGAGGTGCCTGGTTGGAATCTGCACCCTGGTCACCCAGTGAGACCTTGCTTGCTTGGCTTGCACTACACAAAGTTCAGCACTGGCTGATTCCCATGAAATGGGTTTGGGGTGGTCCAAACCCAGGAGACCCGTTCCATCATGGAATGATTTCATAATCCCTTACCCTGCCTTTTGCTGTCAATAAAGATTTTATTCCATCACTGTTCTACGGTCTGGTTATTTTGCTGCTCTGATGGGTCACATATTGTGCCTGCCTGGGCCTTACCTTTTGAGGGGAGGAACAAGTGCCTGTTGTGGCAGGAAATAATGAAATCCCATGGATCAATTCTTCAGATCCATGCCAGTATTTATACTTTCTTGAGCCATGCCATATTCACCTGTGGAACACATAGCTCCAACATCTGAGCTACATCTAATTGTTTATCATGCTATATAGAAAATATGTCCCAGTGGTTTGACTTATAAATGGTACTTTTTGAGGACTGCTGTGGCAATGGCAGCTGAGAAATGATTTATACTAGCCATATGCTAGCAGAGCTTTTCAAGAATGGACTCTTGCTCTTTTCATTCCATCTCTTTCTCTCTCCCCCCCCCCCCACGACTTTCCTTGCTTCCCACCAAATACTTGTGGTTGTCATGGGAGATAATAAAGTCATAATCTAAAGTCAACAGCCCTGGAGACGAATGCAGAATCAAGAAAGCTTGTCTCCTCAGCTGGTTATGGGCCAAATTTCTGTGGCTCTTCTTCTATTCGATCCTACCTTTCCCCCTTTTTTTCCGCCACCTATTTGGGATGGGACAATTCCTTTAGCATCTGAAGATATCACACTTTAGTTTGTCTTATTTTTATGCCTTCACCAACATCTAAACATGGGCTGCCTAGAATTGCTTGAAAAAGCTGTCTCTTATCTCAAAAGACCACACAAAGGTGGTGCATATTGAATGGCACTTGTTTCAAAACACTGCTGTTCCAAAGAGCACATAGCTCTAGTAACCCTTTTGGTTTGATAAGGGAATTAGACACCTGACACATACTTTGCAACCTGCATATGTTTACAAAATGATCACTTTTAAAGATGTGGAAGTATAGCATATAAGTAGTGCAATGAATACCCATCTCAGTGTCCCAACTAATTGGTTATTCTTGGTGCGTTCTATTCTGTTCCAAATATGGGAATGTGCCTGGGCTGTTTACAGGGACCTTCTAGGAAGCTTTGGAAGACTGACAGCATTGGACTTGCCCCTCTCATCCCTGTGAACTCTTTGGTGATCTCTGTAAGGGCTAAGAATCTAGAGTCGGCCCTTCAGGCTCCCTTCTTCACTTGTGCAAAAAGCAGTGGCACAAAGAGACATCTCTCGCTCTATGCTCCCCCTCTCCACTCTTTATTCCCCCCCCCTTGAATTTTGCCCTGATGCTGAGTAGGGCTAGCTTCAAAAAGTGTAGCAACTGTGTGAGTAAAGTTCTTGATCTTCGCAGTCACTGCCTCACATGCCTCAAAGAGGCTGACATCATTAAAATGTGAAAGTTTTTTGCAGAAGTCTTGCAGAAAGTGCTCAGGAAACAAATTGTTGCCACCATGGACATTTCTCCCAAAGGCCATGCAGTAATTGATACTATGCAGGGGTGTAAAGGAAGGGATCCAGCATACCCAGTCTTCCAGAGCTTTCCAGAAAGTTCCACCAGTAGGTTGTGCAGGTGCTTTTCCATATCTGTGACTGCATTTACAGGTGAGCCACTTTAGGTTTTGATGTTATTTGTTTGTTTATTGAAATCATGTTAGTTATGAATTATATGATTTGAGAAATTGGGGGGGGCCTACTGTTGGCAGAAAACAGAAATCTGAATTTAAATTGATAGGAATCACTTTGCAATAGACAACTTAATTAGCGATCAGATTATTTCTGCTTGGCAGTTTCTGTTTAAACATTTATTTTGTATAAAAAGTCCTTAAGTCATTGTTCTTCTAGCTCTAAACTAGGGTTTTCATCAATCTCAGAAGGATTGCAAGATATTTGTCTCTGACTTTAATGTGAAAAGGTAGCATCTTTCATAAGCACTTTTGTGATGAGTAGCTTGGCCTTTTCAAGTTCTGCTGTGCACTTCACATCTTGACAATGATGTTCTGATCAGAAAAATACCTAATTTGCGCTGAGCAGTACTAGCTTGGCATTAGGAACCAGAAGCCAACTATCAAACAAGGAGCTCGGTAGGAGAATGTAATTTGTTGTAAACTGAAACTTAGTGTTGAACAGTTTTATTTTATCAATGCAAACCAAAATGTCACACTGCATGGGGGGGGGGGGGTTGGAGAGATAAGAAACTAAAAATAAAGGGAGTTCTTCCGATTTCCTTCAATGTTAGAAGTACTGTATTAGCAACTTGCTGGTAATGGAAATTTGTCATTTGCCCTTATCAAGACATTTCCTGACATAAATTATTTGAAAATGAATTTGGAGCGGGGTGTCAACTATAATACAAATAATAAAAATAGATAAATGCAGGTGCATCAGGTGGTTAGATCCAAGTCCACGAGAACCCCACTAGGACAATTCTGGGAACCTAAGAGTCTCCTTATTCCTTGTCTTCTTTGATGAGCCATTGCATCAACGGCAAATACCTAGTCATTATATATTTTGTTTGCATACCCTCTTCCAATGAAATATGTTTATCTTGCATTCAAGTAATGGGACATAAAAGCTGCAGACAAAAGTGCCTCTCTTTATTTACCAAAGGTGCATGTGTCCCCAGTCATATGTGAGCAGATGTATTCCATGTGTGATCAGAAATTAGGAGGTGATGCATTTCACTCTCAATTACTTCATTTACATTGAGGAATGGGCAAAGACAGTTGAATTCCAATAAAGTGGTACCTTGGTTTACAAACTTAATCCGTTCCGGAAGTCCATTCTTTTAAAAAAGTGTTCTTAAACCAAAGCGTGCTTCCCATAGCAGCAGGAGACTCAGTTTACAAATGGAACACACTCAACAGGAAGTGAAACATGTTCTTATTCCAAGGCAAAGTTCACAAACCAAAACACCTACTTCCAGGTTTGCAGTGTTCTTAATTCAAGTTGTTCATAAAGTACCACTGTATTTACTTACCTACTATGCTAAATTGTAGCCAGATAGTCAGGGGTGGCACATCCTGCTTCATTGCACTGCTGCCGCCACCACCCCTACAACCCCCTGCCTGTTTCTGCCGCTGCTGCCTGCTATTCCACCACTGCACACTCAGCCCTGTGTGTTTTCCATGTAGGTAGAGGTAGAAGCTCTGGAATGCAGAGCTTGGAATGCAGAGCATGGAATGCAAATAGCCAGTTGATTGAATGGCTAAGGATTTGTGTTATTTACAAAGATGTATTTTGTTCTTGCCAGGGCTAATCAGTAACTAAACAGGTATTTCCCCTTAGCTATAATTTTTCAAAATACATGTACTCAACTGAAGCACTATCTAACATGCTGTGTTTTTCAATCTTTCCTAGTGCAAGACATATGCCTGTGTTCTGGAGAGTCATCTTATGGGGCTTACCATAGACTTTGGCATGGGTTTCGTATGCTTTGATGCTGCAACAAAGGTAAGGCCATGAGAAGATGTTTACATGCTGTTAATGATTCATTTCCAATAATTATCTTTTAAATTGAGAGTTGAGCCATTGCTTGAAGTCTGTTACTATACTGTCTATGCCTTCCCCCATATGAACCAACCGGGACCCTGTGATCATAATCTGAGGCTCTCCATGAGAGGTCCTGAGGGTGGCAACACAAGAACGGCCCTTATCTTCAGTGGATCCCTGCTTGTGGAATGCTCTACCCATGGAGGCTTGCCTGCCACATTCATTACATATTTTTAAGTGCCAGGCAAAAACATCCCTCTTCACCCGGATTTTAGGCTAATATAACAATCTATGGCATTTAAAACTTGGGGGTATTGTTTTTATTTGTTACTATGGTATGTCTTTTTGTGTTTTTATATTGTAAGGCACCCTGTGATCCTCAGATGAAGGGTAATATAGAAATTTAATAAATAATAATTTTATCCTATCACATTCTCAATATGCTTTTTAAAATAATTTCTGCAGGACTTACTTCTGTAGAACGTTCTTGAGATGGAATGCATGACTTGATCCTTTTCTACAGCCCCTGCTCTTCTGCTTGTTCCAACTCCTTTCCTTTTCTCTCCCCCTTCTCCATGAACATCATAAAGCACACAATTGAAAAGCTCTAAAGGGACAAACTTCTAGAGATATGGCCAAAGTTCACATGAAGTTTGGCATTCAGTAGGGCATTCCATCTGAAGAGAAGCATTGCATCTCTGGAATTCTTTTCCAGTTTAGTTTTTTTCTAATTCAGTTCAGAGATGAATTCCTTCTTTACTTAATCTCTCTTACCTGGTAGCAGGTGCTGCTGCTCTGGTGGCAGAGAATGTGTGGAGATATTTTTCCTCGCCTCACCCTCCTTCCCACAGCAGCAATCCTGATGCCAGGAGCTTGGGGAAATAGAAACCCTCCATACTGTTACCACAAGAGCAGAAAGTGATGCCACTGGGCAAGGGGATTTGGGTGCTTATGAGAAGTGGGGAGGGGGGAGCAGCATTAAGCACTGCACTCACACTGATGCCATTGGGAGAATGACAGAGTCCATTCTTGCTTTTAACTGGTTCAGAATAAACTCAGCCAGTTTTCCAGTCTCAAGGAGGAAGGGGAGAAACTCATTCTGACAAGCCTAATTATAAATGTAATCCATACAAACTTGCCTATTGCAACAAATTTCTTAAACAAACGAGAAAAGGGACTGAAGCTTTTAGCATGCAGACAATATGCTTTTGAATCATAGCCCTTCATTCTGTGGCCCTGATTGAGGGAGCCAGAAGCAGAGAATGGGGTTTTGGTTGTGTTCCTGACGTTTCCCCCTCCATAGTAAGAGCTCTGACAGTGCTGATAACCTATAATGCATTAAAAAAAAAGGTGCCTGTGCCAGCTTCTGTTTCCTACTCCTGCTCACAACAAATGATATGGAGTGAAATAGGTTTCTACTTGCAGATTGTTTTCTCTGGATCAGGGTGATTGTTTTATTATCTAGATGTTAATAGAAAAATCACAATCCACATTGGTCAAATGTCAAGATTGTACTTTCTCTATGAGAGTCATGAAAAACAAAGGACAGCTTGTTTTTCTTCTTCCATGGTGTTACTTTCCTCTAAAATCTCTTTCAACACTGTTTCCTCTGATAGAATCCATCAGATAGGAAACTGCACTAACAAAACTATTAACATAGTTATGGCTTCGGATTTATATTTTCAGAACAGAAGAAACCACACACAGATATCTTAATCAACATATCCAGCTGGCTACGGTGTCAGAATAAGAGAAATATCAGCTGCCTTCCAGACAGAAACCATTAGAATCAGCCTCAGTTCTTGTAATATTTTCTCTAGCCTTATAAAATCCTACTTTGCTCACTCACCTGAAGCAAGTAATTTGCTTTGACAGGCCACTGACATACTATCAGCTTTTACATTATCATGATTACCACAAGCCTGATCTATACTTCACTGAAGTCAGTGGGTGCCTTTCCATTGATTTCTCCCCGCCCCCCATGGCCAAAATATACCCCAGGCCTCCTCAGCGAACACTGCAGATTATTTTCCCAAGGTATTTACTTGACCAGAAGAATAAATTTGGTTTGGAACCTATCACATACCCCCATCCATATTCTCTTTGTGCACATTACGGTGTTTTTATTATTAAGAGCTGGACCAAATTTCTGACAGCTTCAATTTTCATGTCAAAAATTGCATTTCTGATCAATCAGGGCCTTTATTGATCAGCTAAGCAATGTGCAGGAAAATTGTGAGAGTTTCTGCATGTATCATCCAGATCAGTACACAAATCACTGCTCAGCGGTGTTGAAAAGTCTCTGATCTGGCCCACAAGAAAATGCCAGAAGGGTTTTGAGATCTCTGAGCTTTTCTCACCAAACTTTGAGAGAGCATCTGACTCAACTGAGTGAATCCATTTCTTGAGGACATGGTGAGGTGGGGGCTGTCACCAGTCACATGAATTGTAGGAGAAGGCTTGCCCACAGAAAGCAGATAAAGGGACTAAGCCCAAGGTTTTGGTCCAGTTAGGAAGCTTCCTTGAGGTTGGTGACACAAGCATAGGAATTCAACAGCTTTATTCTGACATTCTGCTCACTGCTAACAATAATACAAGAGGAGGAACCGATTGCTCAGGGTTCCAGATCACATGGGAGCTTGTACTATGAAGGTTCCTACCTCACAGCAATGGTATTTTTCAGTAGAAAGCTACTGCTACCCAATATTATTGATCTTTACAATTTATTACTTGTGGCAGCAACACTCATAACAGCATATCATAATCTATCCTGGTATTTTTATTTTTTTGAGAAACTCAAAAAGCCTTTTCGTTATCTTTGAAATTCATGAGTGAAGACAAAATCCTACTGCTGCTTTTCCTTTTATGATGCCAGTAAAGTTGAATAATTCAAACTTGAGATCCTTACCCTTTTATCTCTCCTGCCATTCATCAAAAACTGGAGGGTTGGGGTGATGAGTGATGGCCTTTGGGTTTCAAAGCCTTTGTAGTTCTTGATTATTATTACTTCGCTTTTCTATAGCAAACAACATCTAAAGTAGCTAGCAAGAAGCGTAAACACAAAGCATACAAATATTAAAATTACACGAAGCACAAATTAATTATTCTTTAGTAAGCATCCTTTAGATTTGTTATAGATTGAATACAGAGGCCAGGATCACTTTTTGTGGCTCAAGCAGGCAAACAAGCCAAAGCTGGTTAAAAAGTGCAGGCTGAATCCAGGAGCATATCCATCTGTACATACCTTGGAAGAAAAAGCATCTTCATCCAGAAGAGATTGGATACTCATCTTCAAATTAATGGAGCCTTTAACAGCATTTCCATCTTATCTGGATGAAGTATCAAGTTGTTCACCCCCCACCAATTCTTTCCTGGTACCATATGCCAGTTCAAGACTGTCACCTACCACTTTGTGTTCAGAAAATGGAAATGCGTCATTATCATTATACTGATGGTAGTTCAGTCGTTGTTTCAGTTCCCATATTGTAATTTTCTGTCCAAAAGAGCAATCAACTCCCTACAGTCTTTATTGGAATCCAGTATCATGGCTTTGCAGTATAGCATGTATTGTTAGGGTTTCATTACCACTATCACCAAACTAGGAAATATTTATGAAACACTCCCCACCCCTTTAGTCTGAGCATAACTATGCATAAATTATGCTTGGTATGAAAAAGGTAACTGAAACATTGGAAGTTGTGGTCATTAACAGAAACACTAGAAGCTGCCTTATTTCAAATCAGACCACTGCACTGATAAAGCAGCAGATCTCCAGGGTTTCTGATGGGGAATATTTTCATTCCTAACTGGAGATTCAGCCAATTAAACCTTGGACAACCTTCATGCAAACCAGATGCTGTACCACTGAGTTGTAGCCCTTCCCCATAAACATAAAAGTCAGATATATATTATATCAAGTCAGATGATTGGTCCATTTTGCTTAGTAATCTTGACACTGATTGGCAGTGGCTGTCCAGGGTTTCAGGCAGGCAATCTTTTCCAGCCCTACCTGGAGTTGCCGGAGATTGAACCCATGACCTTCTGCAGGCAAACCTGATTCTCTACCACAAAAGACAAACAAAAGAAAGTCATTTGCATATCACATAGTTAACTGAATGGAAGTTGCTGTCACTAGATGTAATACAGGGGGCTTCAGAGGGTAATAAAAATTAATTCACAGAGGATATGCCTATGAATATTAACCATGGCAGCTAAATTGTACCTTTAAATTCAGAGGCAGCTTCTCTTAGAATATTATTTGTTGTGGGGCAAACAAGAGAACAGATGCCTTCTTGACATATTTGTAGAATTCCCGAAAGCATCCGGCTGATCACTTCTAGAAGCAGGATGCTGGACTTGATGGATCCTTGGTGTTATCCAACAGGGATATTCTTGGTTTTGAAATTCCTCAACCCACAAAGCCAGATGGCTTTAGCAGCTTCCATGTTTTCTGAAATCGGGTCATTATTAGCTGGCAATGAAGCTAACCCTGCAGCTTCCAATTAAAATTAAATCACTTGTGCCAAACAAGGAAAAAAGCAAGTGCCTAAGAAGTAATCAGGATTCTTCACCACTCCAAACCCAGCACCTGGCACACTTGAGGGTAGCTTTCATTTTGGTCGGAACGAGCTGGCATGATGGGATGGCTGATACACTGCCTATTTCCCAGAGTGCCAATTCCAAGCTCTGCTAAGTAGCAAAGCTTTGTAACAAAAGTGAATTCAAGGAAGGATGTATTAAGCCCATCTTGGAACAGTGTGTTTGCATGATACAATGTCAAGAGCAATAAGAATGTGGTGCTTTTAGAGGTTTTTTTTCCCAATTAGATGTATCCTCTAATAAAATCAAGAGGAACAGATGTTTCTAACAAGAGCTATGTCAGCCTCATTTGAATGTAATGCAAAACTATAATTGAGTGTTGCAGAAATGAGCCTGGTCTTCATTAGCCACCCTGCCCTCTGTTTTCCTCTAGTGCAGGCACAAGGAGAGCAGTAGTTTTCACTTCCATTTTTAACTAACCAGAGTTTAACTAACCAAATCCCAACAAACCCATGGTTTAGGAAGTTGGTTTGTTTTCCTAAGCCTGTAGCCCCCCAGATGCTGTTGAACTACAACTCCCATCAGCCTTGTCCACAGTGTCTGGATCTGGTGGGAGTTATAGTGCAGCAACAACTGCAGAGCTACAGGTTGGCCACCCCAACTCTACATTACGGTTCAGCTGAACCTCTTTAAAGTTTGGATTTAACAATACACTGTGGGTAAATCAGAATGGAAACCAAAGTTTCCAATTTCCTCCCATAAGAGAAGAGGAAATGAGGAGCACACAAGTCCAGAGCTCAGGCAGTTAATGCTAAACCATTTCAGACCAGGCCTGTGAGAATCAACAAATTAGGTAGGAAGTTCAGGTTTCCTGACATAGGGTAAAATATGTTCAGCCAGTTGTAGTATGAAATGTCAAATTAATAATGTTTCCTAGCAAGTGCACATTGATAGTTCCCATTATTTTCATTTTGCTGAGAAGCAGTTCTTGAAATACTGCATTATCCTGGAATTTGGACTGGAAAATGAGAAGTTTTGTGATGATCAAAAGACCACAGAAAAGTTAGAGAGGGAGGGTGCTTATTAACTTTTTCTTGCAACTACTGTACATTTTGTTTGCTTGTGCCTGGATGGCCGCCATTGCATGGTTTGTAGCGGTTTTGTGCTTTGGTTTTTTTCCTGCTCACTTTTGACCTTCTGAACATGTGCATTTGTAACCCTCTTTTTAACAAAGCTTTCAGGGCAGCTTATGTAAACAGAATACAACCCCCCCCCCCCAAAAAAAAAACCTTGTTTTAAAAAACCAGCAGGCCATAGCAGAAATAATAATGGTAGCTAGATAAAAGCAGCAAGAAATCATTTGATAGAAATGAAGGCCAACTGAGAAGCTAAAGCAGGTCTAGGAAAACAAAAAGGTCTCTGCTGGATGTGAAGATGTGAAGGCAGGCACCAGGCAAACCCTCTCCCCTTGCTTTAGGGTTTTTTTTTTAAAATAATATTTATTAGCAGTTTAAAGATTACAAAAAAAGAAAAATAATTATACAGTACAATACAATACAAAAACAAAAACAAAAACACCACACAACCCAAACCCTAAAACATTGAATCAACCAAACAAAACAAAAACAATTTAAAAACACATCCAATAATTTTGATATCATAACTTTCGTTCACTTGTTTCAGCGACCTCCTCACACCTCCCTTTTTGTATTCCACTTCTGTTAATTGTTTCAGCAATTCCTTTCCATCTTCCTCTGTTTTCTGTCCTATAATTTATCTTAACATATTCTAACCTTATTTTTTCCCTTTAATACATTTACAATCTGTCTGTACCTAATTCCTTATAACATTTCTGCTAAAGCCATATAACTTCATTCCATCATTTCCCTAACATTCATTAATTTTACAATATTTCTTTAAATAATCTTTAAACTTTTTCCAGTCTTCTTCCACCGACTCTTCTACCTGGTCTCGGATTCTGCCAGTCATTTCCGCCAGAAATATTTAGGGGTTAACATGACTGTCAAGAATGTAAACCTGTTTAAGGATAATTATGAAAAATGTTGGATTGAAGTGAAAAAGGACTTAGAAATATGGTCAAATTTGAAGCTATCATTGCTAGGTCGAATTGCTGCAATAAAAATGAATGTATTGCCAAGGATATTGTTCTTGTTTCAAACATTGCAAATTATAGACAAGATGGATTGTTTCAAGAAGTGGCAGAGAGATATTTCCAGATTTGTCTGGCAGGGCAAGAAGCCTCGAATAAAATTTAAGATATTAACTGATGCTAAAGAAAGAGGTGGATTTGTCCTGCCAGACCTTAAACTTTACTATGAATCAGCTGCTTTTTGCTGGCTGAAAGAATGGCTGCTTCTTGAAAACACTGATGTGCTGGATTTAGAAGGTTTTAATAATGTATTTGGTTGGCATGCATATTTGTGGTATGATAAGGTAAAAGCACATAAAGCATTTAAAAACCATATTGTTAGAAAAGCACTGTTTAATGTTTGGATAAGATATAAGAATTTGTTAGAAAATAAAACCCCAAGATGGTTGTCACCAATGGAAGCGAAGGCACAGAAAAAACTCAATATGGAGGCCAAATGGCCGAAATATTGGGGAATTTTGGAACAAGAAGGAGACAGAGTAAAACTGCAGAGCTTTGAAAAATTAAAAAACAAAGTGCGAGATTGGCTCCATTATTACCAAATAATGGAGGCATATAATTTGGACAAAAAAGTTGGCTTCCAGGTGGAAAAATCAATATTGGAAACAGAATTGTTGGATCCAAAAACTAAGCATTTGTCAAGAATGTATAACTTGATGCTGAAATGGAACACTCAGGATGAAATGGTGAAATCTGCTATGATTAAATGGGCACAAGATGTTGGACATAACATAATGATGGCTGACTGGGAACAGTTATGGACCACAGGTATGAAATTCACGGCATGTAATGCCCTAAGAGAAAACTTAATGAAAATGATTTATAGGTGGTACATGACACCAGTCAAGCTTGCAAAAATTTACCATTTGCCGGATAATAAATGTTGGAAATGTAATGAGATTGAAGGTACATTCTTTCACCTTTGGTGGACATGCCCAAGGATTAAGACATTCTGGGAGATGATTTATAACGAAATGAAAAAGGCATTTAAATATACCTTCCTGAAGAAACCAGAGGCCTTTCTCCTGGGCATGGTCGGCCAATTGGTGCCAAAGAAGGACAGAACTTTCTTTATGTATCCCTCTCCCCTTGCTTTAGCTCCCCTCCCACATCACTATAGTCCTTCTAAGTCCATGATCCTTGCTACAATGTTGTGCAGGTGTCCTGTGCCCAAACAGCATCTGCAAATGGACAATTAGGATCTTGCATCAAGTGCCTTCGAAGGGTAATGAAAGTGCATCAACAAATGAGACTATCAGGTGTGGGGCAAGTGGTCATGGTTTAGAGAAAGCAGCATTGCAGTCTAAATTGGGACTCATGCTGAGCCTAATTAGGCCCACAGGACAGAGATTTCCCACCCAGCCCTGATTAATAAGCTTAGTCTTCTTATAGCAATCTTATTGTGTCTAAAAATCTTCTGTAGAGGTCCATAGCCAAGAAATTTCTTGAACAGAGAAAGCTGTTGTGGCTCTTTGACTTTGGAATCCCTCTCTAAGGAGCCACACCTAGTGCCAACATTACAATCTTTTCAAGATTTTGCTCTATATCCCAGGCATTTAGTTGGAACCGTTTTTGTTCTTTTGTTAAAATCTGAGAATGGGAAGTTGCACAATGTGTCATTGCTGAAATGAAGTTTATTGGTAGTCTAGAGGCAGGGGTAAAGCAAATGAAAGGCTGGAAATGACTGGTTAAAATGCTTAATTTAACCCACTGAAATTGATTGCAGTTATGGCACAGAATGCTAGATTAGTTTTCAAAGATCAATCAGTGGATGTTTATTTCTTCAGATTAACACGGTTGTCACCATCTTGCCCTTCATGTAAGCTTCCCTTAGGCATTTGTCCATAGCTAGAGACAGAATGATGAACCAGATGGCCTGTCTCAGCATAGCAATTTTATACCCAAGTTAAATATCTCACCCTCAGTATCTGCTTCTTCACTTTGGGGTTAATAGTGACCTGGAGGATTACAAATAAGGATTACAGAGCATTATCTCTATTAGTATTTTACACATTAATGTGTGTGTGGGGGGGGATCTTCTAATTTTTTTGCTAAATGTAAACCCTGTATGTAAATACAACAGTATTTTCAGGGAGGCTTCAATTAAACTGAAAAAAGAACTACAATACAAACAATTATAAAATTGTCCACCATTATAAAACCATTATATTTCTCTGATGCTGAGCAGCAATACCTGTTACTTTTGAAAATCCAAACTTATACTGGCTTTTGGAAGCGTTATAATTTTTGGCTATAAATGTGCATTTATGAACATGAGCTCCCCAGCCCAGAGATCCCAATGCACTCATTGTATATTACATTATAATATGTTCTAACATTTAGTTTTGAATTTAGTTTTGAACTGAGTGAACCTGTGTGAGGGAATCCTGACACCCAGAATGGAATGCTAGATTGCTGTAAAAAGCTTGGATGCTACACTATTGTACCAAGTGTACATGATGCTGAGACATTCACATGAATAAGTACTCCCACAGACCTGCCACTTTGCCAGAAAAACAAGCACTGTTGACCCATAGCTCCACTATGTTGTGTGATTCCATCACGACCCTCAAAATGGGCAGAGTTTGGGACAGTATCTTGGTCTTACTAATTCCAAACAATTCAAGCAAATAAGAGTACATTTTGGCTGATGGCCAGTTAACAGTAGCCCCATGCAAATATTCAAATTATGTACAAAATGGAGTGTGGAGCAGGATCATGGTGGTAGGCCCCATCCTGACTTAAAGAGCATTAAGAAAGCCTAAATGCATACAGTTCTGCACAACCAGACTCCAGAGAGACCTTGAATTGAATGTGCTTAGATATTCACATTTGAATATCTTCATAAGGCTTACATATAGCAGCCCATGTTTACATCTCGAAAACTTAAAGATGACAATTTATTCACATCCCGTATTCAGTGAACGCTGAATGGCTACATCTTTCCCCTGACCTTTGACACTTGAGATGTGTATTTTTAGAGCCTACCCTATTTTTTATGTCTGTATTCTTTGTCATTGTAAGTTTTTAAATGGTTTTTAATATTGTATTTCAGATTGTTGTAACCAGCCCTGGGACCTTAAATAAGTAGCAGTAATAATAATAATAGGCTGTAATTTTTGGTGTTGGGATTTGTAGATGATGCTTCAAAGAATTTGCTTGATAGGTAGTTTGTAATATTTCATCATTCTTTGGGGAACAATTTCTCTAAAGGCAGTTGGATCCATTGCTCCAGGTTACAGTTTTGGAATTACAGATGGTTTCTTTGCTTTTGCAAGAGCTGAATGAAGCCAAAGTCCCATGTGTGGCAATCTGATTGGTGTATTTGTCTCACCTAGAAATGGGCATACAGATATAGTTTGATCATGATGGGTAGAACTAAGTACTAAAGCACAAGATGATAGTCCTATGTTTTCCCCCTCAGGTAGGAAGCCATTTGGAAACCCTGCTCCATTACATAACATTAATCAGCCCATTTGGCCAATTTTATTGAAATGGAAGTTATCAGAACACTAACTTTGCACTAGGAAAATGAGTTAATCTGCAATAAATAGGTGCTCAGGACAGGAGGTGAAGTCTGGCTTATTTACCACATATTTGACATAGTGTAAATTGGGGTCTTCACTTTATTTCTATCTTTTGCTGTTAACCAGGGTCAGGCTGAGCTAAAAGGATTTCAACGAACATTTCACAAATGCAGCCTGACTGCTCTGAGCCAGACACTGTCAAAATGTGATGCAGTTTTATGATCAAAGAGACTTCGGAGCAGAGAACACTGCTCTTGTTTAATTTTATTATCATTGGTACGTTATAAAGTTCCCTAGAAGTACTTTTTCTCTGCTTATATTTTGTGTGCTGATGTTCCTGTGTATGTTTTTTCTTCTTCTTCTCCCCCCCCCCCTTTAGGCTGTACTATGGCGGTACAAGTTTTCCCAGCTTAAAGGGTCTTCAGATGATGGCAAGAGCAAAATCAAATTCTTGTTCCAAAATCCAGATACTAAACAGATTGAAGCAAAGGTAAAAGCAAGAACTCCAATATGTTTCCCTTGTCTGAAGGATATTAGATCAAGTAATCAGGGGCAGGGAAGACAACAAAATTTTAGGCTCATGTACTGATGCTTAAATAACAAGATGAACACTTAGTTCTGTTGCTATTTTGTCTGAGAACTAGAAAAAAGTAAACTTAAAATCAGACAGAGCTGCATGCAAAGCCAAGCCAAGCCAATAACTAGGTTGATGCATTGTAGTCTTTATTCAATATGGAATTGGACATTGAGAGGACAGTTCCTTCAGTGTAAAAGTCTGCCCCTCAGTAGCTAGTCCAGTTATTTAAGGTATTAGCTATCTTTTAATACACATACAAAAAGGCTGTTGCTGTAACTATACACACTGCTTGTACTCTAGGGAGGTCACTTGAGTGCTCCTTACATAGCAGTCCCATGGGGTGCGCTCCATTGTCTCTTGAGATAGATGGATGCCATCATGGGCCATCAACATGTTAACGGCTTGGCTTTTCTATGGCTAGCTATGTGAAGCTGCCTTGGCTTGTGATCCTAAACTGAATGCAACAGCACTTGGCTTTTAATTAACCAGACTTTTCTTACCTCATGAATTCATGAGTTTCTCAAATTCCAGCTCTTTACTGGGTCTAGAGATTATGGAGAGTCTACCCCTCCCCCAAACTCATAACAATACGTTGTGATAAAGGGTGCTACGGATATTTATTAGATATGCATTTCAACTTTGTGGTTTGGCAGAGCTTAGCATATGCTATGAATACTAAACTACCCAGGTGAAATTATGCCACATACTTACTTCATTTATTATATCAGGTAGCTGATGCCATTCCTGCTTCTCAGCCACCTGGTAACAGCAGACTGTGCTGAGACAGAATTTGTACATCTTTCTTCCCTCTGATTCCTAATCTTTGTCAGAAAGCGTTGCTGTAACAACAGTTATGGTGTGGGTGGGGGAATGCTAGTGGATTTGTCTATGTGTTGTGGTTATACATTGTGGAGTTATATAGAAGAGAAGGAATGAAGACTATTTACTTTAATAATAATAATTTTATTATTTATACACCACCCATCTGGCTGGGCTGTTCCAGCCACTCTGGGCAGCTTGCAACACATATTAAAACATCAAACATTTAAACTTCTCGATACAGGTCTGCCTTCAGAGGTCTTCTAAAAGTTGTATAGTTATTTTTCTTCTTGACATCTGATGGGATGGTGTTCCACAGGGAGGGCGGCACTGCTGAGAAGGCCCTCTGCCTGGTTCCCTGTAACCTTACTTCTCGCAGTGAGGGAACCACCAGAAGGCCCTCGGCGCTGGACCTCAGTGTCTGGGCTGAATGATGGGGGTGGCAGCACTCCTTCAGGTATACAAGGCCTTTGAAGGTCAGCACCAACCCTTTGAATTGTGTGGCGCTGGTCTGAGTCCTAGACTTTTGCATGTTATGAAGAAGAAGCTTCCTGTTTTATGCTTCTGTTATAACCTGCAAACCCTCAAAGTGAGAGACATCTGATGCCAGGACAGCTCATCTACAGGGAAGAAAATGGGGCAAGGGACAGCAACCATATGTTCATTTTTACTGCTTCCTTATAGCATGTGAGTAAAGGATAAATTATTACATGTCATGTCTTGTTCCTGCAATAAGTACTGCTGTGAAATCCTGTTCTCTGTAAAAGTGTTTGAGCATGTGTCTCAGGATTGCATAGAGCAGCATGTCAGAGCATTTTACATTTTCTGTCAGACTTTACTTCATAAAAGAGCAAATTCCCGTTCACCTGCACTTATACCTATATGTTTAATCAAGAACAGAGAATTCAAATGTGGGTTGATGTGCAGTCACTGACAGAATATTTTATTGGCCAGTAGCTTTAACATTAACCTGGGTATGTCTAGCAATCTTTCTCCATTGTGAGGTAAGTTCTGACAGGGGAAATATATATATAGATCCTGACAAGTGAGAAGCCCGTGCTATTAAAGCAGCCGCCTGCACATTTGACCAGTCAGTCATGTTTGCCCGCTTGGACATAAAACTTTAGTTACAAACTGAACATAAAATAACACTAAATCTAGTTTTATAATCTTCAGTGATAGAGGAAGTCTTGCTCAGGTACAGTTCTAAGGAAAAAATCTTGGCTCATTGGGAATTGCCAGCCAATAATAAACTTGTTTTTTTGTGATACATTTCTCAAAAGAATTCAGAGAGGAGTTTATTCCAGATTAAATTCCATATGTTTGGTTCACATGCAGGTTTTTGGAAATGTGAGATTTACTGCTGCACAACAGAGGATTGCCGCCATAGGCACATGATGTCCTCAACTGGTACAGGGAAGGCTGAAAGAATGAGCACAGGAGACTGGTATTGGGTTGAATTAGGCCACAACTTTATTGATTACAGGAAAGGGTAGGTTTGGCTTAGGCATTGGGCATGTATCCAGCATCAGGCAACACACCTACTATCTGACAGGAGCCTAGTGGGTTTGACACTGTACTGTGCCACAACCCCACAAAGGCTGCCATTTGAAGAGTGTATTGGCCCATCAGTCCCTGTGTGGATTCCTGGACAGAGTCACCCCTCCCAGACCCCTTTAGCAGTGTATCCTCCAGCCCAATGCCTTATCCGCCAAAGTTGTAACAGTTACTGTGAGGTAGGTGAAAACATGCCAAATTGCTTGCAGAAGAAAATTCCTCCCTGCCCCCGAACATGACGACCAAGCAAAGCATAGCAAAGACTGTATGCCACACGTCTGCTTCCCCACTGGGCAGACCACTAACATACTGGGGTGGGTGAAAAATCCTGTGATGGGCAGCCTGCACCTGGCCACCCCCTTAAATAAGCTAAAGGTGGAATGGGCACAGCCTCTCCTGCCACTGTCCCTCCTAATCTATTGTGCAATCAAGTTGCCAGCAGATCAATTGTACCATTAAGTGACTTTAACTTAGTGCTACAATCCAATATATTCAAAGCACACATTAGTAAAAACCTGGAAGAAATGTGAAATGCTCCTTGAGAATGTCAGACTCATTAGTCTACTATTTATGGTGAAAAGCAAGAAAGCTAGCCAAATTTTGGCATTGTTTACAATGCAGCCTTAATTACGAATTACCAAGTGCATTATAGAAATACAGCAGCATCATGCTTCATTGCTTAGTGTGTATTCCTCACCCTTTGATTGTAAAGATTTTTTTTGAAAAAGGACAGCTTTCTATAATGCTGTTTTTGAAAGCTCAAAATCAGCCTTTTAAAACTGTATTTGTTTTGGGGACACTGTGCTTTATATTTCATGCAGAAAGCATCCCAGAGAACACATCCTTTAAGTTCACATCCTCTTTGCTGTTTCCACATTTAGCTAATAGGATATTTCTGTTTTGTTCCTTGGTTTACAGAAGATGTAACAACTTAAATGATGCCAGCATTGTGGAGAGGGAATATCATCATGTTTTGTTAAGTCTTTGTGAGTTTCCCATTACTTTTAGTTATAAAATACTAGGCAAAGAGGTTAAACCAATCCATTTATGTCACTCATCCATCACTCTGTTAATTCCAAACATAGAGTAAGATTTCCCCCCCAACCAATGTTATTTTATTTAACAAAAATTGTATACTAATTAACTATAAATAGAACCTCTAAGGCAGGGGTTGTCAACCTGGTCCCTACCGCCCACTAATGGGCATTTCAGAATTCCAGGTGGGCAGTAGGGGGTTCTATGGCACAAGCTGAATCCTCCTTCCATCGAGCACTGGTGGGCTGTAAGGAAATTTTACCATCAAGAAAGATTCATTAGTGGGTGGTAGGCATAAAAAGGTTGACTAGCCCTGCTCTAAGGGGTTTACAACCCCACCCCATAAAATATACAATACCATTATCAATAACAGTCATAGTCAAAAGCAAGTTTTGAAAAATGGTTCACCTTGATCTGTTTTACGTCATCAGCATATTGATGATATCCTCACCTTATCCCACAGTGATCTTTTGCCAGTGTTGTAAAATATGGGGAAAGTAATAGAATTGTGACATGAGCACAATTTCCTGAAGGATTCTAGTAGCTATTAATGCTGAAATCCAGTGTGCTGCAATGACTGAGAGTGTCACATGTGAGTTTCTGGCTCAAATCTTGCCCAGCCATGGTTAGATGGCCTTTATGTAGGCTGGTATCTGTGTCTCCAGTGCTATGTGGGGATAATAGTACTATCCATTGATTTTAATGGGTCCAGTATTCAATATGACTTCAGTCAGATGCAACCCAAATCATAAGTTGCTCATAGTTGTAGTAATAATATTCAGTGTCATAATTTGTGAAAAGGTACAAGACTATACCAGATTAACAACCAAAGTATGTTGTAAGCCTAAGTATTAGCATTGTTCTGCCCCCCACAAGGGTCAGTTATTTCGTGATAGCAAATTTGTGTATTAGTATTAGGTAGAAGGAATAATTCTGCCCCTTTAAGAAAACATAATGCCTTTCCCCCTTTTAGACCTCAAGGCAGATTGGGAAATGTAGGTACAGCTATATTCTAGTTTCTATTGGCTCTGTTCAGAGCGGGAAGAAACCTCCCTTTCTCTTTTGTTTCAGTCTAGTGCTTGCCTATCCAGGAAGATAGATGAACTCGCTCGTTCTTACATAACTCAGCAGGGAACTTCATAAAAAGCATCTAACCACTTTAATTTTCCTAACTTGTAACATGAAATTAATGTAATTTGCAGGTAATCATCATGAACCTGGAACACTAAACTGTAGTTAGTGGATATAGTATACATGCAGCAGGATATTTTTATTCTGAAAATAGTAGCCTACCTTGTCATAAAACATGGCTTAACAATTAGAACATTTTGCACTAGGATGGTAGAAATCTCAAAACACTGGCTTGTATCCAACTAAGTCATATTAAACTTAAACTGATTTAAATCATTAAGCTTAGGTTAGTCAGTTCCATTGCAGTGGTTCCAACTCTGTGTATGACTTAGATGCCATCCACTGAATGTGGCTTTCCATCTCCACAGGAAGAGATAAGCAGCATCCCCAGGTTCTAGTAATCCTCCTTATTCAGAATCTCCTCTACAAGCTTTTGGACCATCAAGGTCACAAATGGAATGGGCCCCATTAGGCAATTCTTCCCAAGGGTTGAAGTAACATGGCTGCAAATGCTGCCCAGGAGGGTTTGGTCAGGGGCTTTGATCCCCGCTGGGGCAGACAGAACCAGAAGAAAGGATAACAGCTGTGAGCAAGACTGTGGCTCGGCATGGTTATCAGGAAGCTCAGCATTGCAAAAGGGATTTGCTTAGTTAGTGGAAGGAGGCTGCAAACTTTATCAGAGGAATGTGGTAAGAAATATTAAGACCTTGTGCTTACCTTTGTAAAGAGGAAAGGATCCAAGGTAGGTTGAGCACTTCAGATGGCACAAGGACTAGTGTAGAACTGGAAAATGTCACTTCTGTTGGGAGAGCAAAAAGTTCATATTGATTGCAATGGGAAAAAGCAGAATGGTCACAAGAATGGAGCAGCTTGAGAATGCGCTATGATTCAGGATAAAGGTGGGATACAAGGAGCAGTGTTTTAGTAGCTCAGCTCAGGAACCTTCTTATGCCTGATTTTCCTCATAATAGCTTAATTCCCACCCCACATGCCCATTTTTCATGTTCTTTCAATAATGTTGTGGCCAGTTCAAGCCCATTGATTGGTGTCCACTTCCTTTTATCCTTCTCTACCTACCAAAGGGGCAGGGGGATGAGTTAGCCCATGGATTGTAGAAATAAACAGTGAATTTAACTTTCTTCTTTCTAGTTCTTTGACAAATTTTCTTTTCCATGCTAAGTCATGGCTTAGTTTCTAGCATTCATTGTCTAAAACGTCCAATATAAAATTGCTGTAGCATTCCACTCAAATATTTGAGTGCATGTTATCCAAAGAAGGTGTTTCTTCATTAGCCAACAAATACTGCAGCTTTCCACAATGATGGATGACCATCCTTGACATGGTTAAACTTCTGTTGGCTTGTCTCTACAACAGAGTGCTGGGTGTGCTGTGGAAGATGAAAAGGTGGCCTAATCTTACCTTTGACTTCTTTGCTTTCACTTTCAGGAGTTGGAATTTTCCAACCTGTTTGCAGTCCTGCATTGTATCCACTCCTTCTTTGCGGCCAAAGTGGCCTGTTTGGACCCACTCTATGTTGGCAGTCAGGCCACAGCTGCTGCTACTGCTGTTACTGCTGCTGCTACTACTGGTGCTGCTGTTGCTACATCTTCTGGCACTAGCAAATTGAAGTATACGACTTGATGGCTCCTATTTCTGCACTTGCCACTTTCCAGGAGTACATGAGACTACGTATACGAAACATTCATCAGACAGGTCTCTCAGAGGACAAACAGCAAGCAAGAGAACTGACTCAAGAGACAAGTGGCAGTTGTCAGCAGAGTATAGTCACATGGGATCATGAATTAAGTCTCAATTTTACAAGGCATCAGTACATAATCCAAGCAGAAATCTCTGAGGTGGATGAAGATGCTTTTATAGTATAATCTGATTGTGTTTTGAATGACACTGGAAACAAAAGAAACAGAAATAAACGAATGACACAGTGCTGCACTTAAGTATTTAATACAATTTTCAAATCTCCATAATAATAGACATTTTCTTTCCAGATGTTTTTATATGACAACCTACCAAGTTCTGGATCAGAACTAATTTCCTCTTGCTAGACTATAAATGTCAAGCAAAGAGGGATCAGTGTGTAGCAACAAGGAAGTGAATGCAAAAAGATGCTACTGTATCTCCTTAGAAAAGAAAGCACCTTAAGTACTGTTGCAATTTCATATTTGTGCCCTTTTGACATAGAATCATCTTCATTCTTAATTTTGGTTCCATCCCATTATCATAATGATAATAGTATAGCCATATTAGGTCAACATGTTTTTAAAAAGAAAATATAAGCATAACGAAGCCATCTGCTATTGAAGCCTATAGTACTTAAGCCACTTAGCTCTTGCTCTCATGAAGAGCAAATGAGGTGGAAATTCTGTAATTCTCAAATTGCAGTTTGGGGCTCACAAAATTCAGTGTTCTGTGATACAGGCAGTAGCAGCCAGCGGAGTGGGGGGGGGGGCAAGGCAGCAGAGACCTCAGGGTGGTGCAGGCACAGTGCTGGGTATGTTGAATTGCCGTCGCTGCTGCTCTTACACCACACCTGCTCCTCGCTGCCTTGCCACTCCCTCATGTAGAGATGCATGACTTAGGGAAACCAATTCAGAAACACAGCGCACACAGCCACCACATGCTGCTGCACATGGGGAGGGAGGAATCACAGCATGTAGCGAACTCGATGTGAGCACGAATGGTGGTAGCATAGCCTTCAACATGACATGCTAATTTTCTTTCTGTGTGAATATTTTTCATGGAGAATCATCATAACTTGATGAGCCTTCACCTCAGAGCCTAAAGTGGTAGAGACTAAACACAGGTTCTCCTGTTTTTGTGAGACCTAGGCCTCAATTCTGGAGTAAGTCCATTGACCTTATTAGAACTACCCAGAAATTGTTGTTTGAGGATCATGGTCTTAAGCCAACAAAACCTTTTCCCTTTTTCCGTTTGCTTTCTTTCTACATACAGATTCTCCGTTGTTAGTAAAAATCTGTTAACATTCAGAATTGTTTTAATTATGAATGAATTACAAAACCAATGTTAAACCTGTTTAATTATGTCTTTTATTATTCAGTTTTATAGTGAAGTGTCTTTTAATCTGCCAGGCTTTGTTCTCAAATCCCAAGTATTATATTTTGTTACAGGCACAATAAAGGTCGCACAAGGCTTCACTTTTAAATTTGATTTTCATATTACCAACAGGAAACCAAGAAATAGAATTCATTTACTCTTTTGTATTTTAATTAACAGCTGTTAAAAATGACCTTACGAAAAAGCAACCTTTCTTGTAGGTTAAATGGAACATCCCAATTTTTGAAGTGAAACTTGGAAAGTTTTAGCAAACTCTTAAAATGGCATTCAGTGTTGTGTCATGTAAAACTAGCCCACAGGGTAAGACAATAAGCCCTTTTCAGATATTTTCTGTATGAGGCCAGCAGGCTCTGCCTCCATTGTTCATGCATTCATTGTACCATTTGCAAAGTCCTCCATACATACAGTTGTAAAAGCAGAGGATTCTTCATCTGTTCGGCAACTCTGGAAAAGCAGCATGCCCTAACATTATAAGAGAGCCCTCTTTGCATGCACTGGGGTCTTTTCAGATAGTATAAGAAACACTCATACACTGGAAGACAGAGCCTTCCGCTGAGATATAACCCCTCCCACATGCACTGATTTCATCTGTAAAATGTCTGAAAAGGGTAATATGCTTTACATGTATTTTTAAGAATTGTATTTTAAAGATGAATCTAGAGAAAGTGTAAAATTTGATCTACTATATATGTACAGTGTATATAACACTGATAAGGTTCCAAAGAGCCATTAGGAAATATTCTCTCGTTCTCTCTCTCTCTCTCTGAAATGAGTTTAGTTTTGCATCGAGTACAATCCAGATCACAATTATGTGTATAAGCCAGATTCAAATCAATGCAAATAAGTATTTTCAACCATGCAGATTGTTCCCCATTGCCCTTACACCAAGGATAGGCATCATGTGGTTCTTGATCTAATTTCATACAAGTTGGGGAAAGGGGAACAATCCAGAGGGAAATGAGGTAACAGAGAGAAAATAGTGGCCAAAAGGGAGGGAAAGGGAGTTGGCTCCACCCACTCTTGGCTCCAGTTTCCCCATTGGTGGCTGCAGTCCCATCCACTGCCAGCATGCAGTCTCCAATATATTACCCCTGAGACAAAATGGCCCTCAACAGAAATAAGGGTTGTCCATCTCTGCCTTTTGTGCAGAACTGTTCAGGGAGATTTGAGATCTATACATGCAGAGAGTCCTTTTTATATTTACTTTCCAGAAAAGTTGCCTCATCTCTGTCCCTCTTACTGTAAGTTGCTTTGCTGGAGTTTTCTTTGGGGCTTGAATTTTAAAAGTCCCATTGCCCATGTGTTCAGGGGATAAAATGAGATGGGTCAATGCTATACAGTGGAACCTTGGCTCCCGAACTCCCTGGGAGCTAACATTCCGGCTCCTGAACGAATGAGAACTGGAAGTAATTGTTCTGGTTTTCAAACGTTATTTGGAAGCCAAACACCCGGCTGCTGCAGCCAATCAGAAGCTGCGCCTTCATTCCCAAACTTTTTCAGGAATTAAACAGACTCCCAGAACAGATTAAGTTTGGGAACCAAGGTTCCACTGTACTATCTTAAACTGAAGCTTGTAACTGACAGTTTTCATCTCGCATATATATGTAGCACATATACATTTTATACCAGGATAGTAATCTGCTGCTACTTAACTATCCCTGTGCAATATTTTTATGAACTAATCATTCAATAATTTGAGGTTCTTGCTGAAATTAGCTTTGAAGGAAATAACTAAGGTTAAGAAGGAAACAGTGACTACATTTGATGTTACTTGGTGCAAACTATCCATAAGAATGAGTCACTAATTGCAAGCATTATATTAGGAACGTTCATAGGAAGGTTGTCTGGGGGGTAATATTTCATAAATCATGGTGGGATCCAATTAACACTGTGCTAGCTCATACCAGTGAATCAAGCATGCAACACACACACAGTTTTCCCTGCTCACATAAGATATATCATTCCCCTGCCCACCAAACAGGCTCTTGGAGCCAATCCCAGGCTCAAATGTTTCAACTCATCAACTTGGGCTTTGAAGGAAAGGCAGGATGTTTAAATGAATATGATAATATGTATTGAATTCACATAACTAGTATCATGGTTCTGTGGATCCTTCATTAGCATGCAGCATGTTGAGAATCATGCAGTAGAGTCAGTAATATTTTAAAATTCAGAGTTTTAGCCAGGATATGACCTAAGCATATCAAAAGACCACACACACATATCACATTGCCAATTTGTGCATTAAATCCAATTCATAAATCTATTCAATATTGTTTCCAGTTACAAATTTAAAGTAATATGTGTGAGAGTATAGTGATACAAGATGAATCTTGTACAAGGTGGCATATTTGAATTCACTAAGCTAGGAACCAAGGTATTCCAAGTACTCCATGTAATCTAAAGGCTCTGTTGTGAAAATGTGACACTGGAGAGATCTGAACGGTTGGCATTAGAGCCCGAAGTCAATAGCAAAATTTTGCCTGCTGACTTCAGTAGAATCAATGGCAAGCAAAGTACATGGTTGCTTTTACTTCTCATGCACTTAAGAATAGTAAAGTCACTCGCTCACTTTGAATCTGATGTGGGGATTAGCACTCATTAATGGGAATGATCATGATTGTGCCTTAAAAGTATCAGTCTTGCTACACTATTACAGTAATCCTCATACTAATAGCTTCTCATAATGGCAACTAAACTGCCTACTTTCTGAAGCCAAAAGCAAAATTCTTGAAACTATAACAGACCAAAAGATAACATAGATTACAAATGGGTCTGCTATATAATTAGGAGATGACTCATGTAGTTGTATTTTTCAAACAATAATGGCTACCTTGTGGCAGCTTAGATATCTGGCATCGTTAGGGCTGCCTTATTTATTTGTACCTGTCTTGGGGAGGCAAGTATGGATGTGATAAGTTCACCCTTTGATTATTATTATTTTAAATGCTGTGGTTTCCTTTAGAAACTACGACAAAAATGAGGAAGCTGCTGAATTCAAGGTATTCATTAAAACTATTTTTGGTACCATAACAAATGCATCTTCAAGAAAAGCTTGTAACACAGAAAAGTAGAACTCGATATTCTTATTTTTAAATACATATGGTCACTCATGTGAAGTAAGAATGTGACTTATGTTGAGTCAGGTAGCTTCAAGGCCTTGCTACCAGAGATCTATTTAGCTGGAGATGGTGGGGATGGCTCCTTAGACCTTTTGTGTGAAAAATGTGTTCTACTCTCAAGCTATAGTTCTGACTGGTGTAAGTGAGTTAAGGGGGGTGATTGCACTCATTTTGTGAAAGCATCCATTCATATAATGCAAAGTGCCATGGCAGAATCATGAGAGAGTCTGCTTTTTACATATTGTTTGCAATTGTGCGGCCCAGAATATCCTGAAGATACTATGCATGTGGTAATTCACTTTACAGTTTGGTGATGCTTAATACATAATTTTTTAAGCTAATTCCAGTAAGAGATGGTCAACTGAACTAAATTCTGGTGGCACCTCTAAATATAGCTGTTCATCATTATATATAATATAATATGTGAATCTAACTGCAATCCTGAGGTCCATATGGGCCAGAGCTGTGCCATTGCTTGTTGTGTCTTTTTAGCTTTTCCAGGCAGTAGCTCCCAGTGTATTGGCTCATGCCCTGTGATTATTAAAAAACCCCACAACAACTTAGAAAAGGGTTAAAATCTGTTGGGTGGTTTTTAAGTTAACACCACCGGTTGCCAGGGAATATGATAAAGAACGCCCTGAGTATGTGCATTCCTGAGAACTTTGGTCTACAACTGATGAGTCATATCCTGACCAAATGTGGGTCCCAGCAGTGACACCACCACCGTGTGTGTGTGTGTGTGTGTGTGTGTGTGTGTGTGTGTGTTTAGGAGAAAAAAATAGTGTATTTGATTACAACAAATGACCCCTTTTATAGAATGGGGAACTTCATCAAGAGCATCTATTTTCATCACTACATGAGGAAACTACATCTACAAAAAATTCATCTTGCTGTTCAACATTAAATCAGGGCAGGGAACCCTGTGGCCCTGCAGATGTTGTCAGACTCCAACTGCCATCTTTCATTATCATTGGCCATGGTGTCTGGGGCTGATAGAATCTGGAATTAAACAACTTCTGGAGAATCACAGCTTCCCCGGCGCAAACATAAATGTACATTAGTCCCCTGCTATATTAGTCCTTATATCTGATTGCAGGAAGCTAGACATATATGGTTTAGAAATATTGAAGTGAGTCCCCTGTTGCTGGATGTAGCTAAAGCTGGGTTGTGAACCTTAAAATCTGACAGCTATTGCCCCAAGGACATTGGGACCACAGAAAGATGCAATAACTTGCGTGAAAGCTCTGTGAGTTGTGTGTAATTAAAATATGGACTATGAATATCCTGCAGATAATATTGCACTGGAAAGATTAACATCCTCTTCCATATAATGGGGCACAATTCTTTATAAGTTGCACAGCTGTATTTTGGGGTTGTAATTGCCAGCAGAAACTCTGTGTAAAAACTAGGCTAGGATCCAATAAGCAGCATGCATGAGCTCAAAGCACACTCCTGGATGGGGGCGGGGAAGGTTGACTGCCTGTTTTTCCTCCCCCCCCCTTCCTCCTGAAGCATCATATATTGCTCTAGAGGGTTCCCCAATTCTCAAGACAGCTTTTGTGGGGAAGCAGAAAGGGGAAGGAGCTGGAAAGGGTCCAGTGGGAAATGGACTGGAAAACCATGGTGCATATACAGCCTTTGGATCCAAGTCTAATTAGATAGAGCTATCTCAATGAGAATAGCTTAACTTAAAACTTGGGGGTTGTTTTGTCATATCAATCTAAATTGATATGTAAAATTTGTAAAATGCAAATGCCACACATTATTCTGCTTCAAGAACGACTCACAAAACACGGATTGAATATTATCCTCTGAAGAGTCAAGGCATTGTTCTAATAAACCTTGTTGCATCAAGTATTGATCAGATAACTCAGTGTGCTTTAGTATAGGTAATGATGGGAATTGTAGCCTCTCTTGAACTTTTCAGAATCACTCATAACCAGCAATCTTCATGATTACATCTCAAGCTATATTGTTTTACTCAGAGGAGTGAAAGGAATCAGTGCCTAAAGATTTTGAAGTTCCTAACTGAAAATTGCGAAGGAAATCAAGATAGGTAGACTTGAATGAATTATCTGCATGCATGTGTTCCACTTTAGAACTTATTCTTTTTTTGGTATGCATCCATAAAAGACATTAATGGAGCACAGGGCAGATGAAGGTGGTTTTAAAAATGTATTTGGGAGGGGGGCCTCATTCCTATGCTGGCAAAGCATTTGAATACATGTGTAACTCCATGCATGTGTTGTAATGACTTCCATCAATAGGAATAATATTGTGCATGCTTTTAAAGGCTTACATGAATCATGTTCTAGATAACAAAAAGTATTTAGTCTTCATGGAGAAAAAAACTGGCCAGTCTTAGGAAATGAAATCCTTGTGGAAGTGACCAGAGATTTCATTATGGCCAAAACCCATTTATTGAAATTGTGGAAAATGTTTTTCTGTTTTTTTATCATTTTGATTCTGCAAACAGGCACCCCAGCTGTGTAATACTAACTGATGATGAGCTCCAATATCCACCGGAGTTGCCAAATTCATTTCAAACATTAAATTTGTATTCCCACATAACAGTGTACATGTATCTATCTGCTTTCTTCGTTTTGGCATGGAGGCCATCATAGAACATGTGGTGATCTTGAGAGCCCCAGACTAAAATACTGAGCAGGTTTGCCTGTGCATAATTCCTCTTGAATTAAATTGGACTTGCATGAATGTAACTGAGCACAGGATTTCAGCCAAAGTGTGGCTCAAAACAATTTGAACAATTGATGCCTGGTTTACAGTAATAATCTATGACCTTTTTAGAAATAGGATTGATTTGAAACTTTGAGCCACTCCAAATAAATGTTCCAAACCTAACTTCAAGTGAATAACAATCCCTCAGAACAAAATGCAGATAAATTTTATTTCTATATTTTATGGTATATTCTGCACTTGCTTTAAGATATAATTCTAAGTAAAATATGTATATATTGGTTGGGGAAATGACTATTTTTGCAGCAGATGCACAATCTTGACATAGAGTAATAAAATCATATCAGCTATTTTTCCCCAGACCTTAAAGTTATCTGATTTTGGCTTATTCTCATTGCTTTGTACATTGATAATATTTCATGAGTTTTAATTTGTGGTTGGGGGAAATGACAGAGCAAATGTAATATAAAGTATTATATATTTTATAAATACTGAGGTTTAAAATACCAGATCAAACAATCTAAATATTTATTTCATTTTTAATTATGTTTGTGGCTCTTTGTAGTGTTTTGTGACTCAGAGACATCTAGTTGTTTAAACTCATTAATGAACTACTAATAAAACATTTCCTTCTGTTTGGTTTGGTTTTGTTTCATTGATTTGTAATCATGAAAAGAAAAAATAAAATAATTTTTTAACAACTTGTTTTGGGCATATGATGTGTGGCTATCTGCATCAGACTAGAAACTGCATTTACAGATGTTTTTATTGCTGGGATTTTTATTGCTAATATGTTTCATGGGACGAAATTCATAAATGAAATAAATGAAACAATTAAGTTCACACACACACACACACACACACACACACACACACACAGTTTCCTTTGGTGCTGATGGGACAAGTGAGCCTCCTCTTCACATATAATGCCTTCAGTCTGAGAATTGAGCTCTCCAACACTCTACCTACCTAAGGAAAAGCAAAAAACCTAGCTGCCTGCTATGTATTTAACTACACAGCTCATTTGGTCCTCTTACTCTATAGTACGTATTAAGCTCTGAAGTGCATGCAATGCCCTACCTTCCAATCGCCTCTTCCTCAAACCGAAGGAAATGTCAGAGGACCTCCTAGGACCAAAGTCTTCATCTGGCGTGTCCCTTCCTGGGGAAAACAATATTGTAATTGAGGTAACTAGTACAGAACAGATGGAAGAAGCCTATATATCCATCACCATCTCAGTTTGCCAAGTGCTAGCCAAATCAACACCATTCATCCACAAGAGGGGAGATATGAATGAGCTTAGGGGAAACCCCAAGGTTTGCAGAAGTACAAGCAAATCTGGTAGGAATAAAAACTAGCCAACTAGGACTGAATGCTCAGTGTGGTAAATTATTATTGAAAGAGAAAGAAAAAAGCCATGCAAATTGAGGGCCTTGTGCTGGCTTGGGCAATCAGGCTCGACATCCAAAACATCTGAAGAGAACCACACTGCTGAAGGCTAATCAGCCTCATATAGTGATACAGGATATTATATCTGATGCTTTGTGTGTTTCTTTGGCTCTTCTCTACTTTATTTGCTACTAGGGATGGGAGAACTTGCAGTGTGATGACTTCAGATCACTCATTTTACATCATGAAATGCCACTGACGATAGGGAAGTAACAAGACATGGTCTTCCTGTTTTCAGCAATACCCCAGTGTCTGTCATAATATCTTATTCTTCCAGCCTGAATAATTGTGATAATGCAGGGGTTGAAAATGAATTATCTCTGAGTTTCTGCTTTATCATATTTTTAGCATATTGTTGAAAGATTTCATTGCCATATCACTCTCTTTAAAACTTGGCAAATAGTTTCATCATTTTGTCTGTATGGTAGCTGATATTTAACATTTCACTTAGTATACAGCTATAGAGCTGGCATGACTCTTCTGAAAAAGAACTCTTTCCAAGGTGATCAAAGAAAAAAATGCTGAATTATACATGCTGAATTATACTGAGAGCATACATGCTAGCAATAATACATTGTGGAAAATTTAACTCTACAAACCATAATCTTACACCTAAACATTACATGCCTCTGCAGGTGTGTACAGATTTTTATTTCTAAGGGGCAATGGGAACAATTTATCACTAATGTGATAACAACCCTTAACCTAGAATTGCTAGATTCATAATTATATAATTGGGGGAACCTATACATATAGTTGAATGGGAAAAACTTTTTTGTTCCTTCATCTAATTTACACCCACTCACATGCATTGTTTCACCCAAGTTGGGAATGATGAAATTGATTAGACCACAGAATGCTTGTAATTGGATCCAATCAATTTCACATTTAAGAGGGTGTGAATGGCGGGACATTGTTTACTGAAAAGGCAAAATATGCTTGTGCTAAAGGACAAGTTGAGCACATGGATTGTGCTCAATCCCTTGATACATGGAAACAAACAAACAAATGAATTATAGCCTTGGGAAAAAAAATCCCAACTGTTCCAGGCATTGGAATGGTGAAGTATATTATTCATCATGGTGTCTTTGCAAGAGACATTCTGTCAAAATAAACTTACTGCAGAAGTGCTGCATGTGTTTCTGGGGAACAGTTCCAGCTTTTCCTCCAAAAAGCTCTAAGTGCTATTAAGTAAGAAAAAATTTGGTCAGAGACCATGATAAGGCACACAGAATGAATGTGTGTCCTGCGAGTGACAACACTACATGTCCGCCTCCAAAAATCTGAAAATTCACTGCTTGTACAGAACCTAATGCCCAGTGCTTATCACATGAATCATACTTCATAGAATTGCTGATATGGGCTTGAGTAGTAAAAGTTAAGCAAGAGCTAGAAATGGCAAAAGAAATGCCTTCAGAAATTCTCTATCCTTTTTTTTAAAAAAAAGCATTATTTAAATAAAATTTAGATTTTAATGGGAGCAGGCAGTAGCTCATGATTTTGGCGTACTCGTTCAAAACTAAATTTACCTATGGCCCAATAATAAACCTGTCTACGCAGAAGTAAATTCTACTAAATTTAACATGAGTTCCTAGGTATGCTTACAATGTAATTATATGAATGTGCACATATGCCACACAGTGTAATTCTAATAATGTTTATTTCAGTTATAGCTGAATTGGGGCATATGTTCACAGAGATAAAATGGGTTTCATGCCCAAGAGACAAATCTCAGAAAACACTAGTCAAGTGTTGAATAAATACTATATTTTTTGAAAAACTAAAAAAATGGTTATGCCTATTATTTCTTCCAATGGTCAAAAAACCTTGCAAATTTTGGAGGGCTCATTTATGAAATTGATGTTATACAGAACATGATATGAGGCAAAGGTTTTGGCACACACTTGAGCAGCTTTGCAAAGAGTTGGGAGAAGTTACGAGGACAAATAGATAGGATTCATCCCCCTGTTACTCTGCAAAGAACAGGACAGGGTTGTCTGTTATGGCTCCTGCTCTTTGCCCTGTCTATTGCAGCTCTGGCAATTTCAATAAGGAGCAATAGCAAAATTAATGATGTCAGTATCAATAATGGAGAACACACAATACATCTGTTTGCAGATGATGTGGCAATTGTCAAAAGCAAACCTGAAATGTCACTGCAGGAAAGTCAAAGACAAGTAGACAGGTACAGTAAAGTTTCAGGCTTTAAAGGTAATTATTAAAAAAATCAGCAGTATAGGTATGCAGATAGAGAATCTCCTTTGAGAACAGGGTTTTATTTCTCACTCAAAGAGGGATATAAGGGCAAGGGCAAGGAAAGAGACTTCCAATGGCCTTTCTTGTTGGCACTTCAAGATATTTCAAACAGCTTCAAATAAATGCTGGATGGAATTCTGAGATGGTCTCAAAGGACTAGTTGGAAGAGATGTCAAGGGATGGTACATTTGTCTGCATGTGGTGGTCACTCATGTCCTCTGAGAGATATATTTGGGACAAGATCCTCACAGAAATAGACATTATGACCATACAAAGCAGTTATGGGCACTTTCCCAAAGGATTTACTGTCTACAATGCATACAGATTTTGACTGGTATACAACACAGCATTGCAGAGTTAGCACTGAGCCTGTTCTGTTACCAGGTTGTCTTATGCTACTGGGCAAGAGGTTCCACAAGCAAGTAGTTGGTATTTATACGCAAAGTTTGTAGAGGACAAAAATAAAATACCTAGCCACAACAGTTCCAGTATAGCAAGCTCTTGTGCAATGGTTCTAGCAGGCTAACACATTGGATACAACCCTTTCTTTTATATCCTTTAGCAGAAGAAAGAGGAGTAATTACATTCCATTGCAAGGATTCTCTCAAACTATGGTTTTGGGCAGGGGTGGGTTTTGGGCAGTGTGCAGTAAGGTTGCATCAGGTGCGCAGCCAAGAAGCATGCCTTTGTAAAGCCTGGTAAGTACTGTATTTTTCGCCCTATAGGATGCATTCCCCCCCCCCTCCAAAAATGAAGGGGAAATGTGTGTGCGTCCTATGGGGCAAATGCAGGCTTCAGGAAGCTATCCGCAAGCCTTGGGAGCCTGTCACGACTTCCTGCCGAGCTCCCAAGGCTTGCAGACAGCAGCCTGCAGCCCGAAACCCAGGGAGCGCAGCGGAGCGCACCCTGGGCTTCGGGCAGATATTTGCAAGCCTGGAGAGCCCGGTGGGAGTTCCCGCCGGGCTCCCTAGGCTTGCGGATAGCAGCCTGGACCCGTTCTGGGGGCTGGGGTTGGGGGAAGCTCAGGCTTCCCCCGCCCCCAGCCCCGCAAGCTCCAGGAGCGATGGTGAGGTTGCGCAACCTCGCCTTCGCTCCCGGACCCCCAGCCTTGAAGCTAAAAACGAAGCCAGGACAGCTAGCAGGATCCATCCCGCTCGCTGTCATGGCTTCTTTGCTCTTTGGGGCTGGGGGGGGGAAATAATTTTTCCCCCTCTTTATCCCCCCCCCAAATAAGTGCGCCCTATGGACCGGTGCGCCCTATAGGGCAAAAAATACGGTACTTGCCAGGCTTCAGGGTGGAGACATGATTGCTCTGACAGGGTCCTAGAGTCCTCCCACCTCCTTACCAGGCTTTGAAAAGGAGGTAGGAGGGCTTTAGGACCCTTCCAGAGCCTTTTGCCTCCTTCACAAAGCCCAGCTTAAGCCGGCACTGCGAGGGCTGTGGGGGAGGGCACCAAATGGCCTTGTACAGGGGAGCATATTACCAAGGCCCACCCCTGTTTGGGAGGCTTTAGGGCCAGTTATAAAATAAGCTTATCCACCATAAGTTTGTTAAAGGCCATACAAAACCTGAATCATTTGATGTAACACAGTGCCCATTTTTGTGATATGTCCATCATATATAGCCCATAACCAATGCTTCTCCCAGATCCTTGTATGCTTTTGCTGGACTACTGAGAGAAAAAATAAAAGCTTGAAGGTTTTTACTAACTTGGTTGTGTTGATTGTGTCAGAAGAACCTCACACTTTTTTGAATCCAAACCAGTGTCTATAGCTCCTGGCCATTATATTTACTTCATTACCACAACTAATCAGGGACCTAGTGTGTATGAATAATACCTACTTTGTGTTGGGGGGGGGGAGTCTCATAAAACTGTCATTCTACATCCATGCATATACCAAGATATTAATCTGCTCACTTTCAGTTAGTTAGAAACAGCATACATGAACACATTGGTCTAATAAAGGATATCTCAAACTAAACTGTGTGTAGAGTGTAGGTACTTTGTTTTGTTGCATTTTGGTGAATGTTTCATGCCTGTCATTAAAGCTGAATATGCTGTTTCGTTAGATTAGGGATAAATGTTTCCCTTAATCTGTTTAGTGTTTTGATGCAATCGGTACGGCTGGATTTGTAGAAGGTGAATAATTCTTTAGGAAGTATCAAAGGACCTGGCAAACAAGTTTGCTTCTTTTGTGCATATTAGCCAGCTTTCTTTGCTAACTCTCTTGCTTACAAAGTGGAACAGCTGAAGAATACAGAATATCTCCCCTCACATCACATATTAGATTTCAGCATTTAGACCAGCTTTCTCCTCATACACCCCTCATCAAATCTTCATGTATCACAGACACTTCTGTTGATTATTCTTTTGCTCTGAAGTTATTTGTTTGTGTTTGTGTCTGTGTACTCCAAAATATTTACTGAGTACTATGGTTTTATTTCTTTAGTAATTGATTCTTTTTCATACATTTTTAAGGCCACAGAACTGAAATCACTGAAAACCTATAAGGGCCTCATTCAATATATTATTTTCCGCTGTGTAAATAGTCTTTGGGCTACCCCTGCCTGAGAATACACTAATATAGACAAATATAACAAGTGAATATAGAGCTGGAGCAGAATAGTGACATGGTAGAGCTTTACACCACTGCCTTCTGGAACTAAATCTTTCTCGCAGGGAGCAGAGAAGGAAGCCTGCAGCATCTAGTGGCCTCTCAGCCACCATCCCAAGCACCATTGGATTCTTCTCTTAGTGTTTCTTTTATATATTGTCATATCTCTCTTTAGGAACATAGGAAGCTGGCTCGCCCTGAGTCAGAGCATGGGCCCATCTAGCTCAGCATTGTCAACAGACTGTGGTCATGGCTCTCCTGGATTTCAGGTAGGAGATTCTGCCAGCCAAACCCAGAGGTGCCAGGGATTGAACCTGGGACCTTCTGTGTTCAACCTCTACCACAGAGCTACTGTCCTCCCCTCTACAGGTCTTATTTTGCTATATGATTATATAGATGTTCTATTGATAGCACATAAGAAGAGCCCTCCTGGATCACATCAAGGAAGCCTACACATACTCAAGGCTGCTCAGACTGATGACAAAAGTCAGCTAGCCTGACTTTTTACATTTGACAAAACATCACCATTCAGAGGTCAAGAGAAGACTCATGGAGAACCCAAAATTTCTTGGAAGTATATAACACAAGCTTTTGAAAAATCCATAAGGGGTGGCAAAGGTTTTCATAATTTTAAATATATGGCCGAGGAGGTGTAAGACCCTAAGAGGGGAACTCCAAAACAGCCCAAAGAGCATACCCTGTGGCTATGTTAGGGGTGGTGCACAATAACAGAAAGAATCAAATAAATATACTGGGGGAGGGTACAGATGACTGAATGGCACAGTAACCAGGAGCACTCCATACTGCAACACTCCATACTGCAACAGTTGCCACTGAGTCCCACTTTTCTCGGTATGTATCTATCCAATATATTAGGGAAGTCATGCAACAAGGAGCAGAACTGTGCTCAAGCTGAACCTTTCTCAAGAAAGGCAATTGGATGAGAACCCCATAACCCCATATAAATGTCACCATGGTAATGTATAATAGCTAATAGCTACCAGATATCCACGATCATGAACACTTTACAATAACAGTTTGTTATCAAATTTACTGAAATGTATCTTCAGGCTGTATTATCACAGGGCTAAAAGAAAAGAAAAGAAAACTTTAAAGGATCACTGTGTAAAATGCCTGATATGCTTTTGAAAATAAGCATGTCCAATACGAAGTCAGTGTCAAACATGGTGTTCTTTTAGTGAAAAAAAAATAGTGGTACTGTGGTCTATGACCCAGATTTGTTCTCAATAGGAACCTACATCCCATCCTGGCTTCACCCAAGATGCCATGCACTTCCCTACTTCCCTGCACCCCCATTTGATATGGGGAGGCAGGGAAGTAGGGAGACATTGAAAATGTGTGTATGTGCTCATGACATCAGACATGGAGTCAGTAGAATGGTCTAGCTTCCATTAATCTGCCTGGAGCCGCTTTGTGTGTGTGTCACGTATGAAAGGTATGTGTGCAGTAATACAATGATAACCGTGAAATTGTATCATCTGAATATCTTTAAGGCAGTCGCTTCCTTTTCATGATAGTTTGTTGAAAGAGCAGTAGCTGCAAAGGTGATAGCATCTGAATCACTCAGGCTGCTGACCATGGCTCAGGTGAAAATTATTATTTGGGAGGAATTGTCCCTCTTGCAATTCTTCAGTTCATTGTGTGCCAAGTAATTCCCTTCTGATCAGATAAATGGCTATTTGATCCATGTGATTTAATTCAATAAAAAGTGCAATGACACCATTAGAATATGATGCTCTTCTAGTAAAACAGTGTTAACGCATAGCTCCTAATAATCTACACTATATTTCCATCTAAGCATATTATTTTTAATTCCCAGGCCACAGAAGAAGAGATATTAAACAAAATTCTTCATAAATTTTCAAAGTGATCTTGCATCATTTCCAGTAAAATTAAAGCCATAATCATGAACTCTGGTATAACCTTTTGCTAGTTAAGAAACTTAAAGGAGCTAAAATAATTTAGCAGTGCTTCTCCAAAATATCTAATGGGGGCAACTTATGGCAGCTGAATGCCACACTGAAACAAAACGCAGAAAACCATCTCTACTTTAATAAGCATGCTATTAACCTTTCTCAGCAAAACGGTTATGATGCAGATCATCTTCCTGTATTTCACATATATCAGCTTACTGGGGAAAGCAAGCAAATAAATTCCTATTGCAAGAAGAAACATGTCTACTTTGATCACAAAGTCCTCTTTGAAGAAGGAACATTTTGGAGAAAATGTAAGATATAGGCCAAAAAGTAAGTATTTGGAGCGGCTGGTATATACAGGTGAAACACTCAGCAGCTCTTCCTGTTTCTCGAAATTAATCTTAGTCCCACTAACAGTGTGGTGTAGTGGTTAAGAGCGGTAGTCTCATAATCTGGGGAACCAAGTTCGCGTCTCCGCTCCTCCACATGCAGCTGCTGGGTGACCTTGGGCCAGTCACACTTCTCTGAAGTCTCTTAGCCCCACTCACCTCACAGAGTGTTTGTTGTGGGGGAGGAAGGGAAAGGAGAATGTTAGCCGCTTTGAGACTCCTTAAAGGGAGTGAAAGGCGGGATATCAAATCCAAACTCTTCTTCTTCTTCTTCTAACAGCACAAATTTTAGGAAGCAGAGCAACTCATGGGAGGGAAAAAGTTCTCTTTTCTTCCCAACACATCTCTGGGAGAGCATGAGCAGTGACAGCACACAGACTGAGTCTTGGGAAGCAGTTGGCTGGCTCCCCCCCCCCCATTTCAAAAACTGAGGCCATGCCAGCAGCTTCTAGGTAACAAAGGTCTCTGGACAGGATAGTTTAAAAGATAGAGAGTTAGCGTGTAACACCAAGTATAGAGCACAACCTGCTGACACAAGCCACATGCCAACAGATGGGTAATGGTTGGCCACCTGAAGCAACTTCTACTTTCATGACAAATCCAGCTGTTACCCAGTCCCACTGAAACTTTAGTAAAATACTAATACTAATAATAATAAATGTTGCCAATTCCATGAAGTTAATAATAATAATAATAATAATTTATTACTTATATCCCACCCATCTGGCTGAGTTTCCCCAGCCATTCTGGGCAGCTTCCAACAGGAGATTAAAAATACATTAAAACATCAGTTCATTAAAAGGACAAACCGCCTTCCTTCACTTTCTCCTGCCAACGACTTTCTCCTGCAACCATGTTTTATATGCACCCTCATGCAAAAATATTCATTTTATTGTTATTTAACAAAACGGATATACTGCTTGTTGGTAACAAAACCTCTAAGAGGATAGCAAAATACAAACCACGTTAAAATTGTCAACGAAAGACAAAATCAGGTAGTTACAAACCTTTTAGGGATTATTAAGATTAATAGTAAACCAAAATGAGATTAACACATATGACAACATTCTGCATGTCTGGATAGGCTTGCTGAAACAAAAAATGTTGTAAGCAGACACCCAAAAAAGAGTACAGCAAAGGCATCTGCCTGGTGTCAATAGCAATAAGGAGTGATAGGAAAGTGAATAATAAGGAATAATGCAGGAAACTTGTTCTATAAAGCCAACCTGTTCTGCTCCTGTGTTCTAAATAAATGATCATCCCATAAACCTGTTGGCCTAGAGGCTGGTTTGGGAAGTGTGAGATGTGAGCGCTTCCAACGCTTACTCCTATCCTGATTGTGTCAAGCCTCATTCCATCATCATTTTCAAATCCAATAGCAGCATGCATGGCGAGAAGGAGCCACTGTCTAGAACCTGGATGGGGCAGTGCTCAGCAGGATGACAGCATGGTCAAAGCCATGTGGATACACTAGAAGGCATATTGGATTCTGCCACTGCCCTCACATGACCCCAACCTCCCCACCACCCAACCTCAGGCCAATATAGGTAACCAGCAGTGAAACACTATGATATTTGACCCATGATAAATAGATAAGATATGCACAACAAGAAATGGTAATTGTTGGTTCTGTAACACTGGAAAAGGGGAATTTGCTCATATGTAGTGGAAGTGTGTATTGGACAGCGGTCTATTAGGTCTAAAGCAGTGGTGTCCAAACTTTTTTCAGAGGGCCAGATTTGATGAAGTGAAGGGCCATGAGGGCTGACCAAAGGGCCAACCAAAGTTGTTGACTTTTTATAGGATTGAAGTTGTTGAGCTTTCTTTTTTAGGGTTTTACCCCATGAAATAAACTGCCTCAGGGGCTGGATTAAACCAAATGGCGGTCTGGATTAGGCCTCCAAAGCAGACTTTGGACATGTCTAGTCTAAAGGAATGGCCTTTAAATCTGTTGATTCATCTGTTTAATTTATATAAACATCATGCAAGGTTTGTGGTTACATGATTAGCATGCGCATTCATTAATAAAGAACAGTGTGATCACGAAGAACAGAAAGAGAGATTTACAGTCACCTTGTATGTGTCTGTAATGTTGCTTTAAACTGGCCTTCAATCAATCAAGTAGTTTAGACTCAGGGCTTTGAGGTTTCCAACTCTAGCTAGGACCATGAAGCAATAATATATATGCCGTGGTCTAGCAGTAGATGCAATTGGAGCATGATGTTTTGGAAATACATTTTCATGGTCTATTAGTCTAGAAGTTTAGGATGTTCATTATAATAAGTTTAATGATACTTATGCTTGGGCTATTATAGAAAAATGTTCTGAGCTAAAAAAAATGTTTTTGTTTTTTTTAAAAAAGCAAACCAGTTCTGATATTATCTTTGCATTTCATTTATTTACCAACACTTAAAGGATAGGAAGGATTTGGAATCGACTTATGTCCCATAGATGAAGGATTTTTCGAGCAAAAGAAAAATCCAAGATTTCAATTTTTCTATTAAAATCCTGTAGTTGAAATCTAAATGTGGTAACTAGCATATAAGATATCCATGCATTAAACAGTAAAGTACCTATTTTAGGGAATAGGCATTATTGGAAAGTGGAAAAAAATATGCATACTATTATACACTGGTAAAACCAGAAGTTGCATTCAGGGACAGTGCTGGGGCATTCTTCACCCTGAGTTCAGACAGTCGGTTTATTATTCAAAAGGGGCACCCAAGTGTATCTTATTCAAAAGATACACAAGAGTAACTGTAACAAAGATTTCTACTTTTTGTAGTTTCATTTTTTCCCCATTTCATGTTCCTTGTTCACTTCAATATGAGAATACTTTCATGTTTCCTGCTTGCCTCAGTCCTGCAGTTTTGGATCACAATTCAGTTACTTAATTTGCAGCTGTATCACAAAAGTATGACTCAATGACTGAAGGTCCTTGGGTTTCATTTTCAGACCTCTAGGACACTTTCATTACATGAAGAGCTAAACAGAATCAGAGCACGATTCCTGGCAATAGCGTTTTGCAAAGATTTCAGTTTTTTTAAAGAAATCAAGGATAATCTGCAGTGGGATTTGACTTTGGGCAGTAGCATCACATTCTAGCTCAAATTTAATTTGAGATCAATTAGAAGAGCTGCCCCAAGGCCCCTTTGCAGCAGAGGTCCTTTCTAGCCAGTTCTGCCTCCTCCAGTTCTGCCTGTAACACTTTAATATGCCTTTATTGATTTTCTTATTATTTAAAACCAAATTTCCAAGCCTACCATAAGGATGTTGTGCAACCCACACCACAAGCAGCAGATGGGGTGGTGAAGCATTGCTGGGGGCAATCTCAAAGAAAAGGTTTTGAGCTATTTTAATGGATTTTTGCTGAAATCTACACTTCTGACATGGGCTGCCATACAACTGGATTTTCCTGGACATTTAAGCGAATTCCGCCCAGGCGCTGTTTCAGATGGCTGAATCCTGTCTATGTCTGGGAAATTCTAGATGTATGGCAGCCCTAGCCACATGCAGTGTTGCCGGGGGCGGGGTGCCACAAGCCAGCTACTTGAAACTAAAAGGCTTTCCTCACAGTCACATTTGTAAGTTGGGTTTTAGCTGTCCACCCTCTTCTAGTTTCAGTGCAGGATTAGTGGTCAATATGGGGACAAGTGGGTTTCTCCCTCACCCCCCCAAATGCCTGCTTTGGCTTTGAAGTAAGTTTTTTTCTCCATCTGTTCTGCACTGATTTTCTTTTCAGCTGTAGCCTTTAGTAGTCTATTCTTTTCTAACGTAGATCAGAACTGGCAGGGTGGGATAGCTCAGGTGAAAAAGAGAATCGAAACGAAAATATACTAGTTAGAATCCTAAGGAATCAAATAGAAGGTGAATGCGGATGCCCCCCCCCCTTAAATCAGTCTCTCGGGGTAGCAGTCCTGAGAGACAGGAGTATCCTTTGGCCAGTGCTATTTTTCTAGAAAAAGAGGTGCTGGCACTCACCATGAATGCCTCCCCTGTTCTCTTATAATGGCAATGGCGCCCACTTGAGAAGTTCTGGAACTGAGATCCACCAAGTTCCTATTGGAAAAAAGTCCTGCTTTGGGCATTTCAGAACTGTCAGCTACTGAGCCCGCAAGTTAGTGAATATAATAGTTCCTTCACAATGTAATCCCATACTCAGATATGTAAGTCCCACTGAGTTCAATGGGATATACACCCAGATATATGTGCAGAACTGCAACCTAAATTACCAAGATGGAAACTAAACATAAAATAGGATAAGGAAGAATGAAACCTTATTGAAATCACAAGTGCAGTGGTATGATCCCCTCTTAGTTAAAGAATAATTACTTGGTTTAAATATTGTGCAGGAATTATATATTTTACAAGGTTTATGCATTTATTATAATCCTTTTAAAAATGCGTATTTACTCTCATAATAGTAAGAACTTACTTTGAATAATGCAGTAAAAATACCCTCAAGAGTACATTTTAAAAATTACATTACTAGCATTCATTTTCTGAATTAAATTGGAAATAGTAAAAAAAAGAAAGTGTGTGTGTATGTGCACACACACACAAACTTTATTCAGTTTAAATAGCAAGTGTTACTGAAAAAATCACACAATGCATGATTCACCAGTAATTACGAAGAAACGCAAACATTTTATGAAAAGGAATTATTGATATATAACCACAACAGACTGAAGTATTCCAATGTGATCTCTAATGGAAACTAGCAACATTCACAAACACACCAACTCAATCATTCTAAAACAGACATAAAAGCAAATTATAGTAACAGCTAATATTGAATGTATGGGGCTTTAAAAGGCTTTTTACTCAAAGCAAACAAGGCTTTTTTTATTAAAAAGAAAGAAAATACCTAAAATAGTTATACAGATAAAACAAGCAAAATACTGCTCTTCAGTTTCCAAATTGCTAGTCTCTTATTTTGCTATAGGAATAATTTGGTACACTGTATTCATTATAATGACTGAAGAGAAATCATCTCTGGTGTTTATTGAATTTGTTCTGGCCAAACAACTCAGCAACATATAAAGTTGATTCTTTCACTAATTTGGGAAGTTTTGTGAATTTTTCAAGATATATCTAGATTATTATCCCCTAAATTCTGACTTAAATTGCTTTTTGAAGAGTTGTCCAGAACACAGTGTGGTTCTTTGTACATCAAATTGCCCCCAAGGTGTCACCAATGTGTTCTGACTCAGCTATCTTAAATTTTCACTTATGTGACTGTGCAAAGCACAGCCTTCTATAAGCCCAGTAGAAGAAGTGAACCATCATGTTCACTAGCTATCCTATTCAATAGGATGTCACTTACCCTTTGTGTGCATGGAGGTATAAAGATACATGCAGACCCCTTATTCTACATCTGATTTTTTTGTGGGGAGGGAACACAACTATGAAAGGCATGTGCCTCACTTTGGCCATTGCATTTGAAACTAGTGGTAATGCAGAGGGACAGTTCCAGTGCTGAAAGTTCTCTTTTCAGTTTGCACATGGAGCACTCCCTCCACACCTTTCCACTCAGTCCCGTGGTGGGAAACTCAAATTATCATAGGTACTCTCTTCTTAGGAATCCCAAGCTTTAAGCGTTGTCTCCTAAGAGACCACATTGTAATCCTGTGAACCATTCTGTAGTCTTTGGGTGAAGGGTGGTATAGAAATTTAAGGATATAATAATAATAATAATAATAATAATAATAATAATAATAATAATAATAATATCTGCATAAGCCTTCATGAGATGCCACCAAGATTGTTCTAGCCATAATCAGCACCTGGTTCCTACTTCCTCTTCCCTTAACCTCACAACATTTCTGGGTTGGGTGTTTTCTTCAGTTTTGTTAGGAACCTGAAAGTGAGGTGCAGGTTCCACCTTTAAGCTATTTGCCTATTTTTCACAAAAACAGGATGGTTTTTGTAGGCTGTTTGCTTTCTGAGGCATTCCATGTGGAGCTCAAGGCAAAATACAAAAAATGTTTGTCTCCCTCTATAACAGCCTGTGTCTATATGGCAGGGGAAGCCAACATGGTGTCTCTTGGACTTCTGTGGGCAGGGGCATGTCAAAGGTGGTGCTTTCCTTTCTACAGCCCTCCTCTTCCTTTATATACATGGACATAGTCATGAGGAATTGCTCACCTCACAGCTTTTATTAGTCATTGGTTATTAGACCACACTCGGAATACCCCGAGCCAATGCCAGTGATACTTCCCTCTCCCTGAAAGTTAAAGCAGCTTCTTTTGATTCGGGTTTTACTTATTTACTTACTAAACTTATATCCCGCATTTCCTCCAAAAGAAGCCCAGTTTGGCAAACAATACAATTAAAAATAAAATAACAACAGATTTAAAATATCTAAGTATCTACATAGTTCATCACCAGCCACCCTGTGATCCAGCTCAAGGACACTTCTGTAAACATCAAGCATACTTCTTGCTTTATTAAGTCCTTACTAAAGCCAGGCAGTTCTTTCTCTGTCAAATATAACAGCCTTTTTTAGCATATGCATGAAAGGGGAGGGGAGGGAGGGAGAGAATAATGTAGTTCCGTTACAGGAGCTTCCTGTTTTTTCAGCTCTGTTGGGACTGAAGCAAGCAAGTTCACTGAAATGAGATCTACAGTATTTCCCTGTCTGTGCTGACTTCCTCCAGAGACTCAGAATGGAATATCTTCTCCATTCCAGCACAGGGACTTGGATGAACCTGAACTGGATTAGCTCACTTTGTAAAAGGACAAACTACGACTAGTTCCTTTTCAGATAGAATGAACCCAAAGTAGAGTAAGTCCTTTTAAAAAAATGAGCTTTCCAAACACATACAGGAACCATTTGCTCAGCATTAGTTGCGCACAAAGTTTTCCACCCACCTAAGAATGTGTATCCAGAAGTTTGCTTTGAAATGTGCAGAGTTCTTTAGCTAGATTGGGGCCCTGGAGTTTAATTCTATGATTTCTGTATTTTGGTCTGGCAAATATCATATGTGAACAGACTCACAAACTAAAGCAGAATAAAGTCACCCCACTACACTGCTGCTAAGGAATTACTTATAACTGCTGTTGAGGGAATGTTTACCTTTATAAAAGTGATAAATATAGAAGCTATGTTCTCTTACAGCAACAAAAGCACTGAGCTGTCAGATTTGGGGTGGCATAAAAATGTTCCCTTTTTAAATGCTGGGCGACTCATCTCTTCGGTGCTAAATTTAGCTTGAAATTTAAAAGGCAGCTTAATAATAAAAAGCCCTTAAACTATTTCTCTCTCTCAAAAATGTTTATATGTTTCCCTTGGATAACATGCTTCCATTTATATTAGAAGAATTCATAACAATGTTTGTAGAAATGACACTTCGTGAAAAGAACTCTGATCCTTTGTTACCACTTTGATTAATTTTATTCATTGCATTGTTTTGTGCTGAAAGTGGCCCATAGGGCGGCATTGAAAAGACAATTTTAATCACACAAAAAGACAGGAAAACAGGCTTTTCTCCAAGAGAAATAAACAAAGAGGAAAGCATACCCTGCAGAGTTTTGAGGAACCAGAAAACCCTCTCCATTTAAACAGCAGAGCTTTATGGTGGGGCAATTGATGGGGAGGAAATGAAGACATCAGTTCTGGATTTTTAAAAAAATCCTATCACAAACAACACAGCAATCCTCTTGCTCTTTTTGTTAAAGCTTATCCATTGAACTTCAAGTAGGTTTGTGAAGAGAAAAAGAACAAAGCTCAAAAGAACACAACATTTCTCAGCAGGGTAGCCATTGTTGTGCTCCTGTCCAAAGCAGGGCAAGATACCAACAACAACAAAAAGCATTTAAGCACTGCTTGGCACCGTGCTTTGAGTTTTTGACTGCCATTTCAGTAAAAAAATAACTGTATCCAAACACAATGAGCAGTAGTAAATACTCTAGAACAGGGAAGAGCCAAAGAGAGGGTTCCTTTTGTGAAGATTTTGGGCAGTGTTGAAAAGCACTCCCTTTTTTGGAAGTCTTTGAAGATGGTGTTGAAAGGGAGAAAAAGGATTCTGTTTAGAATGAGGACAATGCATTGGCTTATTATCCACCAGTGACATCAACACATAATCAAATCTGATTAGCCACATCATGTTATGATGTCATCCTGCTCCCTATGTAATTCCTTAGTGGTTGGGATTGACCATGTGACTAACTGAGGAAGAGGGTTCTATAATGAAAAGCAGCAGCAGAGAAGGGAAACAATGGCAGAAATGTAATTGAAATACTGTAGGAGAATATTCTCAAGTTTAGGGTCCCCCCCAAATGTTTCTGTCTTCCAAAAGCATCACTTTCAAAAGCATCACGGTAGTGGCACCCGCCCTGTGGAACGCCCTCCCATCAGATGTCAAAGAAATAAACAACTACCTGATGTTTAGAAGACATCTGAAGGCAGCCCTGTTTAGGGAAGTTTTTAATGACTGATGGTTTAATGTATTTTTTATCTCTTGTTGGAAGCCGCCCAGAGTGGCTGGGGAAACCCAGCCAGATGGGCGGGGTATAAGTAATAAATCATCATCATCATCATCTTTCAAACTGAACATTGGAATACATGCAGTAACATACTGGGTAGCTCTTCTCTAGCATCCACCATGGTCATAATGCTAAAATCAAAAGGCTTTGTGTAACTCCCCATTCTAGATGCCATATGAATGTTTTATGAGCAAACATATGCATACATCTTATCAGACTCTGTCCTACAGGACAAGCTAGGAATATCTCCTTACATGTGTCATTAATCTCTAGAGCTAGAAATGGTGGCATAAGCAAACACCCAAATTAGCTAAGCCATTGCAATGCCTGTGGCCAGGAAGCTCAGATTCCATGGGAGACTACAAGTATTGTTTTTGTGCTCCCCTCCTCACAACCTCAGAACATAGGAAATGGAAATGATGGTGTGCTTGACTGGCTGCGGCTTCTCAGCTGTGAAGGGAAAGCAGCCTGCAATCTATCAAAGGTATTTCTTCCTTGCTATTACATCACAAATTCCAGGTTTTAAGCCATGTATTATTAGTAGGCTACAACAGAGTGACCCCTGCATTAAATGAAGCCCTGGATGTTGGGAGTTATTGGGGGAAAACAAAAATGACATTTGTCATGGCTCTTGGGGGAAGATGGCAAATGTAAAATTGCCACTCTTCAGAGATTAATTGCAATGTGCTGTATATCCTTGGCACACCTGATGAAACTATTCTATCAATCCTAACCACATTCATGCTCCTGGAATTATGTCAGAGGGCTTTAATATCAGATCAGAACAAAAATGCTTCTATTGGAAGCACTTTGTTAAAGAAATGAATGTTCTTGGAGATGCAATCTGTGAACTAAACAAACCATAATTTTGAAGTTGCTCCAATGTAAAAAATACATTTCATTTTTCAAGCTATATGTGAAAGTGAGCAAATCTAATACCTGAGATTGGATATCTTTTAACAACAGCAGGCTTCACTTTTTGAAAGGAGGGCTTGTTGTAATGTTTTATTTTGGCTTCACTAGTTCACTTTCTAATGAACAAATAATTGTGAGATGCGGGCCATTTGACTGAGACTGATCATTCACCAAAATATCTTTGTAGCCAGAATTGTTACTGGGGGCTATTTATTCTAACTAAGAATTCATTATATTTTTAAAAAAGTGCTTAGCACAGGCATTTAATTGTACAGTGGTTCCTCTGGTTAAGAACTTAATTCATTCTGGAGGTCCATTTTTAACCTGAAACAGTTCTTAACCTGAGGTACCACGTTAGCTAATGGGGCCTCCCGCTGCTGCCAAGCTGCTGCCGCACGATTTCTGTTCGCATCCTGAAGTAAAGTTCTTAACCCGAGGTACTACTTCTGGGTTAGCGGACTCTGTAACCTGAAGCGTTTGTAACCCAAGGTACCACTGTATTAAGAAATGTACATACACAATCACACTTGGCAAACTGTTGCCAGCTCCAGTGGCTCTCTGATTTAGAGCATGGAGAATGTTTTTGGGAAATCAATGCACTTCAGTTGACAACAACTTTGGATGCTGACAAACATCCCAGCAGCTGATTTAATTTGATGGAAAGTCTCCTACTTTCCATGGAATTTAAAGGAGGAGAGGAAAATCTTTAATGGTATATGAAGGGAAACAGCTGCAGTATTTATAGATTATGTTATTGTTAACCAGGGCAATTACCAAGTGTATAAAAATAAAATACCAAGACAATTATAACATACTTAAAACATTTTTATATGAGAAATGCTTTTTATTTTATTAATTATTACATTTATATCCTGCCATTCTTCCCAAAGGAGCCCAGGGCAGCAAGAAGTTATAATTTAAAATATACTACTTTAAATAAATACTTTTATAAACAAATATATATATATATATATATTGTCATTGCTCTAGAAGAAGATGCTCATATAAAACTCAGTGGGAAGAATTTCACTGACAAGCATAATGTGGAAAAGTTGCCCACCTAATTTAAAATAAATGATTAAACCTTCTACTTAAGCCCCCCCCCCCTTATCACAGTAATAAATATTTGCTAAAGGAAACAAAAGTCTTGCAGCTCTCTCCTACAATCTCCCAGCACCTAGGCCTGCAGTCAGAAACCTTGTGGCAAGGGGACCCAAGTGTATGTTGGGAAGAGGGACCCGGTGCAGAATGGACAATGACTAAAATTCATTTGTTTAAACAATTTAAACCAAACTTTCATATAAAATATTGCAATGCGCTATATCACCTAATGTATGATTAAGGCTGGAGTCTATGCCGATTAAGTCTGATTCTACGATCTCTGGGAAAGTGTCCCTGAAGCATATAAGATAGTATGAATTTCCCACTCCACAGTTAGATAGGGAGGTCTACCAATGGAGTGGGAGGTCTTTCCACAGAGGCATCCTCCTTACAACCATGAAATGGCTCTTCTCCACTGCATCTGCATCTATTCAGAGTCTTTATGAAGGGTAAGAGTCTTCCTAAGAGGCCTGTGTGCAGCCTGAAGCCTGGAAAGCACCTGAAAAGGTCAGGACAAAAGTCTCTTTGGGAGGCACCAAATAGCACTGAATCAGGTAGAATTATCTTAATACACTGTGCTTCTTTGCTACCTTTGGCAGGCGTCTGTACAAATGATGCAGCTCCACAGGTAACAAGAATGGCTCAGCTCTTCACACCGGCCTCCTGTTGGTTTCCATCAATTCAACGTGCTTGATTTTGACAAAAAGCCATAATGAGCTAGAGCTCTGCTACATGTGTAACTGACTATACCCTTCTCTAGCTGCCATTGCAACTGTTATTAATCAAGATCAACAATTTATCCCTAAAGGTGAATTGTGATCGGATAACAAAGACTCACAGAAAGGTGTCCACTTGAGTCACAAGCATAGAAATCTTTCCTGAGTCTGAAGACTGTACGGTTTTCCTAATAAAGTATGCAAAGTTCCTCTGTTTGTTCTGCCATTTGGTGCTGAGAGGTTAAGACAACAGAGATTATGTGAATTTAAATTGAAATGTGGTCTTTTTCCTTGCATCTCACTACAGTAATCTGAATTTTCAGAACAGGAGAACATAAAAATGTAAATACATTAACAGAAGAATAAAAAATGCCCTATCTGAGCATACAGAGTAACAATTAATCTTCAATGAGTCTGGTCAAATATTTATTGTGTTGAGTTTAAGGGAAATGATTTCTCAGCTTCTCTAGTCATTTTTATCTAGTAGCAGAGTTACCAGTACTTCAAGCACCCATTGAGTGGATCTCATTTGGGCTTGGTAAATAGCACTTACAGTAGTGGTTTTGCTCACTTGTTTTTGGAGAAAAAGCACTGCTTCAAGAGTGCTGATGTAGCATAGTGCACAGTATATACTAACAACATTGCAAAACTATTTTATGGTCCACAGCAGTAGAAGAGATAAATTCTCCAGATGAAATTAGAGTTCACATGAAAAAGAGTTGGCTAGCTAAAAAGGAATCATTTATTATGCAAGTGGCAGCTGCCTGCCTGCCATTTTCTGCCTTCTGTCCACTCTGTGCCTGTTGCTGGGCCCCATAATCCTTTGACATTTTTAGAAGTTAGTTGGTTTGCAGCCATTAGCATGCAACAACACTGTAACAGTTGTGTTTAGGTCCTAGAGCAGCTTCACGATTAATGCTACAATCTGCTGTGCATGTATAGAAAACACTCACCCTGTCTAAGGGCAACCTGTTTCCAGAATCTTTGCTTCAGTATACCAACAACTTGGAGGTGGTAATGGTGTGTCAGCCCTAGAAAGTTTAACAGCAGTAGGGCTGCATCACCAAGAGACAATTTTCTTTGTGGGCTGAGTAATGCAAAAGCAGTAATGAGACTGAAAATACTACTGTGATATCTGAAGACACCTCACTTTAGACTTTCAGGTGTTTCCTGAAGCCTTTTTGTGTGTCAACAGACCTTTCCAGTTGATTAGTCAGTCACCTGAATGATTACTTATTTACATTTTCAGTCATGTACACAGCATTGATATACATTGTGATAAAATGCTATAGAAGTACTTTTTAAAATAAAAAAAATAAACAAACGGGCCTGCTTTAGATTTTTAATATCCTGGGTAGCAACATAGTTACCTGGCTGGCCAATGCGTACTAGTGCATGAGGACACAATGGAACATTTTGTTGCAGTTGTCAGTCATAGTGCTATAATGCATTATTTCATGGTGGAAACTACTTTGACCTCAAAAATGAGAAATGCATCCTCAACAATGGGCTACCCGGTGACTGCTGCATGTATCTCAATGTTTCTAGCCACCCCACAGATCACAGGCTGGAGAGAAATGAGGGCCTGAATTCAAGCCTTCTTTCCTCCTCATGGTGTAAGAGTGGAGTTATTCTCTGCACCCAGTAAATGACCACACTGTCAAAACGGATAGTGCTAATGAACACCGGTTTGGTGCTTCATGTTCTATCTCTCCATAGTTGTGAACCATGTAGGCAGCCCTGGTCCCGGAAATTATGTGCTCAGCAACCTTTCATGCACCCAGCTACCAGTTCAGCTGGAGATATGTCACTGCCAGTCTGCATTTATGAGCACGTCACCCTTGCTAGATTGTGGTATTCAAGTTCATGGTTTTAAGAAAACTGTTTGTTAAGAATTACTAATAAATATTTCCCACTTGCCATTTCTATGGCTTAAGTGTGCATTTCAAATATTTCACAGCTCTTTCACAAGTCTTGTAAACACAGCTAATTGGAATTTGACAAGACACGACAAATAGGGCTGGATCTGGGACATGCATCAAAATGCTGACAATAGAAATTGAAGCTATCAATTAAGTTTTATGTGCAAGGGTTTATTTAGAAATAACTGAAATGAAAAACTGTGTCATTTGACATATTGAGTGCTAAGTTACACCTTGACATTTTGCAAACACCAGTGTTAGGTAATCTCCATCTAAATTAACAGCTGGGGCTTCAAAATCTAAAAGCAGCCATGTGTCATTAACATCTGTCATCAATAAAGCCCTTCTAATCATGGATCTTCCTGGAGAGATCAAACTGTCTTTTTAAATCTGTTGTTTGGTCTTTCACTACCATAACTGACAGTGCTCATAAAAGTCTCCCTTCACTCTTGCCACATCAGCATTTTAGCATCTGCCTATTGCACTGCAACAGTTGCAAAACTGCTAATTTGTGTGTGTGGTGGGTTTTTCTTTTTTTAAAGAAATACAATTACTGCTGTTATAGTTTGCATTTGTTAGAATTAAATTAAATATAAGTTTTGGCGCATGGACTTAATCATCCAAAATGTGATCTGTGTAATGATAGCCAGAACATTTGCTTTATGTTCCTACAAAATTCATTTGAGTTGCTGAATAGTCAGTTAGAGCTTCCATCAACTTACTGCAGCACTTTACTCACCAAATATATAGTTCTATAATTTATCACTTTTCAGCTAGCAGGAGTGATACAAAGGCAACCAATCAACACAGAAAGCAAAACAGTCTCCCTCCTTTCCACTCTCTACAAATATCTCTTCTAGAATCACACTGCACATGGGAGGACTGAAAGCCATTATAAAGCCTACAGGAACAGAATGTTGATACAAACAAACAAACAAACAAACAAACAAACAAACAAACAAACAAACAGGCATCAGCCATTCAATTCTATTTACACTCCACCTTCCTTCCCCACAAACAGATACTCTGAATGGTCACAGCATTCAAGAAAAAGGAATAGCAACCTTGCAATCCTATGCCTTTTCTGCTATGTTCAGTGAGGCTTACTCCCAGGTAACTAGGATTGCCAATTTAAATTTATAGGGTTGAATTCAATGCAGTGCTAAGTCAGTTATGTATGAGCACAAGATTCCGATAAAACATCAGGAAGAAATTTCCAACAGTAAGAGATGTTCAACAGTGGAATGGTCTCCCTCAGGAGGTTTTGGGTTCTCCTTCTTTGGAGCTTTTTCAGCAGAGGTTGGATGGCCATCTGTCATGGATGCTTTAGTTAAGATTCCTGCATTGCATAGATGACCCTTGGCGTCCCTTCCAACTCGACAATTCTTTATGCCCCTCCTCCCCCTGTGCACACACTAAACATGTTCTAGAGACTGTGATGTTTGTCCCTGCCATGGTTCTGATGGGACTATACAGTAGAAGGTCCCATGTCTACTGTTTACAATATGAGTAAAAGTTCCCATTGGTGCAAAATGAATTAAAAGAGAAAGCATAATAGAATTGTAGAGTTGGAAGGGACCATGAGGATCATCTAGTCCAACCCCCTGCAATGCAGGAATATGCAGCTGTGCCATATGGGGATTGAACCTACAACCTTGGCATCATTAAAGCTCCATTCCCCCACAACATGGGTGTGAGCTGGCTTGCCCCTACCTCTGCACTAGGCATGGGGGAGAAATTTAGTTCTACTCACAAAACTAGGTGCACTTTCTGGAACATAATGCAAGCTGGAAAAAGTACTACCCTATGAAAATCACAAGTCTCCATATTTTGTGGTGCAGATGCCAACTAAAAGGAATTAAATGGTGAAAAAATGTGTATATTAGGGAAAATGGTATACCTTGCTGAAAATAACGCACAAAAACATTATAGTAGGGGGAATTGCTCCCAAAATATGTATATTATGCAACACTGAATACAAAGGTACTTATTAGCAGAAATGTGGACTAAAATGTGAAGAATTTTGTGAGGACTCATGTAAACTGATGCAGAAATATGGTGAGCTGAACATGAGTTTTGAAAAATAACTGAGAGCAATTGAAATTGACAGATTCATCCTTCGCTTAAAAAACAACAACCAATAACTATGCAAAGCTGAACAATCTAAACAATGACACACAATGACACACACTTTGAGCTGCCACAGTCAATGGGAAGGAAAAGGGTGAAATATTTTAAAAGTGGAAAAGGAAAAGCCACCCCTTCTCACTTGCCACCCTGCTTGCAGTGAGAGGAACCTGCCACAGCAGCCACCCCCATCAATAGGATTGCTGTTATTTGGTTTATCACCATTCTTCACTCTGTGGAGATGCTGCAGACATCTCTCTGGAAATAATCTGTCATTGTGGTTTTAGTTTATTTCAAGGACTAAGAAGGTCAGTGCTATAGCAACATTTTAAGGCTCAAGTCCAGAGTTTTTATTAGATTGTGCTTTTATTTAATAATACATGCACATGAAATCATTTTATCCGGTATCTAATTTTCATTTTGGGATGTAGAAATTCCCTTACGGGGGATTTTTTTTAAAAAAACAACCAAACAAAATGTTCCTACTATATATGTTTTTTGCCAGGGATGGGGGACATTTGACCCTCACGATATTGGCCTGGTTAAGTGCAACAGCAGAGATCGTTCTGTGTGTGACAGAAGGATTAATTCTTCTATTAGTAAGTCAGCCAAGGTGGGAGGGCAGAGGTGCTGCTCAGCCATGATCATCACTAAGGTGGCATGTGTTCTGATTGGCTATGCCGTTCTGAGAGAACTTTTCCTCAGTATGTTTTGTTGGCTGTCTCCCTGCTATGTACAAGGCCTGAACTAAGAAAGATTATACAAAGTATTTTTGTTTGGTATGCTCAGTAAAGTATTATCAGGATTCTTTCTCTCTGGACTGCATATATATTATGTAATTTTGCTAACAGGGCCATCACATTTTAAAGTCTTGCTGCACCATTCAGAGACCAATTTCTACCTTCATCACCACGTGGTGCCTCTTGACAGATTGCTCCACCCAACTGCGTAGCAGGGAATGGTACTGTATGCAAGTTTCTTAAGTTTCTATGTTCTTGGTGCCTCTGAACATTGTAATGCAGGGGTGAGCATGTGTACCTTCAATTTACAAGACATCCGAAACTTAGAATACCAATTCAAGCGAACCAAATTTAAGCAATTTTCCACCCAAAGTAATTCTTAATGAATAAACACTAGATGTGTTTTTTTCAACTGACAAATCCCAATTCTCGGGACATATTTGGAGGCCTGAATATTAACCACCTATTGAAATTGCTCCTTTCCCCAGCACTTAAAGCCACTCTGCTGAACTAATAGTTTCCTGGAGACGTTCTTTTCTTTGTCTCACTTCATTACTTGATTTCCTGCTTTCTGTTCAGATTCTTCTGTAGAGGAACTAATTTGTATGTGTGTGTATGATGGAAAGTAGTAAACTGGACTAGCATTTTGCTTCATTTTATTACGTGCAGTAGCACCAAAACTGGCAATACTTTAATCACCTTGTAAGTTTTATGGCGTGTTCAATTTACAGTTGCATTTCACATTTAAGCATGGCAATAAAGAAAATAGTTAATAATATATCCTACCAAGCACACTGTTTTTATTCTGGAGAAATATCTTTGGTGGCCAGCTCCTCAGTCCTGCTGTCTCCAAATTTCCCCTCCCTTTTTGCATGGGAGTACAGTCATGTAAACACAGAAAATATATAACAGCTCCAGAATGATGGGAATCCCTCACTAGGTAAAGATCTGCATGTCAGGCTTATTGAAGGCACAGGAGCAGTGTTTAAATTGATTTAAAAAACAAAAACAAAGGCAAGCCTCAGCCTATCCATTGGAACTGTGATAAAATAGATATTTCTTATGCAGGTCCAGCCAAACCCTGCAGCAAGGTGAACTTTCCTATTTCAGACTGCACAACGGGGATAGGCAGACAGCTGAAGGCAGGAATTGGAGTCTAAACAGAGCCATAAAAATTTTACAAGCGTTCCTTCTTGTGTTTCAAAGTGTTGGTGTCTTAGTCTGGGCCTCTTCTCATGGAGGACCACAAGATAGTTTATTCAGTAGTCTGAGAAAGAGTTTAAAGAAATATCTCTATTTGTGCTACTTGGGGTTTTCTGTTTTCAGACAGCTACAACATTTGCTAGAATGTGGTCCAAAGGATTCAGTTTGTACTAAGACTGCTGCACAGTACTGGGATATTCTTTTTCAGTTGGCTTTTCTTATCTTCAGATGTCTCAAATGCCTTTGAAGGAACAAAGAGGTTCTTAATACTCTCTAAAGTTTTTATTGTTCATTAGCTCCCCTTTTAAGCTTGGGACAGTGGAAATTTCCAAATTAGTCTAAGCAAAATGTTTGCTGTGTTATCCCTCTCACCTCAGAATAATTGTCTTATCAAAACTAAATGTAAACTTCTAGTGAGGTACTTGGCTACCTTAATTATTGGCACTCACTCCAATTATATGTTAATTAATTTAGCCTAGCAGGTGTTCCTAGCAACTAAGGAAGAAATGGGCTGTAAAACATAATGAAACAATCACTTTTATTATTCTTCCCCCAGCCCCACAACAAGAGAGCTACTTTTAAGGGTGCAAAGGGCTATCTTGAACGTCCAATATCAAGCAGGCCTTCAACTGTCAGACACGTAACTGTGACAGTCTCTGAGGTAACCAGATGCTAAGGAGTATGAAGCCATTATATTGTTAATAGCTGTGTGTGGAAGATGGAATTTCAGCAGTTGTTACTTATCAGGTATGAGAAGGAAAACCTGCACTTATTTAAAATGCAACTTCTGCATAACCATTAAGCATACAGGAGCCACCTGCCATTTTATCTTGTTTACTCTTAATATTCTCTGCTATCTGGTTTCAAAGATATTGATTTTTTATATTTAAAGAAATGCAGTATTTTCCTCCACCTAGAATTTTTGTTTTTGATAAATACAGCCATTATGTGTTATCAGATTTCAAGGCAGTTTATAATGACAGTACAACACATTATAATGCAGAGTGACAGCAGCAGATAAAAACACTGTAATAAGTAAAAACATCATAAATTTAAAACAATTGTATGCAAAGAAATCTTTTTTCCTGAACAGCAACAATGTAGGTAACATCTTTTGGGGGAGGATATTCTGTAGCTGGGGTTTCCCAGGTAAATAAGCCTTCTCCCACATTGAAATCTGCCTTACCTCAGAAATGTCCTGCACTAACACCCTTTCTAAGCAGACTTTCTTTCAATAACATACCCATAATTTCCTTCAGTCACATTTGTTCTCCACCCCTTCACAGCCAGTTTATATAAAAAGCAAGCCCTGTGCTCAGGATTACAGGTTCAGTAGTCAAGTTGAGGGCTCATTGAAGTCCAGCCACTATATCCTTATCTTTGGGGGACTAATACCAATCCAAAAAACAATACATTTCCCCTCCCCATTTAAGTTATGTTTGTGGCTGGCTAGAGAAACTTTATCAGTATCTGATTGTTCTGCTTCACCAGACTAGTAATCTCAATGGATGCCCTGAATAGCACATACGCTATGGGTGCTGTAAGTGAACACACACTCCTTTTACAAAGTGGGAGGCTGTATGTTCCTAAGCAATAATAATAGGTCAGGAAAATAGTAATGAGAATTATAACACTTTCTTACAGACCTCCGATGTTTTGTATCCTCTGCCTCTGGACATGTATGCTGCTTTTATTTATCTATTCATATATTTTCTTCAGTCTGTGTCAAAGTTCATTTCATTGTCATTATCACTGTATCTGGGCTTTGACTTTCCTTTTGATTAATGGAAAATATCCCTGGCAAATGTAGTAGCTTAAGGGCTGTAATGAATCCATGCTAACCTCCTTCCATGCAAACCTCTTTTTTCTTTCTCTCAAGGTACACTTTAAAAACATAGCGATATTAAACTGCAGCACAGCCTTATCTAACGCCTCCTTCTTCAGCAGCCGACTATCTTTTATGCAGTATAGTGACCTCCTGTTATTGCCACACCTGATTCTGATTGCTAGTGTAACTGTACAAGACCAAAGGCATTTGTCCCTCCTGCATCATCCAGTCCCAGCCATTACAGTCAATCCTGCTCTCTCCCCCCCCAACTTTTGAGGAGACTTTAACCTTAAGCAATCCAGGCAGGCACTTCCCACACATTTTTTTAATTGTTTTATTACTTTTGTAAACCACTTTGAGGGTCCCCCCCATCAAGCAGCATATAAGTGTGTGTGTGCGACAACAGTTCCATCACACTGGCTATGTAATCTTGCCCTTCTAACTATTGCAGCGTTTCATTTCAAATGCACCCCTTACAGCCGACATCCCCAACCTGTGGTCCTCCAGATGTTTTGGCCTACAACTCCCATGATCCCTTGCTAACAGGACCAGTAGTCAGGGATGATGGGAATTGTAGTCCAAAACATCTGGAGGGCCGAAGGTTGGGGATGCCTGCCTTACAGTGATGCCATTACAGCTGGTTCTGCCCTTCTTAACTCTTTAATCCAATCCAAACCAGCCTGCCTTACTGTGGGAGCATTATAGCCAATCTCCCCACCCGCTCCTAACTGCTGAAAGTTTATGACCAGAAACCTACTTTTTCAATTTATTATGTTTAGTTTTAAAAGAATGTTCACCAAGTGGAGGATGGCCCATTAGGCATCACCACACCAAGCTTAGTCCTAGGAGGAAGGAGGAGGTGACACTGGCTGTCAGCTTCCTTTTCCTCCTTCCTTTGTAGAATTTGGCAGACAGGAGAATGGGAACAAAACCAGTTGGCTCTGCCTGTCGTTGGCTCCAGAGGCACCTACCGTTGGTTTTTCTGACTTCCACCCCTCCAGTCCTAATGGGAACTAGTCACCACTGCCTTTGCACAAAAATATTGATTTTAATTATATTTATAAATATAACAGGATCAAAAGAATAATGTGAACAGGGCTTGCTGCCACTTTAAAGGCTCTGTGCCTTTAGCAGCCACATGAAATCAACTGGTGCAGTTTTTCATAGTTCTGCATAGTCTTGCCAGAAAAAAAAACCCCTGTTGATTTCATGCCCACCATGCAGTTATTAAATGAGCAGAGTATAGATGCCAAGGTAGAAAGAAGCTTGTAGATTAAGATACTCTATTATTATCTTGGAGTGTGTGTGTGCTGCATTATCACACCCATGAAGATTTATGAGCAATGAGAAGAATATAATGACAAGCCCCGTATGTTGCATTGGTAGTTAGAAGTTACTTGTTATGTAAATTGCTATTAGTAGCACCTACAATCCTGAATGATTGATTATGTGTCATGATCAATGTTGTGATTGCACCAGCCCTAGTTCTGTTTCTTGTGGCTTCTTCTACGCTCCTTTGTTGTTGTCAAGTTGTTTTTGTTTTTGCTGTAAATTTTAATTTCCTAAAACCTTTACCTTTAGCAGTTTCCCCCATCAGCTTCTTTTATTCTAAACTTTTGTTTCATTTTCATTTAGTTCAAAGTCCCTTCAGTTCAATATTTAGGTACTTGCTTCTCTAGGATCCTTTGCATTTCTGAGGCATTGACAGGAAATTCTAACTGTGACTGCACGTGGCACTTAAAATTCTGCTTTATTACCCATCACAATCTGCATGCTCATGGCAAAGACAAAAGGTAGCAGGCAATGCTGACATAGAATGACTGTCTTGCAGCAAATTTCTAACAATGTTACTCAGAGGTAAGTCTGCTTAGAAATGCAGATGTTCTATAGTTATTAGGAGCTGCCTCTGCTTTATTGTTTATGATGGGTGTTTTTTTTTAGAAATGGTGTTTGTTTTGCTCTTGGTTTCATAACATTAATTGTGTTTTTAAACTGCCCAGGAATCTGTTTTGATGAGGGGCAGTCCAGGTCTATAAATAATAATACAATAAATTTTCAACAAGCCGGAACAAATATCAATGCAAATAACATGCATTGTATGATCCACAAATGGTTTATGCTTCCTTACATGTACAGTGGTATCTCGGGTTAAGTACTTAATTCATTCCGGAGGTCCATACTTAACCTGAAACTGTTCTTAACCTGAAGCACCACTTTAGCTAATGGGGCCTCCTGCTGTTGCCGCACCGCCGGAGTACAATTTATGTTCTCATCCTGAAGCAAAGTTCTTAACCTGAAGCAATATTTCTGGGTTAACGGAGTCTGTAACCTGAAGCGTATGTAACCTGAAGCGTATGTAACCCGAGGTACCACTGTAATTCAATTTAAGTGATATGTTTGTGGATTTGACCCATTCTGTACAATGTCGTTTGAGGCACTAATGAGTATTGCAAATTGCTCAAATGTGCTTAAATCCAGAAGATAAAACTAAGAAATGGAATCTTATGTAAAATCAGAGAGTTACTGAATTTCTAACACATTCCGGATATTGTGTGCTTTTCTTAATAAATAAGTAACAACTCTATATTCCTGTGTGGTTACATTCATAGGATTTTGATAAGCATCTACCCAGCTTTTCTGTTGATGTGTTTTTTGCATGAGCTAAAAGCTACAAAGAATAATCAGCAATAATCATCACAGAAAAAAACCAAGTAACCAGTAGCATGTAAACCCATAGCTAGTAAACCACTTTATGGACCATACTTTTTATGAATATCAGCTCTGATGATGACATTGGTACCATATCCTGACCTGCAGGTAACATGTCCACTTAGTTCAACTTGTTCACTGTCTGTCACCCTGGGCTCCTTCAGGAGGAATGGCAGAATACAATTTCGCTAAATAAATAATATATGACTGCCTTGTGTGATTCTTATTGCCTGCTTTAAGAACATGTTAAATGATATGGCCACAGCTGGCCTGAGACATTTTGGCACCTGAGGCAAATGACAAAATGGCCTCAGGGAAGAAGGGGTGAGTAAAGATATATGCCAGGGTAAGTGAAGATCTACATTGGGAATGAGGGAGGAGTATAGGTAATGAGATAGATAAGAAAGATAGGAAGATATTTTTATATGCAGTGTCAGCAGCAAGAACTTTGATGGCCCCAGAAGTGGAACCAAGAAGAGTTACCTACGATTGAAGAATGGAGAATGAAAATGATGGATTATGCGGAACTCGATAGACTAACAGAAAGGATCCGGAACCGACGTGATCAAAGATTTACAGAAGATTGGATGAAATTTACTGAATATATGCAAAAATTAAGTGATAATCAGATAACGTTTGTAAGTTTTAAGGAAGCTCTGTGAAGAGAAAAGGTAGGAATATTGTTAGATTGTAAAAAATTAATTAATAATATGGTGGCATAATTTAAATTTAAGAAATGTGGAGAAAGTAAGTACTAGGAAAGTTTTTCAGGTGGGAGGAGGGAAGTCAATAAGGAGGAATTTGGATGTAAAAAAGATGTTTTGGATGTATAATTTGTTATGGAAAAGAATAAAAAATATATTTAAAAAAGGGAATGAGGGAGGAGTGAAGATCTATATTTGGGGGAAAGGGGGCGGGAATCAAATAAACCTTGCCTGACAAATGAAGTGGGAATCAAAGGCAGGAATGGGGCCCACTCCGAATCATGTCAGACAGGTACAGACTCCAGGAGACCTCAGAATGCAGCCCCTGCCATTTCCTCCCTAAGGATGGAAAGAGACCAACAGTGTGTGGCAGCTGTGGTGGACAATGCATTCCTTGGAGGCTGGATGTGCTGCCCCTGTGGATCCTGCCACCCAAGGCGGTCACCTCACCTTGCCTCATGAGTGGACCCGCCCTGGATCTGGCTCACTTTACCTCTGAAGGTGGTGTGCCACCAGCTGCACTGCAGGATGAGGACCACAAAATGTAGAACAAAGATGGTGATGAAGAAAGGATCATGTGAAGGTGATAGTTTCAATGCATGTCAGGTAGGAGCTTTCAGTTGCCATGCTCGCTAGGCAGAAACTTTAGCCAACTTATTAACATCCACCTTGATAACCATAAAGTGAGTAGAAATTAGCTTGGTCCCAGGTGTTTAACAGCTGGCATATAAAGACTGTAATTGCGATAGATCAATTCTACAAGCTTGCTGCTGTCAACACCCTAATTCCCAAACCACACCTTCCTTTTAATGTTAAGTACTGTCAGTGCAAGTTAACATTTCTTCCCTCTTGATTATCATAATCTATACCAATATTCCTTCAGGACTGGAAAAAACCCCCCCTGCATTTCTCCACTGCTTACAAAACCCTACTTAATACACATTTGGATTCTTCTTCTCACAGAGAGAAATAATCTCTCAGGACCTGAGGCATTTCAACACCTCCCTCTTTCTTTGGTTTTTTTATGTGCTTATTTCTTTGCCACTTACAATTTGATGGTTGATTAACAGAATGGAGCTGAAATGGGGCCCTGGATATTTATATGACTCCGCAATGCATCATTCTTTCAGTTATTTTTCAGGAGGGCTAAAAAGCAGATGATAACTTTGTAGCATAGATGCAAGTAGGCCAATGCTTGGCAATGTCACATAATTGCCTTGGCAAAAATAGGAAAAGTTCCATTCCATTTTAGAGTAGTTTCATTTGACCTCTGTGATGATGTCCCATAGGTGAATCTGATTGGAAATCCGGCCCTACAATATCTCTGTTTTGGCTAGGATTGCTCAAGGAATAAACAAGCATGGTGATGAATGGTGCAGAAGCACCAGCAGAGGAGAATCAAGAATTATGCATTATTATTGCAAAACAATACAAATATAGCAATGAAAAAACGGTAATGCTGAGCTGTTTCAGTATGGAGAAACATCTAGCTCTCTAATGGTTCTCTTTTTGTTCTGAAAATATCCATGGATCAAAATTCGGCGCATCCTTATTGCTAAATGATGATATAAGCCTTCTCACCTCAGTTCTACAAAAGTTTTTATGTAGGAAATGTAGTTAATATTGTGAAACCAGAAACAACATTCAGTACCATTCAGTAGTGCAGGTTACTTTCATTCCCCTCTGGCAGTATGCACATGATCTAGGCAGAAGATATACAGAAATGCTCCTTTTTAATAAAGTCACTCACTTCTATTACATAATTCTGCAATGACCTGAATATGTGGATGTACACTGAGGATTTCTTTGTGTTATTAATTCACATTATTTTTTTTTGTTCAACACAAAGCTTAATACCTGTGTTATAATTTTTGTTATTGGGCCACTGCTTTCTTTTCCTTTTCCTTTCAAGGTCACTTAACTACAGGTACTCCCATGACCCTATTTTCATACACAGTTGAGAATGGTTTGAAAAATGTGACTTAGATATTAGTGGATATTTTCATGAGGATCAGAGTCCTGGGGGAAAAGAAAGGAACAAAACATTATTTTGCCAAAACTTTGTGGAATGTTTCCCTCTTTACTACAACGTCACATAATTATGTGTTGAATAAGTGTGCTAATCATTTTCATTCTTGAGTATTTGTTTCCATAGCCATTCCCTGTTGTACTACTTCCCTCCAATTACGGTAAGTATTCAAAATGTAGACTTACAGCCGGCAGAAATTGAGTGCCTGCTTGCCCATCAGAGCTTGCATTTCCTGTTCATGAAAACTGATGGGTAGGCAGCTAACCTAATCACTGCCACTGTCGTAAAAAGCACCCAGTCCTGCAAAATTGGACAGTTTTGCAGCCTTCTCCCATTGCTGTTTCTTTGAGAAATGCATGGTGATTTCCATGTTATTTTATGGTGGCTACCTTTCTTCCCCCCAAAAAATGTGGTGCTATCATGCTCCAATGTTTAATCCTCTTCTAAAGCCATCCAAGTTGGTGGCCATCACTGTCTCTTTGGCGTTCCGTGCACAATGTGATGAGGTCCTTTCTTTTGTCTGTCCGGAATACTAAAACATTCTAGCGTTGTGCTAGAGGGGAGGAAACTTAACTCTATCCACTTCATCCTTGCCATGCATAATTTTATAAACCTCTATCATCTTGGCTGTTACTCATCTTTTCTCTAACCTAAGAAGCCTCAAATGCTTTCTCTCATTATAGGATAGTTGTTCCATTCCCTGAGCCTTTTCCAGCTCCACAATATCCTTTTTGAGGTCAGGTGACCAGAACTGTACACATTATTCCAAGTGCAGTATCGCCATTGATTTGTACAATTGCATTTGTATATTAGCAGTTTTACATTCAGTTCCTAGCATGGATTTTGCTCACTATGTGACAACTGTGAAAAGGGAAAATATCTTCACTGACTTATCCCATACAACCTCAAGGTCTCATTCAAATCCCATAGGTGTATATGTGAAATTAAGAGATTTTGCCTCAACATGCATCACTGAATTGCATTTGCCATTTTACAGGTGATTCACAATTTTGGAATGCCTTTAGGAGTTCTCTAAAAGTTCTTTTTTGTTTGCTTGCTTTAACAACCCTGAACAATATATTATCGTCAAGAAACTTAGCCACCACACTAACGAGCCCTAACTCAAGATGCTTTATGAGCAAGTTGAAAAACACAGGTCCCAATACCAATCTCTCCATTGAGAGAACTGTCCATTTATTGCTACTCTTTGCCTTCTATTACTCAACCAGTTCCTGATCCACAAAAGGACATCACCTCTTATTCCATGACTGCTAAGCTCACTCAGAAGTCTTTGGTGAGGTAATTGTTAAAGAGGCACATAGTGTAGCCCACTCACAAGACTATGCTACCTCTGTAAACCCCTAAGTGATTGCTTGTTTGCAAATCTTCTATATTAAATTATTCTAGCCCGTGGAAAGTCCCACTCCTACAAAATGTAAAAGGTAAAGGGACCCCTGACCATTAGGTCCAGTCGCGGACGACTCTGGGGTTGTGGCACTCATCTCGCTTTACTGGTTGAGGGAGCCAGAATGCTTCCAGGTCATGTGGCCTGAATGACTAAGCAGCTTCTGGTGAACCAGAGCAGCACACGGAAATGCCGTTTACCTTCCCGCCGGAGCAGCACCTAGTTATCTACAGTACTTGCACTGTGTGCTTTTGAACTGCTAGGTTGGCAACAGCTGGGACTGAGTAACGGGAGCTCACCCCGTCGCAGGGATTCGAACCACTGACCTTCTGATCGGCAAGCTCTAGGCTCTGTGGTTTAGACCACAGCGCCACCCGCGTCCCTCCCACAAAATGTACAGTACACTAAATTTACTTGGTTGGGGATACAGCCCCATGCATCCTACATTTGTAATAAAAGCAACTCTCCCTAATAAAGTTACCTAGACTAATTAAAAAATTACAAGAACAGCAACTGTGAACCAGTATAAACAACAAGGTCATGTTTTACAAAAAGAAGAAATGAGAAACAGATGTGACCTTAATGAAGGTTCTTAGTAAAAAGCAAGTCATGCTGAGCTTACAAAACCAAACTGGCAGAGTCAAAACTCATGTTTAATGAAACTAGTGCTACATAGCAATAGTTGTGCACTGTTTTAATTAAGTGAGAAAATGTTCTATTAATTCTAGACAACAATATAATTATCTGCAGGAACCAAAATAGATACTGAGGACTTGAGGCAAGTTGTCCCAACTGTCTTACATAGATCATTACCTACCCAAGTGTAGCTACAAGGTTGGCATAATTAAAAATTCAACCCACTGTGAAGTGAAAACTCAATTCTTATAGCTGTTTCAAGTTGCTTTGATAATATAGTTCCAGTTTCCTTCAAGCATGCTTCTGCTCCAGTCAACTCCTTTTGCTGTTGTTTGCACACAGTTCTGCAGTTACGGGGAAGTCTTTCTAGGCTACGTAACTTTCTTCAGAGGAAAGAAATCTCATGACTTTTAATTAAGTGAAAAACAGTGTATTTACACTGTCACCAGCCAAAAATGAAGCAATTGTTAGGGCCAGTCCCGGCTCCCATTCTTAAGGTGCAGTGTGTTTCTTACATCGTGGTTATACTTCTCTATTATTGTGGCTAAAGCATTCTGGACAGAGGTTGGATAGTCATCTGTCATAGACGATTTAGTTGAGATTCCTGCATTGCAGAGGGTTGGACTAGATGATCCTCAGCATCCCAACTCTATAATTTTATGAGTCTATTATTCTGAAGAATGAAATTGGGGTGCAAATGTAAATACAGACTAAGGTGACATTCTAAATTATCCTTAAGTAGGGATCCACAAATCTTCCATTTGGGTTTCTCATTTTGTCCCAGTAACAAGTTGAATTTGTCATATTTCTATATCAGTTTGTGAAAGAAAAAAAATTAAATCTTCGCCAAAAAAATCAGCATTTTACATGCATATTTCTCCTAATACACAGATTTTGGAAGCAGTCTTCCCTAATATACATTTTAGAAACAATATAATGCATTTTGTTCATCATTTCCCCAATGTTCTATTTTCATTAATATATATGTATATTACTGCACATTTACCCCTAAAACACACATTATTCACATTTTTCATTCAGAGAAGTGCAAATTTTGAAGTACAGCTATTTTTTAATAGACTATTGTTTTAGGAAATGCAAATTAGGTATGTTAAAATGCAAACTGAACTGAATTTCTCCCCCATTCATTCACTTAAGGTAGCATTTTGTTTTTGCTCTTGATGCTGCTAAAACTAGATTTGACTTTCTAGGTTACACATATGGTTAATTTTAAATGCATGGCTATGGCTTGAGGGCAAGGTTGGCCTATTTATTGGTGTTTTTATTTGGTTGTTTCATAATCGGTAATATATGTTATACCAGCATTGATTCATTATTGTAATTGTTTTATAATTTGTTGAAATCAATTACTTTAATATCATCCACAGAAACAGAGGCAAAATGTTCACTCTACATGAGATTAATATGCACCAAGATTGGCTGAACTACTTATAGCCTGCCTACACACTTGAAGTAAAAACAATGGCGAGTCTGGCAGCCCTTTCAAAGCTAGCAGATATGTCATGAAAGAAAATTTTGTGGACTACAGTCCACGGATACATGACGTTTTGCAGGCACTGTATATATATCAGATATATACGGTTGGAGGTGGGAGGAATTATAAACAATGAGGTCACAGAAGAAGATGAAATACAGAAAACTACAGTGTGATAATTACTTTCTTAACACTGGCTAATCACCTCAAAACAGTAGTTCATAACGTAAACATCCTGACAATGGTAAGCCAATTAGTGTAATAAAATCCATTACACTGATTCCATCCACAAGTGATAGCACTGAACCCCTTAATGTATTGTAATTCAGGGGTTTCAAATTGTACTCTCCCTTTGCAGTTCCTTTGATCAAGGATGGTGTGTCCAAAAAGGCTGAAAAGTCCCTTCACTGTATTTACTATATTGCCATTTCTGATGTCAGATATGTGACTATCCTTTTGCACAGGGACTGGCCTCTTTGTCCTATGTATAATTCAGAAAGGCATTGTTGGTAGAAGAAACACATTGGAAGATGAGTTGGTAGATGAACTTCTGTTATAGATGACATTATCAGGTCCAGTCATAGTGTTGCCAGAATACAATGGTACCTCAGGTTACATACGCTTCCACTAACCCAGAAATATTACCTCGGATTAAGAACTTTGCTTCAGGATGGGAACAGAAATCGTGCTCCAGCGGTGCGGCAGCAGCAGGAGGCCCCAATAGCTAAAGTGGTGCTTCAGGTGAAGAACAGTTTCAGGTTAAGAACAGACCTCCAGAACGAATTAAGTTCTTAACCCGAGGTACCACTGTATATATGAGAATAGAATTGGCATCCAGCTCTGCAATAAATCTGACCTCTACATCCATATCCCTGTTGTGTGGACCACTGTTGCTTTGAGTAGCTGCTTTAGGCTGTGTGGCTATTTGTAAGCAAGTAGTATTTGTAAGCAATGAGGTGGATTTCCAGTATAGCATTTCTCCAGTGGTTTTATTTGAAGTATATCATGAAAAAATAGAATTGATGGAAACTGTAGCCCATCAAATATCCAGGGTTGACTGACCTCAGCTTACATTAGTGGAATAATTAATTTTGTAGATATACCTGCAACAGTGCAGCAGTTGTTCCTTGCTGTTTTCATTTTATTCCAATAATGTATTTCAAAGTGTACTTCATTTCATATTTCCAATTGTCTCAAAGCATCTTACAACCATGGAGTTTAATTGCACCCCAGTAGCATGTTTCCACCATGTAAAATGTTTCACTGAGCTGTCTACAAATTATATGGTGCCTATTATACTAGCTGTGAAACCATTTCTCAAGCTCTCGTATCAATAGTGCTTAATAGCTTAAAGAAATGGCACTATTAGAAAATTAGATATCATAAATAATTTCAAAGAGAAGGAAATGAGTAACTGGATACTAGAAACAGCAATCAGAGTAGGCCACAATTTTATTAAAGGAACATGGCTAGCATATGCATGCTTAAAGGGCCAATTGTATGGAAAACACTTATTATGCTTCCTGTTGAGATGCCCAAGGAGACTGGCATGGGCAAGCCAGTCAAGATGCCCTGGCACATCTGCTCACCCTTTAGCAACACTCTCCTACATCTCAGCTGATGAAGCACCCAGTGAAACATAGTATCCTATCAGGAGTGTCTTATCAAAATAAAATTAATCTTCACATGCAGATCCCAAAATATCAAAATGAGTGATATTCCTGAAGTTGATTCAGAACAAATATTTTTCTAACTCATAACGCTCAGAGCTATATAGGCTATGCAAAGATGGCATTCTGAAATTCTTCACCCTACTCGTGGGAGTTAAAGTGCGAAGGATTTCTTTCATGCTGGAGTCTATGATGGAGGAATTCCCAGCATCAGCACTCCAAGAAAGTCTAGTTTCTCCCATATCCACAGCCTTAGATCCCAACAGAAATCAACCATGGTTCGTTCTCTCTCTCTCTCTCTCTCTCTCTCTCTCTCTCTCTCTTTCTCTCTCTCTCTCTCTCTCTGCCTTTCCAGCCTATAGCTTTTCTTCCAGATTCTGGCTCACCTCAACTCTAAATTCTGGTTTTTGTCCTTACTATCAGTGAGTTGTGGGAGTTGTGGCCCCCACCCATTTGCCATCTCTCACAGAGCCCCTTAATCCCCGTTCATAGCTCATCACCTGAACAATTTCTTCATCAGGAAGCTAGCTTGGCTTGATTAGCTTTTAACAATTGCTGGATCCAAGGATCAGATGGCCTGATTGGATTTAAACACTTGCGAAGCCTTGATTAGATTTTAATATTTGCTGGATCCAGGGATTAGAAAGGTCTGGCACCCAGTTTAATCCATACACACCAAACTCATAACACCATGGTATTGCCTTTGCTTTGTCACATTCATTTTCACCATATTTCTCAGTACTCGGTTCAACAAAACAATAGAGTAGTCCATTTCTCTGCAAAATGAATTTTGTGAGCAGAACTCATTGTCATTTCATTTAACAAAGGATAAGAAAGAAAATCATTTTTGCCGTGCCATGTGATTCCTAGGATATCTGCCAATCAAGCAACAAAGAACTTTGAATTGTCTCACCTTTTCCTAGAATGATTTTCTGGTAGGTGACCTAGTATCCTGCAAACATCATAGAAAGCATGTATATTGTACACCAGATGTGGGAAACCTGTGGCCCTCCAGACGTTTCTGAATTACAACTACTGTCCACCTTGGCAAGCAAGACCAATGGTAGGAAGGAAAGGAGTTGTATTTAAACAGCAGGTGGAGGGCCAAAGGTTCCCCACATTGCTGTACACAATGGAAAATGCAAACATACAGGTGGTATCAGATCAAACATGTTTTCTAAAATGTAGATCAGACAAGTTACAGGTTCTTGTCTAAGTCTCATTTGTTTACTGCCATCTTCTGTATTAAAATGAATGTGCAAGCAACATTATATTTACAAGCATGCAAATACTTGCTCTTGCAAAAGAGAATGCCGCACAGTTTCACAATGTTAGAAGAAATATTAAATTTGTCATTGCTGAAAGATGTTTCTAAAGTGACTATGTGTCTATTTTCTTTCAGATGTGTTTGTTAATATGAGATGCAAAGAATCACATGTTTATTTTATGGTATGTGTAAACATAAGAACAGTCCAATTGGCTCCAAGAAAAAATACATCTAGATCAGCATTCTGTTTCCTACAACAGCCAGCCAGGTTCTCCATTGGTTTTACTTCACCCCCAAAGGCTCACTTCTCCACTGTCTCCCAAGACAAGACAGGTGCCATCTATTATATTAGATCCAAGCATGCACTGCTTCCTACTTTACACAAACCAACTGTTCAGAATCTTCAGTTGTTATCAATAAGCCTATGATGATTCTCAACAGCAGAAATATATGGGAAAATTCCTTCCTATCTCAGGGACCCTTACTGCAGTTTTAGTTGAAGACTCTTCCTGTAATGGTACCTAAACAATAACAGATGCCCAGACATGCAGCAGATTTTCAGTGTACAGTGCATTAAAAGGGTCAATAAAAAGACATGAAAGTAACTAGCTACTCCAGGAATGAAATTAACCAGTCAGGCTGCTGACATAAATTACACCTCTCATGCTGAATATAGCTCTTAATGTTTGCCATTTAATCAATTCAACAGCACCTCATTAATCCTCTTATATGAGATTCTAAATATTCATTAAGAAATGCAACTAGGACAGTTTAAAAAAATGTTCATGTGGACTGAAAATATTTCTCCTTGCTTTCAACTGACTCACCCATTTACATATCTGTGGGATCAAAGATAACCTTGAGCAAATGAAATCATAACTTTTTATTGGGCCAACTAATCATCCCAAATATTGTGCAAGCAAGGCTTTGAACTACACATTCTCTGTTAGGCACAGATGCTCAGAAGGAAACAATAATGGAAACAACAAAGGTTACTGTTACAGGTTCAGGCTGATGGTGGCTATAATGAATGGCTCTACTGTGTCTTAGAATATGGGAGTCAATACATATTATATGTTTAGAAAGCAAAGCTGCCTTGGGAAGGTCAGATGTAAGAGTGGTAAAGGTGCTGGAGAGAGAAGATGAACTCAACCCTTTCACCACCTGCTATTTCTGTCCTCCAAATGGTTCCCAAATAGCAACCCTGCCCAGGGCCGTCTTTACCCGGGGGTGCAAGGGGCGTGGGGCACCCGGGTGCCAAATTCTGGGGGGTGCCAGGCACCTGCCGCTAAAATCTCCTAAGCTCTTAACTATCTACCTGTTATGAAATAATAAATAATTTTGATCAAGCTAGAAAAACAAAATACATATATACCTAAGTATTACCGAAATGTATACCTACTGTTTCACTAAAGGACTTTTGACTTTGTGCACTCATTTACCAAAGACGTGCCACACTAGCGGCGGTGCTTGTCATTCACAATGGCAGCACTTGTCATTCTCAATGGCGCCATGTACATGACATTAACTACATTTGGGGGCGCTGGGTGGATCTTTGCACCCCGGTGGCGCATATGCTAAAGACGGCCCTGCCCCTGTCCCTGTCCCTTGGGTTGAGCATAGGGGTGTGTGTCTCCTTTGGATAAAGCCTGAAACCCAATCCAAGAGTGAGCTGCTTAGAAGGGATTCAGACCTCACCCTAAGTGGTCTGTGTCTTCAAAGCTAAGTAGGCTGTGCCCCAGACATCAAACCTACTTCGGGGGTCTTGAGTTAAACCCTCAGTAAGTGGAGGGGGCATCACCTTCCTGCTAAAGGTAGTGCCTGACAACAACTTATTTAATTTAATAAACTAATTTATTGAATTTAGATACCCGGAAGTCTCAGGGTGGTTCACAGCAAAGATCACAATATATAAAATCAAAATAAGAACAATAACCCAATAACCCCTCCCCCAAGAGCCCCATTTTAAAAGGGTATAGGGAGTCCATCAGGTCATGTCTGCACTGGCTCAGTCACTCATACCTTCAACATGCCCCCTTAAACATGTCCACATTTCATTAGGTGGTAGAATTGGACAGTCACTTTTCCTTCCATTTTGAACAGAGAATAGGTGGAAATAGATTTTCACTGTGAATGCAGTGCTGGTTGATCTAGAAGTCCTTCTCCCCATTAATGGGGGTGACCGGGGGTATACTAGCCCCATTTTGTCTTCCTGTCTCCGATTCCACTTTTCTTTCTTTTTTTTAGATGTAGCAGCCATTTAGTTACACCAGGTCCCCATGGCAGGCATTTTATGAATGACACCTCAAAATCCCAGATGTGCCACTGGCCCAAAAAGAGTTGGTGACTCTTGTTGTACAGGATTGTCCCATTCAGTTAGTACCTATAAACTGCATCTTAAACCTAATGGATTACCAGCCAGTGAAATCCCATATTCAAAGGCAGTATGTTGCTGAATGCAGGCAAACTACAGGATAATGCCACTTAAGAGCTTCCCAAATGCATATCAGTTGAAACTTCGAGTGGAGCAAAGAATTTCAGCTGGATGCAAATCACAATACAAAACTGAAGAGCACCGTGCATTTCCAAACTATTTAATCTAATAACTCAAATCATTCAAATAAATTAATCACTATAGCAAGGTTTGTTTGTTTTTCTACCAAACAGCAAATGTCACTAGTACAATAAACCTGCAACTTATGTGGGGCGTACATTCTGTGGATTGTGTTTAAAGCCAAAATCAAATATAGGTTCAGTGGTGCATTGGGTTCAGTGGTGAGTGGGATTTCCAAAGTCATTTTCCCCACAATCCCAATCCCTTTCCACCCCATTTATTTATTTATTTATTTATTGCCATCAGCATAAATCTGAATGCACATAAGTGTGCATAGTTGTAGTGTAGCCTTATTGAATTCTTATTCAAGTCAACACAGTTTTCTAACATAAACTCATACAAGATTAGGGAGTTCCTTGGCTCCCCACCCCCCTTGAGAAACAAAGAGTTTTTTATCTTATTCAAACTTCTTTAGAGGGAATACAGTAGATTATCTAGTGCTATGAACAACAGAAAATCATTTTAGTGAATACCAAAAGGTATTAGCCACATGAATCTCAAACTTACAAAATAGCATAATCTCCCCCAATTGTATTTTGTAAGTTTGAGATTCATGCGGCTAATTGAACAATATCTCTCTGTTCACTGTAATAGATGATTCTCCCCTTTTTTGGTTAGTAAATATGCATATACCAACTAGAATTGTACTATTTTGAAAGCCACTGTTAAATTATGTTGCCATAGGTCATAAATTACAGGAAACAATCAACTCTGCACCAGAAAGCTGGCATGCTCCTTACATTTATCACATTATAGATTGTCAGGGAACTGCCATCGGAAGAACAGGTGGTGGAAAGGCTCCAGGAGAATAGGAGAGACTCTGCAGCAGAAGAGGGAACCAGTAGGGGGGGAGCAGGAGCTCCAAGGGAAAGGGAGTCGGAGGGGAGGCTCTGGGATACTTCCAGTGAGAACAGTGAGGAGGTATCAAGGCCCCCTTTAGGGACCCCCACCCCTCGCCGGAAACTGTCACGCAGAGAATCCAGGAGACGCGTTTCCGTTAAACAGCTTTTATGTTGGAAACGTTTCCACAGACGCCCACTGTCGGATTCTAACAGCGACTGACGGAGCCATGCCAAAGGGCTCCGCTCAAGGCAGAGCTTTGCTACGCTGAGCAAACTCTGAGGGACCAACCCTTTTAAGCACAAGCAGCTCATCATCCCATCACATAGATGCTCACTTTTCTTTTACACACCCACCTACCCACCATGATGACTCGTTAAGTATTTATAAACAATAACTAATAGTTCTTTTAAAAAGTGAGTTTTATCTGTTCCTGGCAGGCAGTCAAAAGTCTCCTTTGAACCTTTTCCATTTGCTGGTTTCCAAAAGGCAGATTACAATTTTCTCCATACTTTTTTTTAAAAATAGCAAATTGGATTTAAATTAATTTTAGGGCAGTGTTTGCATCCAAAATAAACTTATAATAATGACTTTGAGCCATATGGTTCTGTCCTGAAGAAGATGCCCACTTGGTCAATGTGAATGATTTTGTGAGGAAAATGGTCCCTGTTGCAAGAAGTAAAGATCATCGTTAATATTCAATGCTCTACTGCTTAACTAAGTGGTTTGTTTACTCTTACATGATTTCTCCAGCCTTAGGAAACCTCCTGGTGATATGCTTTATTCCCAATTGCTGGGGAAGTTTATACGGTTGGTCTGTTAAACTGTTTAACCATATTCTGACAATTGCAGAAAAACTCAGGAATATATATTTTTATAACCACACCATACCATTTGTGTGGAAGGAAGGAATCCATTGTGCATTTTATTTGAAACAGGCATGTCTTAAAATCAGATATATATTCCAGCTCTGAAGGAGAATCAATAAACTCATTCTGGGTTGCCATTACAAAGCACTAGTGTAATATTTCTCAGTTTGTGTCATGCCCATTTGACATTAATATTTGGAGATAAATGTGTACAATTTAACTACATTTCCCCACTAAACCACTAAAAAAACCCCTAATACTTTATTTCATAAGAATATATTTTCATGAAGAAATAGTTCCCTTTTGGTTTAATAAGGTCTGGATATGTCTTTTTATTTTAGCAAAAAGACAGAGCTGAACAAAACATCAAAGAAGAACTGAAAAACAGAAAAGCTAATGGTAAAATTAAGACTGACTCTTACACACTAGTATGGTGTGTGGCTTTCTGCATGTCTGTGAAACATATATATAGGAGGTTGCTGTGTCTTGTTCAAAGACATTTATGCTTAAGCATGTGAATGCTACTTTAAGTGCATCAGTAAATAATTTGGCAGACTAATAATACATGTAATGGATTTCTTTGTGTTACATCTGATGAAATGTTAGAAACCTACCATAAAGCACTTTTGTACGAGCTCAACTGAAATGAGTGGAAGCTGGGTAAGAGCACAATAATGTTACAGGGCATTTCCCATTTATTGCAAAAGAAGAACTTCACCGTGAGTTATGCCTGTGAGGCCAGACTATGACAGACCTATCCAACAGGCTGATGTAAAGTGCAAGGATTATTCCAAACAATAAAACGGTGAGACGTAATACATACATACAGAATATATATAGATATTTGGCTGAGAGCCAAAATGAAAACACTGAAAAACACCTAGAATGGAAGAATTCTAAGTATGACATGGCCACAGCCTCTCCAGTTTGAAGATACTTTGTACATATCATTCATCAAATCCAGTCCAGGGGTGTTAGAAGAGTGAAACTGTGGATCAAGAGACATAATACCCCATGGATTTAGGCCTAACCCCACTTCTGAGAGTAAATCCTGTTGTATTGATTATTATTTGCTTCTGAGTAGAGGATTTTGCTGTTAATAAATCAATTACCCCCCTCTCCCCTGTTTTCTTGGGGGGGGGGCAGAAGGAGCAGCAGCAGCTGGAGGAGAATGATGAGACTGGAACACTCATACAGTGAGTCCTTTTCTTTCTTGCCCCCTCCTCCTCCTCAGCCCCACTCTTAGGACATAGGAAACAGCCATGAAAACAGTGTGATGATGGACTAGTGCAAATCTTGTAGAGAGAGAAATAAGTACAGAAAGCAATACCCCAAGTAATGTCTCATTTCGCTGAATTGATTGGACACTTCAGGGCAAATTCATTATAGCCCACAAACAAGTTTGGACAAAATCTGTAAGAATTTTATTTTGCTTATGAGGCAGATATGAGCAAGCTGACCTTTATGCATAGGCAATGATGTTAATACTTGATCATTTCTAAAAACGTTTACACCATTTAGTGCTTCACTTTAACAACTCTGTCCAGAACAGCCAAAAATATACTGTATAGCTAATCTCCATAATGTTGAGCCTGTCAGGACCCTGGTAAAAGGATGACTAACATCACAGTTATTGTTACAATCATGCTAGATTTCAGGCAGTATCATTTTTTATCTGTTTTGCAGTTGTAGGCATGAAAATAGCCTGAATGCAAATGAAGAACTGTCCTTACAAAGACTAGCAAATTATTTTGAATCAATAGTCAAAAAGGTTTGAATTCATGAAGCTGTGTAGTGTGAACCATGCAAACTGTATCTATACCAGGGCTAGATTTGAAGAAAAACTGAAATACCAAAATGTGAATCAAATTTCAGCATTAGCATTTTAAAAATTTCCTATTTTAATATTTTTAGGAACACTTTTGAGAAAATTAAATCTCATTAATAATTTTAATGTTACAAATTTGATACTTTGCAAGGTAAACACTTTTATTGTGTTTCATATTTTTTTTCAAAACCCATAAGCAAAAAAACCAACAATGAAAAGTTTTTCAATCTAATTGTATTGTCATAATTCAGAATGTTCTAAGAAATTTCTGCAAAAGCAGAGTATTTGGTGACAATGTCCCCATTTCATTTCTATTCTAATTCAGAGTGATCTCTCAACTCATTATAACAAATTGACCTACATCAGGGTAGCAGAGCGATCTTTCTCTTTATATTGATGGCTAAGATATAGGAAAGGGAGTTCATGATGGCTGGGAGTTTGTTAAGAGGGAGATAGTAAAAACACAACTTCAGGCAATACCAATGAGACGGAAACATGGAAGGTGCCTAAAGAAGCCAGGGTGGCTATCTAAAGAACTTTTAACTGAGTTAAAATTAAAAAAGGAGGTGTACAAAAAATGGAAAAGGGGGGAAACCACCAAAGAGGAATTCAAACAAATAGCCAGCATGTGCAGAACAATCTGAGTGAGAGACTGCTGGTGTCTTTCTACCGAGGCTCCATAGAGAGCATTCTCACATACTGTATTTGTGCCTGGTTCTCCAGCTGTACAGCTAGGAAGAGGAAGGTGCTCCAGAAGGTCATAACCACAGCCCAAAGGATTATTGGTCATCCCCTCCCATCTTTGGAAGAACTGTACGGTTCCCGTTGTCTTAGGAAAGCAAACAATATCCTGCAGGATGCATCTCACCCGGGACACAGTCTGTTTGTACTACTGCCTTCTGGCAGGAGATACAGAAACATCAAGTCAAGGACAAATAGACTGAAAAATAGTTTCTATCCAAGAGCTGTGGCCTTCTTAAATGCAGTAACTCGATAGTGTGACCTGGGAGTTTGATGGGTGTGGGTGTGGGTGTGGCTGGAATGTGGTTTGTTTGGTTGTTGTTGTTGTTTTGCTTTTGTTGTTTTTAAGGGATGGCATCCAATTTCGTTGCACTTGTGCAATGTTGCACTTGTGTAATGACAATAAAGAATCTATCTATCTATCTATCTATCAGACACAAAGTCAGAAAAGCTAAAGCACAGAATGAACTCAGGCTTGCTAGAGAGGTTAAAAGCAACAAAAAGGGCTTTTATGGGTATGTTCGTAGCAAAAGGAAGAACAAAGAAACAGTGGGGTCACTCAGAGGAGAAGATGGTGAAATGCAAACAGGGGACACAGAAAGGGCTGAACTCCTCAATGCCTTCTTTGCCTCAGTCTTCTCCGATAAAGAAAACAATGCCCGACCTGAAGAATTTGGAGCAAATGATTCAGCAGAGGAAACACAGCCCAGAATAACTAAGGAGATAGTACAAGAATACTTGGCTAGTTTAGATGTATTCAAGTCTCCAGGGCCAGATGAACTGCATCCAAGAGTATTAAAAGAACTGGCAGATGTGATCTCAGAACCACTGGCAGTCATCTTTGAGAATTCCTGGAGAACAGGCGAAGTCCCAGCAGACTGGAGGAGGGCAAATGTTGTGCCTATTTTCAAAAAGGGGAAAAGAGAGGACCCAAATAATTACTGCCCAGTCAGTCTGACATCAATACCAGGGAAGATTCTGGAGCAAATCATTAAGCAAACAGTCTGTGAGCACCTAGAAAGGAATGCTGTGATCACCAATAGTCAGCATGGATTTCTGAAAAATAAGTCATGTCAGACTAACCTGATCTCATTTTTTGACAGAATTACAAGCCTGGTAGATGAAGGGAACGCAGTGGATGTAGCCTACCTTGATTTCAGCAAGGCATTTGACAAGGTGCCCCATGATATTCTTGTAAAGAAGCTGGTAAAATGCGGTCTTGACTATGCTACCACTCAGTGGATTTGTAACTGGCTGACTGACCGAACCCAAAGGGTGCTCATCAACGGTTCCTCTTCATCCTGGAGAAGAGTGACTAGTGGGATGCCACAGGGTTCTGTCTTGGGCCCGGTCTTATTCAACATCTTTATCAACACAAAACAAATTCCTTCTAGTAGCACCTTAAAGACCAACTAAGTCAGTTCTTGGTATGAGCTTTCGTGTGCATGCACACTTCTTCAGATACACATGTGTATCTGAAGAAGTGTGCATGCACACGAAAGCTCATACCAAGAACTGACTTAGTTGGTCTTTAAGGTGCTACTAGAAGGAATTTGTTTTGTTTTGACTATGGCAGACCAACACGGCTACCAATCTGAATCTTTATCAACAACTTGGATGATGGACTCAAGGGCATCCTGATCAAATCTGCAGATGACACCAAACTGGGAGGGGTGGCTAACACCCCGGAAGACAGGATCACACTTCAAAATGACCTTGACAGATTAGAGAACTGGGCCAAAACAAACAAGATGAATTTTAACAGGGAGAAATGTAAAGTATTGCACTTGGGCCAAAAAAATGAGAGGCACAACCAAAATGGTCAAAGGCCTGGAAACGATGCCTTATGAGGAACGGCTAAGGGAGCTGGGCATGTTTAGCCTGGAGAAGAGGAGGTTAAGGGGTGATATGATAGTCATGTTCAAATATATAAAAGGATGTCACATAGAGGAGGGAGAAATGTTGTTTTCTGCTGCTCCAGAGAAGCTGACACAGAGCAATGGCTCCAAACTACAAGAAAGAAGATTCCACCTAAACATTAGGAAGAACTTCCTGACAGTAAGAGCTGTTTGACAGTGGAATTTGCTGCCAAGGAGTGTGGTGGAGTCTCCTTCTTTGGAGGTCTTTAAGCAGAGGCTTGACAACCATATGTCAGGAGTGCTCTGATGGTGTTTCCTGCTTGGCAGGGGGTTAGACTCGATGGCCCTTGTGGTCTCTTCCAACTCTATGATTCTATGATTCTATATATTGCTTAGTAGAAGCACTAATGTGTTGAAACAGATAGGTCTGAATTGTGTAAGGACCAGCTGTTCACATGGCTGCAGGCAGTAGCTTTTGGAACAAGATTTGTTGTAATAATAGTATGATTTATGTTGTCCTTTAATGATTGGTTTTATTTTAGTTCTAAAATGTTATCCTGTCTTTTGGTGGTTAATGAAAACAACCAGCTACTCCACCTCAGTGCCTCAGGAGCCGGCACTATTGATGCACACAATGTGGTTGTGTTCTTTGGGGCTTTTGCTCTCAAAGTTTTTGAAACTTTTTCGGACATGAATGTGCATATTTTTCATGAATACTAGAAACCCATGTTTTATTTCCTACTTCAAACTCACACTAACCTACATGTCACAGATTATATTTATAGAGGTTGAATGTGGAAGGATCTCAGTGCTTTGCCTGCGGGTCTTTTCTATGATGTTTGGTACATGTTGCAAAATATGTGCATCCTTGACCCCCTCAACACAATGGAAGGTTCCATTGAAGTGGGGTGTGGGAAAGATTTTGTTCATTTTATAGACAAAGATGATTCCTTAAATGAAAAAGTAATGTACCATAAGTGTAGCCTTTTCTAAAAATAACCTGCTTAGTGAAGGCAGAAGGCAGTGAGATAAAATGCTTTTGAAAATAACACATTTTCTCTGTCCTCTCAAAATATTATAGATGGTTAAACTTATCTTTTCAAAACCTTGGTTTTTTTAAAGAGCATTTTTCTTGGTATATGGGTTGTTCAAACATTGTATTTTTTCACATTCATTTCCATATATTAAAAAGTTATTTTCAAATGTTTTTCTATGGATGTTTCTCTGTCAAGATGGATTTTGCTAAGCATTGTAATTCTGAAGATATTAATTAATTACATTTAAGAGCCGGCAAACTCTCCTCTGCTTTGTTCAATTCAAAATTGACTCATTATTTCAGAGAACTCTACAAAAGAATAAAGAAAGAGATGATAGATGATAGATAGACAGATAGATAGATAGATAGATAGATAGATAGATAGATAGAAGGAAAGTGTGTTGTAAAACAACCAACTGGGAGCATTTGCTCACCACTGCCTGAGCTGTGATTAGACCTGGGCAAAACAAACTTCACAAATGTCAAGACTACGGAATTCACTAATCACAAGGTATATTTACAGCAGCTTTATGTGACAGCTTTTGAAGGGGTTTTACAGGCTCCTAGTGGTTATGAGGCTTGATGAGTGTATAGTACCTCCAATATAAGAGGTTGTATACTTCTAAATGCAGTGGTACCTCGGGTTAAGTACTTAATTTGTTCTGGAGGTCCGTTCTTAACCTGAAGCTGTTCTTAACCTGAAGCACCACTTTAGCTAATGGGGCCTCCCGCTGCCGCCGCACCACCGGAGCACGATTTCTGTTCTCATCCTCAAGCAAAGTTCTTAACCTGAGGTACTATTTCTGGGTTAGCAGAGTCCATAACCTGAAGCGTATGTAACCTGAAGCGTATGTAACCCGAGGTACCATTGTACCAGTTGCTTGGAAGCACACATGGGCAGCTAGATGGCCTTGTAGGCACTTAGATTGCCAGGGTAAGAACAATATGCTGGGTTAGTTGGGTTTATGGTTAGATCCAGCAGAACTTTTATTATATTCACGTTGTACGTTGTCAGAATTTCATGTTACATTCCAAGCTATTTTCAGGGCTGGAGTCAGATGCAGTTCAGCATGAAAAAGCAGAGTCAGTTGTCAGTGAAGTTAACTCTTCGTTCAAGGAAACAAACATATAACTTGGCCTGGTGGTCTCAGCAACACTTCCTAGTAGGTCTTGTCCCTATAGAGAAGTTTACAAGACTGAAGGACCCTGTCTTCCACTCCCTCTAAGGCTCCTCCTCTCCCAGATGTTTCCCAAACAGACAAAAACTGCTTCTGCCCACCTCTGGTCTCTGGTCTGTCCTCCTCATTACTTTGTGAGTTCTTGGAGACCAGTGGGGAGGAGAGCTTGTTTGCAGCAGGAGAGGGAGAATCACAGGATTCTGGTCTCTTGACACCCCCCCCACCTCCTCTGTTTCAGCCTTAGAGTCTGAACTGCTCCCTGTCACAGGTTCCTCATACTCACTTAACCCTGTTGCCCCTTCAACATCCAACACCTCCTCCCAATCTTCTCCCTCCTCAGTGTCCCACCACCAATCCCTGGGCTCTAAGCCTCCTTCCTCTTACATTTCCCTTGGGGGTTCCTCGGCTCGTGCCTCCCACCACCTGTCATCTCATCCAGCCAGTCAGTTTGTTCGATTGTAACTACATCCAACCTCAGGAGCTTGGTAAATTTATGTGCTGAACACCTTAATTATAAATTCTGGCAACATCACTAATTGCTTTTCCTCCAAGTTGTGTTGAGCAGGTTTCTAGCCTCACGGCAAAGAACATGACTTGCCTGAGGCCACCCAATGAATGGATTTACGGCATTCCCTGTCTTTGAAGATGATGATTTAGGGCAGTTCCAAAGAGAGGAGTATATTAAAATGTGTCAAAAGTAGTACAATAACTTTCTACTTACCGTTACTTTGCAGACATTGTCCAAAGTGTATTATTCAGAGGATTCACCTCCCTTCATAAGCAACTGAAATATCAGGGGAGTGTCCACAAATATCCACCCTCACAAAAAGTGAAGCTTACTTCTGCTTGTCATTAAGTAGCACTTTGCCATCATCCTCATTCAGTGGATAATTTGGTAAATAAGTGGCACCATTCTCCCAAAGACACCATGATGTATTGTTTTAACTGAGGCGCCATCACATTTTTTAAACTGGTAGTAAAACTTCAAATGAACAGGCTGTACTGGTTCTTTGCTTGAATGTCCCACTGGTACCTTATAAAGACTTTTGATTCCACTTCATCATTGTCCAGAGGCCAGCCATTTAGTTCTAAAAAGAAAAAGAACGGATTTATTAACAATGTAATTCAAATATGCCAAGGACAAAAAGTTTTATGAATTATATTCATATCAAAAGTATTCTAAGTGAAGTCTTTTTGATCCTTATGAATGGATCATCAGAGCAAATGGAAGTATGCAAGCAATAATGTCATCTAAAGTGAAAAGAAGCAAGTATTTTTCAATTGTACAATAATGGTCTTAGGGCTGCCTTTAACATAATGGATCATAAGACCAGTGATCTGTATTAGAAATTTGTTTCACTGAATTCCTGATCGTTAGTTTTAATCCAAATGTGATGGCATAATTTTCAAAAGTGAAATTCTATGCATATTTACTAAGAAATAAGTCCCAGCATGTTCAAGCCATAGCACTGCAACCTGAGACTTTAAAGCTATTTTGTTTTCACATTATTTTGTTATAATATGATTTTCTGTTAATGTTATAATTTGATGTTTTTACTGTACTTAAAGTTTCAGACCTGTGGCTCAATGGTGTGGGAATAAGCCATATTGAATACTGTAACTTACTTCCAAGTATGCATGACGAGAATTTCTTTGCCTGTCGTTGGAAGATGTTTTGCAAGATGGAGTGTGTGTGTGTATATAAATATATATATGAAAAGCAAGTGCATTTGTTGAGGTTTTTCCCCATCCTGAGCAAATATTTGGCAAGGGAAATAGGAACAAATTGCCATGAATTTTTATAGAACATTTGTTGGGTGCCTAATCAGCAAAGTCCTCTGGGTGGTTCAAGCAGAAGTCAAACAATTCAAACATTAAAATATTTAAGAAATTATACATTAACATTAAAATTTAATTGATTCAATTTCCTCCCTAAAAACCCAGCATAAGAAGCATAAAAACATTTAAAACTCAGTAGAAACTATCATTTTCATATGAAAGAATGACTATTTCAAGGTCTGAGCAGGCCAAATTAAGACATGCAAGTCATTAAGCCACCTGGATTGGTCTTGTCACATATTGACTCTTCACAAGTGACAATTGCCAACAGAAATGTCATGAAGACTTTCTGTTAATGATAATTAATTAATATACTGCTTAATTACAATGGTAGCTTCTAATCAGATTACATGTATAAAATTCAATTATAATAAAAAATATAAGCACACATAATTTAAATGCACAATAAAACTATTTTCTCAAAACAAGCAATCACAATTAAGATGTACAATAGAAGAAGCCCACTGAAACAGCACAATTAAAGAGCTAAAACACCAATTAAAAAATTAAAGCAGGAGTTTCAAGTAAAGAGAATGTTTGCTCAAACAGGTGTGTCTTTGAGAGCCAGTGCAATGCCAATACACATAGGGCCTTTCAACCAACCAATCTTTATTATGTTCAAAGGCTAGACAACAAAAATAGCCACAATAACACATATATCCTACATCAGCACCAAGGGGCAGAATCAGTAAACAAAATTTAAATTTCATATAGACTTATTTACATTAAAAGTAACACTCCATCAGCTAAAGTCTGTGGTACAGAGTCTAAAATCAGTGTCACTGTCACAATGGCCTCTCTTGTCCACATTGCCATAAGAGAGAATTTCAGGACCGACCTGGTGGCATTCAGGTCTTTTCCAGCAAGAAAGTATTTAATATAAGTATTTCCACCGAGTGGCCAAGAAGTTTCCTTAATAAAGGATGAATTAGCTCTTTGCGGATATCACAGTATAGTGGGCAATACAACAGAATGCAGCCAATTTTTTGGGTCTCATCTGAATTCAACTAGGATGGCATGATATCTGCCTTCAAATAGTGTTGAGGAGAGGGCATTAAAGCTGGCTCAGGAGAAAACTCAGCAGTGTTTGTGGTTCTCCAGTACATTTAGATAAGTGGCTGGATAAGATGTAACAAAGAAGAAGAAGAAGAAGAAGAAGAAGAAGAAGAAGAAGAAGAAGAAGAAGAAGAAGAAGAGTTTTAGTATTTATATTCTGCCCATCTGGCTGGGTCTCTCCAGCCACTCTGGGCGGTTTACAGCTTATATAAAAACATAATCTCTGAATCTTGGATGATCAGTTAAGATCATTTTGGAATTCTATATTTGTTCTTTAATGATGCTTCTAGCTCTCCCTTATTCTAGACCTAGAAGATATTCAGGAGAAAGGCTGTATGAAACATGAAGCTCGTTTTCTTGTGAGGCCCTTCCATCATTTTGCTTGATAATTATCTACCGGCATCAAAGAGAGCAGTTCAGTTGGGGTCTTATTGAGTCTGAGTCATGTATACAGAGTAGCCAAACTTTGGCTTCAATCCTATATAAGATAATAAAAAAAAGGTTAAGGACCCCTGGACGGTTAAGTCCAGTCAAAGGTGACTATAATCCTGTCTCCAGCCACAGAGCTGCATTAGGGGAACATTTAGGGGTTTGGAGTACTGAGTTTAGGAATTCTGACTGGATTTTTTCATAAAGGCCCAGATTACAGAAGGGAACTAGTTGTATAGTATTGGTTTTGCAGCAAATAGTTTGATAGCAGTTGGGATGAAGTTTCCTCGCTTCATTCAATGAAATCTTAAAATTGCCACAGTATTTTGGGGAGCCATAGAGGAGATAGGGCTTCTCATATTTCAGCAGGGAGAGCATAATGGGGCTCATCACCAAGGTTATGGTTAGCAGATTGCAGAAATTGCAATGCCTGCATGGAACCACCCAACAAAACAGTTCCAGGTCTCTCTCACACTGCAGTCATAACTACAGACTCATCACTTCATTTTTCCCCACCTTAAGACTGACATATTTTCTGTTGGAAAACTGCAGTTGAAGACATTAATCTACATGTTTCAGTATCAATTTTGCCTGTCTACAAAGTCAGCAATTTACATTTTGTCAGCTGGTGTTGGTGGCCAATCTCAACCCATCAGTGCCACAATTGGTGATTTGGAAGATAATCCAAGCAGCTCATACTGACATCAAAATGGCTTTTCTTATTTTGCATCTAACATGAAGCTGCATGTTGTCACCCTCAATTATTAAAGGGATTTAGGTAGCTTCAGCACAAAATGACATCAGATAAATTGCCCACAAGCAACATTTCATGAAGTCCCTAGCTCATCTCTGAAAGTGTGCAGAAAATTAGCAAACAGCTTTAGCCTGGATTGGAAAAACTAAATTGAATTAAAAGGAAGCTTTTACACACACACACCCCTCTGGAAGGGCTCACATTTTAAATGTTTTGATTTAAAGGAAACATTGGATTTTATTGTTTAGATTTATTACAAATTGAAGACACACTTAATCCCAGTGAGCTTCAATCAAACCTATCAAAGACACTCTAGATTTTATGAGGAATAATCTAGGCAGGCTGAGTGAAATGCAACCCTTTCATTCATTCCTCAGATACAAACTAAATAAGTTGGCATAAGCAGCTTTCCGGTAGAGATTTGATTTAGCACTGCTGCCACTACCTTTTCCTCCTTTCTTGTTCATACACACATAGAGTAAGTGCCTAATTTAGTTAAGTATACAAATCTGGGCACTTTGCAGAGTCGAAACTCAAAGCAGACAAAAAACAGCCCATGTGTGTGTGATTGAAAAACATTTGGTATACAATCAAACTTTTGTCCCAATCCAACAGAGATGTGAGTGTCTTCTGTGAACCTTGCACCTAGTACCCAAACCTGTGTCTTTGTTGATATTTTGGGACTGGGTTTACATATGCTTTGCCAAATATGCCCTGCCTTTGACTGTGCCCATTGTTTGTGAGGCAGAAGGAAGAAAGGAAAGTTCAAATTGTGAGAGTTCCAAATACGCCCTCACCAATTTTGACGATTCTAAATTTGCAGTCTTCCCCAACCTGGTGCCCTCCAGATGTTTTGGGCTACAAATCCAGCATTCATAGCAAGAAGAGCTATACTGGATGGGGCTGATGGGAGATGTAATCCAAGGTATCTGAGAGGCACCAGGCTGGGGGTGAGGAGGCTGATCTACTGTATTAGCATAAATATCTGAAAGTCTTCAAGGAGAATAATAAGGAAGAACATTCATTTTAAAATCCTGTCACTAGATTATTACCCAGAATACTCATTTCTCAGACTCACAGCAGATAAACTATCTACGACTTCTGCTGATTCAGCACTGTTGTCAGTTAACTGTCTTTTTTTCCAGAACAGAAACCAATAAAATTTGCTGCAACAGTAGATAATCACATTACAGGTAGTTTCAATCATGCTGTTTTGTGGATACTATCCAAAGCCTAACCTAAGGATTGCCAAGGGCATGGGGAAAGAACATTTATTGTGTGTTTAACCTCTGTAACCCAAGGGAAAGGTTACAATCATAATGGTTAAAACTGCTAATTCATCTGCCCTAATGTATTATAGGACTCCTAAGGATCAAATATTTTTATCTACCCAAACTTCTCTGTTGCACATATGATAAAACATGGCAGAAACCTATCCTGATACAAGAGTTCAATCAGAGTTTCTTGGTGTAAAAGTTGCTGCAAAGAGTGAAGGCAATAAAGGTCACATTTCAAAATGCTACCCAAGCTGTATTCATTTTAATTAGGATTTTTGTCAACATTAATTAACGGTTAGAAGTAAAGATTGCTGGAGTCTTGCATATACCTTTTAGCTTCCCATCATTAAGAACAGTGAAATTTGATTTATTAATGTGGAAAAATATTACATTATGAAATTAAGACATTGCAGCTTCCAAATAATATTTTCTGTTGGCATGAAACATGTGTCACCGTAATGTAACTTTCACAATGGTGACCTAGGTAGATATTTCATACTTCCCTCTAGGCAGCATACGGAGAAGAGTAGAATATATGACCAAGACCTATTTTTACTGTCATAACTGTGGAAGTCTAACTCTTTTGCTGTCTAGCTAGCATGAAATACACACTATAAACTAGGGTGGTTTCATTCACTGGAATTTCTCTTGCATCTGGAAAAGCCACTGTTTTCTAGTTCAGAATAGAAGCCTTGGTGACTCCTAATGCGCACCATCAATCTGAGATGAGCTTTATGGCCCCATAAGTTTTTCTACAGCTTGGATTGTAGTTGGATAATAATGTCCATTTTCCTGCCTCTTTCCCTACTGCCTTCACACTTAACTGGTTTGGCAGAAGCATGGAGACCTGCTATGGTAGTGTCCCTGGTCCCTGGGGTGCAGCCCAGGGATAATGTATCATCTGGCCTGGGTTAGCCTAGTTGCCTAGTCTCTCACAGAAAAGGACAGAGCAGACTCCTACCTTCCAGGCCAGCCTTCACTGTTGAAGTAATTTCCTCACTCATAATGTGCAAGAATCTTCCCTCCTCTACACTCAGTTTCTTCTTCCTCCACCCTCAAGATCCAGGCCCAACACAAACCTGCCAGCCGCTAATTTGCCAGAATCATATTTGTTCTGAATCATATCTAGTGTACATTGTCTTGATATGGTTGTTTAGAATGTGATTAATAAATTGATGGTGATAATCATATAAGATCGTGCCCTTTCCATTAGCAGATACCAACTGGACCGGCACTTAAATTTTACCTCAAACTTAGTGATGGGGCATTTTCTTCCACTGCACCTGAGGAGTGCAGGGCAGATCATGGGAAACACATACCTCTGCTGATGAACATCCCTTAGCATCTACTACCTCAGTCAGCTCACTTAATTTGGCATAAATTGGAAGTAAATGCCTTCTGAATTATGGAAAGTAATCCCTTTGAAAGCAGAGTAAAATTATCTGAAATTTAGGGAATTAATCTTATCATGTTCTGTGGCTGCGATCCCAAAAACCACATCTTCCCCCACTGCCTATATAAAATGGAAAACACCGGCTTATGTTTAAGTGTTCAAATCAGAGCAGAAGTCCCAAAACATACATCATAACTTGAACATGCCAAATATGGCAGCACATTTCTGAGAAGCATCAGGGAGAGACTAGCGAAGGGATCAGCAAGTCTTGGTCCTAATCCCCCTGACCCTTCAGTAATCAAAATAGACATAAAGAAGGTCTGGATGATTTGATATCTGTGACAACATATTTTTTTTCCTGCCCTCCCCCCACCTTCCAATTACTTCTGAAAAGGAAATTTAGTTGCTGAGTAGGGGACAAGTTGATCTATAGTGTACTGAGCTTGCAAGATCTATGTGTTGCTCTTCAATAAATATACTAGTATGCCATAAGGGAACACAGAAGCTCTGTGATTCATATGATACAACAATTTTTAAACCTTTTTTCCTCCCTTTGCATTTGTGTCCGCCACTGAGATAAATGCTGTGATTTGATAGTTTATACAAGAATTCCCAGATTCCCTGTGCAATATCTCAGTGTACACTGTCATGTAGATCTAAGAGCTGTTTTCAGACTTGAAATTTACAAATCTAATGAAAAACAGAACAAGGGATCATAGAAATGCAACATGGTGTTTGCCCTAATGTGCAAATTCAAAAAATTGTTAAGGAATCCCCCCCCCTTACAAAGCCATTTGAGTGCATAGTTCCCCAAAGAACTACTTTATGCACACACCAGAATATTTTAAAGCTACCAGCTAATACTTATTTCCATTTCCCACATACCTATCCTCCCATATTTTAACTAGGAAAGAAAATAATTTTAATTATTCTTGTCTGGAACTTTTTTTTTTTATAAAAAAAAAGATAGCCTACAGAAATTTTTTCATGCACTGTGAAAGTGAGAGATAAACAACTGGGGGGGGGGGAATGGGTCAGCAACTTCTTTTTTTAACAAAATGTATTGGTAAGCATGCTTATACAGTGAGTTCTATACAGTGTGTGTGTGTGTGTGTGTGTGTGTGTATCTGCATACTAACTTAACTGAGAAGTAAATAATGAATTTAAGGGGGAAACATGCTAACTGCCTCCATATATCTTATGGGCTGTTATGCAGAAGACAAAGCAGGTTTGCTCCAGAAAACCAGAATAGAATCAATGGGCAGAAATGGCTGGGAAGCATTAGAACAACCATCCTGATGGTAAAAGTTCTGTAACAGTGGAACAGTCAGTCTCAGGAGAAGAGGGGCTGTCTTTGCAGGGTATAGTCAACCAGAGGCTTTGTCATGAACATTGTAATTCCATTGGGGAAGGGCCGTTGCTCAGTTGTAGAGCATCTGGCATCTCCAGGTAGATCTGAGAGATGAACTCTGCCTGAATCCTTAGAGAGCAGACAATACTGAGTAAGATGGACCAGTGGGCTGCCTTCCTATGTTCCTAGTTCCTGCATTGTTAAAGGGGTTGGAATAGGTGATCAATAAGGCCACTGCCAGCTCTGTAATGCTATGATTCATCAAAAACACAAAACGCTATCAAAGGCATATCAGATGTTACATCAGAAGTACAGATTCATTGGAGATTTAGGAAAGGCTCAGTAGTTAGATATTTTTTATCCAAGTAGAAGGAGAGGTCTGCTTCCCATGCTCCCTCCCCTAACCTAATTACCCACAATTGCCTCTTGTGCACTGATTGTCCATGTGCATATGCTAAGGAGGAAGACAATGGGCATCATTTACGGATCCTTCCAAACATGAGTGCTGTGCTCACAATGATACGGATTAAGCTCTGTATGTGTCAGGCTACCTGGGAATGTGCCCCAGTAAATAAAGGAGGCTTAGTTCTGAGTAAATGTGTATGATTGGTAATATTATTATTATTAATAATAATAATAGTGGATCATCTGTTAATGTATTATACAGATTCATTTATTTGTTTACTATGGCAATATGTTATATTAAATATACCTATTATGCAGCACCATCAATTAGAATACCATGAAATATATCATTGCTTTCCTTTACAGGCCAGTTGCATAATCAGAAGGTTAATTGTAATTTAACTTGTAATGTAAAGGAAAGTTGAGTTTTAAAATTCCAGAGAACCAATGATTCTGTCCTAAATATGCATCCTATACTATATGGAGGGACGCAGGTGGCGCTGTGGTCTAAACCACTGAGCCTCTTGCTCATGACAATCAGAAGGTCGGTAGTTCGAATCCCCGCGACGGGGTGAGCTCCCATTGCTCGGTCCCAGCTCCTGCCAACCTAGCAGTTCGAAAGCATGCCAAAAAGTGCAAGTTGGTAAATAGGTACCACTCCGGCAGGAAGGTAAATGGCGTTTCTGTGCACTGCTCTGGTTTCGGTGCTCCATTGCGCCAGAAGCGGCTTAGTCATGCTGGCCACATGGCACGGAAAAACTGTCTGCGGACAAACGCCGGCTCCCTCAGCCTGTAAAGTGAGATGAGTGCCACAATCCCTGAGTCGTCTGCGACTGGATTTAACTGTCAGGGGTCCTTTACCTTTACCTTTATACTATATGAAATCTAGCTGATTAAAATTAAAAGGATATCAGGGTCATTGTGTCATCTAATCCATTATGCACATTACACATCTCATGCTATTGCATAAATCCTTTAAATCTACAATGCTTATCTTATTCATATAATCATAGTTTTCCATGCTTCAAATTATGCCTATGAATTAACACCTGCAAGTGCTTCATTCACCCCAGTAATTGAGCCTGTCAATCATCTCCCTCAGGGTGAAATACCTTCTCAATGTTTTCCCAAAGCATGTCATGTATTTGTGTGTGTGTGTGTGTGTGTGTGTGTGTGTGTGTGTGTGTATTGAACCTAGAAGAGCATATATTGAAGAAATTAACATCTTAGGTTCTGAAGAAGTAAAGTAAATAATTGAGAGGAATAAAAATGAACATGCCAGGCTGCTCCCTTAGTGCCCTTATTGTGATTTATTGATGTGAGCCTTCTAGAGGACATTCCAATCAAAAGGCAGAGCATAACTAGCTAACTTGGTAGCTAACTAGCTTGCCTCTACCAACACCAAGGACACTGGAGAATTTCTTTAGAATTTCAGTTTGTGTAGGGTTTTGAACTTATCACTGTGATACGGCCAAGGATGGTGTGTGTGTTTCCTTCTAATAAACATCTCTTCAGCACTCTGCAACCTCCCCAGATGTCTGCAGTTCCTGATCTGAAAAACTCTTGTGGGGGAAGAGTCAGCTCATGATGTCTTTCCGTGGGAAGCCTGCAGAGCACCGACTACTGATTAGATGAATTGCTGAATGACAAAAGGGACATGCTCAAAGCTACCAGCTACCTAAAAAAGGAAGATAATAATAAGAAAAATCTCATGCACCACCCATAAGCATTTCACTGACATTTTTTGCTCTCCTTTCATAGCTTTCAAATTATTATAATTATATATTTATTTATACCCTGCCTTTTCCCCTGACAGGACTCAAGACAGCTTACAGATAAAAATAATAACAATTAAAAATATTTTTAAAACCATAATAAAAAACAATTCTTGATAGTATATATATATATTCCGAAATTAAAAATGGAAAGCGTAATGCTGGTGGTCAGCAAAAGGGTTTAAAGACTGTCTCAAGGAAAATCTTTTAAAAATGTAGTATAAACACCAACAATTGGGAAACACTTCCTATGAGCACACCAGTTGGAGAATAGTCCTTACCAAAGGTGTCATGGGCTTTGAAGACACTCAAACTCAGGACACAAGGGAGAAACGTGCTAAGAGGAAAGCGCGCTTGGCAAACCCTCACCATGATCAACTCCCACCCAGAAACCTATGTCCCCACTGTGGAAGGACGTGTGGATCAGTCCTTTCATTAAAAGCAGTCAGTTCCCAGAAGCCTGTTGGAACAAGAAAGTCTTTACCTGCTGGTGGAAAGACAACAAAGAGGAAGTCAATCTAGCTTGTCTGAGGAAGGAGTTCCAAAGTCTGGGAGCAACCACTGCAGTTAATATTCTCTTTTTTTAAAAAAAATAATTTTTATTAATTTTACAACATAAACAAAAAACAGACAAACATAACACAACTTCCCCAAACCTCCCCTTCACTGCATCCTTATTTTAAAATTTTTTAGCAATCCTTCATCCCTTTTTATATTTAACTCTTTAAAGTTTTTTTAAATTTCAATTTTTACAGCTGTAATTCTTTATATCCAATCCCTTGACATCTTAACATTCCAAAATTTTACAACAATTTTTAAGATAGATTTTGAATTTTTTCCAGTCTTCTTCCACTGTCTCTCTCCTCTGGTCACGGATTCTGCCGGTCATCTCTGCCAGTCCCATAAATTCAGTCACCTTGGTCTGCCATTCTTCCAGAGTAGGTAATTCTTTAGTCTTCCAATACTTCGCCAAAAGAATTCTTGCTGCTGTTGTTGCGTACATAAAGAATGTTCTATCTTTCTTTGGAACCATTTGGCCTACCATGCCCAAGAGAAAAGCCTCCGGTTTCTTTACAAATGTCCACTTAAGGATTTTCTTAATTTCATTATAGATCATTTCCCAGTAGGCCTTAATCTTCGGGCAGGTCCACCAAAGATGATAAAAAGTTCCTTCGCATTCATTACACTTCCAGCAATTGTTATTGGGCAGATGATATATCTTTGCAAGCTTGACTGGGGTCATGTACCACCTATAGATCATTTTCATTATATTCTCTTTCAAGGCACTACATGCCGTAAATTTAATACCTGTGGTCCATAACTGCTCCCAGTCAGCAAACATAATATCATGACCAATATCTTGTGCCCACTTAATCATAGCTGATTTAACCGTTTCCTCCTGTGTGTTCCATTTTAGCAGCAGATTATACATTCTAGACAAATTCTTAGTATTGGGTTCTAGCAATTCTGTTTCTAACTTTGACCTCTCCTTCTGAAATCCTAGTTTCCTGTCCTGCTTAAAGGTTTCATTAATCTGGTAATAATGTAACCAGTCTCGGACTTTAGGTTTCAATTTCTCAAAACTCTGTAGTTTCAGGTTTTCACCATCATATTCTATAATTTCACAATATTTTGGCCAATCTGAGTCCATGTTCAGTCTTTTTACCGCCTTGGCTTCCATTGGTGACAACCACCTGGGGGTTTTACTCTCTAACAAATCTTTATATTGATTCCATACATTATACAGTGCTTTCCTGACAATATGGTTTTTAAAGTTTCTATGTACCTTTACCTTGTCATACCATAAATATGCATGCCAACCAAAGTTATTATCATAACCTTCCAGATCCAGAATATCTGTATTCTCAAGAAGTAGCCATGGTTTCAGCCAGCAAAAAGCTGCTGCTTCATAGTAAAGTTTTAAGTCCGGCAGGGCAAAGCCCCCTCTATCCTTTGCATCGGTCAGAATCTTAAATTTTATTCTGGGTTTTTTGCCCTGCCAGACAAATCACTGCAGTTAATATTCTCATTCATTGAGGAAGAATTGTCAGGAAAAAATGTGGGAGAAGTATTCAGCACAGCAGTAGTCCTAAGGAATGACACTTTACTGGTTCTATATTTTTTAAATGTGATTAGCTTTCTAACAACCCTATGCATGTCTATTCAAAAAGTCACTTTCACTTGATTTCAGTGGAAGTAGCTGCTAAGTTAAGTGCATGTAGAGTTGTCATTTAAGGATTGCGCTGCAAAACATTCCCCCCCCCCCAGTGCATTGTCTGAGGTTGCTATACTTTTCAGGTTCACAAAATAGCATCAGAGGAGAGGTTGATTAATGTGGTGTCCTATTTTAGCGATAATATGCTGCCATGAAGAAAAATATTGCAAACTATAGGTTTGGTAAGCTACAAGGGTGTTAGCAGTTGACAGACTGACAGAAAATGAAAAACATTATTCAGCCCAACTTTTGTTTAAATAGGCTCACTAGATTCAGGTCTTTAAAGACAACAGATGAGAAATGGAAGTCAAAATCTGAGGGGGGGATGTGTGCTGTTATATGTACAGTTAAATACCAAAAATCTTAAATATGATGCAGTTATTCTAAGTCAGCCTTCAGCAGCATGATGCCTTCCAGAATTTGGACTACATCTTCCTTCAGCCCTGGCCAACATGGCACTGCTGACTGGGACTAAGGGCAATTTTGGTCCAAAACATCTGGATAGTACCAGGTTGCAGGAAACTGTTATGAGACATATGGTGTGTGTTTCTGGGTGGTGGTCCATCAGGTAGCAGGACCCGTGGAAAGCTGGAGACCAAAGCTTGGGAAACCCTGGTCTAAATCAGAGTTTCCAAAACTTGGGTCTCCAGATGTTGGACTAAAATTCCCACCATTCCTGACCAGTGGTCCTGCTCACTAGGGATGATGGGAGTTGTAGTCCCAAAACAGCTAGAGACCCAAGTTTGGGAAACTGTGGTCTAGATGATAAAGTTACTGTAGGGATCAGTATCAGGACCAATTCTACTGAGCAGCACACAGTGAACTGATCTGCTTCAGGCTACTCCATCATTGGTGAAGGCAGATATTGGTACCTAATGGTGCTGCAAGATTAGATAAAGTGATACCCCCAGTGGGGCAAAATGTTATGCAACATAATTTTCAGACTGCAATCCTATAGGCACTTACCTATGAGTGGTCTCCATTAAATTCAATGGGGCTTTTTGGGGTGCACTATATGGATTCTGCTTCAGGTAGCAAAATGTCTTGGTCTAATAGTAATCAGCATCTTTGTGGAGTATTCTCCACGCACTCAACCACTCCCAGTCATATTTGGAACAATCCACGGGGTGAGTTGGGACCATCACATCATGAATTTTAATTCTAATGTCATGGCCAGCTCTGTGTTCAAGCCCCACATGGTATGTGCATGGGAGCAAAACTAAAACTACGGGGGGGGGGGGAATCTGAAGAAAAAGGGAACGATTTCTTTTCAAAATTAGCAATATCCAAGCTGAACTAAAATAGAAAGAGATTACTTCTGCCAGTCGTTCTCCTCAGCATTTGGAGTCAAGTCCAGATTTCCTTTCAAGCATTGTTTGAGAACAATAATTGAACATGACACCAATGAGAAAGTCAGCTTAGCTAGAATCCCTCAGGATAAGTTTAAATCAAAAACTGCTGCATAATGTCTTCATTCTAAGTTGGAAGAAAGTGGTTATATGAGTGAATGTTATTGTCAGACACATGCACTGCTAGGCACAGATTGTGGGCTTGGCAGCTGAGCTATTCCCAGCCTGGTGTACAAAATGCTTTTAAATTCATTTCAAGGCTACAAGCTCATCCGCTAATCATCACAAGAACCAGCAGCAGGTCAACTGAAGCAGAAAGCACAACAGTGTTAAACACTACAAATATAGTCCTGCATTTAAGCCCCCCTCCAAAACTGCCCCACTCATTAGTTTCTCAGTTCCCCTAACCCTTTCGTCAAGTTCAGTTGTGTTTGCAACAAATCGTGTCCTCCCTAAAAGAGGGCATGTGTTGCAGTGAGACCTGGAGACTGACCTCCTGTGTTGTGGGTGGGTTGGATTGGTTAGCCACAACACCTGATTGGTAGGTCCCTCGATGTTGGATTCAATCTGGCCAATGGGGCTCAGTCTAAAAGGATTGAGGGACCTATGTATACCCATGCATGTGACCCTACTACTGCTGTGCACTGGAGCCTGTCCGTTGACAGGATCAAGGATCTGGGCCACTGGAAATCTGATGCATACAGGGGTTATCTTCGGATGTGGCACTGAGGTGCAGTTATCAATGTTGCTTTGTTCATTCCTAGGTCCACCTATCCTGTATGTCTGGGTAGTCAGGCACAGGATTGTCCACTGGGCCGGCAGGAGGGCGGCGGAGTCTGGATTTGGACGCAGGCTTGGACTCCCTGACCACATGTGCGTCTCCTGGATATCCAGACGTGGAATGCGTTGGGAGGAGCTTCTCCCAACGGTGCGGGAGAAGGTGTCTGCAGAAGGCATGGTGGTGCAGCTGGGTGAGAACGATTTGCTGGAAGCTCCCAGCTTGAGCCTGTGGACCCGCATGCAGAAGGACTTGGAAAAGTTGAAGGCAGCTCTTCCTGGACTCAAAATTTTTTGGTTGCAGCTGTTGAAGTGACATGTGTGGCATGGTAGCTGATGTTCAGCTGCCACAGAGAGGGCCAGGATGTGCACCCAGAGCGCAGTGGCTAAGAAGGTTCTGGCCTTGGGCAGGACAGTGATCCGTCACCCAGGCATTGACTTCCATGATGCATCCCTTTACAGGCTTGATGGGGTTCATCTGTCTGTAATTGGGAATGATTTGTGGCTGACCTCCGTATCAGTGGAGTTAAGGGATTGGTTACAGGTGTGAGTGGTTGGTGGTGAGCATGGGGCTCATGTGGCGGATAGGCACTGGTTCAGGTGATAGGGATGGGAGAGTGGTCTCGCCATCCCTATGTGAAGGGTATTCTGTTAAAGAATCCAGGGACTCATCTGGTTTGGTCAACCTCCAAGAGGGGGTTGTGCCCATGCCTGAGTCCAGGGGGGCATTTGGGTGGTGAACATAGTCTGTTCCCAGCTTTTCGCCTACTCAGGTGTTCACCCTTGGCTGACCTATGCTGGCACCCTGAGTCAGCGCTGCCTGCAAGGGTGCAGGGAGCTAATTGAACCAGAGCCTATGCAACCACTCACCTTCTGTAATCAATAAAGTTGTGGCCTAAATTCTGCCAAAAACCAAAACTAAAATTTGAGTCAAGTGTGAATTTATTTAGGGGGGAGGTCTCTGGGTCTGAACACACAAAAAGGGAAGGAACATATTGTCGCTGTCTATTTGAAAAGAGTGAAAGAGCAAGATTTGAACCGAACCTGGGTGGCTTCTCAGTTCCCCTTTTCACCTATTTACCCACATTTGATTGTCTTGACTCTTCTTCCTGGTATGTTGGCAATAGTGATTTGATTTAGGGATAGGGGTGGGGATGGGAAAACTTGGCACCACACCTTCCACCTTTTATAAAACACCAGCCTGATCTGCAGAGGCTCAAAAGCAGAATCTGAAGTCAATGAGAGCTTTCCTATCAGGTCTGTAGCCAGGATGCAGCCAAACAGTGCATTGCCCAAGCTGTAACACTGCTTCAGTTTATCTAGTTCTTTGGGAGAAAATGATACTGTCTCAGAAGTTGGTAAAGTGGCAAAAATATGGCATAAGTGTATTGGTTGACATTTTTGTTTCCAGGTTTAATGGAAGGGGCTCAGGCTTAGTCCTAAATGACTAAGTTGTAGTGTAAGAAGGAATGGTTAGAATGTGCCAGAGAAATATAGCTAGAGAACAAACAACTTACTGATTTCCTATTATACATTACAGTAGCTGCAAGTAGATAAATAGGTACCGCTCCGGCGGGAAGGTAAGCGGCATTTCCGTGCGCTGCTCTGGTTCACCTGAAGCGGCTTAGTCATGCTGGCCACATGACCCAGAAGCTATACGCCGGCTCCCTCGGCCAGTAAAGTGAGATGAGTGCCGCAACCCCAGAGTCGGTCACGACTGGACCTAATGGTCAGGGGTCCCTTTACCTTTACCTTTAGGTGCATTTGGAAAAAAGAAAGAACTGCTTAGCTTCAGCATAAAATACTTGATCGAGACATGATGTGAACAAAACCCATGTAGCTTTTCTTTGGAAACATCGCCCAGACATGCTAAGTGTCAGAACCTGACAGTAGCAATGTAATGAATAATATTGAAATAGAGGAATAATTATGCGGTAAGTGTGTAGCTGCATGTTAACAGTGTGACCAGTGTCGTTAATAATCTGTCACTTATTGTCTTCCAAATGGGAGCTTTATCCTCAGGTGAAAGGTTCATAAATATTTCATGCCAGACTATGGAGAAAAATTACACTTTAAGCATGTGGATAATTGTGAAGCTGCTATAGAGCAGTCATGAATTTTCATAAACTCTTAATTCTTGCACTGTTTGGAACAAATGCATAATTATAACAACCTGATAAATGTTCATGACATTTGCCGAATAGTGCCTGAGTATTTATTTATTCATGAATTATTGAATGCACTTTTTTTTTAAGTCAACATTTTCCACGAAAGAATGTAAATTGATAAAATAAGAAAGCTGGGAAGATGACATGGGGCTTCATATCAAATATTGTGCTTCTGGTAGGCATGGTCGAATCAGTTAATTTTTGGATTCTCTCACTTTCTCATTTCACCAATCTTAAGTCCAACTCTCCACATTTCCACATTACTTTGGTAATGCCTTTTTAAAAGAAGTGGTCATGAAATTCAGCATTTTAGTTTGAACTTTTCCAAATATACTTATTTTTGCAAAGTATTTTTACCCACTATAATGCACTTCTGTGTGTTTTAGATACACAAACAAACACAAACAGACACATTTTATCCTGGTATATGCATATTTGTACACACTACAAGGCTGGAGGACTGCCTTTCACATTTCTGTGTAGTGCAAATTTCAAAGAACGGTTATGTTTTGTTTCACGCATGGTTTTAGAATTTGAGATTTAGGTAGTTTCATCTTTTATTGTTAACTGAATCAAAATTCTCTCCGAACCCTAGTTTCTGGTGCAAGTGGAGCTATTGTTTCAAATCCCTGCTTTAGAGAAACAGCATCGCAAAATTCACCAAATCCAGTTTTTAAAGTGAACTTTCTTACTGAGCAATAAGCATAGTTCTAAGTGAGTAAAGTGAATGCAGGTTTCACTGGTTGTTATGGACAGCCATTGAGTTAAGCCTGAGCAACAGAACAGAACTCTTGGGGTGGATTTTCACATTACAGGACATAATAAGACTAAGACAGCAATATCATTAGCAGGTGAGCGGACAACTGCACTAGGTGATAGAGTTGTGGATACCATTAAAAGACAGCAATTTGCCAGTTATTTTAGCTTACAACTTGTCAGGGAACTGCCATCGGAGGAACAGGTGGTGGAAAGGCTCCAGGAGAATAGGAGAGATTCTGCAGCAGAAGAAGGAACCAGTAGGGGGAGAGCAGGAGCTCCAGCGGAAGGGGAGTCGGAGGGGAGGCTCTGGGATACTTCCAGTGAGAATAGTGAAGAGGTAACAAGACCCCCCTTAGGAACTCCCACCCTTCGCCGGAAACTGTCACGCAGAGAGTCCAGGAGGCGCATGTCCGTCAAACAGCTTTTATGCTGGAGTAAGTTCCGTAGACGCCCACTGTCAGATTCTACCAGCGACTGACGGAGTCATGCTTTGGGGGCTCCGTTAGTGACTCGGTTTGGTTAACCAGCCAAACCCCAGAGGGATCAAGCTTTTACGCACAAGCAGCTCATTATCCCATCACAGCAATCTGACAGTCTTTGAAAGCAGCTTGTGCAAGCAGAGGGCATCATGAGCGAACCAGCCGGAACCGGAGGAGCAGGAGCTGGAGCTGGAGCAGGTCCAAGCCTGGAAGAAAGGTACAGGGCATTGGAGGTCCAGCTCGCGCTGCAAACGGCGAGGCTCGAGGAGAGGAGGGCTCAAGATGCGGATAAGGGGAAAACCACCCCACTTGCCAGAAAGGTGCCTGGATTGGTGCAGAAATTTGGGGGGGATCCCAGGAACTATCAAGCCTTTAGGACAGAGATGCAATATGCTCTCAATCTACTGTTTGATGACTTCCCCGATGAGAACTCTAGAGTGGCGTACGTGATTGGCCATCTAGAGGGAGGGGCGAAGGACTGGGTTAGACCCCTGATGGCAGCCAATAATGAAATCTTAAAGGACACAATGAAGTTTTTCCGCGCCATGGACTTGATGTTTTCCAGCGAGATTGAGCAGGGGGTGGTGCGCAGGCAGTTAATGGCGTGTAAACAGGGGAGCCGATCTGTATGTGAGTACTGGACTGATTTCACCATGCTGATTCATAGACTGGGGTGGGACCTTGCGAGTGAACCTATTCAAATGCTGTTTGAAGAAGGGCTCTCTCCGGCAGTGAAAGATGAACTTTCCCGGGCGCCTAGGGCGGAGTCTATGGATCAGCTGACTAAATCTGCGCTGTCCATAGGAGCGCGCCAGGAGGCAAGAGCTTTGGAAAAGCGGGAAGGAAAGGGGGAACGTTGGAAGGACTTCTGCATTCCAGAGATTCCGGAGCAGCCTTTCCCGCCAGCAGAGCCGATGGAACTTGGAACAGCGCGCGCGTGCGCAGTTTCAAACACCAGTGAAGGGCGGAAGAAGGAGGGAAAGAGCGCCAAGAGATGTTGTCTCTGCCAACAGCCAGGTCACTTTGCCAGAGTCTGTCCGCAAAGGAAGGAATGGCAAGGGATGGCGGGAACTGTTGGGGGGAAGGAGGAAGGAGAAATCAAGGAGCAAGTAAAAGCCAACGCCTGGCTGCCAACATCAGGGCACAGCAGCCAGGCCAAGGAGTAGTGAATGTGCCCACGCCGGAACCTCCAAGACCAGCGCTTGTGATAGAGATGTTGCTGGAACTGTCAAACGGACACCCACTAAAGATAAAAGCGCTATTGGATTCAGGCAGCTCCTGTAATTTCATGAGTAAGGAGTTTGCAGCTGAACACCAGATACAGACTATCCCATTAAGTAAGCCTTTGCAGGTTACCACGATTGATGGGAGGGAACTGTTGGGAGGAGAAGTGAGCCAACAGACTGTACCAATGATAATGAGGGTGGCAAGACACACAGAACTGATAGCGTTTAACGTAGCCACCTTGGGAGGAGCTCCTATTATTTTGGGAATGAGCTGGCTGGCACTACACGATCCGCTAGTAGGCTGGCATCAGAGAGTGGTTTCCTTTGGATCAGCACATTGCCTAGAACACTGCAAGGAGGGAGAGGCTCAGGCAGGGGCCAGGGCCACTCTAGCAGGGATGGAAGTGATGGACAAGGGGAAGGTGCCACCACAATACGCTGACTTGATTGACGTCTTTAGCGAAAAGGAAGCAGATAAACTGCCCCCGCACAGACCCTTTGACTGTCAAATTACCTTACTCCCAGGAGCACAATTGCCAGTGGGCAAGCTGTATGCAATGTCAGACAGTGAGATGCAGGAGTTAAGGGAGTTTATTGACAAGAACCTCAAGCGAGGTTTCATCAGAGAGTCACGAGCGGTGGGGGGCAGCCCAGTGTTCTTTGTGGACAAAAAAACCACGGGTAAACCCAGGCTTGTATGTGATTTCAGGGCCCTAAATGCAGTGTCAGAACCAGTGACTTTCCCTATGCCTAGAATTGATGACATTCTGACACGGGTGAGAAAAGGGAAAATTTTTACCAAGCTGGACCTTAGAGGGGCATATAACTTGATACGTGTGAGAAAGGGGGATGAGTGGAAGACCACTATGTTCACCCCCTTGGGGGCCTTTGAGTACCTCGTTATGCCCTTCGGACCACAGGCGGGCTCAGCCTGTTTTCAATCATTCATGAATCACGTCCTGGGGCCATTGCTCTACAAGAACTGCGTAGCGTTCTTAGATGACGTCCTGGTGTACTCAGAGAATGAGGAGCAGCATGTGCGAGATGTAAGAGAAGTACTGAGCAAACTGCGAGAAAATCGGCTGTGGGTGAAACTGGAGAAGTGTCAGTTTCATACCAGGGAGGTGGAATTCCTGGGGTACCGGTTGTCCGACAAGGGATTGGCCATGGATCCCAGCAAGGTTCAAGCGGTACTGGAATGGAAAACACCAAAGACCAAGAAGGACGTGCAAAGATTCCTGGGCTTCGGAAACTTCTATAGGAAGTTCATCAAAAACTTTGCCCATTTAACAGCGCCCATCACGGATTGTCTTAGCAGCAAGAAAAAATTTGTTTGGACGGAAGAAGCGCAGCGGGCGTTCGAACACTTAAAGCAGGCGTTTGCGTCGGAAGAGCAACTTTTGCACGTAGATCTACAACAACCAATGAGAGTGGAGACTGACGCGTCAGACAGAGCGGTGGGGGCCGTGCTCCTCCAGCCGGGAAAAGATACGTCTGAATGGAGACCGTGTGCATTCTTCTCGCGGAAGTTGAACAAATCCGAGAGGAACTACACAGTATACGACCGAGAACTGCTCGCCATTCATGAAGCATTCCGGAGATGGCGGCACTTGCTGATTGGGGCGCAGCACAAGGTTCAAGTCCGAACTGACCACAAAAATCTGGAATACTGGAGAACAGCCTGAGTGCTGAACCAGAGACAAGTGAGATGGGCCCAGGAGTTCTCCAAATTCCACTTTGAGATTAGTTACGTGCCAGGCTCCGAGAACGTGAGGGCGGACGCTCTTTCCATGAAACCTGAGTACTTAGAGGGGGAGGGAGCGCCTGAGGCAAGGCATGTAATCCCTGAAGACCACTGGGTGTGTGGGGCGGCATTGGTGGGGCAGAGGGAACTGATAGAGGGTACTGAGAACGATGAATACTCCCAAGAGAAACTCAGAGAACTCAGGAGGACAGAGGAGAACACAGGGGGGTTTGAAGAAAAGAATGGGGCGTTGTATTACAAAGGGGCACGGTACATACCCAATGGGGAACTGAGGGGCAGAGTACTCAAGCAGTTGCATGACAGCCCCACAGCGGGGCATTTTGGACAGCACAAAACCATGTGGTTGGTTACCAGGGAGTTTTGGTGGCCCAAGGTGAGGGAGGATGTACGGGAATATGTCAGGGGTTGCGACAGGTGCCAGCGAGCGAAAGGGGAGAGGGTGGCGCCAGCGGGGCTATTACAACCCTTACCCACACCAGAAAGGCCATGGGAGGCAGTATCCATAGATTTTATGACGAACCTGCCAAAATCCAAGGGCAAAACAGCTGTCATGGTGGTGGTAGATCTATTAACTAAGATGTGTCATTTTATAGCCTGTTCACATGCGGTCACAGCGGAGGAAACCGCCAAGTTGTTTGTAGAGCATATTTTCAGGTTGCATGGCGCCCCCTTGAGGGTGGTCAGCGACAGAGGGAAACAGTTTACTTCCAGGTTCTGGAGGAAACTTATGAGCTTACTGCACGTGGAACTCAATTTTTCAACTGCCCGGCACCCAGAAACAAATGGGCAAGCGGAAAGGGCAAACGGGATTTTACAACAATACCTGAGGTGTTATGTAGAAGACAGAGAAAATGATTGGGTAGATAAGTTACCTCTGGCAGAATTTGCCTACAACAATGCGGAGAACGTGTCCACAGGGATGAGTCCCTTTCTGGCAAATTATGGGTGTCATCCCCGGGCATTTCCAGGAGAAGGAGGGGAGAGGTGGAGCGTGCCGGCGGCAGAACATTTTGTTGAAGAGATGGAAGCGATCCACCGTCAGCTTCAACTTAATTTAGAGAAAGCCAAGGAAGAATATAAGAAGCAAGCAGACAGAAATAGGAGGGAAGGTGAAACTATAAGGGTGGGAAACCGGGTGTGGCTATCCACCCAAGGACTACCGTTCAAGGGAGGGAGTAAAAAATTGAGACCCAAAAGATTGGGACCCTTTGAGGTCATACAGCAGGTCAACCCAGTAGCATTCAAACTCAGACTGCCCAGTCACATGAAATTGCACCCAGTATTTCACAGGTCATTACTGTTGCCGTACCGAGAGGGACGTGAGTGGGGGGAGCGTGAGAGAGAGGTCACCCAAACACCCGTGATAGAAGAGAGAGAAAGCGACATGAACGTGGCAGGAATCATTGATTCCAGGTGGAAGGGGAATCAGGTGGAATATCTGGTAGAATGGGAGGGGGAAGTAGAGTCGGAAAACACTTGGGTACCAGCAGAGATAGTCAACGACGAGGTTTTAATAGAAACATTTCATCAGCGTTTCCCCAAAAAACCGCAACCCGTGGCACGATTTAGAAGGGAACACTTTGGGACCACCGATGAGGAAGGGGAGTTTGAAGGGTTCCCAGAGTCAGGGGTGGGTGAGGAAGCCGACTCCGACGAAGAAGAGGAAGACGGGGAGAGAGACGGTACGCCGTGGCTAGAAGTGTTTGAATCCTCGGACGACGAGGAGAGTTCCTTCAGGGGCTTTCCGCCCTCACCACCAGTGGGAGAGGAGGCGGGGGGTGAAGGGGGCCCTGGGGGGGAGGTGGATGTCAGGGAACTGCCATCGGAGGAACAGGTGGTGGAAAGGCTCCAGGAGAATAGGAGAGATTCTGCAGCAGAAGAAGGAACCAGTAGGGGGAGAGCAGGAGCTCCGGCGGAAGGGGAGTTGGAGGGGAGGCTCTGGGATACTTCCAGTGAGAATAGTGAAGAGGTAACAAGACCCCCCTTAGGAACTCCCACCCTTCGCCGGAAACTCACACAGAGAGTCCCGGAGGCGCATGTCCGTCAAACAGCTTTTATGCTGGCGTAAGTTCCGTAGACGCCCACTGTCAGATTCTACCAGCGACTGACGGAGTCATGCTTTGGGGGCTCCGTTAGTGACTCGGTTTGGTTAACCAGCCAAACCCCAGAGGGATCAAGCTTTTACGCACAAGCAGCTCATTATCCCATCACACAACTTTTTTAAAAAACCATCAGTCCAATGCGTGGAAGAGCACCATTCAGATTTTCCATCACAGGCATTAAAATGTCTTGAATGTCTGCTACATGAAGGTATGTACACATGTTTGGTGTGGAAATCTACCTTTTTGTGCTATTGAGGCTTGTTCCTCTCTATGAGGAATTTCCTGGGAAGGGTTGATGGTTGTTCTGTTAAAGTAAGGGGTTTCCTAAGGATTCTTAGTGCCCTTAAACCCTTAAGTGTTCCTAGAATTCTCAGGGGTGGAGAGGCATGGCTATTAAAGTGGTATAGTACTGCTTTAAATGTATGGTGTGGATGTGGGCTAAGAAGGATAGGGTTGGGACTGTATTGAGGATCAGTGGGGATGCCTTAGAGTTCCCTGACCTATTCCGATGTTGGAGGACTGTGGATAATCAATAAATGGAAAGGGAAAGCCCAACTCTCTCTCGAGACAGACCAATTCTTAAGGCAGAGTACACAACCTAGCTGATTTTCTGTAAAAAAAAAAAAATCCTGGCCATTGAATTCTAACTCCACTAAACTTACATTGTATTATATTGTAAGAACCCCATATTATAGCTACATTTCATCTGTTATATTATTCCCAGCGTTATAACAGCAATCTGGTGCTTAGCTGTATTTAATCAATGGCATTGCTTCCCTCCTTTCCCAGGAAACGTTGAGGGGAAATTAACAGTAGTTTTATACCTTAATTATATATACGTTAATTTTAGCCTGTATTCCTAGTTTCTTCAGATGATCATCACATATTTTTTCTTTCTTTCTTGTTAGCATGAATCTTACTGTATCAGAATGTAAGATGGAATTGGATCCATGTAAAATTTTAAAATTGAAGAAAGATTAACTAGAGAGAATATTTTTAAACATTTCATGGAAGATTGGATCCAGATGATTATTGCAGAATTCATCTGCTATTAGAGAAAAGAGAAGAGTAATTTAATCTAGATACTTTACACAATCCAAAAATCACTTATGTGAGTCAATCTGGGTTCTCTTTTCCATTTGCTGTGTGCAGGTTTGGAAAAATCTATGTTTGTTTACTCATTATATTGACAAATATGGCTATTTTCACCTTATCTTTCCAGAACAGTATGTCTTAGCACATCTGTTCACAATTAGTATTTCAAGCCAGATGGCTGCTTTCACACTTGCTCATTTACTGTAACACAGTATACCGACTTGCCTGCTGCAGAAGCTATTTTTTTCGGCATTAGGGTAGGAATATCCACTGCACTGGGTTTCCAATATCAAGCCTAATTTGATCAGCCTATTTTAATACAGCAGATAATGCATTAAATACTGTGCTCTGGAACATGCTAGGATTCCAATCCACGCAACCGCTCCCTTGGCATTTGCCCCATTAATAGAATAAAATTACCTTATTCCTTCCTGCAAAATGATTTGCCTTACCCAAGAGGATTGCACAAAGCAATCAATATACCGCAAGTATAGAAGACTGCATGTAGCACAACCTACCCTGTTGATGCAGGTCAGCTTGTAACATCTTGCTCAGAGGTTGCATGTGATACACCCATGGAGGCCTTCCTGGCACCCACAGGTGACCCTCCCTCCCCCACACTGAAATTGGGTTTGAAAGAAGCATTCTGTTGTAGCCAATAGGTTGTGTGGTGTGTGTGTGTGTTGTTCACGGCAGTTTTGCCGTTAAAAATTGTGTCCATGGATCCAAATAGGTTGACTTCTGCCTGACTATTGCATACACTCCACAAAACGCCTGTAGTCCACACTGGCTATTCTTTTGTTTTAAAGTGTAAGATCTAAAGTAATAATTCCATACAATTATTTCCTCTAGGTTAATTAAATATTATTGTAGGATGAGAATAACAACCTGCTCACTGATTCTATACCATGGGTAGGCAAACTAAGGCCTGGGGGCCAGATCCAGCCCAACTGCCTTCTAAATCTGGCCCCTGGATGGTCCAGGAATCAGCATGTTTTTACATGAGTAGAATGTGTGCTTTTATTTAAAATGCACCTCTGGGTAATTTGTGGGGCATAGGAATTCATTCTCCCCCTACCCCCAAAAAAATATAATCCGGCCCACCACATGGTCTGAGGGACAGCGGACCAGCCCCCTGCTGAAAAAGTTTGCTGACCCCTGTTCTATACTGTCCTCACTGATTATATACCGTCATATACCCAACCAACCCATTGAGTTCCCTCCTTCAAGAACAAATGATGTCTGCCTCTAACAACACCTAAAAACTATTTCTCCACAGTATATTGCTAACTTAAGTAACAGCAGAAGCCTCTTTTAGGAGATATGCCTACCACTATGCAGACCAATGATGATCTAATGGAGACCTCAGACACTGACCCAAGACCTCCAGATTAAACATCCACCAGCACTGTCAGGACTTTATAAGTTGCAATTCAGGGATGTGTACAGATGAAGTAAGTGGTAAAAATCTTGCATGAGTGGTATTCTTAAACTAGATGGAACACAGGTTTCATTATTTTTACACCTCCTTTCAATTATATTCCTAGGGCAGTTTACACAGACCAAAACAATCAAAATGAGCAAAACAAAACAAGCTAAAAAGCTGCAAAATCATAACTGCAGGACTACAGTCTGAAAAGTTCAGATAAACAAAAAGGCCTTTGCCTGGTGCTAAAAGGAATATAAAAGTAGGTGCCAGGAGAATCTAGGGAGAGTGCTCCACAGCTGGGATGCCACCACTGAGAAGGCCCTTTTGAACCATTAACTCATACCCTCCAACATTTCTCCAATGAAAATAGGAACATCCTACTCCATAATGATAACTTTACTATTTATACCCCACATGTCTGGCTGGGTTGCCCCAGACACTCTGGGCAGCTTCCAACATATATATATATAAATTAAACATTTTAAAAACTTCCCAATACAGGATTGCCTTTAGATGGGAGTCAAGTAACTCCATTCCCTCCAACATTTCTCCAATGAAAATACAGACATCCTAAGGAAAAGTGGGATATTCCAGGATCAAATCAGAAACCATGACTGCTTCTCTAAATCAGGAATGTCCCTGGAAAATAAGGACACTTGGAGGGTCTGCTAGTTGTAGGAGGCCTTCTGTTGAAGATTCTAATATACAAGTAAGTGGATCAGATCCTGATCTTCCCCACCCCCATGAGCCAGGTTTAGCAGGTGAGCAGGGCCATCCTTAAGGATGTCAGGTGGCTGATGAAATGTGAGCTGATCATTGGCAAACAGAACTATGTAAGCTGCAACCATCAGCTAATCATCAGAACTTGTGTAGCTCCATGTGTGGCACTATGCAAGCCCGAAAATGAGCTGACAGTTGGTGCTTGCAAAGTACTGTGCACAGGGCTTTTTAGGTGCCAGTGACCAGCTGATTTGTGATGCCTGTGAACCTCCTTTGGCTTAGCTGTGTCTTTATCTGCCCCATACTTGACATCATATATGAGGGCAGGTTGGTGTGGCTTGGCCAAAATTGCTTCACTTGCCAAATGGTGAGGCCTCACAGGCCCAATTAGACCCATAGGCCAGATGTTCTCTACCCCTGCTTTAAAAGATGGAAGCTAGCACTTTGAATGGGGCCCAGAATCAGAAGGTAGCACTAAACTGCATGTTAAAAGTCAAAACCCCTAACTGCCATAATCCAAGCATGCAGTATTACAAAATACAATTTATACTGATAATTTAAATTGATGACCCCATAAAAACTGTAATAAGTACAGGAACTAGATAGTCACAGACAAATTTAAAATAAATAAACAGGCAGATCAAATTAATCTAAAAGCTAGATATTAAAGCCAAGGTAGCAGACAAAGAACAATCAAATGCAGGGACAAAATACATTTAGGTTCTCATTTCTCTAATGGGGAGGGTGATTAGGACATCTCAAGGCAAATATAAACAAATGGCATAGTGTGTGACCTTACATAAGATTAATTTCACATCCCCTTTCCTTTAACCCTCCCCACCCCCCACCAGGGGAGCATAAAGATGTCCTCTCAACCTGGATTAAGCAATTGAAAGAGCCTGGCCTTTGTGCTTAGTGTCCACCTAAAGCAGTGACCACACCTCCCCCTCCATGAAAATCCACTGGGATCAGCCTACCATTGACAGATCATCACCTATATAGGGTAGGGGCATTTGGCCCTCCAGGTGTTATTGGACTCCAACTCCCATCAGCCCCAGCTTGAACTGCCTATGGCCAGGAATCATGGAAGTTGTTGTAATCCCACAACATTTGGAAGACCGCAGGGTGCCCACTCCTGTATATAGCATGGTAACATTTTGTCAAATAAAATAAAACAGAACAGCTTGACTAAATCATGCTGTACTCACTGTCACATTATTTGAAAAGTAATTATTTTAGATGTGATACTGATATATTTCTATTCAAAAGTGCAGTTCATACGAGTATATTTAGAATTTCATATTCTAAAGGATGACAGAGCTCTTCTGGTGAGCAGAAGAGGGGTTTTTGTTTGCGGGAACAAGACAAGCAACACTTTTAGGAATTATTTATTCTACCAGTAATGAAAGGTTCAGGAATCTGTCATTTTCTGCATATGATCACCTTAGCCTGTTTACTGTCTGAAAGAGCAGTTCACACCTAGGTGTTCAATAAGCTCCTCTGGAGAGCATTTCAGTAAAGAGTATTTATACCACAGGCAGTTTGTTTAGGATTCTGAAGGTACTATGCAATTCTATAACCTAGAGACAAACTAGCTTGTTTCACAGGTATAAAGCACGAAGGCTTATCAATTTAAAAATGCTAATCCAAGTTAGTAATTTACAACAGGAGCTGCAGATTCCCTACACTTTATGTGACGGCTTTCTCTGAGCAACCTGTGCATAATGAGCTAAACACAAACCCAATATTAATTCATTCAGACAAAGTAAAAAAAAGGATATACTGTGAGGTACCATAATGAGATATATTTCAGTGCTAGGGGCGTAATATACACAGCATCACCTGTGCTGCATGACTGCCATTTTAATTTCAGAGACATTATTTCCCCAGAAGAAAACCATGCACTTACACTTGTATTCCTAATCAGGTTCAGAGGATTCATACCTTCAATATTGCTTTTTGGCTTAAACATTAAAAAGGTAAAGCCAAAAGCAAGACTGAAAGCAGGAATCATCTGAACCTGATAAGTAATACAAGTGTAATTGTGCAGTTTTCTTTTGGGAACATATTACAAAAGACACAGGAATAATAGGAAATTTTACGTATTGGTTTATAAAATTAAGCTGCAGACTTCCCTGTGGGATAGTTCTCATAGACTTTGGGTAATTCCAAGTGGACGTTTATTCGGGCATGCATGTTTTTCACAGCATCCACACTATGTCACTGTCATCAAAACGTCATCCCACCCCCCTACCCAATTTAATCTGGATTTCCCCTTAACACAGACAATCTTGTAAGCAACAGTAAATTGGGTCCTCCCTTAAAGAGGGCACGTATTGCGGTGAGACCTGGAAAACCAATACCCTGTGTTGTGGGTGGGTACGATTGGTCAGCCTCAACACCCGATTGGTAGGTCCCTCGAAGCTGGGTGCAATCTGGCCAATGGGACACAGTCCAAATGGATTGAGGGACCTATATATGCCCATGGACGTGTCCCAGAGCTCCCTCTTTCAGCGTGTGCATTCAGAATACCCACCCACCTCTCCCTACTTTTAGGGATTTTGCGCTTGACCTTGCTATGCCGTCGTGTATCGTCTGTCATTGGGACAGAGGCACAGCAGGAATTTTCCCCACTTGGCTGATTGGCTGTTGCCATTTGGGTTTCCACCTGCTGCGTAGCAAATCGTAACAACTTGTAAGGTTGCAGATAGGCTCTGGTTCAGGTGATAGGGATGGGAGAATGCTCTCGCCATCCCTATGTGAAGGGTATTCTATTAAAGGAATCCAGGGACTCGATGGTTTGGTCAACCCCCAAGAGGGGGTTGTGCCTGTGCCTGAGTCCAGGGGGACATTTGGGTGGCAGAGTTAGCCCGTTCCCGGCTTTCCGCTTATCCAGGTGTTCACCCTTGGCTGACCTATGCTGGAACCCTGGGTCAGCGCTACCTGCATGGCAGGGAGCTAGCTGAACCAGAGCCTATGCAACCAGTCACTTTCTGTAATCAATAAATTTGTGGCCTAGATTCTGCCAAAAACCAAAATCAAAATTTTGAGTCAAGTGTGAATTTATTTAGGGGGGAGGTTTCTGGGTCTGAACACACAATCCATTTTACATCCACGGTCACTGCTGCTGTGAATGCAGATTAGCACATTTTCTTTTTCCTTTGGTGGGTGGTTTGTCCTGTGTGTGATGATGTTTTGGTGGCTAGTTTTTCTTGCCGCACACTCACCTCTGTGGGCTCCTCACCTGAGCACAAAATATCCATTTTATTTCCATTGGCCCATAATTCCACCAATGTAGCACACTGAAGGTATGCCTAAAATTCAAGCAATCTGGTTTGGAGGAACTGTTCTCTTAAGATCTCTGCATAGTACACACAAGGGGTTACTTTGAATTCTGTAATTGCTGTATATACATTGTTTTTGTTCAGAAAAAAGCAATATGGTGGTCTTTCACAAGTCTTCTACAAGTGAATATCACTCTTCCACAAGAACTCGGAATAAACATTTTAAAAACGAATAGAAACGGGTATTGCTCCAGTCCACCTTAAAAAAAAATACAAGCCTCCAAATACCTGTGCACATGCCCAGAATGGAAAATGAAAAATGTAGTGGGGGACAGGGGATGAGAGATTTAGGGAATGAACAGAAAAACATAGCCAAGATACATTCCTATAAGGTCTGCTCTCTGGTATAGATGGCAAGGAGCAGAATAGCAATGAATGTGCCTTATTGAAGAAGAGGGTTTGAAAGCTGATGTGCCAAACATGCACACAGAAAATAAGATTTTTGTGACCCTTTTGTGATGTCAGTTTCCCATCTGGGAGCACCATTATGCTCAAGGTTCAGGTACATTAAAAAGTTATAACCTTTTCTAATGCAACCATTTTTTTTTCCAGGTGTGGATTGGAAAGATGGTTTTATCTGGAAAATGGATAAATCTTTTGTTAAACCTGGCTCCTAAGTAAAAAAAATGTATTGGTGTTTCCAACATGTATTGGGCTTAGACTAAAGTTAGAAATGAATTATCTCTCACAGTATTGGTGGTGTGTGTTTTAAAGAATGATGCATAATAATGGCAAAGACATCAGAACTACAGGAAGCAAACCACTGAAATTATAACAAAACCTTTTCCTTCCTCACTTTGATAAGTTGAGTAAACGAATAACTGGAAACAAAAATATAAGAACTAATAGTAGTGCTTAGGTTAATGGTCTGTTGAAATATCTTCTTCTACTAAGGTCCTAGAGCCCCACTGCCATCTTCTTTTTCCCTTGGCCAGACATAGGACCACTTCTCATACCAGTAGCAGATGATCAAATTAGTATGTGTTTATAATGAAACATTTGTATATGAAAAGCTATCACAATTCTAATTTCCAATCAAAATATGAATCTTGTGGGTAGCATTAAAGACAGCGGCTCTTCCAAATTTATAGAAACCATGTATTCATAGTCAATTTCTCATTTATAGTTATAAAACATAACTACCATGCCATTTGAAACAATCTGGACACAATAAAATCAAAAGGCAATGCAGCCGAAATCTACAGTGATATAACTCCAGCAGTTTGTTATACAAGTTCCTTTACACCCAGTGTAATGTGCTTTAAAAAGGGCGGGTGAGAGAGTGCAACTTTCTTCTCTTTCTCCTTATTATTAGAACATTTTATTTTAAATGTACAAATTGTCTTGGTACACATAATGTCTAGAATGCAGCCCATAAACCTCACAATAAGCAGTGCTATTAAATTCAGCAGGATGGTTCCAAAGAAATGGGAACAGACTCAAGCCATGTAAAAAGGTGTTTAATATATGTGGTTAACAGAGAGAAAGAGAAAGCTTGGCCATGAGAAGTCAGCAACCTGTTTATCTGCTTCTGGTAATTATAAACTGGAGGCATAAAATGAAGGGGAAGTAAGTGCAGCTGAGGACCAGTGGCTCATAAAACCAACAGTCATAGTGAGTTAAAGCAAGATGGATGGAACCCCTTTCCAGGAGAGCTATGTAAGATAACAGTCAGGCTTCACTCTCCCTATTTTCTCCCCACATGTTGTCCACCAAGGTGACCAAGGATGCTTCCATCTCTAAACTGGGTCTGATACCAGACTGGAATGGATTTAAATAATGTTATTGCTTAAACTACCTGGATTTGAGAGGCTACCACCCACTCCAACAGCTTGCTCAGAAATGGATAATCGGTCCCTAGGCATTAATTGTCCACGACCATAGGATCAATCCGAGATTGTTACTCCCAGCTCAGCCTGCAGATTTCAGCAGCCACAATGAGCAAGTGTCTAGAGAACATGTAGTTGAGCTCAGTCCTTCAAGTCGCTTGTCCACATCCCCAGGTTGCAAAAGCTGAAAAATAAGCATAACTACAGGACCATATGGTGTCCTAGCTGCATCCCTCTCTGATTCTGTAAAAACTATGGTATCCAAGTCAGCACAGATTAACAAGTGATTTCACCCGTAAAATATAATGCAAATTGGTCACAGTAGGCATTTTTCAAAGGCAGCCCCACACAGAGCATAATGCAACAATTCAATCTCTGTGTAATAAAGGCATGTGTCACTGCGCCCAGCTGTCTGCTTACCTTATTAGGTAGGCAGTATTGCTAAATGATCATTTAGCAGGCCTCACTGTCCAAACTGCGCTGATGGAGGCTTGTCCTTGGGGAATTTAAACTCCGGCACAGCGGGGAGGCTGTCCTCTCTCACCCTTCGCCAGATCTCTCAGCCACCTCGCCCTCTTTTTCTGCTTTGATGTGTTATGACCTTGCTGTGGACTAATGCCGGTCGCCATATTGTTGGGACTGGGCAGGAATTTTACCATTTGGCATACTGACTCCGCCATTTGGTTTTCGCCTACCTCGTTGCAATCATCACAACTTTGTGAGGTTAGGCATTGGGTAAGCCATTGTTTAGATGGAGGAGAGGTTGTAGCCTCCACCTGCCCCTCCTCATTAAGGATATCCTGTTAAAGGGATCCAGGGGTGTGGATTCTCTCGAATGCCTGGACATGGGCTAGGGCCGTACCACTATCCCAACTGGGACCCCTCGGAGTGCCCCTATTTGATGTAAGTCGTAGGGCTCCCCCTGTTGGTGGGCTTACCCTTAGTTAGACTTCTAGCAGATGGGCAGGAGTCGAGATATATTCTGACTTCACCCAATGCCTAAGCCAAACTACTCACATCTGTAACCAATGAAGTTGTGGCCAATTTGAACCCATAAACCAAAATACACTTGTTCATGTGCTTTATTTATCCACTAGGGGACTGCGGGTCATGGGGCCTTGGCACACAACTGGCTTTACCAGGAAACAGGGACAGTTGGTGCGTAAGTAAAATCTGGTCAACTGCACTCCTGGCTACACCTGAGCATCCTAAATCACACCTGGGTCCAGGAGCACTTCTAGGCCATGAACCTACTTTTCCAAGAGGGCTCAACTCCATCCACAACATGCTGCGTCTCTATTGTTTTAGTTTGAATTATAAACCACCTTGGGATAAATATTTATGAAGGGCAGTATATGGATGTTCTAATTATTTATTGAATTTACAGCTCTTCTAACCAAAACCATTTGTGTTTTCATGTGGATTAAGCTTCGTTTTGTTAGCCCACATCCAGCCTATTATTGATAGCAGGCACCAATTGGACACTTTCTACGGCTTCACTAGAATGAACTGGAAAGAAGTGGGATACTGCACTCCCCACATAGTTTTCTATACATAGGCTGAAAAGCATGGGGGAGTCTGGAGGACAAAAATATGATACAGTGGTACCCCGCAAGATGAATGCCTCGTAAGACGAAAAATGCGCAAGACAAAAGGGTTTTTCATTTTTTGAGTTGCTTCGCAAGACGATTTTCCCTATGGGCTTGCTTCGCAAGACGAAAACATCTTGCGAGTTTGTTTCCTTTTTCTTACAACTGTTAATACCCTGGGAATCTGTGTTCTGCAAGACGAAAAAATCGCAAGACGAAACAACTCGCGGAACGAATTAATTTCGTCTTGCGAGGCACCACTGTACCCTAATGACTAACATGTCGACCAACAGTCTCCAAGCAACACCTTATGAAACAAACCCTACAGGAAGGGCTAGAACTATAGAAAAACAGTGCTTCCAAGTCCCATTCCAGTAGGCAGTCCAGAATACCAAGGCTGTTGACACTGAAAGTATCTATGTAACAGAACCAACAAGTATCTATGTAACAAGTATCTATGTAACAGAATCAACAAGTATCTATGTAACTAGTATCTATGTAACAGAACCAATACACAGCACCATTACTCTGGCTCCAGTGAGCTCCCAGCACTGGTGTTTGAAGCCACATTAGCCACAATCCATATGTATCCTGTGTTTCTTGAGAAATACTGCTGACTGATGTGCTGTCCCTCAAACCAGCTTCCATCTCATTTGAAAACACAAAGCATGGTTAAGTTGAGGCGTTTACATTTTAGACATTCATTGCACATGGATGGATGACAGCTACACTGAACATGAATTGGGGTGGTTGCAGGCAAAGGAAAACAAATCCGGTAATGTATGAGGGGGTGGGGTATTCAGGTAATGAAGTGTACAGCAATGTAAAATGCTATTTGAAACACAGCCGAGAATGACCTTGCTGTATCTTAAGCTGCTGATGTACATGCCCAAGGACATCACTGCCCTAGGCTATTTCCCTGAATGGTTAGTCTTCTGGGACAACCACTACCATCTGGGCTAGAAGCCAGACTAAAATGGAGTTGTGACAGATGACCTATTGCTTCCATGCTAATTCAGTGATACTCTGATTACATTCAAAAACAGCAGAAATAATGTTAGTTTATAGCAAAAAATTAACAACTGTATTACTACAGCCACAAATTAAACCAAAGATATTGGTTCCAGCCCAATACTCAGAGACACAGTAAAAAAAATGGGTATAACCCTCGTGTGTCAAAGTGCTGTAGTTTATCTCTTAAACTGAAGCATATGGATTTCAGGAAGCACGAAAGAGTTTGCAGAGTCTATATTAAATCACTTAATACCACGAATCTACTGAAATCAGACTATGTCAGATCTGAGCTCCTTTTTCCTTTGGCAGGGATAGAAAGAGCATTGGCCTTGTCAAGATAAGCCCCTGGCACCATCTACAACACATCTGCCCCCAAACTGTGCCATTATTTCCTGAGTAGGGTGCATAGGGATTCCAGCATTGGAAATTACCTTGCAAACCATTCGGCAAATCGCTCCCTTCTGTGTTCTTTTGCTAGAGCATTTTTGAAAGCAAGAGTATATATTGGCACAGAACAGCCCACCCTCATTTGCTCTTGCACTGAGTACCCATATGGAAGGAGACCCTTTCCAATCAAGGTTGCCAGGGACATTTTTTTAGAGGAATCAGTTATATGCATTTAGTGCAGGAAACATCAGTGTTAATGCTAGTGTAACTACAGCAATCATGTCCATCAGAGACACTCCAAGTGTATACTGGGCAGAAAAGTTACATATGTAATAATCACAAATAACAGTGTATACATGGCTTGGATCCAAATAACAGTTCTGGGAAGCTCACCTCAAAAAGTAAATTGTGGAGTTTGGAAAGTTTTAGAAAAAAAGGCAACCAATCTGATCAAGGGAATGGAGAAGCTCCCCTATGAGGAAAGTTTGCATCATTTGGAGCTTTTTAGTTTACAGAAAATGTGAATAAGAGTCAATATGATAGAAGTGTATAAAATGCACAGCACGGAGATATATTTTTTTCCTCACTCTCTCATAACATTAGAACTCATGGACATCCAATGAAACTGAGTGTTGAAGGATTCAGACAAAAAATACTTATTCACACATGTAGCTAAATTGTGGATTTTGCTCCCACAAGAGGCACTGGTGGTCACCAACTTGGATGGCTTTAAGGGAGGATTTGAAAATTCATGAGTGTAAAGGCTACCAGTGACTACTAGTCCTGATGGCTCTCCTCTGCCTTCATAGCTTGAGGCTGTGTGCTTCTGGATACCTGTTGCTGGAAATGGTAGGAGATGACAATGCTCTTGTGCTTGGGTGCTGCTTGCAGCCTCCCATTGACATCTGTTTGGGCACTGGAAGAACTGCATGCTGGAGTAGATTGGCCATTGGCCTGATCCAGCAGTCTCATCTTATGTTGTTAATACTTACCAGAAGCAAACAAGGCAAATGCATCTATACAAAGCTAGTGGAAAAGGTCTTGCAGTTCAGAGCCACCATGTATCTGACGGGCCATTGGTAAGAGGATATATTAATTATATTTAATCCTCTACAGACTCACATGTGTGGGTTAACAAACAAATGAAAAACAACTTGTGCTAGTTTTTTAAACTGTGGGGCTAGCAAATAAAGAGCCCCAGTAGCTGAGTTTAAATCCCATCGTTATGCAGATTAATGAAGCATAGGGATAGGGTATTAAACCTTCTTTTATTTTGTTCCAGCTGCCTGAGGCAGCTGGCCCCCACTTTTAACCTCATGCAATGAAACAGACCACAGACTGCAAAATCAGTTTAAAAATGATTTACTTACTTGAGGTCACACTAATGCATTGCTCTATGAAGCAACTATAAGAAACGCAGGTAAATGCTTTTGGGTAAACAGACACAGACAGCCCCCCATTTATGCGGGGGTTATGTTCCAAAGCACCACACACCTCAGTGAAATCACATATAATTGAAACCCAATGAAAAAGCCTGCAAACACCCTGGTTCTACCCTGCCCCCGTTCCACCCTTTTAATGACATTTCAGTGACATCTTTATAATGTTTCTGGGTCACTTATGGGTTTGGCGCAATGTGCGTATACATAGTTGTGCACATATTGAACACACGTAAATGGGGCTGCCTGTATAGCAAAGCAGCCTCAGACACATGTGATATGTTGAGACATGTCAGCCTCCTTTGCATGCAGCATGAAGGGGGGGGGGCTGACAGGAAACAAGCTCTACTTCCTCCCTCTCAGGAGAATAGGGGATGTCACATCACTGAGCCTCCTCTAGCAATTTAGAACTCTGGTCCTTAACCCCTTCATATACTAACTAGCATTGTAAGGTTTGTCAGCAAATATCTCACAGTACAGTCAAACCTCAGTTGTCAAACATAATCTGTTCTGGAAGACCATTCAACTTCCGAAATGTTTGACAACTGAAAACTGAAAGCAGAAGCCTCAATACGATAGGGAAACTCAAAACGGAAGCCACGTAGCACATTTGGCTTCCCGAAAATCGTTTGAAAACCGGAGCACTTACCGTATTTTTCGCCCTATAGGACGCACTTTTTCCCCTCCAAAAATGAAGGGGAAATGTGTGTGCGTCCTATGGGGCGAATGCAGGCTTTCGCTGAAGCCTGGAGAGCGAGAGGCATCGGTGCGCACCAACACCTCTCGCTCTCCAGGCTCCAGGAAGCTATCCGCAAGCCTTGTGTGCCCGGGGGAACTCCCCCCGGGTGCACACGGCTTGCGGGCGGCAGCCGGCAGCGCGGAGCACGGGGCGCCCTCCGGAGGACGCCCCGTGCTTTGCGCAGGTGTCCGCAAGCCTTGCGCGCCCGGGGGATCTCCCCCCGGCGCGCAGGCCTTGCGGGCGGCAGCCAGCAGCGCGGAGCACGGGGCGCCCTTCGGAGGACGCCCCGTGCTTCGCGCAGGTGTCCGCAGCCTGCCGCCCGGCGGGTGGGGCAGCCTGAAGCAGAGCGCCCCGCGCGCCGGACAGACATCCGCAGCGTGGGGAGCCCTGCAGGAGTTCCCCGCAGGGCTCCCCAAGCTGCGGATAGCAGCCTGCTGCCCGGCACGCGTGGCGCCCTGAAGCAGAGCGCCCCGCGCGCCATACAGACATCGGCCAGCCCCACAAGCTCGGGGGACAGCGGGGAGGCGCAGCGCCGCCATCCCACTGTTCCCCGACCTGGTTTTGGGGGGGAAATAAAGGGGAAAAAATTTCCTTTATTCCCCCCCCCAAAGTACGTGCGTCCTATGGGACGGAGCGTCCTATGGGACGAAAAATACGGTACTTCCGGGTTTTCGGAGTTTGGGAGCCAAAATGTTCCAAAACGGAGGCGTTTGGGAACCGAGGTTTGACTGTATCAGGGTCATGTTACAGTATAAGAAATAGTAAATAAGGAAAATACAGGCTGCAGTATATAAGCTCAAGTGGGCCATTAAAGGCACTTGAAAATGAGCTTGTACAAAAGAAGAATCTCCTCTGACTTTTCTCAAGCAATACTTTTCTACTAAGTTGGAAAGTGTTGTTTGTTCTGTGCGTGGCAGAGATATTCAGCTCACAGAAGGAAAACAAGGTACAACCAAATGTTTCCCTACAATAATGCATCCCCGTCAGGTGCAGCAGCATGTTTAAGACATCCCTCAGGGATCCAACTCCAGCATTCTACCCTTTTCCTTGACTGCCACAGCTGCATCACACAAGGATTTTATTTTTATGTTTCTGCTAACTGCCATACCCCAAACACCGTTCACATCAGATCCAAAAACAAAAGAAAATGCATAAAGCATCAGTCATCAACAAAATACACAAACTTGTAAGAAACATGGTCCAATGATTTCATGAAATAAAACTGACAAGGCAGAGCTGAAGAGAACAAACAGCATAAGAAAAGATACAAATGTAGGTCGGAAAATATTTAAAGGGAAGTAAGATGCAGGTATGGTTTGGGAACATATAAATCAGAACTGAAAGCAAAACAGAAGCAAATGCCAGAGGGAGTGAGAATGACTGCTTCTTAATCGGAAAAGGGTTGACATCATTTTAAAACCTCTTCTTGAACAAAACAGTACAATGCAGCAGAAGAAGGATGATACATAGAATCACACAGATTGCACTGTACAGATTGTTAGAGTTAGACATGCCAGACCGTATAAAAATAACCTTCCTGAACTTGGAATGACCTCATTAACGTTTCAGCCACAATGCCTACAGGAAGTAAGTCAACAGTAGTACATAACATGCATGCCTTTCAGCATCACAGACAGACAGACACATTACATAGAAGCACACTGTGAGTATTTACTCTGGTTTGTTTTGTTTTTTAAGCCAACTACATCACCAGAACATGCGCTGACTAGTTGCAACTCATCTTCTCTTAACTATATGCATCCTCAATCTCTGGGCTAGTTAAACCTTTATGCAAGTATGCTGAACAGTAAGATGCTCACCACACTGCAGAGCAGAGAAGAAAGTAGGGATGGGGGGCAGGAGGATGGTTTGGTTCCCTGTTTAATGTGAACCTACCTAAGAGATACACAGTAGATGATGTTTGCGATATTTTTTGGACGATTAAGTCATACTGCACTCTGATCATTTTTAGCCAGTTAAATCATGTTGTATCCTGATAGTTGGCAGATGAAGATCCAATATCATGTGAAAATTCAATAAATGCAAAAAACATGTGAATGGTCACGAATAAAGCTATTGCCCTCAACCCTCTTTTATCTATATGCAACTCAAAGAGATCTTGTCACTTATCTTATGACAATGGCAAGACTAACCATAAGAGAGGTAGGAATTCAACATGATGCTCAACAGAGCAATCCCCCTCTCCTCCCCCTGTAGGTTCTGGGTGTTCTCCTGGCTCCACAGAGTGGATCTGGGGAATGCATGGGGGTGGAGAGGGGTTAGATGCCCTTGCACTAGTGGGAGCCTTTCTGCTGCCTTCAGCTAGAGAGCTTGGTTCACTGAATGCAGCCCTATGTTTTGGAGATTATTAAATGCAAACCTGATGGAAATCTGGGTTTCAACAATTGTGGAATATAGTTCTCATGGAAAAACTTACTATTAAAATATAAGAATGAAGAAACAATAAGAAATCAGACCAATTTTATGTTGCCACAAAGGAATATGCCTACAGAGCTCCAGCAGCTCGTGGTTGCTTGCAGAAATATTATTGTTATATGATGGACTATAGGAATTGACAAGCTTTTGACTGTCTTTTTCCCCCTTTCAGATTTGGAATGCTGTACTCATATGTCAGCAGAGGGGATTTCCTGTTTGTGCTGTGTTTATCTGAAAATCAATAAAATATTTTTTTCTGAAAGACACAAAAGCAAAACAGCAACATATGTACTAAATTAGCTAAGGCTTTGTAGCTGGAGGGGAACAGACTCCCTCCAGTGTTTGACAGTGCAACAGACTCCCCATGGAAGGTCATGGACTCTCATTCATTGGAAGTTTTAAAGCAGAGGTTGGCTGGCCATCTGTCATGGATGATTTAGTTGAGATTCAACTTGAGTTGAGATTGCAGGGGTTGGATTATATGATCCTTGGGGTTCCTTCCAACTCTATTATTCTACGATGCTATTATTCTAATGCAAACAATTGTGGGTTTGGTGACCTTGGTGCTGATGAGACTACTGACCAGTTAGAATCATAGAATCATAGAGTTGGACGAGACCACAAGGGCCATCGAGTCCAACCCCCTGCCAAGCAGGAAACACCATCAGAGCACTCCTGACATATGGTTGTCAAGCCTCTGCTTAAAGACCTCCAAAGAAGGAGACTCCACCACACTCCTTGGCAGCAAATTCCACTGTCGAACAGCTCTTACTGTCAGGAAGTTCTTCCTAATGTTTAGGTGGAATCTTCTTTCTTGTAGTTTGGATCCATTGCTCCATGTCCGCTTCTCTGGAGCAGCAGAAAACAACTTTCTCCCTCCTCTATGTGACATCCTTTTATATATTTGAACATGGCTATCATATCACCCCTTAACCTCCTCTTCTCCAGGCTAAACATGCCCAGCTCCCTTAGCCGTTCCTCATAAGGCATCGTTTCCAGGCCTTTGACCATTTTGGTTGCCCTCCTCTGGACACGTTCCAGTTTGTCAGTGTCCTTCTTGAACTGTGGTGCCCAGAACTGGACACAGTAGTCCAGGTGAGGTCTGACCAGAGCAGAATACAGTGGCACTATTACCTCCCTTGATCTAGATGCTATACTCCTATTGATGCAGCCCAGAATTGCATTGGCTTTTTTAGGTGCCGCGTCACACTGTTGGCTCATGTCAAGTTTGTGGTCAACCAAGACTCCTAGATCCTTTTCACATGTACTGCTCTCAAGCCAGTTGTTTCAGAAAGAACAGCTCAACTGGATTCAGAACTTTTAAACAGGACAGGTCTTGTAGGAATGTGAATTAGCCTTCATTAGGGTGCAGTCAGGATGAATTTAGGGCAAAGAGATTATTGATCTATCTAAAAGCTCTTCACATCACTTTTTAAGCATAAGCTTCACACACAAAAAGAAAACTCATACAAGATAAGCAAAATGCCCCACATAGGATATTCTTACAAAACAGAGTGACCAAACAGCATTTAAAAGCCAAGGGGGAAAAACTGGGTCTTTAAAGTCTGTTTAAAAAATATCAAGGGAAGAAGTCTATCTAACATCCTATGGTATTGCATTTCATAGCTGTAGGGCCACTGGTGACAAGGCTCTGTCCTAAGTGCTTGTCAACTGTACAGGCTTAGTTGATAGACATCTGTCACCTTTAATCTTTTAGGGAGAGATTAATGGTGCAATCATATGCATGTCTGCTGCTCAGAAGCTGCGCTGAGTCAAATGAAGCTTACTCTCAGGTAAGTGTTTATAGAATTGCAACTTAAAATCCAGTGATTTCTATGCACTCTGGTGATTGAAAAGTTGCTTAACAATATTCAAGATTTATTTGTTTTTCGTCCAATGAATAAACATATTTGGCGAAAACAGAACAGGTACAAAAAGCAAACTAGCAGCAGGGAACTATTTTGCAACGTAAATTGACTCAGTTGAGTGTGAGTAGAAGGATCTGCAGACTGGAACCAGTGAATGACAGGCAGCTTAGAGTTTCAGTTCCGCTGCCTGCATAAGTCATTCACATCATCTACTGGTCCTAAGTGCAAGGGCTTGAAGAGCCAGAGGAGTGATCTGCAATACAGAGCAGAGCATTAATTCCTGGACTCTTATGTGCACAGTAGCTCCTGCATGGCTTTCTTGGGCTATGCTGTGTTTCCTATTATTAAAATGTGAAGGGAGATAACAAAACGTAGTTACTCTCAGGCAAAAATATCTAGTTGTTGGTGGGGGAGCAGTAACACAGGCTCTTTTACAGAGAAAATAGATGTTCAGAGCTTAATAAAGAAGAAATTAAAGACTTGTTCATACTAGCCCCCTCTAGCTCTTCACACACCCCTTAGTTTAGTATAAATATAGCTTTGGCACAGCTTTTCACAGATGAGTAGCTATGTTCAAATGTCAATCATTTGTCTGTAAGGAGGCACTCCAGTCTACTCTGAGTGGCTGCCCAAACTGCAAGTGTGAAGGAGCATTAAAACCACACTCACAGGGACCAGGGAATAAACAACTGGACAGAATGACAGGAAGGATCCGGAATCAACGAGACCAAAGATTTACAGAAGATTGGGAAAAGTTTATCCAATATATGCAAAAACTGAGTGATAATAAAATTACGTTTGTAAGCTTTAAGGAAGCTCAGTGAGGGGGAAAGGGTTAAAAGGGCAGAAATGTGTAAAAAGTAACAATAGGAAGGAATGGCAGACAAATTGAGGGAAGTCAAAAAAGAGAAGTAAAATGTAATTAAGATGTATGGAATGTATAAATTTGTTTTTGTATTTGAAAACTAATAAAAATATAATATATATAAAAAAGAAACAAATGATAATGCTACAGTCTGAATATTATTATTATTATTTTATTTTCACAGAGTTGGGGGCATATGGTGCCAATCCTGGCCCAACTGCACTGGCTGCCAATTAGTTTCTGGGCCAAATTCAAAGTGTTGGTTTTAACCTATAAAGCCTTAAATGGCTCAGGACCACAGTACCACCATAGGCACTAACCTGAACACTGCAATCATCATTTGAGGCCTTTCATGTGTCTCTACTCCTTAAGAGGTTTGAGGGGGTGGCAACATGAGAAAGGGCCCTTTTGCCGTGGGTCCCTGCTTGTGGAATGCTCTCCCTAGAGCAGCTCGCCTGGTGCCCTCATTACATATCTTTAGATGCCAGGCAAAAACATTCTTCTTCTCCCTGGCACCTATGGCCCATCCTGGTGCATCTACAGCATCACAACTAGATGCCTTCATCTGCCCCAGCCGCAACAAAGCGCATCTCTCCCATATCAGTCTCTACAGCCACAGCAAGTGCTGCAACCTTCCAATAGTTTGATTTCATTCCCAAAGGCACACTCCTCCATTGTCTCCCGAGACAGACAGATGTCAACAACAATGGCCTTTTAAACTGGGTGTGTGTGTGTGTGTGTGTGTGTGTATTATTTTGTTTGTTATTATGGTATATTTTTTGTGTTTTATATTGTAAACAACCTTTTGATCTTTAGATGAACGGTGGCAAATATAATAAGTGATGGTGTGATGATGATGATAAAATTACTAAACATAAAATGTGCTATTATACCACTTTCACCGTCAGGGAGAATCTTGGGAACTGTCATTTTTATTAAAGATCCTGAGAACTGTAGTCCTGTGATCCCATGCCCACAACAAAAGATGGTTCCCAGGAGTGTTTGGGGGATGTCATGGCTGTTAAAATGGTAAAAGAGTGTTTTAAATCTATGTTGTGGATGTGACACCTCTGGCCAAGGCAGCAGTGTTTGGAAAGATGTATACAAAAGATATCCCACAAGGGAAGATATTTATACGCAAGTGAACTTATTTGATTAACCTCGTTATTTATATCAGCAGCTCTCAAATAAAGCATGTGCCTTTGATTCAGAGATGTTCAATTAGTCTCTCACTCCACGGGCAAATTTGTGGTAGAGCAGAGTGATTGTTGAATTGATTGAAACCAAATCATCAAAGATGAAGGATCATATTCATAACAGTCACATGCCACCATGAATGTTTAATCAGCCCAACAGGCTAACTCACAGATCATACCCCAACCACAGTTCATATCTAGATCTCCCCTAATACACTTTTATCATTTCTGATCTTCTTCTGACATGCATTTTAATAAATGCTGAAGATGAAATGAGTTCTTTTAAAAAAAAGCTAATGCTAAACTGGCTGTAGGAAATGTTTTGAAATGACTTAGTACATTCTTAGAATCTGTTTGAACTGATTGAACAGGCCAGTTAGAACAGATCTTGTATATTTTGGTGAAGTTCTTCAATTATGTATTTCTCTCACACACAGGCTTACACAGGGAGGGGGCATCAGGGAATTCTGCAGTTAGAGGTAGAATACTGAATGCTATAGACTGGTGATAAATGGCTAAGAATTTATTCTCTGTTGGACAGGCTAAGCTTACACGTTCAGGGTTTAATTGATCAAAATATTAAGAGTAGGGAAAGCTTGCTCATTCTGGGATTTTCCATTTTATCTTTTTTATATTTTCCCTTCCAACATTCATGTGTGCAAGTCACTAGAGATGTCTGATGTTACTAAACTTGTTGAAGAAAAACAGAGATGTACAGTGCTTGTCCTGCATTGTTGCAGAGATGTGTTGGGCTCATGCAGTCTACAGTGCAATAAAAGATAGCGGCCATTTTAGGCTCAAATATCCTCTGAGTATGTCACAGCATTGTTCTGTTGGTATAGCTATTTTATATGGGTTTACTATTATGTGTGTATGTAAAATAACACACACCAAGCAAAAAACAACCTGAAGTGGAAATATACAGAATTAATTTGAGATTGAACTAAAGCTGGGAAAAGGGAGAAATCAAAGAAACCAAGACAGACAGATTATCCCATTCCTAGCTGCTTTGTAAGGGGAATCCCCTGTTTTATTTCATCTGTTGAGACTAATCATGTGGTTAGTCCCTGTGAATTAAACAAAATCCTTTTGTTCTTTGAATGATCACAGTCATTACTCCTTTGTTTCACTGCATAGCAAACTACTGCATAGCAAGGTTCAAAGAAATGCATAACTGATGCTGAAGGTACAATGTGCTGAGAGTCTCAGAGGACTTATCTTGTCCAATTTGTATGCTGTACTGCTGAGCAGGTTTGCAATTTATGCTAACAGTTAATGAAATGTGGAAGCAAATGTAGTTGAAATAGTATAATAAAAAGTGAAATCTCTTCTCTCCCCCCAAGAAACTGGCTTGACAGTCACTGAATCTCTGATGCAATCTCTCCTGTGAAAAAGAAGAGAGAACAAATTCATGGAAAGTCATGGGCGCGCCTGGGTGTGTGAGGACGCAGCAGGGGAGGCACTCCCTTCTCAGCCTGATCGGGCTGCTTAGAAGCATGCCTGCCTCTTGTGTCCTCATCATCTTGCTTTTCCTGCATGGGCTAGAAGGGCAAAATGAGGAGGACGCAGCAGGGGAGGCACACGCCCTTCCAGTCAAGCTGGGTGGGGGGCGCACTCAGCTGCTGGAGCCCAGTAAAGGAGAGGGGCAGCAAAGCAGCCGCTGCCTCTACTCCTCTCTGCTGCTTCCTTCCCTGAGTCAACCCTGACCCAGGAGTGGAGCAGTGGGAGCCCATTGTGGAGCAACTGGTTGCGCACCCTCAAAAAATGTGCCCGGGGCTACAGCTCCCTATGCTATGCCCCTGTTCATAGAGGACCCTAGTAGATAGAAGCAGAGAGGAACAGGGGGGAAGGAGACAAGAGTGGTAAGAAAGGGTAGAGGAATAAAGAAGCAACTTGTTTTGTCTAAGTCTTTCTGACTGTGTCCTCCTTAGTTGTTATTTCTATTTTATTCAAGTAGTTCTGCAGTTTAGAGTGAATGGCTTATCCACAGGCACCAACCAAGTTCACTGCTGGGAAGAGGCTCATTTCTAGAATTCTTAGGACCAAGTTTAATATTTCCTCCACAAAATACTGCACTTTGTTAATGACAATGTACATGGATATTTGCATTATGGTGTGCCCTCATTTTCCTCCCTCCTTATGTGAATGGCCTATGTCATGTAGGCCTTGGGTATCTATGTGTCTCATAGACACTTCAGATTCACATCTTGAGAGAAAGTAAACAGCAAGAACCAAACCACTTTTAACATACACTGCCCTAAGCTGCAGTAGGATCAAGGCTATTGATTGAGACAGGAAGACAAATATTGGTGATAGTAGCAGTAGCGGAGCAAGCTGATCGGGCCCCTGGGGCAGTGAGCATGCCCTGAGGCCAGAGGCGGGACCAGCTGCCTGTGGGGGCAGGGCCAGCCGCCCATAGGGTGGGGCTAGCCGAGGCAGGATGTGGGGTGGGGCAAGCTGGGGCAGGACTATTTGGGGTAGTGCGGAGCCTGTGGGCACCCAAGCCACTGCGTCACTCCTAGGAGAGACACATGGCTCGGGCGCACTGCGGGTCCCGCAGTGAGTGCTGCCTGGCATTTTGTCACCCCCCTCAGTGGTGACACCTGGGGTGGACCGCCCCCACCCCCTTCCTCTGCCCCTGGATAGTAGCTGAGGAGCATAGTGAAAAATAAAATAAAGCCCAAAAGTTTGGCGTTGATTCAATACTGAGTAAATCATCTACAGGGATAAAGGAAGAAACAAAAGGTGGGCATTGTATAAATCTTCTTGGAAAACGACCAGTTACTAAGGCCAAAAGGCAGAAGCAAACTCTAGAGAATTAGAAATCTAAGATGTCAGGCATCTTAAATAGATCACCTGATAAATTGCTGAGCTGGGGTTATTATGGTTGTCGAATGTCAGTCTTTATTAAACTACTGCTAGTTAGCTCTGAGATATTTCTTTTTTCTCCTGCCCACGCTGTAGCAGGGAATAGACTACTTCTGTTCATTTCAGTGGGTCTAGCATTTACCAATAATTATTTTCCTGCTAAAGTGCTGAAGTAAACTTCTGATGAAGTAGTAAACAGACAGAAGCAGCACATGCCCCCCCAGGGTAGACTGTTATTCTTTCAGAGAAGCTAGGATGTAACAGGAAGAAGTGACACAGCTAGTTCATTGTAGGTCCAGACTTGGTAGTCTTACAGTCGTCCCTTTAGACAGGCATTGTGCATTACTTCAGTTGTGAAGTACACAACTGACATTTCTTTTCTTCCCTTCCCCACCATCTGTGCTTTATCACTGCTTCTATATTCCTGCTATGTTAAAGCAAAACAAAATGAACAAAAACAGTTTGCTCACCCCAATTTTTTTTAAAAAAGAAGTAGTCTGAGCATGTGCAGTTTTTGGATTTTAAATGAATTCAAATCATACCATCATAATTACAACAGAGATAAAAGGAGTTTACTTCAGTTGCCCTGATGGTAAACACATTTGCATGGGAATGAGACCATTTTCTGGTAGCAAAGGAGTGGGTGTATATGCAAAAATAATAACTGAGAATCTGTAACCATGTAAATACCCAAGTTGGTTGCCCCTGATGATAAAATGCTTTGCTTTGTTTTTAAGAAAAGAAGAAAAATAAAAATTGAAGCAGTGACCAGGGTCAGTTCTGAATATTCCGCTTTTCAGTTACACTGTCCACTGTGTTGCATTTTGTAGAAGCACAAATAAGCAACCAATACTATGATGACAATGAAAATACAAACTTAAGTATTAATTGTATTAATTATAAGACCCGCAATCCACTCTCATTCTCAGAATGTTTGTTATACTAGTTATTTGTTCAATTGATTCTTCACATGCAGTTTCTTCCATTAAGTAAATATGCTGGTCTAGTGGGGTATAGTTGATTCCATTTATATATGACATGAAGGGAAACCATATATCTAAAAATATGTCATACACTGCTATCCCTCTAATCCAGAAGTTGCCAATGTGCTGTCCATGGGTGCCTGTATGCAAAAGGTCTCAGTAAATATCCCCTAAAAATGCACAGCACAGGAGATATTGCTTGCTCTTTCTACTCAGGTCCTGTTTGCCCTGGCTTGGCCTTTCCTACATTGAATTCATCCCCTTAAACATGCTGACATGCTCTTTTGCCATTGGAGGGGGTGACTGATGGGGGAGAGGGGACATGACCACATGATTTTGTGGTGTGCTCTCTTTTTCTGCTATTTTAGATGACTGGTGTGCACACCACTTTCTCAAGATTCCCCCCCCCCCCGGAACTCAAGGCAGTGCACATAATTCTCCTCCTCCGCTCCATTTTATCTTCACAACAGTGAGTGAGGTTAGTCTCAGGTATTGTGACTGGCCCAAGGTCACCCATTCATTAAGCTGAGCGGAGATTCGAGCTGTGGCCTCCTGGGTCAAGTCCAGCACTCTAATCGTTATATCACACTAGCTCCCAAAATGTTGCTGACCCCTGGAAGCCCCCCAAATCACACAGCTATGTGTCAGTTTTCCCACTGAGGATGAATTATCCGTACTTTTTTTCTTTTCCCCCTTTTTTTCGCAATCTCTATTTTTGTGGCAGCAATGTTTAGAAATAGCAAGAATTAATGTTTCAAGGTGACAATAAAAGATCAAATTAAAGCAGCATAAATATAAACTATATCCAGTAACAGTATATTCCACAAACAGCAGAAAATCACTATATAACAGCTCTTCAATAATTAATGGTCAGCTCGAAACCAAGATGCATATGCAAGAGTCTTCCTTAAAAGGAAGGTCTTCATCATATGACAAATGGCCATGAAAGAGAGAATGAGATAGGCCTTAGACAAGTGTCATGAAGAAACAGAACTGGGCATGCTACTGTGACTTCTAAATATCAATTTAGTATATTTATAAACACATCTTTGTCATTCCTCTGGCAGAAGCCGTCACTGAAAAAGCACTTTAATGTGAATGCAAGATGTGTACTTTTTGCTATGGCAGCATCAGCATGGAGAGGAGCTTCAGTGCTGTCATCACAAGGACTCTATTGGCATTCAAGGAGGGTGGGCCTCATTTAGTTTTAAGGCAATTTCAATAAATTTTTCTTGTATATAGCCAAAGGCCTTTACAATGGACCACAGAGAATAAAATGAAACTTTCAACTAATATCATACACGTAACCTGTAGCAGTTTACAACTTAAAAAGTAATTTATAACATTAAGACTTAAGATTGGAGTGCATTCACATAGTTGGAATGGAGCTTCTTGGCTGCCAGTGTAAATTTGTCTACCTGGTGTGCAATATATAGATGTTTATCTGCTAGGAGTTCCAACTGTTACTTCCTGTGTGGATTGACCTGGAAGCCAATCAAGAAATGGCAATATAAATTTCCGCCTGGGCATTTTATACAGGGGGCATGTCAGCAGGTACTGTGTGATGTTCTCTACCTGATTGCATCTATGTATACATTTGCGATCTGTATGAGGAATTCCTCTAAATATGCCGAGGGCCTCTGATGAAATCTTAGTTCTACAAAGGCCCTGCATAGTTGTGGGAAGGTCAGGGTCTAAAGGAAACAGGGCCTTGAGTGATTGGTCTTAATTTGGGGTACCAAGTAGAGTAGCGGGCAGCAATGATGGATGCTCTGTCTTGGTTGGCATCCTGATCAGAAATCCAATTTCTAAGGTCACGTGGGCTAAGGGATAAAGTAGTTCTCCATTTGGAGATTATAAGCCCTAAACTTATCTTGGCACTTTTGTGCCCAGCCACCTGTCCTTAGTTGTTCTAACCAGCAGAGCTTAGTAAGAGTATGATCCTCGAAGACATTTAGCCTGTGCCAGTATTTCAGATGGGCTAGATCAATTCTGGCTGCTAGCGAGGGAAGGTCCAACTCGGCTCTGAGGTGGGCTGCTGGTGTCCTGCAGGGAAAGCCCAAAATCTGCCTCAGAAATTTGTTTTGTCGGACAACTATTTCAGATTTGACACCAGTTCCCCAAATCTCAGCCCCTAGAGCATTTGGGCCACGATTTTAGAGACAAAGAGCGTAATAGCTGGGTTGATATTAGCTTAATTGCTTCCGGATGGGGTTTCCATGATGACTTCCCATCAATAAGTAATCCTAGATATTTAAATCTGGGTACTTGCTCAAGGGTGTGACCGCCTAGAGTCTACCTAGACTTGGTAGTCCTCTTGTCAAATACCTTGGTTTTATCATAGTTGATATGTAGATGCTCTTTTTTACACAGCTGTCCAAATTTAACCAGCATCCTTCTAAGTCCGATTTTATTCTGGGGTAACAAAACTAAGTCATCAGCCTAGAGAAGAATTGGCACTTTACAATTCCCGAGGGTGGGGGCAAAAAAAATGGGGATGCCATATCAGGAATGAGATCATTTATATCATAATTAAATAGGAAGGATGCCAGTATACATCCTTGCTTGACACCTCTGTTAATTAGAATTGCCTGTGAGAGGGTGCCTTGAAGGCTCTTGAAGGTTCCCCGATGCAGTTGTTGGATGAGCCAGAGAAGTCTTTTATTGATATTTGAAGGGACCAGTTTGTTCTATAGCTGTTCAGTTGTTCCCTGTCTATTAAATCAAAGGCTGAGGAGAAGTCAACAAATGTAGCATAGAGAGTCTTATGTGGGCTTCTGGTGAATTTACAGATTAAGTGGTACAAAAAAAATACTTGGTCTGTGGTGCACCTGCCCTTCTTAAATCTGCTTGTCCTTTGTGGATGATGGCTTGTATGCTGTCCCATTCCAGAATTTTATTTTGTAGATATCGTGAGTATAATTTGGAAGCCACATCTAGGAGACTAATGGGTCTATAGTTATGGAGATCTGGTAGGTCTCCTTTTGGGGGGATTGGCACAACTATGCTGGTGAGCCACCCCAAGGGGATGTCTCCAGTCATGTTTATGTGAGTAAATAGCTTGGCCAAAACTGGGGTAGTTTTAAGGCAGAAATCTTCTTATTTGGTGTTGTCTAGCACAAAAGGAAGTCATAGGAAAACAGCCCAGTGTTGAAGCATGAGTGTTTGCTTTTCTGTCCTGAACATCAAAATCACTGGTTATTCCAACCAAGGGCAAAATTGCTTCCTTATAATTATCCAGTTTTAGGAAATTCAGCATGTTAATTGCATCTGCTATCCCAAAGTAATTTCAGAGTAGCATTACCCCCATAAAAATCAACCTTCTGTAAGATCCAAAGTTGTAATTCAGTGAATCTTTAAGCAATAAAACGCAGGAATAATTTAACAGCTTTGTGAATTAGTTACTGTATTGGGGAACTCACTTTAAGGGATCTAGACACCACCTCATTTGAGCCCACTTCTCACTGAGATAGTAAAATCTGTACCTGGGTGTTCCACTTCAATTTGTGGCTCTAGGCATCCATAATTGAATGTCTATCTATACAAACAACTCCTTCTACATAGCAAACTTGGAAGAAAGCTGGACTAGAGCACATCACCCTCTCATCCAGGTTTATGTACAGGGATTGTTATATATGGAGCAGCAATCAGTCATGCAGGACCAGCCCAATACATTTTTTCTTTCTGAGGCAAAGAATAAGATGGTTCTCCTTCCCATTCCATGTAGAAAAACAAACAGCTTGGCAGCTGAATCTTATTTCAACACTATAAACATAGCACCATCCTCTACTATGCCTGAGAATGGCAGGCTAGCTTAGGGCAGGCCACACACACAACAATGCCCTCTCACACCTTCCCACTGCTCCTCATCCCTCAGCATCTGCCATCTTCACTCTTCCTAATTATAGGACTTGCCCTGCAGCCAAGTTCAACCTGTAGTGTGAAATAGATCATTCAAGAGACACAGGTTGAATAGCTCAGTGAGAACAGTGAGCTTGATCTGTCTCAGTCCTGATCCCTCTGATATAAGCCTCAATGTACATAGCCAATACAGTACTCCTTAGCAAAAAACAGAGTATGAAAACGTCTTCTGGGGGAAAATCTGGATACACACACAGCTGAATCTGAAGCATATACCTGAGCAAAGAACCAACTCAGCACAGGATTGTACCATGCAAAAGCTGCACAAAGCCTCAGATTCACTGTCATGCTGAGAGCCATATTGTTGTACACTGATTAGGCTACATAGAGCATCACATCACATTTGTCATGCTTTGGTGCAGACCATCCCTTAGGCCAGGGGCAGTCACTGTGGTGCCCTCCAGATCTTGTTGGACTACAATGCCCATCATCCCTGACTTCACCTCCACTCATACTATGTCATCTTCTCATTCTTCTGTTCATCTAGTCTAAGGTTACCAGATTTTTTTCAATGAATCCGGAGACACTTTTCAACTTCAATGGATCTTGTATGGGGACTGATGTGTAAATCCAGGGACTGTCCCCGGGAAAGTGGGACGTCTGGTAACCTTAATCTAGTCTCTGGATGCCGTCCTGTTTTTCCACAACACCAAAGTGTGATGATTGCTCTGCTGATGGTGCCAGTGCTTAGAGAAGAGTCACTATGCTGGCACTGGGCTGCTTTTTGTGGTACAACATCAGGAGAGAACGTACAAGATCAGTCTGTGAAAATGTAGTAACTTTCCTAAAAAGGCTGAAAGAGTTAGATGAAACTCCCAAATGAAATCAAGCAACTTTTCTAAAGTGTTTGCAGAGTGAAGGCATTTTGCAGCTCTAGCTTTGCAGCAACACATACCACCACTTGCAACACTTTAATACCGACACCAAAGTCAGTATTTTAATAATTCAGGACACGGCATGGGAGATTTGGTCTGTTTAAAGAGAGTGCAGAGGTGGGCTACAAGCTTATTCGTTCTTCCACTTCACCACTCGGGGATCGAGAACTCACCAGGCAGAACTAAGAATGATGAATACATCACAGTGTGTTGTGCAATAAAAATCCAAAGCTCCAGCTGTCAGATTAACTCTCCAGAGGGAAAAGTAGTCTGTTTCTATTGCTATGAATAAGGCCTTCTATAATTGTGGATTACTGCTACTCTCTAAAGATTCTGAAAAGTGTGATTGATTATTTAATTGTGTATGTTGTCATGTACACCTGTATTTTTGGTTGAGAGATCTCTGAAGACACAGTTTGGGATGAGTTCTACTAATTGCTTCTGCCATCTAAATTTGTGATGTCACTGAAGTTTGTAAATACTTTGTCCAGCACTTAATGCTTGAGTGTAGCAATCAGGAAACACTTTCCCCCAAGCATTCCGCTCTAGCTTGAAACTGAAACAAGATTTTGAACATTTCATTGGCTAGTATTCAGAGACAAAGCACCTAAAGCTTTGTGGACAACTTTTAAAAAAATAATAAGACCTTATTTTAGCCAACATTCTTGATTGCTTGAAATCATGCACCAACACTACCCAACCAACCAGAGTTGTTTCTTAAATTTTGGTGATAAGAATCATACTTTTTAAGACTAATTTTCCAATTTGTTTCTTGCAAAAAAAGAAAGAAAGAAATGCAAATTTGTTCTTCCCATTCAGTTCTATAGCGCTCTTTCTGGTTCCAGGGTGTGTTTGTTTGGGAAGAGGAATTTGGGAGCAGCTGAATTAACAGCAGGTGCCCAGAACCATATTTCCTGGGAGAGAATGCACCAATGCATTCCCCACATGATTATAAACACAGGAAATAGTTTTCATCTACTTGTGTAGTAGAAACTATTGTTTCAAATTTTAATAGTGTCAGAATAAGTAAGTAGACAGAAGACTCCAGCATGGCTCAAAAGGGTCAGCATATCAGGTGGACAAGCTCTACGTAACAGAGGATCAATGATGCAAAGAGAATTTTCAGGATGAAGTCAGGGTTCTCTCTCATCCCAAAAGACTCCTCAGCCATGTTTGAGCCAGATGGTAAGAAGATCAGCTTCAGGGACTGTAAGAAAGTCTTCTAGCAACAGCATAATATTGGTAAAGACAGAGGGAGGTTTTAGGAATTTATGGACCCACCAGCTCTGCCCAGCATAGGACCCTGTTTTAGATACCACACTGCAAGCTTGTGCTGCAATACTTGAAACTTCAGATAGAATCAGTTCTGGTATTTACTCATGTCTTTTGTCAATACACAGTTGCCGCTGACATGCTACTGCTATTTGCAATAGTCTTTTGAAAAACATGAATGTACTGTGGATCTATGTTAGCACACACAGGCATTGAATTACAGTATGGGATTGTGTGCATTATAACCTTGCAAGCTTCAACCTGCAATTTCCAGTTAATAGAAATTCATTGATTTATTCCAGCTATCTGATAAGGAGGGTATACGGTATCACGACAGTTGATTTGCTGTGTGCTGCTGGCAGAAGGCAGTTCTAGACTGTGCATGGACTGATATACTTCTTGGTAAATAGGGATAGACATAATGGACATGGGTTGGGGATGGAACATTATTTTCCTATCCTTTGCCTTCAGCAGAAAAATCCCTTGAGCCAAGCCACATCCTGGCACCATATTTTATTTTACATTCCTATGATCAAAAGCTGGTACTTTAGTCATGCTTTTGGGCTCATTTTTTGGTCAACAACCCATCAAAGTGATGGACAGGCACTGTTAGAACCTATCAGAGGTGTGGGGGAGCAGGAAGAGGTCTAGCCACTCTTCACCCTGAGTATCATTCCTTCTCTTGAGTCTCCCTTGCTGCCCTTCCGGAAGACAGAAATGGACCAAGTAGCAAAAGGCAGACCTGGTGCCAGTGGGGATTCACAAGTGCACACCAGATTGCAGTCTTAAATCCTATTATTCACTAAGCTAGTAACAGCCTAGAGATTTCCTATGTAAATAGGAAACACAGCCCAGAATGCATCCCAAAGATTCATAGACATATGCTGTGCAATCACAGTTTGTTCTAGTGGAGTTCAAGGTAAGACAACATTCAAATATTAGGCACAATACCCAGCACCACACACATCCCTCCTGTCCTGTAGCTGCTGTTACTAAGCATGCTTATCAAAGTAGCATCTGCAGGAGGGGAAGCTGGGAAAGATTTATCTGCACATCTAAACTTTCACCTAAGACAATTACAGGAACCAAGCAAAGAGAAGGGGAGGGAGAATCTGTTCTGCTCATCATCTCACTGGCACGACCAGCATAGCAGGGGAGATAGAGGGGTGGTCTTTCATCTCACTCCCACCTTTCAATTCATGCCAGGTCTTGGGGTCAAAGTAGCAGGAAGTGGCATACTGCCATGACCAATACCACCTATAATGCCCCCCACCATCAAAATGTGCAAATGGAAGCTGAAATAGGGTTGATTTCCCATGTTCTCTCAGCTGCTCCAGTCTCCAAATGCATCAGTAGAACAGATACTGTATATCTCCTTGATTGGTGAAATGTTTATTGCCTATAAATATGAAGAAGCAAATAGAAACTAAACAGAAATCTACACATCCAAAAAGGGGGGTGAATAATAAGCAGATACAGAACTATACTATTCTGAAAAGTCAAAAAGAATAATTAATTATATCTGAAGGCAAAAAGTTGGGGGAATAAAAGGATATGATTCATTGTTTGTTGAAATGTCTCCTCACCAACGTATGTGTCATTCATGAATCAATGAATGAATAACTAATATATGGTGTTGTCTTAAAAGCCAGATTATTATGATACCCATTATGTCAATTCCTATTCTTCTCTGCCCTAAAAACAGCATTTCAGAAGCGACAAATTTCTACTCCTGACAGAAAGAAAGCTCCATACTGAAGCTAATATTCATCTATTATGTACAGCACTTATTGCTTATTTACAGACAAATCACAGACAAGCAAGCTTTAGGGCTATAAATAATGCTCCTCAATCCTAACCTAGCAATAGGGTTCCTTTAACTCAAACATGGGAAACCTGTGGCCCTCGATGTTCCAACCCCCACCTGCCTCAGTCAGTTGATGGGCATTCCCATTCAAATGGTGTGTGCGCACTGTGTCATGTGATCCATTATGCGGGGTGGGGCTTACATGGGCCCCCACAATATTTTATTCAAGTTGGCACCCCTGGGGAGTTGTAGTCTATCTGTGCATGGAGGGCTACATGTCTGAATTCCTCCTTTCACCCACTAACTTAGGATCCATACCCTCCATGGTCACCCAAGGCATGCAGCTTCCCTCCCAAGCCTCTGCAGGAAATGCTCTCCTGCTGCTGCAGCGGCATGGGAGAGAGTTGTATGCCCCCCCCAAAGCTCAACAACTCTGAGCTGCCCCCCTAAAAAAGCTCAACAACTTTGGCCTCCCCCCCAAATTGGGGGCACTGGGCAGTTTTCTGCACCCCAGTGCCGCATATGCTAAAGACAGCCCTGCATGGGTGGGAAGAAAGGGAGAACAAATTGGAGCATAAGGAGGCTTCACAAAAACAGCATATGCTGGAACCATACTAATAACCAGTGCTTTTCTTCTAGGAAAAAAAGGTGCCGGTATCCCCAGAAAAAAGCACTGCTAATAACTTATACAGCCTATTTACATAATTGTTCAATTGCAGCATATCAAGTAATAAAAGTTCTGGAAACTTTAGCTGCCATGCCTGAATCCAATTTTGCGTTAGGGTAACTGCATGGTGGTTGTTTTTTGCCACAAATTTATATTTGGAAGAAATCTATGGCAAGTGAGAATCCACTGCAATCCACAATCATTGGCTTCTAGACAATCAAGGCAACATCATACCCATAAAGATATTCTAAGCTGAGTTGTAAGAAACACAGGCCCAGCAATCCACAAAACTAGTGCACAACCTGCAATTTGCACCAGAATGTGGCTGTAGCTTTGCCTTAATAAGGATGAGAGTCTCAGGCTTTGGGGATTAAGATCCAGTATGGATCATTTTCCTGAGGTCAAATTATATTTGTACTCTGAGTTCTTTACTACTGAGTTAATGATGGTTTGCTTCAACCCATTAACTGTCATTGCTGGGACTTAGGGAAAGATGGCACAGAGCCATGTCACTGACTTAATTTGGAAACAGCAGGTGATTCCTCATATGTTCCATTGAGCAATCAGCTTTGTCCTAACGACTCCAGAGAACAAGTAAAGATTGCTTCCTTTCTTGAAATACATCTAGAGTGCAGACGTCCTGCACCGGATATATCATACCAAGAGTTTCAGGCCTTGCATCACCTATTCTTAATGATACATTAAAATAAAACCAAATATTAGAAGGATGGATTGTTAAACCACTATGGGAATTGTAGCTCTGTGAGGGGGTCAGGGGACTCCCAACAATTCTGAACACCCCTAACAAACTACAATTCCCAGGATTCTTTGGGTGAAACCATGACTTTGTAAAGTGGTATAAGAGTGCTTTAAATGTATAGTGCAGATGGCGTCTCAGTCTGAGAAAATTGTTCCTGAGGGAGGCTACCAAGAACTCCTGTTATGATAGTTGTAGTGCATGGGTGGGGACCCTCAAGCCTAGAGGTCAAATGTGTCCCTCTGGACCACTCTAGCCAGCACTTGGAGGAAGAGATGGACTGAGACCTTATTCCTATCCTGCTAATGTTATAGCAGCCATAGCCAACAGTCAGCTGAGTAAATGTTTATGAGGGAAGGCATGGAAGAGAGGAGTTGTAGCTGGGCAGGAATATTTATTTGAAATAGATTACAGACAGAACTGGAAATAAACTTTAGGCACCTGGTTCAGAATACAGGTGTGTAGGAGTGTGCCAAATACATTGTGGAATTTCAAAGTTTCAGTGACATCGCAACCCACTAAAGCCAGTGTTGGACCTGTAATCTACTGAGTCATTTAAACCTTGGGCCTGAGTGCCTGATATAAACCTGTCATTCACCCAAAGACTTATAGGTCTTTCCTAGGCATATATCATTCCAGGAAAATCTATCTTCTGTTCTGGAAGAAGTAACCAGTTTCAAGGCTAGTACAAATAGCACAAAGTAACCATCCCATCAGCCAAGGCCCTTCCCTGCCCAGCCTGGCCATGTGTTGCCTAAATTTGTTCTTGCAGATCTAGCAGGTCTGGGGAAAGCGAGGCTGCACAGCAGGGAGAAGAGAGGGAAAATTCTTGTTGTGCAAGCAGAAATCCTTGTGCTGATGCAACGAGGGATGTGGATATGGCCTCAACTTTAGAACACCATTTTCCAAAGTAAGAACAGTACTCCCCTCCCCCATTGCATATTAAGTTAAAGCGGCTGCATTCCTGCCTCTCCAAGCTAGCTCAGAACGTCAGCACATGAATTAACCACTGACATTTTAAAGTCGTCTTTCCCCTATATTGAACAGTTATACAATAAAATCCAAATGCTTTGAATTATTATAGCTCCTCCTGTCACCATACGAAATGCAGTTCTGACTCGACTGGGAATTCTGACTTCCAGAAGGGCTTATTGAAGTCAGTCTTTTTCCCGCCACTGTATTCTTTTCTTCTGTAATTACATGGATACATCTGCCATAAGTTATGCACCACACAATGTTTTTGAGAGCATTCTTTTGCTGACAAGCTGAGAACACAAAGAAATTTGAATGTGGTTTTTAAAAAAATGAAAACTCCCAACAGTTTAGTCTTAGTTTAATGGGAAATTTGCTAATCACTGCTAGTTCCAGGGTCCTTCTGTTAAAAGTGTTCTTTCATCTGCTATAGTGGTTTCTGTCATCAGATGGGAGAGCCAAATTACACCGTGTGATGTTCAGTACTGCAGCTTATTGTTAAGTTGTATTGATTTGAATGCCAGAAGCTATTGATCCTGGAAACCACTAACTATAAATGCAGTCTCTGAAACTTGTTAAAAGCAGTCACTGTATTTATGCCAATCCCTCCTACTGTTTGTTTGGATATTCTCAAGAACAAATATTATATAAGCCAAAATCCAGTGTTTATCTTTGTCCTCCCCTCCTCCATTAATTTATTTGCCAACAGAGTGGTGAAGAAGGTAGGGTCAAAAGATAAAGGATTGTCAGACTGATATTGGTAAACTGCAGAGGAACCAAGGAAGTGTGATTTCCTCTTCTGTTTCTCCACATTTCTGAAGATAAATGTAGCAGCATCTCCAGAGTCTTATCCTGCACAGACATTTATGGTTTCCAGGACACATGACAACCTCACCCCTTCTATCCAAGGAAAAACCGATACTGCTCATAATCTCACAGGCTGCACTGCCTCTCCTATCAAAGTTACCCAAATAGTGGGCAGTCTAATAGCATTTATAATTATCTAATAGTTTAGTAAACTGTCCCATAAGCAGTGGTATTTTTCTAGAAAAAGAGGTGCCAGAATTCACCATGAACGCCTCTCCTGTTCTCTTAGAATGGCAATGGCGTCCACCTGAGAGGTGCTGAAAAAAAGCTGTGCCCATAGGAAATATTAGACAGCAAAACAGTGGGGGATTCTGAGCAGCTAAAGAGCTAGCTAAGGCTAACTTTGATGGACCCATATAGGAGCTATAAGATTATTTTCACACAGTAGGCCCATCTGGGCTGTTTCTGTATCAGAAGCTAAGGAGTTTTGCTGTCTGTAGTTTGAACACACCAGGGATGTGGGTGACGCTGTGGGTAAAACTTCAGCGCCTAGGACTTGCCGATCGCATGGTCGGCGGTTCGAATGCCCGCAGCGGGGTGTGCTCCCGTCATTCGGTCCCAGCGCCTGCCAACCTAGCAGTTTGAAAGCACCCCCGGGTGCAAGTAGATAAATAGGGACCGCTTACCAGCGGGAAGGTAAACGGCGTTCCGTGTGCTGCGCTGGCTCGCCAGATGCAGCTTGTCATGTTGGCCACGTGACCCGGAAGTGTCTGCGGACAGCGCTGGCTCCTGGCCTATAGAGTGAGATGAGCACACAACCCTAGAGTCGGTCAAGACTGGCCCGTACGGGCAGGGGTACCTTTACCTTTACCTTTTTAGTTTGAACACATAGTGAAGCATTCTTAGGACAATTTGAGCACACCAAAGGAACTGAAAAATGCAAGTCAGTTTATTAGTCTGTTCTTCATGTTGACTATTTTCAACTATTAAAATGATGCTTGAAGGAAAATAAGGGATTATTGCTTATGCTGTCTACTGAATATAGGGGAATAAGCAAACTAGAGGAAGTTTGGTTTAAGTTTAAACATTAGGGGAAATGCATCCATATTGTTTGAGGAGACATGCAGTGAAATAATATTATTTTCTGAGTAAAAGTGCTTTACGGAAAGTTTAGACATGTATTTCTCTTTACTATATGATTAGGCTAGATATGTGGTATATACTCACTGTTTCTATGACCCTGATAGTATGATAGGATCAATGAGTCAGATACTTATTTCAGATATTTATTTCAAAATAAACATTGACCATTTCTGCCACTGTATTTTGAACATCACAGTGGTGGTGTTTGTTTCACCCTAAATATACCTAATGCTGTGTTGAATTGAGTTAAAGTCGGTTGGAAGAATTTGTGTCTTCACTGTATAAAGGGTACTTGATGTCATACTGCTAAAACTTTTTGATTTTAGTGGTATCTGTCTCTTGCATTCCATCTAAACAAATCAGAATGATGTGGCATGGTGAGTTTAATTCTTATAGTGTGGATTTTTTTACATCATATCATGCTTGATCTATTAATTTCATTTCAAAGGATGAACATGACCCACCGACTGTTAAAATGTAGCACCAGAGTAGCAAACTACAACCTAATGACAATTATATGTGTATGTTACAAATGAAAGAGCCAAATTTTTTATGGGTAAGTGAATCTTCTCACGTTATTTAAATTGGTTTCCATTTTCTTTTCTAGTGAGAGTAACGGCTATAACATTTCCCCCTGATTAGTTTCCAATTTATAAAATGTTTAAAGCATGTTATGTTTAAGGGAGATTGCAGCTACATAATAATACATTACTATTTTAAAATAAATCCTAGCAAGCTTAGGGAGTGAAGAATTTCCATGCTATTTTACATGCTAATAAAACTGACTAATCAACAGACTATGGAGTCAATACATTTAATGGAAAATCAAAAAATAGTTTGATATAAATAGCCAACAATGATAGTCATATTTAATGGAATTGCTTCTACTGCCTAGCTTTTATAATGACAAAAGGTGAATGCTAGAACTGGATAATTGATTTTGGGAATATGCATCCCTTGGTACCTTTTCTGAGGAGTGCACTTGAAACCAACAGCCATGCACTGATCACCTCAGTCAGCAAAGGCTCCCACTTCTCCTGGTTGCTTTCATTTACAGCAACCTTTCCCAACCTTTCCCAACCTGGTGCCCTCCAGATGTTTTCACTATAACTCTTTCACTGAGACTGATTGAAGTTGTAATGCAAAACACATTGTTGAAGAAGAATGATTTACAGGATGAATAAGCTTTCAATGCCCAGTCACCTTCAGGCACATCCTCACAAGCACTGTGTATTCATGGCAGAAGACTCCAAGTCCAACAAATACAGATGAGCAGTGAATTCAGATGGAGCACATATTATCTTCCCTGTTTCCCTTTGTATTTCAGCCATCTCAGGTCCACTATAAATCAGGGGATTGTGTGATGATGAGGCGGTGAGAGGGAACTGTAGAAGGTGGCATTCAGCTACGCATTACAACCAATATGCTTGAGTCCTCATGTCTGAGCTCTGTGAGGCTTATTCCCAGGTAGGATCCAGCAGATCCAAGGTCCCTGACACACTGTCCAAAAACACTTTATGCTCTACTGCTGGTAATGTAACCATCAATAGCAGCTTACTACCCACCTAGGTGAAACCAGGGGTTTCAACTGCAATGGACACTCCTACATACACCAGTGCTGGTGCTTCTCTCTGCTGATGGAGGGTAGTGAAGAAAAACCTATGCACCACCTCCCTAAGCCCCCTCTACCATCAACACAGGTCACCAGTCTAATCTCCTCAGGTAAGGTGAGAAGATTCTCACAGGTGGCAGGGTTCACTGGTGGAGCAGATCTTGATGTCAATCTTTCTTCCCCTCTTGTTCCTGATATAGAGCTTCCCTCCCCACTCCTTCCCTCGTGGGGAGGGAAGTGCAATATTGAGGTCTCCTCAGGGGCCAAAATGCCTTAGGTCAACCCTGACTCCCCTACTTCAACGAGGGACACTTTAAGACTATCACTATTTTGGAGGAGGGTTTCAAGTGCATAGTGGCAAATTCAGGTTTCCTAACTCAAGCGGATTTGGTGCTCTAGCATTTTAAAAAAGCTTCCAACAAAAGAGAGGACCCTTTGCAGCAAGGAAAGTGATGGAAAAATGAAAAGGTATGTGATTTAAAAAAGCTTGATGCAACATTGTATGATTTCCCCATAAACAAATCAAAGTTAATGCTCAACGAACAGTGGAATTTGCACAAAGTTTGAGGGGAGTTTAGACAAATCAGGATGAAATTCTCAACAGAGCTTTTCTGAAAGCACCCCTGGTTATCAACAGCACAGTTGTCAACGTTTGGGAGAAGACCCATTACAGAATTAAAAAATCATGTTGGCTAAATTAGTCATTTGAAATTGACAGCCTTAAAATACTCTATTGTACTGCCAGATATATAATTCACTAAATGTGGAGACAGGATTTTTCACATCAACTCTACCAAATGTTAAAATGTCACAAAAATTCCTTACTGGTTCAACATGGTGTAGTTATGGATATATTTCATGATTATTGCAACAGAAAGTAAGTCTGTCTGGTGCTCCTTCAAGTACTGTAGCACAAACAACTAAAAGTGACAGTTTATCCTAGCCAAACCCTAATTTACTGTTCACTTACTGCATAAATCAACAATGGATGCTGCACAGTGGGAACCCATATGCAAATAGTTTTTTGCATTCTGTTAGAGCAGTGGTTCTCAAAGGGTGTGGCATACCACATTCGTTCAGGAGGAGAAGATGGCAAGTGTGGTGGGACAAGGACAGTCAAAGAAACATTTAAACATTTCAGCATAGTAGAGTATCAATAGATAGACAGATCTACAACTAGAAACAGCATCCACACCTCTCTTCAAGAGCACTGGTTATTCTTCTACAGTTCTCCCCAACATATTGTTGTGAACAGGGATTTTCAAATCTGACAACTGATCTTAAAAACATCTGGAACGGACTGGAAGACTGCATTCTCCTTGTCTCAAATAAGTTTCCCTCTGCCTCCCTAATTATTGGTGGGGACTTTAATGCAAGGTTAGGCCATTCAGACGAACAGCTAATCAACGAAAGTGGAATGGGTCCCCTAAATGCTAATGATGAACACTGGCCCCTATTCAGGCGTCACTCACTTGACCCAGTTACCAATTTCGCTGGTACATGTCTCTTTCTAATGGCACTTAGATTAAACCTTGTTATTTTAAACGGCCTCTCCTCGGGAGACTGTCCTGGCCAATTTACTTATTGGTCAGGCTTAAGGCATTCTGTTATTGACTACATCCTTGTCTCCCAAGAACTCTTTGATGAATATATTGAATTTACTGTAGATATAAGAACCGAAAGTGACCATCTCCCCCTAAATCTTAAAAGGACTGAATTTTGGGAACCCTCTAGATGTGGGCTCGCCCCACAGACCTCTGATCCCAATGTTCTACAACAAATAGGCAGATCCAGAATTAAATGGTCCCCTTATGTTAATAACAATTTTAGCATTTGGACACAATCAATGGAAGGTCAACTCCTCTGGGCTGATCTGACCTCCAACGATACTGAAGAGACCTCCCCAATTGACCATTATAACACATTAATCCAAAAACTCCAACCGTTATTGCCAAGACTCGGGAGATCTAGCCACAATGAGTCCCCTACCAACAAAAAATGGTTTGACTGCGAATGCATCCAGGCAAAACTTACACTCAGGGAATGCTTTAAGGTCTTCCAGAAAAATCCTAACCCTATCACTAAATTAGAGTTACAACTTTAAAAAAAGAACTACAAAGAGTTACTAAAAACCAAAAAAAGAACCGCAGACTCTCTCATCTGGCAGGCCCTCATAAAAGCGTCAATAGAAAAAGACAATACCAACTTCTGGAAAATTATCTCCAGCCAAACCAAAGCTCCTAACGAGGGCACAATAATCCCTGCAAACTCATGGGAAGAGCACTATAAAGTGCTGTTTAGGGAACACCGACCTTCTGCGCTGCTTAACATCCCCTTAGACAATGATACATCATGGCCCCCAACATCTGAAACTGAAATCACTTCATTAATTCTACAAATGAAATCTGGCAAAGCCCCAGGAAGTGATTTCATTGTCGCTGAACTTCTGAAAGCGCAAATAAACTGGTGGGCCCCGGTTCTTGCAAATCTATTTTCATATATAGATAAGACAACTGAAATCCCTAAAGATTGGGGACTGGCTATAATTGTTCCTATATTTAAAAAGGGTAACCCCTCTGACCCATCTAATTATAGACCAATTAGTCTTCTGAATGTGATCTGCAAACTTTACACAAAACATCTATGCCTAAAATTATGTGAATGGTTAGATCATAATGATTTACTAGAAATTGAACAAGAAGGGTTTACATCTGGACGTTCCACCATTGATCACTGCTTAGTGTTAGATTATTTTGTCTATAAGTATGTGAAACATTGGAAAAAGTCACTGTATGCGGCCTTTGTGGACCTAAAGGCAGCATTTGATTCTGTATCCAGGGGTAGGCTCTGGGCCAAATTGGCCAATATGGGTATTAACAGAACGTTATTACTTCTGATGATTAAGCTTCATGAGAACAATACCCTCCAGATAAGACTTGCACAGGACGGCAGACTCTCTAGAGAAATCCCAGTCCAAAGAGGAGTTAGACAAGGATGCCTATTAGCCCCATTTTTATTTAACATCTATGTTAACTCCCTGGTCACATGCTGCCGTGAAATCGAAACCCACCCCTCCGTGTTCTCTAACGGCAGAAAAGTACCAGTTTTAATGTATGCAGATGACGCTGTTCTTCTCTCTCAAACCAAAGTGGATCTGAAACGTGCCTTAGGAAAGTTTAGTGACCAATGTAACACTGAACTGTTAACAATTAACTTTGCCAAAACCAAAATTGTACATTTTAACCGCTCCTTCAGGAAAGATAATTGGAGCGTAAAGGGAAACGCCATTGAACAGACTAAGACCTTCCAATACTTAGGCATTACTTTCTCTTATAATGCCAAATTGTCAACACACCTGACCACATCAGCTATATCAGCAGGAAGAAGTGCAAATGCCATCCTCAGATTATTCAGAAGGAAAGGTGCTGGCTTCCTCCCGATGGCCCTAAAAGTTTTTCAGGCAAAATCTTTAGTCCAACTCCTGTATGGCACTCAAATTAGCCCCTCTGCCAACCTTAAGACCCTTGAAACAGTACAATCAAAATTCTTAAGATCACTATTTGCTACCCCAAAGTGTACACCTAATGCAGTCTTAAGGCAAGAGGCAGGACTACCCAGAGTGGAATTAAAAGTCTGGGAGCAAGCAATATCCCTCTGGCTGAAAATCCATTACAATCCTAAGGGACTGCTACCTTGCTTCCTGGCCGCAGTTCCCTATCCTCCTTGGCTTATGCAAATAACTAACAAGATCAAACAAATTGGCCTAAACCTTGAAAATCTTTTTCTTGGAACTCAGAACAAGGCAAAGGCAATTATCACTCAGAGACTTCACGATGTCGAATTACAACAAGAAAACGCCCTACTCCCGGAGACATATAGATGTTTAAAAGCTTGGCCTAACTTTGCAGCTGCCCCTTACTTAACTAACATCACTAACGAAGCTTATAGATGGGCTTTCTCTAGAGCCCGCTTTGAGACAATGCCCTCAGCAGTGCTGTACGGCAAATTCACGCGGGTACCAATGCATGCACGTCTCTGCCCCTGTATGCCTAATAAGGTAGAATCTGTTACACACATCCTTCTATTCTGCGAATTTTATAGTGAAGAACGAGCTCAACTTATTTTGCCGCTTTTATCAAAATTTATACCCCTACAACATTATTTGGAATCCTCCCCCGAAATTCTACGAAAATACCTTCTGGAAGATTCCTCAAGCTCAATATCATATGAGGTGGCCAAATTTTGCACTTTAGCAATCAGGAAGTGTAAATTTCTTTTGTTGAGTGGCACACTGCGAAGTTCCCTTGTGTAATCTTTTTTTCTCCTTCTTCTTCTTGATGTTGTTGTTGATTTCTTTTTGTTTGGTCTTGTGGTGTTTGGTGTCGCTGGCTTTTGTCGCAATAAAACTTGGTCTGGTTCACAGGAAGAGAGCCCAGAAGTCACATATTCAGTCACCAGATTTTGCGCTGCTATGATAGATATCTGACGAATAATGATCTATGCTACAATTCAATCCTAAACTGAAGGCCCATATTATTAGATCCGCACTTCTGAAGCCCACCCCATATAGCTGTGTTAACTGATCTTTTAATCTTTTAATCTTTCTTATAAATTTTTAGACCCATTATCTATCCTTAATTAAGTACTCTACGTATATGTTTAAATCTACGTTTGGTTCTAGCTCCTATTTATTTAATAATTATTCGCCTGGATTCATACTGTCATACTATCTATGTATATGTTTTGTTTATGCTGGTCTATGACCGTAATAAAGTACTTGAACTTGAAATCTGACAACTATGAAAGATCAGAAAAGAGAAAGACTTATTTGTGTTGATGAGGAGGTGAAGAAGAAGAAGAAGAGGAGGAGGAGGAGGAGGAGGAGGAGGAGGAGGAGGAGGAGGAGGAGTTTGGATTTGATATCCCACTTTATCACTACCCGAAGGAGTCTCAAAGCGGCTAACATTCTCCTTTCCCTTCCTCCCCCACAACAAACACTCTGTGAGGTGAGTGGGGCCGAGAGACTTCAGAGACGTGTGACTAGCCGAAGGTCATCCAGCAGCTGCATGTGGAGGAGCGGAGACACAAACCCGGTTCACCAGATTACGAGCCTACCGCTCTTAACCAATACACCACACTGGCTCCTCCTGATGAGAGCTTGTTTGTCTCAAATCAGATCTAATATACGGTGAATGAGATTACCTGGCAAAAGCAAGCTCACACCTCTCATTAAGTTTGTATACATGCTTAAGATACATGTGTAAGAGGCTTGTTTACAATTATATTTTGGGAATAATTCGTGTTCTTATGTAGCTGCATTGTTTTATACTTTCTGGGTGTCCCATTATCTTATTATAAAGGTTGTACTATATGTTATAAATCAAGCACTACTAGTAGTTGGTTGTTTTTGTTTTTATTGATAAGAAATATATTGAAAAACAAAAAGAAACAACTAGCAGTGCTTGATTAATAACATATAGCACAACTTCAGCGTAGCATGAGCAAATTTTTATTCTGAAAGTGTGGCCCAGAGAAAAACATTTGAGAACTTCTATATTAGAGGGACACTTCAATCATTTGTTTTGCTGTCAGCAACATCTAAGTTTACTTGGCAATGCTTGCAATCCAGGACTCGTTATGTTTCATATTTGAAACTAAATGCTTTCCTCCTTGCTCCGTAAATATTTCTCACAATGAAAGTGTTTAGAGGCCCAGAGTTTTAACCTAGTTAGAAAGTACGCCTTTGAGCTAGTCCCTAACAAACACTGAGCACACCTTACCTAAAATTCTCCTGAACAGATTCCATTAAAATGAATGGGCCTCACACAAAACCATGCTAAATCTCCATGTGTCCTACCCCTTGTCAGCATCGCCCTTGAGCCAGTGCACCAACTGGACTCATGCACTTCGACCCCGACTGGGCTAGGCGAGCTGGGTAGCACTGCCAGCGACCACCTTTCTCACAGGGACAGGTCACCGTGCTGTGGACTCACAGCTTAGAGCTGAGAGCACCGGATTCACTTGCTCAAAATACAGTCATTGCGCAGCAGAGTTTTGCAGAGTCTTGCAGAGTATAAACCACTCGGAGAGCAGCTCTGTAGAATATCTTTCTTTTATTCTATAGCTACAACTATGATACAAAACTATATACAGAGCTAAAAGATCTAAGCATAAATCAATGTGCATGCACACGAAAGCTCATACCAAGAACTGACTTAGTTGGTCTTTAAGGTGCTACTGGAAGGAATTTGTTTTGTTTTGACTATGGCAGACCAACACGGCTACCTATCTGTCAATGCTACACTGAGAGTCTGCAGCTGCTCTTAGCAGCAACCTTATCTCTAGATACGATCTCTAACACTCTCTCTCTCTCCGATACACTGACTGACTCACTCGCTGACTGATTCACTCACTCACTAAGTAGAAAGCAGAACATTGCTCCTCCTCTCTGTGGAATCAGCAGGCTCCTCAGGAGATTCTTGGATATGGGAGGGGTGAAATCTCCTCACCCCTCCATTATAGTGGCTTTTACACAAGAGATGGTACTAACTATGAAGCAAAAACTGCTGATTTCTTTAAGCAGCTCAAACTTTCCCTTCCTTCACTCCTCTGTGGTTCTCATATTGATGGCAAATTTAATTATGGATGAATTCCATCAATGAAAGCCAACAAAACATCAAGCTTGGTTTTTTGAGTTATGTGTGGCTTAGGTGAGATTAGTTTAGAGGTACAACAGAAGCTGCTGAAGTCACAAGAGTGTATACTGAACCCTAGTTAGCATCAATTATTGTTGCCGGAAGCCTGAACAATGCCTTGCCATTAAAGACCACAGAGGAATATTTCATAGCTTACAAAGAGCTGAATTTGGGCCTGAAGGCACCCTCGACAGTTGTTTATTGGAATAATTGCAGTGATGTAGCTAATGGAGATCAACAGCTTCAAATCTCAATAGGACTGTTGTTAAATATTTTGACAAATAGACTGTTGATAACATGTGCTGTTTCTACCTGGTCTTTTATTGGTGGTTTTGTCCAGACCAGCAGTCATTTGTATAACAGTTTTATTATAGCACTCTTAGACTACAGTCCTGGACACAGTTATCAGGAAATAAGCTTTATCAAACCCAGTGAGACCTAGTAAGCATAGGATTTCATGCCCATATCAGTTAAGAATTGATCAATTAATTTTATACTTAAAAGTCTTTTAAAAATGCTCTAACAGAACACTTTTTAACATTTCCTTAGTGGAACGGGGGGCGGGGTTAAGGGACTATTATGTAGCTGCCAAGATAGACCAGAGCAATACTATATTGAAACAATCCCTAGCATAAGAGTTTATATCCCTGCTGAATATTATTTATCGAATATTACTGTTTAAAAAAACTAAAGAAATGTTTTATGCATATAGTCCAAATAATGATTTTGAAATAAAGTTTTAAAGTGACAATTGAGTATAGCTGAAAAGGAAAAGCTTGAATCCTTGCAGTAGTGGTATTTAAAGTAATGGACACTCTCTGAGGCAGACTTTAAAGTAGCTACAGTACAATTAACAAGGTAAGGATGCCTTTGCACTCCATCTCCCCCAGTTCTTTCCAAGTAAAACAGTTTGTTACTTAAGATCATTGCAGAAATGGTGTTTATAGAATACAGCACTCCCCGAGGTGGTTTATAAAGTGGCAATGGTGCAATTAACAGTATATGGGTTGTTTTGTGTAAATGTTTGTTACTTTGTGCCTCTCAGCAGTAATATTTAGATACACCAGCAATACTAAATTCTGTTGAGGGAATGTTCTGTGAAACATTAAGCTGTCATATGCACAGAACAGTCTACATACACTTTGGAGGTGGGAAGAAATTTGGATCATAATTTTTCTTTAGTCTAATGGACACAGTTCCCAACCATGGATGAAGAGGAGCAGATGGGTAATCATTCTCGTTAAAAGAAGATAGGCAATATTTCTTTATTTTATAGCTTGAAAATAGTTAACACAACTAATTTATTAAGAACTATGCCTATGAATAAACAACACTCCAAATGCAAAGGACCTAACCCTGAATCATTGCTGTTTTCATGTCATTTGCCTATCAGTAGTTGGATAACAGTCAGTTCCTGCCATAAAAAGTTCATTTCAGTCTACAGATCTATTTGCGTTTTTTCTTCTCCCTTTAGCTGTATTCAATGCAAAGTCCTCCAGTGCAGGACTTGGGGGGGGGGGCAGACACTGAGGGCCCCACTTAGCAGAATGAGCAGAAGGGTCCCCAAAGGTCACGGACTTGCATAACACCAAGGAAAGGGAAGAGGATCCCGGCAAAGGGTGTAGCCACTATTGGTACAAGCTGAAGATGGGGAAGGGGAGGTTGGGGGCTTAGGATGTACTCACAGGGCATCAGAGGATGTTGAAGGGGCATCTGACAAATCACAGGAGCCAGGGGAAGAGGACACATCACCAGAATCAGACATGTATCAGTCTCTGCAAACACAGCAGGCTCTGAGGCATCTGGAACAGTGAGAAGTGAACTCCAGGAGCCTGGGGCAGGCAAGGGAACACATCCCAGCTCACTAGTTGACCAGGTGGAGACCATAGGGCTTGTTAGGTCTGGGAGGAGCTTTGTTGTCACTCAGTTGGATTAAGTTCAGGGCAGGTGAGGATCATGTGCCTCGTCAAGTGGAGAGACACAGCTGTTCAGCTGGAGCAAACCCAGGTGTGTCAATCAAGATTGGAAGGGATATAGGGGAAGCAAGGCAGGGCCTCTGTGTCTGCTCAAATTTAAAATCACATTTTAAATCCCACACTTCCAGAACAATTTAGGATTTTTTAAAAGAAATCAGCACTTCAGTGCAAATTTATTTATTTTTTTAAATGTTTATTAAGGTTTTCAAATACAAATGCAAAGATAATAAACAATATAACATGTATCATAACATAGTTTCAAGGCTTCTTTGGACTCCCTCACGTCTCCCGCTCCCACTTACATCGTTATAAATTTTTACCAGCAATAAAGAAGGACAGAACTTTTTTCCTGTATGCAACAACGGCAGCAAGGATACTCATCGCTAAGCATTGGAAAACTCAAGATCTACCCACACTGGAAGAATGGCAGATGCAACTGATAGACTATATGGAACTAGCTGAGATGACCGGCAGAATCCGAGACCTGGGAGAGGAGAGGGTTGAAGAAGACTGGAAGAAATTTAAGATTTACTTACAAAAATACTGTAATTTGGTTGAATGTTAAGGAGGATGCTAGATCATAAACAACTGTGCACCATTAAATTAGATGGAATCAGGATGATAAATGAGATCGAGGGAAATATAAACTTTTTGGAGAATTATTGGATTATATTTAAATGAGCGGGACACAAGAATGTAAACAAGATGACTTCAGTGCAAATTTATTATGTACTTTCTTCCTTTTGTAAAGCATTCTGGAGATTTTTACAGTCAAGCTGCATAAAAACTTTATTAAATAAAATAAACACATTTTTGTATAATGTTCTGACTAATATACACATTCTTCAAGCAATTTCCCCTAAAATGATGCATTATGTATGCTATTTTCATTAACATATGCATTTTTATTCTTGTGCCCTTCCCCCCAAAATATGCATAGGTTAGAGACAAGCAAATTTCAAATGATAGCAACAGTTCGGCTTGCATGTTGGTTGAAGAAGTGCAAATTTTGCCATTTTGCATTAAAATATAAAGAAAATCAAATTTATCCCACATCCCTAGCTATTACCAACCTTCTTTTTCTACAACTTATTCTGTGCCTACTATTTCACTTGACTTGCATCCCATAATGCAGTGGGGTTATACTCAATGCCCTCCTTCCATTAATGCAAGGATTTCATGCAACAGAACTCCACCACTCTCCTCTCCCCACCTGTGTCCTGAACCCTCATAAACCTTTCTAGAGGGTTGGTAGAAAACTCAGACTAGATTTAGGGTTTGTGTGTGTGTACAGGAGACATGTAGGGAGGAGAGGGAGGAGAAGCTCCATTTCACAGCCAAAAATTATTGTTCTAATGGAACAAATTTATTGAATACCATCCCCACCAGGGAATAGGCATTATATTAAAGTGCTGGGTGTCCAGTATAAATTTCACAGGAGGAGAAAATTCCAATTTCATTCCTTTTCTATGTGATGGGACTGTAAAAAAAAGTTGATTTTAATTATGTGCTGTAACAGATTTGAAGACGAATTGTTGTTAAATGGATAATTACTCATCACTATAGACATAAAATACTGAGAGACATAAAATTAGCAATCCAGGTAGTCTTGCATGTTATGATGGCAACTAGTTTTCTAACACCAATTACACTTCATTTTCCTCCATGCATCACTGTATTTACTGGCTGGAAATGCAAAAGAAGTAACTTTAATATATCTCTCCTGCTGCAGTCAAACTTCTTTTGTGACTGGAGAGGATCTATCCCACAGAGAAGCTGAGTGTAAGTCACTGTGCTTTATAATTCACATGGCTAAGATTCAGCAGGTGAGAATGAGTAATTTGGTAGCTTCAGGGGGTGAGAAAATCATTTCAAGGCATCCAAAAGTCTGGCACATAAAACCCCCCTCTGTGTGTCACTTCTTCAGTACTGTCAGTATGTAAGGGACACAGAGTCCAGGCCAGCATCTTAAACTCTGGAAATGCAGAGATTGAGAGAAGAGCATTCTAGCTTCTGCCACCACAAGACCAAGCTTCCAACACATCATTGCAAAAGGAAGGCCAACCTGTCTCCATCCACCAGCCAGAAAAGCAACAGCTTCAGGGGACTTCAGTGTTTTTATTCCTGATAGCTTTGTTTCACATGTCATAACAATTTTCCAAAACTGTTTCTTGTTCTAATTTTACCTTTCTCTTTCATTAAATCATCATCATCATCATCATCATCATCATCCTTAAAAATGAATGAATCTTAAACAGAGAGAAAAAATTAGCCTATCTCCGCAGTCAAATGTTATTCATAACTTTATAACCTTTATCAAGCATTTTCTTATAGAGCAATCATATGCATAAATCAGTAAATGAGCATAGGATTGCAGCATTGAACTTAATGGGTGTTGGTTCTAAAACTATATCTATGAGATTGCACTACTAGACTCTTTTTTAAAAAAAATAAAATCTTAAGCAAATGGCCCCAGAGTCTCTAATCCCACCCCCTTGCAGGGCAGTGGCAATAGCATGCCCCCCCTCGGGTGGTTGCCCTGAGCACAAAATTGTTAGGGGGCACAAAATGTCAACCCCCTGTGCTGCCTCAATACAGCTGTGTGCTTCTGTTGCTGGACTCCATTGAAAATGGCTTCCCCATATGAACCAGTAAGTGACCTTTCCAGACAATGGAACAACTCTTCTTTCTTATCTCAGCAGCTGTGGTCTCCTGGGTGACGCGGATGCCATTAGGCAACTGAATGCACATACACACTCCATCCATTTCCCTTCCTCCCACCCACTCCCCTCTGCATGGCCCCAGCCACTGGCAACCCACGCTACACCACTGCTGCATGGATCTGCAGTGAATTGTTACAATAGTTTAGTTCGGTATTTGGAGTTCACACCTTTTTAAACTAGCTGAACTCACTGAATATAAATATGTTTCACCTGAGTTTTAAACAGGTGCTGCAATGTCTCTGTTTACAAATCCAGAACAATACAGCTGCAATACTGCAATAAGTCGTGCAGTATGAAATTAGCTGGCACAGCAATCAGTGCATCCCATTCTAAGCACGTTTTTTTGCTGATGCAGCAAAGTTTTGGATTGGCCCATTAGGTATGAAAATAATTCATTACCATAGTAATGGTGGACTGACAAAATAATTAAGCCACAGCACTCAGACCTTAGCCAGTTTACTCTTCTTAATTCAGTGAGGTCAAATTGTCAAGGATGGAACTAAACCTACTTAAATTTAAATATTCCAATAAAACTGATTTATAAATAAGGCTATTCTTCAGGCAAAAGTTATTTTAGCATCAATATTTGTTGCCTTATGGAAAATACAAAGCTAACATTTTATTTCAATAAGAAGAGGAAAAAATGCTGTATATCTTCTGTCTTTTAAATCTTTCTAAGGCCAACCAGTCATAAACAAAAATTCATCAACAAATGTGGCATCCAAGGTACACAGGAGAAGAAATCAATAGCTTGACCCTCAATTATCCTTATAAATAGGTCCATCATGAATAACATCCAACAATTAACTAGCTTGCCAGGAAAAGAGCAAGAATTATGGTTATCCAGATGGTGCATTCTCCCCCGCTCCCCACACAAAAAGTTTACACCAATGCTTAGCAGCTGGGTCACACAGATGACAAGCAATTCCATATACACTAGCTGCCATGTTGGAAGAAAGAGAAAATGGTGGAAACTCAAACCAACAAGGTGTGTGCTTTAAGATAGCATGGTGCTGTACAATTAGTCTGGGCGGGGAATCAAATGTTGGTGTAATAAATAATAAGACTGTGTCTCAGTTAGTCACAGATTATTTAAACATTCAGATTAACAGCACAATACTGTTCATGCAAATCTCACAACAAAGCTGCTGCTATTATGGATGCAGTTTAGGTGAGAGAAAACTGGGTATTGTCCATACCCACAGAAAGAGCAAACTATTGAGTTATTTTGCTCAGTGGCAGAAAGAGAAAAGAGAATTAGCTGGTCTGGCACTGGAGTGGCCAAGTATCCTGTTTTACAGAGGACTGTAATTTATTTGACAATCTGTTTGGTCCCGGTCAGAGAAGAAGGCTGTAAGAAGGGAAGGCAGAAAGTTCCTCTCCAGTATTTACAGGGGACCAACGAGGAGCACCTAGCCTCAGTCTTTCCTACTATGGAGAGGTGCATTGTATTTATGATATTTGAATTATAATAATTATTTCTAAATTTGCACCCGTATTTACAAATTTGCATATGCATGCTTTATGTAAAACAGGACACTTGTGCCCTATTTTTGGCTGGTGGGTTTTCTCTTTCATGGCAATGTTTATGTGAACAGCCTAACTAGCCTATCTGCTTCTTTTCTCCATCTTTCTCGATTGTACTTTGCTTTACTGATTCCCCATTGCTGTATGCATTCTTTGGTAAGAAGGTGAGAGGACTTGTAAACAAATAATAATCACTTGAGGTTTGGGTAGGCTTGTAAGGAAGGTAAAAAAATTTCCAAGCTGTTCCCTTCTCTTTCACATTTCTGCAAATCTACCATCCAACAACAGTGATAGTCGGGGAATGAGAACTGCTTGGGTCTTCAGTTGGCTCCCCAAAGCCTTACCAACAGGTGTTCCCAAGGCACAATGTCAACAACAACAAAAATTCTTTAAAAAAACCATGAACTTTTCCTGAGATGTCTCTGGGGTTGGTGGAATGTAAAAGGAATAAGAATGTTCCTAAACTTAGAAATTGGAATTCACAGCAGTGTGAAAACTTAGTTTATTTAAAGGATCTGAGATTAACCCTACAGAAGTGTGAAGGGATTTGATGTGGATTTGGGCACACTGTGAAACAGCTATAGCAGTTCATAGTAAAACTGTTGGAGTAAAACTGACTGTCAGTCATTCTTGATCCAAATATAGCATACAGTTGTTGATACTTGTTAAGCAAACTATGCAAAATATATGATAGGTATCATGACCACACTCACAATCAAGCAAAAATTAAACTAACACCATCTTTTCAACAAGTTCTTTCCTGATATAACTGACATCAGTTGATATAAATAGCATCAGTTGTGCTTTTTCCAGTAATAAGCATTTCAGGTTATAATTCCTTGCTGTTGCCTAATTATATACAATAATATAGCATGCAACAAGCTGAAATTAGCAAGGGCAGAAATACTTCAATATTCTTGTTCATTATAAATCAGGTTATTTGAAGGCATTTAATTAACATTGTTAATGAATGGCTAGCATTATAGTATTTATGCCACAATATGCACACAGCCAATGCCTCTTAACATCAGTCCTTTGCCCTATTCAGTACTTTTATATCCAGCACTATAATGAAAAAAGGAAATGTGGTGCTTGGTGTCTAATTTTCAACTGATATATGACCGATGCACTGTAAAGCAAGTGAAAAGAAGCACATATTGCTTTTCAGGATTCCTGTGTAGTTGTTTCAAAGAGACAGAACTTGAGTCTTAACACAAATAAATTGAACAGTTTCTTAATTTAGTTTGAGTCTGCTTGACATTATAGCAAGCTGGTGGAGATTGTTATGACCCTCTTGGTGCCTTTTGTGTTACTCTCCCTTTCAGCACTTCTAAAAATATTTGTATTTCAGTAAGTGGTTATCACTATGCAATGGAAATATTCTATATATGTGCAACTAGGCTGGCCAAACTTTACATAAGCAGGGATTCTATTACCCCAATGATCCGCATCACTTGCACACAACCAATGTGATCATAGTTACATTATCACCAGCAACAAGGAGAACTCCATTTAGTATAAATTTGGATGGGGGATGACAACAAAAACAACACTGTTTTCCCTAGCTTACTTTGAGGTGAATATTATAAGCTTTGAATATCTGAGCCAGGCGGCTTCCGGCGTGGTGCTCTCAAGTGGTGGATCGGGGAATTCGCTCTGCCTCGGTGGAGCATTCCCAGTCATGGTGAACGGGTGAAATAACGCGGAGTAAGGGTGACGTGAACCCCTAGAAAGGTCTGAGAGGAGGTCTCAGACCGGAAAAGACACCAAGCAGTGAAGAAAGGGATCCTCTGTCGTTCCAGCACAGTTTAAGTGGAGGAAGTCAGAGGGCTCTCAGCACAAGAAGGACGCAAGCCTGACCGTGAAACGCCCCAAGACCCCAAGGAGAAAAGCACCAGGTTACTCCATATGGCAGATGGTGGGTACAAACGCACTCCCATATTTCTGAAGTTGAAATAACAAAAATTAATTGAAAGGGAGAGTGGAATTCTTATGGGAAAATAACAAAGATGGAGTGACGAAATAAGGCTGAAGGAGGTCCACCGTGTTTGGTGAATAAAGCTGTGACCAGAAAGCTCTATAAAAGGACTTAAGAGTAAGAAAGTGCATACTGAGAATTAAAAGGCAAAGGAACTTACCGGATTTGGCAAAGAAGAATCGAAACTACAAACAGAGTTATTAAAAAATCCTAAAAAAATATTATCTAAAATGTATAATCTATTATTAGAATGGGAATTAAAAGATGAAGAGGTGAAGGAAGTTATGATTAAGTGGGCTAGAGATATAGGCCACACAATTCGATTAGACCAAAGGGAGAAATTACGGAAATATGATATCAAATTCACAGCCTGCATCACAATCAGAAAAAATATAATGAAAATGATATATCAATGGTATTTAACCCCAGTCAAATTGGCAAAAATTTATAAATCAAAATCTACTTTGTGCTGGAGATGCAAAACAGAAATAGGAACCATGTATCATATGTGGTGGGAGTGTGTTTATATTAAACAATTTTGGAGTGACATTCAAGAGTAGCTTTAAAAAATGCTTAAAATATCATGTAAAAAAACCCCAGAGGCATACCTCTTGGGAATTATATCGACTGACATTCCTGCAGCTAGGAAAAAAGTTTTCTTATATTCAACCGCTGCGGCCAGAATGATTATAGCAAAAAAATTGGAAGGGAGAAAAAACTCCCTCAATAAGAGAATGGCAAATAAGATTTTGTGAATATATAGAATCAGCAAGACTTACAGCAGTGGTAAGAGGCCAATCAGACCAAAAACTGATAGAGGAGTGGACTTGCGTGAAGGAATACATCAAAAAACATTGTTCTGGTATTAATATATCAATATGCAATGGATGAAACTTATAGAGTAAAAAATTAAGAAGAAATGGGTATAAGATGAGATAGTGAAAAATAATATTGATAACACAGCAAAAAGAAGAAAAGAAATAAAGGAAGCCACACAGAGGTGGAGGGAAGTCAAGATTTATGTCTGTTAGTTTGTATGTTTGTTTCCTTTTTTTGTAATCTAAGTTGAGACGTGTATGTATCTATGTATAATAAGTTTGTTTAGTGTTCTGGTTTGTATTTGTAAGTATTGCATTTATCAATACAAGTTTTAAAAAGAAGAAGAATATCTGAGCCAGGAAACAAGAACTCCAAGTACATATGTAGTTATCATCTCATATGTAGTTATCATCTCTTCTCTTGGAAGAAGCCTGTGTCAACTATGGCCATTAAGAAAGCATGGCCAAGTAGGCCTCAGAAATCATGTTGCTCACCAACCCCTTATGAAACCTATTGACATTATTTTGACTTGACTTCCTTATTATGCTTCAAACTTCTAGATGCATTTCAAAAGCCTATGAAAAATAATAACAGTGAGTATTGGTGACACTTTGAAGAGTAACAAGTTTATTGTGGCATAAGTTTCATGGAGTACAGTCCATTTCATCAAATGCATGAAGTGTTATCCTGAATTGAAAGTATATTCAGTGGTACCTCGGGATGCGAACTGGATCCGTTCTTTTCACATTACTTTGTGCCTGCAGATAATCAGTTGGCATGTAGCCTGTGACCTAACCTGAAGGGTGTGGTGTTTGGGGTTTTTTAGCTACAAAATGCTGAATTGATTTGATCTTACATCAGTTTTTACATGACTGTCTGCATGATTTCTAAGCAATATCCAACAACCTGATCCTATGTTATACTATTACAGCAGCAACCAATCACCGGATTTGGTAGTAGGTTCACAAGGAATGCGTGGGGTTGGGCTGAATGATTCCCTCACCGAAGTGGAATTGTCATAAATGAAAAAATATATGCACAAAAGTTGTATTAAATTAAAAATATACTAATACCAGCAAAATAGGTCAAGTGAATTGTTGAAGTTACTTAGTTGTTTGTTTATGTTTATTATTATTATTATTATTATTATTATTATTATTATTATTATTATTATTATTGCCCTGGGGTTACCATTTGGGTTTCCTACCTCAGGCATCAAATAACTTGGGCCATTTCTGCATGTGGATCCTCTTCAATGGTGCATGATAATTGTATTTTTGCTGCCTTTGGTTCTGGCAATATTTCATGGATCAGGCAGCCAGGAATAATAATACTAAACTCCATGAGAACAGTCAGCCAGCAATTACAGAACAAAAGCATAAATGAATGAAATACAAGCTATGGCAAGGTTTAAGGCAAGCAGGTAGAGGCAAAAGCATGTTTGGTTGCCCTTGATTTGAATGAAAGGTTCATTGACAATACATAACCTAACCAAGATGGGGCAGTGGTGGGGTGTGTTTTTTAAGCAAAACATTTCTTCCAATTAAATAGAAAGGTTAAGCAAACAGGTTAACAGACTCCAGTGAACAGCATCTGCTTGGTCTGTCAAGCACTTGCTTACACACAGGCATCACATGTATTTTTAGATGGTGTTAAGAGGCACTCAAGCATGTATTCCTAAAACACAGAATTTCAATGAGCTCAACCCATCTGTTTAAGCGTATGTTCCGAGAAGTTACTGTACGTAATTCAGTCTCATGCTTGCTAATATTAGGTCTGGGGTTTTTTTCCAGTGGGTAACACATGCAGCACACATTTAACTAATGTGATAAACATAAAGCTGTTTGGAGCTGATTCTAGCTTTTTGATAGCTACAGACCACTCCGTGAAAGCTGCATTGGTTTTTATCTTGCGGAACAGCCACCCAGAAGTTAGTCTGTGATTAATAGCAGCTGTTTCCAGAGAGCACAAATAATATTGCAGAAAAGCTGTCCGGACACGTAGTTGGTTCAATGCTGTCTATGGGAGAGAAAAACTCATTTTTCCAGTATGAGTTGCATATTTATATTGTTAAGTTGGTTCTTTGTGTCCAGAAGTTAGATGAGAACTTTTCAATGGAGGGGGGGACCACACAAATAAAAAAAACCACAAAGTGTTTTCAAGTCCTTCCCAAATGTTTTCTGTTAAAGCGTGTTCTCCTTAGGAGAGAGCACGTGTTGTGGTTGGGGATACAGGCCACCCTATTGTTGCTGGGCAGATTTTGGAGCAGGACCCAGTCAGCAAAATGGTTAAACTGAGTTACTGGGGAGAATTGAATGTTGCCAAATTTGGAGGTGGGGTCAGAGGTTTTAAATGCTGGACGCCCAACTCTGGGTGTCCTCTTGGCTGTTTGCACCGGATCACCCGCCCACCCTCCCTGTAATGGGGGGGGGGGTTGCTTGACCTTGCTATGCCTGTCATGGGGTCGTCTGCCTTGGTGCAGGGGCCTGGTAGGAATTTTGCCATCTGGCTGATTGGCTGGTGCCATTTGGTTTTTGCCTACTGGGTAGCAAATTGTCACAACTTGTAAGGTTGGCAGTTAGGCATTGGTTAAAATTGGTGTGGAGGGGTAGGTGTGAAAAGGGAATTCCGTTAAAGGAATCCAGGGGCTTGCCATTCTTTTCATCCTTGTCCCTGGCATCGGACTTGGGCCGTGCAAGCCCCACAGGAACATGCGGGTGAGAAGTGAGGGACTGATGTCCAGCTTCATTTCTCACCCAATATTTGTTTCCTACGCTGGCTTCTGCTGGAATCCGGAAGTCAGTTCTGTCCCTAGGCAAGGACAGATAGTCATAACCAATGCCTAAGCAACCACTCACATTTTTTGTATTTGAATAAAGTTGTGGCCAAAATTATGCCAAAAACCTAAACAAAAATTGATCTGTGATGTGTGATTTATTTTGGGGGGTGGCATGGGAACCTCAACACGCAACTTGAGAAACATTATACCAAATAATTATAGTTGATATATAAGAAATAAATGCAAACCATCTATCATGGATTGTGTTCATCAGTCAGATGGACTGATCAAATTATCAATCAAGGCAAAATCCCATACTCTTGTGCATTACTGAACAAGTGTAAACAGATTGTTACTTTCCAATTCATGAACTTTTTCTAAAAGTAAAGCAAACAACTACAAATGTCTAAGTATTAGAGATGGGGTTCACATTCATGTACCCATTAATTTCTTCTTTATGAGTCTACAGCTCATAAAATGCATGTCAGCTCAGTCCTTCACATTTTTCAAAAATGCATAATTGATTTTGATTTTCCAGGTTCCATTGCAAGAACTATTTATGCAATGGATTTCACTATTTGCAGTTTTACTGTTAATTGTTTCCTACAATCACAAGGTATCCATCTAGGGGTGTTGTAATTTGTTTGTCTTGCGGAGTCTTTGTTTTCATCATTGCGTAACACCAACAAGGACACAGTCCCCTATCTTTTAAATTATTATTGTAAATTTTATTTCTTAATTTGGTATCAAGGCATGCTATAAAATAGTAAAGAGGAGCAGAGAAGAGAGGCGGTTGATTTTTTCTGTAATACTTAGCAGTAGCTTTTTGAAAAAAAATGCAGTAAGGCTGGATTCCTAACCTGACTTACCTAAGAGTAAGCACAACTAATTTAAATGGGACTTACTGCTGAATAGAATGGATAACTGACTAACCTGGTAAAATACATAAATTGTATTTTTTTTAATGTCAGCCATTAGTGAAAGCAACAACATTTTGTACTTCATGGCAAAGTGTGTGTGTCTCTGTAAGACCTTTGCAGAGAGAGAGAGAGAGAGAGGGAGAGAGAGAGAGAGAGAGCGCTACCCCAGATTAAGCAATACATCTCCCCTCCACCCTCGCCCACACATAAGATCAGGAGACAGGAATAGAAACATAACAATGTTAGTGGTGACTATCATCACCTCAGCTAAACAGAGTTCAATGAAATACACATTTTAGCAGCACCACGGGCTTGACATAGAAATGGGTAGCACAATTATAATGGTATGGTTCAATAAGTTGCTGGCCAGTTGCTTATTTTTTTTCAAGAGCAAAGAAATTTGTTCCAGTAGCTATTACCAACACTTGCATGAACCTGATCAAATGGCAGAGTTTGTGAATGACCACAAGCAAGTGAACAGGGCTCAGCTCAAGGGCAAGTTCCATTATTGCAAAAAACATTATGACCCCTACAAAATATTTGTGGCCAAGTCACTAAGATCCCCCATCCAAATTTCAAAGCAAGGAAACTTTGTGCTAAAAACCATATGATTTTACTGACTTCAGCAAAAACCCAGCTGCAAAACATTTTTGAAATGTTACAGTTCCACCACATATACATTTACAGTCTCACAAAGAGAATGTGTTTTATATACAGTATGTGGTGACATTTAAAAGTGATAAATTGTATGCATGACTAGAAAGGAGGAGGATTTGTGTGTTCATTATGGTGTCAATAGAAGCAGACCTCTGCAATCATTTATATAATAAAATCAAAAGTACCATTACATTTCTTCCTTGTCTTTTGAAGAAGTACAACTACCTAATGAATAATCAAGTAAAATTTAAGATAATGAGAATAATTCAGAACATAGCTAACCTCTACTTTGTTTGAATAAGGATGGCACTTCTTTTATTTGTCATAAACTTAGTTCACTACAATGGAATTATTCATGTTAATCCTTATAGATTTCTTGAACAGAGATGAAGCATCAAGAAAAGCAACACTTCACATTTTGAAGATGCACCTTGAAGTAATTTAAGGCAATAATAATTCTAGAAGAGGAAATAATGAATTATATTGTCAAGAACTTGAATTCATGGTTGACTATTGATACTAAAGGGGAAAATACATATGTGTTTTACTATGACTCAATTTCCTGACCTGTGGATCACACAATACAGAGCCAGAAAATGTGGATGGACTCAGATGCTGATCTTGAGATGTCCTTACATAATAGGAGGATGAGCCAGGATTCTCCCACCAAACAGATGGTAAGTGCTGTCAATTTTGACATATTGATCAATGCAGTCACTCAACTGACATGAAGGAACAGGATTTAAGAGAAGAATTAGGGATGGATCTGCCAGTTCTAGTTCTTTGAGTTTCTAGTTTCTCCAAGAATCTTAAATTCAGTTAAGCACCTTTCTGAAGCAAGTTGTGATTCATAGAATCATAGAATCTTTTAGGATCATCTAGTTCAACCTCCTGCAGGAATATGTAGCTGTCCTGTATGGTGATTGAACCTGTGACTTTGGCATTATCAGCACCAAACTCTAACCAACTAAGCTATCCAGTATTGGTTAAAAAAAAAATCCTCATGAAAATCCAAAGCATTTTCTCCTAATAAACACATTTTCAACTAATGTACATATTTTTGCACGCAATTTTTTTCTAATATAATCCATTTTTGTAAACATTGTCTGGTTGAAGAACTGCATCACAAAATTTGGATAAGTCTGGATTTTGAAGAATGGCTGCACTTTGGTTCTCACATTATTTCCGAAAGAGTGCATTTGATAGATTTGACTTCAAATCTCTTCCCCATCTCTAGCAGGCTGATCTAGGTCCCCCAAAGCTGAGTGTGGGCTGCTGACTACAAATTAGAGTATTGTACATGTCTTTGAGAAAAGTGAAGCACCTTTACTCCTAAAACACTACTGTGCTAATCATAGAAAAAAGCCATGTGGATTTCTCACCTGTTTTGGCTCATATACTAGTCCCAGTCAATCATAGGACTAAGGACATGGCCCCCATACTTGGATTGCAGGAAGAAATGGGTTATAGTGCTGCCTATGTAGATACCGAATTTGGGCTGTTAAAGAGCCCTGGCGTTGTCAATATAGTAGCTCACCAGAAGTACGCAGATGACAACACTGGTATTCTAGTCAAAAACGGCCAAAGGACTGTGGGGTTTTTTAGGGGTGTGTGTGTGTTAGAATGAGTCTTCTGGTCCTCAGTATATCATTGGAGTACAGTGGTACCTCAGGTTACATACTCTTCAGGTTACAGACTCCACTAACCCAGAAATAGTGCTTCAGATTAAGAACTTTGCTTCAGGATGAGAACAGAAATTGTGCTCTGGCGGCGCGGCAGCAGCAGGAGGCCCCATTAGCTAAAGTGGTGCTTCAGGTTAAGAACAGTTTCAGGTTAAGTACGGACCTCCAGAACGAATTAAGTACTTAACCTGAGGTACCACTGTAATTTGATAATATTAAGAAAATGAAAATGAAGGCCACATATCCAAATGTAGTGACCTTGTGTTCTATTAAGCATTTGTGTGAGCATCTTCCAGAGGAAGAAATAAAAGTGTCACCACTCAGGACAATGAAACATGCACTGGACAAAGTGTAATTTTACATTAGGGAATATCTGCTTTGGGAGGCAGATGGCCTGGTTGATTTAAAAGGTCTTTTCTGCATTTAACTTTGAAGCAACGGAAATCATCTGGAAATGAACCTTGAACTAACACTAACCTTAATAGTTGGAAATGAGCATACTTTCCCAATGACTTTCATTTTGGGGGCTAATATTTCTTTGCACCACATTCTAAGCTGCTCCTCTACAAGTCTCAAAAACAGCTTCCAGCATGATACAGTGTGACTCCTATTGAAAAGAATGTTTGCCTGTATGTGGTATATAACCTTTTAATGAGGGTGAAAGAGGAGAGTGCAAAATATGGTTTGAAGCTCAACATCAAAAAAAACGAAGATCATGGCCACTGGTCCCATCACCTCCTGGCAAATAGAAGGGGAAGAAATGGAGGCAGTGAGAGATTTTACTTTCTTGGGCTCCATGATCACTGCAGATGGTGAAAGCAGTCACAAAATTAAAAGACGCCTGCTTCTTGGGAGAAAAGCAGTGACAAACCTAGACAGCATCTTAAAAAGCAGAGACATCACCTTGCCAACAAAGGTCCGTATAGTTAAAGCTATGGTTTTCCCAGTAGTTATGTATGGAAGTGAGAGCTGGACCATGAAGAAGGTTGATCGCCGAAGAATTGATGCTTTTGAATTATGGTGCTGGAAGAGACTCTTGAGAGTCCCATGGACTGCAAGAAGATCAAACCTATCCATTCTTAAGGAAATCGGCCCCGAGTGCTCACTGGAAGGACAGATCATGAAGCTGAGGCTCCAATACTTTGGCCACCTCATGAGAAGAGAAGACTCCCTGGAAAAGACCCTGATGTTGGGAAAGATAGAGAGCAAAAGGAGAAGGGGACAACAGAGGATGAGATGGTTGGATAGTGTTCTCGTAGCTACCAGCATGAGTTTGACCAAACTGCATATATAATTGGAAATATATAATTGGAAAAAAGCTAAAGCACATACATCAAGTGAAGATCGGGAGTAAAGACTGCTGATTAATGGATCTCTGTGAGCAGAGCGACGGGCGGGACAAATAAATCAAGTGATGAATCACCATTAAGAGACTGGTATGTTTGGAGTGAAACAGAAAGGGGGGGGAGGAAAAAACTTTTCTTTTTTTGCCTTATGTGAGTATTAATAACCCTCCACCCCAGAGAGAAGAATCATTGCAATTTATTAACCACAAGCAGGAATTTAAGAACTGTGTGGAGTGAATTATTGATCAAAGAGAGGATTGGTAAACATCGGAGAATGGAGGAAAGTTTTATGACGCAGTTTTAAATGGCGTCTTGCCAAGACAGGCTTGCCTAAGAACGACGGGGGGAGGAGGACCAGGATCATCGGAATGTGAATGGTGATCGGAATGTGATCTAGACCTGGCAGAGCCCTCTGAGATATGCTTGGCAAGCCTGGGAAAATCAACGGACAGACTGAGGGAAAGTTCTTTATGGAGGTGTGGAAATGGCGTCTGTCCTTATATGATATGATTTTTGGAGAGTGTAAAACCCACACAGAGGATGTTTGTTTTCAACCCGCTTGTGAAGATTATCAGAGATTGCAAAGAAAGGAATATATGATAACAACAAGATGAGGAAAGTAACAAAGATACTATCTGGACAGAACTGGATAGAACTGTCTAATTAAAGCAGCAATATAAGTGATGCTTGGACCCCTGTTCGGAGCTTGAAGTATGGGTACCCCCAACAAAAATTTAAAAATTTGGCTGTATAATTTGGAACTAATGTGATTTGGAAATAATGTGATTTGATTGGCCTGTTAATAAAAATTATATTAAAAAAAAAAGAGTTTGACCAAACTGCGGGAGGCAGTGGAAGACAGGAGTGCCTGGCGTGCTCTGGTCTATGGGGTCACAAAGAGTTGGACACGACTAAACAACTACACAAAAACAACAAAATATAATCCCTAGATTTACTTCCATGTGAATGTATATAGGATTGCAGTCCAGTTGTTACAGCCTTACAGAGCCTTCTCTAGCTGCACAATTCATGGTTTACTTTGAAGTCCCATTTTGTTACACTCTAGTAAATTCATTTAGAATTGCAGTCTAGGACAATTGGTATAGAACACAATACAACACAACACCCAACCCTGCAGAAGGGACACATGGGCATCTGTACAACCAAACTGTGATCTATATTGTTGAGCAGTTCAGTCCATGTGTGATGTTTCAATGGACCCTGTGTACAACCACTTGAACAAACATGTGTACAGCATGATGTGAAAACAACCCTTATGGTGTGTGTTTTTGTGAGAATCCAATTAAAACAGGGGAACAAAATACAATTCATCAAAACATAAGAAAACACAAAAATGCACAACCTTTGGCAAATGTATAGAAAGAATCTATAATGGTGCATATTGATCTCAGAGACTGATCTTAAGATCAAAGTCTGTTTAACAGATTTTTTAGCAAAATGTACAGCAGGGTATCAGTTCAATAGTGGAATGGAACAAGTCCCTTAATTCCCGGACATCAATTTGGGTACTTGGTGCTGGCATACTGCCAAGAGCTTTGAGTCATCGTTGCTGGTGCGCAGCTACTCCAGAACACCCACACACTCTCTTTTCACTTTCACCTCCAAAATATGCACTTTTAAAAGGTGGTCCTCAAATTATTTCAGTGAATATGAGGGATCCAGCTCTTTTGCCAGTTTCAGAGGGTGAAAAGCATAAGAAGCATAGTGGATGTGGTTGCTAGGCAACCACTTGTGCGTGCACTCCTATTCCTGGTACATAGAAGTGACTGTGCCAAAGGTTCTGGTCCCCATCAATCCTGATTGCAAGGACCTGCATACTGGCTTCCTGTGCCAGATGACAATGACAGCCAATCAGAAATTCCAAGCTGCTATTGCCGTTGATGTTTCTCCAGTCCCAGGTTGAGCCAATGTAAGTGAGAAATCTTTAGCGTACCAATATATGAGAATCTTCCCTTCTGTCATTATCACACACCATATTTCCTCAATATCAGGCTGCACAACTGGGTCTGCATCACATTTGGCAACGGGGCGACTGGAAGCATAACAAATCTGATGCATTGGCTTCTAGGTGTTCTGGAGATAGTTACATAAAGGTGCATGATTTAACAGAATAAAGGAAATGCATGCACACTCCATCCTGTACACACATACTCTATCCTACACACACACACACACACACACACACACACGAGATGTAGTAAGATCAGGCTTAAGTCACCTTCATACTTTCTACCTTAAAATCTTGATCAACATATCAGTGCAGAATATAGTTGTCCCTTTTGTTAAGCTCTATTGCCTTGAAAACACATTATACCAAAAGGACTTCCGCCGGATCGCGAAGTGAAAGCAAGGGGGATCTCTTGCTTGCGAGAGTATCCAGCTATCGGGAGAGAAAAGCGGGGGTTGCAAGGGCGCCACAGCCCCCCAAATACTCTCGGAAGGGAATCCAACAGGCAGGGGTCCCGGCACTGCCATTTAAATTCTCCTCCGGCCACCAAGTAGCCTCCTTTTTGGAGGTGACGAGTGTGGCGGGGTTGAGACATCGGCAGCGGGAAGCCATTTCTATCTCTCTATAGCAAAGCCCCTAGCTTGCGCACAAAGCGATCTGTTCTCAAACAAAAAGAAAACGAATTGGAACCTAAAAAGTTAAATCTAAAAGTTGGATTTGAACTAATTCGTGGCGGTAAGGTGGAAAAAAGGAGGTCAGCCTTGCCGGGAATTTTATTTAGACACAGAGTTGGAAGAGGAAGAGGAGCGAAGCAGAAAGGATAAAAGATGAGGAAGAGGAGAAAAACGGGAAGAGGAAGAGGAAGAGGAAATTGAAAAAGAACAAAAAGAGGAAGAGAAATAAAAATATAAGAGGAAAAAATATTTAATTGGCAGACACTATGGCACTAAAATTATGGACATGGAATGTGAATGGAATGAAAGATTTAAAAAAAGGAATAAAGTGGGACAATATTTAAAACAAAAGAATTTGGATATTATTTGTTTACAAGAGACTCATGTTAAAAAAACGCACAGGAAAATTTTAATTAACAAAAAATTAGGAAATGAATTTATTTCATTGGATAAAAGCAAAAAGAGAGGGGTGGTATTATACATAAAAAACAAATTAGAGGCACAACAATTATTTAAGGATGAAGAAGGCAGGATCATAGCAGTCCAAGTCAATTGGTAAGGTGAAAAACTGACAATTATTGGAGTATATGCACCGAATGGCAGTAAAGCAGAATTTTTTAAAGGTCTGGAGGAAAAATTATTTGAACATTTGGATCAAAAAGTAATAATAATGGGTGATATGAATGATGTGGTATCAATGGAGATGGATAGACTTCGGGCTAAAAGCAAAACGAAGGAAGGGAAATTACCAAAAACCTTTTTTGACATGGTGGAAAATTGTAACTTGGTGGATATATGGAGATTGAGACACCCATTAGAAAAACAATTTACTTTTCATTCAGAGGTAAATCAATCAATGTCACGAATTGATCAGATATGGGTTTCTAGTGAAATAACCACAAGAATAATAAAGACTGAGATTCAACCTAAAGTTCTATCAGATCACAATGCGGTTAAAGCTATTTTAAAAGGGAATGAAGAAAAATCTTTTCAGTGGACTAAATGAAAGTCTTTTAGATCATCAGAAGATAGTGGACAGAGCTCAGAAATGTTTAGTGGACTATTTTGTAAATAATGTTAACAAAGGAACAAAGATGAGTATGGTTTGGGATGCGAGCAAAGCTGTTATGAGAGGATTCTTCATTCAACAAAATGCAATAAAAAATAGAATGAGAGAAAAAGGGAAAAAAGAAATTTTAAGACAGATAATGGAGAATGAAAAAAAAATAACTATAAGACCTAAGGATGAAAAGGTCAAGCAAGGTATAAAAATGCTCCAGACACAATTTGCGATGATAATCAATAAAGAAGTAGAATGGAATATAAGAAGAATGAAACAAAAGAATTTTGAATTTGCAAATAAATCAGGGAAATGGCTAGCTTGGCAAATAAAAAAGAGGAAAGAACAGAACATAATTAATAAAATCAAAATAGAAGATCAAGAGATTGAGAATCCGAAAGGAATAAGGAAAGGTTTTGTGGACTTTTACCAAGATCTATATAAAAGAAAAGAGAAACTCAACATAAAGACAATGGAGGAGTATTTAATGAAGAAAAAGGTGCAAAAAATATCAAAGAGTAATAAAATTAAACTGAATGAACCAATAGAATTAGAAGAAATTCAAATGGCAATAAAGGATTTGAAGAGTGGGAAGTCGCCGGGACCGGATGGATTCAGTGCAAGATATTATAAAGAAATGAAACACACTCTACTTGTGCCATTGAAAGAAGTAATGAATAACATATTGAAAGAAGGAGAAATACCTGAGACCTGGAAAGAAGCATATATAACGTTTATTCCCAAACAAGACTCTGATTTAACACAGGTTAAAAATTACAGGCCAATTTCATTATTGAATAATGACTATAAAATGTTTGCAAATATTTTAGCAAATAGGATGAAAAAGGTATTAAAGGAAATGATTCATAAGGATCAAACAGGTTTCCTTCCTGGTAGACAGATGAAAGATAACATAAGAAATATAATCAACATAATAGAGTATCTGTCAAACAGGAAGGATAAACAAGTGATGTTGATATTTGTGGATGCCGAGAAGGCCTTTGATAATATTTCTTGGGAATTTATGTTAAAGAATTTGGAATATATGGATATGGGTCAATCTTTTCTGAGTGGTATAAAGGCAATATATTCTTAGCAGAGAGCAAAATTAATTATTAACAATGTTATAACAGAAAATGTTGCCATAACTAAGGGTACAAGACAAGGGTGTCCTTTATCTCCGTTATTATTCATTTCGGTCCTAGAAGTCTTCCTAAGAACACTAACAAATAATGAAAAAATAAAAGGTGTGACAGTTGGTTGTAATGAATACAAGGTTAAAGCCTTTGCCGATGACTTGGTTATAACTATAGACGATCCTATGCAGAGTGTCAAAGAGGTGTTAGAAGAGATAGAACATTTTGGTCAGGTGTCCGGCTTTAAGTTAAATAGGAAAAAAACTAAAATAATTGCTAAGAATATGGATCAAGAGACAATAGAAAGAATACAGCAAGAAACAGAGATGAATGTGGTTAAGAAAGTTAAGTATTTAGGGATTACGTTAACTCCCAGGAGTATTGACCTGTTTCAAAACAATTATGTACCAATATGGAATAAAATTAAACGTGACCTAGAGGTATGCGGAAAAATGAAACTATCATTATGGGGAAGAATTGCAACGATAAAGATGAGCGTGCTACCAAAAATGTTGTTTCTGTTTCAAACAATTCCAATAATTAAAGGTGTGACAATATCTAAAGAATGGCAAAGAATAACGTCAAGATATATCTACCAGGGCAAGAAGCCAAGAATAAAATTTAAGATATTAACAGATGCAAAAGATAGAGGAGGCTTTGCCCTGCCAGATTTAAAGTTATATTATGAAGCTTCGTGTCTTTGCTAGGTGAAAGAATGGATAAAGTTAGAAAACACAGAATTGTTGGATTTAGAAGGTTATGATAATAGATTCGGTTGGCACGCGTATTTATGGTGTGAAAAGAATAGAGTGCATAAAGGTTTTGAAAACCACATCTTTAGAGGATCGTTGATTGAAGTCTGGAATAGGTATAAAAATTTATTAGAGTTTAAAACTCCATATTGGCTATCACCATTGGAGATAATGAGTGTGAAAAAGATCAATATGACAGGGAGATGGATTACATATGAGAATTTGATCATCAAAGAAGGTAATAAATGGAAATTGAAACCACATGAAGAAGTTAAAGAAAATGTGAATGATTGGTTACACTATTTTCAGTTGAATGCAATGTTCAAAAAAGAGATGTCAGAAAGAGGTTTTCAGGAAAAGAAATCTAGGTTTCATCAAGAAATCTTGAATAGTGATGTTAAAATTTTATCAAAAATGTATAAATTATTACTTGAGTGGCATACAAAGGACGAAGAAGTAAAATCAGTTATGATTCAGTGGGCCAAAGATTTTGGTTATAATATACAATTTGATGAGTGGATAAAATTGTGGAAAGAAGGAATGAAATTCACTGCATGCACTACAATAAAATAAAATGTTATGAAAATGATGTATAGATGGTATGTAACACCAGTGAAACTTGGTAAGATGTATAAAGTCAGTAATAAATGTTGGAAATGTCAGGAAAAAGAAGGAACATTTTATCACATGTGGTGGGAGTGTAAGAAAGTAAAAGGTTTCTGGGAAATGATTTATAATGAGATGAAGAAAATGTTGAAATATACTTTTGTTAAGAAACCAGAAGCATTTTTATTAGGAATATTGGGGAATGAAATTAAAAAGGAGGATGTGAAGTTATTTAGGTATGCAGTGACAGCAGCTAGAATTTTGATGGCCCAGAAATGGAAACAGGAAGAAATGCCGACGAGGGAAGAATGGAGAATGAAACTGATGGAATACACAGAAATGGATAAATTAACGGGGAAAATTCGGAACCAACGCGATCAGAGATTCACCGAGGACTGGAATAAATTTACAGAGTATATCAAAAATGTATGTGAGGAGCAATTAACGCTTGTTGGCTTTCAAGAAGCTCTGTGAAAATGATTGATAGAAATGTTGCTTAAAAGATATGATGAGATTAAGATTGTTAAAGCGCAATATAAATTTAAGAAATGTGAGTAATTGTGATAATATGGAAAATTGTCAGACAGGCTGAGGGAAGTCTAAAAGATGTATATGTTAGAAGTGGATGTTAAACATGGATGGAATGCATATTGGAAATTGAATAAAAATTAATTATATATATATATAAAAGAAAACACATTATACCAGGTGCCAGCAATGTACCATATTTGCCCTCTGATGTGTTTCTGATTGGTTTCCAGTAGCTGTACTTATCTCAGAAAGCATTAGGTCATGCCGGACCCAGCTACCCCTGCAATGGTCACTGAATGAACTTTTTTAGAGTGAGCTATTGATAATGAGTCTGAAACAATTTCTTCCATTCTCAAGCATTTGGTACTTTGAAAAGTGCTTTTTCCCCTACAAAAGACCAACTCCCCTCTTAGGCATCTTTGGGACATGATTAAGAGTATGGGTTACTTTGGGTTGCCGGAAAAGGAGAAATATATCAAGCTGTTAACCATTAAAAAAATCTCCCTGTTTCTATCGATTAAGTATCATTACTGGAATGTGGGATGACCTTGACTCCTTGCACATACCTTTTAGGCCATTTTCCCCCTCTCTTTTAGGGAAAGATGTATACCACATCTGGCTTTGGTAACATAATTCCACTTAAAGCACCACTGGACACTGCAAATTTTTATTTAAAGAGACAACCACCCTCTACCACAGCTGATGTCTAAACTGGAAGATCTGGGGCTTCTGTTATCACTTTGTGGGTGGATATCGGCCTTTCTGTCGGACCGCACCCAGAGGGTTCAGTTGGGCCCTTATACCTCTAATACACTTAAGACTAACACAGGAACACCACAGGGATGCGTACTTAGTCCGCTCCTTTATATTCTCTACACGTACGATTGTGTCGCTGCTCACCCTAGTAATAGGGTTGTCAAATTTGCAGATGACACAACCGTGATTGGGCTCATCTCTGAAAGGGAGGGTGAAACGGACTATAGAGATGAGGTGGAGCGGCTGACAGAGTGGTGCAGAGCTAACAACTTGCTCATAAATACAAGGAAGACAAAGGAGCTTGTGGTGGACTTCAGGAGACAGAAGAGCAATGTCCAGCCACTTTTGATTGATGGGGTCTGTGTGGAGAGGGTAACAACGTTCAGATTTTTGGGTATTGAATTACAAGAGGATCTGTCCTGGAGTGTCAACACAAGGGGGCTTGTGAAGAAGGCGCAGCAGAGACTGTACTTTTTGAGAATCCTAAGGAAAAACCATCTTCCGCAGAAACTGCTGCTTGCCTTCTATCACTGTGCCATTGAGAGCGTGCTCACTTATGGCTTATGTGTGTGGTACGGAAGCTGTACTACCCAGGACAGGATGGGGTTGTGCAGAGTTGTTAAGGCAGCAGAGAGCATTGTTGGCTGCCCACTCTCCACCTTAGAGCAGATTTATGCCACAAGGTGCCATAGGAAGGCACTGGACATAGTAAAAGATCCATCGCATCCTGGTCACTGTCTCTTCGAGCTCCTGCCGTCGGGACGGAGATACAGGACGATGATGACAAGAACGAGCCGTCTCAAGAACAGCTTCTTCTCCAGAGCGATCTCGGCCCTGAATGGGAAACCTGGACTTTGAAAGTCATCTAATCTTCCTTGCTGTATTATACTATATTGTTTTAATTAGTGTTTTTATAGTTGTTCTTATTTTGAGTGGAGTGCCCTACCTGGGTGGATGGAGCAGCCAAGTAATTTCGTTGTCCCCGAGAGGGGGCAATGACAATAAAGATATTATTATTATTATATTATTATTATTATTATTCATCAACTTGGTGCCCTCTGGATGTTTCGGACGACAGATCCAACTCTAGTTCCATCTCCATTGTGATGGATGGGGCTGATGGGATTTGTGGTCCAAAAGATTCCAAGGACCCCAGGTGGGTAAAGGCTTCTCTATCACACACACAAAAACCAGAACTTAATTTGAGCTAAGTCTTACCAGGGCTGGTTTCCATGCCAGGGATCAGCATGGAACATGTGGTATAATAAGACTATTTTAAAATATATCCAGAGTATAAACTTATTTTATGAAGCCTTTTATTGAATTGGATCATTGATGAGTCCAGCCCTCATTGAAAGGCCAAGCTAGATGTGATTTTAACCATGTCATTGCATTTAAGGGAAAAATCCACCATCCATCCATCTACCTTGAGGTGAGGAGCTCCCAGAAGATGTTTTGCCAGTGCTTAGGGGGTGTGGTGGCAATTAGTATTTGGAGGAACTTTGAAAGGCACCAGTCAGCACTTTAAAGAATTCATCTTTCATAGTTCACAGTCAGGGAGAGTGGGGTGGCAGTGCTGAGTTATGCCCCCTTCAGCAAAAAATGCAGATCTGTTACTGTATGCCTCACCTCTGCCTGAATCCCAAAAGGGCCATAACTAGCCTCCACAATTTTGGAATACGGAACTGTTAGCATATGGCTGTTTTAAAGCAGGTTTATGTAGGAATTACGAATGATTATGGTAATGGCAATGATATTTGGGTTCCAAATTGTATGAATTGCATCATGATTATGGTAATGAATGCAATATTTAGGTTCCACAGACCAACATATTCTGAAACCTGTAGGCTTTATGCAGGGATGCTTGTCAGATGAGCAATATGTCAGAGCACATAATCACTAAACTCTGAGAACATTTACTGCACTGTCCAACATAAGATTGAGACTCTGGCAAATTTCCCATAGAGTGTTTCAAACCCTCTGTTTCATATGAACTTATGCCAGGCCTTCCATCTGTGTTGCCACAGAGAAAGATGTGATATTGGCTCAGACTTTCTGGCACCATTTTGTGTGTCTCTTGTGATCTGGTCTTTGATAAAGTGTCTGCTGCAGATGTCAACTAGGTCAAGCTGAAAGGGGAAAATGAAATGGTGCAGCACAGAGAAGAAGCAGCGATTAAAATAAAACCCAGCCCAAATGGTACCCTTGAAATCTCCTCTTCCAAAAGGTTTAGGGATGTCACATCTACTTTTCCAGTCAATGTTACTTCCATCAAAACAGCATAGGTCCTCATGTTGCTAACATTTTATAATATTCCTTTTATAACAACAATAAAAAATAATGTTCACAGTGAAGCTGGAATCCAGCCGAAACCTTCTCTCTTTTACACATCCTATAAATCTACATCTTGCATTCTCAGTCAGAAGCTCAAGTGTCTGCACATAGCGCAAGCAAGTGCCTGTCAGTAAAAGAACAGCCTCAGGAAATGTATTTTGTTTTCTGTCACCAAGGAAGAACAATAATCTACTGTGAGGCAGACAGAGAATGTACCGGTATACTAGCTAGCTGCAAACAACCAATCTGCACTGCCACTGTGTGCCTTCGCTAGCCCAGTTCAGGCAAATGTCTGAGGTATTCTGTCAGTGTGTGACCAAGGACTGGCACATCGTGTTGAAGCGTATAGGAGCAAAATCAAGGGCACAGAGGGCAGTCTGATCAACATGGGCTATGCTTCTTGTCCTGATTCTACTCACAGACACGACTTGATTTCTCATGACATCACTAGTCAGGTTACTTAAAAGGTCAGTTTTCAAGGATGTTACTTGCTGGTTGCTGTGTTGGAATCCAACGACTCCAATGTTGCAAACAACATCTAATCTAGCAAAATTTCATCTGGTTTTATCTTGGCACTCAGAGGCAATGTCTGGCCACTACCAAACATTCATTAAGTTTGCTCTCGGATTTAATTGCTCGTCTTTCTAATTTTACATACCCCATTTCATTGTCATCCATACATTAAAATAATGTTTATTTGAATTTCCTCAGAGAAATCAGTTGCTTGTTTTTCTCTTTTTCTATAATGAGACAGGAGAAATTAAGTGCTCCAGTTAATGAATATTTAATGGTTTATTTGTTTTTTTTGGGGGGTGAGGATTAAAATTTGCCACGGTCTACAGAGTTTTAAGCAAAAATCGAAAGAAATACACACACAAACACACATATACTAAAATTATTATGGGCCTCATGAATCATGGATTAAACCAAGGATCATCAAACTTGGGGGAGGGTGCCTTGGGTACATTTGGAAATTTGAGAAACTGCCATTGGGTTTCTTCCCTCCTTCCCATCATCCCCACAATAAAGAGACATTCTTTTCAGTTGCTCATTTTTCTAATCTTAGATTCAGTTCTCCACATTTCCACATTACTTTGCACCTAAAAATAAGAAGCCCTCATGAAAATTCACCATTTTAATGTGAATTTCTCCTAATCTGCATATGCTGTATTATATTTTGCCTAATGTACACATCATTGCAAGGCAATTTCCTCATAAATAATGCATTTTGGTATGTTATTTCTACCAATATGTGCATTTATATGGATACTTTACCACAGTATCTATAGACATTTTTGTACATTTTGGCTGGAGAACTGCATTGCAAAATTCAGAGAAAGACTCATTTTGAAGGAAGGATGCGTTTTGGATTGCCTACCATTTCTGAAAGTGAGATTTGAGTATAATGACCTCAAAGTGTGAACTGAATCAAATTTCTTCCCCAACTCTAGGTCTGAGTAAAAGCCAGTAGTGTCAAAATAGAATCTCTAACTAGCATTATTTTACGCATAAATTAAAGCTTACATTGATAGCCTGCACAGCACAAATCAGGGGACATTTTCAAGGGCACCATGTTGCTGACCCCATTATTAAACGAAACACATTCCTTTTTCAAACTACGGTTATGTTGGAAATTTCTACAATTTTTAAAAACCATTCTTCCGCTTGCACGGCAGGATTTTCCTCTATCCCTTCCTCCCATGTGCTACTTGTGCCCTCTAAATTTGCTCCTAGGGATTGGGGAAAGCCCCATAATAGGTTTAGGGACTGTGTGGGGACTCATGGGAGAAGGAGGTGGAGGAAGTCCCATTGCTCAAGCAGACCTGGCACGCATACCCCACTTAGAACTACGTTGAATTCCTACCCAACGAAAACAGGCACATTGTCAGGGATGAACCAGAGGTCTCATGTTCCCCAGAGGGAGGGGGAAGCCTGGGAGTGGAAGATGTGGACGAGGTGCCCGAGGGGGAGGGAGGCAACAAAGAGAGAGAGATTGGAATAAGCCCAGAAGGGCTGGGGAGACGGAAAGTTCACAGGGGTTAAGCTCAGGCTCAGAATCTGGGGGGAGATTTACAGCTGCCTCGAGAGGTGTGTGGTAAAGAGGAGGGTGGAACGATGGAGCGGGAAACTTCGCCATTTTATGAGCTGTTGGAGAGGCAAACGCAGGCCTCAGCAGAGATCTGAACTGAGTGACTCTGATGGATGAACGAAGTGCTAATGACCCATTGTAAATATTGTAAATAAAGACTATAAAAACGTCAAGAGGCTCCCGTGGCATCTGTGGTGAGGAGAGACGCCCACAGCTCTGACACACATTACATCCAAAATAGGACCATCATTGTGATGTGTCAATCACATCCTCTAGAGCAGCTGCTCCCGATTAGGTAAGTACTGCAGACCCCCTGCTTTTCAAAAGCCAAGCCATGGACCTCCTACTTTTGGAAAGGGTGGTATCTCTGTGGTAGTTTTTGTTATGTAACTGGTGCCACAAACCCCCTGGGTGGGTTACATAGACCCCTGCAGTCTGCAGACCACCAGTTGGGGACCACTACTCTAAACGACGGATGCAGTATTGGTGCTTTCCTATGAATTAAACGTATAAAGCTGTAAATATTTACACAAAGAAAGGGATCTGTTTTGTACTTCATCTGAGACAGGTTTCTGTCATTTTTCTGACAAAATTAAAAGTCCCATGTTCATTACCAGGTCAAATTTTTAAAAGTTCTTAAGCTCATGTTTGTGGCACATTTTCAAAAATGAGCTTTATTTAAAAGAACCTCTTAAGAACGGGCTGGAGAAGAACAAAAAGGCTAGGCATCTTAAGAGCTTAAGGGGTTTTTTGATGAAAAATTATGTTCTTTCAGGATCAATGGTATAACTGAATGGCTACTAAGTAATAACAATTACTCTGCATTCAATTCCCATAGAAACCAGTAGTACTGGATAGTCAACCAAGGACTTCATGCTCTTCTAACTGCAATTATTGTAAGTTCCCAAAGCAGAATTTTTGCTGGTGCTCAGAATATGTATGGTACTTAAATTCCCTCCACTTCAATTATTTGCCTCATTGATGTACTCTGAGACCACTTTGCTCCATACGATGGGAAAGCCAGATAAGGCCCTTGGCAGTTCTATCTTTATTGGGATGAATTATTTATCATAGAAACAAAATAACAAATCGGAAGCTGAGGAAAATGGAGCTGATGCTAAAGCCATATGTTGGCCTCCTTCGATTCTTGGCTCTGTGCAGTCATAGTTCTCAGATGCCAGGAAGGCCTTTAAGAATGGCTAGCAGTGCAGTCTTATACATTACATTAACACAGCACTGGAGGTAGCAATTAAGGTTTGACCTCTTCCTAATAAACTGAGGGGAAGTTATCTACTGCTTCCACACTTCTGTCGCTTGCCAGCAAAAGGTCTCCTGTGTATTCATGTGAGAGCTGTATTTAGGCCAATGTGTCATGGTGCTAAGTAATGTACTTTTCAAAAGACAAAGGATGCTGCTGAGGTCAAAGGAGATAAACAAGGTCAAGGTAAAAATAATGGCTGCTACTTCACCCTTTTTGGAGCAATGGTTTTCATGAGCCTGATGCTCATAACCTAGCAGTAGATCCCCTGTGCTGCTGTCTCTGTATGTCAGGCATTTAGTCCATTAGATGTTTCATTTCAGAGGGGATTTTTCTGTACATGTTTAAAGGAAAGAGGCATCATGGAAGGCAGGGGATGGCTCAGTCGGTAGAGCCTGAGACTCTTAATCTCAGGCCAGGAGATCAATCCCCATGTTGGTGAGAAAGATTCCTGATTTGTAGGGGGTTAGACTAGATGACCCTTGTGGTACCTTCAAACTCTAGAATTCTATGGTTCTATTTTGTCTGGAATAATAAAAGTTGAGCTGCAGTCTTGTACACGTTTAACCGGTGTGAGCAAGCTTCTTTGGTAGATGGGTTTTCACACATTTTAATAGTCTCGTGAATTAGAATCTCTAGTGATGGTGGCACATATTGGGAGATTAATCTGGTAACTTAGTCACACAGGTCTTAATATGGGGATATTTACTGAACACATGCACAAGCAAAATATGCACATTTAATACTGCAGTAGTGGATATCTTAGCAAATATGCACGCAAACACTTTTCTTTGGTTTTCTATTACACATGCACTGTTAGAGTTGTTGCAAGCAGAATCCCTGGTCTGCACTTTCTGCAGAGCAGAAATGAATGTTCTCCATCACAACAAACAACTGCAAAACTTTACTGCAAACAGTCTTAAAACAGTTACAATTAAATGTTGCAAAATACAAAATAATACATTGCTTTTAAACAAGCAAACAAATGTGATTCTGCATTCTTTAAATCCTTAATGTAGTTTGGTAACTTTCCTCTCTCTGCTCCCAGAGAGAGATCCTATGCAAGCATCTTGCTTGTTTAAGATCGCTCACCTGGAGTTTATAATGCTGCTGGCACCAACGACTAACTAAGATGCTGAGTTCTCAGGTTTCATCTTCCTGCCATGAGAGATCACTGCTTGGGTTTCCAGGATAAGTCATCCATTAGCCTTGAACACTCTCTGAGCCACATTTTCTAAAGACAAACCTCTTGAGCAAACTTAATGCAAACCTCTCTACATAGCATTTTGGCTTTGGTTTGGTTAATATCTAGCAGCATGAATAGGCCCCTTTCAAGAAACAGCAGATTCACATCTATATCCATTGCCTTACTTTTATGAAAAGTTTCAATACCCCACTCTGTGCAACACAAAACTGTCAACAATGAAACAGTTCTTTTTGCTATTGATGCAGTTTTGCATTCAGTAGTTGTTTTCAATAGTTCATGCCCAGCCTTAAGACCACCAGAGCATAAATATCTGCTGAAGACACAACATATATTAAACAAACCAAAGACTGGTGGAATTGCTGTGCATTTATTTAACAATCAATCAGTTGGATATGGCATGCAATCTAATCACATTTCTTATTGGCAATTGTGCTTTCTTTTCTGATAGTCTTGTGAATGCTTTACCAGGTTCTCTTTATATTTAACAAACATCAATGGGGAAGAGACAAAAGAAGAAACTCATTTCATTCGTATGGGTCAACAAATTGTTATAAAACAGTTGTATTTATCCATTGTATTTGATTCATGAAAGCCTGTGTAGATTGCAGTAATTTATTCAATGCTTCTACGTTTCAGCTATTTACATTTTCAATCTCTCTGTGTGCCTATTGTGAATTGCTGACCACTTCTCAACAGCTCAAACTTCAGAAACTTTGGAAACAACATAGTTAGAAATTAGAATCATAGAATCATAGAGTTGGAAGGAACCCAGGGGTCATCTAGTCCAACCCCCTACAATGCAGGATACTCAGCTAAAGCATCCATGACAGATGACCATTCAACCTCTGCTTAAAAATCTCAAAAGAAGGAGTGCCTACCACTTATTGTGGGAGTCTGTTCCACTGCCAAAAAGCTCTTACTGTCAGAAAGTGTTTTCGAATGTTCAGTCGGAATCTCCTTTCTTGTAACTTGAAGCCATTGCCTCGAGTCTTATCCTTCAGAGCAGGAGAAAACAAGCATGCTCCCTCTTCCATGTGACAGCCCTTAATATATCTGAAGATGGCTATCATATCTCAGTCTCCTCTTCTCCAGGCTAAACATACTCAAGCGCTTCTTGTAAGGCTTGGTTTCCAGACCCTTGATCATCTTGGTTTCCCTCCTCTGCACACATTTCAGCTTGCACCAGCCCATCACTTTTCTAACTGCAATAAGTTTGATTAAAAAACTGCACTGGAAAGAGCAGGGTAGCAACCACTAGCTGGCAATATCATAGAACCTCCATGTGAACAAATTATTATGAATGCTTGGGCAGTCTGGATGCTCCCTCCATCCCTCAGAATTGTTTTCCTTCTCAGAACTCCAGTCTTCCTGGAAGAGGAGCCTTGTAGTATCCAACTCTGAGCATTTCCTTGTTATATAGCTGAAAGTCTAGTCAAGCTGGAGTGACTTGAGCAAAGCTTTCACTCTGAATTTGTCAAGCTTTATGCTTATATTTACAGTTATAAATATGGGTAGAATATGCTTCTTCATGTATTCCTTTGCTAGATGAAAAGCTGGGATTTAAATTAAATTAATTATGCCATGCAGAGTTGGCAGAATTTGGTCAGGATGCACTATGTTTGGGGAGAGGTAAAAAAAAAAAACAAGGGGGAGTTATTCAAGCCATCTTCTAGGGAGGTTTCCTCTTTCACCTAGATGCTTATAAAGATAATTTAGGAAGGTATCACAACCTGTAGGTAGCAGCTAAAGAAATAATGCAAGGGTGCCAGGAACTCAGCAGCCAATTTTTGCAAGCATGCTGGATGGAAGTTTCTAGCATAGGGTTCCCTCCCAGAGCTAATGGCATCAGACCCTAGTGTAGGCAAATGTTAAAGCCCTTCTGCCCCTGAGTTTGAGTCCTGATGGTCCCCCTCCATGGCAGCTGCTAAGTAAAAAACAAAAATAGGTCACATTAAATGCTTATACACATTTAATATCACATCTAGTGTGGTGCTAAATGGAAAACTCCCCAAGGGTATTTTTATTGATCTGTAAACCATTGTGGGAGCCTTTCTAGTTGAAGAGTGAATGAAGGAAAGATCTATCTGAACTCTAGTTCCAAACAATTGTGCTGATGCCCTTCGAAAAGTGTCTCACACACAAATCCCCAGGTTCTTGGAAATTAAAAAAAAAACAAAAAACGAATTTCTCACTGAGTGGAATACTCTCAAAAACATTTTTGACGGTGTGTGTTCCTTTTGATCATGACCAGGATTAAGAGATGTTCAAGAGCAGCACTACACAGGACATTCACATATAATTGAAACTCTGGATGAATAAAGCTATCATTAACTCAGACATATCTCTTCTAAAAGATAGCCAAACATCATCTTTAAGGGGATGGGGTGGGGGCGAACACTTACAAGAAAACATCAAACCTTATTACTCACATCCTCATTCACATCTTTCTAAAACCATTTTTCCTTGGTGCAATGCAATGCTATTTTAAGGAATGCCTTCATACAAACATTGTATTTCAATGAAAGCCTTTATTTATATGCTGAAACCTGAGCTTTGAAAGAATGTCCTGCCCAGATGAATAGCTTAGATGAATTCAAAAGTCAAATATCAGAAAAGAAGCCATTATGAAGTGAAGCAATCTTGTGGGTTTTTACAGATTTTTCAGAGCTCCAATGACAAAACAAACAATGTTGAAAATTATTGACTGTGCCTGCTATGCACAAAACAAGACCCCAAAGAGAGTGACTAGATTAATTTGGCCATTTGTCTTTTTAAATGTTAAAACTCTCAGTGCAAGTTCTTTGTTGTTTGTCAATGACACTGAAGTTTTTTTTGTTTGCAATCCAGCCCTCTAAATAAATATTTTTAGAAAGCAGATGACTGTGTTGTTAGTAGCACTGTTGTTCTTGCAAAGTAGAAAGCACAAACCTTGGTTCTTTGTGAGATGTTTTTATTCTGTTGAAGGACATGACTCAATAGTTCAGGTTATTTGGCTCCACTGAAGGGCAAAGTGAAGATATTAATGTGTTCTCCTTTCAGAGAGATATATGACACTACCATTGCAATATTCCTTACCATGGAATTTTCCGGCACATTAAATAGAAGGTACCACCTACAGAGTACTGGAGTGACGTCTCACCTGTACCCATTGGGAATCTGATAAAAGGGCATTGACCAGCCTAGGACACACAAATAAATGATCCTTTTCATAGTTGTACGCCATGTCCAAAAGGCTCCAGAGGTTAATTAGAAGGCTCATTGCCAAAACCTCTCCCCTTGCAGGAGTCCATTGCTAATTAATCATTTTCTAATCAAGTTTTTTTTTAAAAAAAAGACTTACATCAATTAGCAGGTCAGTTTTCAGTGCCCTGACATGGTCAAAATGCTCAGACTTTATAGCTTGGTTGTTGGCATCTGTCTCAGGAGACAATGGAGGAGAGCATCTTTGGGGGTGAAGTCAAACTGTTGGAAGGTTGCAGCGCTTGCTGTGGCTGTAGAGACTGATGCAAAAGAGACATGTTTTGTTGCAGCTGGGGCAGATGAAGGCATCCAGTTGTGGTCAAAATGCTCAGACTTTATGTCTAGTTGCAAACAAACGCCTCCATGGCTTCCATGAGCATGTCCAAGAAAAGACAGAATGCACACACTTATAGTTGCTTTTAAGCACAGCGTCATACTGGCTTAGCAGCATAGAAAGATGTCTTATACTAAGGCAACTGGTGCATCTATCCATCTGTCTACCCTTACTTATCAACAACTCTCTAGGGTTTCAGACTGGGATCTCTCTAAGCCCTACCTGGCGATTCTGGGAACTGAACCTTAGACCTTCTGTCTGCAAAGCAGTTTCTCTGCCACTGGACTATATTCTATTTTAAATAGAGATAAGCCTGGGAGCCCAATCTTTCCCCAACATTGCTGCTTATCCAAGGGTCTTTCCCCCTTGTAGTGCACCAGAATCATCTCCTTTCCCATTTGAGCTGAGATGTAGGTCAAGAGATCTTTAGTCATCTCCTTCCTAGCATGAACACCAGCAGAGACTTTAGCAGAGCCCTCCACTTACTTTTCTCAACTGGTTCTTGCCACTGCACAGATTGCACGAGAGCGAGCTGAATAGGTTGGAGATAGAACTTTTCTCACTCCTGTGCTGCCTTTTCTCACAGGAGAGAAAGCAGCCAAAGCCATGACCCACCAAGGAATGGAGTTTCTTGTTGCTGGCCCTTGAATCTCTGCAAATTTCAGCTTATGGGTCTTGTTAAAATTAGTTGCCTAATACTGGGGTCTCTAAAGGCCAAACTGCATCTAAAATGGGGTGGGAGATCTGTCATCAGAACTGACTCACATTATGACTTCCGGGTTAGCGCCATCGCCTAATGGCGGATTCCCTCCGAGTTCCGGAGGGAATCGGCTTAGTAGGAGACGGGTCCTGCCGCGGCGGCGACGCGGGGACCCTCAGAAACCACAGGCGCTGAAGCCTGTGGACCTGGTGACTCGGTGGGCACCATCTGCGCCCTCCCCGACCCGAGAAGGAGCCTTTTAAAAGGCTTCGGAACGGGGGATGGGGAGAGGCGCGGTGCTGAGAGTCAACTGCTACTCCTACTGAGGGAAGCCGCAAGCCATGGTCGGAGAGCGCTGACTTCTTCCTTTGAACATTTGGACCCAAAGTAAAAGCCCGTGAGTAATATGGAAATTGGATTTATAAAAGAAAGAATTTTTTTTTTGTCTGAATTCGGCACAATCGGGGAAGGCGCAAAGAGGAAGTCCGTCTCCCGCCTTGTAAACAATTTGAAGCAAGGACTAAATAACTAAGGTCGAGAGAACATCTCCTTTTTATTGGATAAAGCTATTAATTGCACGGATTGATAGTATAAGTAATTGTGCTGGAGGATAAGAGCTAACTTTGAGAGCTAAAGTGCCACCCCCCCCCCGGGACCCGGGAGTGATCCGCGAGAGGAGCCTGTTGAGGAGACATAGAAGATTTTGACAGCTGTCAAATTAGCTGTCAAAGTTGGAAAAAATAGAGAACTTTGTTTCTGATGTTCTTGCTGGCTACATTAGTTACAATATAGTTATAAATTGTTGAAAATAAAGAATTGAAACAAGTTAACTTGACTTTTGGGTTGGAAGTGGAAGGAATACTGAATAACCAGAATCCCTCTAGAGGGGGTTCAGGGACATTACAAGAATGGATATAGGTCGAAAAATACTAGCTGATCTGGACGAGGTTTTTTTTCTCTTGGGAAAGTTGCAAGAGCAAAGTCATGTTTTGTCTACAAGTGTCACAACTTTGAAGTCAACAGTAAATAAATCTACTGAGTTGGATAAGGACTTGATGTATAAAGTTGAGAAATTTGAGGAAGTGGAGAAAGAGATATATGCTGAACAGGAGGAGCAGGAAGGAGGGGCTGTAAGGCTGCAGAAGGCAAAGGAGAGCCGGAGGCCTGTCAAGATGGATATAAAAGAAAATAAGGACTGGATGATGAAAATTTGGTTTGAATTGAAGAATGAGGAATGGAAAGATCTCCTTCTGTGGAGATCTGAAGATCTATGGACTATAAATCTGATTAAGGTGGAAGTTGGAGCTTTTGGGACATTTGGACTTAAAAGGATTAAGAAACAAGATTTGAGCTCCACCTTTAAATATGGAGGTCTGGCTGGAAGGAACATGGACATTATCGGGACAGAGCCCCTCCGAGACTTGGTGTTTAATACAAAGGACTATCAAAAAAACCGGCAGAGAGGAACTGAGAGAGATTTAAGAGCCTCAGACGTGAGGTCTCCAGGCTCATAGCAGATGGACTAATGGACAATTGGTTCGGGGATCGAAACCGGGAAAGGGAGGGTGGGGTTTGGGAATCCAAAGGGTGTACAAATATATTCTGATTCTTTCTATTTTTTCGTTTTTTGCTTTGTGATTAGTATAAAAATGGGGAATTCATGGAAGGGAAATTGGGTCGATCTTAGAAAAAGTCTTTAAGTATAACGATTGATGTATATAAGTTAAAATTTGATATATAAATTGAATTAAATATAATAATAAATTAAGGTTAAAAATTAGGGATAAGAACTTGTTGAACAAATATTTGGACATGGAATACAAGAAGGGGAGGCGAGGGGAAGTCGCGAAAAAAAGTTATTGAAAATAAGGACTGTAAATGTTGAATGTTTTTTAATTCTGCTTTTTCTTTCTTTTCTTTTTATCTTTTCTGGAAAATTGTTGTTTTTTGCTTTTGTGTATTATTTGAAACTCTAATAAATATCATTTTTTTTAAAAAAAAAAAAAGAGAGAACTGACTCACATTATTTTTGTTTGTGCTTGAAAACAGATGCAGGGATTTTCAGTTCTGACTGTAGCAAAGCTACTTGGGGAAGTGGGATAATCCACTCTTTCCTCCCTTGCTGCTTTCTCAAGTGAGAGCCACCACCCCCTCACCACCCAAAAGCTTCTGTATTTCACTAAGGGGGAAATATGGGTACAGAATGCTGTGCTTGTATTTTCTTTCATCTGGATAAACAGTAGCTGGAAGAGGAAAAACTTGAATTGGGAAAACAGTACAGGGGAAAGAGGTTAAAACACCTTCCCCAATGCCAGGGCTTTCCTGGATTTGCTTTTATGTCCAAATGAAGGCATCAGGAGTTCCAGTCATGGATCTTCTCCATCATGTGTAGTTTTGGCCATCTAGGAAACACAGCGGTGGTGTGGACTGGACCTACTAAGTCTCAATCCTGATTTTGTACCACAATATGTTCCTTTAGAAAGCACCCATAGATCAATCTAGCCCAATTTTATGGGCCTGCACTTAACTGTGATCATATCTGATGCTCAAATCCCAGACTCTCTTGTACATGTACATTTCTTATTATCTCCATCCATCACAGTGGCAAGGCTAACCTCTGTGCTTGACTTTTCATTGCAGGTTGGTTCAAGACGGCATTATATAGGACTGGGGAAAGGATTTATATCCCAGACTGAGCATTCAGCAACACATACCTTACAGCTCCGAGTAATGCAGCCTTCTTTCATCTGGTGCTCATTTTCCTTCACTTGAATCCCATTACCATCCAAGCACCCCGCCTGCCTGAGGCAAGCCTCCAGCTTGTTTATCTGCAAAAGGGCAGGGGAGCAGTGGAATGGGACAAGGCAGAAACTTCGCAGCTGAATGATAAGATGTAATAAATCATTGTTAGAGCACACGTTTAATAGGTCCAAAATCCTTCAATCCTTCTTTTTGCTGCCAGCAAACTAAAGATAGATTCATATACAAACACATTCTCTTTCCAGCAAGTAATTTTCTACGTTCAGTTCTTGGTGACTATTACATAAAGTCTGATCACACAAATAGACCCAATACATGCTACGTTCTTAAAATCTTGAGACTTAAAATCAGACCGGCTAGGGGAAGAGAAGAACGTGTGTCCCAATTGCCTGCAAAATAACTTGCCACAGAGCTCTTCTCAGTGGGACATAATGATTAATGTGTTATATTTAAATGTACAGCTCCCCTTATCCCATGGCATCAGGGCAGGTAAACACAATTTTATATAGCAGAGATAATTATCTGTCCTTGAGCACTAAGTCTAAAGAGCAGCAAACATTATTCAGGAATTAATAATTTTGTAAAGTACCTCCTGAAGGAAACAAGGTGATTGTGCAAATTGGACTTTTAAATGGGCTCAAAAAGTCTACCTTTGTGAACGATCTGTGTACTCTCCGTGTGCTGATGGACAAAAACTGGAGAGTCTTTGAAGAGCTATGGAGGCAACTTAACTCCTTATGCTCTGGTTTGCATACCACTTTAACCCATAGTTAAAATAAACTATAGTTTAAATGTGAATGTGCAGTGTGTGTGCACTACTGAAATCGTGGATACTTAATTCCTCCCCCACTCCTGGTGCTGCTAGGAAACAAGCATAGCAATGAATATTGTTGTAAGTTTGGGGGATCAGTCTGGATGCCCTTGGGGTCCTGCATCCAGTATTTATTTATTTATTTATTTATTTATTTATTTATTTATTTATACCCCACCCATCTGGCTGGGCTTCCCCAGCCACTCTGGGCAGCTTCCAACAAAATATTAAAATACAGTAATGCATCAAACGTTAAAAGCTTCCCTAAACAGGGCTGCCTTCAGATGGCTTCTAAAAGTCTGGTAGTTGTTGTTCTCTTTGACATCTGGTGGGAGGGCGTTCCACAGGGAGGGCGCCACTACCAAGAAGGCCTTCTGCCTGGTTCCCTGTAACTTGGCTTCTCGCAGCGAGGGAACCGCCAGAAGGCCCTTGATACTGGACCTCAGTGTCCGGGTAGAACGTTGGGGGTGGAGACGCTCCTTCAGTAAGGGTTAAAAGCTCTGATAGAGGATTCTATTGCTGAACTAGGTAATTGTAAGGCAATGGACTTGGTCAGTCACTTAAATGTCTTTCATTAGCATCCCCAAAGAATCAGCTGGGCTGCAAGAGTGATGGTGCCCTCTGGGCAAATGGGTGGGCCTCCCCACCTCACCTAACTGCCAGGTAGACAAAACAAAGGGGAGTGTGGTGTGAGCTGGGCAGAAAGCAGGTAAAGAAGATGGAGACATAGAGACAGGTTTACTCTATGCAAAGCTTTGGTGCTTCTCTGGAAACCTAATGGGGAAGCAAGATCTGTTGGGGTGTTAATACTGCGAGCCCCTCCATCAGCTTGTATGTATGTGAAAATAAAACCATATATCCTATTAACACCACAGTCTCCACTGAACTTTGTTCCAAAGAAACCAAACCCTGGGTAAATCTTGGAACTCTCAGGGTTTCTCACCAGAAGGGTATGAAATCAGCTTTCCAGGCTTTCCCTGAATACATTTGTAGCATAATGAAGTGGGGGGCAGGGGCAGGTTCTGTCTGTGCAAGCATTTCAGGTGGCCAAATGCAACAATTCTGCTTTCCTCCCTCTGTGTGCTATTCTGGGGGTTCTCCCAACACATCCCCAGCCACTTTCTGGGGGCACACGAGTTGGGAAGGAAAGATCCATTATATAAGCAGAAGTCCTTGCACAGGGCTTCCACAGACAGGGCTCATTAGGTGAATTGTGCCCACAGAAAATTAAAGCATTCTATAAATCCACACTATGTGTTATCCAAGTAATCATAATAAAATAACTATTTACTGTGTTTTGAGTGTGCAGTAAGTTCCATGGAAACAGAGGCCGGATCAGCTAACAGTTCAGAAATTGCAACATGGAATTGGGTTGCTTGCCTTTAAAAAAACAGTGTGAGTTTCACAGGTGCATCTCTAATAACCATTAATTGGAAACTGAACAAGATTTCATTCCCTTTGAAGAAGATCCAGCAGATTTAGTCCCCTTTGCTGTCACTATATGACACTATCCTTTCTTCTTGTTAATGGGGAAAAGGCCATTTGGGAGTTGATCATCGGAAGAAAGGACAGACAAGAACAAACCTGTTTTCCTTTCAATAGCATTTTGAATTCTACTGAAGAGGGAATGTTAAAAAGAGGGAGGGAAAGTGCACTCCAGACTTAGTGCAGGCACCAATACTGATGCTTCAGGACTCCTGTTGATCTGTCACAATGTGCGTGACTTTGAGGAAACTGTATCCCTGTGCATTTAAAAGTTGAAGAGGAAAGCTGTGAATGGCCCTCTGAGTTCAAATCAGAGACAACCTGAAAAGATTCAGAACATATTTTGTGAGCAATATGTCTAGTATGAGTATTGATCTCTTCCCAGTGTGGCCTGTGGCCCATTGTGTTTTTCATTATAAAGTAAATTAGATCTAGGACTACTGAAAGACTTATGAATAGGACTGGACTAATCCAAATTGTCCTTGTGCTACTGGACTACATGGAGAAACTGAACTAGCTCTACAATATGAACAGCTCCACCAAACTGTATGAATAGAGTACCAGCCAGCCTGTCTCTTCCTCAAAGAAAGTGCATCGCTCAATCCACTTCAAAACTGCAAGTCTGTGATGGTGCAGGAAGGATGGCTAGAATCAAATCCTTACTGGGTTCAACAGAGAAGGATTACCTTGTGCTGTGCATGCTCTGGAAACTAAGGAACTATGAGGAACAGCTGAAACAGATGGGGTATGTTTCACCTGGATAAGAGAAAAATAAAGGAAGAGATGTTAGTGATCTTAAAATTTCTGCAAAGAACATGGAGGAATCCGTTGCTGTTTGGCCTTCTCAAGCTTTTCTAAGCACCAGTAATTTTTCTCTGCTTCTCGAGCTTTTCTAAGCACCAGTAATTTTTGCTTTGAAATCCGCCTAAGTCTGTTTTTAATAATAATAATAAAACCCACAGAAGTACTAAATTAGCAGCAGACTCTCTTTTGATGAACATCTCATGCACAACCTAAAAGTACATAGTAGGAGGGAGCCATTCCTCTAAACAGCTTTTGGAAGTAGCATTCGAAGACCAGTAAGCATTGTTTCTAGGGGCCACAGTGTACAGTGCAAACCTAGGCTTGCTTACTTGAAAGGATTGAAAGGATTGAAGTCTTAGCTCTTTAGGAAGGATGTATTCACAGATATGTACCATGCCGTTAATAGAGACTGCAAAGTAAGTTTTGAAAAGGGGCATGAGAAGTGAATGTGTTTTCTCCTCTTTCTTCGATTTAATTAACAGTTCCACAGCTGTGGGAGACACTACTGTAACTCCCATTACCTTTGGTCATGCTGGTTGCAACTGATCAGAGTTCAAGTCCAACAATGTCTAGAGTGTCATAGGCTGCCCAACCCTGATTTAGACACTTAAGGAGAATTCAAATATTTGAAGTTTGGCATTCATGTAGTTTTGATCTCTGATATATTAAACAATGCCTCCAAGACATGTAATCTATTTATAATCAGGTGCAGCTAACCGATGCTATTGATTTCATGGAGGACATAGGCACAATTAAATTTCTCTACTTGGGGGTGGGGTGGTTTATGATTATTATTTTTTAAAGTATCAGTTTTCTGTAACTAATGGCCATCATTTTATTGTCCATACATATTTAAAACAGTTCTTGTGAAGGTGTTGGAGATTCACAGATTTTATGTTAAGAGATCCCATGCGAGAAGTGAAATAGATTGCCATTTGTGATAATAAAATTCTTCAAGAAGAATGAAAATCCTCCTGCAACTATTGATTTATGTCTCTTTTACTGTTAGCTTTAATTACCAAAAACATAAAAACTGTACAGCTCTCCAATACTAGAGCATACAATAATTAAAAATCTATGGCTGAAAATCCATTTTTATATAAGATAAATTAATTTCATGACTTAAAATGTGCTAAATGAATTCAGTGATATTTCAGTGATATTTCAATGAAGCACACTTCTTCATCTATGCTACAATCCGGCAATTTAGTAAAGAAATTGATGTCCAATGTAAAACAGAATAGGAAGAATTCAGAAGGAAATGTTTAGAAAGGAAAACATATTAAATCATACATTGAGTAGAAACACATTTTATAATAATAATATCAATTAATGCAACTGTGTTATGATCTTCCTTTTAATTTGTCTCTTGAATAGCTCATATTTTTTTTGGCCCAGGGTCAATTTTTGTTCTTTCAAGGGACAGGGAGGTAGTAATTACTGTGCTTTCCTTTTGTGTGTGAGAAAGGGACTCACAAAACATCTTAAATAGGTACAGGGCTTTTTTCAGCTGGAACTCACTAGACCTCAGTTCTGGCACCTTTCAGGTGGGTGCCATTGCCATTATAAGAGAACAAGGGAGGTAGGTGTTCATACTGAATTCTGGCACCTCTTTTTCTAGAAAAATAGCACTGAATAGGTGCATCTTAAACCATGAATGCATGTAAAAACAGGCCTTATTTTTTTCATTCCCTGGAAATATTCTCACCTGAAGAGTTTATTTAGGGCCTGGCACAAAACAAGGGATGTGATATAGAGACTAGAATGTGCAAAAATGTGGATGTGAAGCAGCCAATCACACAGCACTAATATTTGCGTCAGCATTGTAAAAGGACATGTGTTAAGGTTTAGTTTTGTTATTATCAACCCAAAACTTTATTTTATTTTATTTTTTAAAACATCAATTAATACTACCCAAACATTTCCCCATTGGGAGACAGTTGGGAAGGGTTTTGGGTTTTTTTACGAGAAAAAGGATCTTCAGCAAAGCAAGCACATGAATTTAAAAAAAAAACAAATGAAAAGCAACAGCACCGATAATGAAACTCTTTATACTCTCCGTCAATTTAAGCTGCAATTCCTCCTCATCTGTTTTTGTGCCCTGAAATCTCATTAAAATTGGCAGCGGTGTGCTTTAATGTTGAAATACTATTTAATTTTGTCATCTGCCTTTGCAGAAGTTAATGTAATATCTAACTGTTTTTCTGTACAAACAAATAACATCTTTCCAGGGAATGAATATAGATTTGAACCTGGCTGCAATACAAAAGCAAAAACTAAGGGAAGGAGAGCTCTAGATCTTTACATCAAATGTTTTCTTTTTGACCTGCATTTTTTTCAGATCAAAACCTGCCATTGAGTATATAAACTTCTCTGAAAACACCTTACTTTGTTCAATCATTTTGATCCTCAGGAGAGACCCTCTTAGTATTTATTTCATTTATTTCTGTAAAAAAATGGGTTTACAACCTACTAGAACAAAAGACCTCTACACTATTTGGAATAGTGTAAAATATTCTTTTAAAATACCAATAAAAAAGCAAAGTTTAAAAACAGGTTATACACAAAAGGATCAGTAATCTTTAACACTTAACATCTTACTAAAATTGATTTAGGGGGGTGGACATTTCATAGAATTGTAGAGTTGGAACAGACCTCAAGAATCATCTGTCCAACCCCCTGCAGTGTAGGAATCTGAACTAAAGCATTCAACCTCTGCTTAAAAACCTTCATTACCTTCCGAGGGTGTCTGTTCTACTATCTATCAGCTCTAAGTGCTGCCTGATGTTTAACCTGAATCTCCTTTCTTTTAACTTGTATTCATCGGTATGGGGCCTGCCCTCCAGATCAAGAGAAAACAAGCTTGCTCCATCTTCCATGTGACAGCCCTTTAGATATTGAAGATGGCTATTATATCTCCTCTCACTCTCATCTTTCTCGTGTTAAACATACCTAACACCCAACCATTTCTCATAAAGCTTGGTTTCCAGACCCTTGATCATCTTTCACCCTCCTCTGCACAGGTTTCAGCTTGTCAATATCCTTCTTAAATTGTGGTGCCCAGAACTGGACAAAATGTTCCAGCTGTGGCCTGACCAAGGCAGAATAGACTGGTCCTATTACTTCCCTAGATTAGGACACTAGACTTGTGTTGATGCAGCCTAGAAAGCATCAGTTTTTTGCTGCTGCATCACACTGTTGACTCATGTTAAGCTTGTGGTCTATTAAGACCTTAGATACTTTTCACATTACTACTGGTAAGCCAGGTGTACCCCATCTTATACTGGTGTATCTGGTTATTCCTGCCTATGTGTAGAATCTTACATTTGTCCCTATTGAAAGTAGTTTTGTTATTTTGGGCCCAGTTCTCCAATCAGTTGTGGCTATCTTGGATCTCATATCTGCCTTTTGTGGCATTAGCTATCCCTCCCAGTTTAGTATCATCTGCTAATTTGATGAGCATCCCCTAAATTCCTTTGCCCAAGTCATTTATAAAGACAATGAACAACAACGATCTCAGGACAGAACCCTGTGGCACCCCACTTGTCACTTTTCTCCAGGATAATGATAGTTACCTTAGCCTTATTTTCCCCAAATTTTGAAAATGGGGACAACATTTTCCTGCCTCCAATCTGCAGAGACCTCACCAAGAATTCTCAAAGATAATAGACAAAGGCTTTGAAGTTACATCCACAAGCTCCTTTAATATCCTTGGATGCAGCTCATCAGGCCCTGGAGATTTGAATTCATTTAAAGTTGCTAGGTGTTCCCTTACCACCTCTTTTCCTAATCTTGGGATGCAGCTCCCTTCTTGTGTTGTTTATTCTGTTATCACTAGGTTGGGTACTGCTTCCCTTTTGGGTGCTGACAGAGGCAAAGTAGATGTTGAGCAGTTCCACCTCCTCTCTGTCACCCAATAGCATTTCTCCCATCCATCTTTGAATCCCTTGTCTTTGAGTATTTCTGACCATGCGATCTCATCCAGTACTTTCTTCAGCTTTTTGACAATAGCCTTCTTAAAGTTCTATCAATGCTACATAGGATGTTGGGATACATGCACTTATTTAGGTAGTGGATTGTGGGACAGTAAATGAATATCCATTACCATTCTACAACTGCACATCAAGCAATGGCAAACATATTTCAAAAATCCTTAATTTTATCAAAACAGAAATACACACACACACACGCAAAACATTTTTCCTTAATCCCATAAACATCAATGACTGATGTCACAGCCTTCTGATGAAACAGAAGGCATTAGTAGTAACATATTTTATTTCCCATCAATATTAGATGAGATGTATGACTTTAAATGAAACTGCTCGTCGCATGTATTTTCATGCTGCAAACACCAAAAAAGATTGATTTCATTTGGTGATATTCTTAGTTCATAAAACCTGCTTATATTGTTTTCAAGTCTCCAGAGTCAATGTGTATATGTATTCCAAAGGCAAAGTTCAAATGACTAAAGAAAAATGTATATTAAAGAAGGCTTTGAGACTCAAAAGAAGGGCGGGGGACAGAAATCCCTATGAATTTGTCTCCAAGTTGGGAGAAGGTGAAGTATCATACATACTTGAAATGTTGTCATAACATTACACCATTCAGTTGCTTCCTGGAGATCTAAGTGAGCACAGTTAAATGAAAAATATTGCATGCCTAACTTACACATGACACATTTTTAGTAGAGGCAACAGGCTTTTAACTGTTAGAAAACTACCCTTAGACTACAGCAGGGATCACCATCACGGCACCTGAAGAATCCAGTGTATCCTCTATAGTGCCTAGGAAAGTCTCCATAAATATCTCGTTCAGAATCTACAATGTATGAGGGGCTGTTTTCTCTTCCTGCTCTGTTTCTGTTTGCACTGATTCACCCCCTTGAACACACACCCTTAAAGATACCCGCGTTTTCTGGATGCCACAATTAGACACTCACCTTCCCTTCTGCTCTGAATGGAACTATGATGCCACTTTAAACAGGCGTGGCTTCCCCCAAAGCATTGTGGAAGCTGCAGTTTGTTAAGGGTGCTGAGAGTTGTTAGCAGGCTCTTATCCCCTTCACAGAATTACAGTTCCCAGAGTTCCCCTGGAAGGGGGATTAATTGCTAAACCATTCTGGAAATTGTAGCGCTGTGAGGGGAATGGGGTTCTCCCAACAACTCTCCACACCCTTAACAAACTACAGCTCCCAGAATTCAATGGGAGAAGCCACGCCTGTTCAAAGTGGGATCATAGGGCTTCAAACGTATAGTGCAGACCTTTTACTCTCTAACCACAGCAACTTCTCTAGTTCCATTTCTGATTTTTCTACTGACGTCAGGCTGCATAATGCTGCTCACAGTCGGATGTTGCAGGTGTGCATTCTAGAAAGCAGTTTTTCCGTATGTGTGTCTGAATGATTTTCTTTGTAGAGTGTTGAAGTAGAGGAAAAGGTGTGGAGGTGCAGCAGCAGCATAGGAGCTGTGGTCAGGGTCTGGCTTCACTCTCTCTCCGACAGCATTGCACTAATCAGCATGTCTGCAAATCCCTTTTCTCATCTCTTTCAGAGTGTGTGTGTGTGTGTGTGCGCGCTATTTGTCTTACAAGTGCCTACCTAGAAAGCTACAATAAATGGTAAACTGTATGGCACAGTAATGTTCATTACACCATTACCTACCCATTGTCTCCCATTCTGATACACTGTCAAAGTGTGAAAGGGATAGGACAAGGCAGCAGGGTGGTGGGGCTCAATGAAGAGTGGTGGGTTTGAGGAGGACAGATGAACAGGGTGACAGTGAAGCTGCTGTTGGCTATCAAACATTTCTACAACACTGGAAACATCCAGAATGTATGGCATAGTACAGTGTGTGTGTGTGTGTGTGTGTGATGGGAATGAAGAAGTGGGAATGGTTTGTTTGCATGCAAGATGTTTAAAAATCAATGAAACATTAATAACAATGGATGAAGTTGGAAGTCTAGTATTTTAATATCAATATATATGAAGGCTAATATACAATTTCTATAATCTTCTTTAATCTGCAATTTCTTCAACTGAATCAACATGTTCTGCAAGCACTCAAAGGATGCTTTCTTCTTAAAGTTCATTTACAAAAACTGGTTCCTATGGTATCTTGACCTTTTTAGGTAGGAGAGTCTTTCCTCTGATAAGTGCAACAGCTTTCATCTTCATATCCCATCCATATTTCATTCTTTTTTTAAGAAGTACTTATAGCCAGTTGATTTCTTTGGATAGTTCCTATTGTGAATAATCCTAGAACAGGTCTCTAAGCTTTTAAGTAAATAATTGGCACTAAAATTGGTTTTACCCACTTGTTCCCTATTCTGAAGAGGTTTTCGAGTGCAACCAGAGAAAAGGGAGCAAAGCAATCTGATATGAGGTTAAGATGAAGGAGACAGGCACAGTGATAGCATATTCACTGTCTTAAAATACATGTGTGTGTATTTATCTAGCCAGTAGAGTAGATGTGGGAGCCATTAAAATAATCATCATACAGAAGTGCCGTGTTATGGTTCACTGAGGAGCATTCTAACGCAGCATTGTCAGGTATCAAATGGTTTTGCGTGGACTATGTGTGGTGATGAGTCTGAGCATGCAAAGCAAACACAGTAGCAACGCATGATAATTTGGTACGTCAGTACTTCTGCACTCTGGATGAAAGCCAAAAAGATGGGTGCCTTGGGTTGCTTTATTGATTCATCAGCATTTCCTCATCACACTCCTGCCTGCTGCTATTAAAATCCACAAACCTGCCACATCTGCTGAGTGGAAATAATGATAATCTTCTGTGTATACTCAAAATAAAGAGTGCTCATGATATGAGAGGCTTACATGCTACGGTAACAAGAGCAATACAGTAAGCTGTGCTGCCAGTTGATTAAATCACCTCTTCAATATAAACATGAAGAACTGACAGCTGTATATTTTCTTTGGGGATTTATATTACCATCTGGCTTTATAATTTGCAGATGGATGTTGTGCGTTGTGTTGTCGTTTGCTGGTTTTAAGGTATTCTAGAGAAAGGCAGCTCTGACTTCATATTAGCTTGGTAATATCTTGCACATGATTCATTAACATTCCTAATTATCAGAGACTAAAGGAAACCAAATGCATGATAAGAGATGTGAATTATAGTAGTGAAATATTTCTTGCATGTCTGCATTTTATTAAAATGTGTAGTAAAATTCAATGAAAATAGTCTGATTTTTTTTAAAAAAGTTCAAAACCAGGCCTACCACCAACTTGGTGTGTGGTTCTGCAAATGTCAGAATCCATACCATTGCCAGGGGTCAGGGTACCAATACTTAAGTCTGCTCTACCTTGGTACTTTTGGTGGCTGGTGCAGCCATCTTTATCTCCCCCAAAAGTAATGCACAAAAAGTATCACTGTCAGACCTTACCAGGAAGAGTCATTGTCTCCTGTAATTGGGCTCCAAGAAAAACCAATTCACCAAGCCTCACAAAGGGAAATGGATTGTAAGTGCAACATCAGAGAGCCAGTATGGTGTAATGGTTAAGAGCGGTAGTCTTGTAATCTGGGGAACCGGGTTCGTGTCTCCGCTCCTCCACATGCAGCTGCTGGGTGACCTTGGGCCAGTCACACTTCTCTGAAGCCTCTCAGCCCCACTCACCTCACAGAGTGTTTGTTGTGGGGGAGGAAGGGAAAGGAGAATGTTAGCCGCTTTGAGACTCCTTCGGGTAGTGATAAAGCGGGATATCAAATCCAAATCCATCATGCCAACCATCATCCTCCCTCTAATGGTTTCAAGTCCCCAATATGCCATAGGAAGGTAGAGTTTGTGTGTTGACATTAGGAACACTTTCGGACTTTATAGGTCAAAGCTAAGCCACCAGCCTGGAAATCAGAAGTTATCATCAATCATTGGGTTGGATCCAGACTTAGTTGTGCTTAGAGTAGACCTATCGAAATAAATGGTGTGTGTGTTAGTCATGGTCAACTTGCCCTGTTGATTTCAATGGTTCTAGTCTAAACACAGTTGGTCTGGATCCAACTCAGAAAGTCCAGCTCCACATTGATTCTGGTAACTTTATGTGATCCAGGTGCTAGCTCTGTCAGCAATATTAAGGTTAAGGCTACTAGGGAGGAGGATCTTCATATGTTCAGTATTAAAAGTCTAAAGCTGTGGTTATCTTGTTCATCAATAAATTCTTTAGAAAGAAAATTAACTGGAATTTCTTTGGGGGGGTTAAGTGCATGCATGAAAAATATTATTTGAAAAGCAAAATAAGGCAAAATATACTTGAGAGAAAGGTGGAAAGGGGAGACAAGAGAGACCCTCAAGGGAAAAGAAGTTTGTTGACCTAGTTACTACTGTGCATCAACATCTACGTGAGTTTCATGGCTCCTAATAGGTTTTTCTCACACACCAGTGTGTTTCGGAGATAAATAATTCAGAATCACATAGGTCTATTGATGAAATATAGGTATTCCACTGTTGGTGCGTGCAGAAAATTCAGAAACTTCAACTGGCTATTTCTAATGCATGAGCATTTCCAGGAGTTGTGAAAAATACCAATGAGGATCTGTGGGAGATACATAGAAATATATTCATGAGTGCAAAGATTACCCCCACCCACCCACCCACACACCTTGGAGTTTATAAAGAAGCAGTGCAAATACCCAGAGGACCAGTTTAGATTTCCAGACCTGTGGTTTTACTACCTAAAATTTGTAACCCCAGCAATATGTTGTCATTTGATAAATTGTACCAATGTGCTATGTTAGATCCAATAATGCCATATCTATTTACATTTATGAACCGCTTCCTCCTCCTCCTCCTCCTTTAAAATTTGTCATTCAGTAAAATCATTATATGATAAACTGCTGACAAGAGCTAAAAGTGTTAATGTATATGATAGATTTTTTGATATATATTGTATATATGGAAACATATATATTCCTAAACAGTTACAGCTATCTGAAGCTCCAGTTCTTACCTCAAACTTCCTTTAAAATATATAATATAAAATGTATATAAAATGTTTTGTGCCTCCATTAAAGTCCTATATTCAATATGTGCTTCTTTATTTTTTAAACATCTGGATCCTTCACAAAACCACAGCACAGATAGGAGTTGTATTCCTTTAGAACATTTGGCATGTGAATATTATAAGGATGTGAATGAAGAAGGAAACTGTACGTCTATTTGTAAAATATCAAATTAAACACAGAATAAGGACATTGCTACCAATAGTCCTTGGAGTTTTCATTGCTAGTTAGTTTAAAATTGCATGTGAAATTATTTTTAAATCATGTCAAATGCCAGCTGTTTTGTGCGAGACACACCAATGACAAGGCAATCATTGTATTGTTTTTAACACTTGATTGGGAGCTGCCCAGAGTGGCTGGGGAAACTCAGCCAGATGGCGGGGTATAAATAAATCATCATCATCATCATCATCATCCAGTTTTGTGTCAAAAATATGTATGTACTGTATATGATTACAGTTGATAAAAGATTTCAGCAGGTTCAAATGGAGACATTTTGAGCATAGAAACTGTCCTTGAAATGCATAGCTGATCTACTAACATTTCAGATCTAGGTTGGTGAAAAGTGTTTGCCCTTTAGTGTTATGGGATCTCCATGTCTATTGAACTCAAAGGCACAAGCAATTGTGAGCTTTTGGTCAGCAGTGGCAAGGGTTCGACCAGCTGGCTTTGCCAACAGAGAGCTCACCTGCATGTGGAGCTGAGTGACCGTGGGGGAGATACTGCAGTCCATCATTAGCTGGAGAGAAAAACCTTTGGCTACTGATGGGCTATAGGATTCAGCAAAACTCTTGCTATACTGGCAGAATACCACATACATCAGATTGAAAAGAGCTTGCTTAGATACTCAAGATAGCAAAATGATAGGTTTAGAAGCAGTAAGCATTTCCCCATACTATCATGCCCAGGGTGAGGGCAGCAATAAAATCCCACTAAAATGTGTAACAGGCATGCTCCCAAATGAAGCCTAGCACAGATGATCCAGCTGCTACAAAGTAAAATGCTATGTACATGGATTATTCTATTAGAGTATAGATATGGAAATCTGATGGCGCCATTCATAAGCTGAGCTAGTGGTGCAGCAATAAAACTGGATGGGAGACAGCATGCTGAGGTTCATGGGGTTGGACTAGATGACTAGATGAGTCTTGGGATCCCTTCCAATTCTGTGATTGAAAGCTACTTCTGCCTCAACTTTCATTCTGATACTTTCATCCACACAGGGGACATATTATTTATGAAAGAGCAGGTTTCCAATCCCTGATTGGCCAATGGACAGGTATTGCTTTTTACCTGCTGTACATTACTCTTGACACTTAACATAAGAAGAGCCCTGCTGGATCAAGGCAAATGGTCATTTAGTCCAATTCCTGTTTCCCTACAGTCTCCAACTGGATATCTATCAGAATCTCATAATTAGGACATAAGCCTAATAACATTCTCCTGCCAATGACCGCCAATAACTTGTCATTCAATGGCATCATGTTTTTGGATTATTTTTGGTATTGACCAGAATTATTTCTGGTAGCCATTAAGAGCCTTATTCTCACAGCCATCCAAGCTGACAATCATCACTACATTTTAGGGTGCTGTATTCTGTATGTGCTGTTCTGAATCTTCTACTATGCAACTTTCTTGGTTGACCCCTGTTTTCTAGTATAACAAGTTAAGTCCATATTCCAGTCTCAAGTCTTCATTCTAGGTGTGGTGGCAAGACAAAAAAGCATGCATTCTGCAGTGTTTTCTCTTGTGTATAACGTAGGAGGGGAAGCATAGGCCACATAACAAGTTAAATACTTTGCTGTGTAGGGAACAAGCAATGTTGCAAATCAATAGGTTTCCATTATTGCCTTCTTTGCTCTCCATGCTATCAAATCTTTAGATTTCGTTTCAAGCTAGACTGGGCGATGCCATAGAAACAATCTATATTGCAGTTCTGAGTGGCTGTAGGTCAAAAAGATGAATTTCTAAAGGGAGAATCATATGCATTTTCCCTCGGCACAAGCAGTGTGTCCTTTCCTTGGAAACACTGAACCAGTAATGATGGCTATTAAAGGAACAATGGGTGAGTTACACAGAAAATTCTTTGGTGACGTTAATTTCTTCTGCCCCTTTTCTAATTTAGGAACAAGCAGTGGTTAAGTAGCATAAAAACAGAAACCATTTCTGGGAGCAAAGAAAAATAAAATCTTACTGGGAAAGCACATTTCTTCTTGTGGAGTTAATTGCACTGTCAACTTTTGGGATAGTATAAAAGTGGCCAATTTCAACAGAATGATCACCAGCTTGCTGGCTTGCAAAAATAGACCCAGAGTACAAAATATTTCCCGTGTACAAAGTTCAAAGATGGGGAATGAGTAAGATTTAGAAGTTACTACTTTTTAAAAAGTGACAGAGTTTTAAAACTGCCAAGGGAAAGAGTGTGCATGAGAAAATCAATCTCATAGCAGGAAGTATACCCCATTGAAAATGAGTTGCTATATACAGTACAGTCGTGGAGGCCTGGATAGAACACTCACAACAAAGCATTCTTTGACTTTAACCTTGATGGCATGCTACTGAATACCAGTTGCTGGAAATCATGGACAGAAGGGTGCTGTTGTGCTTAGGCACTGCTTATGGGCTTCTTATAGGCATCTGGTTGGTCACTGTAAGAACAGAACATTGGACTAGATGGCTACTGGCCAGATCAAGCAGGCTCTTCTTATGGTCTTATCAGTCAATGCCTTGTAGCTCCCAAGGCTTATCAACATTTGGCTTGTAACATAGATATGGTAAAGCCAAATGCAGATTAAAAACCTATATACAAACTTTCAGAAGCAACAAAGTACTCTTGATTCAGTTATATCTGAGTCCCATGTCTGCAGGAGATGTCCAAGATCTTCTGAAAGATAAATGCTTAGTGTGTGTCAAGAGTTGCATGGCAAATGATAAAAAGTTCAGAGCTCCAAGGCCAGCATGAGGATGCTGAAACAAAACAAAACAAAATAAAAGAATAAAAAAATTCCTTCCAGTAGCACCTTAAGAGATCAACTAAGTTAGTTATTGGTATGAGCTTTCGTGTGCATGCACACTTCTTCAGATACACTGAAACAGAAGTCACCAGACCCTTATATATACAGTAATGAGATGGTGAGGAGGGGTATTACTCAGAAGGGTGGTGGGAATGGGTGATTGGCAGATAGCTGTGGTAAACCTGTTGACGACTGTTAACACCTGCAATTGGTTGCTGTTAGCCAGGTGATGCCATTCCTGCCTTAGGCGGGGGTGGGTTTGCCTAACACACCTCCCCACAGAGGAAAGGAGACATGAGGTTTTCTCCCACTCTGCAGGTGGCCCGGATGACATGTGGTTCCTGGAGCCAAGCAGAGGGGATGTATCAGCATTCTCTTCAAGCTGTTCTCCTCTCCCTCTGTTTCCCTTTGCAGTAGGCTTCAGCTAGCTGTCTTTTTGTGGGTCCAAGTAGGAATTGGGGAGGGGACTCTGATTGGGTCTTGGGACTCCCTATTTTTTCCCTTATTTTGTGATACAGAGCATCTTCTTTTGATTTGGGATAATTTGGCTGGCTGGCAATCAAAGTGGGCAGGGAAGGGTTAGGAAGATCTGAATCTATTACACAGTCTACACCTTGGATTGGGACTATACTTTAAAATACCTTGGGACTTCTTGCCTCCATTTCCTTCCTTTTCTTTTTGGGGGTTTCTGTTGGTTTGTCTCTTTGTTATCGGCAAAAATCAATAAAATATTTTTTGAAAAATAATGATAAAAAAGAGGGAAATGGTCAGTTTCACCATTAGGAAGCTGTTGAGGGAAACAGTACTATAAAGCTTGTTTGTCTTTATAGAGCAGGCATCATAAAAGTGAACTGCCTAGGAGTACTTTAAAAGGTGGGAAGGGCAGAAGTAAATAATTTTGAATCTCCAGATGAGCCAGGAGGCAGCTTAATAGTACCGCATTAAAATAACAGAATATCTACTGCGTGTGATCATAAAAATAGCAAACCACATGGAAGAAGGAAATGGAAATGTACCTGCATCTGAAAAATGCTAGGTTCCAAAGATCATTAGTTCAAAAGAAAAATCATTATAATATGAATGTGGGAGAGGTGAAGAGTGTGTAAAATCAACCATGACAATTGAGATAAAAATAATTCTGCTCAAAAGGAGAAGTTCTCTGATTGAGGTCATGGGAAGCTCAGGGAAACAAGCTATATGAACTACATTGATAGATAAAACAAGTTAATAGGGAAAAAACTGATTTAAAGAGGATTGCACACAAAATCTTATAGCACTGTAATACAGGGACTAGAGACAGAAGAAGAATCAGTTCTAAAAGGATTTATACATAGAATTTTGTGGTTCAGACTCGACTGAGCTTTGCTCATACCTGACTGCCTCTTGTATTCAGCACTGGGCTGCTCATGCATTGTTGGTTGTTGGATATGTTGCTGTATCTGCTTTATGAGCTGATTGCATTAGGAAACCCAAAGTGTATATGCATATAATTGTTGGCATCTGTCTGTCTTAGGAGAGAATGGAATGCACCTCCAGAGGTGAAGCCAAACCAATCCATTAGCAGCACCAAAGTGACCTCAGTCATGTAGAAGGTAGTAATCCTAAACACACTTACCAGGAAGTAAATCCCATTGAAATCAGTGGGACTTACCTTCTGAGCAGATAAATACAGTGGTACCTCGGGTTGCAAACACTTCAGGTTATAGACCAGCTAACCTGGAAGTAGTACCTTGGGTTAAGAACTTTACCTCAGGATGAGAACAGAAATTGTGTGCCAGTGGCAGCGGGATGCTCCATTAGCTAAAGCGGTACCTCAGGTTAAGAACGGTTTCAGGTTAAGAATGGACCTCCAGAATGAATTAAGTTTGTAACCAGAGGTACCACTGTAAATGCAATCCCTTCTGATCCAGAAATGTGAGGGTTACAAGGCAGCCAAATTAATAGAAGCCTTTCTGACTGCTACAGAAAAATTAAGAATGTATGTAACTGTCTTTCATTCAGATAAATTGAACTTAATTTGAACTTCAGATGATACATTAGAAATAAATGCTATCATCATCTTTTGTATTTGAACACTTTTCTGACACAGATTGCCAAGCAGACCCAGTGAAAGAAAGAACCAGTGCCCCATTTATCTATTCATTGTGTTCTTACACATTCAGCTTCAGTTGCATGGGTGAGATCTAACAAAGCGTGAATGGGCATGCCCTGGGGAGCAGGGCTTCTCATTCCTCTCCTCCTATGTGCTCCTCAAATCTGCCCCAGAGGGCTGGGGTATGCAGGTGACTGGAAGAAGTCCCATTATGGAAGTGAATTTCTATTACCAGGGCTGCCATATGTCTGAGCAGTGCTTTGTCCTGGATCTTAGGTAAGCCAACAACTTTCGGGGTGTCCTGGTTTTCACTTATTGAAATATGTCAACTCTAGTTATGCAAGCAGGCAGGTATCACTCCAAGTCACCATTTGAATTATAAAAATTATAAAGACTATTGTCCATTACATCAACAAAACTTGCATTTATCATGGCTACATGTGCATTTCAAGATGTATCCAAATAATCTGCTTCAGGTGACCAGTTTTTGAAAAAAAGAATTTGACGTTGATTACCTGGGCATATTGTATTTCAGTCATTTTTGGCTTTGCATGGAGTGACAACTGTATCTGTTATGCAAATGCCATTTAGTTATCCTGGCTAAATGAAAGATAACTGGCTATTCAATTATTTCAATCCTTGAAATATTCCAATATCTTTCTCTAGATGTTTTGTGGGTAGATGTGTGTGTCTGCACCCAATAAATATGTATTTGCCATGCAATCTAAATGACCCATGAATATTTATGAACAGAAATTGCAGTGATGAAAAGTCATTAAAGAAAATCCCTGCTGTCTATTACTAGCCTTTGAAGCCATGCTGGAGAGTGATAAATTATGCTCAAGGCCCAAACACTGCAGCATGGGGAGGTTCCACTTTACCCAGGTCCTGAGGTACAGCCCCCCCCCCCCCGGACGGAAAGATCATTACCAAGAAAAAAAAATGTGATGCTAAATTATAGATCATGCTTCAGGATGTTCATGCAAACCGAGTAGATGGGACCAGAACTTTCTTGAGAAGCGCATATAACCCAGAGGTTCAAGCAGCTATAGCAGGAGTGGGGAACTTTTGACTCTACAGAAGTTACTGAACTACAACTCCTGTCAGCCTCAGTAAGCAAGCCCAATAATCAGGGATCATTGTCATTGTGGTACAGCAACATCTGAAGAGCTGAAAGCTCCCCATATCTGTTTGGAAGAGAAAGGGTGTCTCCTGAAAGGAGGAACAAAAGAGGTAAGGGGGCCAGGGCCACTTTCTGAAAAGTGGGTGGTAGATATTGGATGGGTGTGTTTGCTGCTAAGTCAGAAAAGTGTACAGGGTTTGGTATTGTTGATTAATGAATGGCAGGGTGTTGCCCTGATAATAATAGGTTGCAGAGAAGATTGGCTTTTGCATATTCCATAGCCTGGGACACTTAATGAAGATGGATTCAGGGCAGATAAAAGAAAGTACTTCTTCATACAGCACATAGTGAAACGATGGAACTTGATCCCACAGGAGTCAGTGATTGTCACCAACTTGGATGGCTTTAAAGGAGGATTAGACAAATTCCAGGAGGAGAGAACTATCAATGGCTACTAGCAATTATGCCTATGTTCTGTCCCCATTGTCAGAGGCAGTAGGCCTCTGAATACCAGTCGCTGGGAATCCAAAGTGGGAGGAGTGCTGCTGCACTCAGGTCTTGTCTGCAGGCTTCCCACAGGCACCTGGCTGGCCACTGTGAGAACATGCTGGACCAGATGGCCATTGGTCTGATTCAGCAGGCCACATTCTTTTCCATTCCATTGAAGGGTGGGAGGTAGAAGGGTCAGTCCATGAACTTTATCCTTGGTATCCTTGTGTATCTGAAGAAGTGTGCATGCACACAAAAGCTCATACCAATAACAAACTTAGTTGGTCTCTAAGGTGCTACTGGAAGGAATTTTTTTATCTTGTTTTGACTACGGCAGACCAACCCAGCTACCTACCTGTAACTTTATCCTTGGTTGTTAGGTTTGTTTGTTTGTTTTGCCAGCTTGACGTATGTGTGTGTATATATATATCTATATTTCTATATCTATATCTATATCTATATCTATATCTATATCTATATCTATATCTATATATCTATATATATATTAGATATGTGTGTTGTGTGTGTACCATACATGTATGGCTGTAAATATGAAGAAGGCAGCCAGAAATGTAAGGAGGTCAAACACAGGGAGTTAGAGGAACTAAAAAATATCAACCAAACTTCCTTATTTTCAAAACACACAAAGCTTGTGAGGAGGAAACCCAGGTCACAAAATGTATACCAGACTCAGAGAAATTATGCTTAGGTACTGATTGTACTCGTGGGGAAGAATGAATTTAGCAAATGGTAAAAATTCTGTAATATGTGTGTAAAGTAACACATCTGAGCCCTGAATTGTGCATTTATTAAAAATAGTGACCTTCCTGTGAAGAAAAAAAAGAAAAAAAAAATCACAGTTCTTGAAAGGGTGCAGTTTTCAAATTCAGTTTGTCCTTGGTAAGGCATGCACTGTGGTGAAATCAGCAGAATTCCACATGCTTTTTAAACTGTGATTTACCGTAAGCCCCCAGATTCACAACAAGGAGTGACACATGCAAATTGTTACAAATCTCAGAGGATGCCCTACTCTGCTGCATACAAATAATCTGTAATGTTACTTTTTGTCATACAATGTCTTTTTAATTGTAACGAATATACCTCTTTCATCATTTTGTACCCATTAAAAATGTAAACAGAGTTCACTTGCTGATCAGAGTACATGCATTTCTTGCTTAATTATTATAAGCAAATGGAAGGTGTTAGTCATCCTAACCTCTCTTTGTTTTTGCAATTCTTGTTTTATGTGATGTTCCTGTTGCAGAACAGCTGTGCACATAAATCCAAAGTTATTTAAAGGGTGAATGTCTTTTCGGAAAGCTTCCCCTCCCCTTCCCCACTCTGTCTGTGTTCACAGTAGGAAGCTTGAGGAATTTGATCTCTGCGAATTATCATGCAAACTGACCCGGACTAATGGGCAGATTGGATTTTTGTCAGCTACTGGCTGTTGCCCTTCCCAAATGTTTCAACACAGCTCACCTGAAGAAACATGATAAAATAAGGTTAGAAATGTGTATACTGAGAGAAACTAGCTTTAGAATTGTGTGTTATGATGGAAAATGTTTAAAGGTATGTATAGGTGCATATTTAAATGCAAGCTAACAAAACAGAATGGTCATGTGCACAAACACATGCAAAGGTAGCTCACACAAACATTTCTCAAGCAGGCCTTGAAGTCAGGCCTCTGAAGAAAGCAGGGACCTCCATCTTCCTTGGCTCAGGAAGCTGAATGCAGAAATGGCTTGTGTGATATGCGTTATTGCCCTCTTCAGTCTCTGCTGGAGGAGGTAGGATCCCTGTTTTTATTGCTTCATGAACCAAGCAGAAGGCACAATGGAGAAGCAATGCTCCTTGGCTTTTCCGGTAACCACTAAAGCTGTACACCAGTTCTGGATGAGTTCCAAGCTAAATTGGGCCTGTTCAGAGGGGTTTGGGCATTGGTTGAGTCAGGCTGAGACAGACACAGGTCGCTCGCTACAAGTTGGTTGGATGACCCAGAACATTCCAGGGCTCTCCAAAGGAGGGGAAGTGGGCTTGATAAAAGAATCAGGCATAAGTTGGAAACCCACAGAAAGACTGAGACCTATTTGACTACCGGCTACATCTTTGTAGGAGGAGGTAGGAGCCCAGTGCCACCTGATTCTCCTTGCTGCCTTTATTCAGATAAGCAAGGAGGCAATATTAAAGGGTGGGGTGTCTGTGTGTGGCCTGGGGTGAAGGAGTGTAGCTGGAGAGGAGATATGGCCTGGAGAGAATCTGAAGGACCAGGCAGAGAGGCCTGGATGGCTGTTTTTGTCCTGCAGGCCTGAGGTTCCCCAACATAGGGCTGGAATACGTCTGGTATTCAGTGGTGTATTTATGGCATTTGCCAACCCTGGGCAGAGTGATTTCCTACTCCCACTTCAATAATAAATTATTGTTGAATAAGAGCAATAGTGTGGTTTCAGCAAACAATATTAAAGTATTGTTAGCGTATTCTGTTTTCTTTTACAAATGTTTAAAACATTTACAGTGGTACCTTGGGTTACATACGCTTCAGGTTACATACACTTCAGGTTACAGCCTCCGCTAACCCAGAAATAGTGCTTCAGGTTAAGAACTTTGCTTCAGGATGAGAATATAAATCGTGCTCCTGCGGCATGGCAGCAGCAGGAGGCCCCATTAGCTAAAGTGGTGCTTCAGGTTAAGAACAGTTTCAGGTTAAGAACGGACCTCTGGAACGAATTAAATACTTAACCTGAGGTACCACTGTATTTCATTACTCATTTTCAATATAAGAACTCCATCTCTTCCTCCCACCCCCGCCGCGCACGCTGACCCTCAGCCCCATGCCTCCAACTCAACAGTGCTACAGCTTGAATGAAAATGGCCTAATGGAATTGCAAGGCATATTTAAAACTTTTAGACCATGGAAGAGGAAAGTGTATGAATGTAGAAATAGCTCTCTTTTCTTTTTAGAAAAATGAAAATATTACTTCAGTAAAAGAAAAAACACTTTCTATACGGTAGAGGATGTGGTTGGGTGAGTGTTTAACTAGGGGTCATTACTAATCTTAAGCAACTTTAGGGCCAGTTTAAATAACTTTAAGTCCTGCTGAAAGGAATGAGATTTGAAAAATGTGAAATTTGGGTTGGATTGTGGCCTGTGATTTTTGCAAATAACTGAAACTGCAGTCTGATGAGCATAGAGGATGTGAGAGAAGGAGGGAAATAATCAAACAGCAGAGGTGGATTTATAGGAGTGCAACTGGTTCGTCCATACTGGGTGCTGAGCCAAGAGGGCACTGCAGGGGGCGCCACAGCAATGATGTAAAATGGAAGGTGAGAGGCTGGGGGTGGCAAATGTTGAATTCACACTCTGAAATTTGAAAGCCCAAAGTCCACCACTGTAGGCAAAGACTAGATGAATATGCTAGAGAGTCACCTTCTCTGAAGAGGCTGCTACGCCATGCTACTCTTTGGGTTTTACTTCTGAGTAAACATGCAAAGGGGACGCAGGTGGCACTGTGGGTTAAAGCCTCAGCGCCTAGGACTTGCCGATCGAAAGGTCGGCGGTTCGAATCCCTGCGGCGGGGTGCGTTCCCGCTGCTCGGTCCCAGCGCCTGCCAACCTAGCAGTTCGAAAGCACCTCCGGGTGCAAGTAGATAAATAGGGACCGCTTACCAGCGGGAAGGTAAACGGCGTTTCCGTGTGCGGCTCTGGCTCTGGCTCTGGCTCTGGCCAGAGCAGCGATGTCACGCTGGCCACGTGACCCGGAAGTGTCTCCGGACAGCGCTGGCCCCTGGCCTCTTAAGTGAGATGGGCGCACAACCCCAGAGTCTGTCAAGACTGGCCCGTACGGGCAGGGGTACCTTTACCTTTACCTTTAAACATGCAAAGTATCTGGCTACGCTACTACAATTTGTGGTATGTGTGGAATAACGCTGACCTACTTTACCCAGGTGTCATAAAAAGATAAGCGACTGAGGTGAGGTGGAGCTTTAGAAAATGCTATGCAAATATAGAGCGTATCACCTTTGTAGAGATAGGGCAGAAACCCTGCCTGTCCTATCAGCTCAGAAGCATGGAGGAGTGGAGAGAGGTCAGACCCATGGAAAAAGCTGCAGAGGCTTCTTCTTGCAGGTCACATTCTGCAAGAAGGCACAAGCTGCAGGATCTCATCTCTAAATTGAAAGTGTTTTGGCTTGCGAGCCCCTGTGCTAACCCCCCTGCCCGAGAGCCAGACCAAAATAAGGAGACACGACAACAGCGTATGGGATAAAATTAGGCCAAAACTTTACAGTATTGATTTCAGATGTAGGTAACCTTGCCTTAAGTATTGGACGGCAACCCTCTCAGCCCCAGTTAGATCTGAGGATGCACAGGGCAGACAGGTGTTGTGAGAGGGACTGTAAAACGAGAATTTACACAGGGCCAGTGACTCCCCCAATCAACCTTTTAAAGGGCCCTGCAAATGCCACGTTTTGGCTTGCATGTGCAGTGGCTGCTGAACATAAAGTTTTCTGACATGGAATGAATTGCAGTCACTCGTATTCAAAAGTCTCCAATGCACATCTTCCTGTGAAGCCCAAATGCCACCTCAGGCAACTGCCCAGCTTGTCCTTCTGTAAATATGTCTGTGTCTCTTAGGATCTCTGACTTGAATGTTTTCTGCTTTCAATATAGGAGTCCACAGAAGGGCTGGGCAGATCAGCATGGGCTATTGCAACATTCACCTGAGGTTATTTGTTAAACCCCCAATCCCTGCAGAAAGCAAGCAGTGTCAACAAGCACTTACATCGGTGTAAAGGATGGCTGTGCTCCTAACAGCGCCCTGTTCTTTGCAATTAGTGGCACATCTAATAATTTAGTTTGGCCAATTAAGCTTCTACGAATCTCCCAAATCTGATCAAGTAAAGTAAAAGAACTGTCAGCAGGGTTCCTCTAATTATTTTGTTCCAGTACCATACTGCGCCATGCAGAGAACACATTGCATTCCCAGCTGAGGAAAGGTATATTGAGCATGCTGCATAAAATAATTAGATGGGTGTCTTTTTCTGCTCCTTAACACTCCAGTCATGCAGCAGCAGGAGAAATCACTGCAATCACATTTCACTGTGACTTTGGGGCAAAGGAGGAAGGAAACCAACAGTTGTGTCAGGGTAGGGAGGTCTTTACTGTTTGTGTTAAGTTGTGGGTTGACATAGCAGACGACACAGCGATTTCTCCAAGTAGCTCTTTATTTCGTAAGCTGGAATAGAACTAACTGCAAACAGCTCAGCCGGCCTGCTTTTATAGGCAGCCAGCTGTCAACATTGTAGCAACAACAGCCCAGAGTTCCCGCCTAAAATAACTGACGTGGACCTGAGTGAAAACTACCGGTATCTACAGACCTGAGTGAAAACTATATACAGTATCCCCCTGCTGGCCCAGGGTGAAACTTCACTACATAACACCCCTCCCCACCGAGATAAGGCATTAGTTACAATCGTAATGGTTTCCTTATATACAGCACTACGCGTAATGGTTCAATTAGGCACAAAAGCATATCGGTTACATTTTCCATACTTAGACCAACAGTGATACATGTCCAACAACATAGTTGTGATGGCCTGGGATTCCGATTCAGAGGATGAACCAGAGGAATCCCAGCCTGCACAGGAGTCCCCGCCTCCAGGGCCGGCTGAACTGGGGCAAGGCCTAGATGCTGAAGAGCCTGCACCTGTGGCAGAGCACCAGGAGCTGGCCCCAGGTGAAACCCTTCAGGCCCCAGAGGGGCTTGAGGACTCAGTGGCTACAGGTGAGCCTCCTCCAGGGCCCAGTAACCCTTCGGCCTCTCCTGATCTGCAGAGGCTTAGGGCAGAGAGGCGAAGGGAACTGGTTGCTCCCAGGAGGAGTGCTCGCCTTAAGGCCAGAGGAGGCGGGGCTCCTGGGGGCCGGGACCGCCCCTGGCCTTAGAAGAGGATAAAAGCCCAGTCAGCCCGGTCCCAGGTTGCGGGAGCAACGTCGTTGTTGGCTTTGGACCTTCCTGTGTTCTTGATCCCTGCTTGGCCTCCTGTTCCTGACCATCCGGTGCTCCTGTTCCCTGCTCGGCCTCCTGTTCCTGACCATCCGGTGTTCCTGTACCCTGCTCGGCCTCCTGTTCCAGCGTTCCTGTTCCCCGCCCGGCTCTCCGCCTCGGACCTCGCCCCTCTTCGTGTGGACTCAGATTACGCTCAAGGTACCTTTCCCCCGGGTCCAGCACAGTTTGCTCCCGCCACACCCGCACTCCCCCTTCGTTGGGGTGCGTTCGGGAAGAGCCAGAGGCCATGGCTGACCAGGTGGCTGCGCTGGTGGCTTTGGCCCAGAAGAACCAGGCCTTGACTCACACCGTGCAGCAGCTCAGCGACGCGGTTACGGCACTTCAGCAGCGCTTGGAAGCCCTACCGGCTCCTGGGGCCGACGCCCCGGCTCCTGGCAAGTACCCAGTGGCTTTGCCCGAGAAATTTGATGGAGCCCCGGCCAGCTTTCCCATGTTCCTCGCCCAAGCCAAGCTGTATATTCAGGGGCGAGCCCGGAACTTCCCTGACGACCGCACCAAGGTGCACTTTTTGATTAGTTTGTTAAAGGACCAGGCGGCCAAGTGGGCGTTGCCGCTACTCAGGCAAGACTCCCCCTTGCTGGCAGACTATACGGGGTTTTGCAATCTTTTGGAGGCCGCGTTCGGCAACCCCCAGAAAGGGAGTCAAGCCAACCGGGCGATTCGGCAGTTGAAACAGGGCGAGTCCACGGTGGCCGCATATACCACGGAGTTTCGGCTGTTGGCACAGGACTTGACCTGGAACGACTCGGCATTGCGGGACCAGTATCTCGAAGGGCTTTCGGACGAGATACTGGACCAGCTGGCCACAATGGAACGCCCCACCACGCTAGACACTCTCATTCAACGGAGTCTACAGATAGACGACCGGCTGGAGGATCGTCGCCAGGCCCGGGGCCGACGACACCTCCAGTTCTCGGCACCAGTTTCTTCCGGCAGCCCCACGGTCACAACTGAGTTATCGGAGGAGCCTATGCAGCTCGGGGCAGTGCGGCCACGCCTTTCCCCCGCAGAGAAGGTGCGGCGTCGGGAGGGGAATCTATGTCTCTACTGTGGCGGAAGTGGACACTACGCTCGGTCCTGCCCTGAGAAACGCCAGCCGCAGGGAAACCGCCAACCCCCAGTAGCTGATGGCCCTAGCTACCGGGGGTCCCAAACAGCGCAGAATGGGCCCGCACCAATGGACTTGCAACATCTTATGGTTCCGGTACGTTTATACCCTCCAGGTGGGCCCTGGATTCTTACCCATGCTTTGGTGGATTCAGGAGCAACCCGTTCTTATATGGACGCTGCTTTTGCTGCCCATCATCAGGTGCCACTTCGGAACAAGCCAGAACCGGTCCAGGTGGAAGCAATTGACGGACGGCTTCTACGTTCAGGAGTCGTTACTCAGGAGACCCAGCCCCTGGTCCTGTGTCTCCAGCAGCACCGGGAGTTGCGAACTTTGGACATTGCCTCTATGCCCCGGTTCCCCCTCGTGCTCGGGATGGACTGGCTGGAAGCTCACAACGTTCAGATTGACTGGGTCAAACGGACTGTGCACTTCCCAGACCCATGTTCCCATGCTCAATCCGAGACGCTGGCGGCCGCGCCCACGGAGGAGGCAGCACCCACGCTCCCAGCCGTGTACCAGGACTACCAGGACGTGTTCGAGGAACGGGGGGCAGACCAGCTGCCGCCGCATCGGCCTTTTGACTGCGGCATAGACCTCCAGCCCGGAGCGCCCTTACCAGTGAGTCGCTTATATTCTCTAACAGAGCCAGAGCGCGAGGCTTTGCAGGACTTATTGCGCAAGAACCTGGAGCGTGGGTTCATTAGGCCTTCCACCTCGCCTACCGCGGCACCAGTGCTCTTTGTTAAGAAGAAATGTGGGGAACTTCGCCCTTGCCATGATTACCGAGCCCTGAACAAAATTACCATCCCAGACCGGTACCCCTTGCCCCTTATCTCGGAGTTGCTGGAGCGGGTGCAAGGGGCACAGGTGTTCACCAAGCTGGACCTCCGGGGGGCCTACAACTTGATTCGGATCCGAGCCGGGGATGAGTGGAAGACAGCATTTGGGACCCGGTACGGGCAGTTCGAATACTTGGTTATGCCTTTCGGTTTGTGCAACGCGCCTGCTGTGTTCCAACGCTACATCAACCACGTGTTCCAGGACTTGTTAGACAAGTACGTGGTGGTGTACTTGGATGACATACTGGTTTACTCCCGTGACCCGGCTCGCCATGAGGGACATGTCCGGACCGTGCTGCAGCGCTTGCGTGAGCACCGTTTGTACGCAAAGCTCAGCAAGTGCGAGTTCCATCAGCGGACTGTGGACTTCCTTGGACACCGGCTCTCTCCAGATGGGGTGCAGATGGACCCTGGGAAGGTGGCAGCGGTTCGAGAATGGGCGGCACCCCGGAACCGCAAGGACCTACAGCGTTTCCTGGGGTTCGCCAACTACTACCGGACCTTCATCGCAGATTATGCTCATCGCACCACCCCGTTGACCCGGCTACTGCGCCCAAAGACGCCGTTTTCCTGGGACAAGGAGGCAGAGGAGGCGTTTCAGGGGTTGAAGGCCTGTTTCCAGAGGGCGCCAATCTTACAACATCCTGACCCCTCTCGACCCTTTGTGGTGGAGACCGACGCCTCCAGTACGGCTCTCGGTGCCGTCTTGTCTCAACAGAATGGACCTGAAGCGCCACTCTTACCCTGTGCCTTCTATTCCCGCCAGCTCCTACCAGCGGAGCGTAACTATACTGTGTGGGAGCGGGAACTACTGGCCATCAAGGTGGCCTTTGAGGTCTGGCGCCACCATCTTGAGGGGGCACGACATCCGGTGGAGGTGAGAACCGACCACCGGAACCTGGAGTACCTCCAGACCACCCGCAAGCTGAACCAAAGACAGACCCGGTGGGCGTTGTTCTTTTCCCGGTTCCAGTTCCGGATCCGCTACATCCCTAGCTCTCAGAACCAGAAGGCGGATGCCCTGTCCCGGAAACCTGAAGACAACTCAGACACGGTACAGCAAGCAGAACCCACCACGATCCTACCTCCAGCTGCATTCCTGGCCACCCAGGAGGCGGAGCCACTGCAGGCTCGGGTGCGGAAACAGCAGCGGGTCGACGCTTGGGCCCAGGAACGACTCCAGGAGCTGGCTGAAGGGTCCAGCCCACAGTATCCGGGGCTGGTCCTGTATCAGGGCCTTCTGCTGCACCACGGTCGTCTGTACATCCCGCCAGGGCCACTGCGGCTGGAGGTTCTCCGGATGGCCCATGATGCCCCAGCAGCGGGGCACTTTGGACGGTATCGGACCACCCATCTGGTCAGTCGTGAGTTTTGGTGGCCCCGCCTGAAAGCTGACGTGGCTCGATACGTTGCTGGTTGTGATGTCTGCCGGCGCGCCAAGGGCCCTACCGGGCGACCCCCCGGCCTACTTCAGCCATTGCCAGTTCCACCGCGCCCTTGGCACACGGTTTCGTTGGACTTTGTAGTGGACTTACCCCCGTCTCGTGGTTGTACCTGCCTCCTAGTTTTCTCCGACCATTTCACCAAGATGGTGCACTGCGCCCCCTGCCCATCTGTACCCACAGCCAAGGAAACCGCTCAGCTGTACCTTCAGCATGTCTTCCGCCTGCATGGCCTACCTGAGCGCGTGGTGTCCGACCGGGGCGTTCAGTTCACATCCCGGTTCTGGCGAGCATTACACCAGACCCTCGGGACAGAGGTCTGCCTCTCGTCAGCCTACCACCCACAGACCGATGGCCAGACGGAACGGGCGAACGCGGTGCTGGAGCAGTACCTCCGGTGTTACTGCAGCTACCAGCAGGATGACTGGGTCGACCACCTGGCATTGGCGGAGTTCGCCTACAACAACGCGGTGAATGCGTCCACCCAGCAGACCCCGTTCCAGGCCAGTTACGGTTATCATCCACGGCTGTTTCCAGATGTGCTGCCGGCATCCGCGGTCCCGGCGGTGACGGAGTGGCTTCAAGAGCTCCAGTCCCAGCAACAGCTTTTGGTGGAGCAACTGCACCAGGCCAAGGAAGCGTACAAAGCCCAGGCCGACCGCCACCGCCAGGTGGGGCCGGAACTTCGCGTCGGTGACCTGGTTTGGCTCTCCACTCGCCACCTCCACCCTTCTCGACCTTCGCGGAAGTTGGACGCCCGATTCACCGGCCCGTTCCCTATCGTGGACCAAGTCTCTCCTGTGGCATTCCGTCTCCGGTTACCCGCAACCCTGAAGGTTCACCCGGTCTTCCACAGGTCCCTTCTGAGTCCAGTGGCCCCACCCGACGAGTTCCACCCGAACCGTCCCTGACCGCAGCCAGTGTTGGTTCAGGGAGAGCCTGAGTACGAGGTGGAACGCATCCTGGACTCCCGATACCGCAGGGGAAAGCTGCAGTATCTCATTGACTGGAAGGGGTACGGACCGGAGGACCGTTCCTGGGAACCAGCGGCCAACGTCCACGCACCTGCCTGCCTCCGAGAGTTCCATGCGACGTACCCCGGCAAGCCGGGTCCGGACCCTCGGTTGAGGGGGGGGCCTGGGAGGGGGGATGGTGTGATGGCCTGGGATTCCGATTCAGAGGATGAACCAGAGGAATCCCAGCCTGCACAGGAGTCCCCGCCTCCAGGGCCGGCTGAACTGGGGCAAGGCCTAGATGCTGAAGAGCCTGCACCTGTGGCAGAGCACCAGGAGCTGGCCCCAGGTGAAACCCTTCAGGCCCCAGAGGGGCTTGAGGACTCAGTGGCTACAGGTGAGCCTCCTCCAGGGCCCAGTAACCCTTCGGCCTCTCCTGATCTGCAGAGGCTTAGGGCAGAGAGGCGAAGGGAACTGGTTGCTCCCAGGAGGAGTGCTCGCCTTAAGGCCAGAGGAGGCGGGGCTCCTGGGGGCCGGGACCGCCCCTGGCCTTAGAAGAGGATAAAAGCCCAGTCAGCCCGGTCCCAGGTTGCGGGAGCAACGTCGTTGTTGGCTTTGGACCTTCCTGTGTTCTTGATCCCTGCTTGGCCTCCTGTTCCTGACCATCCGGTGCTCCTGTTCCCTGCTCGGCCTCCTGTTCCTGACCATCCGGTGTTCCTGTACCCTGCTCGGCCTCCTGTTCCAGCGTTCCTGTTCCCCGCCCGGCTCTCCGCCTCGGACCTCGCCCCTCTTCGTGTGGACTCAGATTACGCTCAAGGTACCTTTCCCCCGGGTCCAGCACAATAGTCCTTTAAATAAGTTGGGCGCTTGGGAACTCTGCCAGACCGCCGGGGACTGGTAGCCAAGTCCGGAGGGCCACACAGTTCTTGCTGAGGCTGTGGTGCAACCCTAGGTGGCGTTGGAACCAAATCCCCTGGATCCGCTGCTGTGGGTGGAGCCTCCGCAAGTGGAGTGGTCTGAGTCTGTGGTAAGTCTGGCAGACCCTCTGAAGCAGCTTGGTTTGGCTCCATGCTGGCAGTTTGCGAGGGAGATGTAGGTGGGGCCTCGCCATCTGTACGTGTCTCTTCTGGAGCTGGAGTTGGGGGCACCTCGGTAGTGTCCAAGTCCCCAACCCTGCGCCTAAGCTGGTCAATGTGCCGTCGCCACAAGCGTCCGTCTTCGAGTGCCACCTGGTACGAGCGAGGTCCAGTGACTCCCACTACTGTGGCTGGCACCCAAGGAATGTCCCCCACATAGTTCCAGGCAAAGACCTGGTTTCCTGGGACAAATGACCGTGGCGCGTTGGCACAGCCTGGGGGTTCAGCCACGGCAAAGTCCGGGTGTAGCCGGTCGAGCGGTGACCTGAGGCGGCGGCCCATAAGCAGTTCAGCAGGACTCCTCCCTGTGGCCGCATGAGGGGTGATGTGTTGCACGAACAAGTATTCGGCGACCCGCTCATGCCAGTCTCCCCGGTCCAGGCGCACCAGTGCCTCTTTTGCCGAGCGCACCATTCTTTCTGCTTGCCCGTTGCTGGATGGATGAAAGGGTGCCGTTAGGGCATGGCGGATGCCCAGTCCCAAAAGATACCGCTCAAATGTGCCTGACGTGAACTGCGGTCCGTTGTCAGAGACAAGGACATCAGGACACCCATGCGTTGCAAACAGGCCTCGCAGCACCCGGATGACAGCTTCGGTAGTGGTGGAGGGCATCAGGGCGACCTCCAGCCATTTGGAATAGGCGTCCACCACTACCATAAAGGTCCGGCCGTGAAAGGGGCCAGCCAGATCAATGTGCACCCTCAACCAGGGTGTCTTTGGCGTCTCCCAGGTGTGTCCCTTAGCTGCCGGTGGTGCAGGCCTCGACTCTTGGCACGCTTGACAGGCGGACACCCAGGCAGTGATGGCATCGTCCATATTAGGCCACCAGACGTAACACCGAGCCAACGCCTTCATTTTGACAATTCCCGGGTGGCCAACATGCAGAGCCTTCAGGACGCGCTGACGGAGTCCCAGGGGAATCACGACGCGGTCTCCCCACAGCAGACAGCCGCGATGAGCTGAGAGTTCATGTTGTCTGGTTGCGAAGGGCTGGAACTCCGATGCAAAAGGCCCTTGTGGCCACCCCCTCCACACCCAGTTGAGCACCCGGCTGATGGTGCGATCCTGGGCAGACGCGGAGGCCACAGTGGCAGCCGATACAGGCGCTGCCGGAAGATCCTCAATCAGAAGGAGCGATGAAACTGGAGCCGGGTCTTCCACAAATGCTGGAAGAGGGCAACGGCTGAGGGCGTCGGCATGGCCCATCGATTTCCCCGGGCGATGGATGAGCCGGTAGTGGTAGGCAGCCAGGAAAACAGTCCATCGCAGCATGCGTGGCGAGAGGACCGGTGGAGTTGGATGATCACCGGCGAGGAGGCCCAGGAGTGGCTTGTGGTCAGTGATGAGGTCAAAAGTCCTGCCATAGAGGTATTCATGGAACCTCTTCACTCCAGCCACAAGTGCCAGTGCCTCCTTGTCGAGCTGGCTGTAATTCCGTTCCGTCGGAGATAGCGTCCTGGAAAAGTAGGCGAGCGGTGCTTCTCTTCCGTCTGGAAAACGGTGACTAAGGACAGCACCGATGCCAAAAGGTGAGGCGTCGCAGGCAAGGACCAGCGGCCTGGATTCACTGTACTGTACCAGCACACTGTCTGATGAAAGGAGAGCCTTGACCGTGTTAAAGGCCGCCGTCTCCCGATGACCCCAGGCCCAAGGCGTCTTTGTGCTAAGGAGTCGGTGAAGAGGCTCAGCCACTGTGGCTTTGTGGGGCAGGAACATGTTATAAAAGTTCAGCAGCCCCAGGAACGCCTGCAACTCCATCTTGTTCTTTGGGGTGGGGGCCTGCTGGATAGCGTGGATCTTGGATGTGGTCGGGTGAAGGCCGGAGGCATCGATAAGATAGCCCAGGAACTCTACCTGTGGAACGGCGATCTGGCACTTCTCCCTCTTTACCTTGAGCCCGGCCTCTTGGAACCTGGTCAGCACGGCACAGAGGCGCTCGAACAGCTGCTGGTGTGAGTCTGCAGACACCAAGACGTCATCAAAATATGGTACCACGCCCGGAAGCCCTTGCAGGAGACGCTCCATAAGGCTTTGGAAGATGCCAGGAGCCACACTCACCCCGAACTGCAACCGGCGGCAACGGAATGCCCCCCGGTGGGTGACGATCGTCTGGGCTTCAGCAGTGGCATCATCGACTGGCAGTTGTTGATAGGCTTGGGCAAGGTCCAGCTTAGCGAAGACCTTACCCTCACCCAGGGAATGCAGCAGGTGTTGGACAACAGGAACCAGATAAGCGTGCTGCTGAAGTGCCTTGTTGATCGTGCACTTGTAGTCAGCGCAGATTCTCACCGCCCCATCTGGCTTGACAGGCGTGACGATGGGGGTTTCCCACTTGGCGTGGTCAACCGGCTCCAAAACTCCTTGGGCGATCAGTTTGTCCAGTTGTTCGTCCACCTTAGCCTTGAGAGCAAAGGGAACCCGGCGTGGCTTTAGCTTGATGGGGGCGACTTGTGGATCAAGGCTAAAGGAGATGGGCGTACCTGTATATTGCCCCAAGGTGCCGTCAAAAACCTCGACAAAGTCTTTGACCAGACCCTCAGTCTCTGCGTTAGAGATGCAGTTGATGCCGGTGACTTCCAGGCCGAGGGCATCAAACCAGTCTAGCCCTAGGAGGCTTGGCCGCTGACCTTCGACCACCACCAACCGGAGCAGGCCCGAAAAATCCTTGAAGGCGATCCGGAACCGGCCAACGCCTACCACGGGAATGTCGTTTCCCTGGTAGTCTCTCAGGTGTACGCGGTGAGAGTCGAGTTGCCTTTTGGACACTCTGGGTACCAGTCTTTTGATGGTGCTCCATGACACGATGGACAGGGCAGACCCGGTGTCGATCTCCATGTCACATGGAGCTCCTTCAATGAGCACCGTGACGTTCAGCTTGCGTCGCGTAGGCGAGTCGGTTTGGCCAATCGTGGTTCCAGACGGGCAGCGGCAGTTGGTGAGAGCGAAACAACTTTCCTTGGCAGACTGGAGTGAAGACTTGGACTTGCGAGTCGATGAAGGGGGGGTGTCAGACGGAGCCGATCGGCAGACCTTAGTGATGTGGCCCCTTCTGGAACACTTCCTACAGATGGCGTCTCTGAATCGACACTTGGCACGGGAATGGTTGCCTCCGCAGCCGGCACATTCCGGTTGGCTCCTGGACTTCTGTTGGAACTTCCTGCGCTCCCGCTTTGTCTGGTGCACGTCATCGTCTTCACTGGAGGATGCCTCATCACTGCTGGCCTCTTCATGATGCACCGGAACTGGCTCCCTAGCAAGACGCGGGCTGCTGGACTTGCGGATCTCCTAGGCGGAGCGTTCAGCAGCTTCTGAGGCCACAGCCTCCTCAATGGCTTTCTGTAGCGTGAGGTCTGGCTTGGCGAGGAGACGCCGTTGCAGATGGATGTCCCGGACCCCGCAGACGATTCGATCCATCAGGGCATCGTCTAAGTCTCGGAACTCACAGTGCATTGCAGCCTGCCGCAGGGCGGTGGTGTAGTTGTTGATTGACTCCCCCTCTGCCTGGTTCCGGTGGTAGAACGCATGGCGGGCAGCAATCTTGGACGGCTTTGGTGCGTAGTGGTTACGGAGCTTCTCTTGGATCATGTCCCATGGTGTTGCCTGGACTGCTTCAGGCGCAACCAATGCTCGGGCCATCTCAAACACCTCAGGCCCACAGAGGCTGAGGAATAGGCCCCGCTTCCGATCCTTTGATACTGCTGTCAGCTCGTTGGCTTGGAGGTAGCAGTCGAACCGAGCGAGGTAGGAGTCCCATGATTCAGAGGCTGGCGCAAACGGCGGTAGAAGCACAAGTGAAGCCATGATTCCGATGCCGGCGTGAAGGGCGATGGATGGAACACAGTGCTCTTAGCCAGAACAGTCAGCTCTGAATTGGTTCTGTCCAGTGATTTCGCTCAGTGATTTCGCTCTGTGATTCAGCTCAGTGAATCAGCTCAGTTCAGAGGCTGGCCGCATCTGGCTGTGCTCTGATGTCCATCGATCCCATCCTCATCGCCAGTGTTAAGTTGTGGGTTGACATAGCAGACGACACAGCGATTTCTCCAAGTAGCTCTTTATTTCGTAAGCTGGAATAGAACTAACTGCAAACAGCTCAGCCGGCCTGCTTTTATAGGCAGCCGGCTGTCAACATTGTAGCAACAACAGCCCAGAGTTCCCGCCTAAAATAACTGACGTGGACCTGAGTGAAAACTACCGGTATCTACAGACCTGAGTGAAAACTATATACAGTATCCCCCTGCTGGCCCAGGGTGAAACTTCACTACATAACAGTTTGACCCAAGTACTGACAACAGAAGGATCTTTGGAATGGAGGGAGGTAGCAAAAGCATTTAAGCCATTTGGCCTTTATCATAAAAGGGAATTCATTTCAGCCATACTAGTGGAGAACTTGGTAAAGAGGCAAAACAGAAGCACCATTTTGAGTGTGCCTGCCTAGCCTTGCCCAGGTGCTTGCTGGTGATAGGCTTCCATTTGCTTCACAGTGGAAATCTGTCTTCTACCACTGCCTGGCCCTCAGGTCTTCTAACAACATCGAGAGGAACCAGCACAGAAAAACAAAAACAGCTTGACACCAAAACATTGTGCTGCTTAATGTTCTCTACCATCAAGATGTGTTCTTCATATTGCTATCTAACCATGGAAATTACCTTTTTATTATAAAGAGCATGAACTACATGCTCCTAACGAATTACAAAGCTTTTGGATGAAGTCCAAAAAAGTGCAATGAACTAAGGCTGCAATCCTATACACATTTACCTAGCAGTAATTGCCAGTGAACCCAATGGGACTTAAAAGATCAGGAGCATTTTAGCAGCTAGCTATACACACTCGGAATGTTATAATTAGTTCTGGGCATCACAATTTAAGATCTAAATTCAGAAGAATTGTTTAGATAAGAGGGGGAAAGGAATTAAGCAGGTGTAATATGAAGTCAATTTTCAAATATTTCATTTTTTGTCTACATTTCAAAGCCACTGTATGCAACAGCTGAGCATGCACAGCAGCAATGCAGGAATCACACAACAAGGGGGTCATCCTGTTGGCTGCAGGGGTCTCCTTCACTCAGAGGTGCCAACTTGAATAAAATATGGGGGGTAAGCCCCACCCTGCATAATTGATCACATGACACGGGGCATGCTCAGGTTGGGCATTCACCAGCTAAGGTCAGGGCCTTGGGCAGGGGGACAGAGCAGCCCTAAAACTAACAAATTACAGTATCCATTCAGTAATCTTTTTTGTTTGTTGGCTTCTTAGTAATTTCAGGCAATGCTGGGTACTTTCAGTGAATAGTCAGGCATAATGGTACAAGTTGAAGTCCAACAACATCTGAAAGGCACCACCTTGGACCTTCCTACTTTGGATTCTTGTTGATGTATGTTTTGCTGGCGAAGTCTGCAGCTTATACATATCCATCCCAAAGAAACATGCTTCTGTCTTGGTGTATTTTGAACATTATCCCAAGGGAAGGAAAAATGTAACACATTTTTAAGCTCAGGACTGATATTGGTATCTTATATTTCCAATCCATGTGAGTTAATGGCAGTTACTCTTGCTCTACCAGCTATCCCCAGAGAAAGCAATCAAACACAGCAGTTTAAACCCCCACTTTTTAAAGGAACCTTGCAACAGTAGCACGCATTCCTCCCCCAAAAATATACCCAGCTACTTGGAGAAGGTTCACCTCTCGATATTATCCTTCACTCTCACATTCTTTCTCTGGAGACAGGCAGTTCAATATTTTTAGAACTTCTGCATAGTATCATACTCTGGGGAATATTTCCCAGCTAGCTTCTTCCTGCCTACCAGCTCCAATAAGGGTAGGGGCTCTCTCTTTCATTTCAAACAAAAACTACATCTTGCTTGTGGAGAACAAAGGTTTTTCTGTAATGGCTAAACACTCTCAAGTGAACTATTGACTTGTTTTCTCTGAGGTCCTAAAAACAATCACAAACAGATCTCTCTCTCCCCCCCCCCCCCCAGTGGAAGCGATGGCAAGAAGCATATGGTTAAACTAACTAAAGAAAGAAAATGGGAAAAACAAACAGCAAAGAAGAAAAGTGAATCCGTAGTTGTGCATGCCATCACATTTATTGCTGCTAGCTATACAGTGCTCTTGTATTTTAATGTGAAGAAACCATGAAGCTTTTATGAGTCAATATAGGTGGAGGATTTGTAAATTAATGTCTAGTAATTGATCTGACCCTTTCATGCTTTCTGTATGTCATGTTCTGAACAGTTCAAGTTTATGGGCTTGGTAGAAAAGAAATTTCATTAGAGAATGGGGGTGCAAAAATGTCATTAAACATGTTTTTACTTAATATCATGAAAAAGAGTTGTGTTGCCTTTGCACAGATTAATCAAAGTAGTGCCCTTTTTGCTTTTATTCACTATGAAGAAATGACCTTTGATTTATAGTGTTGATTGGTGTTAAGCCCTATAAAACCTAAAAAGACTAGATATGCCTCACATAGTGATACACACTTTTCACTCAGACCTTGTTCTTAGGTTTTTTATAAGCCACTAGCTGACATCTTTCAAAAAACATGTTCTAAGGCAAGTTTCCCTTAGGTGATGTCACCAACACCTTTCATTACCTGGACTATGGAATTTGTCTAGTTCATAATGTTTAAAGATAGCAGTTATCTCTCAAGAATCTGGGCTGGGTTCCCCCCCCCCAAATAATAATCTATTTTGCTGTTTTTTTTAATTTAAAAAGTGTTGTAGTTTTGAACTGCACAGTTGCACACTTTATTTTTTATAAAACCACACAAATGTGCAATAGTTTTTTTATTTTAAAAAATATTTTGAAAAAGTGAAATTATTTTAAATATCTCCCTCTCCTTTTTACCAAACCTATTCAATTACTGACATCCAAAAATCTGGATTTCCTAGTGGAGTTTTGCTTCAGAAATAACAACAAACTGCAGTTAGTTGAAAGGGAAAGCAGCTCCTTCTAATCTTCTCCCCATGACTGCACCAGAGGAAGAGAGGAAAGGGAAGCATGCATAATAAGCATGGTTGAATATTATGTTGGAATTTACCTAATATCTCAAAATGATTCTGAGACAGTGTAGATGACTGCTTTGTTTAATCAGTACCCCTGAAATGAACTCACATGAAATGCTTTTGCAATTTCAATAAAATATATCTTCAGTGCTTCTCTGAGATTTCCACTATCATTGTTTTTGGATTAGTGTCCTGCTTCCTTCATTCCTATGGCATGATTAAAAACGGTGTGATAGAAATGGTTACGTGGGAATGTTCCCCTTTTAGTATATACAACCAAAAGCTATTTGAGTGCTTTTATTATTCCTCATTAACATATTCTCCATGGATATTTGATCATTTTTGAAACCCACATGACTAAGACATTTTCCTTCCACACATGGATCTGTCCTGTGTCTGGGAAGGACTTTTCCTCTATTTGTTTTCTTTTGTGGCTTCTCTCCATGCTTCCTTATTTATGTAAAATGTATTCCTCCTCCCAAAGCTTAAGAACAATTGAAATATTTTTCAAACAATGAAAGCAGTGGTTGCTAATTTTTCACTGTGGAAATATTGCACAGTGCCAGTTGATTTGTAATAAGCATAAAGGTAAGTGCATCATCTGATAGAACACCCTTTAAATCATTTGTAATTATGTATTGTTAGATACTTTTCCTACCTTCAAGCTAAGGTGAAAATCATTTCATATGAATTGTTCTGAGTTTCTGCTGCATGTACCACACAGGGTTCCCCAGCAGGGAAGATGATTATGGAGTCTTTTTAGCTTTTCTTCAGACATGCAGTAGCCAGTATTGATGGACCAGTTTAAAAGCCTCTTGGAAAAGAAACAACTATCCACTGAATGAGTTCATCTTGCAATAGCCAGTTACTAATTCCCGTTACAGAGCTCTCCACAATAACAAAACAAATATATGCCTTTGTGTTCTACATAAAAGCAAAGGAAAACTCCAGAATCTTCCTGCCCTATTTAGCCAAAAGCTAGACCTACCAGCAACAAAACTGATTACCTGCGGCTGAATGATTCAATGCTGGGAACAATATTTAGCTACATTTCTAACAGAGGAGATGCACAGAGAACCTTCCTTCAATAGCTGAGGAGCACTCAAAGTACAGTGGTACCTTGGTTCTCAAACTTAATCCATTCCAGAAGTCTGTTCCAAAACCAAAGCATTCCAAAACCAAGGCGTGCTTTCCCATAGAAAGTAATGCAAAATGGATTAATCCGTTCCAGACTTTTAAAAACAACCCCTAAAACAGCAATTTAACATAAAGTTTACTATATAACGAGACCATTGATCCATGAAATGAAAGCAATAATCAATGTACTGTACTATAAAATAGACAGTATTGTAGATTATAAAAAAATAAAATTAATTTTTTTCTTACCGGCACTGATGATAGTCATTGTTTGGATGGGGGGGTATTCATTTCCACAGTCACACAATCAATCAATCAATCAATCAATTGGCTGAACTGCGTTCCACAGTGTCACAAAATCAAATTAACTGAAAAAGCCTCGAAAACAAAAATGCAAAACAAATAGCAAAAACAAAAGCACCAAACTTAATCCATTCCAGAAGTCCGCTTGACTTTTGAAAGGTTCGAAAACCAAGGCACAGCTTCAAATTGGTGCATGTACCCAGAAACAATAGCCGACAGCCGCATCGGATGCTCAGCTTCCGAAAAACATTTGAAAATCAGAACACTTACTTCTAGGTTTTTGATGTTTGAGAACCTAGACGTTTGAGTACCAAGCCATTTGAGAACCAAGGTTCCACTGTATTCCCCATTTTATTCCTATGCAGTCAAGTCATCAACCTGGTGCCTTTTTTCTGTCACCATGCAAAGTGTGCTCCTAATTCCTCTTTCTTTTAGCTTGAACTTTCCCTGATCTGACTTCATATATGTAATCAGGCAAGGTGGGTTTGTTTACTCAAAACTGCATGGTCATGGTAAGGAAGTGTGGCCCCAACAACTGCCACCCTCTTTTGTGCCTGCTCACATGTGTCCTTCATATATAGTCATGCACGCAAGTATGAGTCAGTAACTTTATATTACAACACAATTGCTTTACTCAATAGCTACATAGATATATGGATGACATTTCTCAAGCCTTCTTCCTGGTATCACCAGTATTTTTTTTAGAGAGAGAGTTGTTATCCCTCTCTCTTCTTGGATAAATCCCAACTCTAAGATATTTACTGTATACTGCTACCTAGAGGCTAGAAAAAGCCAATCCCCCTTTTCAATTCTCCTGTATTTTCATCCCTCTTCCCACTGATAGCCCGTAACATGCAATATCTCAACATGTTGTAGGTTCTCAAAATCCACAAGTCCCTGTTGAGCCATTATTAGAGATACTTAAATATTGGGATGCTGAGAACTACATTTCCCCATTATTTCCAGCATCCATGGATGCTGTTAACATGTTTGACAACATTCAGGATTTAAAGTACTGCTTTAGCATTCCTAGGAACTTGTGCTGTTTAACAAATTGTGCTTGGTAGGGAGGGCTCCTGGAAGCTCTGCAGCAGAACTTTAGGTCCCCAGGCCCTGGGATGAAGCAATCATTTGCCCAATTTGTTCTGGACTCAATCCTGATGTACTTCAAATTAATTTTGTGCAGATGTCTGACGAATTAACTGAGCATGGATGTTTCTGCCCTCCAGGCAACTTGGGAAGACTGCCCAACTCAAGTAACAAAGGATCAGCTGCACAGATTGGCCAATGCATTTTTTAAATGGGCAAGGTGTTGTGCATCCAAGATATGGTCACATTGTTGAGAAGATGTGGATAGATGTGTGTCCTCCCAGACTAGCTCTAAAACAGGTGCAGAGATATACCCATTTTTTACAATATCTCTGGCATGAACTCACCATGTCCATTTTTCTGTAGCCTAGTTATATCTCTAGCCTTCTCACTCTGCCTTAGGTAGAAAATCTCTCACCTATTATAAGGGCTCATTTACACAGGACCTGCCCCTACATGCTACAGTGAATGCAGGAGTGAAGATGGCTGGAAAAAGATGCTTTGTTAGAAGAAATTCTAATTAACATTTTAATATCCTTACAAATTATTAAAACACCCAGTAAAGTGCCATAAAACTCCCATGGTAAAGCTGGGATGTCTGATCACTTTTAATCTACCATAAAAGCCCACAGAAGTAGAATGGCATTAAATTACATTTCATTGCTAATCTCCTGAAGTTTTATATTAATTTAATTTGAAGATAATTCAGTTTTGATTAAATGTTTCAAGAGTACTCCACTTGCCAATTACAATTCAGGAGGGACAGATGTTCAGACCATTGCTGAAGTTAATTGTATATTTTGCTTTATGCATACGGCACATCACTAGTATACCCGCCAGTATTTTAAGTCTCCTGGGTATCTCATTTTAGCCACACCTAGCTAAGATGTTAAATGCATCCTAAAACACAATTGTTTCTTTATTAGATTTATATCCCACCCCTTTCTCCAAGGTGCTTGTGGTGGTATTCAGGGTTCACCTCACAACACCCTTTTAATGTAGATTGTGCTGAAAGATTGTGGCTGGTCCAAAATCACCCACTGAGATTTATGGGAAAGTTGGGATTTGAATTTAGGATTTGAAGCACGTACTCTCTTCATTTATAAGTTATTATTTTGTATTTTTGAATTGGGCACCCTTGAACTACATTTACCCAATTACATGAACTACATTTACCCACATAAAAATATTCCCATGGTCCATTGTGCTTTAAAATGGGGTGGAAAACTTAGTTTGGAGGACTTTTGTGGCAATTTCATGTGAAAACATCCCACCCACCACAATATATATTTATTTACATATGCTATTTATTCTCTGTCTTTCACCATAAAATCCTACATCAATATAATAAACAATTATAAAACCAGATAAAACAGTTATAACAATAAAAACAAGTACAGCTGTTCCAAGCAAAAAGAACAGTATATGATCTTGGATGTGACATTCTCAGAATTATGCTTTAATAATCTGTTTTAAGTAGTCACCAGTTCTAGATACATACTGTTGCTTTACAAAACCATACTCGACTTTGGACGAGCTTGAAATAATGCTTTTTCCTTAACAGAACTTGAGATGTGATCCTCTTAATAGAGCTAAAACCTATCTTGCAGCTACCTGAAATTCTGAACGAATTGCAGCCACCATGTAGACTAGCCTCTCCCCAGGCGTTCAGCAACTATATTATGTTTTCACCATATGTTACAAACTTACTTGTTCATCCGAGCATTCTGTGACCATTAATATTGATTTAGCTCACACAACCATCTACAGTGGATATTGCATTGAATTCCTGTACTTTGGTTTGTATCGTTTTGATTCTTTTATGGTGTGTTTTTTTACTTTTGTACACTGCTTTGGATATATGTTAATATAAAGCAGAACTTAAAGGAAAAAATATTTGCGTGTTCAGACCCAGAAACCTCCCCCCCTAAATAAATTCACACTTGACTCAAATTTTAGTTTTGGTTTTTGGCAGAATTTAGGCCACACCTTATTGATTACAGAAAGTGACTGGTTGCATAGGCTCTGGTTTGAATAGCTCCCTGCCATGCAGGTAGCGCTGACCCAGGGCACCAGCACAGGTCAGCCAAGGGTGCAACACCTGGATAAGTGAAAAGTCGGGAGCGGACTATGTCCACCACCCAGATGCCCCCCTGGACTCTGGCATGGGCATGACCCCCTCTAAGGGGTTGACCAAACCATTTGAGTCCCTGGATTCCTTTAACAGAATACCCTTCACATAGGGATGGCGAGAGCATTCTCCCATCCCTATCACCTGAACCAGAGCCTATCCGCAACCTTACAAGTTGTGACGATTTGCTACATGGCAGGCGAAACCCAAATGGCAACAGCCAATCAGCCAAGGGGAGGAAATTCCTGCCATGCCCCTGTCCCAACGACAGACGACACATGACGGCATAGCAAGGTCAAGCGCAAAAGCCCTAAAAGTAGGGAGAGGTGGGCGGGTTTTCCGAATGCACGTGCCGAAAGAGGGATCTCTGGGTCACGCGCATGGGCATATATAGGTCCCTCAATCCATTTGGACTGCGTCTCATTGGCCAGATTAAACCCAGCATCGAGGGACCTACCAATCGGGTGTTGTGGCTGACCAATCTTACCCACCCACAACACAGGGAATCGGTTTCCAGGTCTCACCGCAACACGTGCCCTCTTTAAGGGATGACACGATTTAAGAACAAACCCTAAGGGAGGGGAACCAAAAAGCCCAGTGAGGATTGAGCATGCTCAGGGAGCATGGAATGCTGGCTGGCTGTCGTGAAAATGGAGGGTAACATTGCAACATTTTGCTGAGGGTCCCCCTTGTATTTTCACATAAGCTCCTAATATCCATCACTAAATTGTAACCCAGGCTGCCCTGGTTCTCTATTCAACAGCTGCTAAACTATCTTCCCCCTTCTTTCGCATTCATCTTCATTTAGTTCCTCCTCGCCACTTCTCTTCCAGCCTTCTGTTTTATGGTATTTATTTTAATTCCTCCTAATATTTTACTTCTTATAAAACATCTGAGTCAATTTGGTACATCCTGTCATTCTCTCACTCCCCTGGTGAAGGCCACGCCAACTGCAATTTATCAGAAAGATGTCATCTTCATTTAACTAACCTAATTAGAAGCAGTTCTTCACGGCAACTAAAGCTTTGCAGAATAGGAGGCCGTTATTTATAGAGCTGCATTTCAAAACTTACAGCTTTCAGTTGACAATTATAATAATGAAAAGAAAAAGAAAGAAAAAAGCTTCCAGCTGGGATCTTAGACTTCCTATTGTTATACAGAAATACAAAACAACCTCTGCAAAGCAAGAATCCTTTTATGGGTTGTTTATTATTCATATAAATGTAATTTGTTCTCTGTTGTATATTTTAAAAGCTGATTTAAAAAGAACCTTGCAAAAGCCCACACAGAAAAACAGAGCCGATCTATACATTACACAGACTAATATGTTAAGCTTGATATGGTAACGTTTTAGATAGCAACATCTTAGATGAGCAAGGTTCATATTTTTTAAAGTTCCCTAATTTAAGGATTTCCTTCTACATATAAGCATATAGGCAAGAGAGCTAAACTAAAACTTTCTCTGTAATTCTGGTAGTTTGTAGAATGCATGGCAGGCCCTGGCAATATGGCACTACAGCAGCCAATATCTTCAATGGTGCCCACAGCAGGTCTTAGTTAATATCTTCTCAAAAATCCACAGTGCAAGAGAAACTGTTTGCTCTTCCAGTTCAGTTCCTGTTTACACTGGCTCAGCTTCCCTGACATAGAACATGCCCCCTTAAACATGTCCACATTTCATTGGATGTCAGGATTGGACACCTGCCCTCCATTCCATTCTGAACAGAGTGGTGGTGAAACAGGCAGGGCTATTTAGGCCTCTCTCCAGCAAGCAGTGTGCTCTGAATGTTGCAGAGGCCTTTTGAATGTTGTAGATTCTGGTTACTTTCCAGCTAACCATGAATACTCCCAAAACAAATGATAGTGCATCTGTCTCAATTGCCCTTGGAATAATTTGTGGAACCTAAAGAACATTGCTAGCTCAGCTCTTTGTATTTAACTGGACTGATTGTATTGGGAGTGGGGCAGGGGGCACCACCACCAATAGTAGTAGGCAAATTTATTTCATAATATTCCACAATTAGGAAGGGAGACAGACAGGGACTCTTGGAAAACATATATAAAATTCACCCAAAGGAAGTAAGCATTTTAAATGGGAAGCCATAAAGTATTTTAAACAGTCTTTTCTACTGATGCTCACAGTGCCAGTCTAAGAACCTACCAACAGAGAAAAGTCAAGGGTGATGCATCCCAGCAAGTAGCAGCCGTGAACCGTCACTGGCTGTAACTCCGAAGATAACCTCTGTGCATTTATTTAGCGGTTTAATGGAGCTCTTTTGAATGTGTGTTTGGTGCTGTAATAATAATATGGGCTCAGAACCAAAATAAGCTAGTATTGTGTGGCCACATTCAGAATGTTTGCCTTATTATAAAGGGAAATATCAAAATAGGACCAAAATGCCACAGCTGCCTTCATTTATAATTCCATGGAAGTACCGGTAATAATTATACGTACACACAATTCTCTGCTGCCTGCTGCACCCCAGGACCTTTGGTTCAACTTTGTACTCCGTTTGCTGTTCAAAGTATTTATTTACAAGCCTACTATTGCAAAACAGACAGCAGGAGTCCACCCTGAAAGATCTGCAGTACACAGGTTATTTTGCTGCCTTGTTACAAAACAGAGTTTCGAGAAAGCGATCCTGAGGTTCATGCGATCTTCCATTACAATCTGAGTTCAGATCAAGCATTCTGATCCCTCACAAGAGGCAAGAGGGGAATGAGCACTACATCCCCTCTGCTGCCTTCCTCCATGAATTGGAGGGATAACTACTGATGAGAAAGCCTTTTCTCTTGCTGCAGACTCTCAAAGAAATCTAGAAAAATGGGTTTCCTGGGTCATAAATTATGAGAGAAGTCTATATAGCTGGATCAGGTCCCCCACGGCAGATGTTTGCCTCCAACTTGTGGAGCTCAGGCTACTAGACCTCTTAAGTTGTGGATAACTGAGCTCAAGTCCAAGATTAATACTAAAAAATTAGAAGCCCCATTAACCATGTATTTTTAGAATGCTGGTTTAAATGGGTGTGTAGATTTGCCTGTATTTTCCTTACTCTTAATGAATAGTGGGTGCAATGTAAAGATATGGTTTGTTTCTTTTTCTTTTTGAAAAGTAGTTCTCAAGAGCATACCCTCCAACAAAATATTCTGATAAAAATAGGGACGTCCTATTCTATGATAATAATCATAATACAGTGGTACCTCGGGTTACAAACACTTTGGGTTACAAACTCCACTAACCTGGAAGTAGTACCTCGGGTTACAAACTTTGCCCCAGGATGAGAATGGAAATTGCACGATGGCAGTGGGAGGCACCAGTAGGGAAAGCACGCCTCAGGATAAGAACGGTTTCAGGTTAAGAACGGGCCTCTGGAACGAATTAAGTTCATAACCTGAGGTACCATTGTAATGATAATTTGCCACAGCCACTCTGTGCTGTTTTGAACGTATTTTAAAAAATAAGAAAACAAACATTTTTTAAAAAAACTTCCCTACAAAGGGCTGCTTTCAGATGTCTTCTAAAGGTTGTGTAATTACTTATCTCTTTGGCTCAGGGATTGCCTAACTCCATATCCACCAACATTTCTCCGATGAAAACAGGGACATCCTACCATACCTTCCAACATTCTCTGATGAAAACAGGGACATCCTAAGGAAAATAGAGACATTCCAGGATCAAATCAGAAACCAGGACAGCTACCATAAAACCGGGACTGTCCATGGAAAATAGGGACACTTGGAGGGTTTGCAAGAGTATTTATCAGTGCTTTTTTCTGGGGGGACACAGGGGTATGCATACCCCTAAACATTTTGTTAATCTAAGTTTGGCCTCATGGAGGGACAGTATTTCAATATGAGTAGGAAAATGAGAGTACCCCTAAACAATTTTTTATGTGGAAAAAGCACTGGTATTTATCCTACTCAAGTCTAATAGCCATTTCTGAGAATCACATGTGTTACTATAGGAACACAAGACCTCGATTATATTACATTTTGCGTACTAATACAGTCAACTGTTTCTTGGAAATTGTATCTGTGGGTTATAGGTTTTTATATTATAAAAACATTATTTGCTATGCTCAAAGGATTAATGATAACCAAACAATCCTTTCACATTAAATTATTAGGGAGCAACAAGGCCCTTGTGGCATAGGTTCTTCTGTGAATTCTGAATTCAAATTGTAATGCCAGAAAACACAATGTATAAGAAATAAAAGAATCAATAAGTATGCAATTAAAATAATATAGCTTTTAGCAGAACTGCTGCAACATGCCGAAAAATCATTAAGTCATCTGCAAAGACCCATCAGAGTCCTCAAGTTTGGCAACCACGGATCTAACATTTATCTTCGTTGGGTGGCATTCTCCAACCCCAGCAGTTTCAAACTTCAAAAATGTGGGGTGCTAAAAAGTTGTAGCATGACTTGGGAATTCCAAATATATTTTGGTTAAGTTAATTTATTTTAGTTTTGCTTGGTAAATAACTACATAAAAATATTGACTTTTATGCTTTTTTGGTGGGGATTTCCAATAATTTTAAACTTGTCTTAAAATGTTTTTGTGATTAGATAAGCACCCTTGAGCATCTTTGGGGGGTGAAGAGGGTTTCTGAAGGCCAGCTTCTCTGGCTTGTGGAACCCTTTGCCTAGATATGGAACATCCTTGCAGCACACCTATCATGTCTGCCTAGCATTGTGGGGCAGGAAGGCCTCCCTACCCACCTTAAGGTGTAGCCCAGGCTTTGCACTCTTTGGAATGGGCAGCATTTGGCTCACCTGACATTGAAGTTCAGTGTAGGTTCCCACTCTTCTCATTTCCCCTGCACATATTATAAATAAAGCACGACCTTTGTTCAACCCATCACTTGTTTCTCACCTCTTTATTCCTGGGCCCAGCTGCAAAAAGCCTCCTAGACTTTTTGTTTTGGTTTCAAATCAAACTTGGAAAACTGCTTAATGCCTCAATAAATCACTCTCTCAACCAAGCCTGTGGTAGATTTTCCTTTTGCAACTTATTCCTCTTTGGCAGTAGAACACTAGGAATGTAGCCTATAAGCCCCTCTTTATAAAACCTGATTGCCACCTGGAGATTGCTACCTCAGAGAGAAGGAGAAATAGCTTTGATCACAGCTGCCAGGGCACTCGTATTGTTTTCTCTAAGCCTATAATGATGATTTTTTTACATTATCATTCATTTCTGGGCTTACACTGCATACTGTTTCAGGGAGGCCTGTCAGCCTTTAATAGGCTGTCTTACAGAAAGTGAAGGAGAAAACTGAATTATTTTCTGTCACATTCAAGAAGTGAGCAGCAATTTATAATCCTGGATATCTTAGCAAAGTGCCTGTCCTGTACACAGAAAATATGCAGGAATCAAAGGAGAGACCAACACCATTAAGGTTTAAAACTAACAGAAATTGTGACTTTCAGAACTCTTTTGGGGACGTGCCTGGAAAATGGAAGGTGACATTTAGCCTGTTTGGATTCAAAGAATGAACAGAATACACAGAGAGGGGCATGAGCACTGCAAGCAACTAGATTTCAGTATAGCTGTGCTGAATGTTTGCCACTGACTTGTTCAGAGTGACTATTGCACTGCTTAGGGGAGCTAAGGGAGAAAGCGAAGACTCTCTTTTTTTGTCTTTTATCTTGTTTCCTATGTGACTGCTGCTTCAAAACCACATTTTCTGTCTGATCTCTATCACTTGCTATCCCAAAATCTGTTCTCAATTTCTGTGAATGAGGCCTCCATTTTTCCTGCCTCATTCTCAATACTTTGAGAATTTCTATTCAATTTTGGTGGGGATGGGCTTTTGCACTTACCTGATTGTTATGAGGAGGTCTGCGGTAGTGTTCTGCTTTTCAGTAAACATTTTTTCAGCACTCTGCAGCCTTCCTGCTGTCTGTGCTACCTGATCTGAAAAGGCTACATGGGAGGAGTTACAGTACCTCACAATATGTATATTCCCCAGGGCCTTAACTGAAGCATAGACACCTTTTAAGGCTGCAGAGTGTCAACCAGTGGTGAGGTGATTTGTAGAAGGCAGCCACAAACACCTACTTAACAAAAACTAGCTTGACCATTTGAGTAGCCCTCTTCTGTAAAATCCATCACAGGATTGGAGGGAATCCCCAAACTCTGTTTAGTTTAACTCCAAGCTCATTGCAGTGTTCTTTCCCTATTCTGGTCAATTTATAGGAGGTTCTGCAGAAAGAGGCAGAGGGGAAAGACTCCACATCACAACGCGGATTGGCTCCTTTGGGGTAGCAAAGGGTTTGCAACTGCCACTTACATGGAGGCAATCTGTAGGATAGCCCTTCCCTTCTGTCTTGGCAAAATACTCAGCCTTCCCCAACCTGGTGCCCTCCAGATATTGCTGAATCCAACTCCAAAATCTCTGATTATTGGCCATGATGGCTGGGACAGATGGAAGTTGGAGTTGGACATGGGAGAGCAGAAAAAAAGAGAGGCAGAGGGATTATGAACATCTTTATCTTTGCCTCCCTCTCCTCCCCTACCTCAAATATTGAAAGATCTATAGAATATACTGTGAACTACCATCATATCTCTTTTTAAAAATGTTCTAGGAAACAGACACAGACAAAGTCAGTTGAAAAACAAAAGAGCAGAGGAATAGCTCAACTGGTAGAGTATGAGAATCTTAATCTCAAGGTCATAGGTTCAAGCCCCACATTGGGCAAAATATTCCTGCACTGGAGGGAGTTGGGCTAAATGATCCTTGTAGTCCCTTCCAGCTTTACAGTGCTGTGATAATCTGGTGCAACCAGACCAGACCTCACCTGTTTTGCTAGGATGTACTGTCCCAATACAGACTGATGAGCAGTGAGGATTGTAGACAGGATTCTTAGGCTAAACAGGCCACCTCAGCATGCTCTAATTGCAAGAGTCCAAAGGTTTTCATGTAATGTATAAAATGGAGTGAGGTGGAACACAGGAATGATATATTGAATACCCTTTATTTTAAAATGTAAAATAATCTTACATCCGCATCATTATAAAATGAGATAGCGCACAGGAGAGACTATGCAAAATGCAGCCTTTTCTTTAAAATGTGAAGTGAGAAATGCCTTTGAGAAACATTACCTCTGGAAATCCAACAAAACATAGTTCCTACTGTGTACAATAACTAAACATAGAGGAAATTGGGCTTCATTATAAAGCTTTATTCACAGCGTGAACCCAGAGAAGTGAGTGACCTTGGAAAAGCTGCTTTCATGATGTTTTCAAGGTCTATGCTTCTGCAGAATCCTCAGTAGTGTAACTTTGTAGAAACCCTGATTAAGAATTTGCCTGTTCCCTCCATTTCATTGATTTAAGTGATCTAACTTACATGAAAGATGTCCAGATGGATTAACGTCAATTTGTGAAAACCATTCACTTTTTCTAAACCTTTTAGGAAGTGAGAGTGTTTGAGTCATCTTAAGCTATGTACTCTTCTGGAGCTTTTGTGTGTGGTCTACTGAAGCCTGAATTAGGTAACTTTATGGTGAGCCAATGTGAGGTTGGTTGCACTTTTCAGTTAGGCAGTGGAAGCTGGTTCATAAGGGCAAATGGAGCACTGCCTCACCAACCTCAGTCTGCCCTTAGCCAGCCTCCATCTGTTTCCTTTCTTACAATCAATCAATCAATCAATCAATCACAGGGTGGTTGTGACTATCATCAGCTCTGGCTTCACCTACTATTCGTTTCTTCATATATTGCCCTACCAGTTCCAATGGGCAGCAGCCACCATTGCAGCTAGAGACTGGATCCTGGAGAATTCTTGTTCTCTTTTTACTGTAAGCAAGATTAATTTTCAACAAGCAACAATGTAAAATTGCAATTAAAGGGGCATTTGATGAGGCACAAATCTGAGGAGTCATACATACATGCTTCTGCTTGAACCATGTTGAATAGTTTTATGAAGTAGTCTGTAGGTGCGCGCACGCACAGTTCATGCCAGTAAAACATCTTTAGAAAACCCCCCCAGCTTTGTACACAATCTGTGCATAGCTGTACCCACCCTTGTTCTGTAATGTTTCAGGGTGAACACTTTGTGGCTATTCATTCAAGTTGTATCTGTGTAGATCCTATCCATATGCTCTATACACTGCAAAAAGGCAAGGGTTCAAGTCACGTGGAAATAGCCTACACCTATACACCTCACATCTGTGTAACTTATGCATAGAGCTAATTAGCATATGGTGGGAGTGAGGCCAATGGGCAGAATTCTGCTCATCCATGCACAAGTTGATTGTAAATAGATTTTAGTCATCTGCATGGAACTACTGTAAAGCAAATTCAAATATGCTAGATATGAAGCCCTTCACATTGTCAAAATGTACTGTAATCTGTATCTTTTCATAGCAACATAATTAAGTTCCTATATTAGTATGTTTGTTTTTATAATATAAAGTATGTACTTCCCTCTTACAAAGCATTGGGGCAGTCAAACAGAATCCACTCCGGAAGTCTGTTCGTTTTCCAAAACATTCGGAAAACAAAGTGTGGCTTCTGATTGGCTGCAGGAAGTTCCTAAAGCTAATCAGAAGCTGTGGAAGCCCCATTGGACATTCGGCTTCCAAAAATAGTTCGCAAACCAGGACAGTCACTTCCGGATTTGAGGCGTTCAGGAGCCAAAACGTCCGAGAACTAAGCTGTTTGAAAACCAAGGTCTGACTGTATAGAATAATCATGAAGGTGATTGACTATGCAAGGAAAATTTAAAGAACTGCAATGGCATGTTGGCACACACGCAAAAGGCAAAGAGACCCCTGGATGCAAGAAAACCTGATGAATACCTACTGGAAGAGTGTTCCACAGCACAGGGCCAGCAACACTCAATGCCCAGCTTCTGGTTAAGGTTAACACTTCTGTAACATGGGTGACAACTAACAGCATTCCTCGGGATAATATAAAGCAGGGATGCAGACCCTCCAGCTTTCAATGGACTCCAACTCCCCTCAGCCCCAGCCAGCATGGCCAGTGGCCAGGGATGCTGGACCACAACATCTGGAGGGATAACATCTGATATAAAGGGTTAAAAGTAATTGAGGAGAAAAATCAGTGTGCATGATTAACGACAAACGCAAACACACTTCAAATGTAGTCAGCATGCTGTAGTTGTGGTGTCCGTTACTGACTAAGATGAAAACATCATTAAAAGCATGCATCTGGTGCTACAGAAATGTACCAAAATAAAAGACAAGTGTAAATAGGCTGCCTTTGGAATTATATTCATTAGGACAGAAATATACTTAGTGGAGATTTTAACAAAAAGTAACACAGCGGTTTAGCTTGAAGAATGAGTAAAGTGTTTAGTGCATTGATCGACCTTGAAAAAATAAGAGGTTGTTGTGGCTGGTGCACTTTGGGCCTAGTAGGATAGAAGGCATGTAGGCCACTAGTAGGTAAAAGCCAAAGCCAATGACAGGCAGAGCCAACTAATTCTAGTGGTGTCCCCATCCTCCTTCCTGCTGAGGCAATGCTGAGTTTACAGCCAGTGTCACCCTGTGAACTGGATTTAAGTAAGAAGGCAGCAGATGAGGGCAGGCTGGGGTTGGCAGGGCGACGCCCCAGTCCCCTAATGGACCGGGCTCCACTATATTAAAGGAAAACTAACTCATCACAGTCGTCGTTTTGTTAAGTCCTAACAATTAGGAATCCTGTAATAACAATCAAGATGTTTAGATTCTGACCGATACCATAAAACTCCCAATTCTGAAATCACATATGAATTGACAGAGTTGCAACTGAAGAACATTCAACAAAACAAATGAAATGTATGGGAATACCAGAATCATTTTGCTCAATACAAATGGATAAAATCCCCTCCTCTGGCAAAAGCATAATCCAAATGCAAGTCTCCATCAGATTAAGCAACTAATAAAAGATGTTAAAAATTATTAAAATTCCTATGAATTGTTAAATGACTGGGAGAAAGGGAAGCTATGGTACATATTTCCACCAGAATTACAAAATGCAGAGCCTTATTCTCAAGTCTTTTTCTATCTACATTCCTGTGACAACTGACTGCTGTTGTTATTTTTAACATTTCAACACTGTAGATTTTTTTCCCCTATAGGCAATGTTCCATCATGCAGAAAACAGAGTACTGATGGGCTCAGCATGTTTAGCTAGTAGCAAAAGTCATTTTCTCTATTCTCTATTTCAAAAGAATTTTGTGTAGTTCAAAACAAACAAGAAGTGGGGAGAAGCTAATGCCTTATTGTTTAAACCCAAGGGAATTGCCATTCAGTAACCTCTCTTATCAACTAGGTAACTTACTGAAATGAATTGAATTGACTCTTTCTTCCTGATGATCATCCATTCATCTCTGCCTGTTTGAAGTGGAAATGCAGTTTCTTTCCTTTCTCTTCTCTTTCCCCACTCCCCAATTTTGCTAGAATTCCACCTCACCATTAGCTTCACTTTGACCTTCATCCTTTTTTGGCTGGTGATTTCCACTATTTTCAAAACTTTGCACCTTTTGTAACAGAAACTGGTCTATGGAAGTTATCATATTCACTCACTTTGAAGTCATTCATATCTCTGCCCAACAGAAGTATAAATTAAAGTAACTGATCACAACCACATCTTTATTTATTTTATATCATGGGGTTTTAAGCCTTTTGGCAAAATCTGCCTTTTGAAATTGAGACAGCTGGAAAAGTCCCAGGGTGAGGGTAATGAATTTGGTGTTGAGTCCAGCAGGTGGAACAGCAGTAAGGTGAAAAAGAGTCTTAGAGTCTTATCATATAAGGTATTATCAGGTATTCTATAAACATTCACTGGCAAACTGATTAATATGATTTTACCTATAGCTAAAAGCTTCAAACACCGCACACACACACACACACACACACATGGTATATAATGAATTTCACCTTTCACTTTAATAATAGTCAAATCCTAACACTGTACTGCCCAAGGAAGCCCATACTGTATTCTTTCTTCTAGCACTTTAGCCTGAAGAAAGCCAGTCAACTACTTTTGCGAAAGTATTGCGAATTTATTGGTAGATCTGTGGCATAGAAAAGTTTGAGAAACATTAAGCGGGGGGGGGGGTTTCACCTGTGGTGCTGGAGGAGACTCTTGAGAGTCCCATGGACTGGAAGAAGATCAAACCGATCCATTCTTAAGGAAATCAGCCCTGAGTGCTCACTGGAAGGACAGATCATGAAGCTGAGGCTCCAATACTTTGGTCACCTCATGAGAAGAGAAGACTCCCTGGAAAAGACCCTGACGTTGGGAAAGATGGAGGGCACAAGGAGAAGGCGATGACAGAGGACGAGATGGTTGGACAGTGTTCTCGAAGCTACCAGCATGAGTTTGACCAAACTGCGGGAGGCAGTGGAGGACAGGAGTGCCTGGCGTGCTCTGGTCCATGGGGTCACGAAGAGTCAAACATGACTGAACGACTAAACAACAACATATATCAGCCACTAATACATATATGGTATATATTACACAGAAACACCCATCTTCAGTAATAAAAGCATAGGAAGAACCCTGTGGGATCAGCCAGTCTAGTCCAATAGCCTCTTTCCCATGTCATAACTATTTCTCACCAAAGATAATATTGATCTATCGTATAAGATTGACACAGGGTCACACAGAAACAAGAACAAATCACAGGGTGCATTATTTATTATTCATTTGTTCTGAACATAATCTCTTCTACAGTGACAAAAATGAATAAAAACAAGAGGTGTCAGTGTTACTACAATAGTTAACAATGTTGTACTGAGTAATTTATATTATGGTTTGTTGTTTCAATGACCTTGACAAAGGTGGTAACAACTGACAAATGCTTTGTGTTGGGACTTTGATACTGTATATTCTATTGGCAGTGCAATCCTATTATATGCCTACTAAGAAGCAAGGCCCACTAAATTACGTGAGGCTTAATTCCAGATAAACAAGAATGTGATTGTGACCTAAAACTCATATATATAGCATAATACTCAAGCCTTGTTTCTCTTTCTGCCCACCTGTGTCCTCCATTTTGCACCAACTGAACTCAGTTCAGCTTCTACATATGCATGCTTTGATCCGCTCATTGACACTGTTGTTATAAAGCTTTTTCACTGTTGTTGGGTAATGTTGTGATATTGTAATGCTGTGATATTGTGTGGAAACAGTTCCTCAAAGCAGCAGGGTGTGTGTGTTTGTGTGTAATAAATGTTATTCTAGGTATTGTATTTTTTTTTTCAATGTGAAAAGTTGTAAATATGCAGCTAAAAATCTCCTGACCAACAAAACCAGCTAATATAGACTGTGAAGAGTTATCGGGAATGAAAAACAATACAGAGAAAAAGTGTGCTGTGGCAGACACTTCCAACTTTTTAAAAAAGTGAAAAGAAGCGTAAATTTTATATTTTTTTATGTCAGAAATAACTGCCACAGCACACTTTTCCCCCATATAATAATAATAATAATAATAATAATAATAATAATAATAATAATATCTTTAATACGGTCAATGACCAGAAAGCAATTTATAAAAGAAATACAACATTATAAGCAGTATTGTGCTACAAATAACAGTGGAAATATGGCCAATTCACAGAATTGGTGCTTATATTTATGACCAGGTTTCGTCTGTTAAGGTCTTAAGAATTAAATTCAAATGTCGCTACTGTTTGTTATCGTTCCTTCGGTGTTTACAATTTGAACTCCATTGCTGACACCATTGCTCGTCTTATTCTTGTTGCAATGTAACAATACTTTGCCACAGGCCTGTTGATTTCGGGCTCTTTATCAGCTAGGAGGTGTCTGATATAGGTGTCGTCTGTACTACGGGGTATTTTCCTCAGGATCGGTTCGATCAGCTCCTTTCTTGAGTCTCAATATAAAGGGCAGTATAAGATGACATGCCCGATGGTTTCGATTTCGTTGCTGTTACAGGGACATAATCTTTGTTCGATCGGTATTTTGTTATATCTTCCCTCTAGAAGAGCTGAAAGGAAAGCGTTAAAGCGGGCCCTGGAAAATGCCCATCGGTGTTTTGCGTTGTCTAGAACTTTGAGGTAGTTTGCTAGATAGGGTCTTTGGGAATTGTATTTTTTTATGTCAGAAATAACTGCCACAGCACACTTTCCCCCCATATTATTTTTGCATTCCCACTAGCTCTTCACAGTTTATTAGCAGAAGCCTCTTTCTTCCCCCTTAAGGTTTTAAACTCTGCTTGAATGGATCTTGTGTAATTTATTTCTCTGCCACTTTTCATCTTGTTCTTTGATTCTATTATTTTGGTCTTCTTTTTCATTAATCATTCCGCTGGCCCACAGAGGAGGTAGCATCGTGGTAAACAATGATGCCCTTCACAGTTTTATTGCTCCTTCAGACCTTTGAACACAGCCGGTTTCACAGGAATTGCAGCTCTTCGTTGAATTATCTTTTTTTATTTCAAGCTAGAACATTAAACAGATACAGTTTTGTATTTGGTGGAGGCTCTATATGGTCTTGCTTTTCACAACACTGAGGTTGTATCAGCAGGTTTCATAAAGTAAGAGAGAAAAGAAATGAAGTTTTCCTATCATGTTGGTTGAAGCAATGAATTCACAGTAGCTACATATAAACCTCATACCTAAGTTAGTCATAAATTACCTAGCTGAGACTAGAGATGCTTGAGGAGTTTTTTTATTTTTATTTTTATTTTTATTTTTATTTTTATTTTTATTTTTATTTTTATTTTTATTTTTATTTTTATTTTTATTTTTATTTGCAAATTCTGATATAAACTGACTTGATTCACACCTTCTGGACTAATGTGTGCATCCAAATGTGGTTCACCTTTGAATTTTAAATTTCTCCAAATTTTGCAGTGTAGCTCTCAGGTTCAAATAATATATGACCATCTAGAATGCCTAATGTGACATAAATTAACATTCAAAATGCATGTATAGATATGTATTTAAATGTGAACATTTGCACGAATCTGTGTTGTTGGTTTTTTTAGACAATCACAGATTAATGCAGAAATGGAACAGAATGGGCTTATGAATGAACATGTGTGAAAGTAGGACAAAGTTAGTTGTGATTAAGACCTAATCCCCACAGAGTGTAAACCTGTGGTCACATCCACACCACACATTTAAAGCTTTACCTAAAGAATTCTGGGAACTCCAAGTCATCCAGTTTATTAACTCCAATGATGCTAGAGAGCAGCTTGCCTCTTTGTTCTCACTCACTAGTATTTCAGAATAATTTCTATCTTCAGGTCAATGGCACTGCTATGATTGCATTTTGAGGACCCCAGGACCCTTCCCCCCCCTAAGTACCGAATTTTTCGCTCTATAACACACACCTGACCATAACACGCACATAGTTTTTAGAGGAGGAAAACAAGAAAAAAAAATTCTGAATGAAACAGTGGATGTATCATTTTGGTGCTTCATGCTGCGGCCACAGACATGTGATTTGACAGTGAGTTTGGGGTAGGCCAATGCAAAAATCCTGAGAATCCATGTGGATCTGTGCTTTGTAACCACAGCAACCGAAAACAGCTTTTACAACTTTGTAAACAAAGCAAACGAAAACAGAAGAGGGTGGGCAATAAGACCCTGAGGCAGAATACAGGAAAGCAGCAGCCTCCTCTCTGCAGCGCGCAATCTGATTTTTGCCCCTGCACTCGGGCCAGTCGGCTCCAGGGACCACACATTCGCTCAATAACACGCACAGACATTTCCCCTTACTTTTTAGGAGAAAAAATGTGAGTGTTATAGAGAGAAAAATACAGTAAATTCACACATACACATATTTTAGTTTAAGGTTGATGGGCAAATAATTTAGGCCACAACTTTATTGATTACTGTCAGGGGTTCAGGGAGAGAGGCGCAGATGAGGGAGGAGACAGAGAGTGAGGGGGAAGGATTCCAGAGTGACGAGGAAGAGGATGACAATGACCCAAGATTGTCCATGAGTCCGTCCAGTGAATCGGAGGACTCCCAAAAGGGAGCCCCTCTGGTCAAGCCAAGGGAAGCTAGAGGGGGAAGCAGTCAGGAGCAGGGAAACGAAGGGGGAACCCCCAGTGGGAGTTGGAGAGCGAGACCGGCTGCTCCGCTGGAACGGAGTGAGGGGGGAGGAGTGACCAGTGTGTCAGAAGGAGCAGAACAGGAAGCAGAGAGGGGAAGGAGATCAGGGCAGAACGTCCTGTCGGAAGGGGAGGAAAGTAGTATCGAGGGCAGTGTAACTGTCGAAGGCAAGGTCAGGAGCAACGTACGCGCGCCAAGTTCAAAATGGGAGGCGCGCGGAAATGAAGAGAGTCCTGGGGAGGAGCCTGGTCCCAAAGCCCGAAGGAGGGGGGAGGAAGCGGCAGAGGACTCAGCCTCTGGGGAGTCCCGAAGGGAGAGAACACAGGGGGGCAGAAAGACCCTGCGGAAAAGGAAAGAGAGAAAGAGGTGGACCAGTACAAGCCTCTTAAACTGGTGTAGAGGGGGGACCGACTCAGAGGGTACTTCAGCGGTCTAAGCGTAACAGACGTAGAGTCACGGGGCTCGGATGTAAAGCTAATAATGTTCTTCAATTAAAGCTTTTGTACATAAGCTGGAGTGGACTTTGGTCTCTTGTGAGCTGGGACCACGGGTGACTCTGACAATTACACAATGTGAGTGGTATTGGCTTAGGCATTGACAGACTGTAACTGACTCCTGCCCATCCTGCAGGGAGTCTGGAAGGGTAAACCAAACAAGAAAGCAACATGGATGCAAATCGGCTGAAGCTCACCCCAGTGTTCCTGTGGTCCTGACATGGCCATAGCCCCTCAAGCGGACTTCAGACGAGACCCAGGTCCCCCAGATTCCTTTAAGAGAATACCCTTTTCATGGAGGGGCAGGTGATGGCCGCACCTCCCCTCCCTCACACAACACTAAGTCAATGCCTAACCGCCAAACCTTACAAAGTTGTGACGATTGCTAGGAGGTAGTCGAAAAGCAAATGGCCAGTGCCAATCTGCCAAGTGGAAAAAATTCCCACCAGGCCCCTGCGACAAGACAGGCGACCAACCAAAGTCCCAAGCAAGGACCTATACCAAGAGGGGAGGGAGGGTGGGAGTTTGGCAGCATGAAGCAAGTGCCCATGATACCTCGCGCTGCCGTTTAAATACCCTGTAATTGTGTCTGCCCCATTGGCTATTGTGGCCAGCGCGATCGCAGGGGCCATCCCAGGAGGAGCCAGGCAATGCCCAGAAATCAGCAAGTCCCGCACACAAGCAGGACCCTCCATGAAGAGGATCCCATTTACTCACATGGATATTCCACAGGATGCCAGCATATTAACTGACTTAGAACAGCACTCTCAGCTCTTGTCATTCAGAGTCCCTCCTCTACCTGAGATATATTGGTTACATCTACACCAACTGAGGGACGCAGGTGGCACTGTGGGTTAAACCACAGAGCCTAGGACTTGCCAATCAGAAGGTCGGCAGTTTGAATCCCCATGACGGGGTGAGCTCCCATTGCTCGGTCCTTGCTCCTGCCAACCTAGCAGTTCGAAAGCACGTCAAAGTGCAAGTAGATAAATAGGTACCGCTCCGGCGGGAAGGTAAATGGCGTTTCCATGTGCTGGTCTGGTTTCACCAGAAGCGGCTAAGTCATGCTGGCCACATAACCTGGAAGTTGTATGCCGGCTCCCTTGGTCAATAAAGCAAGATGAGCACCGCAACCCCAGAGTCGGTCACGACTGGACCTAATGGTCAGGGGTCCCTTTGCCTTTACCTTACACCATCTGAATCCATGGGCAGAATTTCACCAGGACTTCAAAAACTGTCTTCTTGCCACCCCCATCAACAAGAGCCTCAACTAGTCTATGCAACAGGTTCCAGATACATCAATGCAGCAATATGATGAGCATATAAACAATACCTTATAGTCAAAACAAGCAGACTTCCCCATGTCCCCCTGAACTCTTCAAGCTTCTGTTGTCTATAGCTCAAACTTATGATACAGCCACATTTATTCCATCTAATTGAATAGGAGCTAACACTTTAAAAAATGACTGGTGTAAATCTATAAACTGAAATGGCCACACAATGTTTGGACATAGGGAGAGGATGATGTAGATTAAAAAAAGGGGCTGTGTTAGTATCCTGGAATATTCTACTATGGGACAGACCCTGATCACAAACTGCCTGAGGGTGGAGAGCTGTCCTGCCCTAGTTTGGCTCAAGGTTCTTAGAGGAAGCTGGCTCAAAGCAGAGTTAATTACTAGAAGGGCAGGGTCACCTCCAGAAGAGCAGAAACAAGTTCAATAGATCAGAGGCAAGATAGGCTATGCAGGACCACAATAGGCAAGGAAAAGCCCAGCCTGTTCGTCAGAACCTTGGACAGATCACTATGAGAACAGTTTTCTCAGCAGCGGTTCTGAGACCTTTTGAAAGTTGGCTTGTCTGGACTTGCTGTTAAACCCATCCCCTCTGAGGAGCTGTCTATTTTTCAAAGGAACATTGGGTAGTCACGGTGCCTATGGCATGGGGGTGGTAAGAACTACAGCAGGGGTGCCCTCCATGTCTGAAAATACAGATAAAGTCACTTATTCTGGCCAGTAACATCTAGAGGACTATAGATTCCTCATCCCTGCTATACACAGATACCTGGGAGGAAGCCTTATTGAAGACAATGGTAAATGCTTCCAAGCAAGGATGCACAAGATTACACAGTTAAATTCTTTGTCTTTTTGCTTGGATGATGGGTGTTTTTTTATTTTTCCAGTTCTGATTCTTATATTGTTATATTAACTATTCATTACAGTAAGCAACCGGAGCATTCTTATTTAAGAATATCAAAGCTTATAAAGGGATCCTTTAAAAAAAATCAAAACATACAATAAAGCCTTTCAATAAATCTACCTTTGTGTGTTTAGGAAAGTATGTAAGCTATTAAAATACAATTGCTATGCTTGTCACACAATGTTGTAGGGTATTTGCATTCTAATTTCTGCAGTGAACTCACCTGGAAAAATGTTGATTTTCATTCTAAATGTGTTCAAAGCATAGTGTATTGCACTCAAGTCAATATTTTCCCAGACTTCTTTCCTGTTAACAAAGTCTTATTGAATTTCACTGCCTTGACTTTGTCTCCCGCCTGCAATCAGTAAAGTGCCATAAATTACCTACAGTCCTGTGCCAACAGAATCAGCCGGATGGGATAAACCACAGGAAGATCCATCAAACCCTTAGAAAACTGAGTTTAATATTTTTCGACATGCAGAGAATGGGGAAAGAGCAAAATGTTGTGCTTTTACTTGCCTACAGCCCTTGCCAAATGCCTCAGACCACAGCCAGATATGGAAACTATGGGGGATCTGTTGACACACACTTTCCACATGCTAGCATAGTTATTTGTATGGGTGAAGGTGACCTGCACATTTTCTGTACATACTTTCATCTCTCCCCACTACTCTCAGTTTGCACTAGAATTATTCTGGACATACTTGAATTAACACTTTGCTCTTCAATGAAGAACCATCTAAGGTAACATAAATGGGAAATGGAGAAGGCCATTGGGAGATACAAGTCCATTTTGGGCACTGAGGCTCAGCTGTGAACACAGAAATTCTGAACTAGATGAGTTCATTTCCACCATCACCCGCATTCTGAAATTCACAGTCAACACCGATCAAAGCATACTTGAAGAGAAGAGGCTGACTTTCAATGAGGTTTAGACATAATTCAGTTTCTTGCTGCTTCAGTTACTATAAGGTCAAACTTCCAAAATTTTATGAATCCCCCTGCCCCCGGTAAATGGAAAATTGCTGCTGCAGTCCAATGCACACTTACCTGGAAGGAAATCTAATTTAACTCAATGGGGCCTTACTTCTGGGAAGACCTGTGTAGGATTGTGCTGTAATATAAATAGTGCAAGAATTAGTTTAAAATAATAAAACCAAGATGTGCTCTTGCAGTACAACACATTCAGATTCTTCATGTGAGCATACTAAGCCCTATCCAGAACAAAAGCTCATGATATAAGACCTTGGTGTCTCACATGTTTGTGCATGATTTTAAATCAAAGCTATTTACAAATAAACTGCATTTTCAAGTTCTTAGAAATGGATTTTTGAATTATTGACAAAGAAAGAGTATCTTGACCACATACTTCTAAAAGTTCCATCTCTGTGTGTCTCTTGTTTTGTTTTGTTTTTGTATATGCTGGAGGGATTTCCCCCTTCCTTTGTAGAAGAAAATCAATAAAAAGAGAGTTTTGTGTTGTCTCTGTGTGGGGTTTTTTTGTTTGTTTGTTTGTTTTTAAAGAGGATTGGTCCCAAGAGCAAATAAATGACCAGAGAAAGAACAAGTGCTGCTGAACAGCAGCAAGGAGTCTGATCAAGTACATTGTGTGATGGTTTCTGACACCAATTTAAATAGCTACCTCATTGTTAGCACTGCCCTCCTGCACAGCAATGACTCAATCAATCTGGCTTGTTGCCAGACAAAAGAAACAGTCATCAAACTCTGTCAAACAGATATACAAGATATCATTCCTGAGACAGGGGCCTCCATCTCTGTGAGAAGTGCACTGTGAAATGCCTCCAGCGAAACTTCTCTGGGGGCAGGGGGTGATCAGGAAACCTTGCAAATGAAACTAGAGAAGTTGGTGGGACTTGCGAATAGCTGCTTGCAGTGCTCATTTTTACATGGGTGGCATCTTCAACAAATACACCCCCCAAAAAACCCCCAAACCCTCTTAATTTGTTCATAGTTAAATTAGGAGTCATGTCAAACTGATGGCCTCTGTTGTATTTGCAAGGCCAGCTTTCATCAGAAAGGACCAACTGCTACTATAGGTGTGCACTCAAAGCTTGATTCTAACCACTTACTTCAGGGATGGGGAACCAATGGCACTTCAGGTGTTGGACTGACAGAGCAACCCAAGCCTTCTTTGAACCCCTCTGCTCAGCCCTGCTGGCCTTCTGGCAAGCACCACCTGCCCTGTGATGCAAGCATCGCTCTGCTGGTAGAGAGCTCACCCTTCTACCTGCTGAGCATGTGGGTGGGTGGAAGTGCTGCTAGCAGCATCCACACTACCTGCAGCCTATTGAGAGCCCCAAGGAGGAGAGACAAAGGACCGGGCAGAGCCAGCCTGATAAGAGCTGGCCCTGCTGCCACCTTGTGAGTCAGGTCTGATCGAGGTCAATCAGTACACCAGCTCCAACCCCCACCTCTATCAGAGGTGGATTTAGGGGAGCACGACTGGTTCGGTCACACTGGGTGTGAAGCCTTGAGGATGCGGCAACTATGCTTTAGAATGGAGTGTGAGAGGCGGGGCAATTTTTGGCATCTCACAGGGCACCACTGACACTTGAGACCCCAAGGTTCACCTCTGCCCCCAGCTTCTGGTCCAGCCAACTGCTCTGTAAAACACCACCAGACTGGGGGACAGGTTTTGATTGCTATCTAAAACGCACTATCATCCCCAACCGTTGACCATGCTGACTGAGGCTGATAGAAGTTGGAATCAAACAAGATCAATCAGTTTACTCATTTTTGCTTCATTCAGTTTCAGAACCTGCCATTCCTTCCTGACATTTTTATGTTCTGCCTGACACAATTGACCTGACTGAACAAAAATCCTTTCCAAGCCATATATGAGAATATATTTTCCCCAACTCATGAATCAGGTTGTTTCAGTCAGAGATTTATTTATTTTTAAGTGGATTTCCTTGGCTTTGCTGTTCAGTCCTGGCCAAGCCTGCCCTAGACCATCAAGTGGTTGCCATACATGTAACTGTGGAGAAACTCTGTGAGGCAGTGGGGATGGTTTATTTCCCCTAGTCCAAGCCACCTGGCATTATGTACACAGAAGAAAATGAAGCATTGATGGTTGCCTAGCCAAAATGCTGCCTTCTCATGCCCTCACATGACAGTTCCCAAACAACAGTGCCCAAACAAACCACACAAGCAACATCTAAACAAACAAAAAGGGAGGAAATAGCATTTTGGGTTTGTTGCAAAGACAGCTCAAAATGTATCAGCCAATTATGATATGAACAATGTTTAGATTACACATCTCTAAAAAGAAACATGTCTTTTGTGCTTTATTTGTCAGTAACAATTGAGCACAATAATAACATTGATTGTGGTGCTTTGTGCCTTAGCGTTAATAGCTACAATTGAAAGGTGCAACCCTGTACATTTTGCAATTACTTTTTGAGAGACTGTTCCCATAGAATCCTCAAACTTCTCTTTAAAAGTCTCCCAGTTTCAGTAAATAGTTTGGGGATTTGATGCAAGAGTTCTTAGATGTTCGGTATTCAACTAGTGACCTTGCAATATTTTCAGTGTAAAAATTCTAATTTCTTTTTGCATTTAGGGAATTTTATAGGTGGGAGACTTGTGTGAAAACAAGTGAAAACATACAGCAGGAACTGGGATCATGCCTACTAGCCCTGACCTCCATACATGCTTGGAAATTTCACAGAGGCCTATGCATACACACAGACACACACAGACAATGCTCTGAGCATGCAATCCATACCTTCAACTTTTACAAATTCAGAGCAAGTGTACATAGGCCCTTACTCATGTTCTGGGCAATGCATGGCAGTTAGGGTTGGGGCCAGCTGCTGGGCTACTATTTCCTCTCCATGCATTATAAACAGTCCACATCAAACTCTACTGATTTTGGATCGGTTGCATGTGCAGCACTTTTCTGTATTCCATACATCACACATCTACAGAGCAAGAGGGTGGGTATCAGAGAGAGAGATCATTCCTAATTTGGAAGATTCTTCATGGAATATTCTCTTTTTTCCCTAATTGTTCACTTCTCTACCTTCCATTGTTAAATTCTGTTCCAACCAATGCTTCCCTTTATTGCAGATATCCCTCAATATGATTTATTCTTAAGGTCTCATTGTCACAACTTCTCTTTCTCAGAAGTCTCTTCTCCACACAGCACACACTCAGATATCTCAGTGTTTACTGATGCTCCAGCAAGGCACGGAAATTTACAGATCTTCTGCTCACAAGGGTCACATCACTAATTTGTTAAGTCTTCAGAAAACAAATTGGTTCCCTACCAAGCTTTCTAACCTTCCAAGGGGAAAAAAACCCTTACAAAAATGTATAATGTCTCTTCAACTATTTACAGAAGAGAAGGCTGTGCAACTGATTGCTGAACACATTCATTTTGGCAGGACTAGATGTGAAATTTTGGGAAGCCAAGACCTTCTCAGCAATCACAAAGCTGAAAAAATGGTTTACAAACTTGAGCATTCTTAGAAAAACTGAAGAGTTGTGACATATGCTTGCATTACAACTCTTCAACTCACTATCCATTTTGACTTGATTAATGGATGGAGCTATTTGTGCCTGAACTCAGTACTGACATTGATAGTTCCCATCTTGATCCTGAGATAAACATGTATCTAAAGCTTCCAAGAGCCTTTACTGAACTTAAGTCTTAATGGTTCATATGCTTTTTTTAAAAAAAGAATCAGTGGGTAAATTTTAAAGAACGTTTGGAGCATCAAAGTCAGTGGTTCCTATACACACAATGAAACTCCAAGCTCATCTCATTTTAGTAGAAAATGGAGATGTTTCAACTTACTACGCAGATATCACTTGCACCCCATCTGTACTATACATTTAAAACAGTATTATACCACTTTAAACAGCCGTGGCTGGGAACTGTCGTTTGTTAAGATGCTGTGGGTTGTAATTCTGTGAGGGGAATAGGAATCTCTCAGCAGATGTTATGTGCACCCTATATATCTAGGGCCATGGGTCTATTCTGCAGCATGTGCTTGTGTTGGGTGGCGTGGTTTCAACAACCTGCACCCACAGGTTGAATTCAGTTGTGTGCTCTTGCAATGGTGTGGCATGTCCTGTATAGGCAAATTCCTACATGTTAGCTATGTCTACAGCTCTCAGATATGGTTTATTTCCTCTGCACTGTGTCCCAACAGATTGCATGTGATGTTTGACAAAACTAAAATTATAAAAATAAAAAGCCAACACCCTACATCTTTTATGCATGTGTTCTTAACAGAGCTAGGCAGAAAGTGGAAGAAAAAAAGATGAAACTGAAACTGTGCCCCTTCCACAAGAGGCCCAGAGGGCAGCAATGTGAGAACAGGTCTTCTCTGTAGTGGCTCCTTGTTTGTAGAATGCTCTCCCTGGGGAGGCTCAATCAGCACCTTCATTACATAACTTTAGGCACCAGTCAATTTTTTTTTTTTGCTGCAAACAGAGTTTAAGCCTGCCAAATTCAGGGAGATCCATCCACTCAGACGTTTTCATGCAAGGAACCTTCCAAGTGATGTCAAGGAAGAGGGAGTTAGACAAAATGGCTACAAATTGTTGTGGCGATACAGAGGTTTAATCAAGCTGGATTTGAGTTTGTTGGTGTCTCTGGTAGCTTCTCTCTCTGACATCATGGAAGCTGGCTTATATTATAGATGTAAGTTTCGTATTATTTTATGAATACTGTTGCCACAAGTTTGACATGGCCTTTGGCTGCAACAATAAACTTACGAACTGAATGCAAGTTTAAAGTTTTGTTTTTAAAGGTCTAATTTTATTATTTTATAGCAGAATTGGATGCAAATTCTTAAAATAGAAGCAAAAGACTGCTGACACCTTAGCCTATTATTTATAGGACTCACTCACTGGATCATCACCTTGTTGTGGTGAGTGGGCTTGCATGTTACTATGACCCTCGTGAGCGAAGCCATCAGGAGTCTCGTACTCCCAGCAGGGTCACCCAAGGCGGTAAGGTCAAAGGGGAGGAGCTAGACAAAGAATAATTTAAAAAATCCTCAACGGCAGAACAGGTGGAAGACAGCAAGTGGCATGTTACAACGGCTGTGAAGGCGGATGAAGGCTGCAGCACATAATAATCTACCAGTTGTCGTGATACTCATGCCATCAGAATAGAGCCTTACTGCGAAGACTGTGCATTGTTCAGCATGCACTGATCTACACACATAAAACAAATTCACGCACAGGCGTCTTCAAAAAACCCATCCCAAACCCAACCCCCAAAGTCCCATGGCAATCAGCAAATGGTAACAGGGGCAGGGCCATGAAATCTGGAAGTTCCTAATCATAAACCAGCACATGGGCAGTGGATACAGATTCATTTGCTCTGACTCAAGAAATGGGGCAGTTGAGCAGCTCAACAGCTGTATCCATGACTGAGCAGCCCTATTCAGGATCCATTCTGCTCACTCTGAAAAGGGGGAGGGGCTAGAAAAGCTGCCCTAAACATAGTCTGCCTCCCTTTTTCCCTGACTGGATTGTTGTGCCTAGTGGGGTCACCACCCAGTGGTTGTAAAAGACAATTGAACCAGTGATCTTTCTTTAAAGAAAGTTGTGATTGTAATGAATATAGAAACTGAAAAATACATGTAGATTTTGGACAGCATTGTCAAATTGTAATTTGATAAATCATTTTACAGTGTCTGGAAGTTCTGGAAAACCTAAGAGGGTTTTTCCATGTATGTTTGGGAATTATGAGATCAGAGTTACCTAAACAATATATAAATTTATTTATGCATGCAACTACTGCTTCAAGAATGACATTTGCCCAAAAATGGAAAGACAAAGTCCCAGCAAAAGAAGAATGGCTACAGAAATTAATGGACTATGCAGAAATGGCGAAACATACTGGAAGAATAAGAAATCAAGGCAACAAACTTTTTATTAAGGAATGGAAATCATTTATTAAATATTTACAAAGAAATTGTAAACAAATTAAGACATTAGCATGATTATTGTAAAAACTTGCAGTTTCTAATATGTATGAAATACCGTAGATAAGGAAAAGAACAAATAGAGTTAATTGGGACATGCAGAGGGGAGGGGAGGGGATAAATTTATGGAGTTCCTGAAAGATGGGGAGGGAAGTTAAGGTTTGATATGTGAGAATTGTTTTTTTTTTAAAAAAAATGTTGAAATGTTTATTTGTTATAAATGATAATTATAAATAAACTTATGAAAAAGAGGGATTTTGTTCTCTCTCTCTTCAGAAAGAAAATCCAGAAGTTGCCCCTAGATATTGCTTGATTAGAGGGAAAGATGATGAGATAAAAGCATTTTGATGCAAAATTCTTCTATGCTGCAACAAGCAGATACTAAAGTTTGATGTTGCAATTGAATGCAAAATAAATATTTAGGCATGATGGAACATTAATTTCAGTAAGATAAACTAGGTCTTATATACAGAGATAAAGTGTTAGAATTGTGAAAATTGGGTGGGGAGTGTCAATCCATAGTTCCTTCTCAGAAAGATACCTGGCAAGATAAGTTTCCCTAGCACAATTCAGAGTCAGTGAAAAGTTGGTATGCAGAAGAAGTGATTAGCAACAATTCTTTGAAAGGTCATTTATAATGTTGTGTTTGACATTCTCCAGAGTATCTCTCAACATTGGCACTTGGGTAAGAAGTTGCTTAGTTACAGCCATTTTATCCAGCCCACTGAATTTATTTCCTAAACCCTTTGCAATTTCCTCCCTTGGAAGTAATAAACCGACTGTATCTACTGACATTTTTCTGGGAGATTGATCTTTCCAGTCACATGGCTTTTGGAAACTTGATGCCTGCAGCCTGCAGTTACATAGTTTATTTCTTGCGGAAAAAATTAAAATGCCCCCTAACATTTCCTCATGTCTTACAAAAACACATGCACTGTGCAACTCTATGGGATAAAAAGCCCATTGGAATATCCTATGCGATCAGAACATGTAGCATCCAAGATGACTTTCTGGGTTCTCTCAGACAAAAAAAGAGGGAGAGAGTACGAAATAATTCAAGAGCCAATTCCCTGTGATCTTCTCAGATCTTCCAGATATTGTAATAGCATCTCATAGTCCAGAAGTACCAATATGGATGAATTATCCATGCCAGTCTGTAGGCAAAGATCATCCATCTGTGCCACCGAGGCTGTCTCTGTTCCAAAGCCTGGCCAGAAGCCAGACAGAAGGGACTGAGGCAGAATGTCAGGCTTTCCATTAGCTCCCAGAAAATATGTAATTGGGGGGAAAGGTTACATTTGCAACTAACAGCATTTAGAATGGTAGATTTCTTGAGCAGAAACACTAACCAGACTGCAGCTAACTAGAAGCAATGGGAGCAGGGAGGAGAATCTTAGAAATCTTCATATGCTTGAAGTTCTAGAATATATCACATGGTGTCAGGGAATAGTCAGAACAGGAAGACTGGGAAGTGGGCACTCAGTCTGATCAGCTTATCTCTGAAGAGGAGGGGGATGGGGAAGCTTTGCCCCTCCCTTGTCTACAGCAGTTTCAGGAGGAGAGAGAGAGATGCTATACCATTTGAGAAAGAATTACCTAGCTACAAGGTAGTGGAGGAAGAAGGGCGGGGAGAGAGTGCAGCCGACAGAGACCTCCCTGGAAAGTATGGGGGATCCTTCATCTCCATGGGCCTGTTAGTTCCTCCACAGCCTACAACAGAGAAGGGTGAGCCTCCTGGGACTTCCCATTGGCACTCAGGATGTTGTTGGGGGATCAAAGCAGCTGTGCTTAGAGTAGCCAATGTCTTTCTTTGTGTGGAGACATGGATTCTTGTCTTGCAACCAGATGACTGAATAAAAAGGACTATCAATCAATCAAACCTTTATTGCATTAGCATACAGCCATAGCAGGATAAAACAAAAAATGCTAGAGACAAACAACCAAACAAAATTCAAAGCGATATTACTGGGGTTATGACATTTAAATTACCCTAAGACAATAATGTAAAGATTTAGTTGCCAGCGCCGGGAATCTACCAAAATAGGCTCGGGACATTAGGTTAAAAAGGTAATAAAAGAATTAAGACAGGTCCAGGTCTAGGACACACTACCCCGTCAGAGTAGCCCTGAGTTTCAGGGCCTGTACTATAAAGATTGCCACCCCACGTGTAACTTGGGGATTTGCGTCCACAAGAAGCGATTTCAAACAGTCTTCCTTAGATGTGATGGTGGACGGGATCAAGAGGAGGAGCTTAGTTCTTATTAGCTCATAAATAGGGCAGTAGAAAAAGAAATGTATGAAGTCCTCTACTTCATTCATTGTGCATGGACATAGACGCTGAGTAATAGGGGTCTTAGAGTAAATCCCCTGCAGGAAGGCCGTGGGTATAGAATGGAAACGGGCCATGGTAAACGCTCTTCTCAAATTGGGCTCCGTCAGGTCTATCAAGTAGTTGGCAAGTGATCTTACCACTTTCACTATAAAATATCAACTGCTTGTTATTCTTTCCTTTGATGCTACCAGAGGGGGAGAGGACTCTCCATGCCTGACACATGGGATATGTATTCTATCATACTCTATTAAGCAGCTGGTTCTTGGAAAACAAAATTAGATGAATAATTATGAGTTCCTCGTGAAATGGGTTTAACTACTAACTGAAACAAGTGAGTCACCATGCTTTTCTCTTTTCCATTTTTTATTTATTTATAACAAATAAATAAAATCAGCCCTGACCAACAGGATGAAGAGACCATGAAGATCACATTTGGGCCCTAGATCTGAGGTCCCCACCCCTGCTTAAGAGCCTATGCCTACTCAGAAAAAAGTCCATCAGTTCAAATGAAGTATACTTCAAAATATCTCTACGTTGTTGTCTATTAGTTAAGCAGAAACTGAAAACAATAACCACATGGCATTCCCATTAATTTACCCAAATCCATCTTGTCCTTCATATCTCAATACCAATAGTAACGGGTTGCTCAGACTAAAAACTGCAGTCTCTTAAAATAAACTGCCTTTCATAAGAGACACTCCTCAGATGCCAGAGTTGTATTGCGGAAATTGTTTTACAAGGACAAGATCTTGCTTTTTGCTTTACTGCTACTGTGAAATTGTTAAGTCTCCAGGGAAATTTCTCAGCCAACTATACAGTGAACTCCTTGTCAACTGCTAAACATGGTCCGATGCTTAATGATTAGACAAAGCCCACCAGATCTCTTCCTGGGGGAACCAAAAAAAAAAAAGTGCTGAGCTGAAAAGGCTCCTTTTTCACACCGAGCGGCATTAGTTTCCCAAACTCCTAATTCTCATGGGGGGAAATTAAGACATTCGCTTTAATGCTGATAGGCATTTTAGCCATCCAAATTCTCCCTTAACAAAGCTCACCTGCTGTTAACACAACTACTTTTCCAGGGATGAGAAGCTTGCCAAGCAATAATAAATCCTATGAGAAAAACTAATTACATCATCATGAAAGTTTGAGTCAACTTGCAACATGCTCAGGAGGGTGAACCATATAAAATGAGATGTGTTCTGTGGGAGTAGTTCCATTTGTTTACTATAGTTTCGGCCTCTTTTCACACAGCTTTGGGCATGTAATTAGTGACGGAATGACAACATCCACTTGTCATAAAATAATTTAATCAAGGAACAAAAGCTTTCCTTGAGCTACAAAACCTAGAATTTGTTTTTTGTTTTTAAGTCATTCTGTTCTCTTGGATGAAACAGTACGTAATGAAACACATATAGGATGGCAATATTTTTTTTAATATACAAACCATAGTGAGTATTAGAATAGCTGGCACTTTTATGAGCTACCAGTAATATGGGTACATTTAAACAATAAGTAAACGAAAACACAGCCATTCATTGACATTTGCACTTCTACAAACTATACAATGCTTTACTCATAGCTGAGATTCTTGCATTGCAGAGGGGTTTGACTAAATGACCCTTGGGGTCCCTTCCACCTCTACAATTTTATGCTTCTATAAATCAATGAAGCATGAAAACCATGTTCAAATGTCTTATCAAAATCATTAAAGGGATACTACATCCTATAGAAGATGCGAGCCTTCCCCCAGATCAATATTCCTTTTGTGAAAGGCTTAATTTGTCCATAAGCGCAATGCTTGGTAATCTGCTCTAGGAAGGCATCATCCAAGACTTCAGTCTGGCTTGGCAGTCTATAGCAGACGCCCACAGTAAGGTCACTCTTGTTTCTCTCTCCTACCATTTTTACTCATATGCTGTCAACCTTCTTTCCAGCTACAGGTCATGGACTTCTTCACAAGTGTACAAATCCCTTACATATAATGCTACTCCTCCTCCCTAATTGGTCTATTCCTTTTGAACAGTTTTACCCCTCAATTCCTACATTCCAGTCATGAATCTCATCCCAACAGGTTTCAGTAATGCCTACCAGGTCATACATGCCATCCTTTATGAAAAGACTCATGGAATCTTATGAAGAGACACTTTATTTGATCATCTTTCTTGGAAAGTCTAAAACTACAACCATCAGCCACTATTTTTCTGTACAACTACTAAGCTTTGTTTTCCTTGCATGAGTATGTCTTGTTACTTTGAATTAAAATTCTTTTTTTAAAAAAAATGTGGAAAACTCAATTTAAGATTGAAAAAATGAGAAGCAAAGGGAGATTGAAATGTGTAGATTCATTCCTCCCTCCTTCAGATCTTCTCCATAGCACAGTGTGCAGAGCAGTGGGGGAGATTAGTAGGGATGGGATAGAGTCCAGTGGCCACAAGCTGCACCCCTCCTCTCTCCGAATGCAATTCCACTTGTGGGAGGATTTTAACATCTGAATAGGTTTTAGGACTGTGGAGAATTTAAAGTCAGGAGGAAGATACTTAAGCCACTCTTAGGTGACTATTCCTCAGCTGACATCAGGAATCACAAGACAGAGAAACCAGTAGGAGAACACTTCAATCTCCCAGGACATTCTATACAAGATCTCAAAGTAGCTGTTCTATTACAAAGGAATTTCAGAAATAGACTGGAAAGAGAAGCTGCTGAATTGCAACTTATTACCAAACTTAAAACCATGGAGAGACCTGGTCTGAACAAAGACATTGGATTCTTATCTCATTATACATGACAAAGCCATTTTTCACCTTCTCACCCCTTGCTTTTTCCTGTAAGACCTATTGCAGTCGTTAAGAGTCGTCAACAGGCTCATCACAGCTATCTGCCAATCACCCAATCCCACCACCCTTCTGAGTAATACCCCTCCCCACCTTCTCACTATATAGAAGGGTCTGGTGACTTCTGTTTCAGTGTATCTGAAGAAGTGTGCATGCACACGAAAGCTCATACCAAGAACTAACTTAGTTGGTCTTTAAGGTGCTACTGGAAGGAATTTTTTTATTTTGTTTTGACTATGGCAGACCAACACGGCTACCTATCTGTAACTATTCCTTAGCTGGAAACTTAGCACAGTGGCTAATGCTGCATATACTCCATTAATATAACATCAGAGGTACCTAGCATGGGTGCATGAAAGAGAGACAGAGAGAGCGCTAATCATTTAAGTAAGAGTAATTAAGTTGTCAATTAAGCTGACAATCTTAACATCTGGTCAGCATAACCTTGCATCTTCACTCCCGGAGTGGCTCACATAGAATTAGTTTGGGTGTTAGAAAATTATGTTTGTCAAAGCCAATTAGTATGAGTTACATCTCGCTTTCTATTACTCAGAGTGCTGCACAGATTGCTTAGCAATTAATATGGGGCTGTCTGAAATCTGTGCTTGACGAAACCTTTTGTGAAGCCTTTGTTAACTTTGCTTGTATTCATCTGTGCAATTATGCATCATGATTTAGCTATCTTATCAACCTCCTTCAGCCCTAGTACACACATTGTGTTGTCTATTGAAGCAAGATTGAACAGGCAGAAAGATCCAGCTGCAACAACAAATGGTCAATTAAAGATTTGGTTACCAGACTTTTGCATGTCCTGCGAACTGGTTTTGAAATGAAGAATCAAAGCACTTACAAATTCACTCATGCACCAGAAGGCATGAACATTTAAGTTAAGAATCCTTCCTTGATTCCATCGAATCAAGGAACAGTTCCATCAAACATTTCTGGATACAATTCAGAATTGAACATAGTGAGTTAATATGTTTTTTTCAGTTTTGAATTTAGAAACCGCATTGCAATTTTGATGACCTCACCAGAAACACAACAATTTTCAAATATCTCCTATTACCTCTACACACACACACACAAACAGAAAGAGAGAGAGAAAGAGAGAGAGAGAGAGAGTTTCCATTGCCTCCTTTACTTATTTAGTTAGGTCTCAACAGCAGCAACAACAGTGGCAGAGGCAGAATGATTAGATTTTGTTGAACTCCAACTCCTATTATGCCCAGCCACCATGGCCAATGGTCAGGAATAGTGGGAGCTGAAGTCAAGAAACATCCTGGGCTACAGGTTAGCATCCTAGATTACATGGACTATAGGAGATTTAAAACAAAACAAATTCCTTCCAGTAGCACCTTAAAGACCAACTAAGTCAGTTCTTGGTATGAGCTTTCGTGTGCATGCACACTTCTTCAGATACACATATCTATATAGGAGATTTAGGAGTATAGGAGATTTAGTTCAGGGTCCCTGGTACACTATCATGCCAGATGTAAGGAAGAAAGGAAATGCTCAGTTCTCTAGATAGCCTTCATCAGTTCCATTGTTCCATGAGAAAACAGTGATGCTAGTTCAGACCAGACTGATCACAAGGAAAGGGTGGGTTGGAAGTTTTCACTGAAAGTTTCTATCTAGCTTAAATTATGATCCAAGGTAGGAAGGATATCTGGGTGTGGGAAGGTATTGTTGTTGCTCAGTTAGGGACAAGGTTAAGCACTTTCCCAATATGAACCTGCCCAGACTATGAGATGGTCATCTGGGGACCTTTTCTGTTGCCACTTCCAAAGGAGGTCTGGAGGGTAAAGATGAGAAAATGGGTCATTTCTGTTCATACCATCTATGGAAAGCTCTCCTCCAGGATGGCAGTCTAACACCAACTTTTCAAAAGTAGGGAAATCCATTTCTGCTTTCCCAGGAATTTGGGCAGCAATAATTATTAGATATTTTTATTCTGCCTCGGTACTTAACATTTTGTGTGTGTGTTTTTACTATTGTATTTTGTTCTCATAATAATTTGCTTCAGGAAGCAGTACATACATTTAGTAATCCTAACCAGAAGACCAACAAGAGAATGGTCAATCAATCCATTTATTGTGAATAGTCAAAGGCCTTTACAATGTACAGCAGGGGATAAGAAAAAAGCTTTCCTCTAAAATCACACAGCATAACCTGTAAAAGTTTACAGCACAAAAATTTTACAGCATAAAGTTTTAAAATTAGGAAGCATTAACATATCTGGAATGGAGCTTCTTAGCTGCCAGAGCAAATTTGGCTACCAGATGTATAATTTGAAAATATTTATCAACTAAAAGTTTGATTGTCACTTCCTGGGGGGATCGGCCTGAGAAACTGTTAGGAATAGATGATTTTTTAAAAATTCTCAGGGCAATGTATTATAAGGGGCAAATCAGCAAGTAATGCATGGTGCAACAAGAGAATGCAGGACTCTCAAGAATGTGATTCTAGCAAGAAGGAGATTCAACAAAACTGCTGAATCCTTTGCTAGTGTTATAATACCAAACCTATATTTCATGAAGAAAACACATTAGTTTTTGACAATACACAAGTTGTTACAGCACCTAAGATGACTTCTTCTCTGGTTGTGTAACAAAAATCATGTTAGAACAAAGCTTCAATGAAATAAATGACTTCTCTTCTCTACACTGTAGCCAGAGAGATATATTAGTGAAAACACTGTGTTAAAAAATAAACAGTCTAAGAACATAAGAAGAGCTGTGATGGATCAAACCAAAGGTCCACTTAGTCATAGGAACTAAGTACTGTTCCCCCAGTAGCTTGGCCCTAGGCAGGTAAATGAGTTTTAATTTTTATGGGTTGGCTGATTGTGACATATGTCACAATCAACTTACTGTCCTTAACATTGCATTGCCTACCTGCCTTTTGATGTTTTTATAGGAATATTTAACAACAGTAATCTCTTGAAGAGTTTTAGCTCATGTGGGGTCTTGATTGGCAGGTGCCTGTGTCCAGCCAATCGCAAGTGAGTCAAATCCATCAGGTAGATGGTTTGACACCCTTTGGAAGTGGGGAGATGGCTGTTGGAGTGCTATCACTGGACTTTCCCATCTCTTTGTTAGCGAGAACCTAACCAGCACTTTGTGGACTCAAAGGGAGATGTGGCTTTTCCACTACACCAGAATACAGAAGAAGTCCTGCACCTTCGATACAGCATGGGGCCAGCATCCCATTAGGAAGAGATTCCCGGGCATAACATTTGAGTGAAATTCACCCAACCATTCATATTCAGGAGAGGCTTAATCCCTGAAAACAAAGAGCTAGCTTGCAGATGTTTTTAGAAATATGTGTCCTGAGCTAATGTGGTAAGAGCCTTCTCTCACAGCTGCTATGAGAAAAGAAGAAAAACCACAAGAGTATCAATGATAAAATTAACAACCCCTAATACTGCAGGGAATAAATGTTAATTCAGTAAAAAAAGATCTTTGGAGAAATGAAATGATGAGCAATTTTTTTTGCAAACTCATGCAACTCATACCCCAGAGAATGCAAATGTTTTTCCAGATATATGTAGTTATCTTAAATCTCCTCCTTTACTCAACTTGTACTCATGGAAAAGCATGCTGGCAACTTCTTTGAATGTGTAGGTGAGAGGCCAGGAAGGCTAATGACATGTATACTTTGCTAGTAAGGCACCTTGGTTAGCATTATCCTCCCAGCTCATCATGTAAAATAAAGACTATTTTTATCATGAAACACCATCTTGGCAATTTTGCCCACTGTACTGAAATACAGTTTTTGAAACTTGTACATTAACAAGGTTTAACAACTAGGTTTTCTGTGTCAGAAAGCTAATTAGATAAAAGTAGATGTCTCTGTAAGAATTATATTGACAAATGCTAGCATTCATGGAAATAACACCCTCTTAATTATAATTTCCTTTCAGCTTCCTACCTCTTGGGAACACGCTTTAAGAATTGTTTTTCTTATTACCATTGCCCCCCCTTTAACCCCCCAAAAGCAGCTTCCTTTGGGAAGATAATGCAGGAAGTAGGAAGGGTGTTTAAATATTAACAAAAGCACAGCAACTATTTAGGGAAGGTTAACAATAAAGAATGGCAGTTTGTATATGATAACTGCTGCCCGCCCCCAAATCCCAAACTTTGCATTTAATCTCAAATATATTATGTAGCTGAAACTAACACGACCCATACATCTAAATAGATGGTCCACATTTTAATCCTTGCTGAAACATGGTTCATTTTCTACCTATATAATTATTTTTCCTGCAGAAAACAGATATTTGATTAGAGAACAAATTCCTAACTGGGGCTGAATTCGTAGTACCTGAGGATTCCTGCTAATCACTTCTGTCACTTCCAAAAGAGAATGAGTGACGTGGGATGTGAAGCTGGAGGCTCTGAATATTCTGCCTGCATTTCCCTTTTCCTTTTTTTACACTCCATACAAAGCTAGTCTTATTTGTCGTAGTTTGTATGCTAGTCAATGGCACTGTCTGGAGACCACTCGCTACTACATCTAGTTTGACCAAATAGGCAGAAACTGGATGCACAGCTGAATTTTAAATCAACTGTATGATGCTTGGTATTCCTGAGATTCCACCTGTGCCCTTTCTGTTAGGAGGCAGTGCATCAATATTACAAAAGATAGGGTGGCTCTCTAGGAGAAAGAGAAGGCAAGGAGTGCCCACCAAGCCAGTCATGCTACTATGAGTTATGTGAGTGAAGGGAACAATATCCAACAGTGTTCCTGGATAATGTCGCAGCAGTACTCAGCCGCTCTGGTATTTGAAAGATGGCACAAGTTGATCCCTGCTCCCCCACCCCCTATCACTGAGCTTGAAATCGTGGTCCCTACCAGGCAATTGGATCAGCAACATCCCTTTTTGTCCTACTCACAATTGAGCTAACTTGGCTGCTAGGCAGCAGCACTGCAAGCCTTCCTCTTCCCAAGGTCAGTAGGGGTTGATGCAGAGTCACTCCTACTAACCCAAGTGGAGAAAAAGGGTCAGCTAAAAAATTAAATAGATCTGTCTTGTTTTGAATGTATATAAGCTGCTCTGGGAGCCTTTTGGTGGGATACAAATGCTCTAAACAAATAAATAAAATGAACAAAAACCTCTGAAAGGGGGGGGTATTATTTTTGTTTCAGTTATTCACTTCTGTTTTCGTCTTGTATTTTATTCTGCCCTGAGACCCTGATGAAAGGTGGCATGAAGAAGAAGAAGAAGAAGAAGAAGAAGAGGAAGAAGAAGAGGAAGAAGGAGGAGGAGGAGGAGGAGGAGGAGGAGGGGGAGAAGAAGAAGAAGAAGAAGAAGAAGAAGAAGAAGAAGAAGAAGAAATAATGAGAGCTAGGGTCCCTCAAAATGGCCTTGCTCAGACTGTGGAGCTACCACAGTCTGCCACTAGTTTCACTCTCTCCTAAGATACACAATTTCCCAAGCAATTTCCCCTGATACAATCCATTTTTGTATGTTATTTTTTACTCACATACGGTATATGCATTTATATGCACTTTACCATAGTAAATGCATTTCTGCACACATTACTTGGCTGAAGAGCTGCAGTGCAAAATTTAGAGAAGTGTAAATTTTGAAGGATGACTGTGATTTCAGAAAGTGTAGATTAGACAGGTTCATCTTTTAAAAAGAACTGAACTGAAATTCTCCTCAGTCCTCAGTCAGAATCCAGTTTGCTTTGCCATTATGTGCCATATTCTGCTTCTTACAAATTGAACTATATAAAGATTGTTCAGTATGGGTAACAGTGTATGCAACTAATCAATGTTGTCACCTTTATCCCTCATGAGTCTCTGTTCCGTTTTTCCTTCTAGTTAACTTGTGGCAGCGGCTGCTACTCTGGCCCCGGCTGCATCTTAAGCATTGAGGGCAGGGTCTGTCATTTTGTTATTCATTTCTCTCTATCCTGTGCTGCACACCTCCTCTTCAATTATTAGTGTAGCCTCTGTCATGAATACTGAATAGCAGTGCTACCTCTAGATAAACTGTGTTGAAATGGAAAGTAACTGTAAAAGAGCACCAGTCATTAAGATTGCCTATGCCTAATGCACACATTCATATCAGTTCAATGGCCACTGGGAGCTCCTTATGCAAGGAAGAGACTTGCCTGCTCCTTTCAGTGTCAAAGCCATCAGATGCACAGGGAGAACTGTCCATCAAATAGGGAAGAAGTTGCACCTGCACAAACATGTTTGCAGCATGCATGTATACCATGTTGTGGATCACCCTTATGCGCTATAGTGGTATGTATCTGTTTGGCCACTAAGATGTTGTTGTTGTTTTATACCCTGGCCATCTGGCTGGGTTTCCCTAGCCACTCCAGGCAGCTCCCAACAGAATTAAAAGCACAATAAAACACCAGACATTAAAAACTTCCCTTCAGATGTCTTCTAAAAGTTACAGTTACAGATAGGTAGCCGTGTTGGTCTACCATAGTCAAAACAAAACAAATTCCTTCCAGTAGCACCTTAAAGACCAACTAAGTCAGTTCTTGGTATGAGCTTTCGTGTGTTATCTGAAGAAGTGTGCATGCACATGAAAGCTCATACCAAGAACTGACTTAGTTGGTCTTTAAGGTGCTACTGGAAGGAATTTGTTTTGTTCTAAAAGTTAGATAGTTGTTTATTTCCTTGACATCTGATGGGAGGGCATTCCACAGGGTGGGTGCCACTACCAAGAAGGCCCTCTGCCTGGTTCCTTGTAACCTCACTTCTTGTGGGGAGGAAACTGCCAAAAGGTCCTTGGAGCTGGACCTTAATGTCTGGGCTGAATGATGGGGGTGGAGATGCTCCTTCAGGTAACAGGATGTTGGATCTTTTGATCTGACCCAGCAGGGCTCTTCATGCAGGAATGATCCCACTGGGTGATATTATTTCGGACCCAGATTTAGTCATGCCTAGAGAAGACCTATTAAAATTAATAGAACTTAAGTTAGCCACATCTAACTTGTCAAGCCAACGCAACTTGTAGATCGAGAAGGGGGAAACCAGTGGCAATGGCTGGCCCAAAAGTATCATGAGAGTGGTTGCTTCTCATTCCCTTTAAGCATGAAATGAGAGGTCAATCATTCTTCTTCACCTGCCAGGTGACAAGCAGTGTTTTACATGGAATAGGTAGTGGGCAAGTGAGGGGTCAGATAAATAGCTGGCAGTGACCAGATGCAGCCACAGATGGTAAGACTTGATCTCTGCAAACAGTCAAGGGCTATGATGGCTAATATGTAGCTAAGGCAGCTTCCAGACTGTCAGCATTTTGTGGGAGCATCCTGGGGAATTTGCAAATCTCTATTTCTAAAGGACCTTTTTTCAGTTAGGAGTGTGGAATAAGCCAAGATTCATAGGAAGATGTTGAAACACACTGCAAGCAACTCATGATGAATGTAGGACGAATGCATACCATCATACAACTGCCCCACAAAGGAATCAGAATGAATGTTTATTAAAGACCAGATATAATCTAACCTCTGTATAAGCCTTGTGCAAGCAAATCAGGATGAGTGCTCAATAAAAAGGTCGTCTAGAGGAGCCCTTAGTGATGTATGGAAGTGAGAGCTGGACCATAAAGAAGGCTGATTGCCGAAGAATTGATGCTTTTGAATTATGGTGCTGGAGTAGACTCTTGAGAATCCCATGGACTGCAAGAAGATCAAACCTATCCAGTCTTAAAGAAATCAGCCCTGAGTGCTCAGTGGAAGAACACATCCTGAAGCTGAGGCTCCAATACTTTGGCTACCTCATGAGAAGAGAAGACTCCCTGGAAAAGACCCTGATGTTGGGAAAGATTGAGGGCACAAGGAGAAGGCGACGACAGAGGATGAGATGGTTGGACAGTGTTCTCGAAGCTACCAGCATGAGTTTCACCAAACTGTGGGAGGCAGTGGAAGACAGGAGTGCCTTGTGTGCTCTGGTCCATGGGGTCACAAAGAGTTGGACACGACTAAATGACTAACAACAACAACAACAGAGGAGCCCTAAGCCAAAACCACTACTAGTTGGTGAGGGAAAAGGAAGATCCTCCATTCTCCAAAGTGCCACATTCTTTTATGACTTAGAATCATAGAATCATAGAGTTGGAAGAGACCACAAGGGCCATCGAGTCCAACCCCCTGCCAAGCAGGAAACACCATCAGAGCACTCCTGACATATGGTTGTCAAGCCTCTGCTTAAAGACCTCCAAAGAAGGAGACTCCACCACACTCCTTGGCAGCAAATTCCACTGTCGAACAGCTCTTGCTGTCAGGAAGTTCTTCCTAATGTTTAGGTGGAATCTTCTTTCTTGTAGTTTGGAACCATTGCTCCGGGTCCACTTCTCTGGAGCAGCAGAAAACAACCTTTCTCCCTCCTCTATGTGACATCCTTTTATATATTTGAACATGGCTATCATATCACCCCTTAACCTCCTCTTCTCCAGGCTAAACATGCCCAGCTCCCTTAGCCGTTCTTCATAAGGCATCGTTTCCAGGCCTTTGACCATTTTGGTTGCTCTCCTCTGGACACGTTCCAGTTTAACCCTGTGGCACCCCACTAGTCACTCTTCTCCAGGATGAAGAGGAACCATTGATGAGCACCCTTTGGGTTCGGTCAGCCAGCCAGTTACAAATCCACTGAGTGGTAGCATAGTCAAGTCCCTGGTTGTCATACTCCTTGCCTAATAAATGCCTTTTTCTTTTATATAACCCATCTCTACCCTGTCACAGGGCTAAGTTAAATCATATACTGTGGGTGCCCCCACCAAAAAAAGGATTTAATTAAAACAAATCCCTGGAATTTCAGGCCTCGGGTAGATGAGCCAACACTGGCAGCAGCAGCATCTGACATCAATTAAAGGAGTGACCTTGAAAATATTTTAGAAGTAATACCATGAATATATTAAACATCTCCCCACCCCCGTTAGTCACAGCAGGTCTGATTTTTATGAATTATGTAAAAACTTGCATCAATGTTTCAAAGTGATAGATGTGACACAACTACACAATGGAAACAAAACCCTTAAGCTCAGTCCATACAAAGAGGGAAGATGGAAGCAGCACTTCTGCTTAGAAGAATAATTTCCAGTGAGATTTGGGCTGCAGTCTGCAGTGAGGACCTGATCACCTCCAGAATGAAAGGACATCTCCAACTTTCCAGTTGAAACCTGGAGCAAAAACTCCAGGAGATGTGTGAGGGCCCCAACACTAACGTGTCTGATCACTAAATCCAGGATCACAACCGCTGCTGTATTCAGCACCATGTGTCACTGAATCTGCATGAGGGAAAGTTTCCTCCACACACACACCCAGCCCATATAAGATTGGCTCAGAAATAAGCTGCAGAGAAAGCCCATTCCTGGAGGTGCAGAACTACCAAGAGGTTGTTCTTTAGCTCCTTGGCCTAGTCCTATAGCCTTCAAAGCTTTGTTGCTTTTTCAATTCCTGCCAGTTTCACATGGATCTTTCTATTCTTCTACTGGGTCTGAGATTTACCTTGTCTTTCCATAGCTCCTCCATCCATCTGCACTCTCCACTTCTGCTTCTCCTGCTCAGCACAAAGTATAGCCTTCACCCACCCTTCCGCTTCAACATCTGCTTCTCTATTCACAGTGCCTACTGTCACCTAGAGGAAGACCAAATAATGGGCCTGGTTGAGTAGAGTCCTAATATTTCTAAGATGCATGAGACCAATGAAGTTAAACACTGGAAATCCTAGGAAAGGTTACACTTATGAAAAATGGATGCATAAGCTCTTCAGGGCAAACTTAGCTGTGCAAGGAGTAACTGAATTTGTTTTGGTAGGAGTGTATGAACTGAAATGCATTAGGATCCCAAAACATATTTAATGTTGTGAAAAATGAGTAGAGATTCAGTGGCATGTTCTATTTCCTCCACTATCAATCATGTCAGTCATTGATATAGAATAAACTTAAAATATGCCTTTCTGTGGAGGGTGTGTGTGCCACTAGACTAAATTTAGTTTAGCAAGTTGAAATTGCTTTCTATGAACTTTGTTTTCAAAGGGAAATTACTTCCAATCCACTTTGTCAGATATATTTAATATACCAGATTTTGACAGCTGAATCATAATCCCAGGTTACTTATAAAGTACCAGCTGTTTTAGATCATGGTCATGGTATAATAAGGGGAGCAGGTGGCACTGTGGTCTTAACCACTGAGCATCTTGGGCTTGCTAGCCTTACTTTTTCTCTATTGCTTCCCCCACCCCAAACCTTAGCCTTGCCCTTCCTCTCCACTTCCATGCAGGTACATCAACTGTGCTGCTTTGTGACCTCTGGCGCTCTCTCTCTCTAGTCCCCCAAGCTCCAGTTGTTTTTCTTAGCTGCTGTTGGTGTCCTCTTCACCCCACCAGCCCCAATAAGCAGCTGGCACTGCTGAACAGAATTGCACTGGAAGAGCATTAAAAGAATTAGGTAGCTAGATTAGAATATTCCTCAAGGGAAAATGTCCTTACCTCAGTCACTTAATGCAATTTCCTGGTTACCTGTCAATCATCTCCCTCTCCTACACACACCCTTTTGTAAAGTTATGCTCTCTCTGTCGCTGACGCTCCGTGCTGTACAATACTATGAAGACTCTGTTTTGCTCTGCATTCATCCATCAGTGTCAGAACAGCTTTACAGGAGGCAGCCACTTCCCAAACGCCACTGAATCTCATTTGTGGAGATTTTAATGAGCAACAGGAAGGTTCAAGTGTAATGAAGCAACCTCTCTTTCACAGATGTTAGCTGACAGCTGAATTGCCATGTCGGCTGTGCCATGTTCTCTCCTATCATTACCTTCTGGGAGAGATGGTGCTGAAACTTAGGTGAAGAATTGTGTTTCCTCTTCCTTTCTCTGCCATTCCGTACAGGTGGAGCAATCCATACTCTCAACTATGTATGACTCTGCTCTGCATAGATATTGTGATGAGTTGGTGGAGAATTAGGTTGAATGCCTGGGCCCCCTTCTAATTCTTGGAATAGCTAGGCTAGATTCTTACTGCATGATGGGCTGTTAAGGGGAACAAAGAAAGTGGATCTGTGTGAGATGGCTAAGGGGTGGGGGCTTATCCCCCAACTCACAGCTAGTTAGAAAAACAAAGCCAGAGCCAGCAGCTGAGTGATGTGGGCTAGAAGCAAAGTAGCAAGCTAGCAAGTGACAAAATGGGAGTGATGATTCCAAAATGGGAGTCTGAATCAAAGACTGCAGCTGTGGGGAAAAGCAAGGCCCATTTGGAGTGTTAATGTTGCAAACCTCTCCATTGTAGGCTCAGGTTGTATATATGTGTAAATAAACCAAACATCACAAAGACACCACAGTCTCCGCAGTGCCTCATTGCAAAGGAAACATGAAACCTGGGTAAGCACCTTGAATCCCGGGAATCTCAAACCACTCAGAGGTTGGAGTGGTGTGCAAAAATATAACCAGTCCTCCCATTTAAAGGTCAGGCTTAATAAGGAGCTGGGTTTGGTTTTTCCTGGGCAATGTGCTTCTTAATTGACATCTTCTTTAACATTCTCAAGGTCAAAGTCTTCAACTTTTTGACAGAAAATTGCAAAACAGCAGTTTGCAGGCCACTCTTCCCACCCCCTCAGGATTTCTTTGGAACTCCTGGTTTCTGTTGACTATATATTATCTTTGTTTATCCCAGCTGTAGTTTTTCAGTTGGAATATGACAGGATGCAACATAGGAAAATTTGCTCCTCTTCAGCCTGTCTTTATCATTCTCATCCTTTCTAGGGAATTAGTTCACATGTGCCCCATGTGTGTGCCCAAGTGTGTTTTTAACTGTTTGAGATCATCCAGATAAAGATATTAGAATGATATCTTGCTACAAGAAATACCAGAGAGATAAGAGAGAGAATCTTTTCCCTTAAAAAAAAATAAATCACATGTGTGTATGTGAGCTCTGGCAAAAGAACGTGTACAGCTTGTGAATGAAAAGGGGGGAAATTGGTTCCCCAAATAGGAGAACATTGCAGGACCAAATATTGTTGGACCAAAATCAGTGAGATTTGATTCCAAGCACTCTAGTTAGTTTGAGGTGGTTGCATGGATTGGTTGCCAGGGGGGAAAGGGTGGTTGCCAGGGGGAAAAAGATGCACAGTTTGCACTACAGAGCCAGCCAGCTGGGAAAAATGGGTTTTTCTGCTTGTTGCTGAAGCTGCAGCATCAAAATAAAACAAATGGACATTGCATGCCATTCAACACGTTTGTGCCCCTTTCTCTGCAAATACTCTTTTTCATCTTGGTGGAGCAGAAGAATGGGCTCTTTCATAAAAAGGTTACAGCTGTCTGAGTGTAAAGTCTGCAATTTACAGTGCAGCCTCTTTGAAATCATAGGCTAATGCATTTTGCAGCACTTGGAATATAAAAATATACTTTTGTAAAATATCAGTGGTAATAGTTACAGTGACCCTGCAATTCATCGTCACAGTGCTTTTCTGCTCTGAATCCCTTCTCAGGCTCTCTCTTCACAGACCCCTTTCAAGTAAAAATGGTGCTAACTGCAACTTCCAGTCCTGCACTTCCTCAGCTCAACAACTTAATTTGGTTTCTCTTTATAAATCAAACTATTCTTAATACATCTTATTAGAAGTGAAAGGTAACCATTTCACACAGGGTTCATTCCAGAGCAGAGAGCTGCTGTTCTGAGGAATAGAGTGCTTTCATGCTTTGCAAGCCTAATGGAGATAGATATGTGTATAGATACACAACAAAACAAAACTCAAGATCTACCCACAGCAGATGCAGCTGATGGACTATATGCAACTGGCCGAGATGACTGGCAGAATCCGTGATCTGGGAGAAGAGAAGATGGAGGAAGACTGGAAGAAATTCAAGATGTATCTACAAAAACATTGTAATTTGGTTGAATGTTAAGAAGGATGCTAGATTATAAAAAATTGGCCACCACTAAATTAGATTTAAATTTGATGATAAGTGAGACTAAAGAAAATATAAAAATTTTTGGAAGAAGTGCTAGATTATATTTGAATGAGTGGACATGAGATTGTAAACAAGTTGATAATTTGTCTGGAAAAAACTTTTAACGATGTAAATGGGAGCGGGAGACGCGAGGGAGTCCAAAGAAGTGATGAAATTATGTTTGTGACAGAAGTAAGACTGTTTATTATTTGTGCATTGATATTTAAAAACTTTAATAAATATTTATTAAAAAAAATAGATACACAACAAAACATTTTCATCACTTTCTTTAAATATTTGAACAGAGAGGAAAGGATATGCAGACGGGACATACCTATTGGGTTTTTATGTACTATTCCTCTTGTGAGGCAACAGCTATTTTATTATTACCAGAACAATTAATTCAATTTCTTACTAGCCTTTCACCATGAGGTGGCAAGGCCAGTTGCAAGAATTTAAAAACACAAGGGGGGGGGACCCCAGTTAGATGACAGTCAAGAGAATTTCTACAGGCATCCTGCTGTTAATTTGACACAAGCCCTGTGGTCTATAGGACTTCTTGCTCACCCATGGATTTTTCCCCTACTCCCTCCCCTCTGCACTTTTGTTCAGCTGATTCCCTCATCATTACTAAATTGCTTTTGAAGCTTCATCTCAGATACTTCTTTTTTCATAGCACGAGTGATGATGGCATCTGCCATAGCACCAGGATTATTAATGAACCCCTGTCACTCCAGCAAGTGAGTGAGATGATAACAAGAATTCCATGTTTTCCAGTTGTTTGCGAAAGAAGAAAACAATCAAGCAGAGGCTGGGTGTGCTGGCAGTTTAAATGGCAAAACCTCTTTGCGTGATTTATTGCATTTCTAATTAAAATCAAAAGTCTTCAAGTTCAGCAAGCTGAAGTTCTTTTCTGAAGGCTAAACATGTTATACAAGTAGAATTTATTCTATAAATGTCTATTCTATGAAGGTCAGCTGCTCCTAATAAATTGGAATGTTGTTGCTTGGGGAGGGGGGGGGAGCAACGTTATGGGTGGGTCAACAGAGCTCCCTGCATGTTAAACCTCTTACAGTAGGTCCAGTTACAGATAGGTAGCCGTGTTGGTCTGCCATAGTCAAAACAGCGTGTATCTGAAGAAGTGTGCATGCACACGAAAGCTCATACCAAGAACTGACTTAGTTGGTCTTTAAGGTGCTACTGGAAGGAATTTGTTTTGCTCTTACAGTAGGGACATTCATGAATAGCTCCTGCACTTGAGAAATTACCATGACTAGTAACCAGAAGTGAGAAAAGATGCAACTAGCTTCTTTTTTTAAAAAATGGAAAGCAGCAGCAAATTGCAAGCTTTTATTCTGGGATTAATTTTAGAAATTATCCTAATTAAACAAGAATTAAAGTGAAGAGGGAAGAAGGGTGGCGTGCATCTACAGAACAATAAAGGAACAGACCCGGGGGAAATCAGCTCCTCCCTAATACGGAGTAATCTCATTTGTTCTTGCTGTTGCAACAGCAGCTTTCTGCATCCAAACAAGCTGCATGCTGGGTCTTGACGGAATTTGGCTTTGTCCAAGAAAAGCTTTGTCTTTGTTGAAGATGGAAACAGGATTCAAGGGTGAGAGTAAAGGTTTTTGAGAAAACAGGCTGCAGTAAAAAAAGGAATGGCTGCACAGAATTTGGTGTTTTGCTTTAATATCTCCCCTGGGCAAACATTTAAGATTGTTCTGCAGCTTTGGAAAAGGAATGTCAAGATGGCAAACAAACAAACAAAAAGACACATGTAAAGTTTCACAGCTATTTGTCTGTTTCCCTGTTCTCTCTCTGGTGCACAAGTCTATTGAATACTCAAGGGCAGTCCCTCCAACTTGATATAAGTGAGTTCTAGAAGTCACTCCAGAATGATAACTAGGGGTGATATAAAGGTTATATGAAGAAAGACCTTTGTCCGAGATGTGTGCTTAGCAGTCATGCTCTTACAAATATATGCTAATACCTGTGTTGGACAGGTAGTCTATTATTATTATTATTATTATTATTATTATTATTATTATTATTATTAGGAGCAGCCCAAAATTCCATGCTTAAATCCACTCATTCTGCAGGGTTTATGACTTAACAGAATGGTTGGCAGATTTGTTATCTTCTCTGCATAAGGCCTTCATACAACATCCAGTGACAATAATCATTCCTGTGTGTAGAAGATTTTGAATTGCTATACACCACCCCAATCTGAGTGGCGTGAGATCCCAGGGAGTTCCTATTTCATTTAGCAATGAGTCATAGCTGAAACTGTGGTATTTTTATGACATATGGTATATTTACACATATATACATATATGTTGATATTATTATTTTATACTATTCTAAAGATTGTTGAATGTTACATTTTTATGGAGGTTGCCTATTTTAAAGTTATGTTTTATTATCACATTTTTGTATTGCATTAGATTGTTATAAGATGTACATTTTTTTGTTTCTTCAGCTTGTAAACCGCCTTGAGTATTGTAAGATAGAAAGGCGCTATACAAATTTAAAATGATGATGATAATGATGATGATGAACAAGCCTACAATGGAGGGGTTCAGATTATGCTCCAAGAGGGTCCTGTTTCTCCCATTGCTGGTTCCTTGGATTAAAACTGTCAGCTTACATGTTGCTCAGCCTTTGCCCCATTCAGCATCGCTTGTTTTACAGGCTGAAACCTCTTTTTCCTAGATCACACCATCACCATGGCAATCCTAAACTCAGTTGCTACTGGCTTTTGTCTCTGCTAACTAACTTTTAGTGGAAAGAGGGGCTCCACCTCTTTGCTGTCTGGCACAGCCTATACCTTTTAATTGGCCGTCTTAATCGCTCTTCTTTCTGTCTTTGTTAAACTTGATGGTTCTTTCCCCAGGCAATCTCCTGAATAGCAAAAAAGGGTTTGGCCTGTATTTTGACACCAAATTCAGCATTTGGACCCAGGAATTAGAAGGGTGTTCCAGGAATTAGAGGGGCAATCCAGGAACCCCACAAATGTATAACAGTAGAGATTAGTGGGCTTTGATACTTTTTCTGACAGTTTAGTTATAACAGTTGAAATAACAGGGATTCATGAAGAAGCAAAAAGCCCAGCTTCAGATTTAGCCTGGAAGAAAAGGTTATTTAATCAAAGTAACTATCAGATGAGAAAAACACCAATCTATAATGGCGGTTTTCTTTCCAAAGAAAATTATCTTATTTTGCCCATGGAGACAACATAGCAGTAATGGAGGAAGACTTAATAGGAAAGGGATGCATACAACTGGTTATTTGGTAAGTTTCCCTAATTAAGAAAATCACCAACAATTTATCTGGAAGCTTTTTGTCTGCTTTTATTACCCTCAAATAAAATGCAATGGAAATTAGCTTGTCAAAAGAAGCAATTTTTAAAAGCTCTTTCTTCTAATACTGACTAGTATGGCACCTTCTCCCTTTGAAGCTTTCAGAAGCCAACCAAAAATAGAAATTTCATGAGTAAAAACAAGGGTCACTTATTACAGTGTGTCTTCGGGATAAAAATGCCACTATTATATTTCAAAATGCACGCAAACATCATCGGATGACATTGAACAGGTTTGAGCACTGTCTGGGGCCACTGTCACAAGACATGATGAAACCATTTGTTGCAATTTCCAGTATGACAGGCATGGAGAACCTGTGGCCCTGCAGATACTGTTGAACTACAACATCCTTCATCCCCAACCATTAACCAGCCTTGCTGGAGCGGACAAATTTGGATTCCAAGGACAACTGGAGGGCCACAGGTTCCTTGCCTCTGCTGTAGGTGTACCAGCTTCCACCATTTTCTAGCGGCCTGTGAATTTTGGTGGTATGGAACAGATCTATCCCTTTAGCATGGCAAAAGCTTTTGGAATGGAGCCAAGTCACTGGCTCATCCCTAGGCAGAAATGAAACATTTAAAATAGTTTCCTTAATACAGTGGTACCTCGGGTTACATACGCTTCAGGTTACAGACTCCTCTAACCCAGAAATAGTACCTCAGGTTAAGAACTTTGCTTCAGGATGAGAACAGAAATCATGCTCCGGCGGTGCAGTGAGAGGCCCCATTAGCTAAAGTGGTGCTTTAGGTTAAGAACAGTTTCAGGTTAAGAACGGAGTTCCGGAACGAATTAAGTACTTAACCCAAGGTACCACTGTATCACAACACAGATAGAAGTAACTTTCATTTGCAAAACTGGCTAAGAGAAACAAAATGCAATATGAACTCTCTTGAATGAAAATGGGAACTATCCTCAAAGGAAATCATACTGAGAATAGTTTCTACACAGAGTTCAATCCATGCAATCACCCCAAACTAACTAGAGGGCTTGGATTCAAAACCCATTGATTTTGGTCCAACTTCAGCAGCTGCTCTGTATTCTGGAACAGCAATGATGAGTTAAATTCCAAGGCGAAGGTGGCTAACAGTGGTATGCGCTCTGTCATAACTGGGAGATTTGATGTGTGCTTCAAAACATTTCTGCCCTATCACTGAACATTAAATATATCATCTCTCATTTCTTCCTTGACATCTTGCAAAGGTTCTAGAAAGTGAAACTTCAGTATCACAAAGTGAATAAAAACATCTTAGGAAAGATTTTAATTTAGATTCTGCATTTTATCTAAATTGTTCAGCATATTATTGCATTGTAGCATGCTACTCAGATGTTGCTTGGATGTTTAAACAGAGAGTTTTAAAGGCTGCAAGTTACTTCTAAAGTTTAAAATCAAAACTTTTGCCTCGCTCCTTCCTAAGTTGGCCTCACTGAAATAATATTTAGAGTTGCATAGTTAAAAAAGACAAAACTACATTTAATCCATATTCACTAGTGAAAAGTGGCTCTGTCAAGGGCAATGTTAAGGCATAATATTTAGAAGACATAAAATAAGGATTTGCGAAATTGAGCAATTCTTTCCATCTGTGGCCTTTACAGCTTGAAGCAGTATACTATATTTTAAAGTTCACTGATTCCTATAATGCCATGGTGTACATGAATACATTTTCTTTCCCTTTCACTCCCAACAAAACATTACTTTTCAGGTAGATTAAATCTACCCTGCTTGCAATTCTTCCTTCCCATGAATTATCCTGCACTCTTTCCCTAATGGCCCCAAATTAGTCTGCATGCTCTACCACTGCCACTTAGCCTATGAAGTCTCTAGATTTGTGTCAATGGCTAAATTTTTTTTTAAAAAAAGAATTAAGTAGCTTTCCCAGCTCATCCGTCATACAATCCCAGGACATGATCGCATATTGTTTTTAAAATTCTAGACATTGTATATTTGTCTTGGTCTCATGCATGTAATGTCTTTTGTTCTGTAGTTGTGTGATTTGTGCTTATATTGTATTGTGATGGTCATTGGCTATAAACAATAAAAATCTATTGAATTGAATCATTAATGTAATGCTAGTGGACTGCTCTTCCCAGGCAGGCTCGCCTGGCGCCTACGTTACACATCTTCAGGCGCCAGGCAAAGACATCTCTTTTCTCCCATGTCAGGCTGATTAAGCAGCCTATGGTCTTTTAAACTCTGGGGTATTGTTTTGGTCTCGCAAGCCACCCTGTGATCCTCGGATGAAGGGCAGTATAGAAATTTAATTGAAGAAAACTGACTTCTCTAATTTCAAATTCCTAAAGTAGTTGTGAGATTTTTGGGGGGTGGGGTGGGGTGGCCTTTCATTCCCATTTGGGAATGAAAATCCCAAATGGGGTTTTTACATTGTTATCCTTTAGAGAGCAATCCAGCTTCTGATGAATTTGATGGATTCTATTCTATGAAAGGGGACCCGGGTGGCGCTGTGGGTAAAACCTCAGTGCCTAGGACTTGTCAATTGTATGGTCAGCGGTTCGAATCCCCGTGACGGGGTGAGCTCCCGTTGCTCGGTCCCTGCTCCTGCCCACCTAGCAGTTCGAAAACACCCCTAAGTGCAAGTAGATAAATAGGTACCGCTTTATAGCGGGAAGGTAACGCCGTTTCCGTGCGCTGCGCTGGTGCTGGCTCGCCAGAGCAGCTTCGTCACGCTGGCCACGTGACCCGGAAGTGTCTCCGGACAGCACTGGCTCCCGGCCTCTTAAGCGAGATGAGCACGCAACCCCAGAGTCGGTCACGACTGGCCCGTACGGGCAGGGGTACCTTTACCTTATTCTATGAAAGCTCATGCCATAACTAATTTGTTGCTCTTTAGGAGACCTTGTGTTACTCTTGGAAGGATTTGAAACATTTTGAAACAGACCTATTAGCTGGGTATGACTCTAAGACTAAATTCTCCCAGTTCCCGCTTTCATTCTACAGCCGGCATCCCCAAACTCGGCCCTCCAGCTGTTTTGGGACTACAATACCCCTTATCCCTAGCTAACAGGACCAGTGGTCAGGGATGATGGAAACTGTAGTCCCAAAACAGCTGGAGAGCCGAGTTTGGGGATGCCTGTTCTACAGCAAGGGGAAAGAGCAAACTAGATTTTTTTAAAGGAAATTTAATTGCTGGGAGAGCTTTGCTATGCTGACCTTCACAAAAGCCCTATCAAACACTAGGTTTAGGAGTCAAGTGTACTTCTCTAGAGGCATAGGCCTCAATGGCTAGTTTTTGTTTATTCTTCCAACAGCTAATGATTTTGAGGATGGCGGTGATGAATTTGGGCTTTTGGCATCACATCTGAAGACATAGTGGGGAAAGATGTGAAAATGAAGGGGGAAAGATTCTCCACTCACTTCACAAGTCCTGATTGCATCTGCCATGTTTCTGTTGCCAGAGAACAAGAGTTTGAGGACATGCATGCACTATACCTCTAAGGTACATTCAAAGCCCTGTGCAAGGTCTTCTTTCCCCGTTCCTGCTCTCTCTGCACCCCACACAAGCCCAATTAAATTGGCTGAAGGAGGGTCAGGAGAACTGCCTGAACAGCGTGTAGGGGAAGGAGAGAGGTATTGTTCCATCTAGCAGATCACCACCCAGTGTTACCGTATTTTGCTTCTTACATCCTATCTGTTTGGCTGCATTAAGCTGTGATGTTTACCAAAGTCATCGCTGAAAGCAGAATTGGCACCATCATATTGTTCTCAGCAGAGGCTCCATTGGCAGGAATGGCTGTTTTTGGTTCCCATTCTCAAGCCTTGTCTCCATCCCCATCTGGAGGAAAAAAGCAGCGATGGCTCAGGAGCACAAACTTAATTGGACTGGGGTTGTGCTAGACACAAGGATGCTGATGAAGGAATATTTCACTCAAAGGGGGCACCCAAGAATCTGGACAAATACAAAACAACAACAACACACATTTGGCAAACCACACTACAACCTTTCCAAAGGTGATTTTTTTTCAGGGCAAAAATCAGACATGGCAAACGATGCACCCATTCTATAGGGCGTCATTACCAAGCATAGAAAAGACAAAGATAAAACTTTTTTAGTCTGCATTTCAGACAAATGAATTTCCTCTCTTTCCTAGGAGAGAGGCACTTTGGCAACTCCCTATTTATATGCCGTTAAATTGTTCTTTAGCCCATTGTGGATGGCACTCCGAGAGACAGATCATGTTCTGTGAGGAAGCAAGAGATGAAGGAAATTAAAGCAGTAATTTTCTTTCGCTTTAGCTGTTTCTCCACTTTGATGTGATTTGTTACAATGTGCTTAGCAAGTGATCAGAGGTTTTTCTTCTTCTTTTTCTCCTCCAGCTCTAACTGTGCTGCAAGAGGACCCCGGGGTGCCTGTCATCTGCTGCAGCTGAGGGCCATCAACATACTTTGCATTACTGAAAACAAATTCCAAAGCTGCTGAAACTTCTTTGCAGTATGGTAGTGTAGCTAAATAACATCTATCCATCACTCGATAGAGGAGAGGTGGTTCAAAGTGCTGATGGGATGTCTCTGGTGAATTTCTGAAACAAATAAATATTTTTCCTGGCTTTTGGGGGATGAAAGCAGTTGGATGTCAGCTGCTCAGAGTCGATAGATGAAGAGCGGAAAAGAGGTTTTGTAAAATTAAAGCTTTTTATGTGGCATAAAAATAAGCTGTTGCATCTGAAGTGCAATGTGGCTTTTAAAGCCGTTTGAGTGGTTTTGTTCCTCTTACTTTTATTCTCTTGTTGGTTGTGATTTAGAACCTATTTGCAATTGCAAATTTCTTTGTAAACCACCCAGAAATCCATTTTTGGAGGAAGGTCAGTTTATAAATCCTGAAATAAATAATGAGAGCTACAGCTATGGACAAAAATGGAAATAAATATGTTAGATATTTGCTAATTATAACCTGATCTGGTTTGATTCGTCTGGCTCCCAAAAAAGCTGCTTTTCTTGCAGGAGACCCTCCCACCCCCCACCCCCAAAAAGTGATCCTCATGCTAGGATGGGCTTAGGTTACCGTATTTTTCGCTCTATAAGACGCACCAGACCACAAGACTGTTTGGGGAGAAGGAAAACAAGGGGGAAAAAATTCTGAATTTCAGAAGCCAGAACAGCAAGATGGATCACTGCGCAGTGAAAGCAGCAATCCCTCTTGCTGTTCTGCTTCTGGGATAGCTGCGCAGCCTGCATTCGCTCCATAAGACGCACACACATTTCCCCTTACTTTTTAGGAGGGAAAAAGTGAGTATTATAGAGCAAAAAATATAGTACAGTGGTGCCTCGCAAGACGAAAAGAATCCGTTCCGCGATTCTCTTCGTCTAGCGGTTTTTTCGTCTTGCGAAGCAAGCCCACTGATGGCTTAGCGGATTAGCGCTATTAGCGGCTTAGCGGCTTTTAGTGGCTTTTAGCGGCTTATCGGCTTAGCGGATCAGCTGATAAGCGGCTTAGCGGCTTAGAAAAAGGGGGGGGAGGAAAAAAACCCCGCAGGAACTCGCAAGACATTTTCGTCTTGCAAAGCAAGCCCATAGGGAAATTCGTTTTGTGAAGCGCCTCCAAAACGGAAAACCCTTTCGTCTAGCGGGTTTTCCGTCTTGCGAGGCGTTCATCTTGCGGGGCACCACTGTATTTGTTGTGACACTTTATTAGGACTTTAAAACTCAGTATGCCTTGAAACCTCAGCTATATATGATAGGGAGTTTCTTTATCTCCATGGCTGGATCTAAGTCATGTATTCCAAAAAATTCCAGGTCAGAAAAAGCATATGAAACTGGTGATGGATGTGCTCTGGATATGCCATCTGGAAATGGGAGAAGCACATAGCATCAAACCCATAAATCTTGGTAATGACTCCCTCATGCATTGCTCCAAATGCATGTATGCATTTATCAAATAGTTCAAAAGTATGTATCGGTACATATTCAAAAGTAAGCCAAATAAGGAAGCTTAAACATTAGCCCCCATGAACTCACTGAAATAGTGCACAGATTTTTATTTTCATTTCCTTCTTTGGTCCTGGCTTTCATCTAGAACACTCTTCATCAGCCTGGTGCCTCCAGAATGTTTGGGGCTATGGCTGAGGCTGATGGGAATTGTAGCCCAAGCTTTCCAGAGGTTACTGAAGGCTGTTCTAGAACTATGCAGGTGGGTGGTGGAGGTATGCTTTTTGAGCCTGAGTCAAGATAAGGAAGTTATAGTTTGGGATTCAGCTGGTACACTTTTATTTACCATAAAAATGTATGGTCTTCACCAGTGGGTTCCCTAATAGGAATTGTTACCTGTACCCCTAGCCAGCTTTTTCTGTTCTCCCATCTCCTAAGAATACCCCAGTTGCCTTTACATTCCTTCCTGAGCTTGTGTTGTCATATGCCACCTCCCCCACTTTACTATTTAAACAGTAAGTGAATATTCAATGGTAATAATATTCACTTACTAGTCGTATTGAATGCCAGCATCACATGGCAATGAATAAATTCCCTGCTAAAATATGTATTGATTATGAATAACTACTATTAGCCCTGCATTCGTTCCATTAATAAAAGAGTTGTCAGGTTTTATCTTTATTGTCAGGTGAGCATGACAACACACCTCTGTCCATGAGAAAAACCTCAGACTCAATGTAATATTAGAAGGTGGGGAATGTGGAGAGGCTGGATAAATGTCATGTTTTCTATTAAAAACAATTTATATTATTAGTGGATTAAATATTTAGATGAACAAAAATGGAATTTGCGGGGGGGGGGGATCAAATTTGAATCTTACAGGTATTCTGATTAATACTTGTTTTAGGAGAAGCCCAGAACCGAAGGAAAATTGCTGTTCAGATTAATGATATTAATCCTACTTGAAGAACCACAAATTTGATAAGGTAATCTAAGTAGGCCAGGGGAAAGTAATGTTCTCTTAGCAGCAATGAATTTCATGAATAAAATGCCAAAAATTAGCATACATTGTCTGTGAGAAACTAGTCAAAATAAATTTTAAAAAAGAAAATGCTATTGAATTGTGCAAAATGTATATTACTAAGTACATTAAAGTGTTCTAGAGAGAGGGCAAACATAGATGAATCCAATATACCCAGCAATAAGGAGATATACAATTACAATAATGCAATTATAGTAAAATAAAATTGAAAGAAAAAACAACTTGCAGCTTGTATAGGCTACAAGATTTGGTATATGCTTCTGGGCCTGTATATATTAATGAAATTGTCCAAAAGTAACTACCAGTACATGTTCAAAAACAAGCCATTGATACTAGCAGATGTGGGGGGGGCCACTAGGTGGCGCATCGGAAGATGGCTGACAATAACATCTCTCCGACCCACACAAGGTAATTTGGAGGCTATGATGGGGGTAATTAGCCTCCTTAACCCCCCCAGGATTGTGGGGGGGACGGCCCTTGCCTGCTGTGCCCTATACCAGCCCCGAATTTGTGGGGGTGGGGGCACTAGGCACAAAGCCCTCCTGTGGGATTCCGGCACTCCTCGATGCCGTCTCTGATCCGCGCCTCTAGTTGCAACAATCTTCAAAAGAAACAATTTGGACGAGATAAATTGCACATACTTCAAGGAAAAAGGGGGAGTAAAGACTGCTGACAGAAGAGATCTCTGATAACAAGACAAGAATAAAATATGAGAAGATACGTCAAGATACGGTACGACAAATGACTGAGGGGGGAGGGGGGGAAAAACCTGCCTTTCCCTTTTTTTTATGTGATTAAACAAGAATCCCCTCCCCTAATGTCAGAAATTAAGGACTTAAGCTGTGGATTTAAGACTGTGTGGAGATAAACTTTCGAACCAAAGCAATGTTTCAAGACGAAGCTGGAAAGCTAAGAGTTTTGGAATGACACAGTTAAAAATGCCGTCGCCATTTTGGGAGGCATTGATGGAGCTCTTGGGTCTGGGAGGAGAAAGAGAGAAATCAACTTCTCAGTAGGACTTAAGAGTGACAATGCCTAATTTATGATGGAAAGAGCAATGTTATCTACGAAGGAGATATATGGAAACCATCTGGACTTAGTTTGGAGGAACGGGAAATCCACACAGGATCATTATACTTGCTTACCGGCTTAAGGAGACCAACAGAAGAGATCGTAAAGGAAAAAGAGAAATTATATGAACAAGATATGATGTGGAAACACCAAGATAAGACTGGATAGAATTATGAACTTTGTCTGGACTGATTTGGACTGATTTGGACATTAACGCAGTAATAAGAAGATGATCTGAATCCCACTTTGGATCTTGAAGTATGGGTTCCCCCAACAAAATTTAAAAATTTGGGACTTCCGGAGGCGGCGCAAAAAGGCAATGGCTGCCCTCTTCTAACCGGGAGAGGGTAGCTCCGCTGAGAAAGGGTCGTCCGCTACGGCGAAGCGGAGACCCACATTGGAAAACCGCAGGCGGCAGAAGCCTGAGGTCCTGGGACCTGGCGGGCGCCAGGAGCTGCTCTCAAAGCGCTGAAGGAACCCCGTAAGGGGCTCCGGATCGCGGAGGGGGTAGCGGCGCTGAGGGTCGTTCCGCAATCAACGGAGCGAAGCCGCGTAGCTGCTGCCAGTGAGCGCTGACCTTTCTTCCTGAAATTTTTGCTTTGAAAACAACAACCCGTGAGTAAATAATTGACTCTATACAATTTGGAACTTTAAAGTACTAAATTTGGCTGAAAGCGGAGTGACGAAAAACAGGAAGTCCGTCTTCCGTTCCCGTTGAACTTGAACGCAAAGAGCTGGAGGAGTGGAGGCAAAGAGAGACCTTTTAAACTATCTGATCTGAGCTCCCATTGAACTTTACCTTAAGTGGAATAATAATTTTATGTGCTGGATTTTATGAATTTTAGCTGCATGGGGATACCTTTCTTCTCTTGGAGCTACATTTTAACTAAAAAACCCAGGTGCTGGAGCTGCATGAGAAATTGAGAAATTGAGCTGTCAGTTTGCAGTTTGCAGTTTGGATACTTTGAATCTGAACTTTGAAACAATCTGAGAGAGTTTGAACTTGTTACTCTGAAGTATTTGGATTACCAGTTTGCACCATCAGAAACACTGTTGCTGTATTAAATCCTAACTCTGCTGAAAAACTTTTTATTGAAGGTTCTTGGACTTTGAAATCTGACTTTATTTTAATTGGAATTGATCTCTTCCTTGAAATATTTTAAACTCCCCCTAGAGGATTTGGGACTTACAGCAGTGACTTTTATTTTACTTTCCTTTTCCCGGCCCTCTGTTGACTGTTACCATCTGGGCTGCTGCTTTCTCATGGGAACAACTCAGCTTGACCTTGACTTTTAGATAACTTTGGAATGAGTGGTGCAAGAAGGAGAGGAAGAGCTAAACAAACAACTTTGACAACTTCAACCGCAGCCTCACAGGCACGTAGATCATCTGTGCCTACTTTGCCTTCTGAGGAAGAAGCTGCCTCTCTGCCACAGGCAGGGGAGGGAGAAACTGAGGAATTACAATTGGAAGATACGGCCTCAGGGGCAAGCACTGCTATTTTAGAGAAAATCTTTGAAAAATTGGAATCTTTGGACAAGAAAGTAGAATCTTTGGACAAGAAGGCCGATGAGCAAACATATAAAATTGACCAAAACACAGAATGTTTAAATAAATTATCTGGACAAGTTGCACAGAATACTCAAGCAATTGGAGAATTGAAGGAGGCTGCAGGGGAAAATCGGAAATTGGCTGAAGATACCAGCCAAAAACTTGAAAATTTAGAACAAGAGGTAAGACCACTCTGCAAACAAGTAGGTGAACACCAGACCTATCTATCTATGATTGAACTGCGGAACCGGGAGAGCAATTTAAGGATAAGGGCAATACCAGAAGTGGAAGAAGGCAACCTAGCTGAGTTTTTGACCAAAGAATTCTCCAAATTTTGGAGCTTAGAGGAAAAGGATTTTAAAATTGTTTCAGCTTTCAGGCTTGGGAGACTTATAAAGAAAGAGAAGCCCAGAGACTGTTTGATAATATTGAGGTCAAAGGAGGAAAGGGACAAGATTTTGGGCCTACACTACGGAAAGTCACTGGACATTTTGGACAAAAGAATTGAGATTTACAAGGATATTCCTAAACAACTGTTGGATCTTAGATCTAACTACTTGGAGCTGACAAGACTGCTAAGGAACAACTCAATCATCTTTAGGTGGGAATTCCCTCAAGGATTATCTTTCACCTTTAGAGGGAAGAAGATCAAAATCAGAACATTGGAAGATAGAGATAAATTTCTGAACGTACACGGAGAGGACCTTCACAAAGGAATTGATCAACTTCCAGGGCCTGAAACACCAGAGGTACCTGCACCCTTGGATCCTGAAGATCCTTTGAATAAGGTACCACCCCTCGAAAAATAACCAGATTTACTCAGGATGTCTCTGCAACTTTTGAGTTGGAATATTAATGGCTGTAACATCCCAGAAAAAAGGAGGAAAATTTTTCATATATTAAAAAAAGAACAACTGGACATTATTTGTTTACAAGAAACACATGTGACTAGGCTCCATAGAAAGGTGTTAATAAACAAAAGACTTGGTCAAGAATTTATATCTTCGGACAGAGTAAAGAAGCGAGGAGTGGTGATATATGCAAAAGAGAGCCTGTCACCTAAATTTTTATTCAAAGATGAACATGGAAGAATATTAGCAATTGAGATACAACATCAAGGAGAAAAGATTCTGATACTAGGAATTTATGCACCAAATGACGGGAAATCGGAATTTTATAAGAAGTTGCATGAGATTATGCTGGACTATCTGGACTACAACAACATCATTATGATGGGAGATATGAATGGGGTCGTATCGACTAACATGGATAAGTCACAAAACCAAAATGTTTCAAAAGACGGCAGACTACCAAAGACCTTTTTTGAAATGACAGACAATATGGACTGGATTGACATTTGGAGAACTAAGAACCCCCTGGGAAGAGAGGGAACATTCTTCTCTGAAGCCCAGCTGACTTGGACAAGAATCGACCAAATATGGATAACTAGAGGTCTGGCACCCAAGGTAAGAAAAGTGGAAATCTGCCCAAAGACCTGCTCCGACCATAATGCGCTGAAGATGGATATGACACTTTTGCCAACCGGCTCCTATAGATGGAAGATGAATGACAACTTGTTTAGAGATCAGGAGATTATTAAGAAGGCCCAAAAAACTCTGAAGGATTACTTCGAGATAAATATGAACACTACGGTGGAAAAAAGAACTATCTGGGATGCAAGCAAAGCTGTGATGAGGGGGTTCTTGATACAACAGAACGCCGTAAAGAAAAGGACACAAAATGAAAGGAAAGATAAGATCTTGCAGAAAATTAAAGAATTGGAGAAGAAATTAAGATCAAATCCGAAGCCACAGCCGATTCTGAGAGAAATTAAACTATACCAAGCACAATATTCCAAACTGATAAACCAGGAAATAGAATGGAAGATTAAATTAATGAAACAAAAAACTTTTGAATCGGCGAATAAATGTGGGAAACTGCTTGCTTGGCAGTTGAAGAAGAGACAGAAATTAAACACAGTTACAAATCTAGAAATTGAAGGAAGAAACATTCAGAACCCCATGGAAATTAGAAAGTGCTTCCAGAGATACTTCAAAAAATTATACACTCAAGGGCCGCAAGATGAGGCTGAGATTAAACAATTTTTGGAAAGAAATGGACTAACAAAGTTGTCACAAAAAAACAGATTAATCCTGAACAACAAAATAACACAACAAGAGATTGAACAAGCCATTCAGAACATGCAACTGGGCAAATCTCCAGGGCCAGATGGCCTGACTTCCAAGTATTACAAGACATTAAAAGACTATCTGATCCAACCAATGATGGAGGTCTGTAATGAAATTATGGAGGGGAAGAGGGCGCCGGAATCGTGGAAGGAAGCTTTTATCACATTGATACCAAAATCTGAAACTGAAAAGACACAACTTAAAAACTATCGTCCCATCTCCCTTCTGAATGTGGATTACAAAATATTTGCAGACATTTTGGCAAGTAGACTTAAAAGAGTTCTTAATGAAGTAATCCATAAAGACCAGGCTGGCTTTCTCCCAGGTAGAAATATGTTTGCCAATACTAGGAACATTATTGACATTTTGGAACTTTTGCAAACAGATATAAATACAAAAGCAGTGTTAATTTTTATAGATGCGGAGAAGGCCTTTGATAATATTTCTTGGAAATTTATGAAGGGAAATTTAAAAGAAATGGGAGTGGGACGGGGGTTTGAGAATGGGATTGATGCAATATATTCAGAACAAAAGGCCAAATTGATAGTTAACAATGTGGTTACAGAAGAGTTCAAAATTGAAAAAGGAACACGACAAGGCTGCCCGATCTCCCCCCTGTTATTTATCTCGGTTCTGGAGGTGCTCTTGAACATGATCAGAGGGGACCGGCTGGTGGAAGGGATTCAGGTCGGAGCGAAACAATATAAACTTAAAGCTTTTGCAGATGACCTAGTTTTGACCCTGCAGGAGCCAGAATCTAGTACGAAAAGAGTATTACAACTGATTCAGGACTTTGGTCGGGTGGCGGGATTTAAATTAAACAAACAGAAAACCAAGGTGCTGGGAAAAAATTTGACAGATACAGAGTCAGAACGGTTTCAGAGAGAAACAGAACTAACTATGGTTAAAAAGGTAAAGTACCTAGGGGTAAACATAACAGCAAAAAATCTGAGTCTATTCAAGGATAACTATGAAAAATGTTGGTCTGAAATTAAGAGAGACTTGGATAGTTGGACAAAATTGAAGCTTTCTTTGTTAGGCCGAATTGCTGCTATTAAGATGAATGTATTGCCCAAAATGTTATTTTTGTTTCAAACACTACAGATTGTGGACAAAACGGAGTGCTTCCGGAAGTGGCAGAAAGATATATCTAAATTTGTCTGGCAGGGCAAAAAGCCCAGAATTAAGTTTAAGATATTAACAGATGCGAAAGAAAGAGGGGGCTTTGCCCTGCCAGACTTAAAGTTGTACTATGAAGCCGCAGCTTTCTGCTGGCTAAAAGACTGGCTACTTCTCGAAGACACTGACGTACTGGACCTGGAAGGTTTTAACAATGCTTTTGGTTGGCATGCATACTTATGGTATGACAAAGTTAAGATCAATAAGGCCTTTAAGAACCATATTGTCAGGAAAGCAGTGTTTAATGTCTGGACAAAATATAAAGACTTATTGGAAAATAAAACTCCAAGGTGGCTTTCACCTCTGGAGGCTAAGGCCCGAAAAAGACCCAATATGGAGGCCAAATGGCCAAAATATTGGGAAATATTAGAAAAAGATGGAGACAATTGGAAATTGCAGAGTTTGGAGAAAATGAAGGATAAGGTGCGAGACTGGTTACATTATGCTCAGATTAAAGAAGTTTTTAAAAATGACAAAAAGTTAGGTTTCCAGGTGGAGAAATCGAAGCTAGAAACAGAATTGTTAGAACCAAAGACCAAGGTACTATCTAGAATGTATAACTTGCTGTTAAAATGGAACACACAAGACGAAATGGTTAAATCGGCTATGATAAAATGGGCACAGGACATTGGGCATAACATTATGTTTGAGGACTGGGAAAGGTTGTGGACCACTGGGCTGAACTTCACCGCATGTAATGCTCTGAAGGAAAATGTAATGAAAATGATATATAGATGGTACATGACCCCAGTTAAACTTGCCAAAATATACCATTCGTCTGATAATAAATGTTGGAAATGTAAAGAAAATGAAGGAACATTCTTTCACCTCTGGTGGACATGCCCTAAGGTGAAGGTCTTCTGGGAAATGATATATAATGAGCTGAAAAAGGTATTTAAGTATACCTTCACTAAGAAACCAGAGGCCTTCCTTCTGGGTATTGTCGGCCAGAAGGTGTTAAAGAAGGACCGAACATTCTTTATGTATGCAACAACAGCAGCAAGGATACTCATCGCAAAAAACTGGAAAACTCAAGATTTACCCACACTGGAAGAGTGGCAGATGCAACTGATGGACTATATGCAACTGGCCGAGATGACTGGCAGAATCCGCGACCTGGGAGAAGAGAAGATGGAGGAAGACTGGGAGAAATTCAAGAAGTATCTACAAAAACATTGTAATTTGGTTGAATGTTAAGAAGGATGCTAGATTATAAAAAATTGGCCACCACTAAATTAGATTTGAATTTGATGATAAGTGAGACTAAAGAAAATATAAAATTTTTTGGAAGAAGTGCTAGATTATATTTGAATGAGTGGACATGAGATTGTAAACAAGTTGATAATTTGTTTGGAAAAAACTTTTAACGATGTAAATGGGAGCGGGAGACGCGAGGGAGTCCAAAGAAGTGATGAAATTATGTCTGTGATAGAAGTAAGATTGTTTATTATTTGTGCATTTATATTTAAAAACTTTAATAAATATTTATAAAAAAAAAACAAAATTTAAAAATTTGGCTTTGTAATTTGGAATTTATGCGATGTGATTTAATTTGATGTGAGTGGCCAGTTAATAAAAATTATTTTTTTTAAAAAAAAAAAAAGATACTAGCAGATGTGGATAGCAGAGTACAGGACAGAAATGGACTAATTTTAGGAGATGCTCTACTCATACTTAACTTGGCTTAGGTAAGACATCATCTGGGTTGACTTCTTGGCATTAAAACACAGCAGAACAGCTGATGATCATCTTTGTATGAGCATATGCCCAACACCAAGTGTGAATAGAGTGTTCTTGTATGCACCTATTTGTGTAGAATATATCCTTTGGAAACAAATAGTTATGTGCACAGAGTAGTATAAAGCAGAGAGCTGGATTCAGCTAACAAGACCCGCTAATGGAAGCCCACACAAGAACACAAGCTATCTCAACAGGGTTTTCCCTCTCTCCACTCCTGACACCAGCCTCAATTGGCTCTCTCTCTCTCTCTCTCTCTCTCTCTCTGTGTGTGTGTGTGTGTGTGAAGAAAACACTCAGAACAGCTTGGAGGGGGAGGATAGGTGATGCCGTTTCCAGCTTGAGCAATGAATGAAACACATTTAACAATGCATACTTTGGGAGAAAAATGCCTATTTAAATACAAATATATGTGCAGATTTCTTAAAATACAGTGGTACCTCAGGTTACATATGCTTCAGGTTACAGACTCCGCTAACCCGGATATAGTGCTTCAGGTTAAGAACTTTGCTTCAGGATGAGAAGAGAAATCGTGCTCCGGCGGCACAGCAGCAGCAGGAGGCCCCATTAGCTAAAGTGGTGCTTCAGGTTAAGAACAGTTTTAGGTTAAGAACGGACCTCCGGAACGAATTAAGTACTTAACCCGAGGTACCACTGTATATGGAAAGAGGATGAAATAGACATTATGAACAAATACATGCAAAAATGACCTAGGTGAGTGATAGGTGGACCTGTCAATCCCTTTTCAGAATAGCCATGTGGTTTTTGCAGAGTCTCTCCACCCAAATTAGAAAAGCATATATTACAAATTCGAAAAGTAGAAATGCTGAAAAACAAAGCATTTGCCTACTAATACATCTGTGGAAGAACTTACAGCATGCTGGGCTACAATACTGTAGACCTTTTGTTTGGCTTATGCTGCAGCTGTATGACTATCCTCTAACATGTCTGGCTCTAGTGGTCAATGAGGGGGAGGAGATCTAAAATCCTAGGCATCAGTGGCAACTGTTGAGTCTCTAGCATGGCCTGGTGCTCAAGAGTCTCTCAGCAATGATTACAATTACGGTAATTTGCAAGTGTGTGCTGGAAGAAGTCCATTGCAGACTGCCATTGGTGTCTGCTAGTGAATTAACGCAGGCAGGCATTGCTTTTGACAGTGATTTAAAAGGAGGTTTATTCTTTTTAATGGTGCCTCCTTCTCCTGCCTCTACAACTGATTCTCTAATCTTCAATAAGGAATGAACAGCTAAGCAGAACTCTGTGATTAATCAATTTTTTGTAATTTGTATCTACCTTTCATTTGCATGTAGACAGGCTGTGCTCAGTTGATGCAATTTCCAAGAGAAGGGCAGGGTGTGAGAATCTAATGAAAAGCATTATTTTTGTATCGTTGTTGACAACTCCTGTAGTTCATGTTTGTAAGTAGAACGAAAAACAGCCGCATTTGAAACTGAAGCTAGCTCAATCAAACCATGTTCAGGGTATTTTCCCTGTGTTGCCTGAATTGAATTCTGAGTAGCAACAATGTAATTCTTTTTTAAAAATAAAATAAAAAGGGGAAAGAAGAAGAAAAGAGTTGGAGAAAAATTGAGCCCTTCAACGAACGCCTTGCTGGATTAGTTTTATGAATCAATAAGTAAATAAGCCTATAACCTGCAAAATGTCTTACCATGGTTTATTCCAGATCTTGAAGTTTGTGGCTTGCCATCTCATTAGTCATATTAGTCAGTGGTTTAGTCATGCTGGCCACATGACCTGGAAAGCTGTCTGTGGACAAACGCCGGCTCCCTCGGCCTGAAAAGCGAGATGAGCGCCACAACCCCAGAGTCGCATTTGACTGGACTTAACTGTCCAGGCGTCCTTTACCTAGCTTTACCTTTAGTCACATTTTAGAAGTGGCTGAATTATGGGCCAATAGAAATGAGTGAAGTTGATCTCACATCTCGAGGAACAGAGTTGATAACCACAATGCACTCTGGGCACTCAAAGTGGCTCTTGTCTGGACCACAGAAGGATAGGGTGATGCTGAGGGGAGGGGCCAGAGCTGAGTGGTACAGCAGCAGATCCCAGGTTCAATCTCTGATCTCTCCAGTAAAACAAACAAACAAGGGGATCCAGAAGCATGGGGGCAATCGGAAAAAGCTTGCCCCTATATATCACAACTCCATCCCCTTGTCCTTTCTTCGTAGCAGAAAGGTGTGGTGGAGCAGTGATTTCTTCTTCTTCAGTTCAGAGAAGACAAAGAAGACAAACTTCCTTAGAGGTTTTTAAGCAGAGGTTGGATGGCCATCTGTCATGGATGCTTTAGCTGAGATTCCTGCATTGCAGGGGGTTGGGCTAGATGACCCTTGGGTCCCTTCCAACTCTATGATGCTATGAAAACCAAGTTGGATAAAAACTCCCAGGACTGTAAAACTATTCTTGGATGGAAGGGGAGCTGCATGAGCTGCCTGCTTTCATATTTTGATTTTATATTTGTATATAGTCTTAATTCTATTAAGGTTTAATTGTATTTTAATGATTGCTTTCCCCCTATGTTTTTAGCAATTCTTGTTTTTATCTTTATGCCGCCTTGAGTCCCGTCAGGGTAAAAGGTGGGGTGTGTATAAACAAACATACATACAAACAAACAAATAAATTCTAATACTAGTAACAGCACAACTTCCAGGGAGTAGAAAAGTTCAGATACAAACTGGCAATGCTGGTGCACAAAACTTCAATTCTGCCTGCAATACATCTCAGAGAATACTGGTAATTGTTCACACAAACAAGAGAAACCTAAATTCATAGATGAAAATAGATAGTGGAAAAAACAGAACCAAAACCAGGAAGAAGGAAAGAGAAAACAGAGAAGCAGCTTCCATGTCTCTATTGTAGATGGTGATTAATCATGGAGCATTTTCACAACAATAGCCCCACACAATGAGACACACAGAATTGGGGAAAATCTTTCATCAGATCAGCTAGTTGTTTTAACAGTTATACTCCCGTCAAGCTTACACAATTCATCTTCAGGCTTTGGTGCCGAGAGCAAAACATGAAACAAGATGGAGGAAGTTCTTACATGTTCAGACTTGGCTGATGGTCATCTCAGATGCTATGAGGAGAAAGGTTCATTTGCAACCTAACTTGCCTAGGCTGCCTCCTTTGTTCTTGGGGAAAGATTGGTTTCTTTTCTAATACAACAGTTGGTCCAAAAATAAAAAAATAAAAAAAATGTTTCTAACAGTCTACTCAAATTCCACACAGTGGCTTATGCTCAGAACCATTTCACATACTTCTTTGAACATGTTACCTCAGATCAATGTTAGCCAGCATGATCACAGCTTGTGATTATGAATTACAGAAGTTAATGAGGCATTACATGAATAAATACTTTCATCTGCTTTGAGTTTGCTGCTAGATCAGCAAGTTTTAGAGCAAAACTTCACGTTACCTCAGCACCTGAGTGTGCCCTTGACTTCCAGGAGTGGATCTAGTCTATATGAGAGGAGTCCTTGTAGGGGATAATCTGTGCATAGGAAGGAGATACAGAAAGTTCCCCTACAAAAGCTACCCCTAACAGCTTACTTCTGATTGCTGGAGGCCAGTTAAAGAAAAACAAAAGAAAGACCATAGCTCAGTGGTGGATCATCTGTCTTGCATGCAGAAGGGCCCAGCTGGGACTGTGAGGCTTTCGTGCCTGAAATCCTGGGAAAGCCACTGCCAGTCAGTCCTAAACTAGACGGATCACTGCTCTGACTCAGTATATAGGCAGCTTCCTGAGCTTCGTCCTCAGTATAAAGGACAAAGGACAAGTATTCACATGGCATTTTCACATGGCAACTGATATGTGGAGATGCAAATTTGGAAATATATAATACAATTAAGCTACAAATAAATCTCACCATACTGGGCTGCTCAGTTTGCTGTCCGCTGACAGTGCAAATGGTTGGTGGGCAACCACAAGATTCCTGCCGTCCCTTGAGAACTTTGGGTGGTATCAAACTCCCTCATGCCATGAGCACAAGGATTTCCACTTGCACAGTGGAACTTCCCCCCTTCTCCTCCTACTACATGCACACCACACCTTCTCCAAATCTGTTCTGGAGGGTTGCAGGAAACCTCAGAAGAGATTCAGAGTGTGCACTGGGGCAGGAGGGAGCAACGTCTCATTTTGCAAGTGGAAACCCTAAGTGGCTAACTAGTGCTGCATTGAACACAAACATTACTTTTTAAACTGTACCCAAACTGGACTGCCCCGTTTACCCTTTCCTTGGGGCAGGGTTGGGCTGGATTTTTTACATGGAAAGACAAGAGGGAAAATATAAAGACAGAAATGGTTCATTCAGTGTTGTTGTTTGGGTTTTTTTTTTTAAGCACTCAACAGACATTCTCCAAAAGTCCAAAATAACCTATGAGGTTAGTTGAGGAGGACAGTTCATATATCAATTAGTCCTTAGTGCTGGTGACTTTCAAAAGTCCGGTTATTCAGATAAAGTAAAGGCAACATTCGATTCAAGTCTGCTTTCACTTACTTGAACTGTGTGTGTCGGGGGGGGGGGAATTCTGTTTCAATTCAGGTAATCTGAAATGTTATTTTCCAGAATGTCAGGCAGGCTTTATAATGAATTAATGCACTTCTTTAAATTGCTTAATTTCCCCCAACCTCCTTCCCCTAAGCATGCTAATGGACGAGAAAACATAAATGGCTTGGAAATATCTTGGAGCCATTTCCGTGCAGTGCTTCAGAAAGAAGAAAAAAGGCAGGTCCCATCTTCTGCTTGTACCCTGAAAAAAATAAACCCACATTGCAAAAGACCAATTTCTCTTTGATTGAAAATATATGTAGTCACAGGAAGAAAAAGCTAAATGTTTTATTTCTAATTGTCCCTAACTTCAAGGACGATAAAAACCAGACTTCAAACAACAGATGGACATGCCCGCATCCATTCTTGTCAAAATCAGGCTGTTTCATTTGAGTGGAGAAGAAGCTGGCTGAAGCACGTCTATTTTAAATGGCACAGATAATAGTTCTCCTCTCTGAGAGACGCGAAGACAGAGCAAGAAGAACTCACTCTGTTCCCCCCTCCCCACCCCAATCACGATTACCGTGGCAACTCGCTTCAGTGGCTTCTTCTTAGAGAACAGAATCACTTTTAGGCCAACTTTGTCAGAATCATGTATGCCGCCCAATCCTATGCATGCTTATTCAGAGGTATGTCTAACGGCAATAAATGTGACTCAATCCCTGGCAAGTGTGTGCATCATTGCAGTATAGAGGAGCACGACACATGTCAGCTCAGAAGTGAGTCCCACTGAGTTCTGTGAGACTCTGCCAAATGTCTGTCTGTACTAGGTTTCCACTAGTCCAGGGTTGGCCAACTCCCAAGAGACTGTGATCTACTCACAGAGTTAAAAGCTGGCAGTGATCTACCCCCCTTTTGGGGTGTTCAGGTTGTTGAGCTTTTTTTAGGAAGGAACGTGGGTGACACTGTGGGTTAAACCACAGAGCCTAGGGCTTGCTGATCAGAAGGTCAGCGGTTCGAATCCCCATGACAGGGTGAACTCCCGTTGCTCAGTCCCAGCTCCTGCCAACCTAGCAGTTCAAAAGCACCTCAAAGTGCAAGTAGATAAATAGGTACTACTCCGGTGGGAAGGTAAACGGCGTTTCCATGCACTGCTCTGGTTTGCCAGAAGCGGCTTAGTCATGCTGGCCACATGACCCAGAAGCTGTATGCTGGCTCCTTCAGCCAATAAAGCGAGATGAGCGCCGCAACCCCAGAGTCATCCACAACTGGACCTAATGGTCAGGGGTCCCTTTACCTTTAAGGCCCATATTTGGGGGGGTTGGGTCAAAGTTGTTGAGTTTTTTCAAGGAGGAGGCAAAATGTTGAGCTTTTTTTTAAGGGGAGCCAGTTGTTCAGCTTCTTTGGGGGGAGCCAATGATCTACCAGTGATCTACTGCAGACGTCCAGTGATCTACTGGTAGATCACAATCTACCTGTTGGACATGCCTGCGACTAGTCTATTATCATACTGTCTGGCCTTGGTTGTTTCCGAAGTTCTAAAGAAGAAAAAGGAGCCAATTTATGTCTGTTGTAAATGACTTGGGGGTTAATAGAAGGCATTCATAGGGTGGGGTGGGAGAAGGGTCTCTCTGCTTGTGAAAGTTTTAGACCCGGGTGACAAGGCAGAAGAGAAAGGAGAAATTGGGGATGGGGCAGGTGGAACGGTGGTGTTAAAGTTAGCATTTGAAGGAATAAGGGGGAATCTGGGAGGTAGGGAAGATTGCTTCAGTAGCACATACTAAAACTGGAACAAAACATGGATGATTATATTAATCTGTTATTATTTGATGGTATGGCCAATCACAATGGATATGCACATGTGATCCAGCCCTTAGATTTCAAAGCACAGAGAAGTAATTCATCGTTTCTAGAAATAAGAAGCTGTCTCGAACTTTTGAAGAGATGAGATATAAATATTTAAAAGAAACCGGTGTTTCGGAATCTGCTGTCCTGAATTTGTAGATTCAAAATTCTCTAGCCCTTTTCTTCAGCATGGACATCTCAATTCAAACTTAGTAATTTCAGTTTTTTGTAACAGTAACATGTATGTTCAACATGTGTTAGTTTTTTGCAGATATTTTCTTTGAACTGTCAAAACAAATTAAACATTCTCTGAAAACTGCAGAGAGAACCATGTGTGGCCAAAGTTTGTAAATTTCAATAGTCCTCAAAGGAAATAACTGAGCAAATTTAATTCCTTACTCCAAAAAACACAGTTTCACTTTTTCCCTGAACTCAGTCACAGGAAGTGGTTTCCCCCTACTGTTCTTCCCAAACTGTATTAATTCAAAGAAAACAAATCAATTTTTTAAAAATCCACAATTAATCCAGAAATCTGTATTATTGTCAAAGTTAAAGTATGGCTGTGATAGTTAGGACAAGAAACTATACAAGCCATCTTCAAATAAAGTTTGATCAATTAGTTATTAAATTGTCAAGGACTTGCTTTGAGCAATCAGTCTTTCTGGAAATTTGGAAGAGACAGTTCCATTATTTTTATAATGAGTGAGAAAATTGGGCTTTTCCTTCTGCAACAGGAATAACAATGGGACACAATCTGCATTGTCAAGAGCAAAATGCGCATGCGCACCACAGCTACTATAGGAGCGCCCTTGAAATGTGTCACAATGTGCTACGGGCTTTGGATGCTCACAAACACCTCCGATATCTTCATTTAGCCCTCCCTTGGACCACAGGTCTAATGGCTCAGGTGCCAGGCCAGGCCTGCTCTAAGCAACACACAGCCCATGTGGATAGCTCAACTGGTTAAAGCATGCTGCGGATAATGCCAAGGTTGCAGATTTGATCCCCTATGGGACAGCTGCATATTCCTGCACTGCAGGGGATTGACTAGATGATCCTCAGCGTCCCTGATTCTATGTGTCTTCCATGCAAGACAGCTGCTCTGCCCTCTCTGCTGTCTATGTACATCTGTTTGTTCTTCCCAAAAGGTTTTCGCAGGATGGAGCAAAAATGTTTATGCTGGCCTCTGCACTCTCATCAGATCCAGTCACCTGCAGAGACATGGACAGACAGCAAGGGGAAAAATTATGACCAGAAATATCTACAGTTCAGCAACTGGACAGGAGTCATCAAGTCACCAGCTGCAGCTCTACTTGATGTCACAGTAAAACTCCACTTTGAAAAATGAGGGTCATACTGCAAAGATTGAGAGTCACTTAGGGTCAACCCACACAAGCAAGCAGCATTCCCCCCCCCTCCCAAGCATGGGATATATACTGAGCATGTAGAAGAAGGGTGATGAGAGCTGACTTCTTATCTGTGCTCAGTCCAGTCCTCAGCCACCTGGGGGAAGGTTCATAGCGTAGTGGGTCACAGATGGTCACAGATTCAAGCCACAGAATCTCTAGGTAGGCCCTGTCCAAAATCCTGGAATTCTGTGGAGTTAGATGGCTCACTTGTTTGACTCAATCTAAGACAGCTCCCTTAGACCACAGAAAGGGCTACGGATGCACCAGTTCAGCTGTCAGTTCACACTAGATATTCTCCAAGTGGTTGAGCACTGGAATATATGGAGGAGGGAAAAAGGCTTATTTGTGTGAACTGACCCTTGATTTCAAGGAACCTACTTATTGATGTCTTCAAAGGCCTGGGGCTCTTAAGAATCTAGATTTTTCACAATTATTTATACCCTGCCTTTCAGGATATAGATTATTCCAAGGTGGCTAACAAGAAACACTGTGTTAGATTTTGAAGCAACACCACCACGGTAGACAACTTATTAGCATGTAAAAGTCGACAGGATCCTGCCCCACTGTTGATGATAGATGGTTCTGTGGCCATCAGACAAGCTGGCTGGGGCTGATGAGAATTGTAAACAAAACCTATGGAGGCCACCAGCTTGGTAAAGGATGATTAAGACATTCTGAAAACCTGAGCTGGATCAAGGAATGGATCAGCCACAAACATTACCTTACCCTATCTTATAGACTTTAACTTTCCTGTATTGATTTTTAAGACTTGCAGTAATCCACAGAACCACAACAGGACTAGACCTGGATACAATTTCAAATCTCTAGTTGCAAAGTGGAAAAAAACTGATTTCTTTAGCATAATTATACAGTATACACTTAAAAACGATTGTTTAGGTCCAATATGCTTAATATTGAAGACTAAGGGAAGAAAAGGACAACTTTGTTAGAAACACACAAATCAGGATGTTACTTGAAATGTTTTGTTGTTGTCTGTAAGATCCTCAAGAGGTATGCACAAATTGGAAATTTGTTATTGAAGAAGTCAAGCTGCTATACTACAAAAACATGTCTGCATCAAAGACAACACAAAATAGATGCATTCACTAAAACCATACACAGCTTAATTATGACCTAGTGACTATTTATGGAGGAACTTTGGAGTACACTTGTTTTTGTCCCGGGGAAACTAAATAATGCTTTCAATGACATAAAAATAAACACAGCAGTCATTTTCAAATGTGATTTCTAGCTTACACTGAATGTTTGAGGGAGAGAAATTAGTCCCGTATAATGAAGAAATCTGTATATGAATGGTTGTAATTCTCTTTAACCAGAGAATCCCAATGTGATTAAGTGTGAACAAAGCCAGGCAGCACTTCTGCTGTCTCCCTCCGTTATTTATGAATTATAGGAACATAGAGGCTTCAGCTATATAGCTGGATCTGTATTTGCACAAATGATTTCTCTATGCAGCTTTAGAAATCTGCAGTTTGCTTTATTAATAATGAAAGCATTCACGTGCAGTTGTTCCTAATTCACCTGTGTGGCAACACTGCCCTCTTGTGGTGCAACCTATTCTTCAGTGGAGTTTTTTAAACCAAATGATAACTGGCATAGAATGGACCACTTCCTGCTGAAGCGTCACTATATAGAGTATGGGTTGCCAACCTTTAGGGGCCTGTGGGCACATTTGCAAACTAGAGAAACTACCATGGGCATCACGCACAGCACTCTACCAAGCAAACATGGCAACCTATTCTATCGTCTACAATAGAATGCTTCATTCAATCCTAATTCTTGAGGGGAGGAGTGACTCGTGAGTGCACCAGGGCATCTAGGATGTCCAAATTCATGACCACTTGTATATATGAAGAGAAATCTCTCACCACCAGCCTTACTTCAGATGGCAAGGGTAACAGGAGTGAGGAGTCCCTCCACTTAAGTTTTTACAGAGACACAGCTGATCCTTCAAGTACCCTGGCCCTAAGGTGTGAAGGGGTTTAAAAGGTCAAAACCAGCACTATGAACTGGGCCTAGAAATGGGAGTCACTGCAGCTGGCATAACATTATAATGTCCTATTCAAGTTAGAAAATCCAAGACTTACAATCAGCTTGCATGATGTAATCAGATGGGGTTGTATCCATTGCAGTGCTGTTAGTCACTCAGCGGTATACTTGTTCTGCTGGCGATATATTTAGTGCTAGCAGAATGCCGTTGCAGAAGTAAATACACAAGCATATTGCCAGTAACTTTGCTGTGCAATAGATTGCACAACCTGTTACACAAGCGTCCAGTAACATGTGATTCTTCTGCTGTGCTACATTAAAACTCATTCGTCCATTAGTGCAAAAGCTCTTGTACTAGAGGAGAGAATATTGCATACAGCCAAAGGTCTCATTACCAGAGCAGAAAATAGATTCATCATTTATAGAATTTGGGTAGAATCTAGGGAAGCAAAGTCATCAGAGGGCTCTAGCCAACTTTTGATACTCATCCTTCCATGTAGATTCAGACTGCTGGTTGGTTTGACCTACTATTCTCTCTACTGTTCTTTCTTACCTCTATTGTATTTAAACTATTTTGTATTTTGTTTAAATCTACAACCATATATTTGTTGTTGTTTAGTCGTTTAGTTGTGTCCGACTCTTTGTGACCCCATGGACCAGAGCACGCCAGGCACTCCTGTCTTCCACAACCATATATACTGCACATAATTAATTCATGATAAATGAATGAATGAGTACTGCACACAGAAAGATGGTACACAAGGTTAATTCACCTGTGACAACTATCCTACACTTTCATGTTCATTGAGTGAACATGGTTGTCTGGGAAGAGATGTGCATGCCAATTTTGCTCTAGGTGGGCTGCATAGGAACCTGATGATATGCAAAGCTTCCTCCACATACTGTAGATACATTGGGAAATAGGCATGCATGCTACACACACCACAGTGGCAAGACAACTGAGAAGATTATATAGGAGGGGTGGCTAACCTGAGATTCTCAGGTGGACTGCACCTTCCTGATCACTGGCTATTCTGGCTGGGGTTGACAGGTAATTGGATGTTCACTAACACCTGGAATCACAGATTCTCAATGCTTACTATTATCATTTACCCAGTGTTTTGTTTCTGGAAAAAGAGGTGCCCAAACTCACCATGAACGCTTCCCTTGTTCTTTTAAAATGGCAATAGTGCCAATGATTTCCGGCTGAAAAAAAGCCCTGCATTTATTCAAAATATATCCATCCTTCTTGCTGGAGGAGGCCCAGTGTGGCAATTACTCTAGAATTTATTCCTTAGAGATATGGTGCAGAATCCAATTACGGAGTAGCAGAAATCACATCCTCTAGCAAGCCAGTTCATTGCACCTGTGGCTTGTTATACAGTGGTACCTCGGGTTACAGACGCTTCAGGTTACAGATTCTGCTAACCCAGAAATGGTACCTCAGGTTAAGAACTTTGCTTCAGGATGAGAACAGAAATCACACGGTGGCGGCGCAGCAGCAGCAGCGGGAGGCCCCATTAGCTAAAGTGGTGTCTCAGGTTAAGAACAGTTTCAGGTTAAGAACGGACCTCCGGAACGAATTAAGTTCTTAACCCGAGGTACCACTGTAGTTAGTAGTCCTTACGTGATGTCATGAGAGGCTATTTTACCTTTTGTCATTTTACACAAATAGCAATATACTGATATAATTGATGTTCAAGCTTCTCAAGAACACCAGTGCTTTCAACTGTGGCATTCTAAGTATATCTTAGATCACTAAGCAAAAAAGCCAAGCAAAAAGAAACAATAACTGAGTTTTAATCAGCACAAAATCACCAGACATTTTATTGTAATTATGACAAAAGTTTAATTTTGATTCATTTTGCATTTTTATACTTTTAAAAGTAAATATAAATCAAAGAATGTGAAAAAACCCACGAACACAAAAGAAACATTGCTTCTGTGACTCCAAAAATTACATAATGCATATTCATAACTACTCTATTATCTATCTGAACAAGAGTACAACAGAATGGAAAAACACACAAAGTCATTCTTCAAAAGCCTCCTGACTAAAGGTCTCGCCTTGTAAATTATTTTATATTTTACTCTGTGAAAACTGAAAAAATATGAAATTCCAAAAATGCTGAAATTCCAATACAAGGTACAACTTGAATTTCAGAATGCCTAAAACTTCATTTCTTCTAATAAAATAAAATAAGATGTGCTATAGTCAATGCTCCCCACAGATAAACCTTCAGAACTACTGCAGTAGTTTTACTATAATAGGAAATAGGTTTTATTGCTGTGAAATAAGGCTGGCATACTTATTTCCAGCAATGAGTATATTTACTCATTAGTGTACATTTTCTGCAAACAACTCATCAAGCTAGTTAAACCAGAAGAATTTTTTTATGGAGCTGAATTTTAGGTATTGTGAATATGGGGGGGGGGGAGGAATTAGTTGGCAAATTAAAGCATGAAATCCAACCTGTTAAGTAAAAATATGTATTTCATAGACAGTGACCGATTAAGTTATTATTCATATTGTAAAGTGGATGCTACAAACCATGACTGCTAGATCAGGTGCTGTTTAACTGGTTTCCATCTACAACTATCAGGCTCTGAGAATATGTAAAATGCTCACCATAAATCCTGATTTTATCTTAAGAATTTTAATTGTTTTATGATATAACTAGTTAGTAAATAGTCCCTAAGGAATGCTTTTGATTGGGCCCAAACAAATCAGGTGTCCATAACAGCAGCAGTTTTTACAGCATATCTTGAGCTCCATTTTATTTCATTGATATTTTACACTAAATTATAAAGCTAGTGAAAATTACATAGTCCATCATGCAAAAATTAAAAAAAAAAAACCCAACCCCTTCAAGCAATGCCATTAAATAAACCAGTGAAGCAGGGGGCTGGCAGATGGAATATAGTCAAGCAATGTAAGCATACAAGCTTGCAATGCTACTAATAATTTCCAAAAGGAAGAGTATCAAGAGCAAATATCGGAACTGAATGCCTTGTCTTATCAGAGATAAATAAGTACAGATTCCACTTAAAGTGCACCTGCTTAACCTTTTTTCTTAAAAAAGAAAATCCTACTATTACAGCTATGCAAATAAGCAATACAAGCTAATCTTTTTACATATTCTACTCTATAAAGTAGTAAATAGTTGAAACCTAAATTACAATCTTTAATATATGAAATATGCTTTCTGTACCATGAACTTTAAAAAAGAAACTAAATGCTTATTCATAAATGCTGGAAAGTCTGAGAAATTGTTGACTATCATCGGCTGGTGTTAAAGAAACAGGGTTGTATTATATTTTTAAAAATTTTCATAGTCAACAAAAGTTTTTTAAGGCTCTGAAAGAGAAGCAGTCACTTTTCTTGAGATCTTTTGGCAAGAGAATATATAAAATAAAGTGTAGCAGGGCCTACTGACATTTTTGAACTTGAATGTTCATATTTTTTTAAAGCCAGCTCATTCAGTGTCTGCACAGTTATTGCACTCATGTATTCCTTGGAATACATTCACATCAACACAGTAACGATGATTGTGATACAGCCATGGCAAAAATAAAGTTTTCCAATTCAACATGAGATGAACTGCCCGTATGCTCAAAAACTTCCTCCAGAGAATTAATGCAGGCAGTTCTCATTTGATGTCTGAATGTAGTCATTCAATTATTCACACATATAAAATTTCACCAACTCTCATAAATACAAATTTGTCAGAGCGGAAAAGAGATTTATCACATGCAAACTCTTAATTAGTGTGGTATACTGCTTTGGAATATATTTCTATCAGAGTTAAAAGAGCATTTTTCAAAAGGTAACCAAAAATGAATTGAAAATAGGAGTTTACTGCTAAGTGCAAGTCCTTGTAGCAAAGTTAAGACAAGTTATGTTTCATTTTGTCACTGCACTTTAGTCTTACTGAAATCTGTCCATGTTTTTCTTAGTAAATGCTACATTTCAAGAATAATGGATCTATCAAGTAGGCATTATCACATCTACTTAAAACAAATTATTTTTCTCTATAGTATGTCAAGTACGATTTTAGAGATTCAGGAAGTGGTAGACTCATAATTCTTTCCCGCAATAAATTTATTGGGGGTTCTTCTGGCTTCAAGGCTTCACTGTGATCTTTATCATCCTCTTCTTTGTTGTCTTCTTCCATCTTTTCATCTTCTTCACTATCTAGAGGCTGAGGAATGAGCTGATTGCCTACAAACACATAGGTGTTAATCCTGCGCCTACGGCACCGTCTGCGTTTGCGTTTGGGTGGAGGTTTTGGAATAATACCCTTGGCTTGCAACTCATCATTTATATAGTTTCTAAGAGTGCGCCTAATGTAGATTCGAGCCAAGTCCTGTAGATTCCTAACAGCACAGGGGGCTGAAAAGAAAGAGAAAATTAAGATTGCTCTCTAGGTCAAGTTATCTAAGAGCAGTACTACAAATCGATGGTGAATTTTTAACTAGGTAAAGGAAATAACCTTTGAAAGAAGTAACGGTAAAAATATTATACTATGAAATGGATGACAACTCGAATGCTTTCAATGCCAAAAGATCAGTTATGTTGGCCAGTATCCAGTTAAAGGCAACTAGTTATACAGAACCAACAGAGTTTTAGACTTATTCTTCCTTCAGCAGTAGTCACACTGACTCATGCTGCAGTTTTGAACTGGACAGTCAAGAACACTTTGTTGATATGGCATGAGGTTTGCCCTGCCCATTTATTGGGGGTGGGTGGGTAATAATATCATGTCACTTTTTCATGACTATCTTGCCCAAAATTTGATAGATTACAAGATAATTCTATCAAAAGAGTAGGGCCATAGAGTTATTATGTAGTTACTTCAAATAGGTCCCCCTAGCCACATATTTTTAAACCAGATCATGTTAAACAGAATGTAGCTCAGTTCATAGGTAATGCTAGGTCAAATAATGACGAACATGCAGGTTCATGGTGTGAAGATTGCAGCCACTACACTCTTCCCACAATTCTGCAGCTGCCATGCTATCCAGGGCTAAGGTTTGGTTCAAAGTTACATATGAACTTGGGCTCATGGTTTGTCTCCGCCGGACAAATCATGGGTGATAGACCAAGAAAAATCGTTGATTACAGCTCATGGTTTGTCTGAAGTGAGAAACACCAAAAGCCTGAGTTCTGATGCAATACATTCTAATAACACTTTAAGAATATTTATGTAAGTATCATCAGTAGCTGCGCCCCAAAGGAAAGACTAGAGTTAAATGGTACTTACGAAGTCCCACAGTATCATTTTTGCTGCTGTCACTCTTGCTTGGCTGCACAAGTGGAGCAAATGAAACAGCAAGGATGTTTTTGCTCTCCCAAGTATTTTGTCCAGTTCTCTGTATTTGGGTTAGCTGCATGGAATCATTTAAGTTTCAGACACAAAACAATTAAATACATGACTTCCTCTACACCTGTCCAATTCTTATATGCTGGCCTTGCTCTGACATAACTACAGCTTTACCATCACAAGGCTAAGCATCAGAATCACATGCTTCCTCAGTCAGCGTAGCTGTGAGATCAGAAGCTTTTCCTTGTGTTTTATTAAGCACAGTTTATCTTTTTGACAGAACCTGAACAAACTGTTAGTCTTGAATATAGTTACTGAAACAACCTTAGCTGGTTTCAATAAGCCACAGTTAAAATTAATCAGAGTCTGGGGTTCAGACATAATATTAAACTGCGCTTAATTGAAAATGGAAGTGGAAATATCCAAACCTCTCATGGCAACCTCAGAGGTGGAAGGAAGAGTATGCGAGTCCAACGCCTGCACTGGATTTTTCATGCAACAATAAGTCAAAGTTCATTGTGACATTTGAGATCACTAACCACATTTGGACAGTCATATATTGGTTAAATAAACTGAGATATGACTCTTGTGTTCCTGCATGCCATTCCCTGTGCCAGTGTTCAAAACTCCCATTGTTCTAGGCGCATTTTGCGACAGGGAATTTCATTAGCGCAAGCAGTTTCTGAGCTCTGGCTGCAGTACTGCACCTATGATTTCAGATTAAAACTGCAGAGTGGAAGGAAAGGAGAACCTTTTTCTGCCTCCCCATTTCCAGGTACTCTCTGAAGACTGGAAAAGAGATCTTCTTAAGAATATTAGGAGGGTGGGCAGGGGAAGGACTAGACAATGTGAAAAATAAACACAATATTTTAGCTGCAGTTCATTCATTTTCAGCTTTGTATTCTCGCTATTTTTTAAAAAAAGTCCCTAGACATTCCGTTTTTGCACCCATAACCTAGGCTTAAAGTGCCATTTTCTCCTAGCTTTCATATCTCAGTTTCTAACACTGCCCTGTGCTCCTATAGCAATCAGACCAGAAGCCTCTAATTAACCATAACTTCCTGCTTCAGCTGAACTGAGAAACTATGGTTACCATCTTTCAAACCACCCAGGATATTAACTAACTTAAACCATTATTTAAAATATTGCTCTGAAGTTGGCAACTCTAATTTCTTGGTGCGATTAAATGAGAAAGTGCTGGTTGCTTACCTGTACCTTTAGCTCATTGTGTAGTCATCTTTGCACACACACATACAGGTTTTGCACCTGTGCAAAGTGTCTTTCTGGAAGATTCTACAGCTAGGCTTGAGTTTTGGTGGATACTGCACTACCACCATCTATGTGCACAGTTCAAATTTTTGAACAACACAGAGGCCCAAAATTGAACAATCTAAAAATTCCAAGACACACTAACCCCTAAAGATGGAAAGGACAGGCTGCGTGTCCACGCATATTTTCACTCTCAAGAATTATGGTTACAGGAAAGCAACATGTCCGTTTCCTTTGTAGTCTTTGCACAGCTACACACATGGGTAGAGTAACAAGCAGAGTAACAAGCTGTTCCTGAAGGTAGGGGCAGGCACAAAAAACAAATTGAGCAAGGCCTGTTGGAAGGAGGCACCTACCTAGACACCGTTGAGTCAAGGGTTGCAACTGACTTCTCTAAGGAAAATGAGGAGCAGCAACAACCCTCACAGAGTGCTAATAAACCCACTCCAGAACAGGACTGTTGCAAGGTGGCAACAAATTTAAAATACAGACCGTGAGCACAAGCTGAGCAGTGGCTACAAGTAGATAAAAACTAAAGCTGGTCTGATGCTGGCCAGTTAGAAACACAGTCTGGCAAATTACCAAGGTATGAAATCATTTCCTTTTTTTCTGGATTGAGAAAACCAGGATGGATATAAGATGGTAGGGTCATTCCAAGAAAGACCAGCTATGGGAAGAAGGGGAGTTGTTGTGCAAGGGTTAGCTATCATGAGTGCATACTGCCACCTGAAAAAGGACCACAGAAGTGAAGAAGATGCCACCAACAAATCCCTGTCACATAGAAGTGGAAGCTAGAGGGCTCAATCAATGGTGCAACTCCCTAGGAAATGTGTTCTGTTGTCAACATTTCTCTGAATCCCAGACTGCTGCTCAATGTGCACAGTTGGTGCTGAAAGTCTATACCATTACTCAACTTCCCTGTACAAAGGGTAGCAGACATATGAATGGCCCTCCTTACATAAAGTAGTGGTTCTTGGTCCTGAGGAAGTCTGTAGGAAGTGAATCTCGACTTCTGGTCCAAACAGCAGTTAATCAGTCATCTCTACACCTACAACTGTTCTCTAATAGTTGATTATATGTTCTAGCACCGGGGCACCAATCTTGAAAGATGCCATTTGTGGAAGAACAAAGAAAAACCTCTTTGCCCCAAATGTTGGTGACGTGAAAAGTTAATGCTATGTGCAATGCACAGATGCTGCCACTACCAAACACTTCAAGGGCTGCTGCAGCTAGATGAAAGGAAACCTAATGAATGCTCAATGGTTCCTTCAGTGTCAATACCAAGTGAAGCTATCATTGAAAAGAGGAAAGCAAAATAAAAAGAAGTTGGGAGTGACATTGATATCAAGGATTCTTCACTCCTGATTCAAAGGCAGTAACAGTAAAGCCCCCACTGAAAAATGCAGCAGGGATAGATACTGGCATTGAGACTCTTCAGCTTTGATATGGTATCTATAGCAGTTGAGTTACTGTGGGAAAGGTCTGCTGAGACCAATGCAACAACATGGCTTTGATCCTGAAGGAAAAACAATCTTCCATACTAAGCGAGAAGTGTGGGAAAAAGCGTGGGAGAAAGCTGCTGGCACCAATTCCTTTATCACCCTCAAATAATAACAAGATAAGTTGCTTGTGGTGCAGCCAGCTGGGATAAGACCTCAGCACTCAATAATGAAGCAATGGCAGCAGAGATTCTGCATTGTAAGTTAGACAATTACAATCCCATCACTGAGGTTTTCCACACTGCTGTAAATCATCAGCAGATAAATCAGCTGAGATTCACACCAGCTGATTGAGGCATTTCTTGTCCCTGATATAGGGGTGGTGGCAGCATAGTAGCTGTAGAGCTGGGGCAGTGCTGGTTGGGGCTGATGAGTGTTCGAGTCAAGCAACATCTGGAGGGCACCACGTTGGCTACCCTTGCGCTGTGATGCCACTTATATAGGCAGTTCTGTATGTGGGAATCTGCAATGGGATGTTGTGTTTAAAGAGGAGCTCCCTTCTCTTTTTAATGGCACTGGCATGCCTGCGGCTGTCATCAGAATGGCTGAAGCAGCAATGTCTTGGTGTCATTTACAACAGGTTTTACACTTTTTTTGGGGGGGGGGACCTTAGAAGGGCTGAAGCCCAGTGACAAAGTGGTCACACCAAAAGAATAGTCAAAAGAAAAGGAAAAAAGAAAACTAGAAAACAAATGACTGTAGCATATAGAAAAACATAAAATGAACCTCAGAATAAAAGGAACTTTTTTTTTTAACTTTAAACAGACGAAAAAATAAGGAAGAGACTCAAACACCGAGAAACACTACACACAACAATAAGATAGCAAGGCTAAGCAGGATGACAAGAGATGCAAGGGGTTAAAGGAAAGACAGCTTTGGTGCAGGCAAAACCAGAAACTGACTAGCGAGGAGGAAAAGCATTGAAACCTCTGGGAAGGGTGTTTCTGGGGGCATCTCTACCTGCATTTGTGAAATAATAGTATTGGGGAGTGGGGGTATCTACTTATGTTATCAAGTCTTCAAAAGATTTCATATGAGGTGTGTCCTATGACATGAAAGAAAGTGGAGGAGAGGGAACCATGCCCCTTAATATATGCATGGGGGAGGGGGGCACATGCCAAAACTAGAGCCTAGCTATAGAGTCTTCTCAAAAGAAGCTTTGTGGAGAGGCACAGAACCCATATGTGGCTCCACAGAGACTACTCAAAGAACATGGATTAATTAGATGCCTCCTGGTCTGATTGCTTGTGCCTGCAGTGACTATGTGGAGGCATACGGCTTGCTCATTTTTCATCTTAATAAGCCTGGAAATGATTATCCAAACTAAGTCACTGTCTAGTACTTCTCACCTTGAGAAAAAGAAGAGAACATATTTTTAACTGGCGGAACAGGGAGCCTACATTTATTCTGTTACATTCAAACATATTTCACATAATTCCCAGTTTACTTTTAGAAACACTTTATGTATTCTTGCTAACTTTAAAAAGGGTTGCAGGTCTACATTAATTTGTAGAAAACTCAGCTACTTTTGGAATATTTTAGTACAATTATATCATTGACTGAAATCTGATGCATGCAAATCCATGAATTGCCCAGGACAATGAGTATTTAAATACATATATTAATATGCACAATATCCAGAAATTAAATGCATAATTAAAACTAGTTGTGTATATCTGATGGGGGGGAAAGGATAAGTGTTCACATTGCTGAGAGCGCACAAATTTGCTCAAGAGGCCCTCCTTTGGTGTTTTCCAAGGATGGAATTAGAAGACATAATTACAGCAGTTTTCATGACTGGTTTTAAAATTCCCCAATACTTTATATATTAAAGATCTGTTAAGTCAGCATTACCTGTCCAATTTTCCCTGCAAACATATTAAGCTTGCAATCCTCTGGGCAGATCAGCAATACAACTATTTATTTTGAAAGCCTTTGCTTCAGTCCAGTGTTGTTTTTCCTTAATGGATAGCTATCAGTGATTACTGAACAAGAGTGGTATGATGTAAACCTCTCAATTCAAAAAGCATCCATGCTTCCTTAAAATATAGTAGTAGAATGAGCTGTTTTTGTGTATTGAGGAGAAATTATAAAGTTGTTATATAATATTTAATTGATGAGCGTTCTTATTCTAAAGGTATTTAGTAACTTATTGAGCAAGGCAAGCTTCTTAGGGATACTGTCAGCTTGAGCAAGTCATGTATCAGTGTACCTACACATCCCCATCTGTAAAATGGAGATAATTATACTCACCGTAGAAAAGCCCTTTGATATCTATGAATGAAAAATAAGTACTAAGTATTATTGTATCACTAAACGTTTCATGCTTTTCAAAACATTCTGTCCTTGACTGAAAAGGAAAGAGAAAGAAATGTCCCAGTTTGCTGGTCACTGAGCATTACACTGTGCTTTAAAACATATATTCACTCTGAGTCCATAGTTTCTAATTTGTCCGTATTTTTAAAGGACCAATTTTTGAATTACGGTTGGGTGCTCTTACCTGTTAGCTAGATCCCTTGGTACTCCTGCTAACAAATGAATCATGAAATCATGCAAGACTTATCGGATGATCTGCATGTCCTGAGCAATTGCTTTATTCAAACATTAGCAAAGCAGTGTGGGATCCAGTCACAGGGAAGTCAAAGGTATGCTATTTTGATAACATTACCATAGCTATCTAAAGCTCAGTTTAAGAGATTAACTGAACAATGCTGAACATAAAACTATAAATAGCAGTAGTAGCACTGAAACGGTAGCAGTCACTAATCAAAGTGCATTCTTAAACAGGCTGAACTGCAGCATGATGATGCCTTGATAACAGTGTTAATTTAAGAGCAGGGATAGATAGCTTGTCTGAAGGTAGGATAGAGGACTCCTGTACATAAAAGCTTTTTGTTGTTATGAACACATGAATTGGCCACTCAGTTTTTGTGGCACAACAAAACCAGAGGAGGGCTCTGTCAGAAAAAAAATGACTAAAGGCCTAATAAGCTATAATGTGCACAACTGGGATCTCTGGAAGTCAAAGGAAAGAGGAGAGTGAGATTATGTGGTCTATTGTTTAGATGTTGCTATTCTCTGCTTTAAGGTTTACAAAATACCTTTGTATTCACTGTACTGAGGCAACTGACATTAAGAAAGTCATTACGAGTCCACACACAATAGAACTACTTTTTATCTGTTACAACTAAACACACATGACAAACATACTTAATCACCTGATCTTCAATAGGCATAACTAGAATGCCTCCAATTTTCAATAATATTTTCATGTAGTTCTCATGGTCTTTTTGTACACCAGCTCCGCAGTAAATCCGGTCATATTGATGACTATCTGATGAGATTTGCAAGCAGTTGCCAACTACGAAGGCAGGTTCACAAAATTCAAATCTGTGGATAAAACAAACATCTCATGTTTGTATAGATACCATTATAGAAAAACACTAAATTGCACTTAAAATTGAACTTTTTAGTTGTCCTTCGGCAAATCAGAGAAATTTGAGAACTAATGGGAATTCAGCGGGAGTATGGACAGTTTATTGTAATGAATAGCACTTACTGCAATTGCATTATCTTGATGGTATACAGTACTTAGATTTACCATGAACACAATACATCTACACTTATTATAGCCAAATTTCAGTTACAGCTGCACATTTTATGTTTCATTCATTTCACTGGACTTAAATCTCTGAATGTAAATTCAAATTCAAATATATACACATTGCCTTTAGTTGACAAGATCCCTTTATATGAATTCCTAACATGTAGTTCATATCGAAAACATTCCCTAATTATATGCACTGAGTCAGCGAGAACTCTGCAGTTCCACACTTCAGAACAACTTTTCAAATAATTGGACATAAAGAAATCCTGCCTCGCCCCCTTCTTTAATGATCTGTCAATATATGGCAAAAATATTCATTTTTAAAAAGAAAGTTGGGCCTGTGTCAACTCCTCTTAGTTCTTAATCTGCTGTGGGGATAAAAAATATATCTAAGAATTTTGATGATACTGTCTCTGGATCTTGTTTTACTTGTTGTTCCTATTATTATTTGTTCTGTTTTGCCACTTCTAATCTTTTAACTCTTTTTAGCTGTGACAAGGGGACGCGGGTGGCGCTGTGGGTTAACCCACAGAGCCTAGGACTTTCCGATCAGAAGGTCGGCGGTTCGAATCCCCGTGATGGAGTGAGCTCCCGTTGCTCGGTCCCTGCTCCTGTCAACCTAGCAGTTTGAAAGCACATCAAAGTGCAAGTAAATAAATAGGTATCGCTCCAACGGGAAGGTAAACGGCGTTTCCGTGCGCTGCTCTGGTTCGCCAGAAGCGGTTTAGTCATGCTGGCCACATGACCCGGAAGCCGGCTCCCTTGGCCAATAAAGCGAGATGAAAGCCGCAACCCGAGTCAGTCACGGCTGGACCTAATGGTCAGGGGTCCCTTTACCTTTTCAGCTGTGACAAGGAGAATCTGAAACAAGGTATTGCAGCATGGAATGCTCCTGTTCAGGTTTCCAGCCACTCCACTCCCATTACCACCCTCTCCCATTTTCCCAACTTGATCTTCCAACAGTTTTCATTCAATCCCAACTGAGCATGACTTGTTATCACTGGGGTGGCTTCCCCCCTTGTACATGCTTGATAGCATTTTGACTACAGAAAAGTGAGTTTGTTTGTTTTTAATAGATTTTCGATTAAAGCTTAAATTAAGATATACAAATATTAATATCAACTACCGAATATCTTCTTTCAATAACCTTACAAAAAGATAACTAGCTAATCTAAATAAAAACAAAAAGAGAAGATAGAAAATAAAAGAAGAATAAAAAAGAGAAAAAGAGCTTATAACTCTTCATTTGTCACCTATACATAAAAAATTATTCAAAACTACAACTCAATCATCCCCGACAACTGACCATGTTGACTGGAGCTGGTGGTAATTGTAGTTCAACACCTGGAGTGCACCACATCAGCTACCTCTGCCTAGATTCATGGGACACTGATGTGAGAAATCCACAAGAGGATAGAGCTACTATTATATATATATAAAGGCAGAAGGCACAAGGTCACCAGAAGGTGCACCAAGCAGATATGAGCCAATTAAAAAGCCAAAAAGCACAAAGCCATTTTCTCTATTTCATCCTTTCACTTTCCACCTACATGCATGCAGATTGAGGTATCAGAACTTACCCTGAAAAGTCGGCAACTAGAGCGCCTCTTCCACGCATGTGTGTGGAGCGATCGAGCGCTTCTGTGTGTGCGGTGAAACCCGGAAGTATACACTCCCGAGTTTGCCGCGTTTGCAAGCTGAAAAGATGCAACATGAACCTAATGCAACACGAGGTATGACTGTACTATGCTAGCTGGATTAGCCAAAGCAGAAATTGCAATTTTGCTAGTAGCAGATTTTAGGCACTTTTAGACAGAATACCACCAGCAGCAGGTGTACAACAGTGTTATGGATTTGCAACTGTGTGTACTTAGGGAATTTCCATGTGAGAAATGTAATTTATGGCCACTAAAGTTAGACCAGTAATAGTCATTTTAACAATGCATCTGTAGGTAGATGCTAACACACTGCCCAACCAGATAACAATTACCACCATACCTGATTTATGTGCCAAGATACAATTTTGAAACAGCTAGTGTTCCATAATACACAAAATCTGAAATACATGGTGTAAGCCCTTTCATTCTATCCAGTAACAAATAGCCAAAAATATTAAAAACCACAGACACATACAGTAGGTTAAAAAAGGTAAAGGACCCCTGACAGTTAAGTCCAGTCACGAATGACTCTGGAGTTGCGGAGCTCATCTTGTTTTACTGGCCGAGGGAGCCAACGTTTGTCCACAGACAGTTTTTCCGGGTCATGTGGCCAGCATGACTATGCCACTTCTGGCGAAACCAGAGCAGCGCACGGAAACACCGTTTACCTTCCTGCCAGAGCAGTACCTATTTATCTACTTGCACTTTGATGTGCTTTTGAACTGCAAGGTTGGCAGGAGCTGGGACTGAACAATGGGAACTCAATCCATCATGGGGATATGAACCGCCAACCTTCTGATCGGCAAGCCCTAGGCTCAGTGGTTTAGACCACAGCGCCACCCGTGTCCCTATGGTTTGGCATAAAGGTAAAGGTAAAGGTACCCCTGCCCGTACGGGCCAGTCGTGTCCGACTCTAGGGTTGTGCGCCCATCTCACTTAAGAGGCCGGGGGCCAGCGCTGTCCGGAGACACTTCCGGGTCACGTGGCCAGCGTGACGAAGCTGCTCTGGCGAGCTGGCACCAGGCAGCACACGGAAACGCCATTTACCTTCCCGCTAGAAAGCGTACCTATTTATCTACTTGCACTTTAAGAGATTTCGAACTGCTAGGTGGGCAGGAGCTGGGACCGAACGACGGGAGCTGACCCCGCCGCGGGGATTCGAACCGCCGACCATGCGATTGGCAAGCCCTAGGCGCTGAGGTTTTACCCACAGCGCCACCCGCGTCCCATGGTTTGGCATAGTAAAAGGTAAAAAGGTAAAGGACCCCTGGATGGTTAAGTCCAGTCAAAGGTGACTATGTGGTTGAGGCGCTCATCTCACTTTCAGGCTGAGAGAGCCGGCATTTGTCCACAGACAGTTTTTCCGGGTCATATGGCCAGCATGACTATGCCGCTTCTGGAGAAATCAGAGCAGTGCACGGAAAACCATTTACCTTTCCACTGGAGCGGTACCTATTTATCTACTTGCACTTGAATGTGCTTTTGAACTGCTAGGTTGGCGTGAGCTGGGATCAAACAACGGGAGCTCACCCCGTCGCAGGGATTTGAACCGCCAAACTTCCGATTGGCAAGCCCAAGGCTCAGTGGTTTACACCACAATGCCACCCGCGTCCCTGACACATAGGTACTACAATTTAAAATATTTTCAAATTGTCAAATATGTTATATAGTCCAATCTGAAGCTCAGTTATATTTAGAGACACAGTACTCTTCTAGTGTAACAATCTAGTTTATTACTGATATGTGAAAAATCATACTCAGAAATCTGAGCACAGGACTGGATTGAGGAAAGATATGGCAAAGGATTGATGGATCCCCTTAATCAGCAGTAGATATATCAAAGACATTGAAAGAGAGTTCACAATTACTGATAATGCAATTGAAGTGAAGCAGGCAAGATGAAGCTTTTTCAGCCCAATGGTTGCATTCTCTTGTGGGTAACCTTTCTGGGAGCTAGAGGCAAAAAGTAGGTCGAACAAAACTATGAATCTTACCTTTATATATCAGGCTACATTCCAACCACACAAGATTCAGAGGAGTCTACATACACAAACCCCTCTGCCTCTCTATCCAGGAAAGCAAGAGGCATTATTACAGTTCAATAATACAGTCCAACCAGGCAAAAGCAGTTCTTGAGAGTGCAGCCTGGGGGCTAGATAGAGGGGCCTGGAAAGATGCATTTGGCCTCAGTTTCCCATCCCTGTGAGCCCCCACTCATAATGGAAAATCCAGATACCCATCTCCGTATTTTGAAAACTTCACAATTTAAAATTGTATTGCAAACTTGTGTTAAATACTATGTGGCTGCAATAATTAATAGTATAGGTTTCCTTTAAAAATCCCAGAAAAATATGTACGTTTTACTTCCACCATACAGTAACTGTTTACGGCCACAAAAATGAGCCAAGCAGACACCATACTTACTTATCAAAACTATCACTATATTTTATGAAGCTCTCCAGTTTTTCCTTGGCATATTCCACCACATCTGGATGAAGTTCTATTCCATGATTTATTCCAAAAGGGCCTGTAAATTAAGAATCGGCAGCAATTTAAGCCTCACCAAATCAAAGAGTGCCTTGTATATGAAGGTGGACATTTGATATGAACACTAAGCAACTTTAAGCCAGTGCAGTATTTGGGAAGTGAAGAAATGTGAGGAGAAAAAGAGAGGGAAAGGGGAGGGGGGAGGGAGAGAGAGAGAGGGAGAGAGAGAAAAGGAAGGGACTGTTTAATGAAACTCTTTGTCCTATCTAAAACCCTAGTTTCAAACTGAAAGAATTTAACAAGGAAATTTCAGCACAGCTGTAGCTCTAGTATTCCCCTCTCCAGTCACATGGCTGTCACCTGCTGGGCTCATTGGCTTGTTCCTTATGCATTTCTGCTCTCATGCTTGGGATCCTGATTAAACTACACTGATTCCTGGTCATGCCCCTCTGAGCTTCAGAACGTGTGACCAGGTTAGTAAAAATGGTGCATCCAACTTAGAGCTAATGGTTCCTGATAGGCTATAAAATGAAGTGGGGGTGGGGGGGTGGGGAGTGTATTAAAAAAAGGCTTTCAACCCCAAAGCTGCAATATGTGTTCATAATGGACAGATTTTAATTATTTCATCTAGGATGACAAAAATGATGTGATCATTTATACAGACTACCTTGAAATGTTTAACTAGAGAGGACCAACTTTATTCTCCCTTTGGAGATAGCTTAATTATGGGATGGTTCCCACACTACATTTTCCTTCCCAATTGCTACTATTCACATGCCTGTGACAGTGTGAAGAAATGCAAGTAAAAACCAAGCTGGAGACAGACATAACCAGAAATAATGTCTACAGTCACACAACAGTATCTTTCAAAGTACTGAGATTGTGTCAGTTCCTGTAACTTTATCCAAGTGTTTGATTCAAGTGTTGGTCAAGGATCTGGAAGATCATGTTTAGTGAACAGTTTAGAAAGGTTGTCAACACATAACTTGCTCAAAATATTTCTGCCAGAAGAGCTGCTTAATTATGATACTTGCTTTAGAAGAGAAATTTGAAGTATGCCTGTTTCCTCTTATATCATCTTTCGCAGAAGGCATCTGCAAATATCAGGTACTCTACAGCAGTGCAGTTAACACATGCAAGCTACATGGGAATTGAGTTGATACCTGCACTGATCACTGCTAATGCAAATAAACTAGCAGAACAGCAGGCAGAACAGTAGCTAAACCATCCACCATAGCTCCAACTTTCACACATGCCAGTAGTTTGATACCTTCCTGTTCAACTTTCCATGTTGCTGGAGGAGTTGCCATCTAGAACTGCTTATAAGAATATGCACCCATGTGTCTATGTGCTTCAACACAGGCACCTTTGAAACAATGCTCCATTACTAGCAACAAAATGATTTATGGATTTAAAGTTCAGGAAATGCTTGGGAAAGGTATCAAAACATTTAATTACTTGGATAAAGTTAAAGAATCTCATGCCATGAACAATTCAAACAATCTATCAAGAAAAGAGTATAAATTTCATCCCCATAAATTTGGTCAATGCTGCATTAAGCGAAGAGGTATTTTATTCCCCACAAGATGGAGCAGTGAGCTGACAGTCTTACTCCTGCTTTCTCTAGAATGTATAATAATTTTCAGGGATTTCCCCATGTCATTAAAGATTGACTTAATTATTTGTTAGTTTCATTAATAGTTTTAATAACTTTTTTAAAAAACACACTATTCAGAACAAAACTGCATGGAATGCAAGAGATCCATGGCTGGACTCTATTTCCGCTTTTGGCTAAACCATCTGCAGAATCTCTCAAATTTGGATCAGAACAGAGATGCTAGGAATATAACATTCCTTTTCTGATCTATATCCCTGAGATATGATTTGCCATAATGTATAACACAAGAGGTACTACCAGCACAGAAAGAATGGGTTATATGACCCCTTCTCCCTAGTATTAATGTCCAAATCCTACTGCTCTACTCAGTTTCTTTGAACTAACAGCACTGGAAATCCAATCTCAGATCTCCTATATCTCATGTTGTTTGGCCCTAAGAATGCAAGTGAAATAGTCAACTCTCATTTCTAAAATAGCGAAATCATAAATAAAACACAAGTTAAGAAGCGAAGAATCAAGAGCAAAAGGTGGAGGTTGCATTTGAAATTCTTGAATAATATTTTAAGGCATTGAAGTCAATTGTACATTAAGTACAATTCATCTGGAAAACCTCCTTATAAAGTGCTATGAAGCTAAATGACTGTTTTATGCATGCACACAGTTGTAAAACTGAGATTCTTAATAAATTTCATCTGCCATAAAACATATATTATTAACATTTTTTTAATAAAAAAAGTATTACCTAATATTAATCCCACCATTGTGCTTAAATAGCCAGTTCCACTACCCAGATTAAGAAAAGACAATCCTGGTTGAAGTTTCAAAGCTTCCATGACTTCAGAATAAATGCAAGGGGCTGACAAATGTATATTTCCATGCTTCCAAGCCAAATCTTTATATGCATTGTCCCTATAGCCTTCCAGGTAGTAGTCACCACGATCAATAGCTCTGAAGGCTTGCTCCACTCTGTCAGTGCGAATATATTGTGCTTCTTTCAAGTTATCAATTAAATCATCATTGTCTTCTCCTGCACTCACAGCTCCTCCCATGATGATTTTCTATAACAATTCAATTAACTCCGGCAACACATTGGCAGGCCCTTGTTTGACGTTTCCATGTAGAAGGGAATCCAATCCTGTCAGGTTCAATACTGCTTTGCAAGAGGATCCTAAAAGATTTTTAAGAGGACATGCTTTTATTTTAACAGGTTACTAAAAAAAATCTAATTGAACACAGGGTATGAAGCTAATAATATTAATTTGTGCCTAATATTTTGAACAATGCAAGTATGAATCAACCCAAGTGTTTGGTGTACAACTAAAGTTCTTATTGTTTGTAACCATGAGCCCTAATAGGTCAAAGTAATCCATACCAAATGGAGCAAGGTTAAAACAAATGTACATTTGATTCTCAGGTAGACATAGCGCTATTAAAAGAAAGGAGCACATCCATATGAAATACACAGGAAAACACACCGAGAAACAGAAACAGAAAAGGGAAAAAAGAAAGTTGTTTCAGTGCCACAGTACCAACAATCAATACAAAACATGAGTATAACAGTATTGTGTTATTCTAACTGAATATAAGGATGCACAAGTTGGCACTCAGTCTCCTGTCTAATATCGCTACACCCACTAAAAGGAAAACAATGGATAAGCCCTGGATTGTATGGTGATTTTTATTCTATTATCAAAGCTAAATGTCCGGGGGAGGGCAGAGACTTCGTGCAGTAAAAGGTTGGGTTGAGTCTTCAGCTGCCCTGAGAAAAGTATCTTGTATTGTTCTTAGAAAAAGGACAAAGCCAAATAATGTAACCAATCTCTAGTTTTGTTTCAAGGTCGGTGCAGGGAGAATTGCACCAGCTAACAAGGTACAGAGAAACCAAAACAAGACACTTGTTTGATTTACTCTTTAAAACCCAGTTAAAATCAAGGACCTTAATTATCCAGTTTTCGTCTACAGTTTCCCCCCTGAAAACTCTACATATTGTATACTATTTAGCCAGTGTGGTGTAGTGGTTAAGAGCGGTAGTCTCATAATCTGGGGAACTGGGTTCGCATCTCCGCTCCTCCACATGCAGCTGCTGGGTGACCTTGGGCCAGTCACACTTCTTTGAAGTCTCTCAGCCTCCCTCACCTCACAGAGTGTTTGTTGTGGGGGAGGAAGGGAAAGGAGAATGTTAGCCGCTTTGAGACTAGTTAAAGGGAGTGAAAGGCGGGATATCAAATCCAAACTCTTCTTCTTTCCAATTTTCATGGAGCAGCAGCAGCTACTTATGCATGGTAGTGAAGGGGCAAATATGACATGTAAAACTTCCAAAGAGATAAATTAATCTTGTTCGTCCTGAAAGGAAAGTGATTTATTTTCAAAAAGAAGTTGAGCTATATTCTTTTCAGTTCACACATTACATTAGCTTTTAAACAACTGTTGGCTGCTCAGCCAATGCATTGAAGTATGGATTATGGGGGATGCATTGAAGTGTGCGTGGGTAGAATAGTACAAGAGAGGCAATGACAACTTAAGGGCCAACTCCAGGACTGCCCCTGCCACAAAGGACATTGGACCTGCCCTGTGGGAAAGAAGAAGAAAGATGGAGGCAGGCAAATATAACATCAGGATGAATGCAGAACAAAATCAAGGTGGCTTATAAACAAAATGAAAGCCTGTAACTTATATAAAGCAACTTAAAATGAAACTTTATAACAAATAAATTCAGACAAATAATGTTATTATATACAATAATACTAACAAACTAGTATGCATATATAAATCAATATATAGACAAACAATTAAGTACACTATTTTGGGCAGGAGACAAGAGTGCATGATCATATCTATAGTATGCTGCAACAAAATTCCTTTATTGATTGAAAAATACATACCTTACAGTCTTCCAAAATGCAGCAATACAGAGCCCCCAAATAAGTTTTCTTCCGACAGTGATAATTTGTTCCCTTACGCCCTTCAATATCTGCCACTGAAGAAGACTCCATAGTCAAAACATGCCTCAATTAGACATTGAGATCTGTCTTATGCAATTTGCACTTATATACATACATAAACCCGTCAATATAACTATATATGAACATGTTATTGGCTAGGAGATGCAATTATTTGTATAAAGTTTCAAACTGTTACAGGCTTATATTTTATTTATACACCACATTGAGTTTGTTTTGCATTCATAAGTACTGGTCAGGCATTATATTTCTATGTGACAAGGCTGGAACATGATTGATTATTGGATAGAAAAGTTCATTTTTATAAGAGCGCTTTCTCTTGGCCACTCTGTATCCTCCCTTACCTGTTTCTCCTTATAATTATAACTGTACCTGCCATTCCTCCAAAGAGCTTAGGGTAGTATATGGTTCTTTACCTACCTTATGAAGTAGATTAGGGTGAGTGGGGATTTGAACCAGGGTCGCTTTGATCTTACATTAATGCTAACTATGACATCTTGCTGGCTTTTAACACATTTCTATGACATTTTTTTCTCAGCCTTACTGCTCAATTGCAGTTGTCCTGGGATCACTAAAGTAAAATAAAGTGCACTCTGGCTTTTGACACTGGCACTGGCAGGCTGCAGCCCCTGCTTTACAGAAAGATTGTGGCAAAGAGATGACCGGTTTGATCTCAAACAGCAGCCGAAGTGCATGCTACTCCATCCCTGGCAGAAGGAATCCACTGTTCCAACTGCCAGTTGCCTCAGGACTGCAGAACTGAGGGGATCAAAGATGATGAGGTGGGGATGGACATGCATGTATTAGAATCTATTGGAAGCTTAAAGGATCATCTGTCTGATAGAGATCTTCCTTCATCTGCATGTCTATTCAATGCCAAATCTAAAGTTTGATATGAAATGTGTAATTTAAAGGTTAGAGGTTGGTTCCGAGATTCCCAAAAGGCTCCTACCCATCTCAACTACCTTTCATAATACAGGCACTTGAGGTAAAATACAGAACACTGATGTCTAATTTATTATCCTAAAAAAGGGAAGTAGCATATGCAGGAAAATGCATCTGTCTATAAATTTAATTATAAAATCAGTATTATAGGGGGTACAAAGATTGCCTAGCCGTACAATATGAATCAATCTCTCAAAGTTATAAATATAAATAAATAAATAATTTTTTATTTATATCCTGCCCTCCCCAGCCGAAGCTGGGCTCAGGGTGGCTAACAACAATAAAATAAGACAACATTTTAAAATTGTTTCATTAAAAAATTACTTCAAATTGGGTGGCAACTGATGGCAACCATTGGGTAGAGTTCTGTGAAGATTGCCAAAGGAGGGAGTCAGGCTGTGCCCTGGCCAAAGGCTTGGCGGAACAGCTCTTGTCTTGCAGGCCCTGCGGTAAGATGTCAAGTCCCGCAGGGCCTTAATCTCTTGTGGCAGAGCGTTCCACCAGATCAGAGCCACAGCCGAAAAAGCCCTGGCTCTCGTTGAGGCCAGCCTAACCTCTCTATGGCCTGGAACCTCCAAGATGTTTTTGTTTGAAGATTGTAAGTTCCTCTGTGGGACATACCAGGAGAGGCGGTCTCGTAGGTACGAGGGTCCTAGGCCGTATAGGGCTTTAAAGGTTAAAACCAGCATCTTAAACTTGATCCTGTACTTCACCAGGAGCCAGTGTAGCTGGTATAGCACCGGGTGAATGTGATCTCGCAGCGAGGACCCCGTAAGGAGTCTCGCTGCAGCATTCTGCACCCGCTGGAGTTTCTGGGTCAGTCTCAAGGGTAGCCCCAGGTAGAGCGAGTTACAATAATCCAGTCTGGAGGTGACCGGTGCGTGGATCACAGTGGCTAGGTCAAGGCGAGAGAAGTAAGGAGCCAACTGCTTAGCTTGGCGGAGATGAAAAAAATGCCACCTTTGTTAGGCTCTCAGCACAACATGGAAGAATGCCCCATATATTTTTCCCTATAAGATTCCTCCATTTGCATTGGGAAGAGCACCTATCAACCCCCTCAGCATGCATTTTGAATCCAATGCTAAGTGTAGGGATGGGCTCCTAAATACTTTTGTTAGTAACTAAAACCCTAGGCTGGAGAAGTTGGCATTACCAGTACTGGAACAGGGCTTAAGAGATTGCAACCTCAAATACTGTACAATCAAATCCTAACAATTTTGTATCCTTTTAACTATTCTCTAATTAATATTCATTAACCAAAGCCCTATTTTGTACTAAAACAATCTACTTACTGAAATAAAAAGGGAATCACTTACCTAGAAAAATGGTAATTCTAGGAAAAAGCCTTCTGGCCTATCTTTCCTTGACTGTATTTTTCTGCAAGTATCATCATCACAGAATTACTGTAAAATAATAAAGTTAATTATTTTACAGCATTTATAAACTGTTTAATATTTATAAAATTCCTAAGTGGTATACAATATAAAAAACAAGCAACACAATTAAACAAACAATATAATTAAAACAAAATTCCATCTAAAACCAATAAATCAGAATTATAAAAGTATATGAAGGGATATAAAAGCAAGTAAAACAAATTCAGGGGATTTAAACACATAAAACAGGGTCCAGTCTTATGAGTCAGGGACCACCTGGGCACCACAATCTTTACAAGATGTCTGAAACAGCCGATGGTTGCTCAGCCACATATTGCAGAGAAAGGGGCTACCACAATACAGGGGCACAGCAGGGGTGGAGGAAACTATTATTATATATTGAATTTATATACCCAGGGGTCTCAGGGCATAACCACTATGAATAACAAGCTGTGGGCCAAACCACTGAAAGTGCTTTACTCTACATTATCAGATCATGTCAATGAAAAATAGATCCCATAAAATTGGGCAAGATGTGTTGGGACACCTCATCTAGCTCTGTAATTATGGTAACATGGCAAACATGTCACAGCAGGCCTCTGTTGGTTCCAACACTGTTCCTGGGACATGTGTCAAAGGTCCCTTCACCACACAAAAAAGCACTGATGGCCAGGCGCTTGAGAATGCAAGGGAGGCACCAAAGTAAGCCTCCTTCACCTCCTGCAATAGGCACGACAATAGGCACATGTTCAGTCAACCTCACACTGAATCTTATGCCACTTGCATTCTAGCCTCACAAATCCTGTTTCATATCTTGAAGCATCCGGGGGGGAGGGATGGTTCCAAAGTGTCAGAGTGGGCATTCAGCGGCAATCATATCAACTTCCCGGCACATCTTGTCATTTCATATACAGCCCAAAGAGTCAACAGAACTTCCAGTTCTGGCTTCTGGAAAATCCCACAAAGCATTCAGGTATTCTTTGGATTCTGCAAATCCCTAAGGATGAATCATCCTAATGGGTCCTACATCTATGCATGAACAAACTACCCCAGATAATCATCTAACCACAATTCTCTGTCTCTGTCTCTCTCACACCCACACACCAAAGACTTTCGTATGTGCTGTGTCAATGACAACTTGGGACAACCCCATGTTTGCCACAGAGGCCATGAAGACCTCAGTTGGCTCAGTCAAAGTAATTTTAGCATGGATGCTGTTGACTTCCAGTACCAGCGTCCTGGGGTTCTTCTGCACCACACTTCAGAGCACTTCTGCCAGATTTTTCAGGTATGCGACTGGGCAGCAAGCTGGGTGGCATACCAACAGCCCGAATTTGTCCAATCAGAAGATACAGGCACCTGTATGCCACCCAAGTTTGGAGAGATTTCAATGATGAAACTTTTATGGACTAGAGTTATTTGGGGTGCTACTGCTGCAAATAAAGCTAAAATATACACATCTGCCCGCATACAGTCACAGAAATCAGACATGATTTATTTAAACCTTTAAGAAGATCAACTTTCTAAGTTTCCAATTCCTGTATTCCTGAACAACCATGCACACTAATTAGATGCCACAACAACTAAAACGTATGTTTGCAACCAAAGACACACTTTATGCTACCCAAGACAGTCGACAGTCCAGGACTATAACCTAAAACTCCTGAGCATGAAGCCCACATGCAATTCAAAGTACATAGTTTATATCTGCTTATCAAGACAATTATAAAATAAAGGATTTGTGTTTGATTTGCACAATGCTAAGACCACTAAGTGAGACCACTAAAAGTGGTCAAAATTCTTTACAAGGGCTAGTCGTTATTATTACTGGACAGAAATGCATTACTTTGAGTAAATGTTCATCTGCACTATTTGGAATCTAAATAGTCCTAATTTGCACACTAATTAATACAACATATCATCTATTCCATCTTATGTATCATGCCGTGTGTACTGCATCACAGCTTTGTACAACTGACTTTAACTTAACAGGCAGTATCCAATACTGAGTGGCTGGGGAAGCCCAGCCAGATGGGCGGGGTATAAATAATATATTATTATTATTATTATTATTATTATTATTATTATTATTATTATTATTATTACCAGGGCAAAGGATGCTCATGCAAGGGAATATCCTGATACTTCCTCTTCTACATTATAATCCTGTGTGCCTATAGCTTCTCTCAATGTTGGGTAACACCCTTAACACCCTACCTCTCAGTAAAGGTATGCTGGAGGGGAGAAATCAGGTAGAAAAACCTTTCATGTGCATAGAATCTGAGTTATTTTGACTTCTTAAGTGCTCAGTATACAGCCATGACCATGTACCAGCTACTAAACATTTACTGCATACAGCAGCATACACTGCAGAATATATCTGCCTACTTGTTTATCATTTGTATACCAATTATGTTTTGCAAGTACATATTTAATTCTGGAATTTTAAGGAAAACTGACCCGAAGAGCAAAATTTCATAAGACACAATAAAATAATGATTTGTGAAACCCTATTTATAAAAAGTGCATTTCTGTACTATTTAGGAAGCACTAGGTAAAGGTACCCCTGATCATTAGGTCCAGTCATGGACGACTCTGGGGTTGCGCATTCATCTTGCTCTATAGGCTGAGGGAGTCGGCGTTTGTCCGCAGACAGCTACCGGGTGTTGTGGCCAGCATGACTAAGCTGCTTCTGGCAAACCAGAGCAGCACACGGAAATGCTGTTTACCTTCCCACCGGAGTAATACCTATTTATCTACTTGCACTTGACGTGCTTTTGAACTGCCAGGTGGGCAGGAGCTGGCACTGAACAACAGGAGCTCACCCTGTCGCGAGGATTCAAACTGCCGACCTTCCGATCAGCAAACCCTAGGCTCTGTGGTTCAGACCACAGCGTCACCCACGTCCCTTAGGAAGCACTAGGCCTCTGACAAACTAGTGTTTAGGCATTTGTTGCTAGTACATGGCTTGTTTTTGTTCAGCCTACTGTCGTACTAAAAAAACAGTTTTAATATAACATAAAAGTAGGTATTTTGATTTACCAGCTTTTGGAAAGTACCATCAATAATGTGATCATGTTGAATGCTAACAATACTAAAGTAAGTGTCTATGGAAAGAAAGCTATCAACACTAACAGTTATAACCTGATACACAGTGTGCACAGCCAAATGAAAAACAACACCAGAGTCTAGAAACAACTATTTGATACAAATTAGAAACATACTGATTGAATTACATTAAAAGTCTGATTACATTAAGTTTCTAATTTTGTTAAAGATGTCCCCCCAAAAATCTCTTGAATAGTAAAGATTGCCAAGCAGTCCCAAAGGAGAGCTGACTCTTCAATGTGCTTTCACCTTTTTGTTTTCCTTATCAATAGATGTTGAATGGGCAGGGTGAGGTCAGAGAAAGAATTATGATAATATCCATATTTAGACCAAAGTTGCTTTTTGTAAAAACACTCAGAATCAAATACAATTATTACAAACACAACTTCCTTTGTTGTTGTTTTTAAAAATAAGTATCCCCATAGGAACTATGTTTCCTTTTACCTATTGTTGCCATACTTTAGTAAAAACTGGTAGTTAAACTTGCTTGAAACATGTATTTCCCCTTCTGGGTTAAAAGCACCTTAGGGGGATATTTCAGTAGGTAAACTGCCTGAGAGGAACAGCTTAATAAGCTCATCAGCCCAGTGCCAACCCACCACAACAGTCCTACTGCATTCCTGAAGCAGTGAGAGATGAGAACCAATGTGGTGTAGTAGACAATAGCAACGGACAGGGATGGGGGAGACCCAAGTTCAGAACCCCCATTGCCTAATCTACCTCACATTAATAACTCCAGTATTGTGAGGATATGAGTTAAGGACTGATTTCTATTCTGAGGTCCTTTAAATAAGTGAGGAATAAAAATTATAATGAATAACACATAAAACAGATACCACCATAGCTTAGAACAGGGGTCAGCAACCTAAGGCCCATAGGCCGCTAGCGGCCCGCGGAGGTCGTTTGACCAGCCCATGAGCCACCCCCAAAAGAGTGGCCCGCTTGCGCGCTGTGCTAAACCGGCGCAGCACGGTGACTTGCTCTCGTGGCGCTGGAAATCGCATCTGCACAGATGCCGAAAATCGCGGACGCTCACATGCATGCACGATCCAGCCCATGGAGGGATCTCCGCGGGACCGATCTGGCCCAGGCAAGATAAACCTTGCTGTCCCCTGGCTTAAAAAAAGCAGGGGTAAGAGCTTCTGATCTTTTTTGGGGGTGCTGAAACCCTGGATCAAACCAAAGAGCTTCTGCTCTTGAGAGCAACTAGCTATCACTAATTGTGACAAATTGTTACCCAGTATTCTTGCCCTCAATCCAAGTGATATAGAAGGGGTTGAAATGCTTTTATCAATGTTATGATTATTTTAAATCAGATGTGGGGAACTTTGGGCACTCCAGATATTGCTGAAATACAACCCCCATCATTGGTTAGTGGGGCTGATGAGAGTTGTAATTCAGCATCTGGAAAGCAAAATTCCCCCAACTTTAAATGATTTTAAACTGTCTGAAAATCTTGTAAGCTCTCATGGGAAAATATTGTATTTTAAATGGCAGCTAAATTAAATTAAACACAATCCAACACAGAATAAAACCACTTAATGATGAACTGAAGTGGGGCAAGGATCCTTTTTTGGCCTGGAGGGATAGATCTTTACCCCCCCCCCCACCACTGCAGGTCAACTTTGACAAGAGGGTGTCATAATGGCATCAGTTGATGGATAGGTGGGTTGGACAGCAAGTTCAAGCCTGCTTTCTCCAGCAATTAGTCATGTACTAGAGTTTTCTGCATGTAACCCAACTCATACAACTAATCCAGTTGCGTCTCTACCTGCGCCACACCTGACAATAATAAATAATAATAAATTTTATTTATATCCCGCCCTCCCCAGCCGAAGCCGGGCTCAGGGCGGCTAACAACACTAAAACAGTACAACACACGGAAAAGGTGGGGGGGGGGAATGGCCTGTTGGGCCAAATCGGGAGGTCCCCCACCTCAGACTAAATCATTTGCAGCATATACAAGTTTACCCACTAGCTTTGAGAAATGTACATGAATTTACGGACAAACAGCCCCGCCAATGATATAAAGTCCAATCTTGCAGTGCTATCTGCCTCTCCTGCACTATGGGGAAAACCACAGAATGACATATTCTGTACATTTATTATAGTGCCCACTAGATTGGTACACTTTCATACAATAGTACTTGTGATTAGTACTGTGCATGAGATTCAAATCACCACTCATTCATGGAAGTTATCATTGGTAAATGACTTTTTAAATCTTCCCATTAAGAAGTCAATATGGTTTTATACAAGTCATCCTCTTTTGTTGAATAGTTAGCCCAAAAGCTTATACCCTGTAGTGAATATTGATATTCTTAGTACTGCAATTTTTCCTACCAGATAAGCAATTTGGGCTAAGTATATCCAATATTCTTTTAACTGTTAACTTATGATAGCATTGTGTCATACACTTCTTGAATCTGTGAATGTGTTCTCTTATCTAGCTGCAGATGTTTAGAGGGAAAAATGCAGTTCAAAAATTTTCTCCCTATATTTAAAAAGTTCTGTTAAGAAAAATTTTCATCTTCTAGTTGCTGGTTAGGTGTTGTAAATTAGAGGGTTTTTTTTTTTTTAAAGAAACAATATTATTCCTGGACTCATTTATTAACACAGATTAAAAGATGCATTTGCACACATAGTCAGATGCTCACTAGTTCATCACCATGACCACCAACACCAAAATTAACTGAGTAGGAATGATGTGCTGTTAACGTTCGCCAAACAGGATTTAGATACTGTTGAAATCAAATGGCATATATTGCAAAGCCCACAGATGACAGCATGTGGGGAAAACATGCCTAATCTAATGTATTTCAGTCAAAAAATTAAAATAAACCCCACATTTAACAATGTATTTCACTGGAATGCCTCTCTACCACTCTCTCTCACACACTGTTAGAAACAGATATGAAAGCTAGGAGCTAAATGGCACTTAAAACTAGGTTATGGGCACAACAACGGAATGTCTAAGGTGTGCTTTTTTATAACAAGAATACAAAGCTGAAAATGAATGAGCTGCTGCTAAAACATTACGTTCATTTTTCACATGGTCTAGTCATTCCTCTGCCCACTCCCCTAATAATCTTAAGAGGGTCTCCTCTCTAGTCTTCAGAAAGTAGCTGGAAGTGGGGAGGCAGAAAAAGGTCCTCCTTTCCTTCCACTCTGCAGTTTTAATCTGAAATTTTAGGTGCAGCACTGTGGTCAGAGCTCAGAAACTACTTGTGATAATGAAGTTCCCTGTCGCAAAATGCGCCTAGAACAATGGGAGTTTCCAACACTGCACTCTCTCACGCACACGCACGCGCGCGCTCTCTCTCTCTCTGTCTCACACACTCTCACTCTCTCTCTCTCACACACACACACATCTCACAAGGCCTACAGATCCCCCTCCATTTCCACAGGAAACAAAATGCATCTACTGTGCTGTGTAGAAGCAGGAGAAAGGTAATGTGGGTAGGTGGACAAGTATACATGTGTTATGGTCCATACTGCTCCAAACCCACCTTCTAAAGTTCCTCCTTTGCTTGCTTCAGGCAGAGCAAGAAATAGAAATGATCCAACCTTTGCAAACACATGACAATTTGTGGAATGAGACATTTTTAAAAAACACACACCCTGAAATGACTTAAAAGTTAAATGTAATTAAATAGACATTTGGTGCTTCTGTGGGAGGTGGGATTGTAAAAACAAAACAAAACAAAAAAATCAGCTGTCTATGAATCACTGCTTATGACTGATATATATTGCAGATAAAGAAGAAACACACACACACACACAGAAATAGAAATGATCTACCTGAGAGCAAGTCTGTGAACTAAACACATATTTAATAGGATAAATTTGCAATGGAAACTCCTTGGGATTCTCAAATATTTAGGCTGAAATCCTAACCTTATTTACCTGGGAGTTCCTTTGAATTCAATAGGACTTAATTCTGAGTAGGCATAGTTACAACTGCATTGTAAATTGCTGTGGAGATAGGGGAGGAAAATGAGGGGGTTTTTTAAATAAAAAAACAACCACTACCCAGAATAACACAGTTGGTCAAATACATGTTTTGATTACACATTCAGAGCCTTTTAACGTTCATTCAGAAGGAACTCACATAGAATTCAATATAAAACTGTCAAGGGTTGTTAGGGTAACAGCCTAAATAAACTTGAACAACTATTCCATACTTCTCAAAAATAGTAAGCAGTTATACATATTTAGTACAACTTTGCACTATTTAGTTTGATCCCAGAATTTATATGGCTTTTGTATGAGGCTCAGAAATACCATTCAGAAGTTATTCAAGAGGCTTTTTGAAAACATGATGTAGCAATACTGTAAATAATAATTTACCATCCAACAATATTGCTATTGTAGAGATAACCTTCAGGGATGAATAATCAAATATTGCTGACTCTCTATATTATAAACTAAAGAGAGAGAGCGCAGAACTAATTACATTCTAATTGATTAACATTATATGGCTTTTTAAACGTGTTTGTAGGAGGGGGGTTATTGGCTTATTTTTGCTTTACTGTGTATTTTGTATTCTCATTTGTATTTTTCTGTTGGGATCTTTGGATGAAGTGTGGAATTCAAATTTAACAGTAATAATTATTATTCCCAGAGCTTTTAAGTATACATTCATGGCACACAATGCGCAACTGCTTTAGTCAGAGAAAAATCAGAAAAAATGAACTCCATAGTCAGAGAAAAATCAGTTTATATGACTGTAAAAAGCAACTACAAACCACAATTAATAAAGCAGTTGTTATAGTCCAATTGTAAAATGCATGTGTTTTCATAAATTGGGCCAGCTCTTAAGAACCAATGCATTATTGGAAAGCCTTCCATGGTGGGGGGCATTACTAAAGGCTTATTGACATCATCATTTACTATTGTGACAATGACTTGTTTTGCTTCTTCTGTTATCTATTATTGGTCAAAGACAGGGTGATACAGCCTCATTTATTAATAATATATCAAGTCATGCATCTGTCATTGCATTAAACATTGTTTAATGTTAATAGTCCTAAAACTATTTCAAAACAATTAAGACTGTGAAATATGAAGTCTCTATATCTCTTGTCATGCATATTTAAACAGCTTTATTTGTACCTTTACTATTTTACTGATTTCTACCCAGAAGCAGGACAAAACTATTATATTACAGTGGTACCTCATTTTAAGTCCACCCTGTTGGTCATCCATTCCATGGAACGTCCACAGCAAACTCGGAAGTACCGGAAAAGGTTACTTCTGGGTTTGCCGCTTGAGTAGAAGCGCTAAACTGCTGCACGCATGTGAGCAGAGCAACACTCTGTCGAGCGTCCCTTTGTTGTTGTTTTTTTAATAATATTTATTAAAATTTTCCAGAATAACAAGGAAAGATAGAAAGCAAAGACAAATATAGTTTTCCCTTAATTTCAGTGACATCTTTCCCGGACTTCCCCCTCCCCTCCCCCTCTTGTATTCCATTTCCCTTAAATTAATTCCACAAATTCTTACCCCAAATTTTAAAGCCTTATTGTAATTTTAACTAACCCATTTATTCCAAATTAATTTATCTTATTTATCTTAATTAACCATTTCTCCTTATATTTTATATAATTCCCTAAGATAGACCCCAATTCCCTTCCACGAATTCCCCTAATTTCAAACAGCAGACAAGAAAAAAAGAAAAGAAAGAAAAAATATGTAGTTGTACAGCTTTTGGGTTCCAGATCTCCCTTTGATCCAGCGTCCAGGGCTCTGGAACGGATCCTGGACTCAAAACGAGGTACAACTGTACTAGTTTGCAGAGATAACAAGAATAGCAATCACTATTAACACACTGTACCCATCCATTCATATAGCTCAGAGGTGGGCAACTTCTTCAGCTTTAATAGTTAGATGCCCCCAGCCAAGCCCAATAGTTCAAGGCAGCCATTCTCAGTAGCAGGAATCTGGAGGCCTATTCTCCTACTGATGACACACATTTCTCTCATCAAGAAACTGAATGAGGAGTTGCCCACCGCCTGCCTTTAAACCCAAAATTCTCATTGTGAACACTGACCTGACTTGTCCCCAATATCAACTTTTGTACTGGAGAACTAGAAGGTAGTCAAATCAAACTAATTTTTAAAAGGTATCTAGGAGGATTCAGGAAATTATGGGTCACTTGGCAGAACTTTGTTTCTGGGGAAACTAGTTGGCAAGCATGATTAAAGATGAAATTAACAAGCATACTGTATAGAAGGACAAGTTTGAAGAATATTCAACATAGTTTCTGCAAAGCTATTCCTGCCTTATTAACCTAGACACAACTTTGTCATTAAGTGACAAACTGACCGGTGAGCAACACTTACCTGTACACCAGCTATCTGGACCATGATAGACTAGTGATGGAAAAACAAGATTGCTTCAATGTGGTCTGTGCGGACAGGTTAAGCATCATCCAGAAGCTCCAGCTAGTGTAGAATACAGTGCCTAAACTGAAGGGGGCAGATGGCCAAAACCATGTTACACCTCTGTAAAAAGATCTGCACTGCCTGCCCATATGCTACCAGGCCAGGTTCAATAGTAGAACTGTAGAGTTGGAAGGGACCCCAGGGTAATCTAGTCCATCCCCTTGCAATGCAAAGCCCTGGACACCTTGTGTCCAGGATACCTTAACGACCGCTTGAGCCCTTATATTCTGATTTGATCATCCAGATCACCTGGAGCAGTGCTGTTAGTTTCCCCCTATGTTTCAGATGTCAAACTGGCCTCCACTAGAAATTGGGCATTTCATGCTACCAGTCCCATGCTGTGGAACACTCTTCCAGCAGAGAAGCAGCAGACAACCTCATTGCTAATTTACAGGAGTTTCTTGAAGACTTAAAAAAATATGAAATATCTATTCAGTGGTTTAAACTTTTTAAAATAAACCGATAATTTTAATAATTATTTAGTACTGTGTTTATGGCATTTTATAAATGTTGTTGTACACCATCATAATTTTTTTAATGAAAGGCATTCTATACAATATATATATTTATAAATATTGCTGGAATTAAGACATTTGATTGTGAAATATGTAAAACTAGCAAATTCTCAGACATGACTTCAGGTTTGTTTAGCTGTAATTACTGCATCATGAGAAAATGCAAGTGAGGTCAAGTCTAAAAATAACAGAAGACCACATTCCTGGCATTTGAGACTTTAATTTCTAGCTATATATTTAAACACAATTGGAAACATTTTTTTCTCCTCACTCCTTTTGTTTGCAAAAAAGGCAATCTTGTCTAAATGCCTTCAAATATTCACAGATACTATACAGAGGAAAACTAAAATGAAACTGATCAAGACCTTGAAAAACTGCATAAAAAGGCACTTGCAGTACTAAGCCTTAAACTAAGCAACATTTTAAAAAACAAAAGACTAAACAGAGACATCCTATCATCAAGTTATATCTGCTGGGCAGGGATAGCATTACTATTAAATTCTGCTGCACCAGCAAGACATTATGCTGGTATAGTGTATTTACACCAGTGTAATATTACTGTCTTGCCAGCAGTATAACAACACTGACACAACTACTATGCTGGCAATGCCAGCACAAGAAGAAAACGTGGTCAAAACGGGAGTGTGGAAGGGAACAAGCAAAAAGCTTAGCTAGAATCCTACACTCATTTCCAACGTCAGTCCTGCACCTGGAGCCAGTGTAATAGTATGCCAACCAGATAGGTGATGTAAAATTATCTCATGAATTCAACAGAGAAGCTGAGGTGACTGTCCCTTACCCCCTTCTCTTCTACCAACCATATCAGACAAAAGAGAAATAAAGTTATGATTATGCACCCAGCTGTACAAATGGTTCAACTGGTTGCAAACCAGTATGTTTTTACTTACTATAACTTGTATACAAGCTCGTTCAGGAAGGGTATGAATTTCGAAATGGAAACTTAAAATTCATATTCATATTCTTCCTCCCTGCATGTTGATTTCAACAATTTCAAAGCTCAACTTTTGTGTCCAGATTTTCACTTTGAAATATGGCAACTCTAACTTGTGACTTTAGGCATGCCACTGTTCACCTAGGCATTGGCTAGGAAGAAGGTAATGTGGACTTGATATGATATAAGTTCTACAGCAGGAACACCATAAGTATTAATCACACTGTTCCATGCATGGATGATGTGGGGTTGTTATCAGAAGTGAGGTTATGGTGGGCGGGGGGAGGGGGACGACGACAATGCTTTTTGGTAGCCAAGAGCGTATATATCATTGCTATGTTGCCTCTTTCCCCCCTGTTTTCTTCATGGATGTTTTCCCCTCAGGCCCTTCATGTACCTCTTCTGTCTGGAACATGACAAAGCAAGCTTGTTAATATTGTCACATGTTTTGCACACCTTATATTAGGTACCAACAACTACCATAAGCTGCTACTGGCATATGAAGAAAGAATACGATCAGGCCACTTCTGCGGTAACGAACAGACCTTCAGCAAAATAAGAAGTCAGGTTTAATTTGTTCTACAGTGACAAGTGCAACATTAGGTCTTTTACTTTGGCACCAAATCTAACAATATTTGCTAAAGGGAACTCAATTTCCCCTTACCCAGGGACTGCAACTGGTAGGCAGCACATGCTCCACTGACCAGTAAACCACAAGTCACTGGAAGGCTGCAAGAGAAAAACCAACCTGGCTCCATTCATTGGCCAGAGAAAGAACTAAAGGAAGCTTCTTTCACCTACCTAGTCCTCTAGAATTAACAGTTATAAAGAACTTTGTAACTAAGAACTATAGCTCCCTGAGTTTGCTTTATACACCCTTGCCACAATATATTTTTCTGTTGTGTATTAAAGTCTGACAGCAGCATACCTCTCAGTACTTATTTTTGTAAGCCACTATGAGAACCTTTTAAGGCTTCAAATAAATGGTTCAAATAAAATAAATATGAATTTGAGGCAGAAAAAAATGTTTTGCATCCAATGTTTTACTCTTCTTAGATGAAATGTAAAAGCAGTGCTGAGTGGTTTGTTTTTATCTTACTTAAAAATAACACGTGGTATTTCATATTTCCAAATATCAGTGTTGTACAACTGATCCTCTCCAGTCAGTACTACAATGAGCAAATATAAATGGCTCTGAACTAGGTCAGACCAGGAGACTAGCCAGTAATCACAAATTGAATGGGAGGCCACATTCTGCAATCACAGATTCTTGACTCCCTTTCGATATTTATCTCTTAGATCTGCCTCAAGGTCAACAGCAGCCATCACAAGAGGTCCTTTCCTTTGGCAAACACACCAAAGAGGAGATAGCAAAAGCCAGGCCCTGTGTTGCTTTGCTGCGTTACAAACAACGTGCAAAAAAAGACTTCTTCCTATACCGTGGAGCCAGACACAGAGATTTTCTGAGCACCTAACTGTGCACACAAAGGAGGGAGCAGAAATGCAGGAAGCCCACAAGTGAGAGCAAGGAGCTAGAGGCAAGTCTCTATAAACCATGCAGAGGGGCCGCCCTCGTTCTTCCTTCCAGCCAAAATAGAAACAAGAGAGCAAATGGCAAGCGCCTCTCCAGCAGTCAAGCCCCCTTGCCTCTCCCCCTCCAGCGTTCAATGCAGAACCTTCAGTGTAAACAGAAGGAAAATGTGACAAGTTCCTGAGGAGGAGCCATGCCAGCTTGTTGCAACAAACACAACAGAGTGCCTGGTGGCACGTCCAAGCCTGAGAAATGTATTGACGCGTACATTTTCCTGGCCCGTGTCGTCAGAGACGTTAAGGCCAAGCGTGGCTTCTTTTAACTCGGGTAGGGGAGGGATGATTTGTAGGGAACAATTTTGGAATGGAGGGGACACAAATGACGCTGCTTCTCTCTCTCCCCCCCCCCCATCAACCTTGTGACGAGGCGACTCTGGCGCCCTCCGCCTCTTTATTGTGGAGCGGCTCATTTGCTCTCCTCTTCCTCTTTGGCACCTCTTCAAAACGAAGCCAACTGGCGGCCAAAAAGGCAGAGCAAGGAGAGGAGCAGACAGACGGCAGCGTCGGCGGAGACTCCACCAACTTGTTTATCCTTTTATAGCTCCGGCTCCGAGGCAAAAGCACGGAGAGCAGAAAGGCCCGCCTCGTTTCATGGCTAGAACCGCGGTGGGGAGGGAAGAAGGTTGCGAGAGAGCTGCCGGTGAACATTATTTGCCCCTCTCTCTCCCCCCACCAACATCCCGACCGGTCTCAGGATCCCGAATTAAACAAGGGAAATGTAAATGAAAAAACCAACCCACCTAGCCGTGCTGCTTGAACTGCGCAGGGAAGGAGAAAGCAGGAAGCGCCTCCAAGTCCCTTTTGCGCTCTCCTCCTCTCACCCACCCGCTTTCCCCCACGCGGGCCTTCCCGCGTCAAGAAGTGCCAACGCAACGAGCGCTCCGCTGCGGGGGGGGGCGGGGGGGCAGGCGAGTGGGGCGCGGACAGTTGGTCTCGCGCCGCTGGACTTCCCAACGGCCTTCGTGCCGGACGCGAGGGGGGGCGGGGGAGGAAATGCGGGCGCAGAATCACTAGCCGGGGACCTTGGGCTCCAGCCCCGACGTCGGCGACGCCATAAGCGCCTCGGCGGCCCCCGCCGTTGCTCTTCTTCCCCAGCAACTGCCCCTCTCACTCGCCCCCGCCCCCCCCCCCGTGCGTCCACCACCAGACACTCACCCTTCCGCAGTGTCCTCTGGCTCCCGAAGGGGGAAAGGGAGAGGGAAGCTTTGGCGTGAGTTTGAGGGAAGCGGGGCCGGGGAAGGAAAGCCCTCAGGCGCCCGCTTCTCAGGGGGCGGAGGGGGGGGGGAAAGGGAGCTTGTTTTCAGACGGCCAACGGGGTGGTTGAGGAGGGCGAAGGGTGGGCGAGGGCAGGCGCTCTTCAGGGTCAGCCACTCTCCGCCCCCTTCACGCGCCGCCGCGGGTCCCGACTGTTTGTGTTGCTGCGAGAGGCGGAGGGGGGCGGGGAGCGAGAGAGAAGGCGAAAAAGAGCCAAACAGCTGAGAGGATGTAAACAGTGGCGTCACGTGATCGCATTTACAGCCGAGGGCCTGCGAGCCCCGCCTCCTTTCCCTTCGGACTGGGCGCCGGGTTTGTTTGGTCTCCGACGCAGAACGAGCGGAGGCTCCGCCCCGCAACTCGGCGGCCAATGGAGCGGCGAGAGAGCCACGTCGAGCTGCCGCTGCAGTCAAGGGCTGAGCGACCAATCGCAGCTCCTGCTCTGGAGGAATTGTGTTTTTTTCCCCGGCCGGTCTGTCAGGCTGTGCAGCGTTTCTGAGTGTAAGGGGAGCGAGCGGCTGGCTGTGAAAAATAGGGCGACGTATCCGATTCCACCCGTAGGGAAGGTTTAATTTTGAATCACAAAGAAAGGGATTTATTTTCTGCTTTCAAATAATAAGTGTTTTCATTCTTACCTTACTCCTAAAACGGAAGAGTACTGGGGAGGCTTCCTCCTATTTTCACTTTTCCCTGCCATGTTTTGCACTCCTCTAGTCCGTGTCTTTAACAGAAGACTTATAAGCAGAAGTTAAATATGCAAAGCTTTCGCTCTCTTTATATGTGTAGCAGAAAAATAATCATGGGTTTGATTTATGTATTTACTGCTGCCGTTTTTTTCAAAAAACCTGAAGCCACACACTTTAACAGAAGATTATAATTAGTGCAGAATGGCTGCACCACATGATGCTTGCACACCTGAATAGAAATTACTATTTGCCTATTCTAATTATGAACAGCAACAAAAGTGTGAAATGAAGACTGGATAGGGTAGCCACTTACATCACCAAGAAATGGGTCATCAAAAAGGACACAGAATTTATGCACATTTACATGGAATACCTAGTTGAATGGATTGTTTTACTAATAATAAGCCACTTGTGTGCTTTGTTGAAACAGTAAAAATAAGCAACCTTTCTGTTACTGCTTACAGCTGTATCAAAACTGGGTGGAGAGGGTTGGTTACCAATATACAGAACGACATGTACATAACAGTTGAACAGCATGACAGCTGTCTAGATGCAATTATGCAGGCTGTACAATCACATTGAGATTACTTTTGTGGGGTTTTATCAATGTATGATTACATATTAGTATGGCATAGGGGAGAAAGGTGCTCTAATTCTGGAATTAAATTTAGCAAATCTGTTAAAGAAGAACTCAGGAGGGTTGGAAAACAGCTGAGCATACCCACAGAATAAATGTATAGAATGAGGTATAGGTTCTCATCCCTAATGGTAAGAAATGTAAAGGTAATAATGGTGTGTTTTCCTCTTTGTAAGTTGCTTTCAGAGCTGTTTTAGCTGAAAAAGGATGAATTAAATAATTCCATGCCTGAATAAAGGAGAAAAGGCCCCGGTTTCCTACGGTATACCCCTGTGTCTGTTGAAGATGTAGTGAAGCAACACCACCAATGAGGCTTGCGGGAGAATATTTTATACCACAAGTCCTCGAAGAGCCTTTTCCACCAAGAGTTCTGGGAGCCAGGAGACACTGCTCCCATCTTCCTGAAGAACCCTACAAGATTCAAGGTATGTCCTCTTCAAGGAACAGTGCAGATAAAACTGAAATAAAACCTTTTAGAATTTAGGAAGTTTTAATTGTTGCCCAATTTTACTATGTAAACTGCAGTGATTTTGTTGTTGTTGTGCTATATGGATATTCAAAATCTAAATTAATAATAAAATAGCATGTATTGGCATATATTGGCTTCTGACAATGAATTGCATGAAAAAATGATCCACTGATTCCATTAAGAGAAATCACTGTAAGAAACAACTGATTCAGTGTCCATGTTCTGGCCTACACTTCTTTGTGGCTCCATCCACAGGGTTCCCCCATGAGAACATAGTGTGATGAGTTTGGAGGGTTAGTCTGGATAAAACCCTGGTTTCCCTTCCAAACTGGGGACCCTGTATCTGTGAGGGTAAAATGTATGAGGGGAAGCTGGCCAAACCAGTTCCGCTGTCCAGGTAAAGGATTTGGCTGGCTAGTTAAGTATCATGATTTAGCACAACCAAATAAGTTGCTCTGTGCCATGGAACAAATGGATGGGCCTTTCTCCTGCCCCACTCACCTACAGTAGCTGCTATGTAGGAGATCAGTAGACAATGTTGTGTGTGAGTGACTGGAAGCAGGCTGGAAGCTGGAGGCACAAATACATGTTTACTCCGTGCTGGATATTTGGGCTCCCCTGTAAACCAAATGGGAAAGTAAGATCTATTGGAGTGCTATTGGTGTCTGTCCCTCCATCCTATGCTCAGGTTGTATCAATCAATCTTTATTTCAGTCAAAGACCAGAGAGCAAACTTAACATATGCCACATCCACATGAAGAAGCAGACGTACTTAAAAAATCATTTTAAACTTATTTACATTGAAAAATAACACTCCTTTGGTTAAAGTCTGTATTCCAGAGATTAAAATCAGCACTCATTCACTGGCCATCACTGTCACCACAGCCTGTCTTGTGTTCAGGTTGTATATATGTGTAAATAAAACCTAAAGACACCACAGTCTCAGCTGATCCTAATTCCAAGAAAACCGAACCCTGGGTACGCATTTGGAACCCCTGAAGTCTCTCACCACTCAGAGTTTGGGGTGGTGTGTAACAATATGAACTGCCATATAGGCTGTGTGATACTTCAGCAGCCAAATTCCTTTCTTCTATCATACTCTATTGTAAGCACTTTGCCAATGGTACAAACCACTCTCAATATATTTTATTTCCTCAGTTTTCACCACATTGGTCCCTCAAACATGATTTTCTCTTTTCTTATGTCTGTTTCTCCTGCTTAGCAGAGTGGCATCGCCTATCTGGATAATCTGCAAAGCGATCTCAACCATATCTACTCCAAAGTTCTACTGAATTCAGTGGTGCTTACTCCCGCGTAAGTGGAGTTAGGATTGTATCCTTAGTTTTGTTCAGTGCAGTGAGACAAGCCATACCTTTCCTTTAGGTTTCCTTCATCTGATGTTACTAATAAATATCCCTTTAACTAGTAGCAGATTCTAATATAATATGAGAGGAGGACATTTGTCTCTTATTTTAAGATGTTTACCAAATTTCTACATGCATGCTTAGTAGCAGCAGCAGCGTATGAAATTCTGACAAGCTGGAGCAGGTCTTAACATAATGTTAGAGCTCTAATCTCACCAGTAGCCTGAAGGTTTCTTTGTACTGAGAAAGAGCCAATAACCTGTCTTTCAAGAGGCTGGACTTAAGGACTTGTACTGCTGCCTCACAAAAGGGGAAAAAGCTGCTGCTGCTTATTCTTAATTTCCATTATGACTAGCAGGTAATAAGGATGGGGATAGGAGTCTTCATAATCCACAAACACACACATTTGATTACATTAGCAAAATGAGAAACAAGGACACCCAGCATTGAATATTGAGGGCAAGCCACTGAGAGGGAGGCAAAGGAATAATGTTGACTGTAGGAAGTCAAATCTATAAATATTAAATACTATGTTTTCCTAAGGAAAAAAAAATCAATTCCTGTAAAACTGTAAAGGCTAACCAAGTAACAACCTTTAAAGGATGATAACGAGGCTGTTAGTTGAACCTTATAGTAATCATCTGAAATAGTAGTACTTGGTTTAACTAGCTTTGGTTAGACTGAAAGGCTTTAATGCATTACTGCTCTTCATTGAATCAGTTCTTATATTGTTCTGAATGCCATTTGGCTAATGAATAAATAATACTTGGTTTAATTACCAGGTTGACCTAATATTACTCTGATTGTCATTAGGTCAATGTAGAAATAATATTTTGGTTTATCTATCAGGACAGCATTATATCTAAAAAGTGTGTGTACTTGGACAATATTTCCACCTATGACTTTATCAAAATTTGCCATCATGCAATATCAAACAGGTACTACAGATTTGCATGCACCTGCTGTGTTCATTCTAGTGTGTGAGGTTCTATATATTTCACATTTAAGACATGTTCTGGGAACAGCAGGGACGCGGGTGGCGCTGTGGGTTAAACCACAAAGCCTAGGACTTGCCGATCAGAAGGTTGGCGGTTCAAATCTCCATTATGGGGTGAGCTCCCGTTGCTCGGTCCCTGCTCCTGCCAACCTAGCAGTTCGAAAGCACATCAAAGTGAAAGTAGATAAATAGGTACCGCTCCGGCGGAAAGGTAAATGCCGTTTCCGTGTGCTGCTCTGGTTCACCAGAAGCGGCTTAGTCATGTTGGCCACATGACCCGGAAGCTGTACACCGGCTCCCTCGGCCAATAAAGCGAGATGAGTGCCGCAACCCCAGAGTCGGCCACGACTAGACCTAATGGTCAGGGGTCCCTTTACCTTTACCTTACTGGGAACAGCTTTCTGCAGTGTTTCTTTGCAAGGCACATAAAGTGAAAGAAATGTATGAGTCAACCTCACAGATATATGATGTAAGTTGGTTATACAATAAACCTCTACTGTGCACAAGCCAAAACTCATGCGTAGGATGCAAGGTGAGCACTTTTTGATGCTGTTTTCAATTTAATATTCTGTATACTTTTACAATTGTAAGTTGCCTTGAGACATTTTAGGCAACAAATAAATGCAATAAATTATAGTTTAAAAAATAATAACGTGTAAAGCAGCCCTGAGAAAAGATAATGAAGCAAACATTCTTATATTAGATCATAGAACAGAGCTGGCAAGAGCATCCTTTGTTTACCTTAAAAGAGGTCCCTTCATTTTCAAAACAATGCAGCTCTAATTCCTGTCGAACACTGTTTAGAATTGTTAAACTAGTTTCTTCATAAACTTTATACCAGATTTTTTCCAAAGTGAATCATTGTTCTAATACAGTAGTAGCTTTCCAATCAAATCTGGGTCATGGAACCCTTGGTGGAAAACCAAAGGAGTATTTTTAATACTAAATATTTCAAAAGTTTTGCTTAACAGAACAAAAACAAACTAACCCCACCTAACTTCCACGTTTTAACTTGAATGCATTGATATAGAGACTTATATCAATCGACTACTTCAAGCATATTTTGTTTCCTTCAGTGGAGTATGTCACCTGCAGTGGAATATGTATTTTCCCAGTATGACTGTCATCACTGTGATCTATCAGTGTGGCTTCAGACATGACAAGAGAGACAGAGAGATTTGTGTAGTGGTTAGAGTGCTGGATTTAGACATGGAAGAGCCATGTTCAAATTCACATTCAGCCACAGAGCTGTACTGTCTTCAGTGCCTGCTCAAAACTTTTTTGTTTAGGCCAACCTACCCATATATTTATAGTTGACATGCACACACACACACACACACACACACACTTTAAAACAATCCTTGGAACTGCTCGTTTTAATTATATTTTGATTAAAAAAACTCTGACCTTTATTGCTAACATACAGTTTATATTTTATGAAGATAAGAATAAAATACTACCTCTGAAGTCCTGCACCTCTAACCTGCCCTGGCAGTTTTTACTAACCAAGAAGGGCAAAGATCTAGAGAACAGGTGAATAGTAAGCTTCAGCAATTAAACAGGAATATTATGTCAATTGACCTGTCCAACATGTTCCCTCCATTTCATGTGTTTTGTGCCTTAGGACACAATAAGATCCTTTTACTGGGTGAATCATACAGCAGCCTCTGAAATTGCCTGATCTCAAAATAGTAGTTAAAATGACAGGAGTCTCAGGATAAAGTGCAGAACCAAGAACAAAAATTATTTTAGAATAGATGAAAAAGAGAAATGTCACATATTATTGTTGTAACTTCAGTTATTGGGATCAGGATTTGTTTGCTTTCCTCATTCTTCTTCCCACCCCTGCCGCTTTTGTACCATATATGTTAGGGCAGAGCCACACCATGCATTTAAATCACATATGTTTTCCCCAAGAATCCTGGAAACTATAGTCTACCCTTCATAGAGCTCTAGTGCCCAGCACCATTAACAAACTACACTTCCCAGTTAATTTTGAGGAAGCCATCTGCCTTAAATGTGCATTGAATGTACTATTTATGTGTTGTGTGGATCTCCCCATAGATTGTGTGAGCCAATGACCAAGGACTGTATTGCTCTTTAATCCCCATCAAGCCTTTAATCCCCATCAAGCCCATCAAGCCATACTAAACTACTTACTGGTTTAGTATGCTAGTCTAAGATTGGTTAAAACCGCCCCTCACACATGAAGCTCACTGTGGGACCTCAGGTCAGTTAGTGTCTCTCAGCTTGATCTACCTCACAGGATCATTGTGAGGTTAACATACACACTGACACTGTCAGAGTCATTCATAGTGTAAGAACTTGAAGTCTTTTTTTGTCTGCCTCTTGGTTACAGTTCATACCACATCCTGGAATAATAGTTCTTTGGGCCTCACATTGGTTACAGTATAATATTCTGTGGTTTAACTTCAAAAGCAACAATGAGCTCATAGCTGAAAATCTGTCTCTGTTGTAACTGGAATTGGTTGATGCTGCACAACTTGGAAGTAGTGGTGGTGTTTTAGCAGACCTGATAGGCAGAAGAATCTTAGTTTTTCACTTAATTACTCAGGAAGCACATTGGCTTAGTATGGAAGAGCTATTTTTACAAGTCGCTTTTCAAATCAGAAGTCTACTTGAAACATTCTGAGCACTACAATGAAAGTAACATATTAATCACTGTGGCGCTGGTTCAAGGAGTTAATAATTTGTGCTGTAGTTTGTAAATAATGTAATAGCTTAGTCCTAGGGAGCAATTCCAAGTATGGGAATCCTGCCTAACTTATGCCGGCTTAAGCTGAGCTGGTGTAAGGTACACCAGATCACAACTCTGTTCAGGAGCAGACCTAATGCAGACTGAGCCAGTAAACCTGCTTGAGGGAAAACAAGCCTTTACAATGAGTTGGACTTAAACCATCCTTTTTGCCCATGCAAGTTCTGCCAGTTTGTGAGGTGATGTGACTGAGTTAGGATCCTGCAGAAGTCCCTGCTACTGGGTCCTTGCTCTATCCTTGCCCTGGAATGTCCATTTTTCAGGGGTTGTGCCAGTGTAAGTTCCACTGGTCTCAACTCAGCCAGCTTGGCCCAGTTGAGCCAGGATGAGAAAGTTGCACCAAGCTATGGTTGGGGGCTTCCTTCAGGGTGAGAACATCCAAGGTGACGGGGGGTTGGGCAGGTGGACAGGGTAGCAGCAAAGTGGTGTAGAATTTCTCCACTTGCAACGTGAAATTTTCTTGCTTTGTCTGAGAGGTTCCATAACACAACTCTTTAAAATTCCAGCTGTCCATAGTAAGTGGCTCTTAGGTTTTCAGTTCTACAGCAGTTTCTTGACATATTTAGATCACAGGCTCCTGCTAATAGTAGGAGGCAATTCTCTTGGATGTATTCTTGAAGAGTAGGAACAGCCAGTTCTCCACTGTTGCTCATTTCAAGTCTACTTTAGGTATATTATCTATGGAGCCTTTTCAAGTCAGACTTGAGGGCCTGAGACAGCACAGGTAAAATGGGTGGGTAAAGAAAAATCCAGGTTTTTATCCTCTCAACCCCACCAGGCAAATTGCAACATCCCTGTGAATCAGAAAAGTATTTATGTGTCTTCATTTTGGAAGAAATACATCCTTCATATATTTCTACTGTAGCAATTGTGCAGAGCAATTTAGGGCAAAGTTCTTTGGCTTGGCTTCGACCTTGATGCCATGGTAGAGGCAAAGCCCGACTTCATCTCAGCTGTCTTGCTAGCAAAACAGTCATGACAGGACACCAGGTGTTTCTCCCCACTCCTAAGAGGTCCCTGATGTAAAAGCCCTCTCACTATTTAGAGCAGTTTCGTTGGACAAGTCTATATAGATGCAGTGACGACAATGAAGTGTTATTATTATTTTAATGTAGAAACCTGAATCTAGAAGAATTTCTTGTGAACAGGTTTGTAATGTATAGAAAAGATGTTTAAGGGCTTTCAGATATGATCTATATTGTTCCTGTTCCTCTTAAGGAAAGTATAACAATGACAGAATGTATTTCAAGGAAGCTGAGGGAAAACGTAATGGAAAAGCACTGTGGAGTCATGATTGGCATTGCAGTTTTCCTTTATACGTAATGATTTCTAAGTGAAAAGTTAGATTAAAGGCAAGGTGAAGAGAAATGTTTAGGTTTTTTTTAAAGCCTGTGCTCTGTGTAGCTGTTTATAATATACTGCAACTTGACAACATAGTTTGAGGCAATTCTTGTACTGAGTCAGTGAAGATTCAGGAAGGAAGAGCAAGTTCAAGTTGACAGATCCCATAGGGGTAGAATGCTCGTCTGTTACACCAAAGTGATACAAAAAGAGTCTAGTGGAGCCTTCAAGACTAACAGTTTTATTGTGCTATAAGTGGGCTCTAGTCAATGAAAGCTTGTGCCACAACAAATCTCGTAGGGCTAAATGGAATTTGATGTTAATTGTGTATAAGCAACTATTGTGCTCAGCTTGAAAAGGAAGAGTAAGATTAAGGCCTTCTCTCTTGCTCCTGACATAAATTGTCCCCTCAAACTGCTAGTGCATCATGTACCATGTTAGACCCAGTTGGCCCATAACCTATTAGACTTGGGCCCACCATTTGTTGTTGATACTACATCACACTTTGACCAGTGTGATGAGCTGAGTATTGAGTCTGGACTAAGGATTCTGAGCTCCTGTGTTCTGATTCAATACATGATGTCCAATCACAGATCATTTCAGGATTTGGGCCTCTGCCATTGGCCCTTGAACTCTGAGTCGTGATTCGCAACTTGGAAGTTTAGGCAGCCAATCACATTGGGAGTGGCCCAGGCTTTCAGGAATGTACATAAGCAGTTACTTTGCCCTTGTTTCACAATTATGTAGTTCAATAAAGGTTCTTGCTGTTATCGCTGTGTCTTTCCTCATGGGAACCCACCTAGACTTCACTTTCCATCTTTTACAGCAGGAGAAATGTAACATCTCGTTTTATTTGAAAGACAAACATCCGAGAGTGTAAGTCAATTAGCAATCCAGGTGTTGATAACATGTCTATGATAGGGTTTCTAAATGAAATGTTGCTAAACATTTTGCTTTAAGGGAAAAGACACTTAGTCAAAGTTATTTGTAATGAAGCTGGGAAATTAAAGAGAGAAGGTGATAAAGAATAGAAAATACACTCTACCTTATTGTTTTATTAGGATATAAGAAGGGCAAAGTGCTGATATTAAAGTGTAGTTTTCTTTATTTAAAATCCCCTGCTTGTGTGATAGTAGATCTGGTAAACTTTTAGGAGCAATTATTATTTCCATAAACCATAGTAATAACAAGTCTTTCTATTAACATGTAATAAGCTTTATGGTGCTATGTGATTGCATGCTAACTTCCTTTTACCTTTGCACTTTGAATTAGCATCTATTTAGTAAAAGAACATCACTTTCCATCACTTTTGGTTTAGAATCTGATTTTTATAAATTTCTCATTTAAATTTCTCATAATAGATGCCTTTACTCTCATTGATTCTCGCTATATTAGCCTTGGTGTACTGTATCCCCTTGTGCAAGACTGTAAACTCACTCACCTTCTTAGTTCACTCTAGGCATCTGATAAAGTCAGCTGTTGCTTATGAAATCTCACTCCAGGTAAACCAGTTATGTCTCTCACTTGCCACACCAGTTTTATATGAGCTTCTACAGTTTAGCTAACTCAGCATGACAGATAACTCAGTCCAGTCACATTATATCTAGCTGCTGGGATTTAGTTCAGATTTACAAGTGTCTAGGGTGTGTGTGTGTGTGTGTGTGTGTGTGTGTGTGTGTGTAGAGGTATGTGGCTTCTAAGGTTAGTGGAGTTTGAATGAAGTTGTGGTACACATTTGACTTTCATCATACATCCTAATAAGACACTTGCTTGGAAGTCCCGTACATACATACAGTCATACCTCGGGATGAATACGCTTCAGGTTAAGCATGTTCAGGTTGCGCTCACTCTGCGGCGACTCGGAAGTAACGGAGCGTGTTACTTCCAGGTTTCGCTGCATGTGCAAACGCTCAAAATGATGTCACACGCATGCGCAGAAGCGGCGAAACACAACCTGCGCAGACATGCAGTCGCGTGTTACGTTCGCTTCAGGATGCGAACGGGGCTCCGGAACGGATCCCGTTTGTATCCAGAGGTACCACTGTACATACATACTGAAGGGTTTGGAACCAGTTTATTTAAGAGATTGTGATACCCCATCTGTGCCTATTTGATCCTTCCAATCTGTGGAACAAGCACCACAAAATAACCATTCTGCATTTGTAAGGATTCATGCCTTTAGTGTGACAGCAGCTGTACTTTGGAGCTCCCTGCTTATTGACTTAAGCACCATCACTGCATTCCTTTCGATATCTGCTGTAAACTTCTGTTTAAGGGCTGTGAACATACATAAAAAAAGGTAGCATTACTTCCTTTTGGTGAATTTAGCCTCTCAAAATCATTACTGTCAAAGTGAAAAGCAGACCTTTGTCTCAGCACTATTTTCGTCTTTGTAAAACTTGGACATTTCCCCTAGCATTTCTCTCCATCCATCAGTTGCCTTGTTTGTTAACTGACATCCTCATTAGACTTGTTTGAATTCTCATTGGTTTCTTCAATATTTCAGCTTCACTTCCTCTAACAGAACTTAATGAGGCTAGCCAGTGTTTGTTGTGGGTCTCTGTTAAGCTTCATTACAGCTTGGCAATGGCAGCTGGTGAAATGTGCCTTCTGCAACCCATTTCTTCCAGGCTTATCAAACAGAATGGCCTGCAAAATGGTGGACTTCATTCGTTTGATTTACTCTCATTGATTCTTGTATGTGGCAACTTCTGACACCATATTGTGCATTTAAAAACTTCCTGAACCCTGTCTTTGTGAGTGAGTTATGCTGCTGTATCTCCAGCTGAGCTGGAATGTGCAGCTTATGGCAGTATGGCATGGATGCACTGAGAATTGGCTAGAGATCCAGTGGATCATAACTCTTGTGTTTGCTCCCATAGTTGAGACATGACCTTCAGGAGATCTGCTATTGACTGATGGAATAGAATTATGGAATCATAGAGTTGGAAGGGACCCCAAGGGTCATCTAGTTCAACCTGCATCAATGCAGGAATAATACTAGGAGTGTCAGGAGTTCCCAGTATAATAATACTAGGGTACTAGGAGTTCCTTTGCTTACCATAGTTGATGAAGGTTTGAAGACTCTGGCTGTGTTGGCACAAAACAAGTGTTTGTAGTGAGTTTGTGGCAGACCGAAGCAGGTGGCTAAGCCCTTCAGAGTCAACTTGGCCCCTTTTTATATTTTCTATCATATATAGATAGATACATATTCTTTTTTCGTTGTTATCACTTCACATGCCCATTTCTATTATATGCAAGCTAGCCTTGACTGCCTTGAGAGTTCAAAGTGTATTGTCAAGAAGTGAGTGTTGATTGTTCCCCATTTATTTTAGAATAGGGTTCTCTGTCATTAGTTGTGACTCTAGGCTGCCCTAGCAATACACAGTTGCTTCCTCGCCTAACATATATTCTTTCCTCACAAAAGAGGAAAAACAGGTAGTTAATATGCAGGGAAACTAAGGGAACATATGCCCAGATGTTATGTATGAATGAAGGAGGGAAGCTGTAACACATTAGACACAAATTAACTTATTGACATATAACCTTTGATAGGGCACAATGTTCTTTAATCAGGAAGTGATGTGACTGAGAAGATAGCGAAGACAATGGGTGTCACACCAAGTTAAACAGAAGTAATGATAACGGGAATGAAACACATACTTTGTTCAGGCTAAGCATATCACTCTGGCAAATCATTGTTGTGTATCATAGAGCCTGGAGACAAAGATGTGGATGTGAGCATGGTCATGCCTTCTCCCTTTCTGAAAACCATTTGCCCTGATTTTAAAAGCTGCAAAGTGTTGTCCTTCCTTTTTCAAAAAAGTATTTCTAGCTGGTGCTGTTCTGAGGTCTGCAGTGGACAGGGCATCCCACCCAACACAAAAATGATTCTCTGTGTTTTTCTAACCAATGGAGAATCAACCACATTGGTACTTTTCTGAGGAAGTAGTAATTATTTCATAGCAGCTGCAGAGCAGCCATCTAAACAAAGTTTTTTAATACCAAGAAAACTTTCTAATGCTAAGAAAGTGACAACTAGACTAACTGAATATGGTATATCACAAATTTATAACTACCCTGCAGCTGGTTACAAAATGAATCACTATTTTCAATATTGTTAATGTCGGCTTATGTTAAGGTGGACTTTACAAAACATCTTATTGTGGGTTGACTGCTGTGTTACAATGATTTCTGCATTACAATGCGTTTCTCATTATTTATTGAAATCAAGCAAAACGGGCTTTTAAAAATATCTTATTATGTTTCTATTTTCTTTTGTGAGCTAGTTTTGAAGTATTTTGTTAGACCAAAAAGGTAACAAAAGTATTTTAAATAGCTAGGTTGATTTTTTATTTTTTTAAAAAAAACAATATATCCTTTTATTTTTCTGTTAGGAAAAATGGGTCTTATGGACAATAGAGAACAAATTAGCAATTAAGAAAGAGTTGCCAGCAGTAGTTCCTCTATCTGTGGGTTAAACCACAGAGCCTAGGACTTGCTGATTAGAAGGTCGGCGGTTCGAATCCCCGTGATGGGGTGAGCTCCCTTTGCTCAGTCCCTGCTCCTGCCAACCTAGCAGTTCGAAAGCACGTCAAAGTGAAAGTAGATAAATAGGTACCACTCCAACGGGAAGGTAAACGGCATTTCCGTGCGCTGCTCTGGTTCGCCAGAAGTGGCTTAGTCATGCTGGCCACATGACCCGGAATCTGTACGCTGGCTCCCTCCGCCAATAAAGCGAGATGAGCGCCGCAACCCCAGAGTCGGCCACGACTGGACCTAATGGTCAGGGGTCCCTTTACCTTTACCTTTAAGTGCATTTCTTAAGTATTTGAGATTGCAATGCTTTCCTCCTGTTCTGCATTGTACTGTTGTAAACAAAATCTGCCCTTTTTCCCTTATGGGGTATCCAAGAGCCCGTATCGAGTCCTTACGTGGGTTCCCTATTGGTATGATAAAATAACAGAGGCCAACCAGAGAATATTGAGAAGCAAAGCAGCTAGTAAGCCTGATCTTTATTGATCTGTTGCAACAGGGTACTCCCCTCACACGCCGGAAAGGAGGAGGACCTCGAGCAATGGCGTCCAAGGCCTTATATAGACATTTTAAATTCCCTGCCCTGAAGCTCAAGACCACCCCTCCATACATCATACATACATCACAGAAGGGGTGTAACCCAAGACCACCCCCCCACAAACATCATACCTACATCACAGAAAAGGTGGTCTACAACAGAAATTTGAATGTTTTTCCTGTCTGCCAGGTTATCTGATAATGCCTTATCTGATTGTCTTTCCTGGTAGTCTGTCACCCTTTGAGATGGTGATTTCCCAATTCCTGAGACAACGGGAAGGCTCCCTGACCCCCTCCCTCCTTGCAGAGAAAACATTTGGTCAGTTTGGGAGTCAAAATGGTTTCAGGTCGGTCTTCCTGTGCTGATCTATGTACTTGCTTGGTTGATACATTTATGAACATTTATTATATATAAGACCTTAAATTTTATTATTACAGTAGTATGTTTTGCTCATTGCAAACACAAATCCTTGGTACTTTTTTTATACAGTACATACGTTGTCCAATTTTTTTTATTGCTCTTTTTCTTTCTTTTTCATTTGGAAAACGATGCAGGTTTGAATCTAGAAAGGCCAGGTCATTTCATGAGTAACATGCACCTCCTAACTGCTCAACATCACTTTCATTGTGATCCTCCCTGCAGGGTGCTATGTCTTGGGGAAAACAAATATTTGAATACAGGTTCAATAAAATGTCCCCTCCGCAAGTCACTTCCAATCTGTTAATGCTCCTTTTAAGAAACCAGGAGAAAATGAAGCTGTTTAATTCAGAAGCGGCACGAACTCCTGTTCATTATTATGTGTACCCAAAAGGATTCGCCAAAGAGCACTCGATGCAATGACAGGCTGACAAGGGGCAATTTGTGAATAACTTGTCAACAGCTTGAATGAAATTCTAGAAATCCATAACAGGTGCTCTGTAGCTGTAATCGAGTGACAGATGGATTAGATACACAAAACCACAACAAACTGACTGAACGAGAAGGGGAGCAGGAACAAGGGCAAATGCAGGCAGGCTCATTAACTATGGAAGAGCACACAAATACATGAATGATTAAAGATGTTACACAAGACAGTTTATGTGTGTGCTTCCTGCTCAACTTCATGCTGGTTGTAAAGGGAACTGTGCAAGCAGGAAAAGCTCTGTAGGTTATCTAGTCCAAACCCCTTAACAAAGCATCCTTCCAGAACCCACTTCACTCTACATTTCTGGTACTAGGCAATAGTGGGGATGGCGAAAGAGGTAGAAGGTGGACAAAAGGCTCCATTTTGCCTCTTATTGCTGTTGCGGCCACCACTACTATGACTTTTAAGAAGGGAAGTGAGCTACTGGGCCCAATTCACTTTCATCTTCTTCATTGTCCTTTTGAGGGACCCAAGTGCCTCAAAGAGCACCTACCTCAATAACAGCCACCTCAGGTCCTACAATCAGTGGCGGTGCCACTGCTGGGTATTGCCCAATTGTGTTAATCTATAGCAGGACCTTCTTGGTGGTGGCTCCCTGTTTCTGGACTGCTCTCCCTAGTGAGGTGCATCTGTTCCTCCTCACTATTAATTGTTGGGAGAAAATTTTAAAAAATCTGTTTATCCAGGCATTTGATGTCCAAAGGTTTCTGTTCCTGGCAACCTTGAAACTACTGCCGTGAGAGTATGTGATTGCTTTTAGGTGTTGAATGCAGCAGTACTTCCAAACACCAGTGGCTGGAAACCACAGGAGGGGAGAGTGCTCTTGTGCTTGAATCCTGCTTACTGGTTTCCTGTAGGCATCTGGTTGGCCCCTGAGAGAACAGGATGCTGGACCAGGTGGCCTACTGGGCTTGACCCCTCAGGCTCTTCTTGCATTGTTACATTTTTAAGCCCTGCTTGTGGTTAGTGATGTGATGTGAGGTGAGAATATTCTCGAGAAGGAGAACATCCTCGAGAGTATTCTTTGCTAGAAAATTCTCCGGAGAATATGCTCCACAAACTGTATATTCTAATGTAAGAACCAGTTTTACAACCCACATTTAAAAAATCTAGTAAATAATAAGTCAAGCTGTGATATTGCCAGTGTAAGTAATGATTTTTTTGATCCAGTTACAGTGCTGGGCACTGTGTCATTCATTCACCATTGGCAGTTCTGAAACTGAGCTACCGAAAACTTTTTTCTTTTTTTCTTTTTTAGTTTTAAAAATGCTATTCATTTAATTTGATGGACATTTGAATTCGTATGTATTTCAACTATATGTAATAGCCTTTTTTCTATTTTGGTGTGACGTTATTCTTAGCAATTCTATACCCTTGGCTATACAGTGTGATTTTTAATTTTTTTTACAGAAAGTAGCTTTAATGCTTTATACACTTAAAGTACCTAGGCCTATACAATTAAGTGTAACAGCATGTGTGGTGGCCTTGATTTAAACAATTGACGTTTCTATATTTTTATTTAGTGCCAGTAACTGGTTTTTGCAGTGCCATTCAATGGTACAAAGTGCCATTTACCAGAGATTGACATACTAGAAACGCAAAAGGAAGGCAGCTTTAATTCCTGTTCTATCCTGCTTTAAAGGGAAACATGGAGAAACCAAGGGAATGAAAGCACCAATAACAGGGGAGAAATGTGTGTGAGAGAGAAAGACTGGGGTGTAAATGAAACCTCAAGCATGTACCAAAATTAAAATTGTATTGGCCCAACTCTTTGAAGACATACTTCTTCACAAGCACTTAAAACACCCTGCATACCGAATAAAATGGACAGCAAAGAACTCAGACCGTTTAGTTTAAAGGGATGCAAAACAAACTGTCTCATATTGAAATGAGACCAGCTATGGCTGCAGTCAATAAGTGTATGCCATGTCAGGAATGAACTGCACAGACTTTCTTGTAAGCATGAGACCAGCTATGGCTGCAGTCAATAAGTGTATGCCATGTCAGAAATGAACTGCACAGACTTTCTTGTAAGCAAGAGCCCCAGCCATAACTGGATGTAGAAGGTCAGCTCTTTTACCACTCACACCTCGGATTGAATCCTACAACACTTCAATGGAAGTGAGCCTCATTGAGTTTAGTGAGGACTTGCTTCTGAGTATGCACACATAAGATTGCACTGTAAAAATATCACAGATAGTCACATTAAGCTGTTGTTATACAGTGCATTATTGGGACTGTTGTCAAGGATTGTCAAAACCCTGCTCATCTGAAGGCTTTCTGAGTGGTTTTAGGCAAGTTACCTATTATTCACTCACTGAATCAATTCCTCATCTGTAAAACTAGAATAATAATGACCAAATGTATGGTTGTTTTTGTTTTTTTACAGTTCTCACGCTGTCCTGAAATGTCAGTATGATGTAAAACTTTTGACACCTTCTGAGGTAGTGTATGTTTATATCTATATTTATAGCCATTTCTGTCTACCTTGACATTGATAACTACTTGTGGTGTGCACTGACTCTGTGTGTGGGCCGAATAATGAGACAAAGTGATGTGAGGCTCTCTCCCCACAGCCCAAGTTGAAACATTATTCCAATAAAACTCCCAGGTTTCAACAGGACCCCATAAAGCTATATGTTGCTCTATTATTTCTCTATTCTTCTGAACCATATCCATATCCTCCTACATTCTCCAATGAAAATAGGGACATCCTATATTTTCTTATATCTCTGTTTCTTTAGCTCCATGAGCATTGCAAGAAGCGAATGGCTGTACAAAATGTTGCCTGTGGAGTACTGAAGAGCCCTGGGTTGTTTCATGTTAAAACACATCAGCAGTTTCTTTGTTTTTTAACTTAAAAGCTTCATTTGAGGTTGTTTTTTTTAAAGGAACTCTGCAGGCACCACACCATTATGGAGACAGTGTTACATTGTAAAGTCTATTTGCAGGCAGAAGCAAAAAGACCAGGCCAGAGTGACCCTTTACTGCTTTATAAAATATCAATTAACAACAATAAAAATTATTAAAGATTTTCTTTGTTTACAAAGGCATGTTCTTTAAAGTAGTTTATGTAAACATGTTAATCTTGTGATTTGTCCCCATTAGTTTGGTTTAAAGAAATAACCAATTTTAAGGTTTCCCTGTTAGAATTTGGTAAAGCACATCTACACATTAATAGCTATTGAATTAGAAAATTACACAAACCTAAAATACAGCATTTTTTTTTAAAGGCAGCAGGCTCTGAATCCTAACTTAGCTTTTTCAGTACAATACTGTGCATAATTGTGGTGAGAACTGCCACAGCTGTCTAGCTACATAGTTACCCCATACAAGACTGAACAGAATTTCTTGGGCAGGACAATGAGTATTATTAATCCAGTATGTATCTGTGCTATACTGTAGATGTGCCCTCTGTCAGTTTTGATTTTTTTTGTAGAATAATTACTCTACTTAAATTCCAGTAGAGGGCAGTGGTACATAGGGATACTTATAGCCTCTCCTTTTAACCATATTTTCCTATGGACCTTTAAGGTTTTGGGCAGCCGTGTGTGTGTGTGTGTGTGTGTGTGTGGTAAAGCAGAACTCAGCAGGTGAAATTCCGTTTGCCATGTGAACAGAAGAGTCCTATCCTGACAATCTTCTGGCAGAAAGCCACATGGCTAAGAAAGGTGGAATGGGCAGCCGTAGCATTTGCAAAATCTCACATCCAAAAGCTGTCTCCTCTTACAGCACAATCCTTTTCATGTTTGTTCAGAGGCAAGTCCACCTGAATATAAGTGGTGACGGCAGGCTGAGGCCAGTGGGGCAGTGCCCCATCCAACCTTATAGACCAGCCTCTGTTGAAACAAACATAAAAAGGAATGTGAACCAGGTGTATCACTTATCCTGACTAGAATGTTCATTCATACTGCAAATATAGTGCTCTCCCATGTTTAGTTCCTCATTCTCAATCACCATTTCATTCTGATAAACGGTGCACAAGAGAGACTCTAAAGTGATTTAAATCCCAGGCAAGTGATTTGACTGTAAAGAGGACAAAAATTATTCCAATTCTTCTATCTTTCCCTCCCACCTTCTGAAAGATGATCTGTCCCAGTGAGGCAAATGTGCAGCTTTGACTTCGCAGCTCTTGGCTTTGACTTCGCAGCCCTGGGAAAAATGTAGGCTGCATCCAGCTGCAGGCACATTTCCTCAGAGTTATGGGAACTCTACCACAAACCCCACTTCTAACTCATCCCTATTATAGTCAAATCACCTGGCTGCCACAAAACTTCCTAAAAAGGTACCTTGGGGGTCTACTATGAAGCAGGACTCTCTCTGACTCACTATAATTCGAGTGTTGCATTTCTTCTAGTTGAGTCCAGGAGTATGATTAACGATAAAGGAAGCATTTTTCTAATGTTGACTTTGCGTATACTATGAGAAGTTGTCATCGTTAACCCAACCCTTATTTCCAGAGTGATATGGAGGGTAAAGTTCGTTATTGAAGCTGAATGGGAAAATCCAAAGAAAATCACCAACATTTCATTTCTGTGAAATGAAAGGCCATAGCTCAGTCAGTGGTAGAGCAACCTCTTTGCATGTCGAAGGAGCCCTAGACATCTCTATGTTGGCCTGGGAACGTCCCCTCTGAAATTCTGGAGAACTGTTTCCATTAAGTGTACTAGATGGACCAATGGCTGATTTGGCATAAGACAGGTTCCTATGTTCATGGATACATCTGTAAGGCAGAATTTCCCTTCAGACTGCTTAATTTTCTTCTACCAAAAAACCTTATTAAACAGACAAAGTTGATGAACCTGGAGAATTTCTTCTTCATTTTTACACACACAAGGTAAATTGTTTTGCCTTGCTCAGACGTGATTGAAAATGCCATGCTATTTTATCAAGAACCCCATTTGATGCATAACTGTTCTGGCACTGATAGAGGAGAAAACATATGCTGTTTGCATGCCTCTATGGTTCTGCCTCCTCTGTAACACACACTGTGATTATCATTATGAAGACTTTTTTTTTGCCTGTTCTAATCGACACACAGCTGGTTGTGGGTGAAATGGAAACTGTGATGGGAATGCTCTGATGTCGCTCTCCTTAACTATACCTGCATGACACAGCCAGTTATATGTCACTACCTTTCAGATATCTGCTTCACTTCTACCTTGCTTCATCCTGAATCAGCAAGGGCAAATTTGCATGAAGAAATTGGCATTATGTTCATGGATAGCTCTTTTGGATGCCGTCCTGGATGTACAAATGAACCTGAGGGAGATGCTTCAAATCTTACCCCCTTTGTTCTGTAAATGGGAAGGGGTGTAGGTCAGTGCTGGAGCATCTGCTCTGTGTGTAGAAGATCCCAAGTTCCATCTCCAACATCTCCTAGTAGGGTTGGAAGAGACTTCTTCCTGAAAACCTGGTGAGCTACTGCCAGTCAGCATAGACAATACTGAGCTAGATGGACCACTGGTGTGGATCAGTATAAGGCAATTTCCTCTGTTCCTATCTTGGTGCTGATGACTTGCTTTTGTCATGGGCCAGGAGTTAGCTTCACCTGAAGAAGAGCAGCCTGAAGTGGGAGACAGTGGAGTGACTCCAACTGCAGCTGATCAGCCTTCAAGGACTCGGAGAAGGCACCGATGAGAACCAGCTAGCTTCAGCCTTCTTAAGCAGAGCTTCCAGCAGCAGTCAGGTGATGGTAACAAGGCTTGTAGTTCCTAGCCTGACCTTGCTGCTTTCTGCTCATCTTGATTCTTGATTCCAGACCCCAAGATCATCCGATTCCCTGAACCCTGGACTGTCTGACCACCTGGATTGCTGTTCACCTGACTCTAGGACGACCTACCTTTGGATGCTGACTCTGCTTCCAGGCAAGTACACATCGGAGATTCTTCTAGTTGGCTGGCCTCTCACTCAACATGGTCACTCAACAACAAGACTACTACAGTTTTGAGGGGTTAGAATTTATTTAAGTACTGTACCAAGTTGCTCTCATTACCAAACAAGTGATCAGCACTGTGAGAGGCCTGGTCCATAATATGTCAAGGGTGATATGGTTGCTACTTCCCTGTACCTGGATCCCACATGTTCTCTGGTTAACATTTGGAAGAAGGAGGAATGTGAGACAGCAGATCACATTGGAAATAACGTCAGTTTTACAGGCCTTCCAGAAAGGCAAAACACCCAGAAATGTAAGGTTTGCTGTGGATAGGAAAGTGCACGGAACATCTTTGAAAACCCAGTTTGTCATATTGTGTCATATTTGACACGAAAGATCAAGATGAAAATTTCAAAGCAATATCTTAAAGAGACTAAATTCATCCACCATCTTCTTGTTGTTACTTCAACCTATTCCAGGTATGTTGAGATAGGTGGAATTAGAATACAGTGGTGCCCCGCAAGACGAACGCCTCGCAAGACGGAAAACCCGCTAGACGAAAGGGTTTTCCGTTTTGGAGGCGCTTCGCAAGATGAATTTCCCTATGGGCTTGCTTCGCAAGACGACAGCCCATAGGGAAATCTCCGGGACAGTGGGGAAGCGCAGCTCGTCTTCCCCGCTGTCCTCAGACCTCCTCCGAAGCCTGGCGGCGGGGCGGGGACACCTCCTCCCGCCGCCGGGCTTCGTAAGGATGCCCCGATGCCGGGCGGCGAGGTGGGAAAGTCTCCCCCCGCCGCCCGGCATCGGAACGATGTCCCGAAGCCGAGCGGTGGGGCGGGAACGCCTCCCCCTGCCGCCCGGCTTTGGGGCGGAAAAGCCTCCCCCCGCCGCCCGGCTTCGGGGCGAGAAAGCCTCCCCCCGCCGCCTGGCATCGGAACGATGTCCCGAAGCCGGGCGGCGGGGCCGCGAAGCCTGGGCGCGCTGGCAACTCTCCGCAAGGAGCGCTCCCGCTGCTTGCGGAGAGGTCCGCAAAGCCTGTCCTGGACCTCTTCTGAAGGCAGGCGGGGGGCAAAAGTCTTTGTCCCCCCTGCTTGCCTTCCCAGGGGCTTTTAAATCGCCCGGACAGCGGAGAAGTCCTCCGCTGTCCCGGGCGATTTTAAAATGCCGCCCGCCAGAAGAGGTCGGGGGAAGGCGGTTTCCATAGGAACGCATTAATTGATTTTCAATGCATTCCTATGGAAAACCGTGCATCGCAAGACGAAAAACTCGCAAGACGAAGAGACTTGCGGAACGAATTAATTTCGTCTTGTGAGGCACCACTGTAGGCTTGTGTTACATGGTATAATACTAATTTATTATGGCTTTCCCTGCAAGCGTCTCTGCTGAGTTTGAGGGATGCCTCTTTCATCAGCAGCCTCTCATGCCACAACCCTGTGATTCTTGCATTGCAAGGGGTTGGACTAGAGGACTTTTGGATCCCTTCTAGAGGGATTCTATGATTCTGTAACCCAGGCAGAGCAGAAGAGTCCATTGACCCTTCAGAAAGGGCATTTAGGGTGGTGGTGGCGGCGGCTGGACACAGTTCCTACAGTGTATTGAGAGTAAAATCATGTGGGATTGCTCTGAAAGCATTCCAGGAAGTACAGTTTAATGCATAGTTTAATGCATAGAGGCTACCTTGTAAGGCTGTGTTAGGTAGGTGGCAACCTTCTCCTGACAATTCCAGAGAAATTTCTTCCCTTCCATGATTTTTCACGAGGGGTTTTTCCCCCACTCCCACCCACCCACCCAGCCAATGGATGAAAAAGACAAACTTTCAGCATAGCTATAGTTCAACCCATTCTATAGCTGCACATTTACAACTGAACTCTCTTTTTAAAATGGAGTCTCTCTATATCAGGAGCAGCCAAGCTGAAATTGGCAGATTTTCCCATCCCTAGCTACAAGACAAATCATGCTCAATGGAATTATTGAAAGAGTTACCCAAAGGTCCTAGGGCAAGTTATAATCATGTAAAAATACAATATTAAAACTGATATTGACACCATCTTTTGACACTCCAAAGGTAGGAAGATGATAGTTCTACTGATAGGAGGACAGAGGGTTCTTCATACTGCTCAACAAGCAAGCAGATGCCATGTTTTCCATGCTATATTAATCTGGCTTTTATATATATATATATAACTTTATTATATATAAAGGGACGCGGGTGGCGCTGTGGGTAAAACCTCAGTGCCTAGGACTTGCCGATCATATGGTCGGCGGTTCGAATCCCTGTGGCGGGGTGAGCTCCCGTCTTTCGGTCCCAGCTCCTGCCCACCTAGCAGTTCGAAAGCACCCCTGAGTGCAAGTAGATAAATAGGTACCGCTTTATAGCGGGAAGGTAAACGGCGTTTCCGTGTGCTGCACTGGTGCTGGCTCGCCAGCTGCAGCTTCATCACTCTGGCCACGTGACCCAGAAGTGTCTTCAGACAGCGCTGGCCCCCGGCCTCTTAAGTGACATGAGCGCACAACCCTAGAGTCGGACACGACTGGCTCATATGGGCAGGCTCGTACCCACCTTTATAACTTTATTAAATAATTCAATCAAATTTCTAGATATATCTGCAAAGAACACAATTCTTTACAGTATGTTGAACATAAACTATGAAAGAAAATAGAAAATAAGAGAAAGCAAAAAAAAAGAAAGAAAAGAAAAAAAGAAAAATAAATACTATTTTCCATAAACGGGTAATTCCAGAATTACATTTACATACATTGTAAAATAGAAATCTTAATTAAAATATCTTAAAGAATATAAAAAAATTAAGGAATAAGGGAAGATATTAAGGCAGGGGTGTCAAACTAAAATTCATCGGGGGCCGCATCAGCAGTTTGGTCACCCTCAAAGGGCCGGTTGTATCTGTAGGAATTTATCAAAGTTATTTTTCCTTAGGCACTGGTGTGTGTTGTCTTGAACCTATACACTATTTAATATACCTATTCCAGTACGATTTTAAATAAGAATAGAAGAAGAAATAATAATGATTTTTTAAAAAGATGACGAGATGGGCTTCCAGGCAGACTGGAGCTCCAACGGGGAGGAGACAGAAGCCTGTCCCAACAGAGCAGAGCAGATGCAAATGTTGCCTCCCCCCGCCCTGCTGCCGCACTCAGAAGTCGGAGGATACGGAGCTGCAGTTTGGACAGCAGCAGTTTCTTCCTTGCAAGGGAGCCCCAGCGGCACTGCGGGCGTGGGTGGCCAGGATGTCCTGCTGGGGTCCCGAGCTGCTGCAGTTGTTCCCGGGGAGGGGGCTATCCGCCAAGTCCTCCGGCCCGGAGAAAGCCGATGTGTTGGCGTGGGGAGGGGGGTGGTGTTTCGTAGACAGGCTCCCGCAGCCAAGTTGCTGGCAGGCTCCCACTTTGCTCCAGCCGCCCAGATGCCGGTGTGGTCCTCTTCGGGGTGGGAGGCGCCCCTGCTTTGCGGTGTGGCACACCGCCCGCCCGCCCGCCCGGCTCCCTCCACCCCACTCTGCGCAGCTGAACCGGCAGCAGCTTCGCCTCTCCCAGGACCTGCGCCGGGTCCCCGCTCTCCACTCGCCTCCGCCGTTCCCTTCCCCGCCTGCCGGCCCCGCTACTTACTCACCAGGGCGACCCCCAGCCAGCCCCTGGCCCCGCCACCCGCGCCCCCGGCCATCTCCTCGCCAGCTGCAGCACTGCAGTGGCCTCTTCTTGCGGCTCGAGCGAGTGGCGTCCCAAGCGTGGCTCTCGCTCCCTGCCCTCGCTGCCAGCCTCCACGGCTCTCTCGGGCTCCAAAAGTTGCCGCGCGTGCGACCCGCCCCTCGAGCAGCCGCGCCTGGGAGCCTCCGAGGGGCAGATGCAGCCGGCTCCGAGCTCGTCTTCGCGGGACCGCCTCCTCCGCAGCGAGCCCCGGACTGGACCGAGCGAGCAGAAAGCCTCTTTGCCTGGCCCGCGAGGCAGGCGAAAGGTGTGGGACCGGCCGGTAGGCAGCGCCGATGGCGCGCGTCGGTTGGACCCCAGTCTGCAAGCAGGCAGGGAAGGCTGTCCACGTGGGTCACTTTTTAGAAAGGCAGAGAGCCTCCGCCGGAGTGCAGACCCTAAAATCTGGGTCGGGACCAGTAAAAAGGACGAGAAGCTCGCTTCCTCGCCCTTGATGCCACGGGCCACATGACGTGGTCTGGCGGGCCGGATTCGGCCCGCGGGCCTTGTGTTTGACACCCGTGTATTAAGGGATCCAAAGAGATGAAAGTGAAGAACAGAGACAAAGGAGAATTAAATAACATGAGAAGTGTGGTTTAGACGGTGGAAGTCTTTTAAGATAATCTGGCTTGTTTTAGACCTTTGTTTTATATTGTTGAATTTTCCAAAAACTTTCAAAATATTGGATATATTTTTAAACAAATAAAGCTGAATCCTACTTGAAAGCATTTTTAAGTCCTCTTTCGTGAAATGCCAAAAAAAAAAATAAGAGAAATGAGGACAGGAAAATGATCCCAACAGTTAACTTGTGTCTCAGTGATACATGTGCTCATCTCCCCCTGGCTTTCAAACATGCCTTCCATACCACCATTTGCATGCAAAGCTATTTCTCAGGAAATGTGTTCTTGGTCTTTACTAAGGGCAAGATGAACAGGTGGGTAACATTAGTAGGGAGGACAAAGTCCCTGCATGTGGTCGTAGAGCACCTCTAGGAAAGAGAATTTTGGATAAATGGACAAAAAGTGGGTCCATACAACATTTAATGGTTCAGTCCTTTGGTTCCTGAGTGTGTCCTGGAGGTCATAGGATTTTGCAGCTCTTCCTCTTTGTAGACACAAAGGGAGGTCCATCCTGGCAGTGTGGAAAGGACCATTCCCAATGCTCTTTCACCATTGGTGAGAAGGGGAGGTTCCCAAGGGCGTGTCAGGGCTGATTGGGGAGGTTTTGACTCTTCCAGATCTAAAACTGTTCCATTCTCTTAATACACACCCAAAATGGTGCCTCTGTGTTTGTGCAGGAATACACCAGATATGCTGGATAGGCACTGAAACATTTTGTTGCAGATGTATTTTCACTCTGCTACCCTTCTTCCTTCCTGAGGCGTGATACCTTTCCATGTCTCAGAACGCCACTGGAGCCAACTCCAGGAGGCCATGGGTGCTTCAGCACCCACAATAATATATTTGTGGGGCTTGGCTCCCACAAATTCAATGGGCAACGTTGAAGCCCTTCATTGTGGGCACCCACAATCTTCAGTGTGAGATGTTACCTATGCAAAGTGCCACTAAAATACTGGCTGGCAGGGGCTCTGAGCAGGGGCTCTGAGGGGTTTGGGGGGATATGCAGCAACATTTTGTTGCCAGACTCAAAGTTTCCTGCAGTTAAGAACCACCTGCTATTTCAGAGAAGCTGAGATCCAGCACACTAAACACTAGATCTCAGAGAACGTCTGAAAGAGGTGGATCTTAACTGCAAAAAACCTTCATGCCAGCTTTTGTGTTTAAATGTATCAGATGCTAAAAGCAGTACAGTCATACCTCAGGATAAATACGCTTCAGGCTAAGCAATTTCGGGTTGCGCTCCGCGGTGACCCGGCAGTAACGGATCGCGTTACTTTCAGGTTTCGCCACATGTGCAGATGGTCAAAATGACATCACACGCATGCACGGAAGTGGCGAAATGCCACGCGCAGATGCGCTGTGCCATCTTACGTGCTGTTCGGGATGTGAATGGGGCTCCAGAACGGAGCCCGTTCGCATCCCGAGGTACTACTGTACAAATTTATTCTATTCTTTCTTTTTTCTTTCTCTTTTTTCTTTCTTTCTTGTTCTGGAGGCAATTGAACTTTGCCCATGAGTGATAGTACAATGCTTAAAAAGTGGTAGCTATGGCTTCCTTGGTTGTATTCTGAAATATTTTCACCCCTATGTACACACACACACATCTTGTTACAAATTCACACACTAATAATTTCGTTCCAGGGTGTTCCATTAAGATGTTAAAGGTAAAGTTTAGAGGTGTCTGTAGGTCACCGTGTTGGCTTGTGGCTTTTATCACCCCTTGCCTTTGGCCATGCTAGCTGGTGCCGATGGGAATTGTAGTCAAACAACTTATAGTTGATACTATGTTGGCTACTCCTGGTTTAGAGGAACCCCACGTTTTGTTTTGCCTTGGAAACAACTGGCTGAGTGTTTGTAAGTGTAGTTAGATGTGCACCATACACCCCCATCTATTGAAGACATCGAAGAACTTGTGGAACCTGTTTCAGTATCAATTTTATTTCCTACCATACACCAAATGTACAGCACAGAACACAGTTTTGTTGCTTTTGATGTAAGAAATATTAATTGTATGAAGAAACAGTATACAAACTACTCCAAATTAAAAAAAAAATGCATACATCATTGCTCTTTACAAAAGGTCTAATTTACAGGATAACTCATCAATGCAAATTAATCCAACAAAGAAAAGGAAAAGGAAAGGAAGAAGGGAAGAAGGAATCACAGTGCACATTACAAAACATCAAGTACCAAGAAGGCAAATAAATACAAAGTTACATCCTGAGCAAACAATCCAAACACAGATAAATTAACCTGAAGCCATAGGAAATCATAGTAATAAATAGATAAGTCAGTAGGAGATTGTTTAAATTAAATTAAATATATAACAAATTTCTTAAAATATTTAGTAAATTAACTTTTAGTCTCTGTCATGAGTGAACTTGGTTTCTTTCCCCCTGTAATGCATTGAACAGGTATAGCAACCGTCTTTTTTATAAAAAAAACAAGTACAATAACTTAATAGCAATTTGGTGTTCTATTTTATATTAGCACATACTGTGATAGCTTCTGTCAAATTGTTTTCTTTAAAAAATAAACACAGCATCTAAGGACATTCTTGTCTAAACTAAGGTCTGAGGGCCATATCACCGCCGCCCCCCGCCCCCCCAAACATTAACAGCAAGCTCCATCTATTGCAGAACAGCAACCACAGCATGACAGCTGAATGATTTGGGAGAAGCACTCTTGGATAGGAACCCTATAATATAAATGTACGAGTGAAGACTGTGAATGCTGTCATATTCAGTCAAAATATAAAGTAGGCAAATAAAAATAAACACTTTCATCGTAGCACAGGAAAATTAAATCACACGCTAGATTCATGTATACATTTTACATTGAGGCACATATGCACATGAGACGTGTGTGCATACCAAAAAAGGCAGTTCAGCTGGTTGTATATATACCTTCTTCTGAAAACATTAGAATTCTGGAAAAAAAATGCATTATTACTTCTAATCCCTGAAACAGACCCTGGACCCCTGTTTATAGCTGCTTACTAAACTGAGAATGGATACGGGTGATCAAGAGGTCCACCTGGGATGTGCATGTATTTCTGAGTGGCTGTCTAAGGACTGTAGCACTTGGAGACATACCCTTATTATGGGATGGTAATCAACTGCAACTAAGGCTGTCTTTAAACCTCGGCTCCAAACACATGCAGCAACCTGATCCAAAGGAACATGGGATTCTGATACGTATGCAGATCTCTTCTGCAAGCAGAGGCTTCCTCATTCACTTCTATGCATGAGGCAGCAGCAGCAGAGATACACATTTAGGGGGAATGAGCCATTGCACAGTGGTCAAGCGTTTGCATACAAAAGGTCCCAGGCTCATTCCCCAGCATTTCCAGGTAGGCCGGGGAAGTCGCCCGTCTGAAATACTGCCAGCCTGTGTAGACAATACTGAACTTGATGGATCAGTAGTTTGACTTGGCAGGTAGACAGCAGCTTCATATGTTCAAATGGAGCTGCTGGAGTAGGGCTTTTTTTCTGAGATGTTATGTCTTAGCAGTCTTTATGGAATTTGCAGTAAATCTGCTGGGAATCACAGCATTCGTGTACAATTGGAGGTAAACCCAATCAGTGCTACTGTTCATAGATCCAGTCACCAAACACCATTGCCATGCAAGCCCATTTCACAGCAGTGGGGCTTAGTCCCCTTTGCAACTGCAGCCTTCTCAGTTCCTTCCACTCAACCTAGTACAATAACTGACATCTCAGGGAAGATTTGCTCGGCTTAATTGTATGTACAAAATCATCAGCTTGGGATGCATTTTTCCAATATGAAATTATATTGATATTGATCTACTGACCAATGTTTTTTACAAGGCTCTGTACAAAAAGGAAAAAAAAGCTACAGGTCATTTCAAAGCCTATCACATTAAAAGGGATAAAATTTATATATATATTTTCCCGATGGATGACCATGAATTAGGGGAAAACATATCTTAAATCACTCCAACCTTCCCTCTTGAATGGTTTCCAAGGATTATTTGTGGCAGGCTAAGACACACAGCCAAGTCCAAAGGTTTGCTGATTGCTATATTTCATTATTGCTAAAAAAAATCATGAACTCTTGCAACATGCTGCACTTGAAGAGCTTATGTTCTTCCAGCAGAGGGCACCATTCACCTTTGCATCCTTGGTTCATCATATCTCATGCTATTGAAAACCCTTTTGAATTATTATTTTTTTGTTAAAATAAAGCTGTTATAAAAAAGCAGGATGTGGTGAAAATAAAACTAGAATCACAGTTCTGTTATTTTTGTTTCTTTCATAGATTTCCCCTTTCTTCCTGTACAAACCCAGCAAAATGTTAAATTTACACTATAACTTTCAATCTATTTTAAAAACCCATTGGAAAATAAATTAACAAACACATTTGTAAAAATATGGCAGGCTGCAGAAATGCTGTTAAAAGATTAAAAAAACACACACGCACACAACTCCTTGATTGAAAATAAATTAAAAAAGTAAAAAAATAGTTACACACACTTTTTACATTCACTTTACAAAATGAAAAGAGTGCAAACCATGATGACAACAAAAAGGATTTGTACAGAAATAAATATATTCTATGATCTGAGTCATTGCTGTTAATACAATAGTCTGTTATGTTCTCTGTCCTTTTTATGTGAGCTGGAAATAAAATAGTGCAATGTTGTAAATTGTAAATGCAGCACAGAAACCAATACTTCTAAAGTAGTCCAGGCGCTCTTTGCAGATCCATCTGGAGTTTGCTGCTGCTAAGTCATTCCTGTTGCCCAGCAGCTTCCTCATCCTACACGTGGATACCCTTCACTGCCTGTTTGATACTTTCCAGCAGAGCCTTGCAGTCCGGGGAATACTCCCGTTCCAGATTGCTGTACATATCTGTGAGTGTATTTACATATGCTTCAAAATTCTGCTCACTGATTGGGCCCTGGAATGAAGATGAAAACACATCACACCTAAACATGGGAGTCAAATATTAGGCAAGGTGTCCACTATGTGACAACTGGAAAGAGAGAGGGGGGGAGCAGCTGGACATGGAAGGACTGTCTACAGGAAAACAGCAAGTGTTTGACTCCTGCAACCCTCCAAATGTTGTTGGACTCCATCTCTCATCAGCCCCAACTACAACGGGCAGAGATGTTGGGAGTTGTGTCCAACATTTAGAGTTTCCTGGATCACAGGGAGTTGGACTAGATGATCCTTGGAGTCTCTTCCAAACCTATATGGCTCTAAGGTAACCCATTTCGAGTTTAAGCTATTGCCTGACTATGGCCTGTTGCTAGCATCACCACCTGACCAGAGAAAAATGACCTGGCCATTTTGAATTCACTTCTTTTAAGAAGCAGTCAAGTCTTTGACAACAGCTCTTTGGATCCCAGCCAGCCAATGGGATGGGGAACTGGGATGCTATGGCCCTCTATCTGGCACTTGGGTTTCTAGCCACACCATAACCCCTCCCTAGACTACACCTTTCACTGCCCGTCCTTTGCACCCACCTTGAGTGATTTTCTCTGACTGGAAATGTGTTCTTGAGCTCTGATCATGCTTTTTTGCTTGCTTGGATAGAGAGGTGTTTGTGTAGAAAGCAGCCTATTGTAGAAACAACATTTACATTTCTTCCTTGGCTCACTGGTGTGGTCCTTGGGAGATTGTTCCAGAAAGGAAAGTGACTCAAGTCTTCTCCACTCCCACAATATTGCTCTTCTGTGCTTAAAGGTGTGGTCATGGTCTTCTCCAGCAGTAGAGGGGCATTACTCACCTGGTTTCCCAATGTCACATGTCCCTGCCAGTTACCAGGAGGGAGAGTGGGAGGGGCTAATTAGTGGGAAGCTCAGCATGGTGCATGCACAGCAACACAGCCAATCCCACCAGCACTGGGCAGGCAGTGTAGTGTACTGGTTAGAGAGTCGGACTTGGACCTGGGAGGCTAGGGTTTAATTCCCCACAGTCATGAAACTCACTAGGTGATCTTCAGAAGGGGCCAATCACCATCTCTCAGCCTAACCTACCCCACAGGGTTGCTGTGATATTATTGAGATTTAGATTCTGCCTTTTTCCTTGATAGGGAAAAGCTTACAGATAAAATGGGGAAGAGGAGAACCATGTACACCACATTGAGCTCCTTGGAGGGACAGAATTAGGAATGTTGGACTGGACATGTTGCTGTACCTGCCTGCTGCCTTACCACCTTTGGTAATTGGAAAGCCAGGTGAGTCCCCGCCACCCCTCTGGCCGCTACTACTATCCATAATTTTCGGCACATCTCAGAGATTGAGAATGTTGTACAGTTTGAGATTCATCTCTGACAGCCCTGCAACATGCTGTTGAGTAAATTCCCTGAGCTCCCAGAGAAACTACCACATTCCCAGCCACAGACGTACCATTTGTGGAAGCTGAATGTCGGCCAGACTGGAGATGAGGGCTTGACTGAGGCCAGCCAACTCCTTCAAGAGGCTCTCGTTGTTCTGCTCGATAAGTTTGTTCTCCTCTTCTATCGTTTTCAGATTGCTCTCCATAGATGTTATCTGAAACCATGAAGCAAAGCAACGTGCGGTGGAGTGAACAGCAGAAGAACACCAAGGGCTCAAGAGTTCTCAAAATGCTCCCAAAAATGGTTAGTGTGTCTGATAAAGCCTGGCACATTTTAGCGGGAAAGTATGCTTTCCAAAAATCCTTTCACTTTTTGCTTTATGAGAAAGTATATTTGTAGTTCCTGATGTAAGTGGGTTCTTCTTATTTTTTATTTTTATTAGTATTATTTTTCAGAATCATCATATACAATCTAGAAACAAAGATAACCCAAACCCAACAGAACCAACCACTGAAAATACATTATGAAAACTTGTGTTCCTGTATGCATACCCCAACTTACAACATCTGTAAAACATTTTCATATAGATGGGTTCTTTTAAATGTACAATTCTGTGGTTTTGTGTGTGACTGATATTGTCCCTGAAGAAGGAAAATTCCCTGCTCCTGCAAAATGCATTGGGCCAACACACATCATTTATTTTTCTGGGGGATCAGGCTCTTTGCAAAATTTTCTCTCTCTTGTATTCATGCATTCAGTTCTGGTTACTGTGAACAGTGGGGTTCTTGGCCTAAAATGCAGCTATCAGAAGTGATAGCCCAAGGCCGTGGAAGTTGCCTATGCAGAAGTGAAGCTCAAGTCCTTTCCGTTCCATGCACATCAATGTCAAAAGGCGCTCCTAATTGGGGCGAGCCATTTTATTTCTAAGTCAGTGGATTCTGCTGTTCTTTCAGAAGAGGAATATGTTTAAATGATGCTCTAGACAGTGACCCTGCTGGATGAAAAGAGCATTGTTTGTGGGAAGCGTGTTCAGAAATGGACGAAAGACTGCAGGCCTCGAGCTGACAACTCAGGAGGAGTGTCTGATTTAAAATGAAGTCTTTTGCCCTTAGGGACTGGGGTAGGTAGGGAGCAAGCAAGCTGCTATTTACATTGCTGCCTTTTTCTTACAGCATCACTGCTGACTCACTACAATAGCAGCAACCCTGGTATTGGCTTTTGAGCTACTTTCCAGGGCAAGGTTATGCTGTAGAGTGGCCGAGTTTGGAGACAGGACAGAGCATAAAAGCTAAAAAAATAAAAAAGTAGAATAGGAAATGAAGGAGCAGACTTTGCAACAATTCATTGTAACATAGGCCAGGCATTTTATATATATTATTCTGAGAGAAGCTGAGTGAAAAATTGAGCTCGGGGCTGAGACCATAATTTTAAACTCTATAATACCACTTTAAACAGTCATGCCTCCCCACCAAAAAAGTCTGGCAACTGTAGTTTCTTCAGGGTGCTGCAAATTGTTAGGAGATTTCTATCCCCTCACAAAGCTGTAATTCCCAGTTCCCTGGGAAGAGGGATTGGTTGTTAAACCACTGGAAATTTTAGCTCTGTGAGGGGAATAGGGGTCTCCTAACAAGTCTTAACACCTTAACAAACTAGAATCCCCAGGATTTTGGAGGGAGGGTGACTATTGGAAGTGGTCCAATAATACTTTCAATGTATGGCTTGGATGTGGCCTGAGACATTTTTAGATAGATACTGTGTCATATAGGGATGGCTCTATTCAATCTTTTCTGTCCTATTTCCTCATTTGATGGAAATACTTAAGCATTTTCAGATGTGACAACTCTCATAACATACACTTCAGTATACTATTTATATTTCAAGGAGGAAAAATGAATGCACTGAAAACAGTTAACATACCCAGCTCAGCCCAACGCAGAGTAGACTAACTGAAATAAATGGACATAGTTAAGTTAGGTCCATTCATTTCAATGGATCTAAAATGAGTAAGACTTAGTTGAATACAATCTCTGATTTTTAGCATGCCTGAGGAGCTGTGTATATACACACAAACACATATCCTTGGAAAAAGTAAATTACAATTTGAATTTTAGATTTAGCTGGTATTTTTTTTCCATTCCAGTTGCCCAATTTTACTTACATTGTGCTCATTCATTAGACTAATTTGATGAAACGATGCATTTTTAAAAGTGGAAAATTTGCCATAAGATATATATATTTGTGGAAATTTAATTGAGCAAATCATTAACTTTCCATAACAGCATGATTTTTTTTTTCAAAAATGGGCTGCAGATTCAGTTAAACAACTGCATAAGCAACAACAAATTTGGCTTTCAGCAGGAACATAAAAAAGCCTGCTGGGTCAGGCCAATGGCAAATCTAGTCTAATATCCTCTTCTCCCAGTGGCTAGCCAGGTGCCTGGAGAAAACCCACAAACAGGTTTCAAGCACAAGAGTCCTCTCCCCAACTGTGGTTTCCAGCAACTGGTATTCAGAAGCATTGCTGCCGCCAACTGTGAATTTGTCAAATCCTCTTTTAAAACCATCCAAGTTGGTAGCCATCACTGATTCCTGTGGAAGCGAGTTCCATTGTTTGATTATGTGCTATATGAAGTAATACTTCCTTTTGTCTATCCTAGATCTTCCAACATTCAGCTTCATTGGAAGTCTGAGTTCTAATGTTATAAGAGAGGGGAGGAACCCCCTTTTCTCTTACCACTTTCTCCATGCCATGCATAATTTTAAAACTTCTACAGGTCGCCTCTTACTCGCCTTTTCTCTAAACTAAAATGTCCCAACTCTGCAACCTTGCTTCATAGGGGAGTGGCTCCAGGCCCTTGATCATTTTGGTTGCCCCTTTCTGAACCTTTCCAAGCTCAACAAAATCCTTTTTGAGCTGAGCTGAGGTGAGGCTGTATGGCAGTAAACTAGAATGATCTGAAAAAATTAAAAGCAAAGGTTTGAACCCAGGCATTCTATGAGACCATGACTTTAAACCAGTGGGTGGAAGGCAGGGAGACCAACAGTAGGTGAAGCTAGACAGATGAAGCAACAACGCCTTTAAAGCTCCAATGAAACCCTTGCTGAACCAGAGAAATGGACCATATATGGGTCAAGGTAGAAGAAGGCAAAGGCAAAGCCTCCAAAAAGAAAATTGGGCCATGTTGCTTAGGTTTCACGGGCCACAATAATGAGCTGGAAAGTTGCTATGATTTCCATGCAACTCTGCCCAGTTTGCATGCTGCTACAATGCTGGATCCATGGGTGCAGCTATGGGAAACATAGTATATGTTAACAACAGCTTGCAAACAAAATTCTCAATGGTCAACATGCAGTAGCAGTGGCATAGCATAGGGGAGCACAGGGGTAGTTGCCCCAGGTATAAGATTGTTAGCGGGTGCACATTTTCAACACCCGGTGCTGTCTCAGTTCAGCCATGTGCTTCTGTTACTGGGCTCTGTTGAAAACGGCTTCTCATGTGAACCAGGCTGGCAACCTACACTACTGTGCAGTAGAGTTCACCATCATTGCAATGCCAGAGAATAGTCGGAGTTTTTGATGTTTGTTTTTAAGCTCTCAATCAGAGATTTTCTTCCTTACCTGTGTCTGAAGTTTCATCATGTCAGCTTCAATTTTAAGGTTGGATTCATTCAGTTCTTTTATTTCTTCATCCAAATGTCTGATTTCCTCCTCATTCTCTAAACCTGCACAAGAATGAGCCAAGTCAAGTGTAAAATCACACCTGACTGAAGAGATGGGCAAATGCTAACCCCTGTGTAATGGTATGTTATAGAACAAGCCTCTTCAGTTAACCTGGTCTCTGGAATCAAAATTGCGCATTTGCAATTTAATTCTACACTTAACAGGGTCAGTGTCAAAGCTTCCATTATGGCATGTCAGGGGCAGAGAAGCAGCCATGAAATTTTCCCTTTGCACTGATGGAGCTCAATAGGCCATCAAGTGGCTGAAAGTGGCCTGCCTGGATTGAAAGGATCAATCCAGTACCGATATTTGTTGAAGGGCAACCCTGGGAACAGAGCACAGGTCGCCATAGCTCAGGATGAGGGAGAAATTTGAATTACATGTCAATGCAGATCCTTTTATTTTGCAGTTTCTGAACCAATGAGCACACTGAAAAGCAGCGATCCCTCCAAATTTGCACTTTTCCAAATTTTGTTGTGCAGCTCCCCAACCACAGCATGTGCATAAAAATGCACATGTACAGAAATACGTTAAGGGAAATTGCTTGAAAAATGTGCATATTGGGAGAAGCACATATCAAAGTGCTGATGAATTTTGGTGAGGTCCATTTTTATTATTAAATTGTTGTTGGTTTTTATTGTTATGATTGCAAATTTGATGTGGAAATCTGGTGGACTGGAAAGATGAGACACGGATATAGGCAAATTTGTCCATCTCTACCTGTGTCCTGTTCATTGTGAGGCAGTACAAAGTACTTTTAATTAAAATGTTCAAATGAAAGGCACAATGTAATTATATATATTTTTAAGTAAACCAAACATTAAATTAATTAATCCAATTATGTGTCTTCATGAGGCAGGCAGCAGAGGGGCTGTAGCTCTGTGTTTGTAGAAGGTCCTGCTTTCAGTATACAGCATCTTCTGTGAAAGAATATTTGGCAGCTGGACGGAAAGACACTTTTTCTAAGACTCTAAAGAGCTGCTGCTGGCCAGAGAAGACAGTACTGGGCAAAGACAGACTCATTTCCTTACTCCCAGATTCCAGTGTCATATATGTACTGTTTTTGTTATCTTCTTACCTCCACTTGCTTTCAATTTGATGGTCATCAGTTCTTCAGATATTTTGCCCTTTTTTAAGGCTTGTGCATTCAGAGGGCATCCAGACAAACTGAAAAGAGTAGGAAAGGGGACCTATTTGAAAATTGAAACACATTTTTGATTGCTGTATCTCAGCTTCCAGGGTCTTGGCAGTACAAGTCCATTTTATTGTGCTGCATGTAAGCTGCAATCCTATATTGCTACTACAGTGTTACTGGGCGCAGAATATTGCCAATGACCGAAATGGTTGTGTAGTTACTAAAATCTCTCTAAGAGAACAAATAGGCAAATTGTCCTCAGTGCAGCTCCTGACATAGCCTCATTTGAACTATGTAGTGGGTCATCTTCGATGGTGGCTGCTACCAAAGCAGAAGCTTAAACACACCTTCTGGAAAATAGTACATAATGGTGCAGCGGTGGTAAGTCAGTGCTCTTTGCGTGGACAGGCGGAGTCCCCAGATCCCGAGTGGTCCCCCCGTCATGTGGAATAACGACTCTAGACAACGTGCTATGGGATTACATTGGCCACAACTTTATTAAATTTCAAATGTGGGTAGACCTTGGCTCAGGCATTGGGCGTTCTCCCTCCCTAGTCCCCAGCCGGGGACCTAGGGAGCATCAGGGTTATCCAGTGTGTGTGGGGGGGATGGGCCGGCTCTGGAGAACATATGTTCAAGCAGAGATAGCCGCCCCCGTTATGCCGCCGCAGGGGAGAGCAATGACGACCTTTCGGCGTACGGCCAAAGCCTCCCTTCAAAAACCCCTTTAACGGGGAACCCTGGTATCGCCGCCGCAAAGAGGAAGATGGACTAAAGGATTCCGCCCAAGGCCTGATACCGCCAAAGTTGTGACGTTTTGCTACGGGAAAGGCGAAACCTGCCAATGCAGGGAAATTCCTTTCCGGCCCTTTAACAGCGACCTTATCGTAGCAGCGCCCGCATACCTGTGGAGACAGGTTAACCTGCAAAACCTATGAAGAAAAGTTAACCTGCAAAAGAAGACATTAACTGAGGGTGGGTAGGGTGGGAGAAGCTCTGGAGCCAAGTGAGGATTAACAATTAAGATCCACCCTCTATTGTGTGGGCAGGTAATCCCTCTCCTTACCTGGCCTGGTTTCCCTGGCAACACTTCCCCCAGGTGGGATTGGACAACTCGCTGGGGTAGGCGGGGACCTCCAGGTATCCCACCTGAGGGAAGGCAAAGCCTATGCTGATGGGGCCACTCCAGATCCAGGGCTGCACGCATCCACGCAAAAGGCGCCCCCTGTTTTAAGTGGGGAGCGGTCATTACTGGGAAGGAGAGGCAAAGCAGTGATGAGGTCAATGTGCCACAAACACATCACAGGAGTGCTGGATTGGCTCTGCAACTGCATTTGCACCATGCTGAATACCCTGCTGCCTTGCCCTCTACCTCTGTCACGCTATCTGCAACTAGAGGCAGCAGTGTAAAACCCTGGACCAATTACAGCACAATCCTATACATGTCTACTCAGACATAAATTCCATGGGATTCAAGAGGGCTTATTCCAAGGTAAATGTGTATAGGATTGTTCTATTAAAATCTGTGACTGGTATTCAACTAAATTTAACTCAAGAGTAGACCCACTGGAATGAATGAACATGACCAAGCTAGGTCTGTTAATCTCTGTTGGTCTACTTGGAGTAATACTTAGCTGAACATCACCAAATTTACAACTCCCGGGGTCAGCTTAGATACGCAAATGAACATAACAGCTCAGTAATTTGCCACTAAAAATACTTTGCATTTTAAACAGGACTTTAAAGCAATAAATTATATTTGCATTCTCAGATAAGTGAATTTAGGATTGTGGTCTTAAAAGTCTAAAAAGCTTGCAACTCAGAGTCAACTTCAAAATGTACATGAAAAGAAGAGTTCAGTAATATGCTGCTAAAAATACCTTGCCTTTTAAAAAGAGCTTTTAAGGCTAAGCAGTAAATTGCATTTGCAGATTTCTCACCTATTCTAGGTTGATATATGAATGTTTAGACAGCAAAAATAAAACCAAAGACATCTCAAAAAACCCTGGACACCTCTAGGAAATGAGTTGGGGTTAATTCAGGGACTTATGCAAAATCCTAACAAGATTTTTCCTATCAGTTCAACAGCTTCATTTGTTAAATTCACACAATTGCAATACATTGTAGGTATTTGTTGAGTTAAAAAAAAGTAAAGATACAAAGTGATACCTTCTATGGGTGACAAAAACGTTATTAACATGACCCAGCCCGTTGCAGCCTGGCAAAGGACAGTGTGGCAGCTCCTGCTTGTTCAGTCTCCAGGGCAGCGAAGACCCATTGAGAGGACTCTCCTTCTGTCTCTTGGCAGCCATAGGACAACCCGAAGCAGTGCGATGAGAAGTGTATTTACCTGATATGTGACCTTGGCCATCACAGCCTAGCACCGGACATCTACAGAAGCACAGCAAAACTGATGTTATTTTTAGGAAAAAGAAAAGAAAAACCAAGAGGCAGAGGGGGAAAATGTCCATGTACCAGCGACAACACCTCAAGAAAGATTTCCTCCCCGTAAATAAAATAAAACCTACTTTGTTATAATATGAACGTACTAATAGCAAGGTTTCAATGTGCTTGGGTCCTTCTTGGAGGTTTCCTGTAGGCATCCGGTTTGCCACTGTGAGATGCTAGACTAAATGGGTCATTGGCCTGACCCAACAGCATCTTTTTATGTTCTTAGAAGGGTTTCTAATAAGCAAATGCCTTGTTTGATGCTGGATTACTGAATTTTAGGCTACTGTATTTTACTCTTGTTTTAAGAGTCATTGATTGATTTTATTTATATGCACTATTAAATAGTGTGTGGGGTTTTTGCAAGCTGCTCTGGAAGGTTTTTTTTTAATTTGAAGGAACAAGGGAAATATATTTAAAAGGAAAAGGAAACAAGTAAAAGGCACGGTTTGAGGAAAATGGCCAAGCAAGCCAAACTAGACTCCTTGGTGGGCCAAGATTGGCCCACAGGCTGCTGGTTCCAAGCTGTCTATACATTAGGGCTGCCATATGAATACCACTTTAAAAAATATAGTCTAATACACTGTTATTGAGCTCAATAGACGGCTGTATGCAAAGGATTGCACTGTGAAATACTTTAAATATGGTGGCTTTAAATATGAAGGAGGCCCAACTAGCTTCCATTAGTGATCTGCCATAGTGTCATGAGTCCCATGCTGTGGATCACTTTTTCAGCAGGTACACTCACTTTTGATTTTCAGGCATCTCTGAAAGACCTTTTTATGTAGGCAGGCCTATGCAACTGTTTAGATGTTTTGATCAGTCGATCATTTTAATGATCATTTTGCACTCTTCTTATTATGTTTTCTATTTTATTGCCTGTCCTGCCATATGCTATCTTGCTATATAAATATATCTTGGTATTTTTTTTTATAACGAAATGAGGTCAAATATTCATGTGCAGAGTCTTCACATGCAGACAATTGTCAGCCCCTGTAAGCATCAGCCAGTGAACTGGTAGGGGAAATAATGTATGATCTGTAAGCCTTCCCTACATGTGGGTGTACAGGTCTGGCAGAAGGGTGAGGTTACTGGTCATAAGGGCTCAGAAGAAGAATTATAGAGTGTCTAAAAAGGGACTCTGCCTAAAGTTTGGCTCATCTGGGCTGGGGGATGAGCCAGAGACTATGCTTCTCCTTTGTTTCTTAAGACCTGAGACTTTTCCAGAGCTGTGCCATCTGGTTTACTTCAAGGACAGCACAACAGCACCTGAACCATAAAACCATCCTTTGGAGGTTTTGTTTGGATTTATTGTTAGGAGAGGATCTAAGTTAGTGAATCTGAGACCAATCTTCCTGTGATGTATCCAACTGAATAGTGAGGCATAAGTGACAAGCCTTTGCCACTCCACTTACTTAAGTTCAGGGTCTTCTTTTTCTTCCTTGGTAGGAGTCACTTTGAGACCACCTTTCCTGGCTCGGGGACAACCAGACAAGCTGAAAGTACACAGAGCAGAGCAATATAGATTCCCCAGGCTTTTGCTTCTGGATGATTCAGGGGTGATGATCCTGTGGCCCTCCAAATGTTGGACTCCAACTCACACCAGCTGCAGCCAGAATAGCCAGTGGTCGGGGTGATGGGAGTTGTAGTCCTGCAAAATCTGGAGTGCCAAAGCTTCCCCCCCCCAAAAAAAAAATAAGCAGAAGATTCTTACCTTCTGTGTGAGGCATAGTTTCCAGTGACATGACCAGACCCATCACATCCTGGAGTTGGACATCTATAAAGCAAAGTGCAGAGAAGATGACCCTTGACATTTCATAAAATATCTAATTTAGGGGATTTTTGCATTAGAATTTCCCACATTCCTGGTTTGACATAACCATGTGCAACTGGAAAAATAAGAAAGGGTACCTAAGGAAAGCAACTATTTTGGGGTGTACAAGGGCTGTGTTGTACATGAAAACTCAGCCACTGATATAAACCTCACAATTTCCCCACTCAGTTATTTAGATTTCTGGGAAGGGGAAGATGAAAATAATCATTTGATTTATTAGAATCAGTGCATTTCAAATCTGAAAATATATATAGTCAGGCTCAAATATATGCACTGGATTAATTGTTAAAGAAAGAAATATAACCCCCTGTATATCCATTACACATATTTGTTTCTCTTTCTTCTAGGAATAGGGATTTTATAGTCTGGCTCAAACAGCATTTTGTATTTCTTTTGTTAATACTGTGCAGTGGAGTTATTCATGCCATCAGACCTGGATCTCCATAGGGGAACTTATAATAGATGTGTAATACAGGTGTGATGGGAACATCTTAGTGGCCTCATATAGAATATACTCAGTAGTGTCTCAGAGAGGCTTGCAGTGGTTGTACAAGAGAATAGTGATGTTGCTGGAAGTTATATTAACCTGGTTCAGAATACAAATTTAGCATGTTAGGAATAGTTGCCTATATTCAAAACTCAGTGTCATTTCTCTGATTGCAATCTGAGCCAGGGAAGAATCCCCATATGGCACCATAAGGGCTCAGGTATCCTAGGAAAATGACATGTCCGTTTTCCTGGCAGCTGAGACACTAATATTCCAGAATTCTCAATGCCAGAGCCAGAGGGGTGAGGGAAGGGAGGAAGAGCTTCCTGTCAGACCTCTTACTCTGCTCTTATTGTTACCACCTCACCAAACCAGAGAGAGTGGGGCAGAACGCAGCTGGAAGCATAAAATGAAGTGCTTGTTAATAGCATACAACAGTTTCCAGCACTGCTTCATGAATGAAGGGACAATCCTGGCAGTAGTGGTGGTAAGAGTGTGTTGCTCATCAGTAAGAGTTGAGGTGAAGGACCACAGCTCAGCAGTAGAGCAACTGTTTTGCATGTAGAAAGTCACAGACTTCATTCCTGGAACCTCTAGATAGGGATGGGAGATAATCATGTCTGAAATCCTGGAGAGCCACTGCTAATCAGTGCAGGCAATACTGAGCTTGATGGACCGACTCAGTAGAAGGCAGGTTCATATGTTCCTAGCAATTGCACAGGCAGTAGCCCACAAGTTCCAATGGCCCAATGACGTTATGCACAGTGCTCACTATTGCAACCAATGCACCAGTTTTGAAGACAGTCACATTTCCTCAAGATGCTACAGTGGGAATGCGGGAGGAGATGTGATTAACTCTCAAACAGAAATGCTGCCCTCGGGAAAGATGTCTGCATTCCTCACAACAAATTAGTAACCAGCTCTGTATTTGTTGCACTTTTTCAAGCTGCACTACACGAGCACAGGATTCTGTCAAGCATTCTTGGAAGCCTTCGCCAGACTTTATCCAAGCATCTTCATCAGCCAAAACGCTCCCAATGATAACTAGGTGACTGCCTGCCAACCTTCCTCTTCAATAATAAGGCCAGATGCCCAGATTGCTCAGGCCTCCTTAAGAACCTCCACAGCCACTCTTTTGTTTGTGACTTTTCTCTGCAGTATATGGACTCATCTGATTTAATGCTTGCCTCAACCACATGCAGAGGGGTATGTCTAGTGGCAAAGGATAAAAAGGAAAGATTTGCAGGCTTGGTTTGGATAAACACTCACATTTTAAAGCTTAGCCCAAGTACTTTGATCTGAAAAACCAGACTGCGTATTTTGTGAGATCCAGCCATCTTGCAAGACTTGGTATTTCCAGCTGGCTTTCAAAATATGAGAATAACATTTTCTTTCCCAACATTTAGACACATCTACTTCAAGACCTGACAAACAGTAAGATTCTCTCCCCTTCCTCTGATTTATACCTGCTGGGTGGGATAAGACTGCTCCCAAATTCCCTTAGCCAGGGCAGTTTCAACTCCCTGCTGGTGCAAACCCAGCAACCTTGTCCCCATGGGAGGTGACTATTACTATAGCTACACTTCTTACACTGGTAGGATTGCATGAGTGAAAGGGGACAAACTGGACAGGTATGGGGCAGAATGGCCGAGGTGTAGAAGTTAGACAATGACTAGTGGGATCTGCAACAAAATATTCCACTGTAGAGTGTTTCTATTCAAGTTATGCTTTTGGGGTCCCACAATAAAGTATTTTCCCTAATCTTTTCTGCACTTCTGCAACCCCTGGAGTTTCCCCAAGCCTGTTAGTATCCCTCTTTTGGACATGGCTGTCACATGTGGAAAAATAGTTAACTATGAGACCTGTAACAAAATACTGATGTGTGGAGTTTTCCTGTTTGAAATTAATTCAGAAGTGAATTAATAATCATGCAGTCCCTGGACAATAGGGAGTCAGACGTCTTTAGGCCTGCTTTGAGAGCATTTGTAACTATCCAGGCTTATTCCCCTGCCTGGCTACCTGTCACCCTTTGCCACCATATCCAGGACACCATATCATGTGTCAATGACCAAAACCTAGCACTGGAGCAGGAGCTGGACTAGTGCATTCTACAGGAAGCTGGAGTTGTTACCCCAAAGGCTGAGCAAACATCTGCTCTGCAGCTCTACTGGTTCCTGTTGCGCAACAAGCAGACTGGGTTTTGAAGTAAGTAAAATATGTAGGAAGAGAACAGCAATGAACCCCTCCCTCTCCTTTGATACTAATACTCACTTAAGCTCTTGAGAGTTGGCGGCCATCAAGGATTTTAAGGTCTTGTCAGCCAACGGGCAGCCAGAAACACTAGAGAGAAAAAACAAATGTGAAATAGGCTTCCTTGAATATACCTCAGCAAATATTAAAAGATTGCACTAAAAATATTTAACCATTAAATTAAAAAAAAACAGATCACAGAGCAACCGCTTGTAAACAAATCCCTTCTTAGTTCCTTCATCCCCATAGGGATGTGAAGGAAGAGTGTAGTAGTTGATACAGCTGGGTATCCCTCATAGGCCACAGAGCTCCTTCTTGCTCAGATGATGCATTTCAACTGCTACAGGGACTTGTTTGTAAGCTGCACCTTGGTCATCACAGAAACCATTGCATAGGGAGCTCCATTCAGCACAATGTAGGAACTGGGCCTTTAGTAGCATTTACCCTTTGGAACACTCTCCTGTTACATATCCAACAAGCTCTGCCTCTGTTATATTTTTGGTACTTATTGGAGACCTTCCTTTTAAATGGAGATTTTTATCCCCATCTACATCTGTACTGGATTTCAGCTCTGTGTTTTTATATGTTTTTATTGCTAAATTGCTCAGGTTTTTTTTTATGGGAACAGGTTTGTAAGTAAAAAGTCCACAATGTCATGCCTTCCTTTTGTTATTAATTGCTCTCACTTTTTACCTGCGGTGCGATGCATAGTTTCCTGTCACATGACCACTGCCATCACATCCTGGTGTTGGACACCTAAGGAAATAAAATGGAAATGCAGACACACATACAGTTGTTGTATATCTCTCTTATTGAACTGTGCGATAAACATACAAAGATGGATAATTGTTTCCCACATGAATGGGAACACCCTTCTATTACATACCCATAGATATATATGAGGTGTCCTACTGTGCCAAGAAATATTAGTGTGAGAGATACCCTCAGGCCTTTCTGTGATTGCATCAATTTTTCTTCATGCCATTGCAAACAAAAAAAAAATGAACTTGGGTGATAGTCAAATAAATTTTACTCAGAGTAAACCCGCTGAAATTAATGAACATGAGGAAGTTAGGGCACTTCATTTCAGTATGTCTACTCTGTGTAAAATTTAGTCAAGTACCACCCAATGGGTTTCCACACTACATTTCCTAATTTGTGCTGATATTTCTCCAAGTGTATTACGATTCATTCATTTATGTACTGCTTCCATGCTCAAATGCTGTCTTAAGTGATACACAATAATGTGGAGAGGCATGGGAAGATGATGCTTATGTGTATGAACCATCCTTACATTTGGCTGAAATGATACATTTCATAATAGAACCTTTTTCTTATCACATCAATCATATTATGACAGTGAAGATGAGTTCAAAGCTGAGCTGAAAATTCTCAGAAGGCATGGATGCAATAACTTTCATATTCTTGTAAAAACGCTATACTAGTTCAGCATTGGGTGCCCATAGACTCTTAATTCACCACAGGAATTTTTTTTTTTTCAGGGGGGAAAGTTCAATTTAATGTTTTTAAAAAAGGTTGTGTATGGATCTGGATTCACACCCCTTGCTATATATTCACAATATATGTTATATTAAAAGCTGATGTGATCTCGTGATTTAGATGGCCCAACTTCACCAAGACACTGTAAGGACTAACAATCATGAACCTGAGGGCCCTAGGATATGAGAAACTGCCCTTTTCTGAAAAAGGCTCACCTATTCCAATTTTCTACAGGTTAATCGTTAGCCCCCCTCCCCAATTACTTTGAAAAATCCAGAGACTGCATTTTGTTCCAGCTACTACTTTTTTATTTCTTCAGAAGCAAAATTATTCTCTTAGTTAATCCTCCCAAAACACTGTTGATGCATGGACCACAAAGTAATATTTTAAAAACAAGCATAGAATGCACCATTTTTTTTTTAAAGAACTAGTGTATCATTTAGACAACTTATTCCATTCTGTGTCATACAGCTGCTTTGGTATAAATATAATCACCAGAGAGACCATTAATATTTAAAAATACGTAATCTATATTTATAATGAAGAAAGTTCATTGTAATTGAACCTCAGAGGTAGAATTTTTCTTTACAATTGCTATTGTCATTTTAGGTGCTTCCTCATGATGGAGCCATTTGTATTGCTCACTAAACTACCTATTCTGCCGGTGAATATTTAGTAAATGTCCTCTGCCCTCAGTGTTACCTTTAGAATCTTTAAATGGCGAGTCTTAAGTGTTTATGAATTAAATTGTGTAGGCAAGCACATTTTGGGTACACATCAGCATGCAGAGCAAGTATTACGGATGCTTTAAAATCGCATACAAGGCTTGGAGTTATTGTAACTATAGAGAGAAGAAATTATGTTCAGTTATTAAGGTAGTAAATGGCTGTGTGGATCCCTGGAATTAATGTCACACAGCAATAGATCTTTAAATAGAAATTTAATAAATAGTAAAAAATAAAAATAAAGTGTCACTGGGGAAATTATTGCTTTTCCTTCTGCTAGCTTCATCAACATTTGTGTTCTTAAAAAAGGCAAAGCTAACACATAAGTGTGAATACAATATGGTGAGCAGTCTTTAGATTTAGATTGAGGCATGCTGTGTCAAAGAAGATTTGGCCCATGGGAACAGTAATATCTGGAGGAGGGCTTCTACATCCATAAGGCAAACGTCAGACATAGAATTGATATCAAAGTATTTGGTGATGAATAAATGAAATTATAGAAAACAGAGATAGAGGCTGCATTCATGTGGCTGTTTATTCCATTTTCACAACTTCTTCCTATCTATTAAGTTTTGCATTATGTTTGAGCTTACACATGGTGTAAAAGCCAGCTCTGGAACTATAGTGGAATATAGCAGAAGCTTAGTGCTCATTTCTGTGTTATTTGCTTCCAGAAAAAAACCCGTTGACAAATAATGTGGAAATGAGTGATAAACTTGTGCTATATCCCACTATATTCTATACGTGGCTTATATATCATGTGGAAACTGAAATATAATGTGGCAATTAATAGTTAGGAAAACATTGTGAAAACGGAAACACTTCTCAGCCTTTTGGCTAAGAACAAGTGTAAAACGGAATAAACCATCTTGTGAATGCTGCCAGAGAAAGATAAAGAATATCAACTATTAATGATACATTGATCATATGAAACTGACTGATTAGGAACTGCTCTATTACATGTCAACAACTGCTCTATTAGAAACCTAGCTCTTCTTGGGCAAAGTTAATTTTTTTGCAACGAACACATTCTGTTGTTGTTTTGTGTTCCCACAGAATTGTAGCATTCAAACAGGCCTGTCTGTAGACTGATTTCAGGTACAGCAAACAGGAACTACTGTATTTTCCATCTATAAGATGCCCCCATGTATAAGACACCCCCTGTTTTGGGGGATTCAGATTTAAGAAAATGGTGGGAGATGGCTCAGAGTATAAGACGCCCCCTAATTTTTGACATTATTTTAAAGGAAAAAAACCTAGTCTTATACACGGAAAAATACGGTAATTATATGTGGGATCCAACCCCATGCAGGATATGGATGACCTGTTTATGAAGTGATCATTTCCCTGAAGATTTCATACTTGCTACGTGGCATGAGCCAAAAGTAAAGGAGAATATTGCCCCAAATCTACCCAGAGATTTAAAGTCCAGTGCTAAAAAGGAAGATGTAATGGCACCCAATATTCTGCAGTGTATATTAGGGACGAGATCCAGCATTTCTTCACCCTGGGCAAATCAGCAGTGTGTGGACTTCTCAAGCCCATAGACAACAAGAAGGAAAGGAATGTTTTGTGACTCACGTGATCAGTTCCTTTTTGAGATCTCTTGAATGGAGCTTAGATTTTGGACTAGGAACCGAGACATCTGAGTATCTTTTTTCATCCAGGCTTTCAGGACAGCTCGCAGGATCTTTCTGAAATAACAGAAAAGAATGAGGTGCTTCTATCTTCAACACAATACTGGTAGCTAGAGCTGAACCAAAATTTCTCAGAAGACCTATTTCTGAATCTCTCTCTCCCGCCCCCTTTTCCCCTAGGAATGTTATCACAATTTAGAATGTTATCACAATATGCTCCATCTTTTGTTTGTGCAATGGCCACCATTCCCATCTTAGCAGGGTGAAAAATGGTGCCCAAACTGCCAACATAGCAGCTGCTGCTTGCAACATCAGCAAGACAAAGACAAAGCCTTGGGATGGGCAGAGTTAAGGTGCCAACCTATGGCCACTGCTAATGGAAAGCCTCAGCCCTAAGAAACGGTTTGAGAATTTCTCCTGTCCTTGGGGAAATTTAGTGAAAATGCTCCCCTAATTCTTCTGCTGATAATATCTCTGATGGAGCCCTTCTGGGGGTTTACCTAGCCCAAAACTAGCCACCCACAAGGCAAGGTGTGATGGCAGCAGATCCTAATCTTCATTCATCTCTTCTTCCCTGGTAGGGAGGGGCCCCCACCATATTGTGATTCGCTGCAGGTACCAGAATGTCTTGGGCTGACCCTGCTTCAGCCCCTAGGGTTCAGTTGCCTTCACTAGGAACCAAGGCTTTAGCATAGCAAGCCCTGTCCTGTGGAACTCATGACCTGTGCAGCTTCAGCAAGAACTGCCCCTGCTTTCTTTCAGACATCTCTTAAAAGCTGTATTTTTTAGGTAGGCCCTGACATTTTTTTCTTTTTAACCAGCCATTATCTATTGCTGCTTTATTGCTGTTTTAATTATGTTTTACCTAGATTGATTGCTTTTATTGCATTGCATGCTGTAAGCATGCTGTATTGCATGCTCTAAGCCACCTTAATATATTGCATGAATGCCAAGGTTGCAGGTTCAATCTGTGTATGGGACAGCTGCATATTCCTGCATTGCAGGGGGGTGGACTAGATGATCCTTAGGTACCTTCCAACTCTACAATTATAGGATTCTATGAAAGGGCAGGTCACAAATATTCAAACAATAAATAGGAAGGAGAAACTTGAGAGGCCATTCATGTGCATCACAAGTGCTGACTACTGTGAAGTGGTCAGTTGATTCAGAGAAATAAGGTACCACTGATAACAAGCTTACTTCCAGTTAAGAGCTCTCTCTTTTTTTCAAAAGTGGGGGGATGTGTACAAAAGCTGAACTTCCCCATTATTTCCAGAACAGTCTGCCAAACTGCAGACTGTATTTGTGTGTATGTGTTTGGGGGGGGGGGCTTACTGGGGATGGCAGGGAAGCTCCACTAGTTTCAAGTTGAGTTCTTGCCAGTGCACATATTCCTATGTGCACACAGGATGACAAAAATAAATGAATGAAATTCCATTAATGTGCAGATGGACATTTATATTGATTTCTGCAAAGACCAGAACATAATGACAACACGAATAACAGATAATAGCATCTGGCACTTTCAACATTTTAAACCCTGGAATCTTTGGAGAACTGACAGTTGAACTAAACTGACAGCTCCAGTTATTTCTCAGCACTTTCCTTTTGGAGAAAGTGTGAGCCTCTTCCAAATTCAGGATTATTTTTTTAAAGGGGCATCTGGACAGGCCATTTCTCAGTGTACAAGGGAGACAATATTTTCTAGAAATGACCAACAAAATCAGCCAACTGTTGTGCATATGAACCAGAAAATAAATTAAAAATAGATTATTTTATTTTACTTTGAGGCAACTTACACCCTTATAATTTGAGACGTTTCTAAGACTCCTGCTGTTATCTAGTGTTGGAAAAGCTGTAGAATTAAAAAAACCCCAAAACATTTCAGAGACAGTAAGTTGACTTTGGAGGATCAGGAGGCTTGTGGGTTGGATGATGCAAGCTTGACTTGTGAGGAAATAGTATTCTGTTAAAGTTTCAGATCTTTTTAAAAAGAGTGGTGCACAAAACCCACAACTTTTAAGCTGAGAATGCCTATGTGCTGAAAATCTTGGCAGCAATTTTTGTATACAGTATTGTCTCCATTAAGGTTTTATGTACTCAGATCCAAAGTCTTTTGTTTAATTCACAGAAATGTTTTGGGGTTGTTATATTTTTTACTTCTGCAGCTGCAATCTATTGGATAAACCCCATAACTATCTCCAGGGATTTACTAGATTCACTATGGAACAATTTGCCCTTTTGGAAACTTGGCTCATATCACCAGCAACAGGACCCAGTTGTGAGTTTGGTTCATTGGATGGGTCCAAATCAATACCAGCTGAATTGAAGTAAGTTTATATTGAAATCACTCATTATCCTGGTTTAGGACTTCTTTATTAACAAACAAGTGTTTTAGCATGTCTAAGACTGAAATGTGAGCATCTGTGTCACAACGAACACTCTCCTCCTCCTCTTTCATCACCACAAATGCAACAACTGCTGAGGACCCAGGAAGATAAGGCACTTCTTTAGCAAGGTCAACCTCAGAGATAGGAACAAGCACAGCAATCTTGTCTTGCAATTACTACCCCGTCACAAGCTAGGAACAAGATCGGCTTATCCTTGTCCTTTTTCTCTACAAGCACCACAAGCTGCCACATAACTCTTTGGTGGTTTATTTTCCTCGTGGCTTCTGTATAGTCCTCTGATCATACCCACTTGCATCTAACATGTTTCAGCCAGCCTCGTGTTCTCCTAACCCCTTTGCCCTGGGTGCTGCTGCCAGAAATTTAAAGCAAGATGCTAAACAATAACATCAACAAAAAGTGGGCCTGTATGGCAATTGTTTGCCTAAGGAGAGTGTCACTTCAACACAAGGTGTTTTGTTTTTTGTTTGTTTTTTAAAAATCTATCATCTGTGAGATTGCTCAGGACCAGAAGACACACACATAATGACTTGCATGAAGGCACAGCTTTAAAATGGTTGCTTGTTGCAACTGACTTATTGAAGCATGTTATTTGAGGAAACAGTCATAGCTAAGCAAGTAGAAAAATACTTTCTGTGAAGAAGGTATAAGGTTCATTTCCTGGTATCTCCCAAGTCAGGTTGGGAAACCGTGGAGGGTCATTGCTAGTCAGTGCTGACCATGGGAGTCAATGAAGTGCCCTCTTCTACTACCACCACCATCCCTGATCATTGACTAGCTGGGGCAGGTCAGAGTTAAAATATACGTGTGTGGTAGAGGGACCACCAGTTTGGCTACCTCTGGTGCAAGCAATATTAAGCTACATGGACCAGTGATCCTCTAGAACTGAAATCTGAGCAGTTGTATCACAAGTTTAAGTAGCTGTTCTGTGTTTAATATTGGTATGCAGCAGTTATCCAAAAGATTCAGGAATTTTGTCCCATACTATGTGGGAATTAGTTCCCATTTGCAGAGTATGCAGAAGAAAGCCCTGGGTTGTTTGGCTCTTTAATTAGTTCTCTTTTTCCTTCCTATAAAAATTACGCAAGACACTCTGTTTTAAAGTTCAAATAACATATAACTTTTTGTACTTGCAGTTACAGATTAAATATACAATGCAGGTAGGTGATACTTAAGTTGCCAAAACATCTTACATAGATTTGTATCTAAGGCTGACCAACATTTACAGACTGACTGAAACTCTGAGGCAGACAGCAGCCTAACACAACATACCTGCTGCTTTAACTGTTAAGACTCTTAAACTAACTGCCATAACTGCCGTAACTGCCTCAGGCATATGACATTGCAGAGTTCTACATCTCTTGCAATTAACCCTTTACGTATGCATTTCGGATGCTAACATCCCACAGACTCTTCACTCCCAAAATTTTCACTGACATGGAGAGGAAACTCTAATTTTCTGCTTTTTGACCACAAATAGCTTGCTCAGTATGAAACCACTATGGCAGCAAATAGTAATATGGCCTCCACCTGGCAGCCATTTTGTCTGTACCGTTCCTAAGTTACAGGGATATATAAAGCTGAACAAAGTGTTCTGATTTCTGTTAATTTATCAAAGTGTCAGTCGGTTGGCATAAAAGGGTCAATGCTGATTTTTTATTTATTTTTTTGTCATAAGAGAAAGTCCAAATAAACCTCCACTTTGCCTAGCTCTGGCAACAAGTTCCTATGGAAAACATGGCCAAAAAGATGGAGGGGGAAGAAAACAAACAAACAAGCAGAAAAAACACCCCACAACATCCTGCCAAAGCTCAATAAACACAAAAATGAAAAGAACATAACAAAAATCAAGGAAATCACCAGGTTTAAATTATAATTTAGTACAGTATCTCTTACAAATGATGAATTACTTTATGTAAATATTTGTCTTATTTATGAAGGGGTGGGCAGGGGACCACAGCTGCATTTTTTGTTTTCTATTCAGTTTCTATTGTGGGCCAAATTGATGTGCCATGTTGACATGCATATTGATGTTCTCTTCTAGTGTCTTTGTGAGGAACACAGAGGAGTAAATGGGATGCGGCTTATGTGTGGGGTTTTTTTAAAAAAAATGTGCTTGGTTTCTTTAACGACTAAATCTGAGCATTAGCTTTGGGTCAAGCTACAGATGACAGCAGCAGATCTGTGTCTTTAAACATGGATCTATACCAGTTTAATAATAATAATAATAATAATAATAATAATAATAATAATAATAATAATTTATTATTTATACCCCGTCCGTCTGGCTGGGTTTTCCCAGCCACTCTGGGTAGGTCCTAACCAATGATTAAAAACACAATACAGAATTAAACATTAAAAACTTCCCTAAACAGGGCTGCCTTTAGATGTCTTCTAAAAGTAAGATAGTTGCTTATTTCCTTGACATCTGATGGGAGGGTGTTCCACAGGGCGGGCACCACTACCAAGAAGGCCCTCCGCTGGTTCCCTGCAACCTCACTTCTCGCAATGAGGGAACTGCCAGAAGGCCCCCGGCGCTGGATCTCAGTGTCCGGGCTGAACGATGGGGGCAGAGATGCTCCTTTAGGTATACAGGACCGAGGCCGTTTACGGCTTTAAAGGTCAGCACCAACACTTTGAATTGTGCTTGGAAACGTATTGGAAGCCAATGTAGGTCTTTCAAGACCGGTGTTATATGATCTCGGTGGCCACTCCAAGTCACCAGTCTAGCGGCCGCATTCTGAATTAATTGCAGTTTCTGAGTTGTCTTCAAAGGGAGCCCCATGTAGAGCATAGTTTTATGCTTAACAGGCAGCAGAGATGCAATTTGAAGTGTGTGGAGGGAAGGGTGGATAGTCAGGGGCTCTTGCTCATTGCTTGCCTTTATGGCCCCTCCCTAGCCAGATTCACTTCCAGTGTCAGTACCAGACTGGATAAAAAAATGACCTTGGGGGAGAGGCTGCAGGATGCCAATGGGAAGCAGTGGACAGAGGTTGCAGCCCCTACATCATTGCTTTGTAAGTGTAGTGCCATTTTACATATGATTGGGCAGGCCTGCACATTAATCCAGGAAGTCTGTACTTCACAAATCTTAGCCCTATGAGTTTGATCACAGGATAGCAGAGACTTTTATATTTTGACCTCATATTTCCCTAGGGATAAGAGATGTGTAGCCAAATCGTTGGACTGAATAAAAGTATTTTAAATGCTAAGATTTAATGTTGAGTTTGATGAGAGAGAGAAAAGCCTTTGGAAGAGCTTCATAGTTCTATCAAATCTCTTAAAGAAGTGATATTGCTAGCAAAGCAAAAATTACCATTTCTCTAAATCATGATATATAAAGAATATGAATGCATAGCAGATCAGAGATAAAGCATTGTCATAACTTCTTAATTCTTTACGTCTATCATGGAAGTGTGAACTTTAATTATATATTGATCATATCATATATACAGAGCTGGAAAAATCCCATACAGTTTCTTTCTTTTATTTTTTAAGGATTTAAAATGTTTTCATTATTCCCTACATAAACTGGTTCCCAAAATGTGATGCTACTTTCTAGGAATACTGATCATGCTTTCTAGAATGCATGATTTACAATGCAATCCTGTATGCATCTAATCAGAAGTAAGCCTCATTGAGTTCAATAGGACTTATTCCCAGGTAATTGGATACAGGATCATAACTTCACTGGCTTTCATAATGGTTCTAACTGCACATCCTTCCTATAGGCCAGGAAGGAAAAATCCTCATTAGTACCCTAATTCTTAGTACACTGTCTCATTCTTACTCCCACCAAAATGAATGGTGCCATTGACTTGCACATGGGCTTAGGAGTGGAGTACTAGCTGCCATAGCTCAAACTGGGTACTGTAAAATAAATTATTCCAAGATCAACAATTCCCTCCATGGTGTATTGTGATAAACAAAAAATATACCTCTTTCTCCTCCCCCTTTCTCGCCTGGCTCTTGCTATAGTTGATTGGCGTATCCCATCCTTCCTTTTCACACAACGCCTGGTAGAAGGTGGCATTGACCAGAATGCTGCCTGTTTTGAAGGGAGAAGAGGCAGGAGTGGGAACTGTTGTACTGAAAGACGTTAGCGGAGTACCCTTTTCTTGGTGCCGGTTCTTTTTCATGCTCAAATCCAGGGTGCCATTTTCATCCACTTCTATATCAGCTCCCTGATACGCAAGGGGAAAGAGAGAAATGTTTAGAGTGTGAACAGTTTGCAGGAACAACATAATAAGACTTGCAGAGCTTTTAAGGGATAAGTGGAAATGCCTGCTTTTATTTAAATTTATCTAAATCTAAAAAACCAGCTTTTCGATTTATACCCGTTAATATTTAATTCTTAGGCAGACTTAAGAGATACCTCTATAATGCTCTTTCCATGTTTCTATGCTTAAACACAGTAAGCAGAATAAGATGCTTCTTAAATGTAAACTATATGTACTAAATCTGAGGGGGTTTTTTTTACAAAAAAGTTTAGCATTAAATCTCCTGAATCATTTCACTTTTACAGAGAACTATGATCCCTTTTCAGATAAAAGCATTAATTCACTGCTTAACTCATCAACAGTATTATTATTACATTTCATCCACCCCCCACTCTCTCACAATATTGCAACATCTGTATCAGAGGGGGAGGGGAAACAAATGTACAAATCAGACCCAAGGGGAGCATTTGTCATGGGTCTTTTATATATCAGTGACAATCTCACTTTATCTCAAATGGAGCTTGAATTATAAAGAACTTTTAAAAGGTTTACTGTAATCAAGAGGTCCAGACTGTGTCCTTCCCTGAAGTGCAGAGCTCCATTGTGGACTGAGATGCAAGCTGTTATTCTTCATGGTCACCCTTATTCTGTCATAAGGCCAAACTCTGTCATGCCTCTGAATGTTATGTGTGAATCATATTTCTCATCTGCTGTACTTTATTAAGAACATAAGAGCCTGCTGGATGAGGGCAGTGGACCATCTAGTCCAGCATCCTGCTCTTGCAGTGGCCAACCAGAGGCCTACACAAAGCCTGCAAGCAATTTCTCGGTGCGAAAGCACACTCTTCTCATTTGTACAGAGAAATCTACCAGTTAAGTTAGTAGTTGTACAACAGTGTCTACACAGGTTAGAACGTCTGCCCCCTGCACCAGTCAAATGGCATGTGCCTCCCAGGACGTTATAGTACAGAAAACTGGGGCACTGCACTGGATTATCTGGTTATGATTGATCAGGGCCAGCCCAAGACATTTTGGCACCTGAGGCATACCACAAAATGGTGTCCCCCACCAAGGAAGAAATGGTGAGTGAAAATCTATATCAGGAACATGGAGGCAATAAAGATCCACTCTGGGAACAAGGGTAGGAGGAGACCAACAGATCTGGCCTGCAAGGGGTGTGCCACTGCAGCAACAGTAACAGTCAATGCATTCATTGGAGGCCAGATCTCTTGCCCCTGTGGATCCTGTCACTTGAGGTGGTCAACTCACTTTGCCTCATGGCACAGTGCTTCATCAACAGTCAGGCCAAAGAGCTTCAGAAGAGGCAAGGATTCACTATGGCAATAGTTTCCATAAACTCTTGCCTGTTCATTTGTATTGTATCTGACAGAACAGCCAGAGAAATTCACTGGGGAAATCTATATCAGACATCCAAGATGTGTGGACTAGAAGAAGAGGAAAGTTTTTCTTCTAACTGTGGAAGGGAAGAGGAGGAGCAATTAACCAATGGAGAGATTCAGTAGACAGCCAGATGCTGCTTAGGGATGGATGGGTGATATGTGGAATAGTGTTTCGGGTATGCATCTCCTTAATAGCAGAACTATGCAGAACTCCAAAGCACTAGTTACATACCAGGCATACAATTATAATAAATAATAATAATATATTTTTTATTTGTATCCCACCCTCCCTGGTCAAAGCCGGGCCCAGTCATCTTGGATCAATTATTCCAGATATTTCTTTAAAATGCAGAGTAAAATCATGCAGAGTAAAATAACCAACACCTGGAAATGAAGGGTCAAGTGAGTCCCTGTGCAGCCTACTTCTCCCCTGGGATGACTAACTTGTTGCTTGAGGGAATCCTGTGGCTGTGCCTGGCCCTGGAGGTCTCATATTGTCTAACAGTATCTGGCCTAATGCTTTACCTCACATGCCTGACAAACAACTCAGCTGATTGGCTAGAAAGGGGAGGGAGTTTTGAACATTGCCCACAATCAAAAGGAGAGTCAAATGTTCCTCAAACTTTGTACAGTCAGCAAATATCTCAATGGCATCCAGTTGTGAATGTAGATGTCAGGTACAATGTTGACTGAAAGAAGGCCAACCACTTAACATAGACAATCCTGGTAGCAGCATCCAGTTAGCAGAACAATTCCTGAGAAAAATAACTCATTTTGACCTAACGTGATCCAGCTGTAGCACTGTATGCTGCTTCTCAAAGCACTAGCCAGGAAATGTTATGCCTGCATGATGCTTAGACACAGGCCTAGAAAAAAAGATTTCATCTCAGTTCCTTTTGAAAAGTTGAAAACAATCAGGCCAATTGCCTGAGAGAGTGCAAGTTAGAAACTCTTGCGTTTGTTCCTCTCGTATGACAAAGTCCACATTTTCAATCCCCCAGCTTAAAGAGAGATATGCTTTATTATACTTATGGGAAGTAAATACACTTCTAATATGTTCATACACTAAGATGCTTTCGTTATATCTTTTTGCCCCTTTTTAGTAAATAGTTTAATCTCCTGTGATAGTTTTAAGCCCCGACTTTGACAGTACAGCTTATCCTGGATAATAACTTAGTAACCACAACATCTTATGCCATCTGTATAATATCAAATACATTTTTATATCAGCATTAAAAAAAACCTTACTTACAAAAATCCAAGATATTAACTGTATCACTGCCAGCTGAACTTCCCAGGACCTGAGCACATTGTTGCCATGATTACCCTTGTGTTTTTTTGGCTTCATAGCTGATATATAAGTACAGCCATGAAACAGAGCTACAAGTAATCAAGTTTAATGGCCACTGTAAAGTAAAATGCTAAACATTGTAGTTGCTGACATTTTTCATAGGGGAAAAAAAAAACTTGGGTTAAGTCTGCCTGACCAACATTCACATAAAATGCCAGACCTCTGTGACAGATGGCTTAGGAGAAGATGCCATGCAATGGGGGATGCAGTAGTTTTATAGTGCAAAAACCATAAATAGTGCAGATTTTCTGTCACTGACAAAATACCAGCAACTCAGAAGGCAGGAGACAACAGCAAACAAATTCCATAAAACAGTCAAAGTCTTCTCAAATTAAATCACAGATCCAAACATGTCAGGAAACACATCTGACAGTTGGGAATCTGGCCTCATTTAGCAGCACCAAAGAGGCTTGGTTGGAAGACAATACACGTTTGTTGATGGGAATATGAAGATACTGGCGAGGGCTATCTTCTGATGTGCAAGGGAGTTGGGTTGGTGAGTATGTACCTAATTCAGATCAGAAAATACCCGGGTTGTGTAACAAGAGTGCAGATGGGGTTTAAGTGAGCTCACAGATGTACACAACAATCAAATACAGTCACAGAGAAATAGCCCCTTGTGCTCACAGGAGGATGGGTCCCATGTTTACAGCATGGCCTTTTTATTCAGTCCAATATAAAATTGCTATAACTTTTGCTGCAGTCTCAACCAACGCCAGGTGGAAGACTATCAGATTCTCTCTCTCTCTCTCCCCCCACCCACATCCTGCCCTTACTAGCAGATCTTTCAGTGTTCTTTATTGTTCGAATGTTTTTAAATATCTGCATTGAAGTGATTATCAACAGAGAGTAAAGAACATTTCTAAAGGATAGAATTGCCTGCTTTATTTATATAGCTTATTTTCATCCTGTCAAAGTAAAGATGTGTTTACATTAGTGCTATGCTGAAAATACCTTCTGCTTTTTTAAAACATTCTCTACCAAATGACAAGAAAAGAAATTGCATTCAAAAAAATTCAAGGACACATTGTTGGTGAAACTCTCCTGGGTGGGTTGCCAGATTTTTGTTGCAATTGCTTTACTTCTGAGGTAGCTCAGAAATTTTGTGAGTGTCCTTTCATCCTGTGGCTAATTTATCCAGTGATCTGCATTCAGCAGGCTTCCTGGGTGCCTACACTTCCTGAAAACCCCATAACATCCTTGACTGGGTTTCCCGTAAGCATGGGAAGATGGGAAGGCTTCCAACTGAGCATCTATCAGCTGTTCATTATTATTTGTTAAGTGAAATCTGTTTACTTTTAAAGAAATCTGAAAGGAAAGTTTTTTCTAAGGCACAAGAGAAAACTTTCCATTTAAAAACACAATCAGTCAGAACTCTTAACTCAGACACAGATTAGTCAGGCTTCCTGCCCTTCAGTTAAAACCCAGGGGAAAGTATCATAAGGTACCTCTCTCCCAATGGGGCTTTTTCAGAGCAGAAGATGTGGGCAGCCAAGGAGGCTGCTAGACACTGGAGAAATGTTTATTGGAAAGAAAACACACACACCACCTTCAGATGCCTGGACTCAATCCCAAAGCATACTGCAAATGAGGCAAAAAAGGGGATGCTCCTTTTGTGAAGCAGAAAACTCTTAAGAAATTGGGGGCAGGCTTTGGCCCAGCAGTATTTTGAATGTCTTTAGGAGGTAAGCGATACTTTAAGAAGAATCATGAAGTTTCTTTCTCGAGATTAGAGTCACTTAGAGTGTGTGAGGGACACTGTATTATTTCTGGTTTATTTTTTATCTGCCTGAAAGAAAGACGAAATCATGCAGCTTTTATTGTGTTGAATAGTATTTTTAAAAATGTTTTGGTCATTTTATTTTTTGGGAACTGCCTAGAGAACATGTATTATTGAGTGGCCAATGCAAAGTACAGTGGTACCTCGGGTTAAGTACTTAATTCGTTCCAGAGGTCTGCTCTTAAGCTGAAACTGTTCTTAACCTGAGGTACCACTTTAGCTAATGGGGCCTCCTGCTGCTGCTGCACCGCCGAAGCACGATTTCTGTTCTCATCCTGAAGCAAAGTTCTTAACCTGAAGCACTATTTCTGGGTTAGCGGAGTCTGTAACCTGAAGCGTATGTAACCTGAAGCATATGTAACCTGAGGTACCACTGTATAGCCAACAAACAAACAAATATTAATTCTAAATATTCCTTTCTAATTCCTTTCAAGCAGGAGTGAAGCTCTGGCCTGCAGGCCAAATGTGGCCTACTTGGCCAACTCAGTCAGGACCCCTGAAAGTGCCCCAGGTTACCCCTCATGTACTCCTTCTTTAAAGACAGCTGAGCCAATGCCCATCACCACAACTTGAAGCAGTAAGTTCAGTGACTTAATTATGTACTATGTAACCTATTTCAGTGATCCTCAGGAAGCAGTGCTCCCAGGGTTCTGACCAATGGGTCCAAAAACAATGGGACAACTGACAAGAACTTAGCAGTTCTTTTTATTTTATTTTTTTTAAAAAAAAATTCTGTGGTTTTTATGGTTGTATGCAACTAAGTGATACTCAGAGTAGACCCACTGAAATCAATGGATTCGAGTGAGTGATAGTGGGTCTACTCTGAGTATCACTTAATTGGACATCACCATTAGTGTTTAATACAGTGGAATAACTTTAAAATTAGATTACCTTTCTTTTGATTTTGGCAGCACTGCGCTCTCTCTCTCTCTCTCTCTCTCTCTCTCTCTCTCTCTCTCACACACACACACACACACACAAATGCCCACATGCACGCACACACCCACAAAATTATCTTTGGGTACAGTTCTGATTCACTTGTCAACTTCACTATTACTAATACAAGGAAAGAGAAGAAAAACAAATATGTTTTTCATCCTAGTTTGTGCTGTTTGCTTTTGTGTTCTGTTTTCTTTCAAGGCACAGTATGTATATGTCATTTTGTCCAAACATGTTGGGAGGAAAACATGCAAACATTAAATAGAATTCTTGGCAAGAGGCAGCTCAGAGGAGAAAGACAGAATGTACGGCTTGTTTCTTCTTCTTTGAGTGGCAGCCACATAAGCCATAAGATAAAACTGGGGGAAACTGTGTCTTGATGTGATTGATATGTGATACTATATGACATGACACAGCAACTTGCATTAGAGTAGAAGTTGTGAATCTTAACAGCTCCAAAAATCATTTTGCCACATTGTTGGACAAGGCCACGTGCAACAGGTTAATCTGAAAGGTTTCACTTCAACCCTTGGTGCTTAAGGCTGAATCATTGGTAAATCTCTTATTTTTCTTTCAGTCACCCAAAAAATGAAACAAGAGAGATAGCTCTTGTTATTTAAATGCATCAGGATTGTCAAAACCAACTCTAATTTTTATTTTTAATTTTCCTGGTAATTAACTATATTTGCATGCAGTTGATTGTAGACAAATGTAGAATATCTGCAATCTGATTCAGTTATCCAAATTAATTTCTAGAGGTTTGTACACAATATATGAAACATCACATGAGATCTCTGAGCCTTTCCTAGATTCCACTATCGCTGCCGTTGTATTTGGGGAAAATATATTTGTGATCATTTTATTTATGCTGCTAATTATACCTTTCCCTTAAAGCATGTATTGCCTTAAAGCATTGTGTTTGGTGGATGTTCCTAGTATAAATGTGGATTGAATTTTGTATTGCAAACCCAGCGAATACAGCTATGAAGTGGTACCCTCTGGAAACAGATCTTCTGGAAACAGATCCTTCCACATGGCATGTTTCTGGCAGGAATTCCCACCAAGTGAAAAGGTCAGGAGGAGTCACTAAAGTGCCCCTTGCACTTGGGTGAGAATTGCTGCAAGAAACACGCCCTCGAGGGAGGAAATGATTCTGAAACATGTTGCACCTGAAATAAATCTCATTTCTAGAGCCTGGATTTTTTTCCTTTTTCTTTTTTTGCCATTCAGATGTGCTTTCCCCCCAGATTTAATCAAAAGCTGGGTTTTTTTTAAAAAAAGAGAGAAAGAGACTGATGCCCTGTTCCAAAATGCATACTAATAAGGAAATAAAACTGACAGATAAGACAATCTGGAGACAATGAGGGATGCTTTTTGTCCTGATCCCTGGGGTTTGAATTTGAAAGCTGCCGAGCATCATTTCTACCCTTCCATCCATCCCATTCTCAAGACCCAGAATATATTTTCTTGCATTATGGTGAGCAGAATAGATAACATTTAAAGAGAGGATAGTTATAGGCAAGGCCAAAGAGAGGATATATTAATGCCAATTATGTTGCTGTTCCCTTTTTGTTTTATTTTAGTAGATATAAGTAGAGCTATGGTGGGCTTCAGGAAGAATAACTGGATATTGGCAGGTTACTTCACAGTCTTTGTTTAAAAACTCATGACTCAATCTACCAAGAACTTTTCATTGACAAGTAACTCTGAAACAAATAGAATTTACACAAAAGCACTGCTGTTCATTCATGTTTACAGAGGAGATGTCACCAGTAGGGGTTTCTTTTCTGAGGGGCTGGGAGGTTCACATGGAAAAGCTGGATTGGAGAGGAGAGAAAGTTATACCCTTTCAATTTTATTTTATTTTTAAATCCAAACTAAATGAAGGCATTTCTTGAGAAGGTGGTGCGCAGGCTTGAAATGCATCTTTGCAATTAAAAGAAAAATAATGTGCAGTGTGAGCAAAAAACAAACAAAGTGACCATCAAATTAAAACCAAACAAGTTTACAGTATTTGATTCACTTTATATTTTCAAACCTCAGTAATTTGTTTTAGTTTAGGCACCTGCATCCATAGACTATTGCAGTATGCATTTCTCTGTTTAAAAATCTCAATTTCCTAAAAAGGAGCACTATCCAAACCAAATAAAAAGAATGTGTGTGATTTTGGCTACTTCGTCTCTTTGAGCTTTGCTTGCCTTCACTCTGGCCAGAAGCTAATTCTCATTCTTCTGTCAGATATTTTGTACCACTGGTTGTCATCATGCCCTGCTGGAAGTTTGGCAAAAGTGAAGGCTGGCAGAGGACAATGCCTGACAACCATTTTAATACAAAAAAAAAAAATTATTTCTGGATGAAAATCACACCCACCCACCTCCTATATGCCCCAAATGCTGCCATGAGTGGTTACGATTGCCTTCCGCTTTTTTGGCAAACGCAAAACAGGTGTACAGCTGAAGAAGAAGAACAATAATAATCTTATGCCTGGTCCCTTTATTACCTTTCTTTGGCAAGAAAGGTCTGTTTCTAAGGTCAGCCAAAGGTAGGGGAAGCAATTTAATACAGCCTCTGGCACCAGTCTCCTTTTCAACAAGGGGGGGTGGGGGTGGCAAAGTAATATCTGCCATAGTCCAGCACTAGAAAATGTCTCCGGCCAATATCGTGAATAAAAGCCGTGGATGCAGAGATAGCCAGCAACACACCCCGGGCCCTAAAAATGGAGTTTTCTTGATAGGCAGGCTTTGAATGCAAGGATGTCACTATCGTTGGCTCCGAGAACCTGGCTGCTGCAACGGCAGTTGGGTGAGAGGGGGGCGGGGAGGAAAACCAGAAAATTCTACTGCACTGAAGACAGGCCTCAGATATCTGATCTGATTTTGCCCGTGCGATAAAAAGATGAGCTTTCCCACTAGGCAAAGCAGTCAGTTATGTGGAACAGGAGTCCCGCTGAAGAAGCATCTCTTCAGCCAGAATAATTGTTCTCAAGATCCTGCCGTTATGAGTCTGCTGCGGCATTACACAGTGGAAAGCTTGCTAAACAGACATCTCTCTGTGTCCCAGAGAATGTCTCCAAGTACAAAGGCAATGTTGTATGTGCCATTCTATAACACTTTTCATTCATCACCCATTTCCATGCCCTGCTCCCGTCTATATTTTCTACAAGATGGATTATGTGAGCTTCTGCCAACACCATGGTCCAGTCCCTAATGGTGCTATAAATGGTATCCAATGGTACTAAATACAGCTTTTAACAACAACGGGCCAAAGTTGTTTGTTTTCCAGGTTTCATAGCCAGAGGTGTTTCATACCCTATGGAGCAAGGTTTTTCACAACACAAAAGTTACTTTTGTAACTCTTAATGCACCCTGAAAATAAAACTTGATTACAAGGAAATAGGCAGAGTTATCAATGGGCTATTCAAATGATCTTTCCCTATGTTCATCACACATCACACCTTTTATTCACCTCTTTAAAATATTCAGTGGAATTATCAGTAGCAAAAACAGCAAAACAGAGATCTGTGATAGCCCCTCCACATCTCATTTCTATTAATTTTAATAACCAGACTAATGCTGGTAACTTGCAGTAGTATTTGCACCATGCAAATAAGCCTCATTTCAACAGATTCTGCCCCACTATCTCCAAAAAACCATTTCTGGAGTCAGAGTTCCCCCCTCTTTCTTCCCTTATTATTATTATAGTGACTTTCCACAGCACAGTTTTTGTATTTCTTTTCTTCCGTTATCTCCCCCTACCCCCACCCCTCCCATCTCTCTTCAAAAGAACATGCAAAAAGGGGCTGCTCTTTTTCCCTCTCTCTCTTTCGCTCTTGGAAGGGAAGGAAGGAATTGAATGCAATCACTAATATGAAAGACAGTTTATTCACACAGTTCAGTAGCTAGCACACCCTCCAGGTTCTTGGACTTGCCTACCTTGGCAGACAGACTCTGTGGTTTGTTGGAGAGGATCTCTGCTGCTTCCCTGCAGTGGGTGGAAAGGTTCAGGATTGCAGCAGCTGCTGCTATGTGGGTGTCTTCACTACATTGACCGTAGCCATAAGAGTTGGCATGGCAAGGGCTCTGTGTGTGGGCGCTAGCACTAGGCAGCCGATTAGAAAATTTCCCTGGATTTGAAAAATGCTTTGCTGTTGAAAAGAGATTTGATTAGAAATAGCTCGAGTGCAACTGTCCCTCTGTTAAAGATACTGGGGTTTTATGTATTATCATTTTATACAATAAAAACAGGCAAATAATACATTAAAGTAAGTCTGTTTTTTACTGGGAGCTCTACCATTGCTATTAAGAAGCATCAGAATTGAATGCATTTAAAACATGAGATCATGAGATTAGTTAAGAAACCCAGAGTTGCTTTATAAATGTGCAGGTGCTCCCATTTTCAGTGAGAGCCTAAATTGTGGGTCCTTTCCTCAAGACTTAATCACTCCTTACACAAGAAATCTTTCACTTCCATCAAGTCCAGTGGTGGATGAATAAAGAACAAACAATATTTGGCTCAGCTGTAATTTAAACACAAATGGGCTTGAAAACTTTATTAACATAAACATGATGAATTCCATGGAACTCTGAGTTATAATATATAAAACCAAAGCAAAATTAATCGGCCTAAGCTATAACAATGCTGGGTTGTAGCCAAAAATGGTTTGCCTCAAGTTTACTGCAATGTTTTGCTCTTCTTGTGAAATCAGTTTGAATCTTAGAAGGCTGGAGCAGTTAAATAAAATATAATTAACAAATGTTAATTATAGTATGCATAAGAAAATGAATATGGAGCATACTGTAAGTGTCAGCTATATTAAAAATCAAGAAAACAGAGCTAGGGTTCGCCAACAGCGCGCCCAATGTCACCTCAGAAGTAAATTCAATTACTTCAGTGGCACTTCCTTCCTTTTCCTCCACTGTGTTTCCCTTTCAGAAGGTATTCCCTTTCCCAGGACACCAAAGCATCTTTTTAAATTCCTTGGCTGCCATGATGATGATGATGATGATGATGATGATGATGAAATGGTTTAGAAATTAGGCATATGAGCAATTTAAACAGAGAATCTTGGGCAGGGATGATGAACCTTCATATATTGTTGGACTCCAACTCCCATGAGCCCCAGGCAGCTTTGCTGATGGTCAGAGATTATGGGAGCTGTAGTCCAGCAACATCTGGAGAGTTAGGTGTTCCCTAACCCTGATCTAGGGGAAATGTTTCGTGAAGAGCAGCAGTAGTGGCAGGCTTTGGGCTCTCAAATTTCAGCAGCGTCCTGTGTGACACTAACATTTGGCACTCCCACCTCTCCCGCTCTGTTTTACAGCATTGGTCTGGCGTGCCCTGCAGCATGGCACCCAGTATGACCGCACCAGTCATGCCACCCTGAAATTGCCTCTGGAAGTAGTCTTTTTTGTAAAGTGCCCATGCACTTTGTTGTCACAATGCCTATTGACTTCACACCATTTAAAAAGGGTGTCTTTCTGAAATGGCAATTTGGGTGTGCCCACAGCTCATGTGTAGTTGTCTCTGTGGACCCCAGCCAAAGCTTTAAATTGCCAGATGATATTGCTTCAAAGCCTCTGGACTCAAAAATTATGTGAACAGCTATTTCTTAGGGGACTCCAAGAGTCATGTAGTAATGACATTTGTGCCAAGATTTTTGGCAGCCCAAGAAATGTCAGAAATATTGTCCAGGATCTTGTTTGCTGTTTCAATACAAAGATATATCAGAGGTTCTCAGGAATAGTTTCTTCAGGCCTGGCAGATTACAGACAGGATTTTCAGTTCAGAGGGAATTGACTGAGAATTGAGAAAATACAACCTACCAGCCCTATATTTTGACAAGGAGTATGCATAAAATCCTTTAGGGACAGGATGACAGTTAAAGTAGACCCACTAAAATCAATGGGGCTTAAGAGTAGATTCATTGAAATCAATGATGACTAACTTAAGTATGAACAAGACTGGATCTAACCCATTCAGACAAATTGTGGTGTGCATAATCTAAAGTAGTTTCTAAATTCAGGTAAACCCTCAACCCAGCCTTTTAAAAAAAGGTTAAGGGTTTCTTTGGAGACAGGATCGTGTGCAGGAAGGTGAGAGGTGGAAGAGGCAGTTTTGTCACACAGCTCTGCATGCAAATTCAAGGAGCAACTTGTTTGCCTGCTGTGAGTCAGGGGCCACGAGCAGAAGCAAAAAAGCAACCTGTCTCCTCTCATATCAGTACAAATATCACATCACCTGTCAGACTAGTGTACCTCCTGTTATGCAATTCAAACCTGAACAATAGTTTGAAACCCATCTAGTTTTTCTAAATAGATCATGAGCAGTGGCAGATGGTGACCATTGAGATTGGTGGGGCAGAAGACAGGGAGACAAGCAGTAGGTGAATCCAAAGCTAATTTAAGACAGAGCTATTCCCTTACTAATTTTAAGTCCTGCAGCAGACTCTGGGGGCTACCTAAGGGCAGAGTGATGTTGCTGGGGCAGTGCCCCATTCACCCTAATGGACAAGCCCACCACTGGTCATGAGTGTAATATCACAACACTATTTTTAACTGACCAGTGGATCCTGTCCACTTGATTTTTATGGGGTTATTTTCAATATAAATCATTATGAACAAGTGTCACAGATTTCAGGCAATAAGCAAATATCAAGTGCTACATTCCATATATAGGTTTGGTGCTGCATTTTCAAGTAAAAATAAATAAATACTGGACACCTCAGTCCCTTAAGCAACTCATAGATTACTTGTATTGGATGCACTGAAGTTTTTAATGTTTGATGTTTTATCACTTTTCTATTATTATTATTATTATTATTATTATTATTATTATTCTGTTGGGATCTGTCCAGAGTGGCTGGGGAAACCCAGCCAGATGAGTGGGGTATAAATAATAATAATAATAATAATTAGTAGTAGTAGTAGTTGTTAACTGTGCATGTGTCATTGGGACCAGCTATTCCTTTACTATGGTAAGGTGAGGAACCAAGAGCTCTCTATATGTTGTTAGACTTCAGCTCCAGTCTGCATGGCCAATGGTCAGGGATGATGGGAGTTGTAGTCCAGTAAAATATGGTTCCCATCACCCTACTATGGTATGTTTGGAAATGTTTTGGTCAACCAGTGCTGCTTAGCTATGCTAGGCTATGTCCAATTAAGGTTGGAGTGCATTGGTTTTAGATGCTAATGTGCATATTTTTTATGCTTCCAAGAACGTTGTTATGTTATTATCCACCCTGAAACAGTTTTTTTTGCAATGAAAGGCAGAATATAAATTTTGGAAACACAATAAAATAATATTTGTATATTCATGCAAGCTGATATAGAAATAGAGATTGAATTTGTCTGCCTTCCACTTACATTCAAGGAACTGTGGCGGGGTTTGTCCTTGCATAGCTGGCACCAATGTACGTTTGCCAAAGACTTGGGCATCAAAACTAGCATAGTCAAATGGTACTTTCCCACATTTCTCTTGCTCTCTTATGAAGGAGGTTCTGGGGGATGGTGCTGGTTGAGCAGATCGGCAGCTATACTGAGATATCTCAAGTTGCTTCACCAAGTTTGTTCTGCAGAGAAAATGAAGGGAACAATAAGAAAGAACAATAGTGAGTATGGTTTCAAAAATGCTGCAGTGCTGAGTGCTCCTGTTTAGTACTCCAGCTTGCCATCCTTGCCATCCTTCAGGATACTCCATCCCATTCCCCCTCCCACCTAGTTTTCCCATTTCCATTCCCCACAATAGTTAGCATTCTGTGGCAACTGAGCATGCACAGTCCTTACTGTGCTAGTTTTTACCCCATTTACTAACTGCATGCATAATGCATTTTGTACTCATGGAAAAGGAGTCACAAAGTTAGTTCTCCATGCAGGAAAAGACACTTGACCTGTACAGAGTAAAACAAAACACCAGAAATAGCTGGCTAAATTTGCATCTCAATCTGTTTACTCATTCCAAGTTTCCTGTGTCTTCCACAGGACACTGGATTTGATTTCTTTTTTTAAAAAAAGCAAACAGGAATATTTTAGGGCATTTCACATTATAATGTTATAATGTAAGTGAAGCTTACCTGTGGACCTGATCATGGCACTGCCCTGTTTTGGGAGACTCATGCTGATTTTTTTCCTGAGACATTGCCATTTTTTCAGCTGCAGCAATTGGACAACCAGAAAGACTGTTTAAAAGAGATTTGCCACATATGAGGAGCTGTGAAAAACTTGCATTTCTTCTCTCCAAAGATCTAGGATCTTTATAGTGCATTTTGGCAGCATAAGGAAAATACTCCTCACATGATTCTGTGGTTCATCTAGATCTCACTATTCTAGCTTACGGAAGTCCAACCATGTCTCTTTCCAGAGCTAACTCAGGCATCTGTTTCCTGCTGGGGCTTGCTCCCCTCTGCATGTTTTGAGGATCCCTTGATCGTTGCAAGTTTGGGGCACTCTTGAGCAAGATGTTCTCAATAGGAAGGTCTGCCCTTGTCCTCACTACCGGCACTGCTGCCCATTCATTTGACCTCTCCCTCTGTGTCCAGTGATGCTGAATCTTAATACCTGCCCTGTTAGGCTGCCCTTGCTCATCCACTCATACTTCAGCCCTGGGCTGTGAACTCCTCACCTGCCCTTCGCTACCTTCACCAGCAGTAAAATTGGCTGTGTAAATATTATATTCATAATATAATGCTCATTTCTGTATCTATTTCTGTTGGGGTGAAGTCAACCCAAGCCAAATGTATCAGTGATTTTGGTGTGTTGGATAAAATCATGATGAATCATAACCTGAACATATGTTGAGGAAGTCAGAAGAAGTACATTTGGGGTTGAAGGGAATCAAATCAGATTGCTTTCACCACATAAAATTGGTTTTATCTGTGTTCCTTTGGAATTTGCTTTAATTCCTGTTGTTCCTAGTTGTTAATTAAGGTGAAGCAACACGACTATTTAACTTATATACAAATATGCAATTCAAAGCAAAAGTAAAAAATAATATCAGAGAGTGGGCAGCACACATTTATATAGATCTTCCCTGTCTCTTCGGGCAGAAGTGATGACCTGCCTGCCTGTTAGCCAAGTCTCCCTACCCTCACCCAAGCAATTTCATCTGCCCTCCAAGAACTCAGAAATGCAAGAACGGCATCTGCAGCAAGTCCCTCTGCTGCACTGGGCTGGAAGGAGAGAGTTAAATCATGCCCTCTCTGCTCATCAAATCAATGATCTGTAGAGCAGAGGGCAAGATTTCCCCCTCAATCTTGGTACTGGACAAGACAGAGTTTCCTCTCTGACCAGCACTGTAATGGGGGTAATCTAACCTTTGCTCTTCTTCTGATCTGCACAGATTGCTGGGAAGTGCGAGGCCCCCCTCTCTGAATGTGTGTGTGCTCTGATGAGTGTGTAATATGTGCATGCTCACTTTTTTAGACATACCCACACCCATGGCACGTGTCCCCCAGAGAGCAATCACCCCTAAAAGGCTAGCCACCCTATCTCTAAGCATTGGTTTCAATAGCTTATTATCATTGAGTGAACCTATTTCTATTGCATTTATCCATAAACACTAATATTTTCAATACTGCACTAAAGTAAATTGACACAATCCAGTCAAAGTTAAGCACTTTTAACTCTCAAATATGCCACTGGGACCATTAAATATGTGCTCAACTCTCTACCACTGAAAACACTGAATCTAGAAGTGCTTCATTTTGGCTGGATTGTGTCCTAAAATTGTACACACCATACAGATACCACTTGTAGGGTATAAGGGATAGTTTTATGGGGGTAGGATTGCAGAAGCCAAGTACCTATGCTGCCATTTTGATATAACGTGAGTGACAAATATTAATTAAAATGTTCCCTTCTTGAACAGGTTAGTTCAGGGATGGGGCAACAGTAGCCCTGCAGATGTTGTTGGGTTGTAGTTCCCATGAACACTGAGCATTGGCATGCCAGTTGTGAATAGAGGGAAGTGGATTTCAACAACATCTGGAGTCGACTGTTTCTGCATTCCTGGCCTAGTTTATCACCAGTGGTAACAGACTAGGATTTACCTTCTGTGAGTGTTGCGGTTGCTGTTGACATGTCCTCTTCCTGTACACCCAGGAGTGGGGCACTTTAGAACATTTTCATGCATTGCAAGGACTAAAAAAAGAGAAGAAAATAGTGACCCAAACACATATCATCATGACAGTGCAATTCCTCACTCAAAACTTGGAGACACTGTACAGAAGTTATGATCACATGGTTATAGTCATAAAAGAAAACTAAGAATTTTCTACATGAACAAGAAGTTCCAAATGTTTGAGCCATCATGGGCCTTCATGGAACTGTGAACTCCATACATCAGGGATAGCAACCCTGCTATTTTCTACATGGTCATACATCTCTGGAGGAAGGGGAGATGGCAGGCGTCTCTGATCCTGCCAAGCTTGTTGGGTCCTTCAACCTACTTTAACCTTGGTGTCAACCTCCCACCACTGGCGGAGGAAGAGGAGTGCAGTGGGAGCGCACCGCCCTGGCAGCCCAATCCTGGTGGGCTGGTGAGAACAACTCATGTCCCAGGATAAAATATAGGTGCACCCAGGCCTTTTCCCCCCTAAAAAAATGTTTAGGGGTACTCTCATTTTGACTCCAGAAAACCACCATTTTATAGTTCAAATCAGGAAAAATAAATACAGTAAATGGACAAAAGTACAAAGATTCACAAAATGTTTAGGGGCATGCGTACCCCTGCGTCCCCCCAGAAAAAAAAGCACTGGGTGCACCTTCTCACAACCCTCTCAAGCAGCAATATTTTACTCCAAAAGTCATTTCAGAAGTAAACTACTGTCAGCCCTAGCAGTGCGGTGTGTTGTAAACTGCTTTGTTCACTTCATTGTGCCTGCTGCTCCTGAGATGAAGTACTGCCACAAATGACTACTGTTTGGGAAGGTAGGCGCAAGGGCACCCTGAGGAGCCAGGCTTTATGGCTGGGGCACATAACTCAGCTCATTAAAGCACCAAGGTTTTTCCCAGCTGATCTCCAAGTCATTGTTTCTTGATAGTAAATTCCACGGATTTCAATGCAAGCAGACTGCACAAATGCATGTGCAGTTTATCTTTCTTTAAAAAGGGGGGAGGGTAATAGTGCCACTGGAATAGCCTTAGATGGAAAATGTTTGTTGTGAACAGTATTGCTTGATGCTGGTGAGAGAACACATTCTACAACAGTGACAGATCTAGGTTCTGTAAATGGAGGGTCAGGAACATTTGGCCCTCCAGATGTTGCCGATTACAGCTCCCATCATGACTGATCACAGTTGATGCTAACTGAGGCTGATGGGAATTGTAGTTCAGCAACATCTGAAGGGCCAAAAGTTCCACACCCCTGCAGTAAATGTGTGTGTGTATATATATGTCAAAACAAAATAAAAAAATTCCTTCCAGTAGCACCTTAAAGACCAACTAAGTTAAGGTGCTACTGGAAGGATTTTTTTTATTTTGTTTTGACTATGGCAGACCAGCACGGCTACCTATCTGTAACTGTATATATATGTGTGTGTGTGTGTGTGAGAGAGAGAGAGAGAGAGAGAGAGAGTGAGTGTGAGAGAGAGAGAGAGAGAGAGCGCGCGCGCGCAAGTAAGAGTTATACCACCATGTTGGAAACCCCTGGTATGAATGAATGAATGCCCTGTAAGAAGCCATTGTGGCTTCACTCTCAGCCAAGTAGCTGTATAAATTCACAAAACACTACAGCGATGCTACTGAGAGGCCAGTGGATGGAAAGAGATCAAGAGTGCAGAAATGACCACAGTCCTCAAGGAATCACACACAGATTTGGCTTTAAATTATAAAGAAATTGTACTTACTTTCAAGTGGCACTCTAACTTTATGTGGACAACCTGAAAGACTGCGGTGGTGTGGATACAATCCCGTCACATGCCCTGTGCCATCACATCCTGGAATGGGACATTTGGTCTCTCTCTTTTCAGGCCTAGGCAAATCTGCAGAAAATAGCAATGAAGTCTTGTCACCTAGATGGAACATTGCTGTGTGTGCATGCATGAATGTGTATGTAGAGGGAGAGAATGGTTTTAAGAGGCAGCAGTTCTCTGTCAAGGTGTTAAGTACACTGAAATCCTACACACATTTTAACATTCTTAAATCAATTATTTTAAGCAAATTGTTTAAACTGAAGGTTTTGGAATGGCGAATATATTTGAGTCATGAGAAAGAAAATTGGAACCATCCATGAATAAATAAATAATAATAAAATCTTTAGAGAGCCTTGAATATTAAAAGATTTTCCAGGGGCAGGTATCAGAAAACAAACTGTTCCTGGTAAATTGGGACAGCTGAAAAAATGTGAGCTAAGGTTGTCACATATTGTCTATGTTGATGAGTAGTTGTATTTTCTCCTTATATGTTCTATAGCTATTTCCTTATATATCTAACCCACATAACAAAAACAAACTATAACAAACTTAAGTGCAGTGTATCCATTTGCAATCAGGGCAACTGTGATATTTGCAAGTAGCTTGCAAATAGATGTGTTTATAGACAAAGCCACAAGGAAAGTTTGTGTCTGTGTTTCTTTAGTTTTTCTCTTTGTAGCTTCCCTGATGTGTTGCTTCCTACCTAGTTCAGCCAGTAACTCATTTTCAACCTTTCTTCATGCTCTTGCCTTCATAACACTTTGTGGAAAAAAGACCATCAGATAAAGCATCATCAAGGGCTCAACCTTCTTGAGGAAAGCCCATCATTATTTTTCAAGGCTTCCAGTTCAGGGACTTCTCCAACCTCAGTCCAATGAAGGGGATATATCCCTCAAGAGTCTTGCTGTATGTTACTGGCTCTCATCTTTATCCTTCACATCTTATAACCCAGCAGCTTTGGCTTCACCTAATGTTCAAGACTGGACACAGTGGGATCTTCCTGTGCCCATCCCATTTCCAGGTCATCAATGCCATTACCAGCCACTGCAGCACATAGCCAAACCAGGAGAGTCCATGGGTAACTCAGCATCAGAGAATAAACACCCTCCATGATGCTGATCACACTGTTGGTTTAACAAGGCTCATACTGCACAAGAAAGCATGGCAGCAGGGGCTAAGAAGAGATTGGTTGCCAGAAAAACAGAAATAATAGGTGAACTGGCTATGAAATGGGAAGAGGAAGGGAATTGGAAATCAGAAATGTTCAACAGGACCTATGTGGACACATGGGAACCTGCTATTCTCAATAGGGGGTTATTTACCCTTATTATACATAGACCTGCATCACCTGTTAAGTTATGTAAAACTATCTAAATATAATATATAGAAATAATACAATATGATATAATTAAATCCAGTGCAACATATTACAAAATAAATAAGTACATCTATTCATTCGCTGGGTAGTTTTTCCTAAAGTATCCTCCATTTACTTAAGAGTTGGTATTCTAAACACTGAGGCATCATTGTTAAATTAAGATTATTATAGTGGTGAGGATTAAAGTCTAACTAGGAACTCTTTGAAATTCATATTATCTGCAAATGACTGACTACTAGGAGCTGAATTCATTCCATTGCACCCAGTACAAATCTATGGTATAATATGTTTCTATTTGTTTATTTATTAAATTTCTACACCACCTTTCATTTGAGAATCACAGGGTGGTTTACAATAATACACAACATAATAACAAACAAAAACTGTACCCCTCCCCCCTGGTATAAAAGGCCATAGTTTGTTTAATTAATTAGGATTGTTTTTGCCTGGTACCTAATGATATGTAATGAAGGTGCCAGGCAAGCCTCCCTGGGGAGAGCATTCCACAAATGGGGAGAAACCACAGAAAATGCCTGTTCCTTTGTTGCCATCCTCTGGACCTCCCGTGGAGGAGGCACACAAAGAAGGGCTTCAGGTGATGATCACAGTCAGTTCATATGAGGAGAGGTGGTCCCTGAATTATTGCAGCTCTGAGTTGTTTAAGGCTTTATAGGTCAAAGCCAGCACTTTGAATTGGACCTGGAAAGTAACTGGTAGCCAGTGCAGTTGCACCAAGTTTGGTATTCTATGCTGAAACCATTTTGCCCTGGTGAGCAACTTGGCTGCTAAATTCTGCACCAGCTGAACTTTCCAAACCATCTTCAAAGGTGCTGCCATGTATAGCACATTGCAGTACTTGGATGTATGGAAATTGTATGGAAATTTTGCTAACTCTCACAATGTTTTCAAACCACAGAAGGAGCACAAACACCTAGGGTTTTTTGGTAACTGCATACCATAATTTTTATATTATTCTGTCAATCTGAACAACCTTTTTTATACATTCCTCACTGAACCATATAGTTCAGTGGTTTCTTACTTGGGAATTGCTGTCTCCTGGCAGTGACATCACCGCAGTGTACTAAATGGTGAGCTACCAAAGCAGGGTGGCAGTGAGCTCAGGGGAGTTTGGGAACAGCAATGGAAGTGCCAGATTGGCTCTGCCCCTCTGCTCTACCAATATACTATGCCAGGTTCATGGCAGTCACCTCTCCCAGCTGAGTGCTGTTGGTGTGGAGAAATTACCAGCTGTCTACACAAATGCACAATCCACTCTGAACAACAAAAGTGAACTTACGTTTGTTGTTATAGATTGGTCTACCACAAAGATCAATCACTTTGGCTTGTCTTCTTTCACCAGCAAGATGCTCTAGTAAGAACCTGTCCAGTTCTTTGTAGGTGCTATGAAAGACATGGCCCTGCTCTGCCTGCAGAGCTATTGCTTGTTCCAGCAAGCTCAAGTTATGTTTTGTTTTATCCAAGTCAAATGACATTTCTGTATTTTCTGATAGACACTCATCTTCCTCGCTGTCTGGAAATGGATTTTGACTCCTGTTGCTGAAAGATTCAACATGCGACTCCTGTGATTCTAGTGGCCCTGTATCTGAGTCACAAATGGTTTCAGAGTTGTTGAAATCTGCTTCTTCGGTTTTGACCCCTGGCACTTTTAGGACATCTTGCTGATTACATCCTACAATATATGTTGTATTTAGAGGAAGTTTGACGCTTATCTCTTCAGAGAAATTTGAGGAGCTATCCCATTCATTGTCCAGAATTTCAGAACTACTTTCATTATCCTCAGAGGAGCAGAACTGTGGGTCTGAAACACAAATTCTGTCTTTTCTTACTAATGAGTTAATCATGTAACATTCATCAACATTGTTATTCTCCATTTCTAAGGACTTGCTGCTACTGTCACTCAGTTTACTATTCTCTGGGGGGTCTGGAGTTTCTTCCTCTGTTTTTTCAAAGTTAATTAAAGATTTGGCCATTAGGTCCTGGTAGCTGGCATAATTGTCCGTCATTTGATCATTTTCTTGCACATCCAAATTAGGGGTAGCTTTTGCTGGTGTTATATTAGTCTCTTCTAGAGGCAGGAAAAAGAGAGAAAAGCACAACATTAAAATAAATTCCTTCTTCTTTGACCATAATCCACAAACCACTTATTTATAAATTAGTCTCATTCATATTAAGTAATCTAAGATGATAGGTTTGCTCAAGATAAATATCTGTTTTATGAACATGAACTAGAATCGTATTGAGCAAACATGCTCTGTAGTACAGCAAACTTCGCCAACCTGGTTCCCTCCGGACTATAATTACATTGTCGGTATGCCTCTGAATATCAGTTACTGGGAATTATGTGGGTGGAATGCTACTGTGCTCAGGTTCTGCTTGCATTTTTCTGATAGTGCTACCTTGGTTCTCAAATGCCTTGGTTCTCAAATGCCTTGGTTCTCAAATGTCTTGGTTCCCCAATGCTGAAAACTCGGAAGAAAGATGTTTTTCGGAAGCCAAATGTTCGATGCAGCTGTCGGCTATTGTTTCCAGGGCACCTGCACCAATTAGAAGCTGTGTCTTGGTTTTTGAACATTTTGGAAGTCAAACAGACTTCTGGAATGGATTAAGTTTGGAACTTTTGTTTTTGCTATTGATTTCGTGTTTTTGTTTTTGCTGCTTTTTCAGTTAATTTGTTTTTGTCACTGTGTGGAACCCAGTTCAACTACTGATTGATAGATTGTGTGAATGGATAAAAGCCCCCAATCCAAACGATGACTATCATCAGTGCAGGTAAGAATGTTTTTTTTAAAAAAATTGTCATCTACAATATTGTCTTCTTTATTTTATAGTACAGTACATTGATTATTGCTTTCATTTTATGGATAAATGGCCTCGTTAGATAGTAAAATTAATGTTAATTTGCTGTTTTAGGGGTTGTTTTTAAAAGTCTGGAACGAATTAATCCGTTTTGCATTACTTTCTATGGGAAAGCATGCCTTGGTTTTGGAATGCTTTGGTTTTGGGATGGACTTCCGGAACGGATTAAGTTTGAGAACCAAGGTACCACTATATAGGCATCTGGCTACTGTGAGAACAGGATGTTGGACTAGCGGGTGCCAACTTGGGGAAGGTTGCAGTAGAGCATACTTTAAATATATACTATAACTGACCAATTCAAATGACCAGAATGTTGTGTTGTAAACATTACAGAGCAGATCCATGCAACAACTGTGCAATCGTTTCAGCATGTACCTATTTCACACATGAACACCTTGCAGTAAATAGAACTTTGGCTGTGACTCTGGAACATGCTTGAAGTATTACACAACTACTTTACTACATGACTCTCTTGTGTTTGAAAGCTGGCATGTTAATTTAAACATGACAAGTAAAAGACACGTTGCCTGTGTGTGGTTTGGAATATCATATATAACAAAATCCTTGGATGCTGCTGCACTAAATGTACTTGTGAAGCTGCTCCTAGTTTCACTGACATCAGTGAGGACATATTTCCAAAAAGTGGGCCGTTATTTCTACCATAGTCTGAAAAGCTATGGGGGAAGACGAACATAGTGCCTGCAGTGACTGAACTGCTTATTCCTCCAGTATTCTAATGTAGTTTGAACCATGTGATGGCAGAATAAAGCTATCCTGAACCCAGCTAAAGGTTTTGGTACTATTGTAACTTTATGCTGAAGAAGAATCTCCATACTGGGTAGCAGTTTCACAGCACCATATTCCCATCCATTGTCTCCCTTCTGCTTCAGACTACAGTAAACATGCAAGGATGGATTGATGGCAGTAGCGGCCCTGAAGTTAGGGTAAGGTATTTGCTCTTCACTGAGCAGGTGCTGACTTGCTGCTGTGATGAAACAAAGCTTTCAAAAATATCAGATAAATGTAACATTGTCACCTACAGTTGCATCACTTGCTTTTTAAACTGCTCTTAGTGTTTTATTTTAAATTGTTGTAACCCACCCTGGAGTATTATGAAGGGTGGGTAGTAAATAAATAAATAAATAAGAACAGGAACAACAACAAGAACAAAAACAAAACAACAACAACATTCCTTCTCTTCTTCATAGATTTTTTTAAATATATAAAATGAATGCTCTGGGTCACTTTTGGTTTAATGAAAGACTGTAATTCTATAGCCCACAGGATACATGTTAGAAGCAGTCATGGTAGTCATAGAACTAAAGAATATATTAGATCACAAGGGAGATTTTTTCCCAAAAAAAGTAGATTTCTATTTTTACTAAAGGATGGCAAAATACGCATGTATCTTGTGTTAAGAAACAATTTTTTTCTTTGAAATCACAGCAGGAAACAGAAGGTAGTAAAGGCTACTGGAAAGGGGTGTCAAATTCTGAAATACAATAAATCCTTTGTGTCTCATTTAGTTTTTTTTCTAAACATTCCCCCCCCCCCCCGACAAGGACACTCCAAAATACATCTCCATCATCTTTCTTTCTGGTAATTATCTCCCTAAAATCAACACTGGTCTGCCAGGATCAAGTAAATATTACCATAGTAACTAAAAGCATTTTTGGATGAAAGGAAGAATTTAGCCACAACACTAGCCCCTTCAATAATGCTGATTATAGGGTGCATTCTTTAGTTGGGATGTATTCAACATAAACTGGAATGGTCTACGTTTTACTTCCTAGAGGGGGAAAAATTGAGATAAACAAGCTTACAATAAAATAGATAAGACAGTCTGGTTCTTTGCAGAATCCATGTCAGACCAACTCCGGGTTTATATCATAAATTAAATATCATCTAAAAATGCAAATGAAGTTTTGTCTCAACAACAGTGAGCTATTAAGAGGAAGTGTAAAGGGTTATCATAATTTCAAAGTATTATCAACTACAGAAAACAAATAAAAAGCATTTTCAGTGAATATGTCCAATTCATTGAACTATTCTCTCAATCCACTTAACTACCCACATGTGTACAATAATGATTTATAGACATTATACCTAATTATGCATATTTGGGCTATGGTGGAGTGCCTAACAAAAGCTCTAGAAAGCAACAATTACCTCTGTTGCTTAGCTACATAGTTTAAAATATTCCTATTAAGTGCAGATTATTGTGGAAAGGAGGAGGAGACACAAATGCACATGTGCCACCACAATGCATTTCACTTTACGGCTGCCAAACTGTTAGCATTTTGGGTCATTTCCAGTTTACATAATTGTTTGGTTCAACTGTTTGTTATACATTAAAGGAAAATATTTATTAGTTATTTCTTGGAGCTTTTCTTGGGCCCTAGACCGGAAGATGTGGCCCTTTTCTTGAAATATTTTACCATGCACTCATTTTGTAGGTGCATGGCTTGCGCCACTCTGAGGGAACTTTATTTCTGTTGTTATTTTTTAGGAGTTCTACCAGAATAGATTGTTTTTTTCTGCAACAAAAACAGTCAGTACCCGCTCGAGCTTTTTACCCAATATATAGATGTCCACTGGCAGAGGAAGAGGAGTGTGGGGAGAGTGCACCGCCCCCGGCAGCACGACCCCAGTGGGGTGCCATCGCGGCTGCCCCCCTGGCTGCGCTGGGCACCACGCCCCTGCAGGCAGCATGCCACGCCCCCAGGATGTGTGAGACGCCCCCCGGTGTGACACCAGCCAGGAGGCACAGTCCCATTTGTCTGTATTAGACATTAAGATGAATAACTGGAAGCATGATTCCGAGCAACGTGATCAGGTGATCTCAACCCCAAATGAACAGGCCAAAAAGTAACTTTTCTAGGGGGCAGATTTGAATATATATATATATATATATATATATATATATATATATATATATGCAGGTTTTGGTGTCCTCGGGTGTCTTCCCGTGTAAAAGTTGGGGTGTCTAGGCGACGTTTCGACGAGGTCTCACTCGTCATCTTCAGGCTGGTGCTTTCGGCTTCTTGTTACTGGAACAGAGCAGGATCTCAGTGTTTGAGTTCCTATAAATACTGTAGAGGGGGTGTGGTGTATAGCCTCCAATGTTCTGGGCAGAGAGGAAGTTCCCAGGCTAGTGTGCCTTTTCTTCTTTTGTTCCTTAATTACTTGAGAGATATCTTGAGTGATTTCTTGAGTGATATCCTGAGTACCACTTAGGTGGGTCATTAGGTGTGGATTAGTTGTTAAAGTCTTTGTGTCTTGACCTCTTGAACTTTGTGAAGAGTTTTCCTGAGAAGATGGCTGTACTGTACTTAGTTGTGCTCTGGCTTGGCTTCGTGTATAGGGGCGAGCTGTGGTTTTGTGGCTTGTGTCAGCCAGATCTGTGTAGGGATTGCAGGGGGGTGCAGCATCCGGAGGTGCCACCATGGATTGGCTACTGGATGGTGTCTGTAATTCATCTGTGGAGAGGGTCTTGGTTTTGGTCTGGTGTGGTTGATTGGTGTTGGCGTTCTGTGTGCCTCTGGATCTGGTGTCAGTTTTTGTGGGGAGGGCTAATTTCCAGATGTCTGGCAAGCGGGATGTGTCGTCACGCTTGTTCATGTTGTGAGGGTGTTTCTCTATCTCGATGGCTTCCATGATTATTCTCTTGTGGTGATGTTCCGTGTTAAAGAGCAATTTGGAATCTGCAAAATTAATTTCGTGTCCTGTTTCTTTCATGTGTTGGAAAAGAGAGGAAGTTTTTTCTTCTTTTTTGACGGCATTCTTGTGTTCTGCGATACGTGCATTTATTCGTCTGTTTGTTTGTCCAATGTACGTGGCTGGGCAGACTTTGCAGGGTATTTCATAGATCCCTTGGTTTTCCAACTGGATTTTATCCTTGGGGTTTCTGAGGATATTGGCTATTTTTTGGTTGGTGCAAAAGGCTGTTTTGATATTGTGTTTATGGAGGATTTTGCTAATTTTATCTGTAGTGCCCTTGATATAAGGAAGGAGGGCCATGCCATTGTTTTCTTCTGTGTCTTGGTTTTTGGGGGGTGTTTCCTTTTGGATTAGCTTCGTAATCCTGTTTTGCTGGTATCCATTGGCAATTAACACGTTTGAGAGATTCTGTAACTCAGTTGTCAAGTGGTCTTTGTCAGCCAGGCGTTTGGTTCTGGAGATGAGAGTCTTGGCTACGGAGTTTATTTGTGCAGGGTGGTGGTGTGATTGTGCATGTAAGTAGCGGTTGGTGTGTGTTTTTTTCCGGTAGATAGTGTGTCCTAGGGAGCCATCAGGTTTTTTGTAGATTAGGACGTCAAGGAAGGGAAGTTGGTTGTTGGCTTCTATTTCCATAGTGAATTGTATTTTGGGGTGTAAGTTGTTGAGATGTGTGAGGAAGCTATCCAGTTTTTCTTTCCCGTGTGGCCAAATTACAAAGGTGTCGTCAACATATCTGAGCCAAAGTTTGGGTTTGTGTTCTGACTTGTCTAAAGCATTGGTTTCAAAGTGTTCCATGTACAGGTTTGCGATGACCGGTGAGAGGGGTGATCCCATAGGTGCTCCTTCTATCTGTTTGTATCTTTGTCCATTGTGGATGAAGTACGTGTTGGTTAGGCAGTGGTTGGTCAGGTCCAAGATGTATTCGGGGGGATTGTATTTGTTTTGAATAGCTGTCAAGGCTTCATTAATGGGCACTTGTGTGAAGAGAGATACAACATCGAGAAACATCGAGAAACGTCGAGAAGATACAACATCGAGAAGAGAGATACAACATCGAGAAACGTCGCCTAGACACCCCAACTTTTACACGGGAAGACACCCGAGGACACCAAAACCTGCATTCCTGTACCCGTGAAAATCTACGAAAGCATATATATATATATATATATATATATATATATATATATATATGTGTGTGTGTGTGTGTGTGCATTTATATTAGAGAATTTTCTTGAATCCAGTCATCAAGATTGATTGACTTGACATATAGAAGTATTGCGAGCCTAGACAAAATATTAATATTACTCACATATTAACTGCTTGTGTTAAATGTTGGGAAACAAGCAACATTAAATAATGCAGAGAAAGAAGCTGCTTCTCTCCCCCGCCCCCCGGTATGATTATAATAGTGGCAGATCTCCTGAGCGCATGTGTTTTTCAAAAAGCTAGTGGACTGTAAGTGTGGATGGATTTCCTCCATTCTTATTCATAAGCCTTCTGTGGACTGGCTGTGCCAAAAGTTCACCTTTCTTCATTTGTGTTTTCAGCACAGTATTGTATAATTAATTTCAACTGTGGTGGCTATGCAATTTACTCTTGCCACAGCTTTCCAGCTTGTTCTTCTGTGTTTATTAAGGTTCAAGAGTGGAGCTTGCCCTTCTGTCCTCCTGTTCTCTGCTATGATTTTTTCCTCTCCGCAAAAGTAATGCCCATGAGCAAATTGGGCGTGTGCCCCCCCTCCCCAATTTCTTTCTTTCCATACAGTAGTGTGCACATTAGCATCAATAATCCTTTTAGGCAGTGGAGAGCTAATACAACCTGAAACTGATATGGATATTATCACTTAAAACCCAGATTTTAAGAAAAAGGGATTAAAATCTGACTTGATACCTTTGGTTGTCATTGCTTATGCTGGCTGGGACTGATGGGAGTTAAAAGACCAACAACATCTAAAGGGTCACAAGTTCAGATCAGTGCTAGGCCTACTCAGAGTAGACCCATTGAAGTTCATGGACATGACTAACTTTCACTAATTTCAGTGGGTCTACTAAGAGTAGGACTTAATTGGCTACAAACCATATTACTATTTATTTCTCAGTCTCATTATTCACATTTTGTCCAAATGATCTGCCTTTTATTGCTAGTGCCCAGTGAGATTATTCTACCCTTTGTTCTCTCAGGAGCATTAGCTTAATAATAATAAATTATTATTATTATTATTATTATTATTATTATTATTATTATTATTATTATTTCATTATTTATATCCTGTCCATCTGAATGTAGCTACTCTGGGCAGCTAACAACATATACATTAAACATTAAAAAGCTTCCCCATCCAGGGACTGCCTTCAAATGTCTTCTAAAGGTTTTATAGTTACTCATCTCCTTGACATCTGATGCGAGGATGCTCCACAGGGTGGGTGCCACTACTAAGAAGGCCCCCTGCCTGGTTCCCTGTAGCTTCACTTCTTGCACTGAGGTACCACCAGAAGGCCCCTGGAGGTGGACCTCAGCATCTGGGCTGAATGATGGGGGTGGAGTTGCTCTTTCAGGCATACAGGGTCAAGGTCATTTAGGGCTTTGAAGGTCAGCACCAACACTTAGATGCTTTTTACATTCATCTGGAGCCACTAATCTTTGATACCTGCTTTGAGATCATTGCTATTGTCTTGCAGGTCAGTCTTGTCCTCATTTTCCCCTTTGCCTTCTACACTTGGACTGTAGTGACGGGGTTTCATTAACAGAGACTTCCTTTTGTTGACTGGAACACCCAAAATCTGCTCTTCAGCTTTTCTCTTCTTTGCCATGGAGCTTTTGTAGGCACTACAGTTAATGAGAGGAGAACATCAAGAGAGGAAGAAATGATTGAAAATACATTGCACAACTCTTTTGTTTTGTTTTCATGAAAAAAAAAGAAAAATTATGTGGACTAGTATAATAGCAGTTCTAAACAGCTGGATCTTTTGCGTTTATTTGGTTTTAGCTGTTGGAGCTAAAGAGCGCAAAACACAGATGAACCCCTCCACACCATTTCATTTCAATTGCTACCAAAAATCTGGATACATATATTTTTAAAGCCTGAATCAACCTTAATCTTGAGTAAATATATGCTAATCTAAATATATGCTAATCTACTCTGTTCTGGACTAGACTATATCCACCCAGGGGATAAGAAAAGGTGTATAGCAGTTTGCTAATTCCCTGAAATAAAAAGAGCTGATGTAAAAATTGCACTACCAGTTACATGTGTCAACTTTGTCTGTTCCCTTCTTTCCCTGTAAAAGGGTTTCGCCCTGCAACAGCAGAATCAACTGTGTTGGAATCATGGCCACCATTTTGCATTAACTATACAATGCAAAGTACCTAGAGCAGTTAGGGAGCATTGTCAACAGAGTGTAGGGGAAAATACTGTAGTAGCCACCACAAAAAGGTGGTCAATAAATAAAATTCTTCATAGTGGTCTCCCCCCCCCCCCAAAAAAAAAGAGTAAGGTGAGGAGATGAAGATCTCAGGGGAGTTTTCTGGGGGAAAATGTTTTTTGATAAATTTTGGGTCCCCATTTCTGTTCCAGAGGACTGAAAGAACCCCCAGAATAGATGTAGGGGCATACAGGCGAAAGAAAGGGAGAGACCATTCTGCTGCTCAAGGCGAAATCTGCTTAACACAATGTTGATACAAGTCATGGCACTCCACCTTAGATTGACTGTATCAAGGGGTTGATGCAGAGATTGGATAGATCCAGTCTTTACTGGTGGCATACTCACAGGACTGAGTCTCCTTTCATTCCTTGTCTGTATACCTAACAGATAGGCATAGACTGTGTTCGCTGGAACCAAACGTATTGCTGGCAATGTACAGCTGTACTGTATCTCACTTTCCACAAGATTATGCATCTCGGTCAAATGGGTGTTAACAAAATCTCCCAGTGACAAGCATTGCTTGGATGTGACTATGTAATGAACTCTGTTTTCTGAAAAGTCTGTTGTCACCTGTTGCAAAATTCTACATTCTCTCTTTTTAATTTTTGCATAAACAATAGTCATTGTCGGTGGTTCTCTCCCAGTTATGCAATATGAATAATAGCATTTATATTATATCTGTCACAGATGAAAAACTGCATTTGTGGATCAGTGTAATCCACTCATTGGTTGCTGGACCCCAGCTCCCCTAGGGAGCATGACAAATCTACATGATGCCCCTGGTTACCAGATTTTGCATTTGGCTCATTGATCTAGCTGAAAGATTTGCAAAAATCCCTGTCTCCAGACAGCTCCCTGTTGGTTACACATATTATGAGGCTCAACAGCAGAAATTAATCCTTCCAAGGTAACTTATGTGCACTAAATTGGCTCCAATTGTGATTGTTTTGGATGGTAGCATATGACTAACTTAAGCTTTTTGCTTCTTCTTTTTTTAAAAAAAAGCATTTTGGCAAGGCATCTTCTTGGCAACTCACCATTGCAAATATGAAGGACATGGAAACAAATGTGAAGATCTGCACTACTGAAGAAGTTACAGTACAACCAATGTGCATCTTAAATTGTGAACTCGCTTGATCTGCCACAATGCTGCACAAAGCACGAAACCAATATAACGGATACTTTCCAATCCCTCAATTTAAAATGGCTTAGGTTTATGCAGCATATTTATCTGTTGTAACAAAGTAGATGCTGAAATGCCACAATGTGGTAATCATAACAATATGGTAATGCTATCTGGTGTACATATTACAGGAGTATGCAGAATGCATGTGAATAATAATTAGCTGCTACCAAAATAATTAAAGTCACACACCAAGGTTTTTTTCTACGTATTCCTTATGCACACCATTTCACTCTAAACTTAATTAAATTTGTTAGTTGCTTTGCTTTGCCAGTTAGGTTAGCAAGTTGAAACAAGGCAGTGGATTACGGCTATTTGCAGTGTGGATACATGAAAAATATTTGTAACATAATTAATGGAATGTTTAAAGAGGTGTCAGGGACGCGGGTGGCACTGTGGTCTAAACCACTGAGCCTCTTGGGCTTGCTGATCAGAAGGTTGGCAATTAGAATCCCCATGACAGGTGAGCTTCTGTTGCTCTGTCCCAGCTCCTGCCAACCTAGCAGTTCAAAAGCATACCAGCGCAAGTAGATAAATAGGGAGTGCTGTGGTGGGAAGGCAAATGACATTTCTGTGCACTCTGGCGCTCATCACAGTCCTCTGTGCCAGTAGCAGTTTAGTCATGCTGGCCACATGACCTGGAAAGCTGTCTGTGGACAAACGCCGGCTCCCTCGGCCTGAAGTGAGATGAGCGTCACACCCTATAGATGCCTTTGACTGGACTTAACCATCCAGGGATCCTTTACCTTTACTTTTTTACCTTAAAGAGGTAGAAATATTCAAAGTCTTGAAAGTTCAACTAATCTCATGGCCTCATATTTCTAACAGGGTTCAGCAAAGAGCCCCCCTTCAATCTATCCTGTGGCATCAGGCAGATTGACCCAGTGCCACCCATTCCACCCCAGATCCTTCCACAAAACAATTTAGGGGTGGGAATTTTTAAACCCTATATTAACCAAAAAGTTAAAATAGGGTTTTTTTAAGAGTCTGGGAATGAACCAGCACTGTGCAGGACTGGATCCTTCCTGCAGGACAGCCTCTTGAAAAGCAGCACCCACACCCTATAGGGGTGTCTCTACTCAACAGGTTTCAGGCAGGAAAGAGAGCTGTAGCCCTGGGAAGATGCAGCTGCAAGTCAGGTATGTCTTGGAGCTTTTCCTGCAGTTTTCCACCCTGCCTGGCTCTCCTTCCTGCCTGATGCCCTGCCCCCTGACACCCAGGGGGCCCTGGGCTCCTCCAACATGACTCACAGTGGTCTGTGTCTGTGTGCACCCAGCTTGTCCAAGGCCCAAGGTCCTCTGAATACATCCAGTTTGGCTCAGGACCTGCAGCTTGGCTGATTCCCCAAGTTCTAATCCAAATCAAAATTCTTGTGAGGTTCTACTTTGTGCACATCAGGAGCTGTTCATGGACTTTGATGTTAGGCCAACTTCAGCAAAGCTTGAACTGGGCAGACCTCAAGACCCTCTGCAAACACATTGGAGTCTCTGGACTGGTCTTATATTCCCATTCAGATAGGGTTCTTCTATTCCTACATCACAGTAGGCATCATTTTACTCTACCCCAGATAGCATGTGGGCAGGATGTGTGCAAAACAAAATGACTCAATTTCCTTCCATTTGTGAGCATATTTTTTTAAAGGAAAAAAAATATTGTTCAGTCTCATCATTTTAGTCACCCCCTTCTGTACCTTTGCAGCTCTACAACATGCTTTCTACAGCTGATCAAGTAAACACTCACAGCAATATAACAAATAATGCTTGAGAGAAAGGGAAAATAATATAAGTTTTATTTTGTATCTGAAAATTGTAGAATATACATTTGAAATGGACCAAAATTTATTTTTTGTCAGGCTCATTGTTCAAAGGCAATACAAATTATCTGATCTATAGCTGATTCTAATTATACATACTAATTATTTACACTAGGAGTGGCTAACCCCCAGTTCATGAGCGTGATGTGTCATTTCCCCCCAAACTCCACCAACTTTGGTGGAGGAAAAAGGGATACAATGGGGTACCATCTTATTCCCAATGCTATTTAACTCTATATGAAGCTATTGAGCGTGATCATTAGGAGGTTTGGGGCAAGGTATCAGTATGCTGATACTACCCAGCTCCATTTCTTTGTAACATCTAAATCAGGAGAGGCTGTTCAAGGCCTGGACTAGAGCCTGGACTCAGTGGTAGGCTGGATGAGGGCCAACAAACTGAGTCTTAATCTTTGCAAGACAGAGGTGCCATAGGTGAGTGGTTGCAGAATCTAGATAATTGGGCAATTGCCGGCTTTGGAAAAGGTCATACTCCCACTGAAAGAGCAGGTTCACAGTCTGGGGGTGTTCCTAGATTAATCTCTGTCACTAGAGGCCCAGGTGACCTCAGTGGTTAGGAGAACCTTTTACTAGCTTTGGCTGGTAAAACAAATTTGGCCATTTCTGGACTGTGATATCCTGACCACTGAAATAGTTGTCCATGCACTGCTAACCACCAGACTGAATTATTGCAATGTGCTTTATATGGAGCTGTCCTGAGACTGCCCTTGACCTTGCAGCTAGTGCAAAATGCAGCAGCTCTAGTGCTCACTGGGGCAGGATATCACCATCATGCTATGCTGTTGCTGAAAGAATTGCACTGGCTAAGTTCAAAATGCTGATACTGGTTACAATCTCTTCCCCCCCCCCCCATGATACATTTTGGTCATTATTTCAAAAACAAATATAAACCAAAGCCTCATTTTAACTATTCTTAGAAAATTCTTTAGTCCTGAAATTATGAACTGGGAGGAGGGCGGATGAACTGTAAAACACAATCCCATGCAAAGCAGTTGGATGGTTTCTGTACAATGTGCCAAGGGGTCATGAGGTTAGAAAAGTTTTTCTCTCTTTGAGATGCATACACATGCATTTGCAAATATATGTCAAGCTGTAGTTTGTCAAACAGTAAGCCTATAATTTAGCATCCCTATTACTCATCTCATAAATTCAACCTCTAATAGTTTTGTTGCTATTTATCAATGGTCTGCTTGTTGTCATGGAACACTGGTTCAGCTGTCAAGGTTATTGGTGAATCAGAGTCATAAAATGGATGGATATTTTTTTATGAATCAAGAGTGAATATAACTCATTCTCACAATTTCTGATATGAGCAGACTTCTAATGAAATAGTGGTACAAGTCAACTTTTTGGACACAGGAGACATTTTTGCTAGGCAATGAAATGAACCCCAAGGAGGTTAAAAACTAAAACCAGTGACTTGTTGCCAATATGTTTGGCACCCATAGCTTTTTTGTGTGAAAGTACTCCCTGGTACAGAGTACCAGCACTTCTTCTTTGCTGCACTTTTCTCAATATACGAGTACTGGCACCTCATATTTTTATCATCTTAAATAAAGCACTGGTTGTACCAACACATGAATCCTCACAATGGAGTGGGACACGTCTTTCTCTAGTGCCAGCCTAATTTTTTAGGTGAGAGATAATTACACTGAAATCCTTTTGAATCACCAGTGACTAGAGTTTGACCTGAATAGAATTTGCTCGGATATAAAAGTACTTAAGCTAAGAGTGGGTGTAGATATAGGGTAAATTAGATACAGGGAGCTTTAATATGTCATCAAACCATGTAGGCTATTCAGGAGCAACTAGTGCGGAGGTACAAGGTGAAGTCAGGCCAATTCAGGCAGAAGCACCAGATTCTCTCTGCTGGTGTGTCCAAGATGTCCTTCCTCAGTGCTGCCCTGCTCCATCACCAGCCAAGTATGTGGCAGTGATACTGATGCCAGGTGGTCAAATCTGTGGTGCCATCCCCACTACCCATTGCTCTTGAGCCTAATACACTGAATGCATATAAAGTTATGCAGACAAAGTTATCAGAAAGGTAGTCTGATGAGTATACCGTGAGTTGGGTTGACAAACATTTCTTGGGATGTTGTCAAAGAAAAGACCAGCACCAAATTTATAATGTTACGCATCTGCAAGCACTAATATGTATTGATTGGCTACTTACCCAATGGTTTAGGACTTGGAAATCTCAGGCCTGAAAGCCTCTAGAGCTCTTTATCAGTCCCTCATCATTCTTGCTAGGTCAGTCAACTAATCAGCCTCAGGGTACTACTACTACTACTACTACTAATACTATGTTTAATGCTAGTATTTATGTTTTATCTTTTAATATTGATATTCATCCATTTACTATCCCCAGCAACATAGAACTAATTCCTCTTCAAGGCTTGCACCTATTACTTTAGCTTATGTTGTCCACTGAGTACCACCCCCCCACACACACACCTGCAATAGAGGTAGTGGTTTGGCCAGTTATGGTACAATAGGGCTATACAACATGATTTGGAGGAGGGGGAGTCAAGATGGAAGAAAGGCTACTACTCAGCAAGAATAATGCTCTCTCCATCCCAACTGAAGTCCTGAGGAGGAGTTTAGCTTAATCTACTCTTGTATGACGTCAGGGCTAGCACGCTGACCAAACAGAGATGAAAGGAGTACATATAAAGCGTTGGATGGCAATGAAGATAAAAGAGGGAAATCAGGATTGATTAAGACTAATTTTAGGGCAAAATAGCAGCATGAAGGTTATTAAAGTGTGCAAACATACAAATGAAAGGCTTGGCGAAGAAGAAAGTGAGATGGTGCTAGGACGAGGGGTATATATAATAACTTAGAAGAAAATATGTTATGATGTAATTGGAATCAGGCTGGAATTTCAATATCAAAGGGGCAGCTTCTTTTAAAATAAAATAAAATAAATAACATAGAAAGCAGGGGAGGTGGTATAGCCTTGTTGGGAAAAGAGAATTTATTAGTCCTTCTAAGAGGAGGCTGGGGAGGAATGCGTAATGCTGTTGAGTCATTATGCTTTGAGGCTGGAGATGTTTCAGACAGTAAACTAATGTTATAGGCCACCTGACCAAAAGGAACGATTCGACTGTGAAATGACTGAGGAAATAAAAAGAAGCATGTAAAAAGGCCAGAATGATAGGAAGTTGGTAATAACCCAGGAGAAGGCATGCAGCTATAATGAAATCTATGCGTGCGTTGAGTTCATTGTGAAACATGGTGGGGGGATGAAACCTCTTTGGACAAACAACAAATGCACACTGTTTGCTAAGAACCCTTAGGCTGCAATCCTAACCCCACTTACCTGAGAGTAAGTTTCATTGAATTCAATAGGGCACGTCTACCACAACATTCTAAAGACTGCACTGAAAACAAGATGCTATAGGAACTGTGTCACTGCTTTTTAAAACAAGCCTGCCATTTTTTAAAAAAAGTCAAGTGAAAAGTTATAATATACCACGAGGACTATTGAGATTTGAGCATTTATCCTTCTTGAAGGCCCGGGGCTAGTAATTTCTTGGGTGTGGGGGGCAATGAGATTATTTTGGACAAGGCAATGGTATTTACTAGTTTATTGTTCCAGGTTTTGGGGTGTTTGGCATTTTACTATGAAAATAGCTCAAGAACATTCATTAAATTTTTAAAATGTCTGGAACCTATTTTTACAATCTGGTGATAATTCTGTACTAATGAGGTGCTGCTTATTTTATTACAACAAAAAAACCCAAAGGCAGCACTGTACATTAAATTGCACACTGTTGTCTTGGCTGCATCAAAGTTAACTTCAAAATTATTTATTCCTTTGTTTTGCAATGCAAGTTAGTTAAAAAAAATGAAGTGTAGGTGGGTTCAGGCATGACCCAAGACCAAGATTCAGCTCAAAAAGGATTTATTGGAACAACAACAAGAAGAAGGACAAACAGGGGCACTTGCCTGGGATATATATACCTTAAGCCAGCCCAGGCAAAACACACACACCACCTGTGATAGGTTGCCTTAATGCTGCAATTAGCGAATCACAACACTGGCCCTATCTCAGCATGGATTGGCTGCCTGCCAGCTACTAACAGTGTTATTGGAGGGTTTTAGAATCCTCTCTGTCTTTTGTTATGCAGATGAAGCTCCAAAGCTCCGTGGGCCTGAAGGACTCGGCCTGCATTGCATGCGTACAGCCTGGCTTTGGTCTTCAATGCCTGCATACATAAACAAATAATATGATTTACCTGTTTCATAAATTCTGTTTCACTCTCTATTTGCAGTGAACTAAGACTGCATTTATCCAGACTTCCCACTTACTTGGTTGGTCTAGGTACTATATATGTGTGGGCATGTGCAAAGCCTTAACAAACCATGACCATATTTTTAAATTAAAAACTCTGAGGTGAGGCCTCAGAGGTACAGACCTCTGAATCTCTGGAAAGAATCCAGAAGGTGGAACTCTGGTCATTTATTTATGAATGGATGGCAACCATAGTTGGAATGGATGGTGACCTACCATTGCAGTAAACCTATTTTCAGTGATACTGAACATAGAACTTCCCCACTTGGAGTTTAATCATGACCCAGCCAACATCCCATGTACAAACTAACACCCAATGTACTCAGAGGATCCCACCACCTCTTGCACAATCATATTTGCTCAAGGCAGCGGTACACCATCAGTGCAGGCAAGTGGCTACCATGTCATGTGTGCCTTAACCTGCATGTCAGAAAATCCTGCAGATCAGAACTCCTATCTACTAGCAGTAACAGAAAAGGGTGTCATCAAATTGTCACTTTACTAGATAAGGCTATTAGAATTACTGGATGTTATCAAAACTGTATCCCTGGCTTTGAGATAGCTAATTAAGGAAAGATTTAAAAAGATGGACAAGAAAGAAACAAGGGAGGATCCCAAAAGACTGCAGGCCTATAAAGTTTATTACAGTAATGGTTTAAATTTATAACTGGTTTAATTAATGATGATATGAATGGTTGACATACAGGATATAGTAATAAGGACAGGTGAATTTTAGCATAAATCCTTTATTAACATCATGAATGGCATGCAATGTAGAGTAGCCTTATTATAAATACCAGTGCTCTGTACTGACATAACTTCAGGGTAAAATACCAAAGTATGTAATTTACCACACTGTTTACTGCTTTAAAATGCCCCCTGTGACAACTCCAAAAATTAGAAAAGCCATTGTGTTGCAGGTCGAGATCCCGAGACCACCCCCTTGTTGATGAATAAGACACAAGGACACGGATGTTAGGTTAATGTTATTGGGCAAATTTAGGTTACAACTTTATTGGCTACAGAATGTGAGCAGTATTGGCTTAGGCATTGGAACTGACCAGACTATATCTGACTCCAGCCTGTCACGCAGGGAGTCCAGTAAGTGTCAACCACCTGTAGGAGGAGCCCCGTTGATGCAAACCAACTCAAGCTCCCCCTGGGTTCCCGACGGGGTCGTGGCATGGCCCTAGCCCCGCCCCGGGCTTTGGACCAGATCCAAACCCCCAGATTCCTTTAACGGAATACCCTTAAGCTTGGAGGGGCAGGTGATGGCCACACCTCCCCTCCCCCATCATAAGATCAACCAATGCCGCAGCAGAAAGCTGAGAAAAGAGTCCGCAGAGTGAAGCCAAGGAACTGTGCGAAGAGATCGAGGAAGCGAGCCAAGAGGAAGCTCTCCGGCTCGCGCCTTAGTTTAAATGGGGCCTGGCCGCACCCCTCCCAGCCAGAAGATTGGCTGGCTGGCGAATGACGTGGCTGGGAACCTCCGGGTGACGCGGGACTTCGTTCCTCATCCCTGTACGGGAGTGGGTGGCCACGTGGTCCACCACAACTCCTCCCCACTGGGAAGTAGAGCGGATTTGCCAAACTGTAATAACCCAGCTCAGAATATGACATTGTCCAGCTTGTAATGTTCACTGGGGGGGGGGGCTATGTTTCAAGATTCCTTGTGCTTTGAGGGCTGAAGACTGAATTCCTCCAGTGAGACCATACAGGCTGAGGGACACCCCATCATTTTCCCATTGATTATCAGGAGTGTGAAATGGAACTGGGTTTTTTTTGGGGGGGGACACCTCCAAATCAAACTAGGAAAGTTCATTCAATGCTACTTGGGGTACTTGTCTGATCTCATAGCCACATTCAACACATCAGCTGCCCACACAGTTGGCACCATTGCTGGAATGATTTAAGGCAGCGATAACTGCCTCCTCCCAATTCACCTCTCACTAGAGATGGGGGATAAATTTGATTCAGTTGACATTTAAAGGCGAACCTACCAAATTAGCATTTTCCAAAGAATACATAAACACAGCCATCCTTGAAATTTGCAGTTCTGTGAACTATGCAATGCTGTTCCACAGTCAAACAATGTGTACAAAAATTCGTATACTGGGGTAAAGTGTCCATAAAATTGCACTGATTAGGGAAAACAGCATACCAAAAAATGCATTAGAATAGGGAAATTGCTTTACAAAAATGTGTATATTAGACAAAAATATATTTAGGAGAAATTCATAGTAAACAACACTCGTGAATTTGTATGAGGACTTTTTTTAAAAAGCAAACTGATGTGGAAATATAGAGAACTGAGATTAAGATTATAAAAATAATAGAGAGAAATAAAAATTGACAGATCCACTCATCTCCACCTCCCACTTCTCAGGTGGTGAATGGGGTTTGGTATTTCATGTTACCAGTTGCTTGGCCCAAATAGGTGGCATTCAAAATAAGCACTTGTCTTTCCCCGAACCACAGCAACATGATCCAGTGGTGAAACCTCCAAAATTAGGCAAGTATCTTGGCTCAGCTCTCGCCAGTGCCTGCTTAAACCATTTTCCTTTAGGCAAGCCTATCGAGGTATGTAGATGTTGATGTGTCTGAATATTTTTACTGTTGATTTCAATAATTTTAAAATGTTTTTAATTGTTATTGATAATTTAAATATTTCTTGTAAACTGCTTAGAGGTTTTATTACAATCAAGTGGCAAAGAAATAAATAATAAAATCATGCACCCATTTCCTAAAACCACCACCTGAGGGGAAGGAGTTCAGTTTTTGTTTCTACCTAACATGCTAATTTTGTATGTACAGAACATTCCCACCACCCATAGGAAATTTTGAATCATTTAATCCTCCCCAACTACCTGCAATCTGAAGTGGTAGAGTTCGGAAAAATATATATCACTCTATTCCACTGAATGGGCAAGCTGGCCTTGTCTCATAACCATGATGGTCCCTCGCATATTAATATGATATAATGCAGATTAATGAAGAATGATACCAGCACGTATTTAATCCCCTGTGCTATGAACCCAGGCACCAGTTGTTTCAGATAAAATATTCCCCCGAAGGGTGATCTATGCCCTAAAGTCTATGGAGTATGGCCAGATGTTCATTCTACTGCCGCAAGACTACTGGCATCCTTCGTCATGACTGATAGTGCTGTTGGCCTGCTGCCTCACTCCTTCTATTTAGTTGATTGTAGAAAGGGTGATAGGCAGCTGCTGCTCTTCACCATGGGATCAGCGTTGTGGGCCTTCATAGGATTCAATCCTGTCATTACTCACTTGCCATGAATATGTTCATCATTATCATAATACCCTTGTAGAAAGGTGGCTCTACACAAAACACGAATATCCTTACCACAAATAGTATAAGCAAACATTTGAAACAAGTTAGTTATTGATAAGAAACCTCTGCAAGGTTTAGCCAATACACTCTGAAATGATGAAATCCTGGTGAGATCTTCACACTTTTCACGCCCTGCATAGGCATTCATTCCTCTCCTATTTCATGAGGGGAGAACCTGGACACTCATGCTAGTTCCACTGCCTTCCAACACATTCCTGTTACTTAGTCCCACCACTGTCCACTCATTGGGGGCTCTGATCACAGAGGGAGTCTCCTTGGTAGAACAGGCTTGCTGTGTACTTTGATTTGCAGCAGTGGGGTGGGGTAGGGTGGTACTGGAAAAGCCAATCTGGTGGTCCCACCACCCTGACCTTTCTCCACATTATCCTGGTTTACGGTGGTAATGCTGCTGTAAGTAGGCCAGGTCTGTGGCACTACTCCTTCCCCTCCTACTCCCCCCACTGGAGATATTTCTCCCCACTAACTTCTGCTGGGCATCTTTAATAATAAAATAGCAATAATCAGAAAGAATTTAAAGTGGCAGCCACCAGAAAAGGAGTAGTCCAGCCCATCTAGTTAACAGAACTGGTGTGTGTGTACAGTTTAATGCTCAGCTGCCTACTTACAAAACTGCCTACTTACAATAACAGAGGACAGGTCAAGAAAGCATGAGAGGTCAACTTCAAACCCAGCTCAAGACATACACTGAAACTATCTGGGCTAGAACTTGAAGGTTAAATAAATTCCTTCTCCCCCACCCAGTGCTACCTAAAGCAGAGGCAGATTTAGGGCAGCACAACCAATTTCCACACACAGAGTACAGGGGTCAAGGGAGAGCCTGCCTGCCTCCTTCTCAAAGTCTTGTAAGCGCTTGCCCAGCTTTGGCAATCTGGAAGGCCACAGATTGACCAACCTGGACCTCTGTGAAGTTTTCCCCATACAAGAACCTCTTGATAGGTTACAATATTTTTCTGGTGAACCTTAGAAAGCCTAGAGGCACTTAAAAACAACAACAACTTGAATTACTGTGAACACACCATCTGTGCTGGCTATGTTTGTAAGAGATGCAATAAATGTGGGATATAACAGCACTTCTTGTGACAAAGCTGAAGCTTTGTGAATCTTACCTGAGCTCCTGTGCTATCGAATCCACGTGTGCTGTTGGTAAAAGAAGGGAAGACTGCATCAGTTTACATTTAAACTTCTGTGCACCTGCCTATTTCTGATGAGAGATGAGAACCTGGGAGAACACAGGTGACTCTTTATTTCTCCCTAACCACAGGATTATTGCTGCTCGTGGCAACTGCTAAAGTTGATGTTCAATTCCCATGGTTACTTATCTGTTAAAAAACAAAAACCCAAAACAACTCAGCACACAAGGAAGATGATCTTCAGCAGGAAAAAAAAAGGCCACTATACCTTTCCTTCTTCTTTTTTAATTGGATGTGCAGTGAGAACATTTTCTTTTCCTAAGTGATAATTTGATTTGGGAATGAGGAAAGCTGGTGTTTACAAATACCTGCCCACACAAGGCTATGCAGCATATTGAAAGAGCCAACAGGTGGTTCTAAAGATTACTCATGTTGCACAGGCAACATCCGTTGTCCCACTTCTGGGGAAATCCTGTTGCTCTATTAAGCCTGTGTGTGCAAGAGAGAGGCATTTTAAGCCCTAAATATGTTTAACTAGCTTGCTAAATGAGAGAGATCACCTTTTAAATGTTTAAAGAAAGTATGGCAATGCATTAACTCTGATTAGAAACTGCTAAATGAAACCCAGCCAGTTAGTCAGTAGCTCCCTGCAGACTTGATCTAATGGAGGCTCACTACAATGTTCAGATATGCAGCAGTAACTTCATTATGCTGTTGCAATTACTCACTTCATTTGGGGATTGATCCTGATCTCACTGAACTATATAGAAATGCTGCCAGGGGAAGGCAGGGTGGGCTCTTAAAATAATGTCTATCTATCTTTCTATCTATATCTTGCCCTCACCATTTCAGGCTTTTGTTATTGAAAGGCCTGTGGAATTTTTTTTTAATTTTTTTTTATGACAGTGAAGGGAGATTGGGTGATTTAAATCCCTTATTCCCTTGCAGTTGAATATATACAACATCTGAATGCTTTTGGCTGGTGGCAGGAGGAGTAATAGGAGTAAAAGCAACAGATTCAATAATCTCTGAAAAACAGCCATCTGCAAAGCAGCTCTGTGCTAAAACAAATTTTGAACAGTTATGTATTTCAGTAGGAAAGTTTTTGATCCTTCAGGGTGTGTCAAAATCTTGGCTCACCTTTAACTATGATACATTTATTTTGAAACATCTCAGAGATAAATTATTTCAGTTTTGTAATTTAGGAAGATAGCAAGCTATACACTGAATCAGACCACTGGCACATCTAACTCACTATTGTCTATGCTGGAAGCTGCTCCCCAGGGTATCAGACAGAAGTCTTTCCCAGAAACACCTGGAGATCCAGGGACTGATCCTGGGACCTTCTGTTTGCAAAGCATCTGCTCTACCACTGAACTGCAGTTCTTTCCCTATTTGAATAAAGACTTCCAGCTATCCTTTGGTGCAGTGATTAATCAGCCAATAATTTATTTATTTTTAAATAGAATTGCTGAATACATTGTATTAGCCACAGAAAAATAGCCCAAATTAAGGATCCCATCACTATAACCATCTGCAAGCCACTTTGCTATAAGCAGGTTCTGTGTATCTTGGGTAACATTTAAATGACCCAATCTTGTGAGCAGAATTACAGCTTCCGGCCATGGAGTTGGCACCCCACTAGCTGTGGGGTGCTGAGACCCACATGATCAGCTCCCTCCCAGCAATATGGGTACAATGTGGACACCTCAGTTCACAAGGTTGGGTCATTAAAATCTGACCCCCTCTATGTGACACCCACACATATGTAAGGTCCCACAAATGCAGTAAGGAATGTTTCCCTACACCCCTCCCCCCATTTATTTATTTTTTACAATATCATGATTGTGATTCACAACCCAACAGTAAGCTAGAAGGAAAGCAGTATGGGCTGAGTTGCTCCAGCTATGCCATGCCTGCCTTCACTGTAGGATTTGGTATAATGGGTAATGAGAAACAAAATTTGTACATGGTAGTCAGGGCCTTATATAAATTAGTACATCATCCACATACAGGTTGTGATCATCCCTTGTGTAAGGATTGCTGTACAGAGTGAAATGAACACTTACTTTGTGATTATCTATTCATTACTTCCTATGTGGCAAGTGCTTTCCATATAAGAATGTGTGAAGTAGTTCTAAACAGTCTTAAATGGTCAAAGTGTTTCTCTTTGTTTGCCCAAAACGTTATGAGGAGTCATGGCTAGTTGGAATGTGGGCAAATCATAGCATTTAACAGCCCAGGCACCCCTTCTAGAGAAGCACAGACAACTTTACTATAGATATTGTCAGCTTACTGAGATAACTTTTACCTATAGTTACCTTCGTAGGGGATAGTTTCAGCTGCCAGGGCTCCCTTGAAGCTGTTATGGTCCTGTTTTGCCTGCTCTCTGTATAACAGTGTTTGCCCCAATGGGACTTTGTCTGCCCTGACCTAACTTGGCCTGATGTGACTTGATTTGCCTATCTTGACCTAACCTTGCTTACTTGACCTCCTCTTGCCTACTGTGACCAGACTTGACTTGACCTTCCATGTGACCCTCAAGTGTCCATGGAACAAGACAACAATGGGCTGTGCATTGCAGTCTACATAGATCACTGGTTTTAACTTCTCCTGGTCCCCCACATAACTACACAGATAACAAGGATGCCTGTGAGATCTGGCTCTGCTATCTGAGTAGCTGACTTCCCATTCTCTTCCAGCTCTGTGCTGCTCATAGGGCATTTCCGCAAGGTTGAATCATTTTTTGCTACTATTTGCTTAGGATGTACACTTGATTTAAAAATGGACTCATCTATACTGCATTAGCAACATTCATACAGGGCATAAGTAAATAGATACTTCAAAGGCACTTTAGAGAGTCATGTGTAAAAACACCCTTAGGGCATATGTGGTTAATTAATTGCACTGGCAAATTAGACTTGTTAGCATTACATCTAGTCATTTAAGTTTAGCTACAACTTCATAAGTAAAATCTGCTTCAACTGGAGGTAAAATATCTCTATTTTATTTTACATATGCCCATTTCCCACTCACAATCAAGGGTCACAAAAAGCATTACCAATTATAATAAAAAGTTATTTTCCTTAAGGGGTTGTATGACTAGTCAATCATGTTTTCCAGATGTTTAGATCATTAAGGGGCCTTTTAATCTCAATATTACATTGCCATCTGTTCTTTACCCAATGAGAGAAAAACCGAAAGTTTAACTTTTTTATCGTACATTTGAACAGATAAATACAAAAACATTAGGGACATTGCAGTGTTTTGGGATGGAAGCAGATCCAACTTTATATTGCTAAGGTTTTTTTGTTTTTGTTTTTCAACTTGCCAATAGCAGATTTGATTCAACAAGAAGCAGGCAAAACAGTAAAATGTATTCCCATGGTTTACCACAGTTTACATATAATTGGAAGAGGATGATTCTTGTTTAGGAGACAATACCTATTAAAATCACCGTCTGCATGTTCAAGGCCATTCTTCATCAACCTATCCAACAGCATTAGTTGGATTTTTAGATTATCTCTGTGAAATGATTGTACATTTGTGAGATTTTCTTTCCACCTCCACTCTCCCACACATCTAAATAACATTTCACTTCCTAATCTCTGCAGTTGGTGTCCTGGCTTGATTTAAAATGAGCCCTCAGGAAGGTGTAGACTCGCTGATGACACATTTGGGACCATGTGCAGAAATTTACATTTCATGGTGTGATGGGCACAGGGTCGTAGAAGGGGTCTTCTAACTCACCCTTGGTTCCTCTTGAACGTGTGCGTAGCTTTTTATCTTCACCATCTGCATCCATCTGTAACAGTAACAGAAAGTCTATTCACCATTGGAGGCGGTGGTGGGAGAATCATTAACATGTCTTTACAAAGTTTCCATAGGCCAAGAACTTATTAATCTTGTCACTCAGAAAAAATGCCATCTGTGAATAACTTTTAAGCATAGTTCAGAAGATATTTGTAATGGAAAAATATTTAATTAAGCAAATGCTAATTATTCCTTTTGGGTGAGTGCCAATGTCTGCAAGCGATCAAGATTTATGTTCTGATCCCAATGAGGTTAAATAACTGCTGAGGATGGGATCATGAGAACATATGAAGAGCCCTGCTGGATCAGAGTAAAGATCCACTAATTCAGCATCCTCTTTCTCACATGCTTGTGTTGATGCCCTGTGGCAACTGATATTTGGTTGCATACTTCCCTTGAAGATGAAGGCTCCAATTAGTTATCAAAGCCAATGAGAAATTTGTCAGTCTAAGAATTTGTCAATCACCTTTTAAAGCTACACAAACACCACACTGAATAACACTGAATTCAATATATTAATTCTTAGGCATGGGCTCCACAGAGAAGTCTGTCCTGAATCTACTGCCATTCATATTGAGTAACAATAAATACTAGTGTTATGAAAGATGGAGGGGGAATCTCTTTGTTCACTTCCTACATATTGCATATGTATACAAATTGTATGCATCTAACATGGTTTCCTCACTCATCTTCCTTCACAACTAAAAAAATCCAAATGCTTTAGCCTTGCCTCCTATGGAAGATCATTTTTATTTCAGTTGCCATGGGGTCATACTAGTAATAAAACTGGATTTGGAACATCAACACATTGGTTCAATGGGAGCGCCATGTGCTAGCAAGCTAGGAATGGCATTACTAGAAATGCAGCATGTTTTTTTTTCTATGCTCTATGCACAAGGCTCTAACAAAGCATGGAATCTGGTGGAGACACAGCATGAAGTTGGTCAGTGAAGCTATAAATAACTCATTGATGTAACTTCAAAGAGTCATTTTAGCCACCACTTAGGATGGATGAATCTCTCCATTTTGGGTTTTCTGTTTCTAATTTTTCTCATCATAATCTGGTTATCAACTCATAGAATCATAGAATCATAGAATCATAGAGTTGGAAGAGACCACAAGGGCCATCGAGTCCAACCCCCTGCCAAGCAGGAAACACCATCAGAGCACTCCTGACATATGGTTGTCAAGCCTCTGCTTAAAGACCTCCAAAGAAGGAGACTCCACCACACTCCTTGGCAGCAAATTCCACTGTCGAACAGCCATCACTGTCAGGAAGTTCTTCCTAATGTTTAGGTGGAATCTTTTTTCTTGTAGTTTGGAACCATTGCTCCGTGTCCGCTTCTCTGGAGCAGCAGAAAACAACCTTTCTCCCTCCTCTATTTGACATCCTTTTATATATTTGAACATGGCTATCATATCACCCCTTAACCTCCTCTTCTCCAGGCTAAACATGCCCAGCTCCCTTAGCCGTTCCTCATAAGGCATCGTTTCCAGGCCTTTGACCATTTTGGTTGCCCTCCTCTGGACACGTTCCAGTTTGTCAGTGTCCTTCTTGAACTGTGGTGCCCAGAACTGGACACAGTACTCCAGGTGAGGTCTGACCAGAGCAGAATACAGTGGCACTATTACTTCCCTTGATCTAGATGCTATACTCCTATTGACGCAGTCCAGAATTGCATTGGCTTTTTTAGCTGCCGCGTCACACTGTTGGCTCATGTCAAGTTTGTGGTCAACCAAGACTCCTAGATCCTTTTCACATGTACTGCTCTCAAGCCAGGTGTCACCCATCTTGTATTTGTGCCTCTCATTTTTTTTTCATTTTTTTTTGCCCAAGTGCAATACTTTACATTTCTCCCTGTTAAAATTCATCTTGTTTGTTTTGGCCCAGTTCTCTAATCTGTCAAGGTCGTTTTGAAGTGTGATCCTGTCCTCTGGGGTGTTAGCCACCCCTCCCAGTTTGGTGTCATCTGCAAATTTGATCAGGATGCCCTTGAGTCCATCATCCAAGTCGTTGATAAAGATGTTGAATAAGACCGGGCCCAAGACAGAACCCTGTGGCACCCCACTAGTCACTCTTCTCCAGGATGAAGAGGAACCGTTGATGAGCACCCTTTGGGTTCGGTCAGTCAGCCAGTTACAAATCCACTCAGTGGTAGCATAGTCAAGACCGCATTTTACCAGCTTCTTTACAAGAATATCATGGGGCACCTTGTCAAATGCCTTGCTGAAATCAAGGTAGGCTACATCCACTGCGTTCCCTTCATCTACCAGGCTTGTAATTCTGTCAAAAAATGAGATCAGGTTAGTCTGACATGACATATTTTTCAGAAATCCATGCTGACTATTGGTGATCACAGCATTCCTTTCTAGGTCTCACAGACTGTTTGCTTAATGATCTGCTCCAGAATCTTCCCTGGTATTGATGTCAGACTGACTGGGCGGTAATTATTTGGGTCATCTCTTTTCCCCTTTTTGAAAATAGGCACAACATTTGCCCTCCTCCAGTCTGCCGGGACTTCGCCTGTTCTCCAGGAATTCTCAAAGATGACTGCCAGTGGTTCTGAGATCACATCTGCCAGTTCTTTTAATACTCTTGGATGCAGTTCATCTGGCCCTGGAGACTTGAATACATCTAGACAAGTATTCTTGTACTATCTCCTTAGTTATTCTGGGCTGTGTTTCCTCTGCTGAATCATTTGCTCCAGATTCTTCAGGTCAGGCATTGTTTTCTTTATCGGAGAAGACTGAGGCAAAGAAGGCATTGAGGAGTTCAGCCCTTTCTGTGTCCCCTGTTTGCATTTCACCATCTTCTCCTCTGAGTGACCCCACTGTTTCTTTGTTCTTCCTTTTGCTACGAACATACCCATAAAAGCCTTTTTTGTTGCTTTTAACCTCTCTAGCAAGCCTGAGTTCATTCTGTGCTTTAGCTTTTCTGACTTTGTGTCTACACGTGCTGGCTATTTGTTTGAATTCCTCTTTGGTGGTTTCCCCCCTTTTCCATTTTTTGTACACATCCTTTTTAAATTTTAACTCAGTTAAAAGTTCTTTAGATAGCCACCCTGGCTTCTTTAGGCACCTTCCATGTTTCCGTCTCATTGGTATTGCCTGAAGTTGTGCTTTTACTATCTCCCTCTTAACAAACTCCTAGCCATCATGAACTCCCTTTCCTTTTAGTATTACTGTCCATGGGATCTCACCCAGCACTTCCCTAAGTTTTATGAAGTCGGCTTTCTTAAAGTCAAGAAACTGAGTCCTAGTATGCTTGGCTGCTCCTTTCCGCTGTATAGTAAACTTCAGAAGAGCATGATCACTCGCGCCTAATGATCCTTCCACTTCTACCCCACTAACCAGGTCATCAACATTGGTTAGGACCAGATCTAAAATGGCTGTTCCTCTTGTTGCTTCTCCCACTTTCTGGACAATGAAGTTGTCTGCAAGGCCAGTGAAGAATCTGTTTGACCGTATGCTCTTGGCTGAGTTTGACATCCAACAAATATCCGGGTAATTGAAGTCCCCCATAACTACTATCTCCCTTCCTTTTGCATGCTTGGCCATCTGTTCCAGGAAGGCATCATCTATGTCCTCCGTTTGGCTTGGGGATCTATAGTAAACTCCCACAATGAGGTCACTGTTATTCTTCTCTCCCTTAATTTTGACCCAAATGCTCTCACTTTGGCTTTGAGGTTCTAAATCTTGGAACTATTCCACATCTCTCTCTGTGTGTGTGTTCCCATTTCAGCATTTTAGTGAAAATTTCTCCAGATTCACACAGTTTTGCAAGAATCCCCCCCCCAAATATAATGCAATTTTATCTATTATTTTCACTAATACATATGTTATTAGACTCCCCCCCAATAGACACATATGCACATATTTGGCTACATATTATTTGGGTAGAGAACTGCATCACAAAATTCAGAAAAGTGTGAATTTTGAAGGCTAGATGCTTTTTGTATCCAATTTTGTTGCATGAAGTGCAAATAGGGAGTTTTGCATTAAAATGTATGCCAAACATCTTGAGAACATCCCATATGCAGGCTAAAGTCCCCACAACGCAGAGCTGCTGGATTCCAGAAATGCCCTTTGCCTCCAAAGGTGCCTCAGAGTGTTCAGCTGTTACCTAACTTAACTGTAAGCTTTCCCACACCTTCCTGCCAACTATGTGACTAATGCAACCATGTAACCAAATAAACCCCTAAATACCACCACCTCCAAATCCAGTACAGAGTAGGTGAAAAAAAAAACCAACAACACTGCTTGAACAATGTACAGTCAGGTTAAAAAAAATCCTAGGACTCAGCTACATTTGTAAAGATAAAGTGCTTTATATGCATGCTATACAGTCATACTTTGGGTTAAATATGCTTCAGCTTGAGTGCTTTCAAAATGACATCACTCGCATGCACGGAAGCGGCGAATTGCAACCCGTGCACGTGCAGGCGCGGGTTACATTCGCTTCAGGATGCGAACGGGGATCTGGAACGGATCCCATTTGTATCCAGAGGTACCACTGTATATAACACTGTGACACCAGATGGTGCTGTGGAGTCCCATCTTTTGCCAATGGGATTTCCCTCCATGAAGTTTACAACGCCTTTAACTGAATTGCTTTTGTGATGTGTCTAGATCCAGCCCTGGGCAGCCCTGAAACAGAGAGTAGTCTGGTTGGATGCAAGAAAACAGCCATAATTTTATTGCATTATGGTAAAATATTAATAAAAATTATTATTATTATTATTATTATTATTATTATTATTATTATTATTAAAATAACAACAACAACAACAACAACAACAACAACAAATTCTGAGTGGCTTCCAACAAAAGCTTAAAAATACATTAAAACATCAGTCATTAAAAACTTCCCTAAACAGGGCTGCCTTCAGATGTCTTCTAAATGCCATATAGTTATTTATTTCTTTGACATCTGATGGGAGAGCGTTCCACAGGGCGGGTGCCACTACCGAGAAGGCCCTCTGCCTGGTTCCTTGTAACTTCACTTCTTGTAGTGAGGGAACCGCTGGAAGGCCCTCGGAGCTGGACCTCAGTGTCCGGATTAAAAAAGAAAAGAAAACAGCCAAATGGGACCTTAGGGGACATAGTCATGGAATAGAAAGCCTGTGACCACACGCTAGATACCAGTGTCAATGTGCGTGCATTTGCAGACAGAGCAGCTTGGTCCCCTCACCCACATCCTGGGCTGGCCACAACAATGCTCCCAGATGCTTTATGCAGCTGGCAGGAACAGAATTGGCTACTCTAGATTAATCTTCTGTTCTAAAAATCCAACAGCAGAAACCAAAGAGCCACAAACAGCTATTTTGCTCTAGATCAGGGGTGTCAAATTCAAATTCATTGGGGGCCGCATCAGCAGTTTGGTCACCCTCAAAGGGCCGGTTCAAGTTCGAGTGTCTTCAAAGCCCATGACACCTTTAACAGCTGGATTAAGTAATGCAGAGCTTCTGGCTCATGGAACACTACACCTTGATTTCATTTGAATACATATATGAATATAAAAATTGTTTCCTGTTTGGCTTGGTGTTTAAGTTACACAAGATGTGCAGGTTTTAATTTTTCTCATTCCCCAAATTTTAATCGAGCATTTGTTTGGATTTTTTCCCCTTTGCTACCTACCCTAAACCTTTGAGGAGGGCGGGAACTGATGGCCGGACCCTGTAATAACATTGAGGGGAAAATTGCATGATGTGTAAATACCCTAAAAAATAAACCAATTCCTTATCAGCTTTTTTCCCATATATAAATTTTTGCAACGCGCACCCTGCGGAAGCCCCGCCTGACGTTATTTACAAAACATGCACTTGCGTATCGAATTTGCTTTTGAATCACGAATCCCCAGAGGCGGAGGATGCTGTTCATTGGGCAGCGCAGAAAGCCACCTAAAGAAATAAATAAAGAAAAGAAAAGCAAAAGCACGCCGCCCCGAGTATTCACAGGGCGCGCTCCCAAAACACAAGCATGCTCTCGGTCTCCCTCTCTCCAACGCGCGCGAAGCCGGCTCTGCCCTTCTCCGCATTCCACCTCGTGCAGGCGCGCTGCGCTCCCGCCGGGACTTATTTCACCCCGGCGAGCCCGAAAAGAAGTTGAGAGCAGCAGCAGCGGCCTCCCATATCCAACCCCACCCTCACCGTGTCAAATAAGTCTCGGCTAGGTAGCTGGAGGAGGGGGAGGCCTGCACCTGCGCAGAAGGGACCTGAGGCGCCCTGCGCGTGCGCCGCAGCCCAAGCTTCCCTCACAGATATATATAGACCAGACTACGCGGGCCACATGACGAGGTCTGGCGGGCCGGATTTGGCCTGCAGACCTTGTGTTTGACACCTGTGCTCTAGATCATAACACAGTTACACAGCCCACTAAGGGATATTTCACATTGTGGAATGCCCTCCCATCATATGTCAAGGAGATAAGGAACTACACAACTTTCAGAAGGCATCTGAAGGCAGCCCTATATCAGGAAGTTTTTAATATTTGACCTTTTATTATGTTTTTGTATCTGCTGGAAGCTGCCCAGAATAGCTTGGGCAACCCAGCCAAATTGGCAGAGTACTACTACTACTACTACTACTATTCTGGTGGCATCACTACCTCTGATTGCTGTGAAGGAGTCTGGGTTTTGGAAATGAAAAAGTTGGGGCAGAAAGATAATTGAAAGTTCTTCAATGATCAAGAGCTAAATATGCCAGCTAGATGCTTAGTCTGTCAAGTGGCTGAGCTAATGGACTGGAATGGCTGGTGTATGTTTTTCTCAAAAACCCAGGAAGCAGCTGGATCCTCCTTGAGAGTTCCTAAGGGGAAAGGTGACACCTCTCTCCCTGCTTCAGCCAAGGATGATGTAATCTCAATCTCTGTGTGAAGAAAAGAAGCATGTTTTCCTACATTTATATCCTGCCAAGGGAGCCAAGGAAGTATACATTTGGTTCCCAGGCACTGACCAGATCCAGGTCTACCTTATGTCAGCAAGCTGGTGTCCTCATGTGCCTTAAGACAAACTGAAACAGGTGGAAAGATAGTTTTGAGCACTAGAAAGAACTCGGGGGAGGCTGCCTCTCTGGGGATTTGATGTGGAACAATGGATTTCTTCTTTGGAGGATTGCTATTCCTTTTGTTTCCACTCAGCTAGTATATTTGTAATAAACTCAATATTTCTACAGTTCTACACCGTGTTTTTCAGTGATCTCACCAAACCAAAGTGAGTAGTTTCACTGTAACTTCTCCCTACAATCTTATATGGAAGGTGCACAACAATATTATGAAGTAGCTACACATGGAACATGTGCAAAGGAGGGTAACCAAGATGATAATGAGTCTGGAAGCCAAGCCTTATGAGAAACAGTTGAGGGAGTTGGGTATGTTTAGCCTGGAAAAGAGGAGACTGAGAGGAGATATGATAGTCATCTTCAAATATCTAAAGGGCTGTTACATGGAAGATGGAATGAGCTTGTTTTCTCCTGTCCTGGGGGGTAGGATTCGAACCAATGCCTTCAAGTTACAAGAAAGATTCTGACTAAACATCAGGAAAAACTTTCAGACAGTAAGAGGTGTTCAACAGTGGAACAGAAGGTGGTGGAATCTCCTTCATTTGATAATAATAATAATAATAATAATAATAATAATAATAATAATAATAAAAACAACTTTTATTTGTATCCCACCCTTCTTGGCCGAAACTGGGCTCAGGGTGGCTTGAGGTTTTTAAACAGAGACTGGGTTCTTTAGTTGAGATTCCTGCATTGCAGGACTAGATGGCCCTCAGGATCCCTTCCAACTCTATGGTTCTAAGATTCGTGGTGTAGTGGTTCAGAGCAGTGGACTCGTAATCTGGTGAACCGGGTTCGATTCCCTGCTCCTCCAAATGCAGCTGCTGGGTGACCTTGGGCTAGTCACACTTCTCTGAAGTCTCTCAGCCCCACTCACCTCACAGAGTGTTTGTTGTGGGGGAGGAAGGGAAAGGAGATTGTTAGCTGCTTTGAGACTCCTTTGGGTAGTGATAAAGCGGGATATCAAATCCAAACACTTCTTCTTCTCTTCTAATGTTGCTATATATATAGTGGCAGCATATGATAACATGAACAACCAGTGAAGTACTGTGTCCAAATGTTTCTTTCCATGACATTAGCATGACTGTATTCCAGTAAGGTCAACCAACATTTGGGCCTGCTCAGTGTGGTGGGTGGTCACTGGATATACAGATTATATGAGAATTGGAAAGTGTGCTAGAGAAGAGGAGAAGTTTGGTTTTCGACATATTACCTGGTGTTGAACTGGATATCCAGGTGGAAATAATAGCTAGGGAGTTGGAGATGCAGGAGTGTCTATTGGATGCAAAGTTCTGGGTTAAAGAGTAAGGTCAGGTGTCATCAGCATATTCATGGGACTGTGGATCAGGAAGAGATAGTGTGTGCAGAAAAAGAAGCAGAACCCAGGAATGGGTCTGTGAGGGATCCCAAAGGAACAAGTCCCTCTGATACATGAACCCAATACTAATGAGTTGAGCAGTAGTCTGGTAAAATAAGGCCGTACTATTTATTTATTTTTTAAAAATCTGATTCTAGGCATATGATGAAACAACTGCACAATGACCTCACAATTTGTTCAGAAGACAAAACCTCTGAGAACCTTTTAGTGATCACAGGGATCCAGACTGAAGCTGCTCCTACATTGGGTCTCTTCTATGTCACTGCAATAATGTGTAGCACGATTCATTGTGTGGTTTCACATTGCATGGATGTGCCATATGGCAAGGGTGGTGTGTACAGTAGGCCTCAAATTTCAATCACTCACCTCATCATCTAAAAACAGTTGGGTAAACGATAATCTCTGCAAATGCAAATTTATCTAAATTATACTGTTAGCATGTGCACCAGTTTTTCACATTTACCCAGCAGCTTCTCTGCATCCTTTCTATTTGCGTAGAAAAGCAGTGGCTGTCTGAAGTGCAAACAGGGCTTCTAAGTATCTGCTGAACATGGATATGGATGGAGTTTGCTCATGACATTTGTTCCCTGTTTACCAAACTGGTTTTTGTTTAGTGAATGTATTTTCCTCCATCATATACAGAAGGATACAACTACATAATGTTGAGATTTATGGTTAAAGTCCGCATGAAACAAGGGGATACATTCCTCTTCAAGATTGTGAGGAAGAATAAAGGGGGCCGAGTTAACTAGCTGAAGATGAAACAACATTTGTGTGCCTCTCTATTTTTCCCCTGCTAATTATTACAGAGGGCTACATGAGACACAGAACATATGGTACATGACATATGACCCAAATAGCTCTTTACAGGAATAAACAAGCAGTCAAATGCTTGAACAGATTTTTGAAAATGTTATGCAAATACTTGAATAACTCTGTTGCTGCTGTGTTTGTCTCATGCAATCAGAAACTAGAAATATACTATACTATATTTGCAATTTCCAGAAACTGAATGTCATATTTTCATCTGCTTGATTTATAGCTAATGGTTCACAAAACAGCGATTAAAAATAAGGTGTCTGTTTGATCAGAAATGAAAACTTGCCCATGGTTGCTTGCTGCCATTCAAGCCTAATACAGGGTTGGTTGCAATGTGACTGCAATGGTAATGGGGAAACGTAGCTCTGTTCTCTGATGCTGAGTAGTGATTGAAGGCACTGACCTGCCATAGACTTATAATAGGGGAGCAGGTGTGGCAATGATGGACTTTAATTTCCTTTAATAAACCTTTTATGTGCCACACTTTTACTGCCATTCTATGCTCTCCAAGGTCCTGCACATAATAGGTTCATTACTTTTGATTACTATAGTCTATTGAGACAAACAACTCCAGAACACACTATATATTATGTTCAGTTAAACCAATACAGACTATTTATCCAATGTGCATTATTTCACCTGCAACTCTGCTGACAAAATTAACAGCCGCTCCTGTAAGCTAAAACTGTTTAAAACCACTGGTACTCCTTTGTCATCATTTCATAATAAATACCGCACCAATCACTACATTTCTCTTTTAACTGTGTAACAAAAAAAGGGGGGCTGCCTCTTTTTAAGCAGCAGTTACTTGGGGTTTTATTTTGTCATGAATATTTAAAAACCACACAATGGATGAAAACCAGCAGCCAAATCAATATAGGTGATTCTTTCTATTGATTTTCTTTCTTTAGGAAAATCATTTGAATTTATGACAGATGTTTAAACAGATTAAGATTAAACTGGCTAAGGCCTGTTTAGTATGATGAGCATAGCACTGTAAACCCATCATCATGGGCTGAGGGCGTCTGTTGCATATAAAACAGTCCACTCACACACAACTAAAAAAAAAGAGGGGGGAGCTTTATTTCTCAGGAAACTGGGTGTAATCCACATAGTACAACAACTGTGCAGTTTTCATTCATTTAAGTGGGTCTTTTGCAGGGCTGTCAAATGAACTTGAGGGATTATTCCTACTGCCTTTGATAGAGACTGGTGCAATCTTATACTTGGTCTCCTCAGAAATTAGTCCCCTGGAGTTCAATGGGACTTACTTCCAGGGAAATGTCTACAGTTCTGAAGCCTAAATTTCCTTCATATGACTTAACTTCAGTTACCTTACATCACCATACACCTTCCTAAAAAGGAAGTTGTTGTGAAATAAGCCACACTTCCAGGTAGGGCGGTTAGAATGTGGGTGGCACAACAACTTTTCATCATCAACTCTGGGAAGAATCTTTTATTTTTATGTTCAAATGATATATCATTTTGCATTTAATTCAAGGCAGACTGGTTTACGTCAGTAGCAATAAATATGGCATAGCTAGATGTCATCATGACCCAACAGCCCAATGCTCTGCTATATCCAGCATCCTCTCGCAATCTATGACAATTAATAGATAACTATTTCGTCCCATCGCTTTAATTCTTAATTCTACATATTTGCAGAACATGTACTACTAGTACATAGAAAAGAATCAACTTACCATGACTCTTTGGGTGAACTTTATGTCGTACTGAAATTATTGGAAATAAAGAGTAGTCAGCCTCTCACAATATGCTTATGTCGCTACAGGATATTTTCCCAAATAAGGCCCATGTTTAATGGGAAGTTTCATTATTTGTACCTAATTTATGCTGCAGTGCCTGGACCATTTGTTGCGGCCTCAGTGGGACTACTATGGAACTTCAGTGAGGTGGGCATCCCTTAAATAGCATGGACAGGAGAAGACAATCATGCATGTGTTCGGTCAACATATGGGAGGGTCAATGAGACAACCATCTCCTCTTTGCAGACCTTTATTATTCCAGTTTAAACCAGGCACTGTTTCTTTGCTTACTGCATCAAGGAACAGGTTTAGGCCTAGTTTTCTAGCCTAGTCATCTCCTCAAATGTACTTTTCTATATGCAGGTATGAGTTTCTTCATGCATGTTTGTGTGTATTGTATGGAGGCAGTGAGGTGAGCTCTATCTCCAGTTTGAAGTGGTACAGTCCAAGCTGGTTTACCAGCTTAGCAAGAACTTTGAACAAATGCTTCAGTGATGCAGCCATCTCCATAATGGTCAAAATGCCACACTGGTAAAATGTCCAGAATCCCATCTACTATTTCTTCCACTGCTCCCTGGAGTGGTACATGGCACCACAAAAGTGACCAGATGAATACCCTTCAAGTGTGGAGGAGAAAGTGGGATCATCCCCAATCACCAAGCCCCACATCACCAACTTGCATGCCAGCCATCCCCATATGCTCATCAAATTTAAGAAAGATTCTTGCTGCTCCCCCCAATAGTCCCTGGCTCACTGTGTCTGGGCTCACAAAGCAGGTTGAAAACTTCTATTCTGGGAAGTTATGCATAAGAGGAAAGTGTGGCGGAGGTGAAATAAGTTCAGTAAGATATGTCATGTCATGCGCACCACAAGTTTAAAGTGTTCTGTGCTAAATTCTGAATAGGAAAAACAACTCTCTCCATTAGAAATAGAAGAATTAGAAGAAATAGAAGAAAGTCACTAACATTGTGCAGAAAAAAGAAGACAAAAATCCAAGCTTACATGGCTCCTGGACAGGGCCGTCTTTACCTGGGGATGCAAGGGGTGCGGGGCACTCGGGCACTGAATTCTGGAGGCACCCGATGCCCACCGCTGAAGCTACCTAAGCTCTTAACTATCTACCTGTTATGAAATAATAAATAATTTTGATCAAGCTAGAAAAATAAAATACATATATACAGTGGTACCTCAGGTTAAGAACTTAATTCATTCTGAAGGTCCGTTCTTAACCTGAAACTGTTCTTAACATGAGGTACTACTTTAGCTAATGGGGCCTCCTGCTGCTGCCGCGCTGCTGCAACGATTTTTGTTCTCATCCTGAAGCAAAGTTCTTAACCCGAGGTAATATTTCTGGGTTACGGGAGTCTGTAACCTGAAGCATCTGTAAGCTGAAACGTCTGTAACCCGAGGTACCACTATACCTAGGTATTACCAAAATGTATACCTACTGTTTCACTAAAGGACTTTTGACTTTGTGTGCTCATTTACCAAAGACATGTCGTGCCAGCGGCGGCACTTGTCATTCACAATGGAGCGCTGGGCAGATCTTTGCACTTTGACAGCGCATATGCTAAAGACCCCACTACTCCTGGAGGAGTAGCCAAGTTAGTCTGTTGCATCAAAAACAAGGAGTCAGATTTATTGTCGCATTGTTTTTTGCAGAAGAGCTACTTCATCAGATACATGTTGTTTTTACTTTTACAGTACAGTCTCCACCTATTACAAGAAGCTTTTCTGTTCATTAGAAAAACAAACCTAAAATTTGATGAATACCACTGCAGGGAAAATTGTTTTATTTTATTGTTCAGGTTTAAGAGATATAACAGCACTAGAGTTTATATATTAATATGAATGTTAATTATTTTTATGTAGAGTTTACAACATTATTCCCAATTTCTAAGTAAAGGCTGCCATATTAAGAATACTTACTGGGATGCGTATTTTGCAAACAGACATAAAATATATATTATGATTTAATCAAGACTTCCTCTAAGTATGTGTTCACACAATGGAGCATTAGAGTTCATTTGACACTAATGATTTTCATTTTAATAAGGCCTTCAAAGAGCTTTTATATTCGCTGATGACAGGTAGTGTTTTATGACATCTTAAAATAAAAATATTATGCTTTGCCCTGAGTTTCTGGGAAGAGCCTTCATATCATTCTGGAGTGAAATGCAAAAAGATTATGTACAGTTAAGGTCCCCCCCCCAAAAAAGTGTGCATTGTGGCTCTCCCATTAAAAATATTCATCTTTTCTTAATGGACAGTATCAGACAGAGACAGAGAGAGAGAGAAATACAAATGGATCTGCCTTGCCGACAGCAGTTTAAGCCAATATCACTAGGTAGGCACAATTTTGGTACCACTGAACTTTATACAGTAGTTCTAATAGCTTGAACCTAATATGACCTGTCTGCTTGTCTTAATTTTAGCCTACATAATCAAGGCTGCAGTTCTGTAGTATGTCCAACTGAAGTCAATGGAACTTCTGAGTAGACATGTAAACAATTGCATTGCAAAACACAAAGGTATGTGCTGTGCTGGAGCTCTTGGTGGGTGATCCCGGTGTAATTTTAAAAATAAAATAAAGACAGCTATCATCTGACCTAGTTTGGATTGAATATCATAACATAGGCATAGGAGTCCAACCCTTTGCCAAAACCACACCACCAGTATAGATTTTTCAAGAAGCTACGGAAGGGGAAACTTGCAAGCTAAACTTTCATCAGAAGCTCCAAATGCACAACTCCTACTTAACATGCAGTATGGCCCTTGTATAACTAAGAGCCTCCACACTACATGTTAGGTTATTTTATATGTATAAAGCTAGCTACTAAAAAATCCTCTGCTTTTCCTCAGCAATGAAGTGCTTTCCTGAGTAAAGTGGCCTTCTATCACTTTCAAAATATATCCAGAAATGGTCTGCATACATATGAAGATCTATTGATGCCTTACTTCTAGATTACTCAACACTTGGGACAAAGTTCCTTCAGCATGTGCTTCTCACATAATGCCTCTGGGAGCAGCTCCCATGTTTTATATGATCATGGCAGTCTTAAGAAAAGAGTTGCTACTACCTCACAAGGTGTTGGAGCCAGATACATGGAGATAATAGTTCATGTCTTCAGTTCCTTATGTCATCCCAGCCCACTCCTGAGTCTACAGGTACCCAGTTGCAGCCTCAGAAACCATCACCCAGAAGATGCTAGTTGTATGAGCCAACACTCAATAACTCAAAGGCCAACTACATAAAATATTAAAAGGCAATCCTAATAATGTCTTACACAGAAGTAAATTTCATTCATGTCATTGGAGCTTCGTATCGGATAAATGTGTGTGTTTATAATATTGCAATTTAAATGTGTGACTGTATTTGTGTACCTTACTCCCTTTATTTAAAAAATAATAATCACAAAAAATATCAGTGGAACGTGTTAAACCAGATCAGGATCCAGATCAGAATGATTAACCCTTTCCCATACCGTTTCCCACTGAAAATCAGCTCAATTGAAGCACCATTTGTATTCATATAATTTTCCCTTCCATGGCAAATAACAGCTGAAGGGAGAAATGATATGGGAGAAAAAGTTGGTTCTTATGTTGTACCATGACCATGATCAGGACTGGAGCCATCACTTTTTATAGATATTAAAAATGATATTCAAATATGATTACATATTTAGTGTGTCATCTAGTTTGGCCATCAGTCCAATGCCCCCATTGAAAAGGTTTGGGTTTGAGCTAACATGTGGTGATGCAAACATTTTATCTGTAGTGGTTAATGTGATGGCTCATTCAGCTCAGCAAAAAAGAGATGAAGAGAAAAAATTAAAAAGAAGAGACTAAGTCTCAAACTGGTACCGCTGAAAGGATGATTTATTAGTATTTGTAAATTGATTGGAGTATTCAGATAGAAACTGTTCAGGAGCACTGCAAATCACTAATATGTGAAATATAAACATTACAATGAATTCAAAATGCTGAAGCAAATCAATAAATGACCTCATGCTTGCAAGTCACCACTTGATACTACAGCCTGTGAGTGATCAATACCTTTTTTGACTTTGAAAGAAAGTCGTAGAGCTGGGCAGTAGCTACCAAGCACAACTCATTAGATTGAAAAGAGGGTAGTTCAAAAGCTAAGTCCTAAATGTTTATTATGTGTCCAGGGCAAGATCATGTGGTGCTGGAAATGGAGAAAAGTTCTGCTGCCAGGGATCAGGTTGTAAATCGGCATAAAATTTACTGGGTTATTATGAATAACAATGGTCACTTGTATATGTATGTCTTGGTTACAAACAAGATGTCAATTCACTTGCAATTTATACAATGTAGATCAAAAGGAAATTGTTGCCTAGAGGGAAGACTGAAGCCAAATCAACAAAATTGCATGTGGAATCTTTAAATCTATTTAAAATAGGATGAATATTACTGTTTGGATAGGAGACTAAAGCCAAATCAACAAAAGTGTATATGAATGCTTTTAATCCATTTAAAGTAGGAGAAATATTATACTTCAAACACACACCCCACTCTCTTAGTAGAAATCATATATTGTTATCTACAATGCAAAGGAAGTTGTTGAACAATGCAGACTATTGCTTCAAAAAAGGTCCATGACATACTTTTTAGCACTTGCCAAGAAACAATCTTAAGTATTCTTCTCTCCCCGCCCCTCCGTCATGAATTCTTTAGTCATGTTTCATTCCCCCCCCCCCTTCAGCAGGTATAAAATGTAAAAATTGGATTGAAGGATCTTTTCAGTGATGTGTAGCTTTTTGGATTTTGATAACTTCTTTTTCAAACACAGTATTTTCCATTTCAACACTATTGCTGGTGCTTCCCCAAAACGAAAAATGAATGGTGCAAATTTGACTGCTTCAGCTGTGTTACTATCCTCCCAAACTAAAATAAATAAGTCCAAACACTAAATCTAAATCTGAAAACAGATTCAATTTGAGACTACATACCGTGTAATCCATTCTAGGACACCATGATTACTGATGGCCAAATGCTATGTATATTTTTGAAGGAGTATTTTTCAAAGGGGGTCTAATATTTGAAAATGCATAACGGCGGAATAAATGTTAGACCAGAGACAAGCTTGGATGGTTTTGTAATGAGGATGATTTATTTTGATTCTCACTTCTGATTTCAGAGTTGTCACTGCTGTTGTGTTCCTCATCCATGCAACTTTGCACAACTGGCAGTGCTGAATATAAACCAAAGCCATATGTTTATGTCCTTTTGCCAAACGATTACAGCAAATAGTTCTATTATTCCCTTAGGTAACTAATGTGTGCCAAGGATTTCTATTAGTCTGCTTTACCAAGGCATCAGAGGGTAAAGTCGCAGCTTTATGAAATGAGGGGGCAGGTGCCAGCTTTATATTTTCAGAACAAATATGTAAAAAAAAATTATACCACATAAAAGATTGGACAGCACAAGCCAAAACAGAATCTTAATTTTTAAATAAATAAATAAATAAATATCTGAAGGATTCCTTTTACAATGAAATGTGTTTTTTGAATAGCCTATGACAGAAAACCATTTAAAATATAAATAACAAACTATGTTTATGTGCAGTCAAGCACATGATGTGCACTGCAAACATTAAACATGTTAAACACATGCAAAACGTGTGTGACATTGCAAACATGCAACATTTGGTGCATGTTTTGTGCTGTATTATTATTTTTAAATTCTTATAATGAAAATGGTACATATTAAAATATATTTTCAATTCTGATGAGTACATGCGGCTCTGAAAATATTGTTGCTGCTTGCTCATTTGAGAATGAGACAGCATCAGAAGCGTCGGCCTGTTGTATTGAGAAGATGCTACATGGACCTATCAAATTTTGTTAAGAGTTTAAATGAAGCCAAAGTTTGGAAGTCATAATGAGATTTCCAAATGGAACAGCAGCTCAATAAATGAAATCACATACTTTCCACTCAAAACTAAACACTAAATGCATTCTCCCACCTTTGCTTGCTTCGGAGCAAAATTATGTGCAAATTCCAAATGACCAAATCCGTCTCTCGGACCAAAATGTCTTGTTTGACTTAACAGATAATCCAAAAATTCATTCTCTGTAAGAAAGAATGCAAAATGAATGAGCAAAATCACAGACCAAGCAGGAGGAACGTGTGCTAAATTTCTACTCCTCTCCTGTCCTGTTATCAGCGTACATGTGAAGAGTCTGCCCTGTGCTTTTCAGTGGGTAAACTTCCATTACTTTGAAGAGAATTGTAAGTGCACCTATACAAAATTCAATCCTGCTCTTAAAATAGTTTTATATTTTGAGGATCTGATGCTAACATTTGAGCACACATGGTAGATGTGAGCATTATAAATTTAAGTTATGGAGAATTAAATTGTTCTGTTTAAAACTAAGAAGGAAACTTGCTACTTAACTGACACCTACATTATATATTTGGAAATAAGATGCATAGATTTTACAAAAGAGTACTTAATTTTGCATCAGAGAGCCAGAGGAGAGGAGAGGCTAGAAGAGGAACAGCTGCTGCTGGACTCAACTCCCATCAGTCCCAGCTACCGGGACCAAGGATGATGGGAGCTGTAGCAAAGCAACGTCTGGAGGGCAATGGGTTGTCCACTCCTGTGCTAGAGGGTTAGACTTGAAAGACATTCTGTGATGACTCATTTAATAAATACTGGTCTTTCTTTCTTTTTGCAGTATATTGCAATGGTTGGATGAAACAACCTTGGATAAGGGATACTTATAAAGTAGCCCAAAGTTACTGTCCTGTGCTCCATCTCCATAGAATTAAAACTTAAACAGTTCTTTAGCAGTTCTATCGCTGTGCAGAGTAGAACCTGTTTGAGAAAGGAAGGGGGCACCAATGAGTCTTTATAGGCAACGACAGCTGCAAAGCAGGGCTTAATCATTTGTGCAATGGCTCAGTGTTAGAGCTTAAACAAGGAGGAAGTGCATGATGTAGGAATAAATAGAAATATCCTGAGCAGGCGCAGAGTGCATTTCCTTCATCACTGAATTAATGACAAGGAGTCTGCACATATCAGAACTAATAGGTAAGAATGTCCAAATCATAGGTCAATGTAGACTTGAGACCCAACGTGACTTTTTCTAGAAATTAAATGCTCATGCTACAAAGGGCACACTGATATAATGATGATGATGATTAAATGTACCACCATCAATATATGCAGCATTTTACAGAGTAGCAACATTGTGTTAGGCAAACTCAAGGAGTTAACAGTCTAAAATTCCACACAAAGTCAGCTATAGAGGAAAGGAAGGAAGATGATGCTTACGCTAAAAAAGAGAATAATATGCTGAAGGAGCACATCTAAGGAGCGAAATAAGGATTTCTTGGTTAGAGATCTAGGACCAGCAAGTATGCCTCACCCCAAGGAATGAGGTCAGGTTTTAGTCAAGTTAGCATAAGTCACTATTTATGTCACTACATTTTAAGTTGATTCATGGCATTGTTTTGGTTATCATATTAAATCAATGTCTGGCTTAACTATTTGCAACATTCAGTCCCCCATCTTTTACATAAGTTTTATATAATGATTCATTACTGGAAGACTGCCAGCTAGATGGCTTTAAAAGGGGGTTAGATAAATTAATGGTGGATAAGGTTATCAATGACTATTAGTCATGGTTCTCTCCAGTATCATGGGTAATATGCCTCTGAGTACCAGATGCTGGGATTCACAAGTGCTCTTGTGCTCATGTCCTCCTTGTGGGCTTCCCTTAGGCACCTGGCTGTCCACTGTGAGAACAGAATGCTGGACTGTGTAGATTTTGAGTATGATGCAGCAGGGCTTGTCTTATGTTCTTATCAATGCAGTACACCAGATAAAGTGAAGCTCACTTGGTACATTAAAGTTGTCATGTAAATTAAAGAAGCCAGAAGTGTTAATGTTAATCCCTCAAGATATACAAGCTACATTAACACTTAAGGAATCAAATTGAATAACTTGCATTTGCGTATCTACCTGCAGCACCAATGCTAACCTGAGAGTTTTTGATATTGAATAGTTTGCTTACTGTTCTCTAAATAAGAAGACAGCAGCAGAAGATGAGTGCTCAGAAATTACTCTGAATCTAGTTCTTTGAGAAAGTTTACATTAGTGTCAATTTGTTCTTTTAATATTGAAAGCTGAAAAAATGTTATTTAGTAATGCTAAACTTTGGGTACACTCCCTTGTCCTGGAAATACTACTACTATTATTATTATTAGCTCAACTGGACATGATAGGACCATTTCAACTGTGCAAGAAAAGTTATTGATGGACTGTGACCAATTTGTCTTGTTTTCAGAAATGGAAATGTCTTTGTCCTGGCTGCTTCAGATCAATTCTGCCCTGTCCCCCACAGAATACAATAACACCTCTTTTCAATTTCCTAGATTGAATATAGTCTATTATCTGTCCCTTTGACATGGTAGCTTAGAACATTTTCAGAAGTGTTCTGGAAATAATACTCTAGAACTTAACAATTAGGGTGGTTTCCAACAAATTGTACTCAGTGTACACCTACTGAAATCAGTGGACTTGGGTAAGTCCATTGCAGCCAGTGCAGTTCACAGTAAAGATCTTCACTTTAACATTTATGCACAAATTTATCATGGTATGAGTTTACTTTTTTTGTAGTTTGACAAGTTTGATACAATCATATTTATAAATTATATTTCAGCCACTAAAATAAAAAATTCTACTTTTCTGAGATATTACACATAGACACACACACACACACACACACACACACACACACACAAAGACACAATTTTGGCATGGTTCTCACTGCTCCTAGGCTTCTAATTTCTAACATGTCAAACAAAGAAAAGTTTAGCAAGTACACACAGCACTGAGTGAACATTACAGCTAAGAGGAGGGAAATGATCCAACTAACTAAAAGGATGTTAATCTTATAATAGACATGCTACTCAAAAAAATAGGTTGTGTGCCCTGATAAGATTTTAATTTACTAATCTTGTTCTGTACAAGAGCCACTTTGCACCTGCCTCTGTCCTTTTGTTTGCAACACATTATCCTAAAACAAAGGATCCCTGAATGAAGCCCTTTCTATATCTTTAAATTTAGCAGCATTTTCTCCCTCTCTAATGCTCCATCAGGTTATATATTTATTAGCAATACATTTTCCACTTATTTTCTCAAAGATTGCCAATAAAGCACTAAATCACATAAGGGAGTAGCTGTAAACCCTTGGAGTTCCCCAATGTCAAACTCATTAGCATCCGAATAACCACACAGCAGCACATCATCTGCACAATTGTAAATTTTACTACTTTTAAATAGCATTTCTCAAAAGGCTCATTTTCAACTTTCTTCAGTGGTTGGCTCTCAGGGGGCAAGGCGCTTCCTGACGCTCACAGCTTCAACTCAACAACCGGGCCGTTTACTGTCAGAAGCGTCAGTCCTCTGCCCTAACCCCATCTGCTGTCTCTTGCTTCCTAAGGGACCGAGAGTTAAGACAGCACAGCTGAGATCCACTTAGGAAAGTGCACAGAGGGCAGGGGCGGGTGGAACTTTGCAGACTGACTACAAAGTGCAATAGATTTCTGACTGAGGCAGCGATGCTGCAAAAACGGCTCTGGAAAATATCACGAAGCTGTAGGGATTTCCTAACCCCTTGACATTAGACAACATGATGAGCTGGGTTTCATCTTGATTGAAGGCCTCAGTCATTTCAAAGAGACTCCAGTATTTTGCTCTTGATGATGGACCAGTGCAGTCCGCAAGTCTTACGGATAAAAGAAAAACCACCTCTTTGATGGAAGATTAGCTTTTGAAATGATATTTGATGTATTTGTTAGCTATTTTCACATCCTTCACATATTAAGGCTATGCGTGTGTGAGCCTCAAAAGATGACAATTGTTTTGAAATGAAGGAAGACGTGTTGTACCAAGTCAGATGCCTTGTCCACCTTAGTTTAATATTGTCTGAATAATGTCAAGCAGTGGTTCTCTGGGATTACAGGCAGATGTTTTCCCCAGCCCTCCCTGAAGTTTCCAGGCACTAATAGGGTGCTCTGCTATTGCACTGTGGACCTTCCCCCCAAACACATTAAGGCCTTCATACTGCACTGGGCTTTTCTCCATTAACCAATGAGTCAATGTCACAGCACCTTCAATCAGCCTTCAAACAGATTGGCCCTCCAGTCTTTTCATCATTAAATAGACCTAGGAAGATTATTGTGAGTTTTATATTCATGGTCACAGAAGCAGCAGATGGAGACAAGCCAGCATTCCTGCTGTTGTGCTTGCACCACATCACCCCTTCCTTCCCAATAGGCAACAGTGACCTGCCTACCAGGAAGCTAGCACAGCAGTTCTGTCCCACCCATCTTGCAGCTTATGCATGGTCATGCTTATGGTACAGTGAAACAAGCAAACTGGCCAGTCTCCTATTGAGCATGTGAACATCTGAGCTGGAATAAATGAATATGTTTTTGGATGCTCCCTTGCCATATTTCATGATTGTGAAGATAGTTTTACAAATATTGCCGTATTGCTTGATACAGTTGCACGCTTGAGGCTCTCACCAGGACATGTTCGAATGAACATATGCAGTGCTTTTTTCTGGGGGTAAAGCGTGACACTTACTGTAACAATTTTGTGGTGACCACTGGCACCTTTGTTTTAAAAAAGGGAGGGAAGCACTGCTGGCAGCAGGAGTGCCACAGCAAAACAGTCTCTTGCAAGTAGAACAGTGTTTCTTCCCCATCCACTTTCATCCTTAGGTTAGGGGATTAGGCCTATGGACCTGTTATAGGCCTGAGAGTATAGGCCAGGGGTTGGTAACCCATGAACAATGGCCGTTTCAAAAGCTCTCTGCAAGGTATCACTTTAAACCTCAGGAAAACCAATATACATCTGTCCCACTTCCTGCAGCCTGTTGTGTGTAAAGGAAGGTGTGGGGAGGCAAAAGAGGTTCACAGAAAAGAGAGAAAAGTGGGTAACCCCCACACTTTTATCCACTACTGGCTTCAACCCTACCCACAGCCAGGGTGCATTATCCTGGAGGGAAGGTGGTCCTCAAAAGACAAAAGGCTCTTCATACCTGGTATAGGCCTCAGAGTCCAAAGTTTCTATGAGACAAATGCCTGTGGCAGTTAGATTGTTTTGCATGCTGAGAGGGCTCACTCCTTTAACTGCTCTGAAATCAGGCACTCCCAAACCAACCAGCTTAAATTTGCCTTATCCCAAGTGAATAAATAGGTATGGGAGAGGTATCCCAAGCCAAGCTCTTTTTCAGCGACCATAGCTTCCCATTTGGATAATATATTCCAGAGAGCTGTGGCAACTGACTACACTTTTGCATTATATTTTTCTCTGTCCTGCTACCTTGTTGCAAGTCTCTAATTTAAGCTGCTCAAACCCAACAGGCCAACTTTGCACCCTCCTCAAGTGTATTTGCCAGGTTAAAATGTGTCTGATCATTCTTGCTTGCCGTGATACACAGGATATTTGATGATGTCTGCAATCAAGCCTATTGTGCAAAGGTAGCACTAACATTTGTTTCTCTGTCTACTTTTGCTTCTGGACCATTGTAGGAGGTTGTGCAGAAGGAAGGGAATTCATCCTTCATCCTTACACCCTGATGTAAAGCCAGGATTGCAGTGAACACATCTATCTTAAGGGCGGGGGGGGGGGGGGAGGTGTGATACTTGAGAAGCTGGCCCTAAGCACATCACCTCTCCAAAAGTTTTGTGTCTACCATAAATTCAGCTTTCAGTTTGGGAATGTGAGCAAGTGCCATGAGTGTGCTGATTGCTTTCAAACATAACAAGGGAAGGGTCCCTGTCTAAAATAATACCAAAGATTCTTCACAATTCAATCCTTTCCCTATCCTCAACACCAGCAGAAGACACATCATTATTATTTATTTAATTTATATACTGCCCTATACCAGAGGTCTCAGGGTGGTTCACAGAATAGGGCCAATTCACATGATCCCCCATATGAGCTGATGATGCAAACTAGCAGAATCCAGAGCTGGGCTCTGCTGGTGTGTACTGCAAATTTTTTCTTTTTAAATAACATTTTATTGATTTTTCCAAAAATAAAAAAACAACAACAATGCAAAAAAACAACACAAATTGACTTCCTTCTAATCCCTTCATTGATTCTTTATCAAGATACTGCACGTATTTAAATCCCCTATTATCCATTCATAATAAAATTACAAGTAATCTTAAAACCCTGCTAATATATTAACCTGTGTACATTGCTTCTGTATATATGCAATAAACATCTTCCATTCTTCCTTAAATTCATTATCATCTCTTCCTCTTAATTTCACCATCAATTTTGCCATTTCAGCGTATTCCATTAGTTTTGCCAATCTTCTTTAGACGGGACACCTTCTTCTTTTCAATATTGTGCTAATAAAGTCAGTGGGGCCGATGTGTACTGCAAATTTTCAATGTGTGTCAACATAGCTGCCAGCATGATTTGCCCTATGACTACATGTTAACCAAATGCACAGTAAGTTGCATTCAAAAAGTCCACACATTTAGGTGTTTAGATGGCAATACTGTTGAGGGAAGTTGAAAGATGTTAATATTAGTTAACCTTTACCACTTACATGTTATGGGGTGGGGCATGGCATATAGCATGTATGCTTTAAATTCTGCATTTTGTTGGGGTTTTGGTGGGGAGGGGTTGCCTATATATCTATAAAAATCCTTAAAAGAAAATAAAAAGCGACACATTTCATTATGGGTTCAGCAATGATCTAAATAAAGGTGTGAGATAGGGGAGCAGTGCAACTCTGACATGCGCTGAAAGTTTTCTATGTGCCCATCAAAGAAGCCATGCATTAGGAGGGTCTTGTGGATCAGCTGTGGCTTGAGTTGTTATCTGCACACATGCTGGTTGCTTTTAGATTCAAATATCCATTTCTTCTGCTATTGCTACCTGCAAAGTTGTAGCTTAAAATTAGCAATCTGCTACCCGAGTAATACTTTGGCCACCTCATGAGAAGAGAAGACTCCCTGGAAAAGACCCTGATGTTGGGAAAGATTGAGGGCACAAGGAGATGGGGACGACAGAGGACGAGATAGTTGGATAGTGTTATCAAAGCTACCAGCATGAGTTTGACCAGTGGAAGACAGGAGTGCCTGGCGTGCTCTGGTCCATGGGGTCACAAAGAGTTGGACACAACTGAATGACTAAACAACAACAACAACCCGAGTAATGGCTCTGAAAAGGAAGTTTGACCCTTTTTTCACCATCACAATAGACATGGCAATTCAAAAATTTCATGCACTTTAATGTTGTATCCTGCCCTGTGGCCTTAGGATGAAGGGCAAATAAAGGAATAATTCTGTTTGGGGAAAATAAAACCATTTTATATGAGGTATTTCTCTTCCACTTTCTGGAACACCCATGTATAATGTGAAACCATTAACCAACACTGAACCATTTTTTGAGTTATGTGAGCTTATTCCCACAATGCATGTTCCTTCCTATATGTGACAGTTCCTTCCATGCCATCTAAAAAACTGAGTTTGTGCCCCATAGGCTGCTGTTGTGATTGGTTCCAATCAGACACTGGTTCAGAAATCCGAACCATTATTTGTGCTAACTTTACATTTTATTCCAACTTTTTGACTTTGCATAAGATAAAACGTAAAAAAAGTACAAAAGTGTAAATACTCAGAAAAATGTAGCTTAACTGGAAATGTGTATATGGTAAGAAAGAGACAACGGACATATTATACTTATTCTCCTGAATTTGTTAGTAGTACAGATAGATAAATATATAGATATAGATATTTTAAAAAATAAGCATATGATTTCACTTGCTATGGGCAAGCATTTTAAAGTCCCAAATCTAACATACAAATATTTATGAACTTCCAAAAAGTGTCAGTGGTGCATAGAATGAACTGAATCTATTCCATCTTGCCCAACATTTTGGGGTGGATTTTGCAGCATTTGAGTTGGATTCTACAACCCATTTCTCCCATGTGCAGAGGTCTCAGAAAAGTGGAAGGATGCCTGGTGTGGCTTGGAGAGGTCACTTGACTACGCTAGGCTTCCTTGCATCTTACTAAAGCCTATGTCAAGTGGGCGGTAGCCTATCATTGTTATGTAGGGGTCCTCATAAAATAGGAGATTTAGGTCTAGCACAAACCATGGGAGACCTTGTGTGCCAGGCCAGCCATCAAAGGGAGACAATAACGCCAGGCACATATTGAAGGGACAACAGTGGCAGCTTCCCATGACCACTCCCCTCTGTTTCAGGATCAGACCTATGAATACCATGCCACCCTTTCTCCATCACCCTAAAACTAGCCAGTTGGCCTCAGATGCAGTGGAGGATGCCAGCCTTTTGCTAGTCTCAAAGTAAACTTCACATGTAGAGTCAGTTTCCTGTACGTGAAATAGGAGGAGGGGCAGTACTATCTTCTTCTTTCATCATCTAGTGCAGGAGTCAGCAAACTTTTTCAGCAGGGGGCCAGTCCACGGTCTCTCAGACCTTGGGGGGGGGGGGCTGGACTATATTTTGAAGAAATAATAATGAAATAATTCCTATGCCCCACAAATAACCCAGAGATGCATTTTAAATAAAAGGACACATTCTACTCATGTAAAAACACGCTGATTCCTGGACAGTCTGCGGGCCGAATTTAGAAGGCGATTGGGCCAGATCGGGGCCCCGGGCCTTAGTTTGCCTACCCATGTTCTAGTGTAATGTCTTGAGTCAGCCCAGGTTCCCATCATGATCTGGGGACAAGATTTCTGCCTGTGGATCCCAAAGGCAGTGAACTCTTTAACCATTACTTTTAAATGGTGGCTGTCACACTGAATTCAGAGTACAATTGCTCCCTGTGTTTCCTGACACCTGGCTTAACTTTGTTTTAGTTACCGCTGCAACACAATGAGAACAGATTCCCTTTGCCTCAGTGAGAAAACCTTTTCACCTCTGTGCTTGTCCTCACAACACCTGTAAAAAGCAAGCTCCTTTGCGTTCTTTTTATTTTATTTTAAATACACTGCAGCAGTTTCTACTACCTTGTGCAAGATCATATTTTGCCTTGCAGAAAGGTTTAACTTTCACCTGATTCAAGCAACAAACTATCTCACAAAGATGCCTGAGGCCTCACATTAATTAACATAACTGCATTTAGATGCTATTCATGGCTGATAGTTCCAACACCTTGTGTCAAAAAAAAGAAAAAAGAAAAAAAAGGAGGGGGTGCCTGCTGTAAACATTATAAACATATTCAAATAAGCTTAACACAATCTGCCATGCTTATTTCTGCCTAGATCATGGACCAGCGAAATGGTTAATGCAAATGGATTTATAATTTGCTTTGGGGGGCCAGTTTCTTCTCCTTATTTATTAGCCCAGCTGATGGGGCAGATTTGATGAGGCACTTCTGGAATAATTGAGTCATCACACAAAGAAGGCTGCTAGCATTCAGAGTGGTTTTATCAGCAGCAAGCAGGCCTGATTACTGACAATTACACTCTGATCCGGTGATGGAGGAGAAAGAGCCAACGAGTGGGAAATGTCCGTGTTTCTATCCAGGAATAATTTCTACATTCATTTTACATGCTAAGTGTTTCCTATCTCTGCATAATAAACTGTAAACAGGAATAGATGGCACAATGTCCCTTAATATTTCCTGGTAATGAAGACACAAATGTACAGTGAGTGCTGATAAATATAGATGAAACATAAGCTCTTCTCCGAGTCTGTATTGTTACCTTTAAAATAAATGCATTTTGGTGGTAAAAGCATAATCATAGGTAATGCAAAAAAATGACAGAAGATTGAAGCTGTCCTTGTAACTACACAGAAACTTTATAAAAGTCCTGTTAATCACTGCAGCTTTCAAGCTGAAGGTGAAATACACGGAAGTACATCATTTTGGTCCTCGGCAGTCAACTATGCAAAAACTCTTTTGGTTATAAACAGTAAAAGGAAGCTACATTGACCTCCATTAGCACTTTGTGGAGAGTGTAACTCAGTGCTAAACCACACACACAGATTATCCTGAAGCTGGAATGCATCTTCACTAAAATAAATTCCATTTCCCTCCTATTGGGCCTTTAAAGAGGTAGTATACATTAATGAACAATAAAGGTGGACCTTGGAGAGCTTTAGTTCACTGTTGGTTGGTCCATTAGGACAAATGGGGCACTGCCCCACTTTGCTCAGTCTGCCCTTGGGCAGCCAGTGTTTGCCTACCTCCTTACTTATAACCAATCAAAGTGATGGCATTGATTGTCAGCTTCCTCCTCCTCCTCCTTGGTGTCCATGTTGCCCTTGTAGAACTCAACAGGGAGGAGGATGGGGACAAAACAAGGATTAGCTGGCTCCACCTCTCATTGACTCTGGCTCCACCTACCTTCAGTCTCTCTGCTTTATGCCCTACCAGTCCCAATAGGCACCAGCCACCACTGGTTTTGGGTATTTTCCCTCTTTAGGATGCTGGGGTTTTTTAACAGATACTTCAGAACTTTATAATCAATTATGATAAAAGTAGGAAATTTTACAACTCCAAAGAGTCTCCCGCCCTTGCTTGGAATGGGTGATCATGAACAGCTGAAACACAATTCGGTATTTTTGGAGAACCAGGTTTGTATGTCAGCTATAGAAATGCTAAACTATCAATACTTCTGTTTTCATTCCAGAGTCTATTAGTATGAAAACCCAAATAATAACCTTCTGATGCTTGTTCACCTCTTTTTCTAATTTCAAGCTGTGTTGTCAAAGAAAGAAAAGTTAGGTGGAATCTACACACATTTTAAAAACACTGTGAAAATGCTTTTAAAAAAAATGTTTTGTAAAATACATTGAATTTTACATAGCTCACTGTCATCATCTAGTGTCACATTTGTATACTGCACTTTACAACACATTTAAAATGTTTTATTTGCAGCTGTATAGCTGAGTCCTTATTCTCTGTTCTCCTAGGGTAACTATGGCAACTGTGTGTTGCTGAAGTAATCGCTTAACTTCAAGACCTGGGTTAGAATAATATGCAATATTTTGAATACAAATGTACGCAAACAGCCCTGTGATTTCAGAACAATTTCTTTCATAACACACATTTTTTATCCAAGTGTTCTTCAGAGTAAAAATGTGCTAACACTTACCAAATAGTTTTGTCAAAATTAAAAACCCAAATTTGCAAAGAAGAGAAAAATGCATACTTATTTCAAAAAGGCACTGGGCTTAGATTGCAGTCCAAGAGCAAGGCCCATTGAATGCAGTGGGAATTACTTCTGAATCGACATAGTGAGGGTTACAACATTAGGCTACATTCACACCATACAGTTAAAGCACTAAGATACCACTTTTAAAAGTCATAGAATTGTAGAGTTGGAAGGGACCATAAGGGTCATGGCTTCCCCAAAGAATTCTGGGAGCTGAAAGTTGGTAGGAGATCCCCAATCCCAAGCTACAATTTCTAGCGAAGTTTAACCAATCAATCCTTTTTCACAGGGAACTCTGGCAATTATAGTTCTGTGAGGGGAATAGTGGCCTTCTAACAATCATCATCAGCCATAGCAAACTACAACTACCCAGAATTCTTTGTGGGATCATGGCACTTTAATTGTATGGTGTTAATGTGAACAGTATCATGAAATAACTCAGAAGCTTTAGAAGATGCTTGGGAATGACCAGTATGATAGCTATGTGGCACAACCCACCACGTTTTCCTGGGGCAAGCATGATTTAAATGAAGAAAAGCTGTGAATATCTATGCTTGGTGAGCTGCAATAATAAACAGTGATGAAGTAGCACTCAAAAAACAGAATGAGGAAACGGAATCAACAGAAACACTCCAGAGTCAATGTCATGTTCACCATTCCCCACCAGGAACTAATTGGCCTAAAAGGAATTCTACGTTTACTATATCTACAAAAGTGTGCCTTTATATACTTTTGTCATCCAAGCACCCATCACTTTGATGGCCTGTGTCAGGGCAAGTGAAATGAGAAGGCCCTTGTCATATCCAGCTACAATGAACTGAGTGTGTGAGGAATGGTGCTGATCGGCCTTGGCTCTCTGCACTGTAGGAAGAAGATGATGTGAAGGAAGCCCTTGCACAGCAGTTCGTTACCACAGAGTGAAAAGGGCAACCAACCAGGCTCTACTTCTAACTTATTCAATAGTGGCAACACTGCAACAGAAACCCTAAATAAGGATGGGAGGAAGATTTTCCCTTTAATACAGGAACCTGCTCAGCTACAGCCACGAGAAAGTGGTAGGGACTTGCCCTACCACAGGCTTACTCATAGCAGTAACTAGGGTGGAATCTACACACATATAAAAAATGCTGTGAAAATGCTTTTTTAAAAAATGTTTTGAAAAATACGTTGAACTTTGCATAGCTCACTGTCACCACCTAGTGTCACATTTTATATTGCACTTTACAACACATTTAAAACGTTTTATTTGCAGCTGTGTTGATGAGTCCTAGGACTCTGCTGCAATGCCCCTATGAGCTATAACACTTCCACAGCAAAGAGAGGGGATATCTCTGGGAACTTTATTTGTAGGAATATACCATTTTCCTCTCCTGTGATCATGCTCGTGCATATGGTGTGTGTATATTCCTGCTCTTTAGGATGGAAGAGAACGCTGCTTTGGAAGCAAAGCATGTGCTATTTTATAGAAATCCCAAGGTATTGTGGTTCTATATCACTTATCAGTGTGCAAAAGTTTTAAAGACATTTTCTCATGGATTCATAAACATCTGAGGTAGGCCAGGATAAGAACATTGAAATGCCTGAGGTTATTGAACTGCATATACACGAAGGGATTTGAAGCTTGGTTTATCAGTGTAAAAAATAATGGAAAGGGAGGGGGAACCCCCTTTTCTACCCATTGCATCACTGGGATACTTAAGAATTCTTAGCCTTTTGTCTTCTAATTATTTTAGTTATTTTACTGCTGTCTCCTAACTTTTGATCTTACAAGACAAATGTTTCAAAATAATAATAGTAAAATAATTGTAAAGCGCCTTGTGCACTGGAGATACCTTAAAATCCCCCTCATCTTCAGCATCAACAACAAGAAAAAGCTATTCCTTTCAGGCTTCAGCTACAGTCCCGTTCTTCTTTGTGAACAAAGGTTTCTTACTTCAATAGACATGACAGACATACCCCAAAGGAGTGGGGTGGGGAGGGGATTGAGTCACACAAAAGAAAGGAGTGTGCCATCTTTGAGCATGCAAATCACATATGTTCATTAAATTCAACAGTGCCATGTGAAATGCAGTCTGCCACCTCTAAAAGATTTGTAACTGCCCTAACAGTTAGAGGCAGGCCTTCCCAGCATTTACTGCATTGTGCTTATGGACAATCTTTGATGACCATGCATAAGATATGCATGTGTTTGACATTATAATTGGAAGATATAAGACACTTAGTCTAGGAGAGTTTCCTCAAGCTCTGAGGGCCCAGTTCAAGCAACATGACTGGGCTCCTGAATAATTTGACATGTCACAGGTTCACGGTGAGATTACAGCCTTGCACAATCAGACTTAACTCTGATTTTATATGTTTTCTGGGAAGATATGAATCCTGCTCTCACTACTTGCCCAAGACCTGCCATTCAAGGCATAAAAAACAACAAAACAAAACAATGAGTAACCATATGCAACTTGTCACTATACCAGTTACCATGTTAAACTGGTTAAATTGTGTTGATTCCATCTTGCATCTCAGGCCCCATAATGGTGTTCAAAAATGTGTTTTGAAAACTGCATCTTTCTTATTGACCCAAAAACCCTGCAGCCAACAATTTCTAAAGCTGCACCATTGACTGTAGAGTGAGGGTTACAGATTATGTATCTGCAAATATCACTGGCTAGAAACACAGTTACATAGTTGAAAACAATCACACACCCCCAATTAACACACACAAGAAAACAGGTACTAGTTATCCCAAATACTGTTAAAGCATGTGATGAAGTAAGAATAAGGCAAATAAGGTTTTATATATACTATGTCAAATTTAGTTCTGCTGCAACCTGTTTTCGCTTACTCTTCTTTTAACGATGCAACATCTGTATAAACAGTCCCCAATATTGGGCTGTTTATAAAGATAAGATGCTGACAAGTAAAAAAATGATTTCCATCAGATGCTAAAAAGAATCTACATGATCAACATAAAAGTACACCAATTCCTTCTTTTGAAAGAACAATTCCCTGACTTAATATGTGTTTGTCTATCTATCGTTTCAAGCGTTCTTCACATTGTCCACAGATTTTAAGTGTGTCCTCAAAACATTCAGTGATCATAATTAGAAAACTCCGCTGGGAGCCAAACAGGTGTGTGGTGTTTTCTCAAACAGCCTTTTTTTTTTTTTAGATTAATGACCTTTTTAAAAACAGCAGCCTGACGACACCGCAAGTACCATTCCAGGCCCTTTTTCGGGGGGCCACACCTGAAAGTGAAAGTGAATTATCAATGACATTTTTTAAAAGAATCAGTGGTTTAACACTAATTTCTAATCAGATCCTACAGAAAGGAACAGCTCGCATGGCAGCTGTACTTTTCCCAGGGTTAATTACCTTTCACTGCTCTCTACTAATGAGTCAGCTGTTCCTGTCATCACACAACTACACTGTGTTCATCTGTAGCTCTAGCTGTGGACAAACACAGGAGCTCAAGCCTTGTTTGTATATTGGGGATGTTTGTTGTGCAATGATTTTACAAAGGAAAAAGTACCACAACCCTTTTTTTATTTTTTATAGAGAACCCATACAATGTGCATGCGCAGTGACAAAGGAGTGGGGCAAAAAAAAAAAAAAAAAAAATTAACAGTCAAATGACTCTGCCCCTGCATTTTTATTTTTTACTTTTACTACTGCCTTAGATGTTGCAAAATCCAATACCTTTACAGCTTTTGAGAATCTCCTGCCTGTATTTTTTTTTTTAAGTACTGCAGCATCCACTGGCACATGAAGAGGTGATTATATCTGCATGGTAGAAGGTAATGTAAAATGCCATGTAAAATGCCATGTAAAAATAGTTTGAAAAGGCTTTATGGCAGACGTGTCTTTATGCGGGCATCAGGAGTCTGGGGTTACTGAATGCACGAGGCAGCCTTTGCCAACCTGCTGTCTGGGGCTGATGGGAGCTGCAGTCCAAAATATCTGGAGGGTGCCAGGTTGGCAAAGGTTGGCATGGAAAGCTTAGCACTATTGGGGTGGGTCCTACCTCTGCCACCCAGGCCTTCACTGGCCCTTCTGTACAAAGAAAGAACTTGGGTATGTTTGTTGACAAGAGTTGATGGATATATGGAGGTCAAGGGTGGGGTCTGTTGCTACATCCTGTGCCCTCTTCACATGCTCAGTAACCCCTGGTGGCCCTCATATGTAGGATGGGCATATCCCAGTTCGCCAAATCCAGGTAGCTTAATCTTCGTGTTATGCAAAATGTTTGCTAATTATGCAAATTTTTAAAAAGACAACTCCTCTGCACATGTCTCACAATAGTAGAAGGCATCTGCATGTAACTGTGCTTGATTTGTGCTTGAAAAAGGGCGAAGGGGGCATATAGGACTGGGTGACCTAAGATGCAATAAGCAGCTGGTCCATATGGGGAATTTTAGGCCCACCTCTAACCTCCTACATTAACAGTAATCTGTATTACACTGTTGTTGTATGTCTCTCTCTTGCACAAAGACACACGCATCCACCCCACTACCCAATACACAACACTACAATAAGGGGATAATTGACTATGTTGTCATCAGCACTATTAAAAAGTTTTAAATACTAAAAAAGAGAAAACATTTATTTCCCACAAAAATAACACCTGACTTAGAAAGAGCACAAAGGCAGAGGAGGCAATCTGTCCCCTTATCCCAGGTACATGAAATCCTTGATTTCTCCATAGTTTTCTCTGGGCATCTATCACTTTGGCCCAGAGAAAATAAACAGCTTCAAAAGGAATCAGGAAATTCCATCTCTGAACAATGTTTTGTTTTTTGCTACTATCATTGATTCTCTTACATACTAAACCTGTCTGTGGTTTTGTTTGTTTGTTTGTTTGTTTGCTTGCTTGCTTGTTTTATTAAATTTTTATACTGCTCTTCTTCCAAGGATAACAGTGTGGTTTACAGTATAAAAACACAACATTCATAACACAGTAACAAACAAATATCTCAGTTCTATAAAGGCTAGACTTTCTTTTAAAAAACGGTTCCTAATTAGACAAATGGTTTGGTTGGACGGTGTCAGGATTAAGACCTGTGCTACTCTGGAATCTAGGATGCTTTCAGAGGATGTGGCCCTGGCAGATCCCTGCACTACCATCAACTCCCAGGCATTCCAACTGCCCATTCATTGCTAACAGCCATCCACCTTCAGTCCACTCCCTCTGAAGGGAAGGTTTTGGAGAATCTGGTTTATGACATCAGTGGCTGACCACACCCCAAATATACATTATACTTTTATGTGCAATATCAATTATAAGAAACTTTGTGGGGGGGATCATGCCTGAAAAGCAGAATATTAATAGCATAACATATAGATAACATAGACCATTGGCAGCTTTCAATTCCACCCCCATCATGAACCAGCTTAAATGTGTGGACCATCTTCAAGGACAACCCTACATGTATTACTCTACAGTAGCCAAATCTGGATGCCATTACAGTATGAGTGCCAGTAGCATGGTCATTGTGTTGTAGCTGTGGGTGCAGTTGGTGAATGAGATGAAGCCTATAAAAAGCACTTCAGGCAACAAGCACTACCTAGTTCCAGAAAACTCAGCAAAAAGACTTGTGGCATCTTAATAACAAATTTGTTTTGAGATAAACTTTTGTACATCTGATAAAGTAGACTCTGGTCCATTAAATCTTATGCTGCAGCACATTTGTTTGTCTTTAAGATGCCACAATATTTCCTGTTGTAAAAGCATTACCTGGGCATCCTGGAGCAGAGCTGCATCCAAAAGTACTCAAAAACTGTTCACCTGTCCTGACACCTAAAAGCGAGTGTGACCCCACCCAGAATAGGCAATTCCCCTGAAGGGAATATGTTTGATTCTTCCTCTCATAATCCCTCTTTTGTTTGGATACAGCATCACTTTGTTCACCTTTATGCAATACATCACCATTTGCAGACATTGATTCAGGGGAGCTACTGCCACACCTGGTTCAGATGAAAAGAAGAAATGGAGCTGGGTGTCACACGTGTTCTAATGACACTGCTTTGTAAATTACTCAGCAATGTCTCTCACTGATTTTATGTGCATATCAAAAAGCAGGGGTGGCAATACTGGGCAGAGAGGAGCTTAACAAGATTAACTCCTAGGGGTAGTGCTTTTTCTGGGGGGACGCAGGCATACGCATACCCCTAAACATTTTGTGAATCTAACAAGAGAAGAAACTAATTAAAAAAATAATAAAAATAATAGCTTATTCTCTAGCACGGTGAATCATCAGTTCTGTTGCTACCCCTGATGGCAGCCTCATTTCCTGTCACAGTGTTTCCTGAGTCTCATATGGAATGATAGTACCCCTAAACATATTTTTTTAAGAAAAAAAGCACTGCCTAGGGGAGAGAACAAATGTCTCTCATCACCACCTTCTAGAATCTGTAACACAGGTAGGAGCAGGTAGGTATGCTTCTTCCCCTGCTCTTGAACTTTGGACATTGCAGGAAATGCTCAGAACAGACTACAGCTCTTGAATAATGCACAGGCTCCACACGTTCTCACATGAGGAGACAATGAAATAAAATGAGGAGGAGGACAACAAAAAGGGGAATTAAAAAGAGGGAATGAATTAAAATGGGTTTTAAGGGAGGGAAATACTAAGAGAGGGGAGGGAAAGGGAGGGAGGGGGCAGGGCTTTAGTCTCAAATTACACCTGATACCTCAAACAGGTGGGGCACCTGTCACTTTGGCAAAAGGTATGCATAGTATACTACTAGTGTTCTCTACAAGGATACACACTCTCAAACTTCTGAAAGTGATGGAACTACAAAGAGGGCCCCCTCTGCTGATCGTAACACTGGAATGGGTCTGCAGAGGATTTGGGGGCTAAATCATTTGGGCTTTAAACACGAATGTCAGCAGCTTTAATTGGGCTCAGAAATGAATGTGAAATCTGGTGCTTTCCAGACATTTTGGACTAAATGCCCATCAGCCCCAGCCACCATAGTGAGCAAAGAAATTTCTAACTCCAAAGCTGGTCAGAAACCTGACTGAAAAGGATACAGCTAAGCAGATTTACCCAAGATACAGTGGTACCTCAGGTTACATACGCTTCAGGTTATGGACTCCACTAACAAGGAAATAGTGCTTCAGGTTAAGAACTTTGCTTCAGGATGAGAACAGAAATCGTGCTCCAGCGGCGTGGTGGCAGCAGAAGGCCCCATTAGCCAAAGTGGTGCTTCAGGTTAAGAACAGTTTCAGGTTAAGAACGGACCTCCGGAACGAATTAAGTACTTAACACGAGGTACCACTGTACTGTGCACCTAGTTACCCACTGCCTGTTAACCATCTTGTCCCAAAATGGAAAATCAGGACTGGTCTATAACTACCTAGGTCACTAGATGGTCACAAATCGATCAGACCTCCTTCAGGAAAACAGGAACAGATCCCTCAGTGAATGAGAAATCTGTTAACCTCTAACAACTTGCTATTATTAGAAAGTTCAAGAGTTGAGCAGCCATATTATGGCACAGACTTTCCTAAGTTCATCCTCAGGGTTAATAATCTGAAAACTCACCCAAGCAACTGTGACTAATGGATGCTAAGCTGATTGCTGGTACAGACCCTGACATAAATGGAGCACCCAAATAAAACGGTTGTGACAAGACTTTATCTGGAAAATATGGAGCAAACTCTCCAGAGTGGACTACAGATAGTTCTATGTGTTCACCCTCACAACTGGAAAAAGCTGTGCTAGGTAGCTGTTTAAGTGTACTTGTGAAAATGTTGCATATAAGCATTTTGCTGGTTCACTGTCACCTTAACAGAAGCAAAATTGCTCACTGATTAAATGGCTAGGACCCTGCATACCTCAGAATGTATCAAGGCCATCTCCCTGATTCTGTCCTCCATATATTGAGTGAGAACAGTGGGAGAAAGGAGAGGGGCATTATTTGTGGTTGTTTCCTAGTGGAAATCTGCACTTCTGGAGGTTTGTTGTATCCAAACCAGGTTTTTCCTTAAAGTGATGTATGACTGTTTTACAGATAAGGTTGAATGAATATACAGTAGAAAGTTATGTCATGTGGAATATGTTGCATAAGAGGGCTTTGCAGATGAAAAGTCATGTAAAATTAGCATGGGAGGGGGTCAGGATTGCACCAGTTGGCACCATCCCCAACCTCCATGCACTTATATGGAACCATAGAATAACAGAATTGTAGAGTGGAAAGGCAATGTCAACTAAAGCATCAATGACAGATACCCATGCAACTCTCAATGAAGGAGAGTTCACAACCTCTTGAGGGAGTCTGTTTCACTGTTGAATAGCTCTTACTGTCAGAAAGTTCTTTCTAATGTTTAGTTGGAATCTCCTTTCTTGTTACCCTCTGGAGCAGGTGAAAACTAGTTTGCTCCATCTGTAAGCTTGCTTCCATGTGACAGCCTCTGAGATATTTGAAGATGGCTATCATATTTCCTCTTAATTTATTCTTATCCAGGCTAAACCTGCCCAACACCCTCATCTGTTCCTATTAAGGCTTGGTTTCCAGACCCTTGATCAAATTGGTTGCTGTCCTTTGTACACATTCCAGCCTATCTACATCCTGGATATCTAGTATAGAGTTTAGTGCACACTGCTGTATGCATGTTGGCCAGATGAATGCATAAAGGTGAGTCTCATCCTGACCTGCATTACATGTCATATACAAATGCAGTGGTACCTCAGGTTACAGATGCTTCAGGTTACAGATGCCCCTAACCCAGAAATAGTACCTCGGGTTAAGAACTTTGCTTCAGGATAAGAACAGAAATTGCACGGTGGCGGGAGGCCCCATTAGCTAATGTGGTACCTCAGGTTAAGAACAGCTTCAGGTTAAGAACGGACCTCCAGAACAAATTAAGTTCTTTACCCGAGGTACCACTGTAACGTTAATGTGAAAAATGGTGTTTATTCATTTATTTGCAATATATATATATATACTATCAGTATTAACAAAAAGAATCATAGCAGTGAACAGCATAAAATAAAAATAAAATAGCATGCATAAAACAATTACAAAATACATCACAAATCAGTAAATCAAATTAACACATCACCTTAGCTGGATCAACATAGCTAGATCACTCCTCAGGGGGAAGTGTTGGTGAACTAAATGCTGACTAAATGGCAATACAGTAGGTGCCTGCCTCCCCAGTGTTCATTAAAAGCACATTCTAAAGGGCAGTTGCTGCCACACGGTAGGCCCTGGTCTTAGTTGACATAAGAGGAACCTAAGTACAAAGTAGACATAAGATGAGCAGCAGTACAAAGAGTGCCTCTCACAAAGATAAAAGTTTCCAGGCAGAGGTATACAAAGTAAGTCTTTGCTTCCTTTGTTCCATCCCAACTACAGAGTCCCACTGCTTCTCATTCTCTGCCTGCATACATTGTTCCTTTCTTCCCACAATATGGGTTCCCACATGTATTGGTTAGAGTGTCAGATTATGACCGAGGTGGCCCAGGTTTAAATGCCCATGTTCACTGCCTAACCCTGTATCTTAGGAAAGGACTGAACTCTAGTAGTGGAGCACATACTTTGCATAATGTAAGTCAAAGTTTCAATGCATGGCAACTCCAAACATGACTGGGAAAAGCCCTTGTCTGAGACCCTAGAAAGCCACTGCTAGTCAATGTAGGCAACATGGAGCTAGATGGACCAGTGATCTGAGCACAGCTTCCTATGTTTTATGATCAAGTGATGATCTTTCTGCCCAACCTATCTCGCAGAGTTGTTGCAGGGAAACCAGTAGAGATGGCTGAAACTTTCACTCTGCCCTATGCTCATTAGAGAAAGAGCAGAATCAACAAATGCTGAACAAACAAACAAACAAACAAACAAACAAAAACAAATATGGAATCCACCATTAATGTTTGCTTCACTTGTCATCTCAATAGCCTTCCACTGGTTGCACTGGTTGTTTACACCCCACTCCCTAAAATCTAAGTTCACCAACTCAAAGTTGTGTTATATATGCTGAAATTTCCAGTACAAAAACCCAATTCTGTTACAGCCATGGGACTGGACCCAGATTTCCATGAGTGGTTCTGCTCTCAGAATGGAATGTTCTCAGGATTGCACTTCTCTTTTACTCTGCAGAAAAGTCTGCTACAAAGGATTGGGGACCCTCTGAATCACTATGGGAGATGGTGTGTGGTGCTGCATTGGATAGGAAAAACAGAGGAAATACCTCTCCACTTCCATTCACAGAAGGCCTCTGACAGATCCTCCAAACCATTATTTATTATTGTGTTTCTTGCAAGGCTATCGGGGTGATTCTCTATTTAAAATACTTTTTAAAAAATTTACAATAAAAGAAAAAGCAGCAGAGTTGTCTCAGGCAGCTGGTGGTCTCCTTAGAAACTAATGGTGTGAGCTGACCATTTGTTACTACTACTAGTAGTATAACATTAGGAGGTATATCCCTGGGTGCTCAAAAGGTGGGAGGGAAGTATACAGCTGAACAGTTGGTGGCTTCTTAATATACATTCAATAGCATAATGCCTGTGATTGAGTACAACATGTGGGTTAATTGGGGCTTAAAGCCCACAATTCATCTGCTGACACACAGGAAGGTAGTGATGCTCTATCACATTTAGTATTGCCAGATTCCCCCCCCCCCTTCCTTTGGCAGGTCAGCTGTGCCTTTAAAAGAGGCCTGCAGAACTTGCGATGCACCAAGGCAAATGCAACCCACCAGCAATGAAGAGTGGCCTACAAAGGACTTGGTAAACTTCCAAAATCTGGAGGATTATGAACCAACATTGTGCACTTTTCTTTTGACAGTGTTTGTACGTATCTAGTTATGAAAATTGCTATAACAGTGTTTATTATGATACCCTACCACAGTCTTCAAGTTCAATACCTTTAACAGCTTGACTCAATTATGTACTTTTTTCTCCATTTCATTCAATTTATTTATTTTTAAATGAAAATTAAATGAATATCTATGACAATACACTTTAAGTAAATTTTTGGTTGTTTTAAACATTAAACTGCATTTTTATACGCTTGCAGTTCCTCATGATATAACACAGGACAGCCCAACTTTTCATACTAAGCAGGCCACAAGAGTACTTTGACATGGAACCTGTGGGCCAATACACTGCCTTGTCATGCGTACACGGGGGAAGGGGGAAATGGGACCAAAATTTGACAACCCCACAGCCCTCATGCTGCCTTCCCAAAGCTAGCTAAGCAAGGCACTGAACTTTGGGAAGGAGGTGTGAGGCTCTGGCAGGGTCCTAGAGCCTGCCCACCTCCTTCCCTAAGCTGGGCTTTGGGAAGGAGGAGGGAGGACTCTAGAACCCTGTCAGAACCTTATGCCTTCTTTCCAAAGCCCAGTGCCTCACTTACCTGGTTTTGGGAAGGCAGTGTGAGGGCTGCAGGGGTTTCAAATGTTGCTGAGAGCTGCAAAAAAATGGTATTGAAGGCTGCATGCTGCCTTCGGGCCACACATTAGACCACACTGAACTATGTTAGTTTAGTCAGCTTGTAATTGACTAGTTTTACATATATTTTTATTGTCCCCCACCCTGAGATTTTAGGATTAATGATATTACAATAGTCACATTCTTTTCTTATGGTATGATAACCATTTCAGTACTTTCTGCCCATATCTATGATGAGGAGTTATCACATGTGACTTCTAAGAAAGCCATATATAGATGGTAAAAACGTAAAGGTATCCCTAACCATTAGGTCCAGTCATGACCGACTCTGCGGTTGCGGTGCTCATTCCGCTTTATTGGCCGCGGGAGCTGGCATACAGTTTCGGAGTCATTTGGCCAGCATGACTAAGCCACTTCTGGCGAACCAGAGCAGCACACGGAAACACTGTTTACCTTCCCACCGGAGTGGTACCTATTTATCTACTTGCACTTTGACGTGCTTTCGAACTGCTAGGTTGGCAGGAGCAGGGACCGAGCAACAGGAGCTCACCCCGTCGCAGGGATTTGAACCGCCGACCTTCTGATCGGCAAGTCCTAGGCTCTGTGGTTTAACCCACAGCGCCACCCGCGTCCCTATATAGATGGTAATTAAACAAAATTCTGTCTTTCAAATATTTTAGAATCATAGGAAACTACTGTAGATACCAGGACAGAATATTTATATATCTAATTCAGTTCTGTCAACTCCAGGGGGTCATCAAACTTTTTTGGGCATACAAACACATTTGCCACCTGCCCTTGCAGGAAATCCTGTTCTTTAATCCTGAATAGGAACTGGAATCTGGAGAAACCACAAAATATGCTGTAATTAAACACACCACAACCTATTCCATTAGCTACAACAGACTGCTTCTTTTAAGCCCACTTTCAGTAGGGGAAGGAACCTTGCAGGTGCCATCAAAAGGGCACACATGTGCTTTGGCAACCCCTGATCTAATCTGGCTGGCCGCATCTTTCTAGGGTCTGGGACAGAGGTCTTTCACACAACCAGCTCCCTTGACTCTTTCAACTAGAGATGTCAGGGACTGAATTGGGGGCCTTCTTCATGCAAAATATATGCTCCAGCATGAAGTGAAAGTCCCTCTCACTTTCAGTCTCCACTTAGAACATCTGCCAGTCAAAATGTATGAGTATTTGTGATAATGCTAATGTCAGGGAACTGCCATCAGAGCTAGAGGCGGAGGGAAGGCTCCAGAGGGATGCTGGAGAGGGTCCCAGTAGGGAGAGAGGCAGCCCATCTGCTGGGGAAGGAAATCAGCGTAACACAAGTGGAGAAGGGGGGCAGATAGGGGATTCGGAGAGGAGGCTCCAAGACTCTTTGCCAGAAACCAGCGGGGAGAGCACAGCTGCCCACTCCCTCCCTGCGCAGAAGACTTCCGCGCAGGGAGAGTAGGAGGAGACTTGGCGTTAAAGAACTTCTTTGCTGGAAGAGATTCAAAAAACGCCCACTGACGGATTCTGCCAGCGACTGAGACAGCCACGCAGTGAAGGGCTGTCCAGACAGAAAGGGTTCAACCAGGCAACCAAGCCAAGAGTGGTGGCAACTTACGCACAAGCAACCCCTAGAACCATTACAGCTAATTTCTGTGATATCCAATAAAAAGTGCAAGAAACTATGGGTTGTGTCCAACTAAGTTAGAGTAGACCCCTTGACATGAATGGACTGAAGTTAGTAATGTCCATTATTTTCAATTGGTCTGCTCCAAGTAGGAATAACATTGGAAGCAACCTGAATTTGGCAGCTCCCATCTTCACATTGCCTCCAACTTTCTTCTGAGGAAACTACACATGTGAAGTAAGTAAGAAAGGAGTGCTATATTTATGGACGTGTCCACCACAAATGTAATGGTTAGCTTTGCAGCTTCAGGCTGAGACCAAAGTAGTAAAACAAATGCTGCCTCACACATTTAATGACTTGTATCAGCAGCTTAGAGTTTCTATAGCCCCCCTGAGCAAAACAGCATGAAACAGTGGAGGCGCTAAAGTAAGGAGACAAATAGTAATAATAACACAGATGCTTTGGGTTTTGATCTACATCCTTCTGCTTGTATCCATGGCCTTTAGCAAAACGTGATCTATCAATAGTCTCACTCCTCCTTCCCAAAAAGCAGATATGAAAAGAAAGTAATGTATAATAAAGAAAAGCACTTCTTGGCATATATAAAGGGCTTTTCCATCCCACTGACAACCTGTTCCTGTCCAGGATTAAAGAATAGGATTTCCTCCTAGGGCAGATGGCAAGGACTGAACTGAGCCCTACTATCGTCCTTTCAGGATCAGCTCAGAACAAGATTAAAATCCTCCCCAGAGGAAGCCCCTGTCACTAGGCCTACCATTTATGTCTGGAATAGGGAAGTGGTGGCCTTCCAGATGTTGTGGGACTCTATCTATCATTAGTCTCAGACATCATTGCCATTGAGATGGGGGCTGTAGTCCATCAGTATCAGCTGGACCACAGGTTCCCTATCTCTGAGCTACAGGTTTCAAGGGAGTCAGCAGACCCTGAATAATCACCCAAAGAAATGTTGTGCTTGGGTATTCAATGGACCCAGCCAACCCTAAATTGTCTCAGATGCCAGCTCCAACCTTGCCAAGATCACACGCAGAAGTGGAGGCAACAGCATGGGTTGAGTGAAAGCCCAGAACCAAAGGCATAGTGCCTGTCTTGAAGCATCCTTAAGCCACACTCAAGAGGGAAAAGCCCATCCTTAAACCATACTCAGGAAGGAAAAGCCTGTCCCAACATTTGCTTGAACCAGGATCTTGCTGTCACTTCAGAAAGCAGTGGGGCAGCTATCAAGCTGCTTATTTGTTACTTAGCCAGTGTTGATTTCTCACCATATCCTGTTCTATTATCAGTGTCTCATAAACTGGACAGCTCCCCTGCTATGTTAGAACACTTCAGCCCCTAGACAGCTCTCTAGAAAAATGAATATCTGAGCCACATTTAAGTGCAAATATGATGCCACATCCTTTCTCAACATTCTAAGAACATAATCCAAAAGGGCGTTGGCTTTTTAGAATTAAAATGAAATAAAATATTTCCAGTGTTAGCCATTTACCACTGCTAAATTTCATTCCTACACTCTCCACTTAGCAATACTTACTTGGAAGTGTTGCAGTCACAGCTCTGAGAAAATTCCTAGCCAACAAATTCTGTTTCCCTTACCATTTCCTGAGCAGCATTGTACTGATAAATCATTGTCGGATCCCTAAAATATTTGAAATGAACATTTATGTGAAATACAGAGCTATCATGAAGATGATATGTTCTTGTAAGCGAATACCTTAAAAAGACCACCATGGGTCAATTTTTTGGTCAAGGTTTTTTAAAATGCAAAAAAGTAGTGAGCAAGCTTTTTGAGTTCTTCATAATAATTCTTCAGACTAGATATTTTTTAAAAAAGGAGAAGGAATGGAGAAAAAGTTGGGCATAATGAAAAAGCCCTGAAGAGGAGCCATGTTGGATCAGATCCTAGAACTGTTTAGACCAGCAACTTTTTCTTCACAGTGGCTGACCATAAAGGAAGCCCACAAGCAGGATATGAGGGCAATAGTCATCTATGAATCCTTTGCAATGTGTATTTAGAAGCATGCTGTTCTTGATCCTGGAGGATTGTAACATTCTTAAAATTGAATGCAAGGGAAGTTATGATGAGTTAATTATATCAGCATGTAAAGTGCAAACCAGATTTCAGGTTGCACCAAGGACTGTTGGGGTAAAGAAACCTCAATGACTGCTTCCCTGGATTTTGGAAATATAAAAATCAGAGGTTAAGTGGAACACACGAGTTTCTTGTGAGGAAGAGAGCAGAAGTAATGAGAAATATATTTACATTAGCAAAGCTGTAGCTTAAGTTTAGATAGTGCAGTAGGTCACTATTGGGTAGCATTACCTAGTAGCTGGAGGGCATATCATCCCTAAAAGCTAAATCTCATCATTAGGTGACAAATGGAATGAAGAAGAAAGGGCACAGAGTGATACCACAAATTTAACAACCAGTAAAATATTAGAATCACAATAAGTATACAATTGCATGCCAAGACCCTGTGACCCACAGTTCCCTAGTAGATAATAAACACATGGACATGAGTATTAGGGTTTATGGGTACAAATAGGCCACAACTTTATTGGTTACAGATGTGAATGATGTGGCTTAGGCACTGAAGCCAGGCTAGATTTCAACTCCCGCTCATCTGCAGGGTTTCCATCTAAGGGTAAACCACCAGTAGGGGGAGCCCTGGGACTTGCATCAAATAGGGGCACCCCAAGGGGTTCCCCTCGGAGTCATGGCATGACCCTAGCCCATGTCTGGGCATTGGACAGAATCCACACCCCTGGATCCCTTTAACTGGATATCCTTAATGAGGAGGGGCAGGCGGAGGCTACAACCTCCTCTCCATCCAAACAAAGGCTTGCCCAATGCCTAACCTCACAAAGTTGTGATGATTGCCACAAGGTAGGTGAAAACCAAATGGCTGGTGCCAATTTGCCAAATGGGAAAATTCCTATCCAGCCCCAACAATATGGCAACCAAAATTTGTCCATAGCAAGGTTGTGTCGTTGCACAGCATAAAAAAGAGGGTGGGTGGGTAGGGAGATCCAGCAAAGGGCATGAGAGAAGGTCTCCCTGGCCATGCAGCAGTTTAAATTTCCCACGGCCACAACTCCTGCTGGTCGGTGGGGTCACCCCTTGGCAGGGCTCCGATCAGTGCAAGCAACACAGCTCAGACAGCATCAAGGAGAACGTCAAGCTCTGTCCCCTGCTGGATCACTGCAGGGGCCCCGATGCCTGGCTGCAATGTTGCCCACCAGAAACGGTGAGCGGACTTCCATATACAAAACAAGCAAAGGGATTTCAATCATATGCTTATAGTAGATCACTAAGAACACATTTGGAAGCTGTTTCAGTTTTATGCTCCTTATACATATTCTTGGTTTATTTATTTCAGTCTAAGATTCTAGAGTGCAGGTGTTATTCAGTGTTTCCTCAAATACAGTACTATCATTCTTCACTAAAACCTATTGCTACCCCTCCCAGTTTGGTGTCATCTGCAAATTTGATGAACATCCCCTCAATTCCTTCATCCAAGTCATTTGTAAAGATGTTGAACAACAATTGGCCCAGGACAAAACCCTGAGGCACCTCACATTTGTCTAGGATGATGAGGAACCATTAGTGAGCACTCTTTGGGTTGGGCCAGTCAAGCTGCTACAAATCCACCTAACAGTTACCTCATCCAGCCCACATTTTTCCAGCTTCTCCACAAGAATATCATGGAGGATTTTGTCAAAAGCCTTACGGAAAACAACTTACTGAAACTGCCTGGCGTTTTAGACTGGGATCTCTCCTAGCCCTACCTGTATTGAACTTGTGACCCTCTGCAGGCAAAACAAAGATGCTAGCACTGAGCCAGAGTTCTTCCTCGAAGTCAACATCCATACGTCAACATCCAGAAGTTATCACCATGCATATTGATTAGCTACTCCATTCAAATGTCAACACTGTGCAATACCGGGGCCAGGGGGCAGAGAGAGATGGATGTGATTATTGGGTTGGGGTAGTAGACATGAACCTCAGTTACAAGAGAAGAAAAATGAAATATGAAGTTCTCTCTCTGCCTGGCCTTAGAAAACTCCTCCAGAAATGCCAATCTTGTTGAGTTCAGCTGATTTTACCTTCATCTTTTAGAGCTCTGAATTTCAGCATTATGAATGTGCATTTATTGCTCTGAGGACAACACATTTCAGCTTACAAAACACAAACCAGAGGTAGTCTTTCCAGAACAGTTGTAGAGACAGACTTTTATGTGTGAGTGAAGCTTCAGTAAGTTATGCTTCAGCAGAGCTAAGTGAAAGAAATAAGGGTTTTTGTGTGTGGCAAAGCTACACAAAGAAGAGACTTGGGGAAAGAAAAGCATGAGTTGGTCTCCGAGTTTGAAAAATAAGCTTATTCAATGAATGGTGAATCAGATAAAATACAGTTATATATGCAAACTCTCAATTATGCAATGATTACCTTTTCCCTTTAACACTTGGTTTAAAAGTAGACCAAGATTTTGGAAAAAGCCCTGAAGCTTTAAAACAACTTTTCCTTACATGTGTAGTTAATAAAAGCCATGAAGATGCAGAACACATAGGTAGAGTTGAAAAGTTTTACACATTTTCCTGAATCCAGCATCTCATCACATTTTGATATTTGTTCTGGAGCTTTTTAGTTCTCCTATGGACAGTTTATACAAATAAATCCCCTGAAATTTTATTTACTGACTGCTGTACTTGAATCCTGAACTTTCATTCCCAAAGGACCAGCCCTACCACCAAAGTTGCTATTTTAAAGTGAGTTAAAAGAGAAAGTTATGAAATATCCAGCAATTTCTTTAAAAAAAAAAAAAGTCACCCAAGAACAGCAGCATTATAGCAAAAAATGAAATAACAAAGATCCTGCAGGAGACGGTATCACCACCTTAAAACCGGGTTGCCTATGTTTACCAGTCAATGCACTTCTAAAATGTAATAAAATTTAATCTCAGCTAAAGGGACAGTTTCTTTACACATTACTAAGTCTACTACTTGATGCTTCGCTGTGACAACAGATATCTGTTACAGATGGAAATTTACAGGAACTTTTCATGTCTTGCCTCCATCACTCTATGAATGCCACCCACCCACAGCTGCTTGGAATGTAGACAGGGGCATGGAATCTCGACACCATGCATGTGCAGTAAAGACAAATTTGGGCACACACATGGGAGGAGGATGTTTACAATATGTGTTTCAACGGTATTGGTTGATTTTGTGTGTCAGGCAACATGCCAGTTTTCTCTCATCTGCAGACTCCGTGAGACTATAATCCCATGCAATCACAGTCCAACCTACTTATGATTTTGTTTCATTTTAAAGCCGTATCTCCTGCCATTACACTCCTCTCTTTGCACCAAAGTAAATACTCAAGGACTACAATTAGGGGTTGAGTTCAGCCTGTAGCCACACCCCAGAATAAAATACCTCCAGAAGCAACAGGTGATCATAGAGTACTTCAGACACCACCACAGATCCACTTTCCCAAATATATGGTCAGGAGTAGCCTAAGAGTGAAACTATTTCCCCTTGAGGTCTGATTTAGAAAGGGATTGTTTCAAGAGAGTTTCCCTTAATAAGGCCATGACTAATCAAAAGCTGGAAAATGCAACTTCCTTACACAAAAAACAAAGATGAAATTGTAAAATCCAAAGTACAGCAATACTTTTATTATGTCAAACAAAATGTCACAAAAGAGTGGCCAAGAATTCAAAAGCTTGCTCATTATTTTGTGACATTTTGGTTAGCCTAATAAATGTATTGCTCTACTATGGATTAAAAAAAAATTCCTTATATAGCTCATTTCAGGCTTTGGGGACAGGATTATGAGCTTGAAGAACAAGATACCTCCTTTCTTTCTTTCTTTCTTTCTTTCTTTCTTTCTTTCTTTCTTTCTTTCTTTCTTATTTGAACGTATTAGATTTGCAACTCATGGGCGAAGAGCTTACTGGGTACCATTGTTTAATCCTATCTCATCTTTCTTTCCTACAGAATAAGAGTGACCTACCTTTGCTGTTGTAAGGGTGCATAAGATATAAGGCCCAGAACTTACTACTTATGTGGAACTTTTGTGTGTATGCCAGAGCTCTGCCCAAAACTTTGTATGAACTGTGCTATAAATAACAAGTAGCAACCTTTCTTGCATGCACAATGTGTGTGTTACAGGCAACCACAAACAGAAACTAACTGTGCTTTAAAAAAATGTTGGCTGTGGCATCAACTTCATGGTGAGGATATGGTCTGAAAGAACATGAGGCTACCACCTTGCTGTAGATATGCAGGTTTGGGTCTGGTCAGTGCCTGGATGGCTGACTGCCTGCGAACCCCATAAATACTACCTTGGATTCCATGATAGCAGAAAGGTGAGATACAGGTGTAAGAAAAATAAAATCACCATTGAGGTCAATGGGACTTACTCCCAGGTAAGTGGCTCTATGATTATAGCCTGATGACAACGTCCATTTTAGTGGGTGATCATGATATTTCTGTGCCTGAGTATTTGGTTTTGCTCTCCACACCTAGTAAACCCATCCTCACAAACACAGCCTTTTAAAATAGTTTCTATTAACTTGATACACCATCGTCTTGATTTCTTAGATGATCATTTGTGATTACCACATGAAAGACAAACAGTTCAAATAACTCTATGAAAGGGGGGAAGGGAGCCTTGGTTTCCTGTGTTTCAACAGATGTCGTACTTAATTGGTTGCAAAATAAACCAGAGCTACATTCAGCCAGTTTCCCTTGTTTCAGCTGCGCAGACACTTTCAAACATGTGCATTCACCTCCTGTTTCTCTGTAAACGGGGGTGTGGTGCAAGAATCAAACTTCCCAAAAGGTGCAAATCGACACGCATACTGCATATATCCCTTTTATGTATTACTGATTAAACAGAAGGCAAAGTTTCAGCTTATGATACAGTGAGAATTCTAACAAAACAGGTCTAAAGTATGGCAACATTATGTTGGGATTAATTGAATATGGAACAGTATTTTAATATCAAACAGCACTTTTAATGTACTCCAAGTTTTACACTTGCAGATTTCAGTCACTTCACTACCTCACCCACCCCTCAACATTTCTCCATGTTTCAGGATATTCAGATAAAAATAATAATTCCAGTATCATTCAAGTTTGATCACCCACAAACTCTGTGTTGCCTTCCCAGCAGAAGCCAGAGTGGATGACCCCTGACAAACAAAGGCAAGTGGCCAGCATGACACAAATATGTGTACAGTCAAGGGAGGCCAGAGGGAATATTGATGAGGTGCTACATTTTGTGTATTGCCAAGTCCAGTCTTCAAAAGTAAAGTAATGGCCTCTGATCTTCATGGTGAAAGGCAGATATTAGGACAAAATGTACAACCTATTCTCCCTATAAGAAACAGAAGCATTGTTATTCTAAGAGAATAATAATAATAATAATAATAATAATAATAATAATAATAATAATAAATTGTTCAAAGAACTTCACTATAAGGTGAATAATGTTGCAGATAGAAGACTGAGACTGAATTTTTCACTAAAGACATTTATCAAATTCATGGTAAGATCCAAACCTGGGACTTTTCAGTTGAAGCTGAGTATTTTAGCTGCTTTGCGGTACCAGTTCTCCAAATAAAATGTGCTTCAAATACAGGCAAGGTCAAATGTGTTTCAATCACCTGTGACAACTAAACTGAGCAATATTTGTTCTTTTAGTTTAAAAATGGAACCATGGTCCCAAGAGTGAGAGAAAAGAGCTTTAATCCCTAGCAAAAATTCAAATTCCCCAACTGCATGATAGAATAATCTGTTCCTGGAGATAGAATTTAAAAAAACCAAAACCACAATACTTTGGGAGGGGTGCATACTTTCTTTATGCTTAGGCCCAGGTTCTCCAACACAGAGGGATTTTTAACAAATCTGACTTTCGGCAGATGACCTCTCTTGTTTGTTCATATGTGTTTTCCAAAATATAAAAGTGAAATAGAGTCCCAAGGGCACTGTACTTGAAAGGTTATGAGAGTTAGAGATTTTAACCATGCCTGCCAAATCAGCAGATGGCTTGTGATTATAATTATATGCATCAATAAAACGAATAATCTTACAAAATTTGAATTTCTACTAAAGTAAGGGATTTAATAAGCAGATGCAACAGAATGCGTTTTCTTTAACCCTTTTCACTGAGAGCGATGGTTCACATACAGAGCAGCTAAAGCTCCGCTCAAACAAGTTGACCACAAACTTAAACATTATGTACTTTTCCTCTTTAGCAAGGGTGATCTTTTACTGAATATGTATTTTGATCATACTCAGTCAATAATTCATCTAGTCTACTTTATGATGTTTGCTTCTTTTCATAGTGGAAATGTCATTTGTACAAAAGCCATGATTAGCTGGACAAAATCTGGTAAAAATGGCATATTCGAATGATCACTTGATTGTTGCTCTGGAATTTCATCCAGCAAAATTTGTATAGCTTCTAGTAGCTTGTCGTCTGTATTGGATAGTAATTTTTGTCTGTTTTTGAAAACAGGATATTATTACTATCATTTATTTATGAAAAATTAATTGCTAAGCCATTCCTTTTTGACATATTTCACATATTTATTACATGTCCTGATAGAGAAATATGTATGTTTTCTGGAATTATTTTGATGTTAATATGAAACGTAGATGGGTAACAAAAACCTAGCATTCATACTTTTATTAAATTCTGGATGCTCGGATTTGTAGTGTTTAGTGATACATCTTATAGGTATCATATAAGAAGCTGCAATTCTATCCACACATTCTTTAGAAAAGCCTCATTTAAACTCAGTGGGTCTTACTTCTAAGGAAATGTGTTTAGGATCTGGTTGCAAGAGACAAATGCAAAAGACCACATTATGTTTGGCTATTTTTACAATCACAAAATACATAATTTGGAAAAAGGGCAATTTTGTTTGCAAATGGATTTATATCTTCATACTATAATTAAGGGACAAGAAAATGTCACTGAAGTACAATTTTGTTCAGCACTCTGAAAACATAGTCTCCTTCGGGGAGGAAAGTCCCATTTAAATGTTAGATTGTATTTGGACATTGTAAATATCTGTTTGGGTCTATAAATGCACTTTTTGATAATGCAAACTATTTCATTTAATATCACATATCTGATGCTGGCAGAGCAAATAATTCTTTGATCGCTTTTAAAGTGGCTTGTGGGGGTTGGGGGACCCCGAGAATCAACAGAGCTAGTACTCTGTATCATGTCAATTGACCTGATAGTCCATAACTGTGCCTTTGGAGCTGTTACTATTTTGTCCTGCCATTCCAGCTGCTTTATAGGTATCCCGATAACAGTAGGTAGAGATGGGGTATCTGTTCTATATAGGTGATTGCTATATGGTGATACATTTCCTGTTGCATCATGAAAAAAGTAGGAAATAAAGTTTTAACTGCAGTAAACTTTCAAAGACAAAACTTTTTTGGGTCATCAATGGCACCATGGGGAACTTTCACATGGTCTCAAATGAAAGTATATTTTAGAAATACATCCATGATTGGAAAAACTTAGTTGTATTTTTTCAATTTGTTGGCCTACAAGAGCAAAACCAAGAGCTAATGAAAAGATGACAAAAAGTTAACTTTGAAAACAAGCTTTGGCCATAGCTAAAGATCTTGCTTTTTAGCCATTTCAAAAGTTCGTTGTCCAAAAGTAACTTAGAGTATAGAAATATGGGTAGCTGCTCTATACACGTTCAAGTAATTTCCCCACTTTCTCAGCCTGGTCTAGTGTGACAAGCTCCAGCTCTCCAGGGTCTGAGGCAAAGGTCTTCCCCATCACCATCTCCCTGGGCATGACAAGATGTATTTTATTTTCATTTTGGCTGAGAGTTGTAAGGTTATATTTTACAACCACAAAATATTTTTTGTTAAAGTTCTTCAAGTTCAGTGCAGTTGATAAGACCCTTAAAACCCGGCAGTACTTTTTGGGTTTTTAATGCAATCAGCAAATGCTGTTTACAAACATGGAGGGACAGGATCGTCTGTATTTGAAGCCACTCTTCCTTTACACAATCAGATGCCAACCCGGAGATTTAGATTGCAACTTGCTGACCTTATGATTTGCTACATTGCATGTCAGTAAACTACACTAGTGTGCCAGCCTGTTGGTAATTGTCAGGAAAAAGATTGTTTTGGAAAAAATTATGAATCGCTTGTCAGCTTCAGGCTTCTGAAATTAAAATAGTGAAAATCTCAGTGTTGGGGGGGGGGGAATGACCCAAGAAAGCAAACTCACAGAGTTAGGAATAAAAATATACACTGATGTGAGCTAGCACTGCTGAGTTGTCTTAGCCATGGTGGGGCATCTTCCTGCCACAGTAGTTTTTGAGCACTATGCCTTGTCCCAGATGAAAAGTGATAAAATGATGGCCGGTCTTAAAACTCGGTTTTCTGTTTGTCTGTCTTTGGGAAGGGGACATGCTTTTGGGGTGGGGAAGTGATGATCTTATGGAAATCATTAGACTTTTAAAATGTTATCGTAAGGATCTGGTGTGTACGATTTTTCTAGATGCAGATTGTATGTACAATACTTATGAAAGCATGACAAGAAGTTTAACCAACACATGACCATGAAAAGCGGCTGGGTAACTTACTGGTGCCTAAACTTAACTAATGTAAACACCATTGTTTAAAAGTGCCTACAATGCAAAAGCAATACAGTAAGAACCACTTGATGATTCTATGAAAATTCCTAATGAAAAAAGATTACATCTATAGGTAAGAACATCACCTTGCAGAGAAAATTGAATTACGCATTAATGTTAATTATGAAAGTTCAAAATAAAACTCTAGCTGATACTTCATGTTCTGTAGTGAATTTAGTATTGCTTACTAGATACTTTTACTTTCTCAAGATAGCTGTTACTAAATAAAATAAACAGTTGTATTCCATGTTTTAGGAAATTAAACAAACATATATGTTACTGGGATACACACTTCCAAGAACATATGGTAAAATCATAATTATCAAGTGTTCACACACTTCTCATTCAGCTGTCCAAGCAGAAAAAAATTGAAGGTGTAAAGCACAGTTGCAGATGAACAACCTGGTACTAGCCATGTACAGATTGCTAATCATGCTATTACTACTGTTTACAATTTAACTTTTAAAATGTTCTTTAGAGAATATAAACTTACAGCAACTGGTTTGTAACAAATGTCACACACAAATTACACCTTTTGTGTGTATTCTGTTATCTATGTCAAAATTATTGTTAACTTCACTGCAGTCTGGATTGCAGTTTTAGGTTACAATGCCCAGTACCTGTAAATAGTTGCAGGTAAGTTTGGTTGAAATGAGTGACCAAGTAAATGCATTACAATTTAGGAAACCTTTGCTGAGTGAGAAAAGTTTGTATAAATAATCTGATTATTCTGACTTAGTTTTATAAATCACATGAGCGATTTTTGTTTTCCAAAATGTAGTAGCTTCTAAATTATGAAAGGAAGATTGTGGGACATGATAATGCAAAAACAACACTCTGGTCTGTATATTTTAACATGTTTATCAAAGGAAAATATATTATCTGATTATCACTGTTATCAACATATTTTAGCAACTTTAGAAGAAAATATGGGATTCACATGAAATATCTTGTAAGTATAACTTGCCACATAATACCCTCCCTGACACTTGTAACTACATGTGGAGGTAAAAGTAGCAGAAAATATCTAAGGTGCATAAGCAAGACTTCATTGCAACTTCCTGTTGCCATTTTTTTTTCCAGAATAAAAAAAGAGAAGTGTATGAAAGGGATTCTTTGATCTGCTAAACTCAGTCATCACTAATGTACATACACATCACATAAACAGGCAACCACAGCTATTTTCCTCTGTATGTATTTTTTTTAAGACCAAAACAAAAGCAAAACAGCTACTGGTGTTATGCTTGCAATCAATACATCTTCACATCTTTATTTTCAGCAAAAGCAAGTGGGCAACTGAGAGCAAAATACATCATGATTTTATACTGTGTCTGAACATCCAAAATGATAAAAAGCTTCATTTTGGTACACATCATTCTAAATGTCATGCCATTTATTCAAGGGAACAAGCAGCTGAGAAGGAGGTTGAAATCTGAAATTAATACACAGTTATTTCTATAGTGTATCTTTAAAAGATTTTGGTCCTCTAAAAAGCTAGAAAAACAGTGGATTCTTGTAAAGTTGGTGATAGTGCTTACTGTATTCAGATCTGTCAAAGAATGCATTTCTTCCCACAGCATCCTCTTAAGTCACAGCAACGTTAAGTTCACTGAGCATTCCATTCTGCTTTACTTTAGAAATTCAAAACTTTTGTAAAGATGACACACAGAGAAAAAGGCACTGATTCCACAGACACCCCCCGCCCCTGTTCGGAAGTGGCACAAAAGCAATCCCTTCATTATGACCTACTTGTCCAAAACGGACTTTCAAGCTATGGTTAGGCTAAGATTTGCTCTCCTTTCCCCCAGGGCATAATTGTCAGACTGACTTACCGTGTGCCTTTTAGCCTTTGTTCTGCCTCTCGCGCTGACATCAGGGAAGCAGTGATGTAGAATAAAGCAGGGGTGGGCTAGGTTAGTCCAGTGTTTGTGTCGTTGTGTGGTGTGCAGGGACACTCTGTGATACTCTAGTGAGCTGCTAAGCTTTTTTTGTAGGCTTTGTGTCATTTACTTAACGACCAATCTCATTAGCTGCCAGGGTACAATGGGCTGATGCATTTTCTATGTACATACTCTACACAGTGACCCTCAAGGTTGCCGAAGGTCTATTTAATCAGTCAGATGCTGAATATATTTGCAGTAAATCACAAAAAAAAAAAAAATGAGACCACAGAGGTATCTCATGAGGCTTTAATGTTTCTTGGGAGTTTGTTGAATGAAAAAGGCAGCAGATTTAAATGCAAAAAAATGAGGAAGAATGAGATGGGACACTCTGTAAGGTTTGCACTGGTGACCTTTAATAATTGCAATAACTTTTGGAAACCCTGCATGTTCCTGCACTTTATTGTTATTTCCTCCATCCAGTTCATGCTTCAGTGTAACCACATTATCATCCTAAAATCCCTTTAAGAAACAGCAAAACAACAAGATGAGCAGCTTTTTCACAGGTTGGCAAAGGTGTATTTCCACCCCCACCTCCTGTCTTTCCAGGCAACCTCAGAGTTGGCATCTCTGTATTTCTACCCTCTCTTCAGTTACAAGGCATAAACCCTTTTAACTCCTATGAAAAATGAAAATGCTGAAAAGCCCTCTGAATGACGACAGCTGTCCATAAGTATCAGGGAGAGTTCTATTGTCCAACTTGTCCCTGGATAAAATGAATACTTTACAGCAGAGGCTGTTCAGCTTGGCTAAAGAGTATGGGGAGAAGGGGAGGAGGTCACTGGAGATTTCGCACACTAATTTAATCTGGGAAAAGGACAGGCACTGCATCTCACTTGAACAGACTGGCGGCAATCTGGGCTCTCACAGAACTATCTCCTTTTGCCTGTGCTCTATTTATTCCTTATCTCTGTTTACCAACCGCTAGGTCCCTTTCATTCACACCACGAGGCCGTTCTCCTACTATCAGTCAGCAGCTGACACTGTGGAAGAGCCTCAAAGGCAAAAAAAAAGGGATCAAAACTAAACCAAAGCTGTATAAACAATGCAGCAGTAGAAGTAAATGCATAAATCCTAATTCTTAACCCAACCCACAGGGTGCGAACAGAACCTTTATAGTAAATCCAAGAAACCCACCACAGTGAGCTATGGGCTACAGAGGGAACAGGGGAAAGCCAAATATCATTCATGAAATCATCATCTGAGGCAGAAACACTCGCAAATGCTCACATTTTGCATGCTCAACCTGGCTTGTATTGATTTAGCGACTAAACTTTGTCACTCAGTACATTCGTCAGCAACTAATGATCATCTCATTTGCTTATACTCATATGATTAAAAAATAAGAACGCTAAATAAAACCAGGCAATTCTTTATGGGAGCCCCCCCCCCCAAGTTTGGATAACTTTTCATTCACTGCTGGATTTAAAAAATAGATATAAGGAAAGACAGGAAGATATATGCCAAGTTTTATATCTTTTTTCCTTTTATTTAATTTTATTAAATAGTTGTAATTGTTACTTAAATCAGTAAGTTTCATTAAAATGTCACTAGACTATAATGTCTAACTCCTGCACAACTTTTTATAGTAGATAGGCGCAGATAAGAAAGAAGTCTCATTTTTTTAACTACAGTGAAAATTAGGGATACACACACACACACACACACACACACACACACACAGCCTTTGCTAGCATTCTGAGTGAAAGCAGGTGTGAAAGCTGACTTTTAAACTTGTATATTATATTAAGTCGTCATCCTGAATGCTAAAGGAAATTCATCACTTTGAATAGATAGGGATAACAGCTTATGTGTCTTACTGGCAGAATGAACCTAAGATGTGTTTCAGAGAGCAACAGCAGACTTTCAAAGTTATATAAAACAAAGTTAACAGACAAGGAAATGGAATATAAGCCTTAAGACACAAACTGCTAAGTTTAGAAAGAAAACTATACTCTTATAACTACAATTAATTCTTAAAAATGAAAATAGTGGTTCACATAATTCAAAACATGTTAGATACATTTTCAGGATTGTTGGAAAAATAGTGACAAAAATATTGCTCATTATCAAAAATGATCTATTATGCCAAATTTCAGTTCTGATTTCCACCTATATGCATTATGAGCAATGAAGTCTTTACTACTTGGATCCTTTTTTCCAAATGAATTAATGAATTAAATTTATCCTTTCACCAGCTGCTAGGCAGCAGATGGAACCATTTCTGAAGCCTTGTTGAATTCAATCCATAAAACTCATTTCCTAGGATTAGCAGTCCAAAGTTTCTTTTAATGTTTATATACCGCTTGGGATTTTAAATTTCACGATGCTAAACTTTCTGCTTAATAATTGTCCCTCTCCCATCAGTTTCGTAGGAAACAAACTTGAAAGAAACACTGTACTTTCTACCAAAACATAGTAGGTCACATAAGGACAAGATTACATTTCAGGAGCAATCAGGTAAAACAAAGTGGGGTTTTTGTTGTTTACACTGTACTAGTACCATAGAAACCATTTATCTTACAGTCAACCATTAATTTCAGCTAGAAGCTTTATAGGTCGCAGTTCATTTTAGTCAGCTAATAGAAAAGCATCTTGTAGAACTTTCTTATGCCATATAGCCAAGCTAGGGAACCAAACTCTTGACAGTCCCAAACAAATCCAAGGTGTCACATCATTTTAAAACTATGGTAAGATAATTTTGTCTACACACTCATAACTTTGTGAAATTTTAGATAGTTATGAGTGGTTAGTCTGTGCTGTTTCGCTCTTGATTACATAATAGGAACATT